>NW_024104498.1:1345376-2672619 GCF_003945595.2 Pipra filicauda
TAGGCAAATAAAAATCTGAACATTAATCTGAACGTTTTAATCCAAGATCATTATGACTTGGGACTTTCTTTCATAATCTTTTCATTAGCATTTCTCTTGGTTTCTAGGTAATCAAGAAGGATTAGAATTTTTTAAATTAATTCTTTTTTTTCTGTTGAAATAGCAGTTGAGAATGCAGTAATACTTAACATTGTACTCCTTGTCCAATTTTTCAACAAGAGTATTATTTGTGGAACAGAAATTGTATGTGGGAAGAACAAAAAATATATTTTAAAAGCCAAGCATTGTGCAGTCAGACACTTTCATAAATTTAGGAGGAACCTTTAGTTTGAATTTCTACCTGCTATTTTTTTCATTGCAAAATTTGTCACTCCACTGCAGTATCTCTAGTGCTTAACTTGCTTTCAAACACATTAATATCTTATGTTGTGGCTTTCCTTCAGCCATTCATATCCTCCAGTTACAGAGTATGTGTTATCAAAACTCCTAAGTCAACTATTAGCTCCATGAGGAAGAGCTTCCAATTTCAAAACTGTTTCTGAAGCACTGTGATTAATAAATAAACAAACGGAACACCTCTGTCACGAACATAATTCCTGTGATCAACATGACAATCCCCTGGAAAGAGTTGCATGCTTGTATTTTTGCAGGGCGTCTTATCTCAGTTTTATTGAAATATAATTATTGATTTCATATTTTAACTGTTTCTCTTGCAGTTTACAGTTCTATACTTTTGTCTTTCTGATCCCTGACTGGTTTCCAGCACTAGGTTTTCTTTGGAAAATGTGTGTGAAGAGCAGTTTATTTCTGAAATATCACCTGAAGTTCACCTCATAATACGCTTCAGAGAAACAGAATAAGGGTTAGGGATTAATTACTCTTAGATATGAAGCACAAGTTTGGTCTTAAGTAGCAATCCTGAGACAAGAGAGATGGCTCTTGAAAGGTCAAGCAGAAAGTGTGAACAAAAAATGATTAAAAACCAAAAAAAAAACCTCCAAACAAAACAAAAGAGGAAAACATGGTCACCCAGAGTTTGCAAGTAGAATCACTTTCTAGAAATATTTCATTATCTGGAGTACCTTTCTGAAGTATCAGTACATGGCATTAAATGACTGGTTGGATCTGAGAACTTCTACCAGTAAATAACTGTAACCCTCTGCATTCCTGAAAGCTGCTATTGCAGTGGAATACAGAAGTTATCTCCCTTTTGGTATTTTCTACTCATTTCAGAATTACTTTCTGTTTTATTTACACACAGGGAATTTCTCCCCAGTCAGTAGCATCTCTGTATAAAATGAAAGAAGAAAAATTCCCAGAAGCTTCACCTTTGTCTCCTGGAAGGTCACACTCATTTTTTTCCTTTGCAGCAGAAGAAAATGAAATCAATCTGGTAAATATCCATAGGCAGCCATCAGAAAGAAAAGTGGCTCCTGTGTTCTGAGAGAAATGGGAAGTAAATTCAAGTCTGACAAAGTTGTCACTGGCCAGAACCTGCCAGCCCTGCTCATTTTTAAATCAGCCGGTCAGTGGTGATGAGGTGATGGAGTCCCAGGGAGCAAAATCAAACAGAGGAGGCTCCCCCTCAGGAAATATTCTCAGTTAGCCTGGTGGGCTGGGAGGGTGCACAAAAGCAGATCTCTCTGTTTGCAAGACCTTGAGAAGTTTATCTCTTGCCACCTTTGTCAGATGATTCCTGATGCTCTTGAGAAGTGCAAATATCAGAATATCAAATATTTCAGAAATGCTCCCTAGGGACACACCCATTATCACATTCAGTTTGATGAACATCCCAAAATTCCCTTTTTTTTTTCTTTTTTCCCCTGAATTTTTTTTTGCTGAAGAAAAAAGGTTTTTAATGCCTGTAATTTTGTGCCTCCCTACTTAGAAACTGTGATTTTCTTGAACCTTCACATGTAAACTTTCTTCTATTTGTATATATTTCATATGTAAATATATGTAATATATATATTTCATGTGTAAATGAAATATATATATCTCATATGTAAATATATGAAATATATATATTCCATATGTAAATGAAATATATATTTCATATGTAAATATATTTCATATATTTAATCATATAAATATATTTATAGATTTATAGATTTTTATATATTTTTATATGTATATAAATATATTCTATTCATAAATTTATTAATATAAATATATATTTCATGTATTTACATATTTCATATGTAAATAAGAACCAGGTGATTTCTTTTAGTCATATAAAAATTGTCTTTTTTTCATAGAGATTTATGGAAATTAATCAGTAACGATGACATAAAGTCAGAGTCAAAAAGAGGTTTTCTGTATAAATCTGTATAAATATTAAAGTAGTACATTCATGACATTTTATGGAATAAGTTACAGAGCAAATAATAACATTTAAAAAATTAATTTTGAAGTAAAAAAATGCCCAGAGTCAGTCTGCTTCATTGCTGTAAATGAAAACTACCTGACATGACATCAGTATGTGCCCAAGTCTGTCTGCACAAGCATATTTTACAACTTTTGCACACATTTATTAATCACAGGATATTTGCTGCACTGTGCTCACTGACACTCTATTTTCAGAGCGTGTTTGCTGGGATTACTCTCCTGATTTTGGCTGAATTGCACCAGACAGGGCAGCAAAAGCCTCCAAGGAGTTGTCTAGACACCTGAAGCAGTAACTGGAAGGCAAGGGCACGTGAGCTTTTATTTACTGAAAGATGCTGCTCAAAGGCTTTGGAGAAAAGCATTTCTAAAAACTCTGAGAGGCAATTCCAGAAAGCAAGAGAGCCTGGAGGCTTAATTCTGCTCCCACTTGCACACAGAGGGACTCTGAATTAAATGGTGTTGTGCTAGTGGAAAAGAGAGGTTTAAGATCATAATCAGGGAGAAGTCATATGAGAACAAGTGGAGTATATTTTCCTAAATTTCTAGATTAATATTGAATTAAAGAACACATGAATAATTTGAGAACTTCTTTCAAGCTTTGAGATTGTTTCATCCTGTGTTTATATTTTTCTTGTACAGTTAATTAGTTTGTAGTTAAATAAAATGTTGTCTCAGAAGCATTGAAATGTAACCTGTCTTTTCCTGGAGCACAATCATCTGATATAAAAGAGTGAAGAGCTCAGAAAACTGCAGTAAAATCAGAGGAGTTGCTTCAGGTTCAGGACTTTTTACTCTTGGTGAAGTGATTTTGCTTTGGTATTTGCTCTTAACCATAAAAAGAGCTTCTCATCAAAAAAGGGTTAAAATCTTTGTGTTAAAGTATCTGTACTAAAATCACACCTAATCACCATCACAAAATTAATTACAGAGGTGAGCTGAACATTGTCTTCTTACTGAGAGGTGAGTAAAGCCAAAACCAACAACTTCTGCTTTTTTTCCTTAACCAAAATCTCATCCAAAGGCTTTCAAGTGTTTGAATACATCCAGAAGAAAGCAGGAACACAGAGACAGACCAGGTTGCACTTTTTGCCTTTCACAGGATTTCTCCTCCTTGACAGCATCCCAAGACATATAATACCAACCATCACCTCTAAAGTGTGGTTTATAATTGCCCATATTATCAAATACAGCATGAGTGCCACTCCCAGTAAGAATTGTTGCTTACCCTGGAAATCTTCATGCTGATCTTATACCACGTGCTTCAAAATGAATAAACAGGTTAGTTATTTCATTTTTTTCCTCTGTCCTCATTGAAATTTGGTGGGTAGATATGGTTATTATAATGTAAGTACTGCTTTAGACTTCAACTTAGCTGCTGAATTGTAATAGGATGCTCAACCATGATTAGTAAATAACAATAAAAATGCCATTTTTCAGTGAGTCCAAGAAAAGCAAATGTGTTAAAGAACATATCAAACAGGAGAATGTTTAAGAGAACAGATATCTCTGTGAAATGAAGGTGAAATGAAGGCTCTGCCACCATGGTTTAATGTTCATACCCTGCCAAGATGTCAGTGGTTGGAAGGAGAAAGACTGCTCATGTTTCAAAATGTGAGTAAGGCTGTTCAGGTGAATAAGGTTTGAGTCAAAATCTTCCAGATGACAAAGATGACTTCTGCAGCCCCTGAGAATCACAACAGCTTTGTGGGAAATAATCAGGTGTTCAAGAAATAGTGTGTTTGAAGAACTGATCCTGGGTTTATTTATACCAGTAATACAATACCCAGATTCTTTGACTTGGTGGAATTAGTCCTGCCTGACATTAAAGGAAGTCAGCCCAAGAGTGTCTGTACCTACCAGAGGATAAACAAGCCAGGCTGAGAACAGGGTAGCCCCAACAGAGCAGAGAATTTCAGTAGATCCCTCAAATAATAAAGCCATAATCAATGTGTGCAGCAAAGGAAGTTTCCTCCAACTGTGCAGCCTGAAAATGGTTTTTTTGAGGATTTCAACCCACATCCTGGCTAGGCAATCTTAAAGATGAATGGGAAATTTTACTTTTATGCAGAAGAACGTAGGAAGTTCAAAGGAAAAATAGAATAAAGGATCACACACTAAGTAACATACAAGTTAGGAATAATGTCTCTGTAACCCATCAGACCTAACGAGGCAAGGAAGACCAGAAAAAATACTATGGGTTTTTTTTTAATTAATTGATGATGGGAATTTATAAGGAAAGCACCATTACCTTGTGGTGATTCTATTTAACAGAGTGAGCAACAATTGAACTGTTCATACTTGCATACATATGCAGACCCAAATTTGGGTATCAAATCTCAATTATAACATGCCTGGAGGGAATCGAGCCCTTATAGAGTTAATTGAAAGAAGGCAACTAAATGAGGTGTCCAAAGCACTCAGAGAACAGTAAATTCAGGCAAAGCAAGAATTTGGGTAAGGGAGGAAAAACAAAGAAGTGGCTGATGTTATTGTTTGCTGGAGAGGAATCAGAGATACCTGCTGTCCTTTGAGGTCTGTCTTTGTAAAGGGGCTTTCAGACCAGATATTCAAGCCACATTGACCACCTGAGACGTTGGAGCCATAACCTTCCCTTTTTCCTCTCTCACATGCAGGATTCTCCAGCACTTACTCCTGTGTTTCCCCACTCTCCCTGTTACATATTGCTACTCCCCAGCTATGTTCTCATTCTTAGTTTGGGGATATATAATAGGATGTGCCTTGACTATACTTTCAGAACCCTGGTTTGGAGGGGTGCATTCCCAAATTTAATCTAACAACCTCAACTCACAAGGTTTACAGGGATTTTCACTTGAACTAGGGGTCTAAGCAGCTTGCTAGTGAGGAAAAGCATCAATTCTTTAAAACTATTTTCTAGATCTTATTATTTTCTGATTGGAATGATCCAAAAGTTGCTTTGAATTTTCATTTCATGATGCTGTTCAGGACTCAATGGATTTTCTTGGCTTAAGGGCATGAGGAGAGGTCAACATCTGATAGTTTCTAATCAGTGCTACGAGGAATTTCTCGTAATTGTAGAGATCCTCATGGCCTTGATCCAGGGAACATTTGTGCATAAGAAAGTATCTCATGTTTAACCCATAAATGTACAGAATCGATTCAGGTTATTCCACTTCTCTGCTTTTAAAGACATTTCACATTCTTTTGCCAATTGCACCTTAAATTTACTTAAATATGTTTTGATGATTTCTCTGATCTGTGGTCTTTTCTGCAGCATTAATCAGCTACTTAGAGCCTCATTTTTCCTGACAGTTTGGGTAGAGTACTTGTTGTTCCGACTGTTTTTGTTATGAGCACGGTCTCGAATGAGGGTTAGGAGGGAGCAGGTGACCTTCCCAAGGTCATATGCAGTGCTCTGTATCCACAGGCAAGCAAAGCATCTGAAATTCCCACTTCACTGCTTTGTCACAACACTACCCTTTTATTCCTCAGAAAATTATTTTACAGCTTATTAAAACTGCTGTCTTGGAGGAGACAATTTGTTTTGCTCACAGCTCGCTTTTTCACTCGATGTTTTACTCGCGTATATTATAGAGTAACAACAATAATGACAATAATGATGTGTGCTATGTAATAAGCAAGCACATTAAGAGCACCGATGCCAAGGCAATGCAAGAGTTAAGGTGGTTCTTCAACAGCTCCACATAATGAATCCAGTATTTTAATGGTCCCAGCTACGATTAGAAGTTAACACCTCATTAAGACGAATGGGGAATACAGTTTGCACCTTTCCTGTTGCTCCTACGCTGTGTGGCTTGCAGGCTCCTTCTACTGGTTCTGGAGGACAGGAGGCCTAAAGAGCACAGGAGTGCATCATTAATTTGTGTGGGGATCCCTCTTTGTCCACGAAATTACTGGTGACTGTCTTTTTAATGAAACTCCGGTTCTGCAGAAAACCTTTTGACAGTGTAAAGACCAAAACACCGAGGGATTCTTTTTGTACTCACTTTTTCCACTGTTAGGTTTCATGTCATAAGAGAAATATTATTGCTCACAATACCTATTTTATCCAGGTGCAGTCCTGTAAACGTGCACTTAGTGAGACCTAAGCCCTTCTTGTACAAAGAGGAAACCTGGATGTCTCCCTCATGGCCATATTTGCATTCAGTATGAAAATGAGTAAAGATCTAAAGCCCACCTAGAGGCAGAATCACTGCTGTGTTTTCAATGACAAAATCTACTGAAAGTGGATTTGATTCTTTTCCCTCTATCTCCTGCATTAAAAAAAAAACCCAACACACACAACAACAAAAAAACCCAAAACAAACCCAAAAAGCTGCCATACTGTGTAGAGAAAAATGATTTTCATTGAAACTACCACGTGTTTTTCCAAGGAGGTTGGTACCAATGAAGTTGATCCCAATCAAGCTAATGCAAGAAGGTCTGATAATTTGCCAATATTTTTAGTTGCAGGCACTCCTGGGTGGCAACATAATGTGTTTGTGTGACATCTCACTGCCTCTGTTTTTGTTTTCTCCAAGTTTGAGATAAAGCAGGAACAGAGAACTCCAGGTGAGTCATGATTGCTCTGAGGTAAGTTAAGAATAACCTATATCTGCTTTACTACCCATACATCCAAATCTGTGCACACACAGGTAGGCACATCCTGGCCTGTTCAATGACAAGGAGGTTGGTTTCACATTTTAGCATTATTGAAGTGAAATAACTTGTGGAAATAGTGCAAACATTTTCTGTATAAATATTTATACTTCCCCGTTTCAGTGTCCTCCCACAATTCTAATTGGCTTTTCAGTGGAATTACAGATGTTCACTTTAGGTGCAGAGGCCTTTTAACTATCAGTGCCCTCATGTTTACAGACAGAACTGAGTCTGAAGTAACACATTGTGCCAGAAATCCAGTATTTAGGAGCCCACAGCATCTTTTTTCGTTCAAAAGGCAAAATTGCCGCAAATGCAGTAAACTCTGTAGCAGACTCAGAGACGGGTGGGACACAGCCTGCAGTGATTAATGCTAATTGCTAGACGAGGTTTTGGAAGGGGTTAGTGATTTAGAGATCCAACTTTGAAAAAATGTCTGAAGGGCTGATTTTCAGAAGAGGAACAGTCTCATCTTCCTGCAAAATGGACTCCCTTAAATTACCTCTGCTTTTGGACCCCACAGTTTAAATTACCAGCTACTTCTGGAAATCTCACCCAGAATTTAGCAATGCTTTTACCCATACAAGAGGTATTTTTGTTTTCTTTTGTGATTTCTTAAAAATCCATTTCTCTAGCTCCACTTTTGAATACGTTATACTCTGAATCACAAACTTCTCTGTTCTGCTGGAGAGATAAAATGTATAGGCAATATTTTAATCCAGACATAATTCCTAAGCATCTAAGGAAGGTATTTTCAGTTTAGAGGGCTTAATGCCTATTATACATTTACATAAAAGTTCAGTAAGCCTGTATCAGACTTCTCATTTTCCAAACCAGCTGCAGGGTTGATTTGATTCTAAGTAATTTAAGTGCACATTTCTTGTTTAGGTGACAGAGCTGAAATGTTTTGTGACTTTCTTGCAGCAAGGAATGAGTTAACAGCACACATGAAATTGGCTGGATTGTTCCTAAGCAATCTCAATGTGTATTTAAGCAAAAATATTTTCCTTCTATGCCATTAGGAATATTGAAACAACTAATTACTGCTGATATGCAAATTTAGTGGAACCCGATTAAATAAATATCAGATATAAGGATAAATCTGCCCGGGAAGACAAGCCTTATATCAGTTTGTACACATCCTGTGTTTGCTATGAAACCTGTTTGAACAAATAAATGATAAAAGACTAAATGAGTCAATGAAAGAAGAATCCCCCAAGTACTAAGTTGTGAACTGTGTGCTGTTCCATCTCTCCGTGGGTAAATGTGTTGCCTGCTCTGCTGTAACAACAAGATCCCTCTTAGTAAATACTGCCTGTTTTAAAAGAAAAAAAAAATCTACTAAAGGCCTAGATTTTCTGGATATCAAGGAAATATATTTTAAAGCTGCTTTTTTCGTTTCACAACAAAGCCAAAAGACGTTCAACTGTCAAAACAATAATGGCATTTGCATAATTTTTTTTTCCCATCTGGCAAAATACTGTATGAATGGAATAGGGAAAACCAAACTGATTATGTCCAAGCTTGGGACTGTAAAATCTCTGCTCCCAAAGATATTTTAACTAGCTAGACTCCATTGATCTACAGCAAAGCTTTGTCAACTAAAGCTTTTTTCCTAAATTGATTCTCCATCTTGTCTTCTCATTCTTTCGACAGCACACAGCAGGAAGCTCTGTCTACATACAGAAAACAGGATCTTGCTGTAGGCATGGGTATAAAACAAAAAGACAGTGATTAAAGAAAAAAACAGACTGCTGTTAGTATTTGATCCTAAAATTATTGATCTTGTCGATCAGTTACAGGCAGAGAGTGCCCATTTAAATCCGTAAGAACTATTAATGTTACCACAAAATGCTGACCACTTGAAAACCAGAAGAAATCTATATGATAATGCAATGTGATGTTTATTTGGATGTGTAGCTATTTGTAGTATGTGAGGGTAAGTGCAATATCGCCCTTGACAAAGATCTGATCTCTAAAATTTCTTTTAAAATTAATATGATATAGGAATACGAAGTTCATACAATAGGCTTACATTTTAAAGACTTTTTTGTTAACTAAGAACCTTTTATTCTTTGACTGGCAGAGGTAATGTTAGCTTTTATCAAGCATATATTAATAACAACATTTTTTTTCTTATAACTGATCCAAATTCAAACATTGCCTTAGGATACTCCTAAAACCCACTGAACTAAGCCAGCATCATGCTATCTTTGCCTTTATGTGAAATTGTGTTTATTCAGTCTCAGGACTTTACATTCCTATTGTAAGTTGTGCCAATAGTGTGCCTCTAAGCACAGTTATGCATAAATATAATTGCATATTAGTTAAAAATAAAAAAGAAAAAAGTCAAGCCTTATTTACAAATTAAGTGCACTCCAGTTGCTGATCATATTGAAAGCACAAACCACTTCACCATTTGGAAGTGAAGATCTTGAATCAATGTCTATACATGCTTTAACTTAAAGTCTTATGTCAGACACTAAAGCCTAAAGTAAGAGGGGTGTTTTCAAGGGCAACAATTGTTACACACAAACTCTCATAGTGAACCAGCTTACAAATATTTAGCAGAAATGTCCATGTTACTTACAGTATTATTTTTCTCTCTATATATGAAGAGGGGAAGGCCTTTACTAACAATTTGGTGATGTCCCTGGGGCAGGAAAAAGATACAAACAGCAGGCAGCTGCACCTGGTCTGTAACTAGTGAAAATATATAGAAGGGTTCATTTACATAACACCAAGCAGGAATGTGCTGTAGATTTGTGCTGCCCAAAGGGTTTTTTGGAAAGTCTATGTCCATCTCTAATGCACATGTAAATTAAATTTTATGAAATGCATCTTAAATGTACTTCATTGATTTTTGAATTTATCATAAGCCTCTAATTCATATTTTGGTGCCAGTCTCGTGTGTCACATGGCTTTGAAACCAATGGAGACTCATAGGGAAGGGTTTGGCTTTGTTTGAATTACTTTATTGGTTGCATGGATGGATTAAATATAGGCTAAGAAGTCATTATGATGGTGTAATAAAACACACATTGGTAGTTCTTTCACTTTGAAATCTGTATTTTTAAGCACATTCTTCTATTAGAAGACAATGAAATGCCATTAAGCATCTGGACATAACAATAACTACTTAAAATTTTTGTTAGTTTTCCTTTTAATTTAGGTAGCACTGAAGTAAAAACAAACAAACAAGCAAAAAACCTCCCAAACCAAGCCAGTAGTAAAGATTTCAAACAGAAATCACTGTAAATTGCTCACCTTTCCTTATTACAGATACAATAAAACTCTCAACTAATTTATTGACAGTGGGATAGATAGTGCAATAACTTCATAACCCTACTTTTTGTCATTGCATGTGAGACTCGATTCACATGAAATAATAAAAACCTCAAGCATGCTTTTTCATGCTTTGATGTTATGTATTAAGTGCCGAGCTTTCAGTGTATGAGGAGATACATGTGAAACTCTAGAATAATAAAAAATCCTTAAATAATATATCAATAAAAAAAAAAAAAAAGAATAAAAGAATGCACATCACATTGTGCCACAGAAACAAAAAATGCTTGTTTTTCTGCCATGGGAAAACTTCCTGTAGAACCTTTTCCCCTTGCTCCCAAAGACAGATATTCCTGACTAACCATCTTTCCCTAATCAGGAACCTTTCAAAGCTGGAACCCATTTCTTAACACTAGAGCCAAATATATGAAAATTTCTTTCACATTCTTGTCAGTTAAATTATTTATCAAGTGGTGATGCTTTCTTTGTGCTTTCCTTTCAAGGCAGCAGGACTTTACCCTTCCCTCCTGCAGTATTCTCCAAGTCCTTGAAATAACTCTTCCTTTGAATTACTGATTATTGGCAAAGAAGTATTTCTCTGCTCTTCTGCAGGACTTTGAACTGTGTCGGGAATGAGCATCAGGGTTTGGCACAGAGGAGCTCTGGGGGGGCGGAAGGGAAGGGCTCTGTCCCTCCTAAAAGAAATGAAAGATTTCTCCCCTGCCATCCTATTCCCAGGAGAAAGTTGCTGGTGCAGAGATGGGGAGGCAGGAGATTGTCACAAAGATGCCCAGAGGACACAGGTACCTTCCTCCCACCTGGGGTCGAGCCCTGGCAGCTCTGAAGGACATCAGAGCTGCCCAGCCAAGGTGGGCTCCAAAGCTCCTTCCTTTGGAGCCAGGGCTGCCTCTTGAGGAGGGGCTTGAAACTCCAGCTGAGGAGTCAAGGTCTTGAGGAAGTTTATATTTTCCTGCACAGGGAAAATTGTTCTTATTTCTGGTGTTGAGACCTTTATGTTTCCAATACTCCAGAGAATCGCAGAGGTGCCTGAATGCTGATTGTTGCTGTGTCTCTGGACAGACTGCACAGCCAGGACAGGAAGTGCAGAGTGTGAGAAGGATGTAAAATTGCCTCTCCCTCCCCATTTCCACCCAGATGAAATGCTGATTGTTTGCTGACTAATATCACTGGCAAGAACACAAAACCAAATGCTATGTCTTCCTCTGAAACTGTTACATCCCACCCTTTCCTAGGCAACCACTTTAGCATGTATTTGTTTTCAGTATGATGTACCCCTCTAGGTTCTTCTGTCTGAATGAAAGAAGAAAGCCAACACATGGGCTCATGCTCTTTGGAAGGCATTTATGTACAGATATGTGTGTATATATATAATATGCTGACTTTCTCCTTTCTCTTCCACCTGCTCTACTAATTTCACATGATCAGAAAATTTCAAGCCTTGCTTATTACTGGGTATAGAAAGGTGATGGGTAGTTTGGATTTTCAGAAGTTTATCTTAATGAAAGTTTAAAGTAGATTTTCAGATTAACCAAGTTTCATCCTGATCTGACACAGACTTAATTTTGGCCTCTGATGTGGAGGTAAGTATCATTATTTATCTTGTCAAGTCCTGTGTTGTCTGTGCACTTACTTGTGCTTCTGGGATGGAGTGAGACAGCAGCAGAACTATTTAATACCTTGCAATATGATTGTAATGTAAAGAATTGTCAGCAGTTCAAAGCAAGAGAACTGTAAGTATAGGTTTCCAATGAAACAGCTTTTTTTAATGCTTATTTATTTATTCACATCAGGAACCTGAAAAACTGAGGATTGTTTTGTTACAGATGCACGGAAGGAAATGTACTGTTTGAAAAGGAGGAAGAAGACAATGAGGATCCTCTGCTGGTTCTGCAGGGATTTGTATGGGTCAAACCACAGAGACTGATCACAGTCAGTGTGAAGCTTTGGGCAAGAGGAAAGCCTGGGTTCTTACTTGGTTACAAAGCTTGTTTCCCTTCATCATCAGTTCTCCAGCGAGGGGCAAGATGAACCTCAGTCCTGATGCCAGACACCAGAAAGAGTGTGAGGGTTTCAGAGCTAAACTTGGTCACTTCTCTGCCTCACTCACCAGTTTATACCCCCCCATGGTGAGTGAAAGGCACTCAGCAGCCAGCACAGCAAACACACCCTTCTCCTTTTGTCCGTCGGGCAGGAGACACAAAATGAGATTGGGGTTCCAGCAGCATTGTGACCACACTTAATGCTCCATTCCATCAGCCTGCTCTGAAATTTCCTTCACTGGAAAATTCAGGAGGTTTTTTTGGCTCTATAGTATCATTAACCTCCAAATTTTTGTTCTTAAAGTCGTTGGTCAGCTCCCACTCACGAGTCTCCCTATTCCACCTTTGAAGCAGCCAGCCATAATTTGATCCCCGGATAAAATCCTGGAATGCTGCTAATTACTTCTGTTGAAAATTAGTACAGCTGAGACACAGCCCACTGATCCAGAATCATGTCCTTCGGCGACTACTGTGAGAACTGGATTTCCATGGGGAGCTCTCCTGGCTCTGCAGAAGATGCTGCCTGCCCTCTAGTGACAGAGACATTCCTGCCGATGCAAACATGTTAATAAATACTGCCTTGTAGATCAATATGGAACAAGAGGGTTGGATCGAAGCAAGGCAAAGAGTCTTAAGATTATTAGCAGGAGCAGCACTGGGCTCGGAGGCATGAGAAAAAGCAGAATTCCAGGTTGAACAGACGTGCCCACCCTCAGTCGCTGTGTTTTTGAAGGTAAATTTTTGTTTGGTCAGAGGTTCCTGGATTTTTAAAATTTCTGACGTTTCTGTTTTCAGCTGAGCAACCTGTGATTATTATAGAAAGAGCAGAATAAGGGTTCTGCATTGCAAAGATGTTCACTTTCTGCTAAAAATATCCATCTGACTCTCAGGCACTCACTGACACAAAATGTGGTTTTTACAATACTTCTGTGTGTATAAGTGTGTGCATGTTTGTGTGTGCATCTGCCAGTGGTAACAGAGTCATGTTTTCATGGTTTCCTGAGTGAAATCATAGCTTGAATTTAAGGGACAGTCATGGAGTTCATTTTTGGAACAGTGCAGATGTATCAAGTGCTAGAAACATCACCAGAAATCATGAATGAAATCAACCATATTGAGAGTGAATAAAGAACTATATTGAATGTTTACATCAGTGAGTTATTTCATGTTAACTCTGAGATAGGACATACAATATAATAATTTGATTCAGAACAAACACATTAAAGAATATTCTATGTAAATACTTCGATACTAATTGCTCCAGAAGAAACTAAAATCTCATCTACATGAATCCCAGGGGGAAAAATTACCACATTTTTTCGTGAATACATCTCAGAATCAGAGGTTTGTGGTTAAAATATGTAAGTTTTCTCCTCTGTCTGCTGTCTGTGAGAACGTGAGAATTTTTGAAGTGCTCTGCATCTCATTTCTTTCATTGACAGTTTCATTTCTAGATTTTTTTTTTACTTTTTTCTTTCCATTCAGTCGTGGTTCTCTAGGATCTGAAACTTGTCTTCCTTACGTGGTGCTATAAACTCTGTGGTACGAGAATAGTGTCACATCACCTACCTCACCCTCACTTATTCACCCTAAATGTTTACCTCTTTCCTCTGTGCCATCATTCTTGTTGTGGATCTGCTATGAAGAGTAACATCATGTATTTTTAAAATCTGCAAAACTTTCCTCCCCAGATTTGCACAAACCTGATACCAAATCCTGAAGACCAATTCTGCAATTTAGGTTGGCATCTCTGGTCACAAATGGGAAATCTTATTGACCCTCACTCAGGAATAACTGCTGGTTAGGAAAGTCATTAAGCACGCGCTTAATTCACATTATAATGTGTAATTGCTGTCCTTAGGAAAAAAAAAGAGGGAAAACCTTTCATTGTTGACAAAAGCACTTACTATATGCTGAAGGGTTCTATTGACTTCAGTGGGATTTAAGCAAAGTAAAAATATCTTTCCAAATTTTAGAAATTTCCTGAAGTAAGACTTGAGAGAGGATGAACAAAAGCCCCTTCTCTCTCTCCTGGTGTATGCATGTTTTTTCCATACTTACACAGCAGTTGAAGTTTAGCTTCAGATGTGTTGCTGCTGAAAAGCTTAACTTCAGCACGAGAAAAAAAAACAATTGAGACGTGAGTTTTACATTTGGTAAAGTCAAAATTCTGAATTATTTATTTTTGTACGTGGGAGAAGAGAAGACTGAAGGGACACCTTGCAGAGGTCTGTGGCTTCCTCACCAGGGGAAGCTCAGGGACAGGCACTGATCCCTTCTCGCTGGGGACCAGGGACAGGACCTGAGGGAATGAAGCTGTGTGAGGTTTAGGTTGGATATCAGCTGGGAATTTTAGGTTGGATATTAGAAAAAGTTCCCCCCAGAGGGTGTCTGGGCACTGACCAGGCTGCCAGAGCTCCAGGAGGGTTTGGACAATGATGGGATTCTTGGGGTGTCCTGTGCAGGGCACAGGATCCTTACGAGTCCCTTCCAACCTGAGATATAATTCTATGAATTAATTCCTCATTTTTCTCTGCTTGCATGCACAGTTTTTGCCTTCCCAATTAAACTGCCTTTATCTCATCCCATGAGTTCTCTCCCTGATCCCGCTGGTGGGGGAGTGAGGGAGCATCTGCATGGTCTTGCATGCCTGAGGTTAAACCGCAGCAGACTCTTACAGAACACACTTGACTATATTATTGTCATCCCTGTTAGTATTAAACTGTGAAAAAAATATATTCATGAAGTGGCTGCACTATCCATTTTAGCCTTTCGTGCCAAGGAAGAAAGGCAATTGCTATTTTTACACGTTGTGACCACCTGTCACGGCCCTTCCAACTGTTTTTAGGTAATGGGTGGTCCAACTTTTCCCTATTTTACTTTATAAAATGGAATTTTATATATTTGTAACAGTATTTCTTAATTATTTGTAGTGGTGAAAGTGGTGGGGTTTCCTGCATAGGAACTGACTCTCCCTCTAATCGTGACTTCTCCCTATTTTGTTAAGATGGTCCAGTGGACCCAGGTGGCCTCAGTGGACAAAGGCATTGCCACTGATCTACTTGGGACAGATATTGATGGTTCCACTCCTGCTGACAACGTGGTGTGGCTTGAGTGAACTGCCCACCCGGGGCAAGCTGAATTCCTCCTGTCACATGCGACAGAGAGTCCTGCCTTGATAGTGCACATCTGGCTGACATTCCACGGCAATCCAACTGTATCACGCGTCCTTCTCTTCCTAATCTTCCCAAAGACTCCTCTCCTCTTGCCATGCCTTTGCATTTGTCCTGGTTCTGGCTGGGATAGAGTTAATTCTCTTCCTGGTAGCTGGTCCAGGGCTGTGGTTTGGATTGAGGATGAGAATAACGTTGATAACACAGGGATGGTGCAGTTGTTGCTCAGCAATGTTCACTAAGTCAAAGATTTTTCAACTCCTCACCCCACCCCAGCAACGAGAAGGCTGAGGGGGTCTGAGAAGCTGGGAAAGGACACAGCTGGAACAGCTGGCCCCAGCTGAGGAGGGATACATTCCATACATATGACACATGCTCAGGATAGAAATTAGGGGCCAAGCCAGGGAACTGCCTGGGCACTGCTTGGTGGGTGCTGAGAAATTACCTTGGGCATCCCATGCTTTGGATAATTTATTTCTATTATTATTATTATTGCTACTACTTGCCTTTCCTTTCCTGTCCTATTAAACTGTCTTTATCTCAACCCATGAATGTTATATTTTTTTTCCTGTGTGGTGTTCAGCTGCCTGCCAGGTTTAACCACAACAGTTCTGCTGAAATCATGCAAGAGACCTTTATAAAAGGAAACCAAACCTAAGCCACCTTTTATGTGCTCATGGGATACATCCTTTGTGAACATTCAGGATGATTGTTTAAAATAATTCTGAAGGATGATGGGGAACACATTCATCTGACTTTCATTCCCTTCCAGAAGTTAATGACCCTGTACATTAGTTTCTCATGAAAATACTTCCATGGAAACATTGTGAGATTCAAGTGTCTTAGTTCTGTTCATTTTGCTGAACTTGTATATCTTATTTTGCTTTATTTTATGTGCTCTGGATCAGGAAGCAATAGTGCATCATGTTACACCAGCTGACTCTCTGGCCTTAGATCTGTCTTATAGTTTTCCCTGGTAATCTTTTCAAGTAATAAAACTTGGATCCAGGTGCTGAGCTCTTTAAATAGGTATATTTTATCATCTTAAGTCTTACCAAATCAAGGAAAGCATACTCACAGTTAATATAATAGTTCTGTGTAAAAATACCTCATGTAAGGTGTTTCCCATCTCATGTAACTTAATTCCAAAGGTGCTTCATGTTAATTAATTTTTATGTATCAGACTATTTTGCTGTTTTGTCTTGGTTTTTAATATTTGGGTAAGGTGGGCTTCTTCGTTGCTGTTTTTTTTCTTTCTTTTGTTTTTTTTTTTTTTTTTCATCTGCCACTTTAATAAATCAGACTGCTATCCACAGCTTTTAGAAAAGCACACCATAAAAGAATGTCAAAATGTTTAGATAAGTCAGTTTTGGTGAACAGCTGTAGAAAGTGGAGAAGGTGGATGGAGCATCACTCTGGCAACACAAGGCAATAGCAAGCATAGAGTCCCAGAAATTGCTGTGAAAACACTCTTGATTTAGATCTTTGTCAAGGCACTGCCACTTATTTTGTACCACAACCAGCACTGTAACCCAACTGATCTCTAGGTGCTACAGAGATATGGATGTTTAATCACCATCATCAGCATTGAAAACATAACATTTTGAAATATTAGGTGTTTTGTATATAGATTGCCTTTCTAATGGGGTGTCTAAATTTCACTCTGTCTTGGACCTTGGTTTTATGGGGTTGTGTGGGATTTTTGTAATAAAGTAAATTTCCAGTAATTCCTTCTGATGTTGTCATCCTCATCAGTTGGTAACACCTGGCTGGATGTGTAACACAACATCTCTTCCAACCAAGCAAACCCATCTACAGGACAATCTGTCAGTAGAGCTGCCTCGAGCTGTGTCCCAGACATTCTATTTTAGACTAACCCTGCCCTTTCAGAAGTGTCTCATTAAGTCCACTGATGGATCATATCTACTCTTGGATTGACCTGTTTATCTTAGCACTTCAGCAGGCAGGGACACTTCTGCTCACATCACCATGAGCACTGATGCCTTGAAGGCATTCAGAAGAATTAACATGAAAAAAACCAATAAATGAATCTTTGGAGAATGCACTTACAAGGATGGTGCCACTAGTAGAGAGGAGCTAATATTAAAAATTCCTGTGGAAGGAAAGACTGAGGGAGGATAGAGAAATTACAGCTTGCAGAAGGGCAAAGAAGATCAATGTGTTTATTATCAATAAATCAATTTGCTAATCTGGGTGGCATCCTGCATCTGTAGGATGTCGAGGGTAAAAAGAGGTGAGTGGGTGGAATTTTGTTTTTTTTTTTAATAAGAGGAAATCGATATCCTAATCAAATATCAGCTGGGAGATGATGAGTAGAGAAGAGAATCTACATAATGTATGGTTCTAAATTGGTTTCCTAAAATACCCATGTTAATGATGAAGGAACTCATTCTAAATTAGTGTATATTGGCATCATTTAATATAACTGCCACAACTTAACTTGCACCAGCTGGAAAATTGGCTCAGCACATCCAAAGATAACACTGGGGTGGAATTGCCCATTTTCCTCAGTGATGCTTGTCCCATATGGATAGCAGTAAATTTACACAGGTTTTAAGTAAAATCAAGCTCCTAGTGAGGATAGTTTGGAATGGCAGACAAGTCTAATGGAGCTTTCCTTAGCCTGGACTACAAAAAAAAGGCCCAGCTCTGCTTCTGTGTTGAGGAACAGAGATTGGTCACTAACAGGATAACTGAGCTCCTGCAGCTGAAGATCTCACATTAAATGAAATAATTAATGCCCCGGGCAGCACATCATGGTGCTCCTATTGCTCTATTGCCTGGAATACCCAACCCAGACATATATATAAGCTTTTGGATCATTCCAGTTTAACAAGGCTCCTCGGGCAAAAGAGTTTACAACAGGGCTCTTGCATTTTACAGAAAACATTTTGGAACACGCCACAACAACAGCCATTAAACATTCTTTGTGCTCTCTTTATAACTCAAGCATTCTTATTAGTTTATTAAAACATAATGTTTGTTAAAGATGGAAGTTTATGATTAACGTGGAACTCATTTGTAGTGGGTGGACACAACATGCACAATATTAAAAAAAAAATAAAAACCTTTAAAGAATCTTTATAGAAGCTCTCTTTTTCTTGTCATAAATATTCCTAGTCTCATACCAAATTTGCTGTCTTGTAAATATATATCAGTTCAAAGTTCCATGGACTAGAAAACCAGTTATTTCTTGATGCACTGAGCAATTTAAAGTTGTTTTCCCAAGTATTTAGCTCGGTTCACATTCAGGTATACTTTGTGTAAACAAAAGTTCCTTGCATCAGCCATAGGAATTACATTTTTAGAGGGTCTTCCTCTTCAGCTGTCATCCCCTAAGTATCTACCAGCACAATATGCTCATGCAAGACTAAATTTTTAATTTAGCAATGGATAAACCAGACAGTTTTACATGGTAGGAAAAAAAAATCAGATCCATTTCCTGAACTCTACAATCTGCAGCTTCTCTGAAAATAATATACTAATTATTTTATTGCAACCAAACCTACAAAAGTTTTTTAAAGAAAATCATTCCAGTAGTGTAATTACTAAGGTCCAATTTTTGTATTTTCACATCTTGAAATAAATTGATCACAGGTAATTTGGAGATTATCAGTGCCAAAAATCCATTCTTATTAAGGATCAATTTGAAATATCATCAAAGTTTTAAAGGAAAGAAAAAATAATCAGGTTGCTCATTTCCTTTATCTAGGTTAACGGGATTATTTGAAGCAGATATCTACAATATTTATTTGCATTCAGTTATATGATGCAAACTAAAATCTGTGTCCAAGATTTTTTTCCCCTGGGGGTGAAAAAATTCCATCAAGGTTCTTGCTTTTCCTTGTTACTTTTAACTGGTTGCTTTTAACACATCTCAGCATTGACTGAAATGGATGAAGATCTGATTTCAACATCTTATAGCCCAGTTATTTAAAGCTTTTCAAAGTAAGAGAATTCAATAAATTTAATTTTATTTCAAGGTGGAAGTGTTAGACATCGATGATTTCAGATGGAAAACCAATAGTTCCCCACAATAAACGTATGGTAGTCAAAATGTTACACCTCACTATGGATTGTCTTTCTCAGTCAGGGTGTACAAAATGCCAAGTTCTCAGCTTACCTTGACTTCTCCTGAATCCAGGTGACAAAAGTGACCCTTTCAGCCCGGAAAGTCTTGGTCAGATCAAGTACCCAAACTTTATCAATATTTGTATCTGTTTGCTTTTCAGTGTCATCCTGATATCTCTTATCCTTTCCAAGCAATTTATATTAATTTGGCCTCTTTCCTGGGGCTACTTGTGGTAGCACTTATTTAAATATGATTGTAGGGGAAGAACAGAAGGAGGCAATTATTGTAAATGCTCCCATGGCTATAGCAGAAAATATTTTGCTTTTTGTATAGGCTGCATTTTGACCATAGTGATGGAGGATCTGTATCACTTTGCTGCTACTAATGAGCTGTATAATGTTCAAACCCTAATACATGTGGAACATGTTGTTTTCACTTTATTTAGTTTGGTATTTTCTTATCTGTTCTTAAACTCTGCTTGCATTTGTCTAAACTTGCAATTTAAAAGTTGTGGCCTTGGGCCAAGTTCTCAGATACCAGGAGTTGTTACTGACATCAGCAAAGTTATGACAATTTAATCTGACTAAGGGTCTATTCTCTTAAAATTACTGGAAAGCACAATAATTAAAATTTAGACATGAAGGAATGAAGTTATCTTTGGGATCATTTGCTGCTGGCTGATATGGGCAAAACCAGATAGAGAGTCCTCTCTTGTGTGCAGCCAGAACGCAGAACAGCAGAGGATGTTGCTGATGGCTTGAACAGATGAGTGATATTGCTGCTAATGGGGAACCTGAAGACTTAATTGGTTTGCTGTAAACATTAAAAACACGTTTCCATGCTCCCATTCGCTCTGTGTGCTGTGTGTCAGATAGATGGTATTCACACTGGTGGCTGCAATTTAATTACAGGAAGCCTGTTCCTTATTCAATTTTAGTTGTAACATCCCATAATTTCGGTTATGAAGCATTAAAAGGTTCATCACGACAGGTATCCTGATGTCAGAGAGGTAATGCCACACAATGGCTCAGTTTTGGTTGTAAGGATTTTCATCCAGATTGGAATCAATGTTTCAAATGGTTATCAAATTCCCACCTTCTGGCTAACTGACACAAAGTGAAAGATCTGAGGAAGCACATTATTTTTGAATTAATTTGAATAAACACATCAAACCTCGTGGGACTGAGGACCCTGCCCACAGGCTGTCTCAGTGAATTCAGAGAAGGAATAAATTGATTCAGCCTTTCCAGTCACTCAATTTACTTCAGCTGCCAAACAAGTGACTGCAGCAATATTCCAGGCTGTGGAGTGCAAGCTCCCTTCCTCCTCATCTCTTGCTAGGAATTGTCCACAGACTTGGAAAATGTCATTGCAGATTCTTTTTTAGGCTTTCGTGGAACACACTTTCCAACCAACAGAGCCCACTTGAATGAGGACCACAATTAATTGCTTTCTCAGGGGTTAGATAAATATAAGGCATTTGGCCACTGCCCTGCATGAGTGGGTTTGCCAAAAAAAGGGTGATGGAATGATGTAAAGGCCTGTGAGACAGGTTTAAGAATAAGTTTTGTCCAGTATTTTACCATCTCTATGGTTCACAAGACTTCCTAGGATAAAATATTTGGAAAGAGAGGAGGACATGGGCACATTCATATGAGTTTCCTTAAGGGAAACAACATTCATATCTGGAATCTCAGAAGGAAAACATGGATTCTAGGATGGCAACCTTAATACAGCAGATATTGGGGTGAATGTTGTGGGCACGAAATAGATTAGAAACTGCCTAATTATAGAAAACAAATCTCTCATAGAGCTGAGAGTTATAGGAAACTGTAATTCTCTGGGACAAGATTATGAGTAGCATCAGCATCGTGGGGTGAGAAGGTACCATAAGTCTTTTGTTAGGTGAAATAAAATGAAGAGGGTCAGAGCACTTAAACCTATTTAGTCTGGCCTTGATTATTCTGGATTAACATTCCTGCTGATTTGTACTGCTGATTTAACAGCTAAAAATGGATACGAAACACTATTTGTTGAATAGCTGATTAGAAGACTGGTTTGCAAAAAATGGTTCTTAATCCACCCTTCAGGTTAATAGATAGTCTCTTGTCCCTAAAATATTACAGAAGGAAAAGAAAAACAAATCTTAAACCCCACATTTTTATAAGTGTCCCCTCAAGGTCTCAAGAGTATTTACTCCTCTCCATTCACCTCTCCACAGTGGCTTGTATGGAAATGGTGCTCCTGACTTTCAGCATCATATTGAATTTGGAAAAGAAATCTCTCAGTAAAATGCAGATTGATCATGCTGCGAGTTTTAGGCACCCTAATTTCGATGAAATGCTTTATAAAACGGGGATGTTAGATGAGCAGGATAAAACAACTGAGGAATCCTGCTATTTGGGAAATTACTTTTTTTATGTTAAATGGGGGAAAATGGTGAACTTAATAAAGTAAAAAGGACTATCAATGACTCCCTTTAAGGCAGGCTGCCAGGCAGCCTTGGCCAGATTTCCACAGTACTAGCTTCAGATTTTATTAAATTAAAATAAAACCTGTCAACTTGGCTTTCTCTGGCACAGTCAAATACACAGTTTTTTACTTAGTTCCAACATCAGCCTCACACTCCCAGCCGGCATTAATATTTCACAACAGAATATACATAGTTCTGTGGCATTTTTTTACATATCTGGCAAACAATTACTGAAAAATATTCTGCTAAAAGTTATAAAAGGCAGTGTTACTAACCATTTGATCATGTCAACCCCTTTTCACTGTTCTCCCTCAGAAACCAAAGCATTCGAGAATGTAAATCAAAGAATCAAAGAAATCACAAATGGAAAATTCCCATTAGGTCATCTAATCCAATCCTCTGGTAGCACATAATTGCTCCCCCTAATACATTTTCCACAGTTTTGTTCAGTCTGGTTCCAGATACTCGGGAACACTGCTTGCCAAGGTGCTTTGTGAAAGCTGGATGGGTAGAGTTAGACAGACCCAACACCTCCTCTGAGGTCACCTCTTACCTCTTCTAATCTGTCCTCGCAGCCACAGCTCTGCAGGGACTCTCTCAGGGACTGGGAATTGCCAAACCCAAAAGCCTGAGCTGCAGCTGCATGATCTCCCTCACCTTCCCCAGGGATTTTCTTCATGCAGGAGGCTAAAATAATGCAAACTTTAGCTACTTCAAAGGATAATGGGAGCAGCTTTATCACCCAGTTCCACTGCTGCTGTCAGAGACTTCAGCCATGAGTCTGGCCTGGAGGACTCCTGTCTGGGTCCTGAAGGGTGAAAGCTCCTCAAGATAGATTCCCCCATCACTCACAGTGCTGTCTGACACAGATCCCAGCAGCTGTCAGGGATTTATATTATTCCAAGCCTCTCCCTCCCAAAGCCTTGGACAACCACTGGGAAGAGCGGCCGCACCGGGGGAGCAGGGTTGGCCTGGAGGAGCAGGAGCTCAGAAAGTGCAGAGGTGAGTTAAGGTCCTTCCCAGGGGAGTATGAGGCACTCCAATTTTATTACAGTAACACTAGATAACATAAATTATTGGGCTTCCATCAAAGATCTGCAGAAAGCTTTTCCTCACATTTCTCCACTCTCAGAAAGGCAGAAATGTGCCTGCTCTCTGAAGGGCAGAGGGATGTGCAGCCAAGCTCATGAGAGCATAAAGGAAACATCTTTCTCTTGGGTGGATCAGGGAACCAAGAAGCCAAGTAGATAGAGTAACTTGAAGACCTGGGGCTGTTATGCTCTCTGTTTCTCCTGAACTTCTGTCTGGTTCATTGCTCTGGAGTGTCACCCGCTCATGAGTCACCCATGATGTGCTTTAGACTCCATGGCAAAAGTCCCTAGCAAGGCATTTTCTGGTCAGGAACTGCCTGCACTCGTTCATATATTTCCATCTGTTTAATAAACAGATGGAAACACCACCCTGGTGCACTTCCACCAGCCTCAGTGGGGGTCTCTGTCATCCAAGTTTAAAGATGATTTCTTACGTTCTTTGAGTAAAGCCCAAGGGAGACGTGATCAGTCATATACTCAAACAAAGCCAATCAGCTCACCTCTATATTTTTATTAGGTTGTAGAATTTAGATTAGATATGAAAGAATTCTGAACATCTCTAAAGAAGCCCTTTTTAGGGTCTTTACATGGCCCTGACCTATTCTTCAGTGTCCAGGAGACGCACCCCAGGATCAGGATGAACGTTCCTGCAGGGACACAAGATCATGCTTGGATATGCTTTTCTAGCAGGTCTTAGAAATTTCTTCTAACATCATTCTTGTACATTTGACATGAAATAGGTCTCACAGGCAAAAGAAGACAATATTTTAATTCCTACTTGCACACTTTCCATGCAAATTGAAGGTTAATCAAATCCTGAGAATAACCCCCGACAGACAGAACAAATACACTTATCCTATGGACTTTTGGCATCTTTTGAGCACCTCTCCTGCAAATAACGACTTCTAACACCACTGGACATTTTTGATCTTAGTTACTGACCTTGGGGAAAAAAGTCCTGTTAGTTGGGCTGGCGACAGACATCTTGGGAATTTTGAGTGTCTAGTTCACAGTCCTCAGGACCTTGACTGCTGTCCCGATTTCCCTACCTACTGCCTCTTTTAACACCATGAATTCAGAATACTACCACACAAAGAAATCAAGATATGCATAATTTTCCATCAAAATAATATATATAGCTATATATAATATAGCTATTTTCCTTATGTGCTACATTTAGACATACATACAGGTACAGTGCATAATTTATTATTTATTTCATTTCAGATTCACTGCAGATATTTGTCATGCAAGCGAATAACTTAGCATCATTGGGGAGATTTTAAGATTTTCCACCTGTGGAGATTTATGCAAACTATTTCTGGAAATGTGGAAAAAGAATTTTTATTTACCCCTAAAATCTACATACATGTTTTCCTAAAAAAAAAAAAAAAATATGTCCTGGACTTTGTTTATTTACAGATATGATGTGAAATCTCTACATGAGGCTTTAAATTTTGTGAGCTATATCCTGTAAACAAATTTACACTCAGATGTCTTCCAACCATCTGTAACAGCTGACACTGTTTCAGAATTTCTTAACAGTGGCTGTAGTTTTGGTCTGAGCTCATTTTACTGCTCCTGGAGGGAAAAGAGAATTCACAAATTCTCAACACAGATTCTCCCTCATGCAAAGAATTCACCTCCAGACTGAGAAAACCTAGCTGAGAGCATATTATTATCCAATTATTCCTCGATCCACTATTTTGTACTTTTGAATTCCCGTTGACTTCAGCAATGACTTCTAGTTTTATTTTAGAAGCAGGACTTTGAACCGTAAGAATACAAAACGCAGGCCACTCCATGCAAACTTTATTAAAAAAAAATAGTATTCACATGAAAGCATTTTCAAAATGCTAAGCTAAATGATGAGTAGCAGTGCCAGAACAGGTTGAAAAATCCTTCAATCATCCTGTATCTCTCCCAGTAGTTTTTAAGTCATACTTGAATGTCTTGCCTTTCAGCACAATGCATCTCCCTTACAGTTTTTTTCTGTGAACAACACAATTAGTGACTGCATCTTAACAAGAAATATTCAGTAAATTTTGCTCTCATATATGAAGGCATTTCCAGAGAAAACTAATTTCCCCACAGCATTTTAAGCTGCCGTGTGAGATATGAGGCGTCCCAATATTTTCTAAGGAAACAAAATTCTATCACCTTCCCTCAATTGTTTTAAAAACAACTGCATGAGTCAGTGTATCAATCACATTATTTTTTGTGCTTGGTTGCTTTGTTTCATTTTGGTTTGTTTCTAAAGAAGTGTGGCTTGAATTTTCGGTCCTTCCCCCACACGTGGCTCCTGCTTTTTTATTCGAAGTAGTGGAGCTCAGATGCACTGCTGGTGTTCTGGGATGTAAGGTTTGAAGGATAGTTGTGGAGATTCTTGCCACAGAATGAATTCTAGAAAAAAAAAAAAGGTGTTCCTTTGAGGCTGCTGACCTAACAAGTCCAGCAGAAAAGAGTTAAGCACTGTGGTGGCAGCAAAGATGTCCCCAGATTCAAAGAATTAGAATTTCTTTCTGAATTTGGAGCTTGACCAAACAAAAGTCAAGATAAACACAAACAGGTTAAGATGTTTGCTTATTCTGTGTTAATAAATAAACTTCTCCAGGATTAAGTCTCTTCTGCCTAGATTATATCTGCTTGCTAATAAATTCTCGGTGAAGCCAAACAGAACACAAATATGGCCTTGTTTATTCAGTTTTTAAAAGGAAAAAGGTCGGATAGTCTGTAACTTTTTGGCTCTATTTGTTTCAGCAATAACTTCCTGACAACAGAAAGAATACAGAGCTAATACCCCAAAATGTTTGGACTTTAGATGTTCTTTCATTTAATGTCTTCATCTGCCACGTTCAGCTGTTAAAACAATACTGCAAATACACAACCCCATAAAGAGGCTGGAAGAGTAATGGGTATGTACTGTTGTTTCATGGCATTTTCTATACCTTTTGATCATTTTCATTTAAAATTCATGTAGAAACCACCACATTACAGGTTTTCTGCGTCACCCAGTTACAAAGTCTGGCTGAGTTTTCAGTGGCTGCAAGGGTGGAACTCATTTGTCTCGTGATTCCCCAGTAAGTTTATGTGAGGATGTAAAACTCCATCTGTGCAGTGCTGTGGTCTATTCTGCTTTGCATTTCTCATGTTTGTCCCCATTTCTAAGTGAACATTAAATTGTAAGGCCTGATCCTACAAAATCCACTCATGTCAGCGTGGATTTGATTTGATTCCCTGAGCCAGGCTGCTCACTGAGTCCTACTATTACTTCAGAATATGCCCATTGCCTCTGTTTGGGATGACCTGAAAGAATGGCTGCTGCTAGAGAAAAAGAAGCAATTTTCCAGTTTTCTCCTTGCAAATGAGTGTCTTTTCTGTAGGTAAGCAGAAAATGTAAAATAACACCAATTTTTCTTCTAATTTACTAGTCAATCTTGCTCAGTTTGGGGAGCATTCGTTCAGTTCATACCGTTTAAGACAGAGCAAATCTGTTTGTCGTGCTCCCTTCACACTGTTACATTTTTATTGATTGCGTAGTGACAATTAAATTATTGTGCTTTGAGCCACACTAGGCACATTTAGTTCCCCCTCTCCTTTTTCCTCCGCTTCTGCCTCGCTCCCCCCTTCTCTCCCCCACCCCTTATTTTTCCCCCCCTCCTTTTTCAATACTCTTCTTTGATTACAGCCAGATACAGGCATTAGGCTGTTCTAAACCTCTGCATTTCCTGGCCTGATGGAGTGCATGGCTGTCCCCTGAAGAAAACCATTTGAAGAGGCTGCAGGATTTTTCTGAACTTCAAAAAAATGCCAGGAAACCTTGATCATTTCACCTGTCCAGCAGTAGAGTTAGAGGGCATAAAATGCCTTATAATTTATACAGAAGCCCATAAACAATACCTGCATCAACATGTGAGGGGGGGTGTGTGTGTGTGGGCACATGTAACTGCTCCAGGGCACAATCCAAAAGCTGGTGGAGTCAATGGGAGCCTTTCAGCTGAATTCTGGGGACTTTGATGTCTCAGATTTACTGACTAAATAGCTGCAGTTGAAAAATCATCCCTAGTGTCTGCAGGTACTGTATTATTTAATGGGGAGCTATGGAGTGGCAGTGAATTAACTCCTGCAAAGTGAGTGTGTGAATATATAAAGCAAAGGGTTTTATTGTTTGAGAGATGTACTTTTGAGTGGGCTTTTAAGATACAAAATGTTCTGACTGAGTTAAGGCAAGCACAGAAAAATTTAGGGACAACCTCCAAATTTCTATTCTGAGTCCTCTGCTGATTTTTGCCCTTCAAATTTACAGTTTTCCTCAGTCTCCATGAGCAGAGCTTGGGTGACTGTCTCTTTGCTCTGAGACACTGGTCCCACACAAGCTGGCACACACAGCATTTCCCTTTGCAGGGCTGCCAGTGATTATAAGTTCATAGTTTAAGATTTCTTTCCTTACTAGTCTTAAAATAATACATAGAATTGTTCTTTAAAGCTAGAGGTCTTTTCAAATTCGTAATGCTGTAGTTGTTTAAATCACTTTGAAGTCATGAGTCTGGATTCAGAGCTTTCTAGGCCAACTCAAACATGTAATTGCAATAAAACTCTGACCTGTAACCACCTTTCAGGGAGTGTTAATAAAATTAGACAGAGTATCATCATTCTACATTCCCAACTCTCCAAAGAAACATTACAAAAATAACTATAGTTTAGGGGTTTTTTTTCTTCCATAGAATATATATATGGAAAGGAAAAGTACCAAGTAAAATAATCTTCAAGCCATTCAAATAATCCATTAAGTTCTCATAGAGGTCAAGAGAGGATGGATATAAATGAATCATCCAAATCTCCCAAAAGCTATCAAATATTGCTTTGTTTATTGCCAAGTAAAATGTTTCAGATAAATACACTGCTTCCATTTTGACTTTGAACCAAAAAAAAAAAAAAAAGATATTTTGTTGTGCTTCCTGTAAGGTGTCAGGGTTAATTTCTACAGCCTCAAAAAGAAATAAACTCTTGGTATAAATAAATTACCAGATACTGGGACTTGTAGATTATTCAGTGAACAAATAGTACAGAAGATTTTCTTTTTCAACTGCAGCTTTTCATTCTCCTTGTACAATGAAGGTAAAGACTGCTGAGCCTATTTTCTGCTGCGAGACAAGATCATCAGTGTGACAAAATGCTAAAATGCACTTGTTTTAACTACACATAAAAGATTTGTCACTGAGCCTGAATGGACAATAAGAACCCTGCTGTCATGATCTTAGGTTCATTTTTCTCTTATGGAAATGAAAGATAATTATACCTAAATAGAAATCTGTCCTGGGAGCTTAATTTCTGTTGGAATTTCACAGAGGCACAAACTCATAACTACCTTGGGTTAAGGGCTTTGAGATCCGAGGTAGGTTTATAAACTTTCAGATCTGTAGAAGTATATTATTATCGTATCAGTCACACAATCTAAAATAAAACCCCTGCAAATAAACACCAGTGCCAATTAGGGAATGGAGGGAAGAGCAAAGCACTGTGTCTGTTCTTTCAGTGAGAACTAAAGTGTGTGATTATTGTCCCATGCACTATGGTTTAGAGGCAGTGGAGGACTTCTGGTTCCTGGTGGAAAAGAATTTAACATGACAGCTACTATTTTTAGTTCTGTTTAAGAATGTTAATTGAAATTTGAACTAGCAATAGGATCCCCAGGCTTTAGCAGACTAAGACAAACATAAGATGCAGCATCAAAGCATAAAGGCTAGACCTGGGATAACATGCAGGAAGGGAATGTGACAATGTAGAATTATTCTCAAGAAGAAAAGAAGAAAACACACTTGTATTAATCTGTACTTCTGCAGTGAACACTAAGAACAGGGGAGAAGAAGAAAAAATGTAAAGTATTATCTTTGTTATTGATTATCTGCATGTATTTCTGGATTCATAAAAATCAGAACAGGATGCTATTATCCAGAAATCCCAAATTCAGTGTTCTATCAACACTGGTTTGACATGTGAACTTCATTAAAAAACCAAAAAAACCCCACCAAGAATAAAAAAAAATTAAAAAAATATAGGTACCTGACCATGAACTAGAATAAAATTAAACCTTTAATTTACAATTATTATTGTCATTGTTATTATTTCATTCCAATTGCTAAACTGTTTTTATCTCAGTCTTCTCACTGTTACCCTTCCAATTCTCCCTCCCATCCTGCTGGGGTGGAGTTATTGACAGCTGTGTGGTGCTGAGCTGCCACCCGGGGTTAAACCATGACTGTTGCATATCTGGTCTCCCCTCTTGTTAGCTCTTAAAAAACCTCACCAAAATATAGTTGAGATTAGCAGTCATTCCTCTTGTTTGAATTGGTCAGCCTGTAGAGAGACTGCAAAATGAATTGGACCAGAGAGATAAAAGAAAAACAAGTACAGCTCTGTGGAACAGTGATGAATAGCATTTATCTAGGAAGACTCTTTCCTAGTAGTTTTTATTTCCATTTTTGAGTACAAAATTTTATAAATTATCTTTTGTGTGTGCAGTTTCTTAGCTGGTATTTCACTGAGCACTTAGATTTTGCAGAACCTTCGTACCACGTGTTTTTTAATGCCAAGAGCCTCCTTCCTGCCTCTGGCAGTTAACACTGATGTTCACCAGGGACAGGCTTGGGACTGGAAGGGTTGTTTCTGAATGAGGATACAGTAAACTATTAGTTGCAGACATTTAAGACTCCTGTTAACTTCCATTGATACCAGGATGAGCTCAAGGGAACCTGAAAAAAAAGAGTTTTCAACCTAACCATAATCTTCCACAAAATGCTGGGCACAAAATGCGTCAGATCTCTCTTTTTTTCGCCAGTGATTCATCACATAACAATTTAACTTAAACATTATTTTCAATTAACTGCTTTAATTCATACTAAAAGACTTAGTGGTCATTTTTCATTAAGGTCAAAGGGCATTTTATATATATATATATATATATGCATAAAAATATAAATATCACTCAAGCAATACAAAGTCTAATATTTTAAACAAGAGCCAGAAACCTTACTTCAAGAGTATTTATCTCAAAAACAGTTGGTCATCTTAAGATGTGTTAATGCTGAGATTTCCCAAGGACACTTAGACTCCAGTCAAGTGAAATCTGAAGTAAATTTTGGGTTGCAGATGGATTGGTCCACTGAGAAAAATTACTCAATAAAACCACCATATATGGATCACCAGTTTCTGAACTTCATTGGCATTTTCAGCTTGAGAGATTTAAAATTGCTAATATTATACTGAATTATCAAAGTGGGATGTTTATAAAGCATGTACATGACTGATTTTAATATTGTCACTTCAACTTTGGTGTTGCCTTGAGAAACATCTGTATTATCTGATTTATAGTGCTGCCCAGAAATTTCCTGGTGCAAAGCAATCACCACAAATGGTAGGTATCTTGTTTTCAAAGCTAAAAAAATATCTCCTTTTTCACAGACAAAATAAAGGTGAAAAGAGTGAGGACAATATTTAGCTCTATAGATTATATCAGACTATTTTATGCTAGTGGGTTTGTTACGTGGTAACACATAGGTTAGGGTATAAAACCACGAGTCAAATCTGGTTTAATTCACCAGAGTTTCCTTTTCTTGAAATACAAATTTTTTTTTTTCCCCCTTAAAATTTACCTGTACTGTATATTCTGCTGTAGGAGCAGAAAGGAGACAAAGAACAACATATTTGTTGCTTTATGCTAATCTTTTATTTCTTTTAGTCTTTTATTTCTTTTAACTCATGTTGATGGATGTTATCACTAAATGCAGACATCAGGCTAGCTATCTGACTTCATAAGTGTGTATGTATAACAATATATACCCACACAGATGCATCAAATATTCAAAAGTGCATAGACAAATATAATAAAAATTGTAACAGTATTATACAGTAAATACACGCTATTTTTATTGCTTGTATACATTTCTGCTATTTCAGAAGTCATATTCTTTAAAAAGGCATTGAATTACTTAACACAGCAGTAGCATTTTCTGAATTAGTGCATTTAAAAATATTATAATGGGAACTAGGTGTAAGCAGCTATAGTATTTGGAAGCAAATGCCAGTTTCTAGTGGTTTGCAGTGATTATTATTTGCATTGTGTTAGCACTGGAAGGTTCTAACCAGGAGTGGCCCTTATTATTCCAGTCTGTATTCATAAAAATAATAAGATAGAGTCCTTACCCTGAGAAACACATAGTTAACACATAGGTGAGGAGGAAAAAGAGGAAACACAGGTAGGAAATTATTTGCCTGAGGGGATTGAAAACAGGAAGGGAAGAAATTCCAAGGTTAACAGGCTGCCTGTCCACCACAGAGCATATCCTGCCCTTCAAGCAATAGTTCCTCTTTTAATAATTTGGGGGTTTTTGACACCCATTTTAGCTCGTGTGCCCATGCAGACAGCATCCATGGAGCCAGCAGCTGTGCATGTGAGCTAAAGATTAGAAACTCTGATTCACTCCAAATTCCAAGGGTTTTCCAGAGATACAAACCCAATGCAAAATATTCAAAAAGTACACTGAAATCAGCAGAAAACTTTGAGACGTAGTGCTTGAGAAAATGATGCACAATGAAAGGATGGGAAGTGGCAGGTGAATCCATGGTTCAAAGCTGGCTACCCACCTGATTAACTAGCAGGCTTTAGTCTCTGTCTGAGAGTATAACTACTTCTTGTGAGTAAAACAAGTGCTGTTGGAGAGACCCAAAGTGCTTTTTTTTTTTTTTTTTTTTTTTTTTTTTTTTTTTTTTTTTTTTTTTTGGCAGGCTTTAGTCCTTGTTCTAAATCAGGCAGAGCAAAATCTGGAACATAGTTGTCCCACGGAAGCAACACATAGCTCACTGGATATTCTGTGCTCCTATGGTATTTAAACTATAAATTCCATCCTTCACCCAAAGGAAGGATCATCAAAATGTAGTATGATTATGAAAATAATAGGATAATTGCTATTTTTCTATACAGAACCCCCTGTTTTTAAATCAGCTCCTCTCAATGCATCTCTGTGGATATTTATTTTTGGATATTTGGAGGTTTGTCTTGATCTCCCCAACACCAACCCCCCGATGATTCAGCCAGCAGAAGATTTTTTTTTCCCCTAAACACTTCTGTGGGTGTTCTTATATCAGAGACAAATAAAATGCTGTATTTCTGGTGTCTTATTCTTCATGCTACAGTGGCTCTCCCTTCCTCCAGTTTATGCAAGTTAGTTTTAGAACAAGACTGGAAAAAAATCTAGTGGGTAATCAGAAAGCTGATCCTTCTGATAGCAGAGTGCAGAAAAAGGAGCAGATTCTCCAAGCAGTGGCAGAGCCAGAGTAGATCCCACTTCAAACAAGGGTGAAAAGTTCAAGCATTTCCTGAAATGAAGCAAAGAAAATGGGCTTCAAGTGAATGGGAATTTTCTTCTCCATTTGCACACTGGTTGGGCAACAACACCATTGTTGATGTGAAAGGAAGGTCAGAACTGTCCCTCCTCACACTGGGGGTCATGAGAACCATTCTCCAAGTGCCAGTCACTGGGGGCTCTAAAGGATTATTTCTCCAAGAACTCTTAATATGGTTTCAGACCAACATACAGAATCTACAGATTTTTAAGTGCTCAGGGTGCTTTTTTCGTGGTTGCAAAGAGGAAACCTATAGACTAGATATAAAGTGTGCTAGAAAATATTTTCAGTTCAAGAGCCACTTTTAAGGAGTTTTCTTGAGATCTCCTTCTCAAGAATTTTAATTGTGTTAGGAAAATAGTATAATGAAGGACTAGAAAGCCTATCATTACGAAAATTGCAAGTATTAACAAGATATAGGCAATAAATACCAGGCTAATAAATGAATTTTTATGTCAGTTTTAGTTAGATGCCTTTCTCCAACTAAGCATAGAAAATAGTTGCTTTTTGGTTTTAGCATTACAAGTGGTAAAATAAGAGAGTGAAATTATTGAAATATTTTTATATAAAACAAGTCACTAGTAAGATCAACAGGGTTAGGAATAAGAGCTCTTTAGATTATTCAGACAACTAATTGTTCTTTCCCTGGGAATAGGATGATAACCCTGTCCATGGTAACCCACACATAAAACTAGTGCAGGAACTGACTTAAAAGGCTCAAAGAAATCCAAAGTCTGTCACGTTACAAGACCTTTATTACCATAAACACACAACACTTTCATTTTTGGATCATTCTGAATATCACAAACCTCCAAATGCTCTGACTTTCGTTGGGCTTAAATGACTGTACAATGACTTGGGAACACACCTAACCTTGTCTGAATGATCAGAAACTCTCATATTTACAAATGCAAACAGCAAATTATGAACCACACAGGGCATTGGCTCATGTGAGAACAAGGAAATGCACGAAATTAAAATAAAGGCACAAAGGAGAAATAGTCCAACCCTCTTTAGAGTTTTTTTATTTGGTTGTGGGTTTTTGGGGGCAGGTTTGTTGTTGTTTGGGGTTTTTTCAAGAGATTGGTGTGGGTCTAGGACAAGCATTCTCATTTGGTCTTCTGTTAATCCAAGTAATTCACCTACCTTGCTAAATGATTTGACAAAAATTAAATTATTTTACTAAAATCTTAGGGCATTTACTAAAAATGTAAAGATGACCAAAGAAAAGAAAAAATTTGTTTGAATGACTTCATTACAGATTGATAATTTTAGCCTACTTTTCCAGATTTTAATGATTTTCATGGCCATCAGTATAACTGCTGCCTCATATATATATTTGCATCTCTGTTTCTGCACTTCCTTACTGCATTTATTGTCCAAAAGGAAAGTTAATGTAATGTGTGACTTTATGTTCTAAGTAAAACACAGTGAACATCAAAGCTGCTGCAGCCATTTTCTATAACTGCACACTTGCTCTGATTTAAAAAAAATGACAACTATTTGATCTGAATTGCTTCCTGTGGCTTTACAAAACAAATATTTTGTAAGGATAGATGGCTTTGAAATATCCACGGAAACTTTCTGAACGTGGATATTTTTTAATGATTCGGAAAATCCTTTATTCTTCCTTTGGTTTTTCCACTACATAGGTTTTGAGAGCTCTGTAGCACTCAAATACCATAAACATGCAATAAACACAGGCAGACCTCTGAAAAACTGAGCCTAGCTGACTTTTACTGCCTCTTCAGCTTTGATAAAGACAGTATAAGTCCACAAAAGCTGTATTTGTACCCAGAAATTGCATAAAAACATTTTATTTTCTTATTACCGGGGAAAAAAATACACGGAGACAATCCCTCTTTTTTCTTTCTTTTGTTTTGTCGTGAGATCTTGCATATTTTCACTTTTAAATGTCTGCTGTCATTGACAGGATCGCTGAAATTTGAAGAGCACCCAAACATTCAGGAACCTGCCAGGTGTTTCAAGCATCAGACTTAAACACTTTTCACTCTTCATCAGTCACTAAGTACAAAATTCTGTCGTTTTCTGCTCATATGACTTTAAAAAGTCAGTTATTCGGCCTGATACGTGTATGTATGCACCACTTTTTTTATTCCATCTTAGAAATGTTTAGAAAAAGTGGATCATTAACTGATGCCTTCTGTAAAATCCCAAAGCAATGCGTGAAATCCCCCCTGACAACTCCCTTCCCCATCTCTCCCTGGGCCCTCTGTGAAGACAATAAAAGATCAGATGGTACAGAAGGGGGTTTTATCTGGCCACAGAATTTTCCAGCCTCCACCTTGCCTAATAGGCAACATGTTATATTCTAAACTAAGTCTTTTGAGGTTATAATTTTTGTAGAATTATTTAGAAGACACTAGATGGTATCACAGCTGCTGCAAATAGCACACCATTCTGGGGATAAAATCCAGATTTAAACAAGTATCTCCAGTACACATCTGTCACCATTAGGTTGCAAAGGCTCTGTGTTGCAGTTTATTTGAGTGGTTGGCAGAACTGAAACATATTACAGTAGATATCTTTTAAAATATTAATACTGGGGAAGATTGTGTGCTTTGCTCTACAGATACACAAGAGAGAGAGGAGGAATGTTTCTCTGCTCTGCAGTCTTTCTGGCCAGTCAGTAGCCAGCAAAGAGTACAGAGCACTCATTTCTAGAGCATTTAAGAGTTTATACTCTCTCAGTGGCTTGTAATGGGTCAGTATAATTAGATATGTCAATGTGCAATAAAGGACATTAAAACCCACAGCACTTGCCACCCCAGCCCACAGGGTCCTCTGGGTAATTTAATTCCTGGGATTCTTCCAGATCAAAAGGTAGAGAATTCACTCTCTAAAAGAGAATGTTAACGGGGCAGCTTTCTTGTTAGCTCTCCCTTTTAGTAAATCCATACTTGTGACACAAGAGTGTTCTTAAAATGGATTACCAGGGGACCTAAAAGTGATCCACTCGGGTGATATCGTTCTGAAGGGCATATGAAAATCTCTTGTGGGTCAAAGAAAAGCTCAGCCTGTGAATTATTCAAGGGGGTTAAATATTTGGACTGTCTCTGGATGTCTCTCTCCACACAAAGGGAGCAGTTTTCTGTTTGGACCCATCAATACTAGAACTTTACCCGTTTCCTCAGCAACTTTTGACCCTGGTCCCAGTGGGCAGCTGAAGGGCAAGACTGTGGAAAACTTTGCCTGATGCAGCTTTAGAAAAGACATTTTTAAAAAGTGTTTCATATTCAAGATTTCCTTCGCGGCGGATGGACCAAAACCACACCTGCACTAAACTCTATGCACACAAAGGAAACCAGGAGAACTCTCCCAATGTCAGCTCACAGTCTACTTCTTTCCAAGAAAACTTAGGGGTCTTCCTCGCCACCAGGAGCTGTCTAATTATGTAAAGGAAAAGTGATTAACTGATTCTGATGAATAAATTAATCTCCGAGGACTTGTATGTATTCAGACATTTCTAATTAGTATGGTTTTCATGGAGAAATTCAAGTCAGTCCTCTGTTCCTATTAGTAATGATTAACAGAACAATAAGTAATTTTTGGCAGCTCCTCACAAAATTATTGGAATTAACACGGGATTAAGGGTTTGTGAAAAATTTGTCACTGATTAATGATGTGAGACTGACAAGTACCACAGACCACCCTGGAAAAACACCCATATCTGATGATTTCAGCAAGCAACAGTGGAGCAGGTAAAATACAGGGAGTTCCTACCACCTGTGCCAGAAATGTTGATTCCCCTTTCAAGTTCCCTACTCCTCGCCTTTTCCTGATCAGGATCACCAGTTATTGCATGCAAGGACAGCATGATCCTGTTCCTGTATCTCAGGATATTTCAAAATGGTTTTTTTCAACTTAATTTTATAAACACAATACTTACCAAATAATTCTGGCGGTTCATTGTTTGTTTTTTCTTTGAAATGCCCTTTATTGCCAGAATTGTGCCTTCATTGATTGCTGATCTTTGCATGCAACCTTTTAAAATAAAAATCAGTGTTTATCAACAGTTATTTGAATTTTGATTACTTGGTCCTGGAGCAGATTAGTTAAAGCAGCTGCGAGATGGCTGTGAAAAAAAACCCAGCTATAATTCCAGGATGCATCAAGGCAGCAATTTCTACCAAACAAGTACATCCCTCTGCACAAAGCACTCATTCATGGTGTTCTGAAAGTATTCATAATATCAGTAAAGAAACATGAATTTAAACTAAAACAGGCATAAAGAAGAACTAATAGCTGCCTGGGGAAAAAGAGAACCCATGAGAGGAGATTGATGGCACGTCTCTCCAGGAAAATGAAGTACAATGGAGACAGTCTCTGCCTACCTCTATCCAGGCTGACACTTTTACACATCGTGATGCAGTTCCATCTAGGGGTAATAACTTGGCTCTTAAAAGGTATTTTATCTGAACTAGGCAGCCTGAGAAGGCTTCATTAACCCATCCAGAGCACTGTGTGGCTACAGTGGTCCCAGGTCAGGGGCTGGAGGGGTTTATGTGTTTCCTGACACGAAAAAATGTTGGTTTATAAGGAAGGATTTTCGCTTTTTTGTCACCCATTGTCACGACATTAGGTGGACAATTCACAACAAGCACGTGTTTACAAAATACTGCAACCATTCTAAAAAAATTTGTAAGCTTCCAAAAGTTTACATTAAGAAGAGAGTTAAAAGCAAAACGGTCAACAGGTAGCTTGATTGCCATAAAATGTTGATTAACTTTAGTTTAGAGAACCCCTCACCAATACCTGGGTGACATTGAGAATTACAGCAAAATTCATCACTATGCTCAATATCTGAGCTGGGTTCTCATTTTGCCTGGATGAAAAATGAGCAAATTGTGTCTATACATTTATTTATTGTAATAAACAACTGGGAGACAGTTGTGAACACCTGGTTTTCTTTATACACAACTTTCTGCTCGCTTCCCACCTACACATAAAAAAGCTTTTGCAGGAGGCTGAATGTAATGTGTTGGAAGACATCGTTGTCAAAGCAAAAAAGCCATGCAGAAATGTTAGCAAGTGAAAAAGCATCCCCACTCAAAGTTATATCTTCTTTCCCCCCGTTCCCAGAGTCAGCAGGACTGCAGCTAATCCCTCTGTTTCTTCAAGAATAGTAATTTTCCCTGTAATCAATGATGATGTCACAAAGCAGGAATTATGACTTCAAGCAGGGAATAAACTGGGGAGCTGGATCCTTTTAAAACAAAGACCTGGTTCTCATGCAAATGCCTTTAGTTATGAAGAAGAAAAAAAAAGCATCCAGTGCAAATGGGTTTGTTTCTGAAGAGATTATTTTTCAAAGTTTTCTGCGAGGAAAGAGCTTCTTCAGGAAGTCCACTGGAATATTCCAGCTCTGTGGTAGTGGGTGGCATTGTTTCAATATCTGTTGCTGGAAACCCACAGTCCAGTCAGAAATTTGACCCGCACAAATGATTGGTGCTGAATAAGCAGCCAGCACAGAGGGCCTTTCTCTCTCTCTCTCTCTTTGGACGTGAAATGTTTTTTGTTCAGAGCCTTTCAAGAATTTCTTATTTTCCAGAAGAAACCATTCTTCCCATAGAAATTGCTCATCCATATTCCTGCACTGCAGGCAACTGTGTGTGCTTGCGTGGGCATGTGGATGTAGATGGGGGCAAAATGTGGATTCGCTCATTTATGAATTTATTGAAGCAGGATGAAGTAGTGCTCTCATTTGCTGTCATTTTGCAGGCACTTAATTTGCACTCAAATGCCTCAAAAAACGTCTTCGCTGGAAATATGCGAGGCTGGAATGAATTCAGCTTGAAAACATTGTACTAAAAGCAAAATAAAGATCTGAGCTTTTAAGCACACAATGACAAAGCATCATTAGTGAGGAAGTTGTAGTATTTCCCCAAATTAGGTTTGCTGTAAGCACCTATTTATAAATAGCCTGCTTTTAAATTTTGCTATGCAAGGGTGTCGTTCCTATTTAATTAAGAAGCCCAGAAATGTATTTACTGCAAACTACACAGCCCATTGTCATGGAGCAGATTCCTTCACCTTGCTCTGACCTCGCTGAAGACGTTGCAAAGCACTTTTATCTTATTTAAGCAGGGCATGGGGGTCCTGAGCAGGATGTATCCTATCAGCCACTCAAGCTAAAGCACCGGCTGATCTCTCTTCTTCCTCCCAGATTATTTTAACAAACCGAAAACAAAAGCCCATCAAACAAACAACTTTCACTCCTTCCCGGCCTCAAGGCTGCGTTTTGACAAGCTCTGGGGCTCGCAGGATGACATCCCCTTTAAGCCATTGACTCCATTGAGTTCAAAAAACCTTGGATAAGACATTAAGAGTGAAGAAAGACGCAACTAAACCCTGAGGTGATGTCTATAGTGGCACTGACAGTGCAGAACAAGAGACAGCTCCCTTGTGATGGCTGCAGAAAGCTCACTGGGTGTGGGAAATGGTGAAGTCCTTGAGGATTCCGCTGTTGGTTTAATATTAATATTAGTATATAATAATATATATATACACTAATATTAATATTATTTAATATTTGTGTATATTAGTATAATTAATATTGAATATTAGACAAAAACCTAGTGATGCCTCAAGGTCCTTTTAGTTTTTTGATTTTTCTCATTTTTATAAGTTTTACAAGTAGTTATATAGCAGCAGTAGATTTAGAAGCAGCAGCATTTATTCCCTTACAGAAACTACACACACATTCCCCAACCCCTATTACCCCATTCCATGCTCCCCATATCAATTCCACCCCTGGATTCCATTGGAATATGTTTAGTCTCACTCTTGGATAGGCCTGTTCTCTTTGGAGAATTCTCGTATCTTGACCCAAACTGCAGAACATGGGCAGGAACTGGGTCACCCTGTACCCCTTGTACTCTGAAGAAGATGATGGTTGATGAAGAGAGAGCCCCCCAAACCCCCCCAGCCCCAATTCCCAGGGGGTGGGATGGGGGTGGATCAGGGCAAAAGCCGCAGGGTGGGAAAACTTGGGCTTGGACAGGCAGTATTGTAAATTGTAACACCTGGGGCACGGGGGGTATGTGTGTCTTGTAATCTTATGCCTAGGTACAAATTAAAGATCCTTTCCTTCTCTCACCTCCTAAACTGAATTGCCTTGGAGTTTTTTTCTCCCTGAATTTTCTTTAGGCAACACTGGGCATCCCTTTTCTGACAAACAGTGAGCTTAAAACCTGTCCTTTCTGTTGTACCATGCCTTTTGTTCCTGGCTTCAGCCTTTCATAAATTAGATAAACTGGAGATTAATCCATATTTGAGTTTTTTTCAAACTGAGAATTTAACTGAAATCTGATGCCCTTGGACAAAAAAGCTTCATATTTTGACTCTGACTAAATAGTATGCAGACTGCATAGATAAATGTATCTGAGTGGGAAATGCTAAACTGGATCACCAGAGGATCGACTTCATGTCATTAATTCAGGATGCATTACTATTTATATTTACAATAAGAGAAAACTTATTTTAATCATTATAATTAAATTACATTTTCTTTCATTTGGAGAAAACAACTGCATTATTTAGAATTATTAATAAGTGTTGTTAGGAATGAAATATTTATTGATGAAAAAAAAGGGGACTTGTTCATGTGATGTTGAAACCTGTAATGCCTTGTTCTTTCCCAGGAAACTGCCATTCCCAGTATATAAAGTGGCCTGCAAAAATAATATTCTACACTCAATACCAGCAAGGTGTATGTTTGTCAGCATCACTGAGGACAAGAGAGAGCAGAGTGCCAACATTCCACTTCTTATCAGTTATTGAAAACAGACATTTTAATGGGTATGGCACTCAGCAGACCTCAAGACTTTCTTTTCATAGCTTTGAATTGCCACCCTATAATTCAGCACTATTAGCCTCCACCTCTTTCATTTTATCATCCACAGGTGAATACATTTGTTGAAAACATGATTTCTAGATGCTTTGTGCAAGTTAAAACTGTCAAAAATACAAAGGAGGAGAGAAATATATGACAGTCATGCAAGTGAAAGGACATTTGTAAAAGTGATTTATACTTCCACTAAATAACAAAGAAGTCCTATCTAAAGGGCAAATCCTGCAGTCCTTAGGAAAAGAAAAGCATTAAAATTTTTGTCTAACTCCTGAAGCCCTGATTCAGCAAGGTGATTAAGTGTATGCCCAAATTTAAGCAAAATAATAGTCTCTATCTCCCTTGGGAGAACTCGAGATTAGGTGGCACATATCTTTAAATGCTGTGTTAAATGAAAGTATATTTTTTTATTATTATTGGTGGGGCTTTGATGCGTGTTTATTTTTAGGAAAGATTAGGTGACGAGCTCACTGTTACCAGAATTAAACAGCAGGTAACCAACAGAAGGATGAGAGCAACAGAGTCAGACCTACTAAAAGCTGTAGTCTGCTCATGGGTTATCATGGGATGGCTCCTACCACAGATATGGTTTGCTGCTTATTGAAATAATATGAGAAGGTGTAAGCCAGGAGTTTACAGAGCAGCCACCCTCAAACCTGGGATTTGGCTCAGGCAATCAGGCAGAACTGGGATGCACTGGAGGGACTTAAACAAACATTGATGTCGTGTCAAACATCATGTGAAATTTAAACAAATGTTGTTGTCACATTGGACCTCTCAACATTAGTATTGATATTTATGAGATATCTGTTCACAGACCCAACGAAATGTCCCTCCTGCCTTGACTTCAGTCAAAATATTAGAGAAAAACAACAAATGGGGAGGAGAAATATGGCAGGGAATGCATGAACAAGATGAAAGATGAAAGGCCTAAACACTGGTCTGCTTAGTTGAACTTCTGGTTTTTAAGTTTATGGGCCTATTTTATCCGCAGAAGTACTCACATATATTTAAGAACACGTTCTCCTTTTGTTTAATGAAATACTGAAGTTATATTTGCACCTTGATCAAAGTGCTGGAAATGGTTTCTATAGCTCTGTTTTGCTAATGGTTAGAAAATAACTGTAAAAAAAAGCATAATAAATGCTCACAACAGGCAGCACATTATTGAAGTGTTTGTGACTCGATGCTCAACCAGGGAAGGTGCAGTACAATGGGTTATTGATGGACACACATGTGGGAACCACAGGAGTGCCAGGAGAACTCATTGTTATCAGCACTGTATAATATAATGCTGAATGAATTAACTGTGGTGATTGCTTAAAATGTACCTTTTTGTGTAATAGCCCTAATTATCAGCAACCCTTTACAATGAGTGGATAATCGTTTTTAATTCCTTCAGTATCCATTGTAGTCACATTAATCATGATGAGCTCATTTGGCTTTAATGCGAATATAATATGTGATACTGCAGGAATTCAGTTGGAATTCAGCAGTATGTAAAGCCTGCTTGCCATGCAGGGTTATCACAAACCCATGCACAGACACCCAGCACTCATAATTTTCTAAGCCAGCATATCCACAAAGCAATTGGAACTTCCTAACTAGAATTCTTTACTTATAGTTGGCTTGATACACTTATTAAAAAATTCTTTAGTTCTCTGGTTTGATGGAAACTGGTGATGACTGATTAATTACTTTACTTGTTGTCCCCTGGAAAGGCTGACTGGATTGCCAAATATCTTTAAAATATTAACTATATACTTCTACTTAAAATTAAAAAAAAAAAGGAAAAAATAAAAAATGGTGCCAAATATTCCCATACTTTCTTTCCCCACTGGAGATATTTATCTGGGGCACAACTGACTTCTGATTTTGTATTATCTGGGACTGGGGAAGAAATAGTCATTTGTTGTTGACCTGAGCTGGTTGAATTGTACACTGGGGAGGATTCGAATTTCCATCTGTACTCTTCAGGTGTTACATACTCATTTCTCGTGGCTCTTGGAGACACAAAGTTCCCATCACAATTTATCTGTGCATAAGCATGCAAACAGGCACAAATATAGACCCCGTGTGATTATAGAAGGGGTTTGATATGATTATTTCCATGCATGGATTAAAAATAAGCTTGCGTGAGCATTCAAGAAATTCAACTCAATTTTTAGTCCATCCTAAGAGAACAGAAATTTGAAGCTTCATTTATGAAAGTCATAAGTTAGACTCTGCAAATTTTCCAAAGTCACAGTGCTGGCTCAGATTTTTTCTGAGCTGTGACAGTGCAAAGCGCTGACACCTTTTTTTTCTTTTAATTGTTTATTTTTCAAGCTGTTTCTGGTGAGTGGGCATCAAACCTGCAGCGCTGGGAAAATTTATTCTAACGGGGGATGTGGTTCCTGATAGGTTTAGGAGCCCTACAAAAATCTATACAGCCATACTATTTACCCATTAATAAATGGCTTGTGTTAGCAGTAATGAATTTAGAGGTTTCTGCAACTGCTTTTTCATCATGAGACACTTCTGCAATGTTTGCAAATACGTTGACACAAAAATTCAGGAAGTAATTCTATTTCTGAGCTTCCTTATCTTTTCTGTTTTATCTTTTAAGGAACTTAGGACCAGGATTATCTTCATATTATAACTTGTAGAAAGCTGAAAACTTTACAGATGTTGGAAACAAAACTCTCAAGGAGAAAGCAGCTGCTTAAGGGCTTTGCTTTTCCCTTTGCTTCTACTCTGGAGAGTGCAGGCCAGTTCATGCTCTTTTAGTGCCTTTTTAAGGAATCATGTTATGTCAAAGTATGCAGCTCTGCCCATAATGGAATTTCAAAAGAAAAGTGGATCACTGGATGTTTGTTTAGATCTGCCAGATATTCAGGATTGACCTGGAGGGTGCAGGATACAGGGCAAGTGTCTGTTTTAGGCTGCTACTCAGACCATTAAAAGCTCAAATTGGCTTGTGAACAACACATATACAGGAGAGGCTCTCCACAGCAGCTCTAAGACTCTTTGAACCCTGAGACGATTTCAGGTAGAAGGATGTTTGATTACAACACAATATTAAAACTTGTAATGCTATAATTGCCTGTAAAGTGCTGTACTGAAGTTGTCCTTTTTGATCAGGCCTTAAACTTCTCCAATAGTTAAGCATCTTTTCACTGACATTGCTATTTAACATGATAAAGTTTTTTTCCTCCTAGAAAATATATTGATGTGTAGGCAAAACCATTACAACCAACTCACATCCCAACACAGCAATAGTGGTAAAAAATTAAGCATTCTCAGAAAAAGGAAGTACGGAAGGGAAGTATAACCCATACAATCACTTTAACCCTGATAAAGTAACTTTTTTCTATTATGGAAAAAAGCTAGTGCTGTATCAGATTGTAAAATGCAGAATAAAATGAAAAATCTTGATGAAAATATAGCTTGGGAATAGGAAATAAGATTAGAGGTGACATATTGTTATCACCCATGAGGTCTTCTCCAGGCTGTAAGAAGGAAAAAAACAGCTATTCAGTGTTAGCCATCATATCAGGCCTCTATTTCTCATGGAATTCAAAAATAATTGTCACCTTAGGGCTGCACACAGCAGGAGGAATTATATGTGGGTAGCTATGAACTCTGGTTTTTTTGGGCAACTTACAGCTGGTGTAGCTTGTTGCCCAAAAGGAAGCTCATGGTCCAACAAATTCACATTAATCTCAATAAAATATATCTTTAAAAAGATCTTTAAGAAGTCTGGTGCCATTGCAACCCCCACTAAATGAGCCATGCTGGCATTCAATTATTTGAATTAGAGCTCCTGCTTAACTTCGTGCACGTTAAAAGCTCACCCTTTTCTTTTGCCCATTTTTGTCCCCAAGTGTAATCAAACCAGGACTGTGGCTTTCAATTATGCCTGTCCAAGATTTGAGGTCTTGAGCCTTTTGTGAAGGCTTACTGCTGAGTGCAAAATGTGAGATAAGTTGCAAATGTTTAGACATGATGACAACTCAGAGGTCTGATTGATTACTAAAAAAGAATAAATAGAAGGTGTTATTAAAGGGTTTTTTTGGACGGCAGCCCAAAGGACTTTTTAAGAATGTTTTGAGCCGTTTCTTAGCGAAGAAATCACCAAATTAACAAGATTCTTTCAGTACTTCAAGCAGAGATGGAAAAGTCTATTTAAACAATCCAGTTAATGTTTCATGCTTTTTCTTGTTCATGATTTATACTGAAATGGCCAAATTTAGCTCTGCCATAACTGACAGCAGCGTGAGAGTGCCACGACGTTTTCTACTTCCAAATAAAAAAGATTCACTGAGGTTAAGAGGGACCAAACACCAAACATGTCACCCTTTGATCATGCCTGGTTTCAAAAGGTTTCCTCGTTCATTCTCTTTATTTGGATGACATTTTATTGCACTTTTAAAGCAGTCTAAACTGCTTTATATAAAGCAAGTTACAATTGGTATCTCCCCGAAATTGCCATCAAATTTTAATTTGCACTTAAATGACCGGGAACAAGGTGTAAGTCCTCAAGTTCTGATCTTTTTTTTATCATTGAAATCAATGACAAAATTGTCAAGGGCATAAAAAGAGCAGGATCACGTATTATGAATTTGTCATATGTCTTTAAAGAGAAGCCTACAGAGCTGTAGATATTTTTCCACGATGCAATTTAAGAAGATCAGAGGATGGTTATCCAAGAGACTAATATGATTTTGGTGCTATAGAAAGTCTTCCTGGGTACCCTTCACCACCAAAGCAGCAGTTCAGGATAATGTCCTGGTTTCTGGGGCAGGAAAAAGCAGCATTAAGAAACCACCAGAAACTAATGGCAGGTAGGAACCTCCTAAAACCACTCTAGTAAAAGTCCATCAGGAGTCTAAAATTAACGATAATTATTCATAATTATGCATACATTCAGATCTTGTGCAGAAAAAAACTAAGCCAGTCAAAACTCCACAATTATTTCTCCTTCTCATCACTGAACTTATGAGCTGACTATCATATGTGACTTCACATGGAGCTGAAATATTTATTGTTACCAATTTATTGTCGCTTCCATTTGGGTGTGAAAGAATAATTTCTGTGATTTCTTTGGGGAAGGCTTTCTTTTTTTTTTTTAAAGAAAGTGTACTGAGGCACAATGAATGTCAAATGCTTCAAAAAGTAAAAGACAGTGTTTAGTGAGAAACTTTCAGCCTTTCACTTTCCAAGTGCAGCAGTCAAAGGGAGACTTTTCTCCCACACTCTATCATTACCCCTTCAGCCCCTCTGACATTTTGACATATCATCATTTCCATGATCTCAAGCATGTATACATTGATTTTTCAATCATTCTCTATTAAACCCAACAAAAGAAATTTAATGATCCAATTGAATCAATCCAGGGGAAATAACTGCTAGTTTCAGTGCTATCAAAAGATTCAGGCTATTCTTAAAGTTTTCTCTTCTGTTGTTTTCTCAACTGAAACAAAACAAAATGGAGCTTGTTCCCTCCAAAATGAAAAATCGTATTTGGGAGAGGGGATATTGAAGGACTTGCAGGCTTTTGTGAAACTTGGTGAGCAGATGTAAGTGCTGGCAGAGCATTTCCAAGGAATACTTAGGGGCTGATGGCAAATGGATGCTATTACCTCCATAAGGGTTGAAATAAGAAGTCCTTTCTTCTCCTGTACACTTGGGAAAAAAACAGCTGTACATAACTTACCTCCTCCTGATTAAGGAGTGATACATCTATATAGAAACAAAGCTCTTGAGCTTTGTTTGTGTCCAATTAGGTGGGGTGGAAGGCCACAGATACCCTGAATTCCTCTGCCAAAGGAATGAGAAGCCTGTGGGTATTTTAATATCAACTTTTTTGACCCCAGACATTCAGTGAAGTTCAAATTTGTCTTGCATAAGCTCTGGACAAAATGAGAGGCCTAACACAAGTGGATGTCCCCAAAGGTCAGGAGCTGAATCCTCAGGCACACACACAGAATATGTTTTGTCTTAGGCCATTTATTCTGCCTGTCACTGTCCCAGTTGCCCCTGGACCATTATCATACCAGACAGATGAGCTCAAAGCAGGTCTTCTGAGGGATTTTCTCCATCTTTTACAGTAAAAAGCAGACAGACCTTGTAGACAATTTAAGTTTGACTTCCCTTTGTAATTTCGTGATCTTTCACATTATGACAGTGATGATTAAAACCAGGCTGAGGATGAGGTTTGGTTTTAGCCATTTTATAGAATACCAGAATCATAGAATGGTTTGGGAAGAGAACCTTAAGATCATCAGGTTGCAACTCCCCTGCTGTGGGCAGGGACACCTTCCCCTATCCCAGGTTGCTCCAAGCCCCGTCCAACCTGGCCTTGGACACTTCCAGGGTTGGGGCAGCCACAGCTTCTCTGGGCAACCTGTTCCATTGCCTCTTCACCCTCACAGGAAAGAATTCCTTCCTAGTATCTAACCTAAACCTACTCTCAGTCTGAAGCCATTCTTCTTGTCCTGTCACTACGTGCTCTCGTAAAAAGTCCCTCTCCACCTTTCTTGCCTTGGCTCACTTCAGGTGCTGGAAAGCCCTGAAGCTTTGTCTTCTCCAGGCTGAACAACCCCAGTTCTCTCAGCCCTTCCCCATAGGAGAGGTGCTTCATCCCTCTCATCTTCCTGGTGGCCTCCTCTGGACTTGCTCCAAGAGGTCCGTGTTCTTCTTGGAGACCCCAGAGCCAGAGGAGGTGCTCAGGGTGAGGTCTCACGAGGATGGAGCAGAGAATCTTCCTCTGCCCCAGCCCTAAGGCATGGTCTAGATCCAACATAGCTGATTTTGTATAAAGCAAGAGAATTGATTTCTAAGCCAAAGGCTGAATCTGAGTAAAATGAAGATTTTACAGATTTTTGTAGAGTTCCATTAACTCCAAGCAGCTGGAGAACACTGCAGCTTCACAGCCCCATCACATCCTGCAGAAATGTTAATTATCTTGGGGAGATTATTGTGCTCATCCAGCCACACCCTTTCAGGCTGACATGTCCACAGCAGGAAGTACCAAACTCTGTCCTGTCAGATTTGAGACAGCTCCAGCAAGGAAAGAAAGGAGGGAAGGAAGAGGAATTTCAATACTCAAAAGAGAGGGTGAAATTTGGGAGCTTTGAAACTAAGGAAAAGCTATTTGGGCCTAAAAGCCTTTTAAAAAACAATCTGTGTTTGAAAAAGTGATAGGAAAGGATTGAGTCTCTCAAGCTCTCACTTTTTTCTTAGGTATTTTCCAAGCACTGAGTCAAACACTTGTGAAGGTGTTTGGTCTCACTCACAGATGCCTATGGAGACTGTCAAGCAAATAAAAAGTCTATTTTAATGTTAATGTTTCAAATAAGATGATATAATTATTTGCTAGTTTACAAGACCTTTGCTTTCCTGATCTTATTTTGCATATTTTTGCAACATGTTGAGCAATTCCGGAAGCTGGCTGGAAACTATTTCCTTCATGCAAGCAGATGCAGTCTTTTATTATATCAATCAATTTATTATATCAATCACGGCTCTCAATATATTCAGAATTTCTCTATGTTTCATACAAATCAGCCTAAAATAATCAGCAACCTGCCGTGCAATGATTGCAATTAGAGTTGTGCAGATCTTGTCCATTTTGGTTACAGGGCTTTCAGGAGAATAGTTTTTTTTAGAAGTACTTTTCTTTTTAACTGGTTCGCTGTTTGAGCCTGTGGGCTAATGTAAAAATAAAATTGCCCAATGACCTTTCATACCGTAATTTAAAGCTAAACTAATTTATTAGACAAATTCATCAGCACTCAGTGGAACATCCATGAAGCACAGTTAATATTCACCACATTTTTTGGTCTTTCTCTCAGTTTTTGCAGCAGCTCTCCCCTACATTCACTAGGTAATTTTCATATCATTCCGATGATCCAAGAATCAAGTTTTAGGTTTTTAACTCTGGAATTTGACCACACTTGAAAGGATTTTTAAGTTTTGGGAACAAACTCGTATATTTTTATTTCTCTATTGTTACTTTGTTGTAATGGAGAGAGAGAGAGATCCAGCTACAACAACTCCAACTACGACTGCTGCATTGGAGAGGAGAGACACTGCTGTCCTGAATGTGGAAAGGATCTTTCCTTCTCCCCTTCTAGACTTTTATTGGAGGGAAAAGAGATTTGATCCAATGCAAATATTGCTTTACCACAGGAGAGATAGTTAAGATTGTGTATATAATTTATTATAATATTTATTTGTGTAATAATTGTAATATAATTCCCTTCCCCCCATATTGAGTCTTGTGTTGTGTCTGGAAAACCCCTCTCACATTGGGGTGAGTTGGTGGGGGGTGTCTTGGACTTGGAAATTGGATTTTTTGGGAGTCTCAAACCACCACATTTGTGGTTGTCCAGAATCCATAAACAGGTATTTGTAGAAGATTATTGAAAGCATAAGGCTGCAAAACTTGATGCCTTCCCACTCCTCCAGCTTTAAGAAATGCCAGAATTAAGCATAATGGCGCTTCTGCCACGCTCCTGCTGCAGCTGACAGATGCCAAGGTCTGGACAGGATAATGTGTCCATATCCCAGGGAAAAGCAAAGCTGGATCATCCAGAGATTAGGCAGCTCCACAGCTGGCCGGGCCCTGCCTGTGTGAGAGCAGGACAATGGACACCTCCCAGCTGCCGTGACATCGAGCTGACAGTCTTTATCTGCCATTGTTTCTCAAAACATGGGAAAAGTGCTCCTTTGGAAATTCCAGAAGGTACCGGATGTGCTGCAATTCCCAGCCTCCCGTTTGCTTGGGAGGCAGCCCCGGAGCAAACTATAGTTCTCAGCTCCTTAGTTATACACCAGTGACCAGAGAATTGCAGACACGTCTCCCAGCCCACTGTGTTCCCTCAAGCATGGCCTTCAGACTATTATGTAGCATTTGGACAGTGAATCTTTCCCACCCCTAAAATAAAGGCAAATTCTCAATAGACAATGTTTCAATCTAATATTGTTCCGTTCTCCAGTGCGTAAAGAATAATATTTTCTTTTTTTTTCTTTTTTTTTTAAAGTGCAGTTACAATGGGGTCATTCAACACGTTAAGGAATGACAGACTGGGAAGATTTTCCAGCCTCAAAGAAAATACGAGTATCTTCTTTTCTTGGATAAAAATAAACTGTTCCTTCTCGAGGTCTGTAATCTCTGGAAAAACAATTTTCTGTCCGGTGGGAATGAAAGTTTAATGTTGAAGACAGTACAGGTGTATTATTCTAAATCATAATATGTTCCAGAATTCTGCAGTTCTTTGCAGCGTGGTTGTATTTTAATAAGGAGGGATAGAAGAAAAAAGGGTTTTATGAACTCCTGCTTCCTGCACTGAGAAAGTATGGTTTATTATTCAGACTATTCAGGTTTTAAAATCTTGGATATTGATGTTACTTACTGGAATTTGGACACGTGTATGCACCTGTATGCATTTGCATACCTAGAACACCTCTGATATTAATTTTACAGCACAGCCATAATTCGAAGTGAGGTGTTTTTGGACTGTAATGAACTGAAAAATAAAATAAATAAGGAAGACTTCAAATGGAATTTGCAATAACAAAATACATTCTAAAAATGCTTGATCACCACATGGCGAAAGAAAAAAAATGTATAGGGAAAAACTTCGCAATCTCTTGTTATTAATTTGTTTCTTTTAAAATACCGGCTGTACCTTGTCTCTTTTATTTTGCATAACAATAAAACGTGTGAGCAATCACACTACTGGGAGTGCAATTAAGCTGCAGCACAAAAGGGGCTGGAGTCTCAAAGCACAATGGAGGTGCTGAAGTAGTGCTGTAAATTCCAGATGAAAGGATAATTGAATGGACCCGGTACCACTCTGAGTTGTAAGCACCCAAATTTTCTAGTGGCCTGTCTTTAGAAATACTGTGCAGAGCACTTTTAAGAGAAGTAAATGCCTGTTTGAAATGTCTTGAGATTGTGGTGGCATTGATGTGTTTCATTTTGCCCAGTCTCCTCACCTATGCATATCCCATGATATGTAAATTTAGGAAAAATGTGGCAGCAGTTCAGAGAACTGAGCTTTGCACTAAATAAAATTTAAGGAATGGGCAAAAAGTAGCCCTACTGCAGTGTTTTCCAAATGATCAATCAATTAATAGAATAAATTAAACCTAGCTAGAGCAATTCTCACCAAATTAGGAACTAACTCCTCCCTACTTAGGAGTGGAAATTGCAAGGGAAAAGAAAAATCATTATTGGAAGAAGATATCCAAATGATAACTAAGGCCTAAGTTTGTATCCTACAACACAGAACTTTGCCTTAAAAACTTTGAGAATGATAATTAATTATACTGAAAGATTTAGAGTTTTTTATTACAGAAACAATATCATTACCAGTGGTTTTGGGCCCCAAGAAGGAGTCTCATCTTTGCACCATCTCTCTCTGATCAGTGAATTTAAACTGAATTTTTCATTACTACAAGAGAAGCAGTTTTTCTGAAGTGTCATTCTGTATGGCCAAGCTTAATACATGAGGAGTCTCCCACAATGTTAGACTGGGAGCAACAAAGAATATCCATCCCTGAGTTTACTTGTCATCTCATTATATGGAAACAAGGCATTTTCTCCTTATGCTGAGAAATAATACTTCCTACTCATGGTCGTTGTCAGAGGTCCATGTGTGACATTGTTCCAAACACAGCAGGCACTGTTCAGCCAAGAATTTGGAATTATGGTTCTGTTAGGGAAATAAGTTATATGTTGTACTCTCAAGAAAGCATTTGAGCTTAGATTTTAAGCACATGGTTTTACTTTGTCCCATTTATTTGACATTAATCACGGAGTTACTGCTTTGCTGAGCGAGGATGGGATTGCACATATGCTTAAAGTTAAGCATTTGATTAAGTGTTTTGTCACAGCACTTTGCACTGTGCCCCGTAGCACATCTAAAAGACATTTTAGCAGATTCAGAAAGCTCTGGAGACAGCCCAGTGCTGCAGTGGAGCTGTCATTTTACACTGAGCAGAATTTTGCTAATTTAACCCCCTGTAATTGAGAGCAATATTGGGCCTCAGTGTGAGGAAGACACAACCAGGCTGCTCTGCATCATCAGCATCTTCATCATCATCACCACCAATTCATTATGGGACTAACTGAGGCAGGTCACAGAGCTGTGCTAGTTAATAAATGATTCTATTGCAGGTAACTTCAGGTTTTGTTACATCACAGCAGCGCTGCCAGCAGCTCCTATGAGATATTTGCAAAAGTGTTTCACATCTCAGCCCCAAGGTATGGAACTAGAAACGTGAAAAAAATGCAGTTATCAGAGGTACGGGTGGATACCACTATTTTTTAAAATGTATTATTTAAAATTACTTGGAATTTTTGTGGTTGCTATTTGTTATCAAAAGAACACACGAAGATTCAGTTCTTTAAAATTCAGATTAAGAATGTATCTTACCACAGCCAAATTAGTCGTGGTAGGTTTGACCTCAGCATGCTTCTGACAAACATTGCCTTCTTTCCTCCCTGAAAAATTCCTTTTCTTAGTTTACTTTATTTTTTGAGTGGTTCAATTGTGTATTCACTATGGTTTCAATATAAAATTTAGAGGGAGGGGTTTTTTTTCAGGGGTGGGGGGAGCACTTTCTGCCATTTCTATTTGATTGTCTTATTATTGTTCCCTAATAATCTGCAGCACACATTCATTGGGATCAGATTTGCTTTTCCACATATTGAAAGATCATTTCCCAGGCTGACAGGAAAGCCATATGCCTCGTTACCTTTTCTCACTCTTTCTTTTTGCTATCCCCAGATGATCATTGATGTATTTTACCTGTACCAAAATCCAATCTATCCTGGAATAAACCTGCTAAATTCTCCTTGCTTTTGTTCCAAAAAGTCTCTCCCCAAAACCCCTTGCCACTAATCTAGAAAGTCCTTTTTTGCAGCTCTGTAATTATCTCTTCTGTTTCAGCTGCTTCTCATCTTCCATATTTTAATTTTTTAAATTTTTCTTTTAGAAGAGGAGAGAAAAAATATGTCTTATAATAGCTCAAATTTCACCGAAATGTTAAAAAAAAATTACATATTTATGTGTCTCCCAGTTTTCAGCCACACAGATCAGGATTTGCTTCACTGTAGTCCCTGAAGTAAGTGAGCAGAGCACAGACTGAGAGCAAGGCAGACCCTTGGCTCAGCTGCAGAACCTCCCAGCAAAACCTGAGAGGAGGATGGGTTTGGGTTTGTGTCTCCAGCAGCTTTTCTGTTTTGGAAGGGTTGTTTTGTTTTTTTTTTTGTTTGCTTCTCTCCAACTTTCACTTCAGAGTTCATTGAGCTCTTGTTGCAAAGGTATCTGAGGAAAAAAGAGAAAACACTGGGTCCCCTGGGCAGCAAGGCTTCATCTGTGGTGTGAATCATCGTGCCTGTGCTAATGTCAGGATGGCTGCCGGGCTCAGCTTGATGTGGAGAGAGTTTTGTTTCTCCCCAGTTAGCAAAGCACCTTGCTATGGAGATAAAGAAAGGGCCAGAAACACAACACTGATTAACAGCTCTCCGTTAAAAACACCTTTTTTCCCCGTATTTAACCCAAGCATGCGGTAAAAAAACCCCAACAAAACAAACAGACAAACAAACAAACACAACCATAAATGGGAGAGGGGCACCAACTGCCCTCTCTGCCTTCAGTGTGAAATTATACCCACCAGAATTTCATGTATGTCACTTAATGGCCAGCTTAAAACCAGCATCTGCTTATCAATTGCCTTTTGCTTTTCATGCAATATTCCAGCTGGGCTGGCTGAAGCACAAGCGGGTGAAAATGACTTTTCCAAGGTCATCCTGCATGAACTCAGCTCATACTAAACATTTAGGTTTGCTTATTCCCAGTCCTTCCCATAAGCCAATGCACCGTGGCTGCCTGTGGTTAAAGCTTTGAAATTGTGTATTGTCTGCTGATGATGTATTCTCTAAGAAATCCAGTTGTTATGAACTGAAATTATATTTACTGTAAAGGCAATGATCTTGTGACTTTATTTGATATTCAGGTGGGTGTTCACATTTCCATAGGAATTTCATTGTAATTCAGGATCGCTTAAATACTAATTAAGTTGTCTCTTCAAGGTTATTTTATTACAATGCTCGTACAGTTCGTGGTGTGGGGTGGGGGTTTTTGTTGTTTTTGTTCTTTTTTTTCCTTCAAAGTAAAATTTAAGCTGATCTGTCAATCTCAAATTAAAGTCCTAAATCTCAGACTCTGAGGAGTATACAATAAAAATGAAGGCTGAACTCTGCAATACCAGAAATCTTCCATGCCTTTTCCAAAGCTTTTGACTTGCTACAAAATAGGGCTCGATGCCATTTATTTTAACACCTGATTACAGTTTTAATTAGCCGATTCATGTTTACCATAGGAGGATATAACTCACAATGCCATGAATATCCTTCGAAGTAGTGCCTGGGCATTTAGGAAAGTATTTCATGCCAGAAGTTGCTTATTCCAACCAACCTACACTCCACCTATGTGTAATCCTTGTGATAGAAGCATGTTTCTTGCAACATTCCACCTCATTTTATTCTTTAGAGGGAGGCAGACTAAACAAAATGGAAAATTTGCATTATTTTTTTAATCGATTGCTTTTTTTTTCCTCATAAGCAAAACATGGGAGATAAGTCAAAGGAGGATAAATCAAAACCACAACTTTGCAAGCAACTCCCTTGAATTTGATTATGCACAGAAAGGTTTGGTTTGTGATCAGATCTTTCAGGGGTCCGTGGTTCCTCCTGTGCTCTTCTCTGTTCTTCAGGCTCAGGTTTTCCCTCTGATATCAGTCTGTTCCAGTCCAGGAGTCAATTTGCCCATTGATTATGTTTACTCCTTTTTAGGAAAAGTCCTTAATCTCCTCTTCCATTGTTTCCCCATCTCTACTGATGATTTTACACTGATCAAACCTTTCGCCCTGCAGACAAATGGTTCTCTGTGATTATTAGGACTCCATTCTTCCAAGGGTAAAAATTTGCTGGGTAAGAGATCAAAACCCATCTTTATGAATATATTTTCAAATTCAGTGCCTCTGAATGCTGTTTGCTGGGTTTAATAAACTTATAAAATCACAAGAAAACGTGGGTAATGGCAACACAGACTCTGCACAATCACTAGAAAAAATGTCCTTCAAGCAGAGCTGGCCTCCAAAAGCAGCATATTCAAAATTAATAGCTGCTCTTGTCTATCAAATATTTTCTTGTGCCTCCTGCAGTCAATATCACTCCTCTCTGAGTAAAAAAAAACAAAACAAAAAAATGTGAACAAATTGAATTAGTTTGAAGGCTTCTTTTTTACCTCGTGAGACAAGACTTTTCTCCTGGAAGACTGTCTGACTAACAGTAGAAGAAATGGTATAAGAAAATATTTTATTTTTTTTTTTCAAAATAAGGGTGGTCAAGTACTGGAATAGGTTGCCCTGAGAGGTTGTGGAATCTCTGTCCTTGGAGATATTCAAAACTCGACTGTATATGACCTTGAGCAACCTGGTCTAACTTTGAAGCTTGCTCTAACTTCAAAGCTGGCTCTACTTTGAGAGGGAGGTTGGACCAGATGATCTCCAGAGGTCCCTTACAACTTAAATTATTCTGTTTCTGTGTCAAATGCAGCATTACCTTGTGCAGTCCAAGAAGAGCTTTGTATAACATGAAAGCACAAAATACGTGCTATGTCCACAGCTTCTTAACAGAAAGAACAGAGCTTTAGAGTGAATCCCTCAGCAGATCCTTTATTCCAGTGTTTAAATTGCTCTTTGCCTTATTTTTGTCTGTAAAATGGCAATATTATTGTGCTTCTGTGAGTGTTTAAATTAAACAGCAAACGAATGCAGAGAAGTGATTTGTTTTTCTTCTGAAAAAAAAACAAAAACCCACGGTGTTAAATTTTGTTCTTAAATGCTGTTTTATTACAACTACAATTCTATGCACTGGGATTTTTGAAAATGACAAAAATTTGTATTACCTATTTGAACTTCCAAATGGAATAACGACATCACAGATGTATTTACAAGCATTCCATTGTTTTGTCTCTGTGTACTGAGGAATGGTTGGAACCCTTTTGAACTTTATCCAGCTGCTATAAAAACATCATCCTCAGATCATAGTTTTTCTTGAAACTGTAGTTTCTGACTCCAGAGAACTCTATGTAACTTAAGACTTCTAAGTAGACTTATGAGATTACTAGCAAACATTTTCATAATTAGAAGGAACAATTGGCACTGCTTGATGTCTGTTCCTTTACTAATATATTTTCATTTAATTTTGTTTTGAGCACATACCTGTAGTATAATAGTTATGGTTTATTTCCTTTTTATTAAAGGGAAATTTTATTTTGGAAAGACTGCCTAAATTATTATTTCAAGTGGTCAACAAGTATTCAGTCCATGACTCTTCAAATTACCAGTGTTATTTAACATTAACTTTCTCTGCTTCCAAATTAAAAAGCCAACAGTACGTAGTAACAGTAGGCAACAAAAAATGTCTCTGCCAAACTTGGTCAATAATTGCATAGCATTTCCAGCTATAATTAAAATCTTTCACAGTCTATGTTCATATAACACTCTTTGAGGTTAATTGGGTTTAGATCACTGCGAAATCATTTTTCATTTGATATATTTCTCTTGTTACAAATTGCACATTAGCTCATTGAAAATGTACGGCGTGCCTCTTAATTTGAAAGTATTTAGAATTGTGAGTTACAATATTGAACCAGCTAATGCCTGCTTTCTAATAACGTTCAAAGAGAGAAAATAATTTCCATTTTGCTGATAATGACGCTAATGAATGCTGGCATGTGACTGTGAAGGGCAGACTCTTCCAAGGATTGGGCTTCCCTCATCTAGCAGTTGTGAAGCTGGGGGACTGGCATCCATTTGAACGAGTCAGAAGTCCTAATTTTCCAAGAAGTGAACACTCAGCACTGGCTGAGTGACTTTTCAGAACAGATTTCTGTGGATGAGGACTCTGAAGAACCAGAGAGAAAAGCCCACCAGCGTTGGGCTGTGGCATCGAAAGAAGTCGAGGAAGAAGAGGAACGGATTTGAAATAGTGGACTTGTTTAACTGAGACTGTTGAATGGAGAGAAATTACAAGTTTATGGCTATTTTAATGTTTTTTTTTAATAATGGTTTGTCCCTATCCCCATGTTGTAATGGTTCGTTTCCACAAGAGTTCCACTCCCTTCTCATGCATATTCTATTGTCATCCCTCCCCTTTATGCTCTGTACCCAGTCGTTGCTCCTCCTTCCCAAAACTCCTCCCCTTATTCACCATACTCTGGAAAGTTCTCCCAGTTCCCCTATAAAAGGGGGAACCATTTAAATAAAGTGGTTCACTCCTTTCCACCCTACAACCTGTGTTGAACCCTGAGTGAACTTCCTGTGCTCCTGTCCAGGCTGCGTTAGATTTTCTCCAGCACCTCTTTTAATACAATTCTTGTCATAGAGGCAGGATCCAGACATGGAGGGGAGCAGGGAGATGAAAAACAAGGGCACTTTAGGAAGAGCCTGCATTTAAAAGTCTGGACTGCCCTGTGTGCTGGAGTTCAGGCCCTTCCAGCACCAAAGGTGGGCATCCCAAGGACAGTGAATTATGGGAGTCTGTGATAGACACACAGCTGGGATCCATTCCGTGGGAAATGTGACTGCTGGAATGATTTGGAAATCATAATATTGAAACTCCTGAAAAATGTGTTCACACTAAATTTGAGTCATAACGGGAATGTCTGATTTGGAAACCAGGCTCCACGTGCTCCCTCCTGAGCCATCCAGAGACTCCAGAGGGAGGCTCTGGGTCCCCCAGACCCCAGTCTGCAGAGTGGGCCCACATCTTTCCTGTAGAAGAATTCCAGTAGAATTACTGTATTTCAACCCTGTAATTTCAGGAATGTCGGATCTCATTCCTCTCAACACTCCCGAAGAGTGGCAAGGAATAGATCTGCAAGTGGGACGTGTGACATACAAAACTAAATCGCATCAGATTTGTCAGATTTCTTAAAAATAAATTAACTTTTTAAAAACATTTTTAACTCTACAAGAGTAAGAATAAAAATGGCACAAAACCACTGTGTGTCCATTCTTTATCCTATGCTATTTCTCTATAATTTTAGTATATATATTCTGAGAAACTATAATAAAAAAAATTACATAATGCAATTTAAATAGATTGCCCATTCTCCCTCATCTTTTTTAATAGCTAATTATGAATTTCCAATTATTATATAAAAAATAATAACATTTTAAATGCTTCACTAAAACAGGTGAAAATAGTGTATATATGCAGCAAAAACATAATGAGATGTAGTATATGCTTGAAATAGGGCATTAAAAATCTTCTTGGCAAAGGTTGTAAGCAAAGTTGGACTGCCCATAAATGTTTTTGTTGACAGCTGTCAGACTTCAGAAAAATAATGCACAATAATCCTCTCTCTTATTGCAGCACCTCACTGTTTCATGTTTTATTCGCTCAATTGCAATACAAATTTTGTAAAGGAGGACCTTATATTCTAATATAAATTTAAAGTACTCTGGGAATTTGTAAACCATCTTGTCATCTTTTGTTTCTGTGAGCTCACAGGACATCTTCAGTGCCAAAAGAGGACCTCAGCTCCTGGAGTCTTATCAGAGCCCTAAACCTTGGCCCAAAGACCTTCTTTCCTTGTCTACAGCTCTGTGTGTTCATGTACAGTGCACATTTGTACACATATTTAACTATGCATTCACACACTTTTATGCATGTACCCTTTTTCTTATACCTGACTGGACACTTTGGAGCTCAACTCCGTGAATATTTGTAGCAAATTAGTGTGTTATTCAAAATCCTGCCAAAGAAACAATTTAGTTAATAATGAATGTATAAAGGAATTTGTTTTCCTTCTCCTGATGGCGTGATCCACCTTCATGGTTCACACTTCCTGAAGCAGCTGCTAAAACTCAGGCAGTCTCTGCACGTATATGAAGTGTAACGTGTTTTATTTAGGGCCATAAACCAGCCTGAAAACAAAATGGTCCCTTAGCATGCAGAGTAATCCTTTCTTTCAGGCCTCATCCCAGTGTCCATAACACAGTTCCCAGAATCAGTTTGTTTTTAAAACATATTCTGACTACAGCATCACAACAATTTCCTGCTGTCTTGTACTGCTCTCTGTGTCATATCTGCTTCTACACAGAATTTAGGCTGAGAAAAATGCAATGTCTAGGTCCACCAGGAAGTAATCATTTTTACTTTATGCTGTAAAAAAAAAATAGTTTGAAAATTATACTTAAAAACGCTGGGTTTTTTTTACACATAATAATCAAAATTTTTTACCTTGAAGGCTAATTAATGATAAGATTTATGATTATTCAAATAAGGAACAGAAAGCTAGTGCCATGTATCAAATTAAATGAGTTGTCATTGATGAGAGAATATCTAGTAGAACTACTACAGAGAGGACATTTTTTTCATTTATTTGGTTTATTAGAGGCCTCCAGTTGTCACAAGATAGAAGCATATCACATAAACCATCTTTAAATATTCCTATGGAAATACAGGTACAATTGAAGGTCATGGATTTTTCACAGGAAAATATTAACACCAAATTAATTCCAAAAAAATGTAAATCTCTTGCATCTATACACATAAATCTCATGTATCAATACATGAAGCAAATATATTTTCTACCATTAAGCTCTTAGAAGAACTGAACGTATTATTATAACAAAAAAATTCTGCCATAGCCTCTGTTTGTCACCTGAAATAGGTAAGCTGCCTTCTCAGAATAATTCACTGGTGTAATACAGAGAAATTGTTTTTATGTTTGGAAAGATTCTTTACAATTAATTGTTAGGGTTTTGTTTGGTTTCTTCTATGCTTATTGCTGTTACATAACAAAATTACAGATAGGTAGAATTTATACACTCTGTGTGATACATTTATAACCACAGGGTAAAGAAAAGACCACAGATATTATCAATACAAGAGGTATTGATGTATTGATACACTATTGATAATATTTCTTAGCCAGAATCCTGCCTACAGAAGAGGAATTTTCTGTCAGACCAGACATATTCCCTTCCCTCCCTCTTGCTCCCCCAGCCTGGCTCAGACAGAAGGAGCCAGAGAAAGGGCAGGGAAGCATTTGAAAGGGGTGTGGGGGGGAGGGAAGTGACAATAAAGAAAACGTTCTCTCCCTCTGTTCTTCCAATCCATCAGCACCTGTGGGTTTTAAACAGGAATTTTGAGGAGTTATGGTGTGGGATGGAGCGTTGTGGTCTTGCACATCATGGCTGGGAGACTTTTGGCTGCCTGCTCTGGGGACAAACAAACAGCACCTCACTGTTTCATGTTTTATTTGCTCAACTGCAATACGAATTTTATAAAGGAGGACCTTATATTCTAATATAAATTTAAAGTACTCTGGGAATTTGTAAACCACCTTGTCATCTTTTGTTTCTGTGAGCTCACAGGACACTCTTCAGTGCCAGAAGATGACCCCACCTCCTGGAGTCTTATCAGAGCCCTAAACCTTGGCCCAAAGACCTTCTTTCCTTGTCCACAGCTCTGTGTGTTCATGTACAGTGCACATTCGTACAGATATTTAACTGTGCACACACGTTTTTATGCATGTACCCTTTTTCTTATACCTGACTGGACACTTTGGAGTTCAGCTCTGTGAATATTTGTAGCAAATTAGTGTGTTATTCAAAATCCTGCCAAAGAAAAATTTCGGGTCCATCCCAGCAGCAGGGTAGGGCTAGACCTTCCCAGGCCCTGTGTCCCTGTATCCCTGTAACCCTGTATCCCTGCATCCCTGTATCCATGTATCCCTGTAACCCTGTATCCCTGTATCCCTGTATCCCTGTATCCCTGTAACCCTGTATCCCTGCATCCCTGTATCCATGTATCCCTGTAACCCTGTATCCCTGTATCCCTGTATCCCTGTATCCCTGTAACCCTGTATCCCTGTATCCCTGCATCCCTGTATCCCTGTATCCCTGCCTCAAGGCCCATGGTGCTCAGGCAGATGGAGCAGTCACCAAGGCCCTTCAGGTACTTTGATGCTTGCTAACACATTACCTGTATCCCAGAGCCAGCCCTGCCTGGTGAATGCTCTTTGCACTCCCAAACCCTTCCAAAACCTTCTCACCTCCTACCCAGGGCAGTTGGACCCATCAGTGCATGCAGCAGAGGAGATTTTTCTATTTTCTTTTCCCTGTTTCATCCAAATTGTTCTTGTGCAGTGGGACAAAAGCCAAGGTCCAGCAGCAGCTCGTTTGGCTGCTCTGTGCCGTGCTGTTGTGCCATCCTGAGGAGCTCTGGCAGCTGGTGATGAGGGACTACAGAGACTAAGATCCATGATGTACAGGGCTCCTTTAGAAAAACAGCCTTCCTAAAGCAGAGGAGCTGAATGGGGTGCTGAAGATGAGGCTGAGGGTTTTATAAATATTCAGAGCCACTGGAAGTGCACGAGAGCACAGGGGAGTGTTGTGTGTGCAGAGGATGTCGGCACCCTCAGGCTGCAGTTAGTGCTGAGCTGTGCTCCTGCACCAGCCAGCCCCTCTGATGCCCTGTGACAAGGTTGGTCTTGGGAAGGGGTGATGGATTTGTCCCTGGCCTAGTTATTTTATTAATTTAATCATTTTTTCACGTCAAATTCTTATTATCTCTTTTGTTGTGGGAGCTGGGATGTGTGTGATCTGATTGACCCATCACTAGATTATTTTACTTAGCAAACTGTTGGCTGATTACTGCTGGTGGTGTTAAAGAGAATATTTACTTTAAAAAGTACAAATCTATATAATTTTAAAAGTAATGATGTGGGCAACTCTACATAGTCAGATAGTGACAATTCCTTCAGATTTATTTGCCCATTTGGCCATGTACAATGTAGTTTGTATGTGAAACACAAATTGTTTGAAAGAACTGTTTCCATTAATTCAGTTTGTCTGTGGATCAGGTGCAAATATTATTTTAAATACTCAGCATTCCATGTGTCTGATATGAGATTGTAAATACTTATTTTCTTAAAGTGATATTCCTGTGAAGCAGTTTGGTACAGTGAAGTTACTTCACATCTGCAACAGCTGGATCAAGGGAATAACAGAGTATGTCTGAATGAGGGGGTGTGTGCAGGCTGAAAAAAAGATACAGAACTACAAGAATATCTACAGGTTGTGCCTTGATTTCATTCCATCACTGAAATCACACAGGGTAAAAAAACCGACTTACACACAGAAAGAGGTTAGTACCAATTACAAACTCACAGCTCATTATGCACTTCTCAAACTAGTCCAGATACAACATGATTTAAGATTGGAAACTGTGGCTAAAGGAATTAGTTGTCTCGGCATGAAACTCGGTTTATTTAATCAATGTTGTTTCCACTAGAAAAGTGGATTAGTTTTTCTTTAAGACAGAGTTAAAAGTTTTGCAGCTAATTTATTTTAATAAGCATTCAGTCACTGACTACTGCAGAAAAAGGCTAAACTGTAATGAAGAGCCAGGAAAGAAAGCATGACTTAATTATTTTTCTGGGGTGGATAATGAATAAATTAGCTACGCTGTAGGCTCGCTGTTTGTATAGAATTTATTACTTTTGCTTTAAGAACCATATCATGACAAAGTCAATTTTTCTCCTGACTGCAAACTGATTGATGGGGTAATGTCTGGTTGTGAAAGGCTTCCTCTTCATCACTGTGTTGCCAACGTTGGTATCACAAAGTGAGTTTGAAGTTTTCCTGAGTGCCTGTTCTCCTGCGTAATTACAGATGACAATTAGTTTAATTCCTTTTTCTTTTTTTTATAACAAGCTTTTTAATCATGTAAACTGCAGAATGAATAACTTAGATGAGACCAAAGATGCACATAGCTTGAAAACTGCTTTCTTGGTCCTTAATTTGTTGCCACAGTGTCTTCTACGTGAAGAGCTAAATACTATATTTAGAGTGACAGCAGATGTTTTCATGGGAAGATGTGTATGAACAAAAAGGGTTTGCCAAAGAACAACTAAAGAATGGCCCTGCAAGTGTTAGAAGGATGAAAATTTTAAGGAGAAATATTAATTTGACGTGGCAGAGGGAATACAGGTTTGATTCAATTCCCACTAAAGTCAGTGGGAGGCTTCAATTTAAATGGGACCTGGCTGTGGCCTGCCAGGTGTAAGAAAAATGGTGACTTTAACATGAAAAAAAAAAGTAGACTAAATGTCAGAAGGAATAATAAAAATGTGCTGTGTGATTTACAGCAGTGTGAATCCTCCCAGCAAAATGAAGCAACACACACGGTAAAGTTAATGAAAAAGTTAATGAAAGGTTAAAAAAAATATTAGAAAAAGTATTGTAGAAAACTTCCCTTTGGTGAGCAAACTGACTCTTTTTGAGCCTGTCCTCTTGGGGTCTTTTTTTTTTCTTTCCTGTTGGCATATACGTGTGAGATGCAGTCTTCAGATATATTTTATTCACTGCTCCTCCTCAATCCAAGATACTAAAAATCCACATTGGAGCTTTATTATCTCTCCAGGAAGGAACTTTCCACTGCATAATTTCAGATTCACCCCGAGAAAAACCATCTCTTTTAAGTGCTCTGTTCCTTGGTTTGATGGTCACGTTAGCAATGCATTGTGATTTAATTAAAGAAGGGAAAACATCCTATAAAACAGGCATTGCTTGTTTTGAATAACCTTGTCAGAGGGCTGCTGAGAGTGGTTTTCCGAGGGAAACGTTTACCTTGAACCTGCAAAGCAAAAAGTGGAAAAAGATCAGAGCAGCAGATTTGACTCTGAAAGACACGTTACCGAGCTGCTCCTTATTCTGCAGTCAAAGGTCCTTGGTGGTGAAGGGTCAGTTAAAAAAATAAAGTATAAGGAAAGAGGCTGAAACAGATAATCCTGCCTTTTTCCCCAGTCCCCAGAGCGCTGCAGAGTTCTGGGTGTTTATTCATCAGCTGCAGAGGACACTGAGTTCCTATCTGCTTCTTTCTACAGAAAGCAATCATCTTTTACTCCTTTATGAATACAAAGCTAAAATCATTATGACTTATTCCATCAAATGCTACGCTGTCAATGGGAAAAGCTCTGAGAAAGGTCAGTTTGACTCTTAGAGCTGCAGCATTTGCAAGCAGAGTTTGTAGCTTGTGATATTTTCCTGTATAAAAGGCTAAATGACACAGCTAAACATTTATGAAATTATTTCTGTGCGTTTGAGTATCTAAGTTAATGACCATGACAGTCATTCTAATGAGCATTCTTTTGGTAAAGTTATACACTTCACAAGTTCAGTAAGAAAAACCAAGATACAATAGACTCTGGATGTTGCAATCATGTTAGTTTTCTCCTCTTTTATTTAATTTGTTGCTACTCTCAAGGCCCCTCCAGTGCATGTATCATCTTTATTAAAATGAATGTAAAATGACTCACAGAACCTAAATTAATTATGGTGATACATAGTTTTATCCTGTTCTAAGCAAAAATTAAGTCTATTCGTGTTTTTTCATGTTTACAGCACAACAAATCAAAATAAAAACGCCCTTCCTCTGCTCCCCAAAGATGGCAGTGCCTACTACTCAATGATAAAAACTGCAGAATTCTGCCCCTAAACCACTAAAATTCAAGCAGCCAACTGCAGGCTTTGCATCTACAGTTAAGAAAATTCATTATTATATGATACATTTTAACTGGGAGGAAAAATCTCTTCTGAATACAGTATATAGAGGCTTGTGTTCTTCTAATTCTTCAGTAAGGCAAGATCCTATTATTATTATTGTTTTTCCAATGCCAAGGGTATAGCCAAGATGGTGCTTCTTCATGTGCAGATGGGAAGTCAGGTTGCCTAAAATTCTTTAGCTCTTTGCTTTCTCCCCATGGGATTTGTCTGCTTGGCTGCTGGAGACACATGAATAAACACAGAGACACTGGCTTTAACCTGAGTGTCCTGGGAATCCTGGCAGGAAGGGGCAAGTTCACACCTGGACTCTTTAGCAAAGCTTGTGCAGGAAAACCTGTGTTCCTCAGCCAACAGGCAATCCACTTCCTTAGACATACCAATTCCTCAAGCTTATTTAGATGTCCCCTGTATTTATAAATAGTATATAATTATATTCATATTAAAGTTATATGAATATTATATATCCTTACATAATATCAAATATTATATATTATATGTTATATATGTTATATGATATATATTATAATTATATTATAATATAATTATGATCATATATAAACTTTATATAGAATTAATAATATTATTAATATAATAATAAATAATAAATAATAAAAAACAATAATAAATAATTATTAAATAATATATATAATATATTACATATAATAATATAACATATAATATATATAACATAATTATATGTTATATATGCTAATTATATATCATTAATAATAATATTATAGTTCTATACATTATAATAGATAATAATTTATATTTATATAAATAATAAATATATGGTATTTATAGATATATAAAGATTGGGCAACTTAATGGAAAATATAATTATAATATAGTTATAACCATATCTAAATTTTATATAGGCTTAATGATATTATTAATATGAAAATAAATAATAATATAATAATATTAATTATATGTTGTATATGTTAATTATATAGAATTAATAATGATATTATATTTCTATATATTATAATAGATAATAATTTATATTTATATAAATAATAAATATATAATATTTATAGGTATATAAAGATTGGGCAACTTACTGGAAAATATAGTTATAATATAGTTATAACCATACATAAATTTTATATAGCATTAATAATATTATTAATATAATAATAAATAATATAATAATGTTACTTATATAATATATATAACATAATTATATGTTATATATGCTAATTATATATCATTAATAATGATATTATATTTCTATATATTATAATAGATAATAATTTATATTTATATAAATAATAAATACCTAATATTTATAGATATATAAAGATTGGGCGACTGATTGGAAAATAAAGTAATAGAACACTTATAAGTGGCTAGTCATGTCGGACAACAAAAGCCTTCCAACATCTTAAGAGTAACCTTTATAAGTATAAATTAACCCTTACACTCAGCAAATATTTTTTAAGTATATAATTGAAGAGATGTATTAAGAATAAAAAAAAAATTAAATTAAATTTCCAACACAAATCTACGTGTACCAAACCCGTCCTTTCTCGCCCATTTTTGTCCTGCTCTCCCCAGCAATGAGGCCTCGCAGGAGCTCGGCGTGAGCAGAGATAAAGGAGGCAAATGGGCAGTGACAGCCGTGTAATCCAGGGGCTGATTCCTTTGCCACATGTCGCTGGAGGGACACACAGCTCTCCCCTCAGCCTCCGGGAGGATCCACAGCACTCCCAGCCTTCAGTGCACGCAGAGGGACAATGGCTGGAAGGGATCCTTTGCTGAGATTTTACTCACTCCAAATGTTTTGACACCGCTGGTGCTCGTCATTAAAAATTCATTGCCAGGCCTGAGTTGCAACCTGTGAGTTATGAACTGCTCAAAACGAAACAAAGCCCTAAAACTTTCACTGTGAGCTGGAGAAAAACACAAATATTTTTGCCGACTTTTTTTTTCAGAAATATTTGATCCAAACACTTCATCTGTTATACTGGCTTCCATTTCTATTAAATGTATATATTGTGGGTGGGGTTTATAGCTTAGCAATGAAACAGCCTTGTAACAGCTTTTTGTTTTTCTTTTTACAAAATGTCTTAGCTTGAGAACTGCACTTTTCTCAACAACATATTTAAAATAATAATTTTGGAACATCTTGTGTATAGCAAAAGGTACCATGTTGCTAGGTACTAGATTTTTCAAAACAAATCTAAACTCAAACAGCAGGTTCAATTCTCCTGGTTAGTTTTGCTCACACCTTACCAACTGATCCCATAAAACTGCAGTTAAGGAATTTCCAGAGAAGATGCCACCATTTCTGTTCATGCTCTTTTAACTGAGCCTTGTTTAATTTTCCCCCTTTTTTTTTTTTTGACAAACCTTATTTTAAATTCAAGGCATGTTAGTCTACTCTTTTATTTAAAAAAAACATTCAGTATGTTTTTTTAAATAAACATACTCACTGTTTAGGAACAAACTCTTTGTTTGCTGTTAACCTTTATCATCACCTATGAAAATCTCATGCCTAACCCGTGTCTTGCTCTTCAAACTCTGCAATTCTGCATCTTCTCTAAAGGAAATAAAAGAGGTCAGACAAGTAGCCCTGCTGCTTTTTGCATTGCCAGCAGCAGACAATAGCAAATTTTGATTTTTTTAAAGTGCTATGCTGGGCGGGATAGACCTGGTTCTTCAAAGCATCAGACCACCACCACTGACTTTGCATCCTTTGGAATTCCCTGGATCTCTGAAACTGGAGGAAGGAAGTGAAAAGTAAGTTTGAATATTTCTAGGCATTAATATGCCTACCTCATTTTGTAGTTTAGTATGATGCATAAGCCACAGCAAAGGTCAACCTTAATGAGAAGAAAAACAAAAAAGTAAAGTAGCTCTTTTTATTCTTCATTTGAGGAAGATTCTTCATTCTCTTTCCTTTTCTACCCGTCAACAGATACCATGGCTTTCAGAGTGAAATAATAAGAGCTGCAGAGAAAACCATTGTGGCTCTTCATTAGAAACATAAACCATAAGCCAGTTACCAATAAAGAAGGGGAATCTCAATAAAAATTCAATTTTTTTCTAAGTCTAGAAACACACGGGTCAAGTTTGGCATCAATTTCTTTTTTTGTCCTTTCCAATATTTTTATTTCTCCTGCCTCATGATATGTGTGCTGATCAGGACAGTAAAAATGCAGTGTTAAATGTGAAAACTGCTTTTGTTGCCACGAGAATATAAATTTGTGGACTGGGGATGTTTATTGCAGAAAAACTGGTGATGTTTATTGCAGAAAAACATGGTTTTTTTCTTTGTGGGTCACTGCAGAATAAGGACAAAGCACTGCCTGGTAACAGGCTGAATGTTCAGCACGTCCCCAACGTGCCTCCATCCACTGAAAGGGTTTCAAGTGTAACCTTGGCCACGTGTTTTCTGAGGTGAACACTTGTCACTGTGAGAACTCGTGATCTTAAAACCCTTCCAAGCTCGAGTTTACTTCATCAAAATTAAGATTAGTCATTTTTATAAATGTAAAATAAAATATATGTGGCTTTATTCTGTTTTCATTTAAAACAAATACCCACAAACCAACCAACGACTGTTATCATAAAATGGGGTTGTTTTGCAGTATGACCTTTGCCTCCCATCTTGGGGAGTAGATTAAGGAAGGTAAATTTTAGACCTGTGTTTGTGTGCATATTGTTTTTCTTTTCCTGGTAGTATAACACTCCTTACAGTAATAGGGTTTGTGATTACATTTTGAGATGCTTCATCTGTTATACTGGCTTCCATTTCTATTAAATATATATATTTTGGGTGGGGTTTATAGCTTAGCAATGAAACAGCCTTGTAACAGCTCTTTGTTTTACTTTTTACAAAATGTCTTAGCTTGAGAACTGTACTTTTCTAAACCACATATTTAAAATAATAATTTTGGAACATCTTGTATATAGCAAAAGGCACCATCTTTCTAGGTACTAGATTTTAAAAAACAAATCTAAACTCAAACAGCAGGTTCAATTCTCAAGCAAACAGGGTTAATGAAACATGCAGATCTTATTTTTGGTGTTCTTCAACATCTGACAGTGTGTTCAGTGCTGAGTGGTTAATATTTCACATCAATGTCCACAGTACCAAAAAATACAGAACACTTTCATATTAGATGTAATTCCAGAAATGTTTGTCACATTACTCCAGCACAAATGTTTCCGTTGAGTAAAATAAATTCACTAACATGAAAATGTTTTTGTTTGCACAGAAACTATTCAGACTCTCAGATATCCCTAAAATAATAACAATAATAATAATAATAATAATAATAATAATAATAATAATAATAATAAACCCTTTCTGAAACATTTGATTTTCAGAAAGGTCAGGTTCTGAAATTTGCTCAACTGACTTGATTTCCAAATTTCATGAATTAGTTGGATTTAAATAAAAATAAATAATTTTTGAAAAGGAAATGAATGACCAGGTCATTCTACTATAGCTGTATGCATGTTTGTCTATCTATCTATCTATTTAAATGTATGTAGACAAATAGGTTGTCTCAGTTTAAAGAGACTGGAGTGTTTGCTAAGGAGGATGAGTTATGAGATAGACCAAGCCCCTCTCTCTCAGCAATTGTAAATCCAAAATTAAGAGGCTCCAATTGAGGAATTATGGAAAAAAGAAGAAATACCCTTTATTAAAAGATATATGTATGTTGGCAAAGACAGTAACAGAACACAAAAACAACTAGAAAATAGTCCTGTACCCAAAAGTCCCCTTCAAAAAAAAAAAAAAAAAATAAAAAGAAAAAAAAGGAAGAAACAGTCTGAATACATATGTGTAAATCTACAAAGAAAAACACATCTCCAAAAAAGCTAGTAATTAATAATTGGTCTGTTATTTACAAGTGATGTGAATATGCATTTTGAATTTGAATATGCATTTTATTCTCTGTGTTGTTCAAGGAATGATGATTGAAATAATTCACTTTAATTTACGATTAAGCCAAAACCACGTAAGATTAGGAATGTGATGAACAGTTGAGCAAAAACTGACTTTCAGGTGTTTACCAGAGAGACCTGACAGGGAGGTAAAATGAAAGGTCCAACTGCCTCCATAAAATCCAGCAGGAGCCTGGGCACCTGGGCATGGAGCAGCTACAGGGAGCAGGTGCCTGACTTTTATGTGCTGCAGTTTGCACAGTCATGGCACATGAGTGTGTTGCTAGATCTGGCTGCTTATGATTAATTCAGCTTTACTCCACTGCTTATTTAATAAAGATTTTATTATGAACAGGAGGAATCAGATTTAGAAATTAAGCTTCTTCCTATCACATTCATAGAAAAAAATCCTGCAGACAAAACTGGACAAAGGAAAAAGTAATGTTCTTACACTCAGCATATGTGCACTGTACAGCCCATTTTCCCATTTCTCTTTGACCATTAAAGCATTTCAATGAATTATACATAGAGCAGTGAAATCATTTGAGCATCTCCAGTGGAACCAGCCCTCCAGCAAAGAGTAGCAATGGAGCTTCTCTTGCTTCATAGCATTGCACATGGCAACACATGTCTGAGCCAGAGAAAAGCAAATTAGGAAAATGCAAACGAAATAAGATTTTGCTTTTTTGTTGTTTTTTTTTCAGCCTTTCTTCCCGCTGGAGAGGGAAGTTGCCCTGGCTCTTAAGAAAAACAAAAGGAAACAATAAATATTATTAACTGTAATATAGGGCAGGGTTTTTTCCAATGAGGGCTGTGTTTACATACGTTTGAGATATTAAACGTAGACCATGTTATATAATGATAACTTGCAAATATATAGAAAATAACAGGGCAGATCCTTCTCTGCCATGAAATTGCCTCTCCTCTGAAGCCAATTCAGCTCCTGCCAGCAGACAGGATCCAGGGAAACTCATTTCAAAGGAAAATAACTGAAGAGGGAGGAAAGCTGCTCAGAAACGTGGAGGGTGCAGTGTCCAGTTCCATATGTGTTCAGTTCAGATTTTAAAAACAGGAGATGCAAAGTGGAAGTGTGTTTGCAAATAAACTCATGGTCAGGATGAAAATAATCTCATAGCACAGATGAAATTCCAATCCTTAGTGCCAGGTGAGGATACCTATAAATCCACGGGATTCAATCCATTCACGTGGATCACGAACAAAGGAAGTTAATTGTTCATATAAAATAAGCAGAAGCTCCCAACAGCTTCTCTCTTTTACCTCATTAAGCCCTGAGTAGACTGCACAGTCATTAAGCAAAGCTGGAGCACATTTTCTGTGCTGCCTGGTGAGGTGCTCCTGGGTGCAGGTGATGCCCAGCTGAGCCCTCCATCCCTCCATCCCAGCTCTGCTGCCAGGGGCACCGGGCAGGGCAGCACAGAGGGCGATGCCACGGGAGTCTGTGCTCTCCTGCCTTTGGTCAGGAAAGCATTTCTGCTCCAAATGACACTTGAGCACGTGGTCGAGTTCTAGTGGGACATAATAAGGAGCAGGAAATGTGTGCAGAAGTGTTTTCCTGAACAGAGTCCAAAACTGAGTCGGTCACAGGTGAAATCTTTTCCTGCTGCACTGCTCTGCTTGCATCACTACCTGCAGCTGCCTCCCCAAGGCAGTGGAGTGTCCTTCCGTGTCTCCAGCAAAATGCTATCATTGCCAGGTGTCGTGGTTTGAGACCCCTAAAAATCCAATTCCCGAGTCCAAGCCCCCCTCCCACAACTCACCCCAGTGTGAGAGGGGTTTTCCAGACACAAACGCAAGACTCAATATGGGGGAAAGGGAATTATATTGCAATCACTATACAAATAAATATTATAATACATCATATACATAATCTTAACTATTTCTTCTATGATAGATCAGTATTTACATTGGATCAAATCTCTTCTCCCTCCAATAAAAGTTCAGAAGGGAAGAAGGAAAGATCCTTTCCACGTTTAGGGCAGCAGCCTCTCTTCTTCCATGCAGCAGTTGTAGTTGGATCTCTTTCCATTACACCAGGTTTCCTCTGAGACCTGATGGAAGGCTGAATTTCATCCAAAAAAAAAAAAGTAGAAGGGAAGTTTCAACCAGGGAAAATAAATTACAGTGTTAAATAAGGTTAATCCTTTTTCATAATTTTAGTGGTATCCACTTGCCTAAGTGGCTGTAACTTCAGCATGATGGGGCCAACTATTTACTTGCATGCTATATTACATAAATAAAGTAAATGAGGTAAGAATTTTATCTTATATATATTTTTAGTTGAAATACTGTAGCACTGAATGGGATGCTCTTACAGATTGCACTTTGCTCACAACTGTCTCTTTTAGCCCAAGAGAAATTTATTTCCATTTGTAAAAATTATTTGGGTTATTTGAGTTATTAATGGACAAGCCGTTCTGAATGGCTTGATTTACAAAATCCCTCAACCTGACTACATACAATTCACATAATGGGTTGTGTGGCCACAAGACTCCTGTGTCAGTGAGGGAGCACAGAAAACTGAGTTCCAGTGTCACTGACCTGGCTCTTTAAAACTTTTCATTGATTTCTCAGACGAGGAATAAAAATAAAGAACCTAAGGGAGAAGATTTTTAAAAAATAGCAGTAGACTTCCATGCCCATCCCGGTGTAAAATGAATTGTTTTGTCTGGAGGGGTTGTAATTACAGCCTTGTTTGCTCCTGCTGTATTTGGAGAAAGGAGCAATGAAGTACTATTTCATCTTCTGATCTCCCATCTCCCAAATAATCTTAGAGAAAGTCTTTCAGAGTGTGCTTGTCATTAAATAAGCAGAACTGAAAAATGGCTATTTATCACAGCCTGCTTCCATTTCCTGCAGCATTTGTAGTATTTCTCAGTCTTGAAAAGGAAACAATAAGCATTGCCATACATTTACCTACTGTGGATGACTTAATGTCCAGGTTTTAGTATCCTCTGGTGACTGTGCTCTGCAGTGTTTCATCCCCACAGTCTTTGCTGGAGTTAACATACAACACAAAAGTTCAAAATGTATTGCTGTGTTAGGGCTCCATTAGATCATTGCACCAGAACTATCATTTGTCTTACATTGTAAGCAAGGGAGAAAATAGAATGGATTAAACAACTATTTTCTTCAAAGAACCTGCAATGTTTTCTGTAAAAACTGGCAAAATTACCCATGCCTATAACGATCAAATGCTATACTTATTTGATCAAAATAATTATAGGAAAACATGACATTTAAAGTTGAAATTGTTTCAAGCACCACTTTCAAAAAGTATTATATTAAAGACAAATCAATACTCGTTCTGCTGTCTTCAGGCAAGATCTTCAAAACCTGAGATAACTGAGTATTTGAAGAACCACAAATCACATATTGATCTGAAGAATTTAGATACAGCACTGAAGAGAATGTGTTCCCATAACAAACTGCCATGTGTTGACACAACCGCTGTCTATTTTTATTTTTCTCAGCAAGTCTAGGGCTCATCTACAAGCTACAGAATTGTGCAGCCAGTGGCATTGATAACACTGTGAAAGTCAGAAAATTCATAAACTTATTTTCCATATATTTTTGTCGATGTACACACAGGAAAAATGAAGACTGGCCAATGTGTTATTCACTGAATTAAGGCAGAACAGAGAAAGACGTGGTAGAAATGTGCTGCAGCTTCCCTTCTAACTGTCTGAAGGTGACAGGAAGAGAACAAAAATAAAAAGAGAATTTCACTGCAGTGAACAGCCTCACTTTTGGCCTTCTGTTGCACAGCACTCTTTTTTTCTCAATATCTGAATTCAGTTCTGTACATATGTGGCTAAAATCCTGTTACTTCAACTTCACCCATTAATTTACTGCTGCTCTTCAGTTTTGTCATATCATATATAAGTTTCAAATTATTCATTAGGTTTAGTGAACACATATTGAGTGGTTAAAGATGGCTCAACAGATTATGTTATATTTTACACAGCTGATGTATGTTATATGATCAGAACTCTAAAGCTGCAGCAGATCTCTTACCTCTTCACCTCCACAAAGCGTTTTCCAACGGGCAGATGAGCTGTTTGGTGTTAATCAGGAGGTGATTTGGGGGGCTGAAGTAAAAGCTATTTCTATTCTAAAATAAACTTTATTCCAAATGAGTCACAGGTATCCTGAATTTTACCTACATTAGTAGCTTGTCTCTAAATCTTCCCTATGACCCAAAAAAGCCCAGAAGAGAAAAGTTCAAGTCTAGAATCCAATCCCTGCAGTTGTCACTGTTGATGTCATGATTTGTTAAGTTACCCACATTGCTGCACAGTATTTGTCTTCAAAAGCAGCTTCTGATGTGTAGGATGCAGCATGTGATTCTGCCATGGATTACAAAAGCAGGTTGAAAGGAAGTGTTTCCCAGGTTAAAAGTGGATGCAGTATTGCAGGTATCAAAAAAACCCCTAAATTTTTTCAAGTGTGCTGCCACGATTTTCATAATCATTTATAAATTATAAAAAAAAAAATCTATTTAAAGAACAAAAGTATTACAAAAGGCAAACACGTTTTTTTGTTCAATGTCATTAAATGTTCATTCTACTGAAAAAGACAATTTTTTTCTGATTGTTATAAAGTATTTCCCTTACATGAATAACTGGCTAATACAAACTCGAAGTTATTCCCATTTCTAGTCAGCAGTTTTGAGGAACTATCCCTGGGTGTATTCTTTTGCCTCAAATGTATTGTCCACTCTCATCAGGCTGATTTTATTGAACAAAGACTGACTAATTCAAAGAGATCATGTGTGGGCCATAGAGACGTCATTAGAAGATGTGCTAAAATTCTAGAAGGTTGTCTCTTGGAAATACTTAGCTCATTAATTTTAAAGGCAAAGTCTAATACAACTTCATAAACTTATACAGGAGAATGCAAATAAGTTTGTGATTTAACTACCATGGCACAAGGACTCTGGAGGACCAAACTAGCTCGTTATATTAGGTTTATTTTGCTCTCGGGTGTGAAGTGTCAGATAAAACAGAGTACTGTGGAAATTCTATGAATTCATGGTAGAATGAGTAAAATTTCCAGAAGTTAACTGATATTTTGGATGCCTGTAAGGAACACCTGCATTTAAGTACTACAGTCAGATTTGTTATCATTTATCATCATTGTCATAGGTGTTGGGGCTCGGATAAACAAACATGAATCACAGTAAAGGTGTAACAAAAGTTACTTAAACAAAATTTGTCTACAATTCAATCATTCAGAACTCTTCTGTTTCCTTAAATACCTAATCTTGTATGATACCTTGTACTACTTGGCAAACCTTTTTTAAAAATTTGGAGAACATAAATGAAGACCTTCAAGAATAAATTGGAAAGATTGTGCTCAAGAAGCGAGAAGGGAAATGGAAGCTTTCTTTTACTCTAAAAAATAAAAACTATGTAATATCAGTTATCCCCACAAAATATGTATAACATCAAAATGATTCTGAGGAAAGATACGGAAAGATAAATCTCAGAGAAGATATCAAGAAATACAGAAAACATGACTGAATTTAAAAATATTCCTCATGATCTCCTCTGTAACTGATCTCTCCGACTGGGACTGTATATCAGAAAATTACAGCGAGGATCTCCTGAGTAAAATCACTTTTTTCAAAGATGCTGTGGGCTAAGTTCATAATTTCACACAACCTCTGTGTATTTACTGAAGTCAAGATACTTCTATTCCAAATTAAATTAAAAAAAAAAGTTTTATTTGCCCAATTTTAGGCTCAATTAGGCTTTGTGGTATTCCATGGGATGTCTGGGAAAGAAGAAACTCATTTAGCAGAAATGGAAGGGATTCTGTCACAGGCTGTGTAAAATTCCCATATCTGGGGTCCAGTTTGGCTTTTCCTGGAGAGAACTTCATTCAGCTTCTCCCAGGTCCCAGGGGTTGGGATAGAGGAGGTTTTCAGCTCGTGAGCTTGTGGGGAGTCCACACTTAAGACCCAGGCTTTGAGGCTGCTGGAATGTCCTCTGGCTCTCCTTAGGACTGCTGTCCAAAGATTGTTCATCCTCCAACAAGCTTTATTTGGTCGTCATTCTGAGTTTATTAACACTAGATTTATATAACTCAAAGTGTCCTACAGCTACATATTGCTGAGCAAAGGAAGGATTTTGTCTCCAAGCAGGATGGGGGCAGTGCTTGCACCACTAGAGACAGATCTGACAGAACCCAGCCTGCATTGGGTCCCTCTCTGGTCATCTGCCTACTGCAGGCTGGTGTTGCCTAAAGAAAATTCAGGGAGAAAAAAACTCTGAGGAAATTAATTTTGGAGGTGAGATAAGGAAAGGCACATCTGTACAGATGTTACAATTTATAATATTGTCTGTGGCTTTAGCCCTGATCCACCTTCGGTCCTGCCCCTGGGGAATTGGGGCCAGGGGCTTTTCAAGACCCTCTTTTCATCAATCATCATCATCTTCAGAGTACAAGGGGCATTTATTCAGCCAGTTCTTGACTGTACTTTTGTGGTTCAGGCCAGGACTAGATGTCCTCAAACAGAAGAGGCCTAATCTTAAAGAGAGACTAAACATTTCTACTGGAATCCGGGGGTAGAATTGATATGGGGAGCATGGAATGGGGTGATAGGGTTGGGGAATGTGTGTAGTTTCTGTGCTAAGGGTAAGGGAATAAGGGCTGCTGCTTCTAAACCTACTTCTACTATATAACTACTTATAAAGCTTATAAAAATTAGAAAATCAAAAAACCAGATGGACCTTAGGGCATCACTGGGATAACTAGGATCCTAAAAGCAGGGGACTTTAAGGATATTTTCCATCAATTCTCCTTTTCGTAACCAGCACTGCTTCCAGAGTATTTACATTTCAGCCCTATCATTTCAAGGGCTGCAAGTTTTTGCATGTCTTTTTTTTTTTTTTTTTTTTTTGATGTAATGCTGAGTAACAACATGAATCCACACCTGACAACCCTCCAGTGCAGGATCCCTGAACCAGGATAATTTATTCCCGGGGCCTCCATGGACCACATTAAGCAAGAAAAGCTGTCTGATGATTTGGGAACAGTTGTAGCAACTGGATGTATCATGGAGTTCAAAAGAAACAGAAATGCCAACATAATGGATAATTGTAGCAACATCCAACTGTCCAGGGAAATACCTTCTGACAGGAGGCAGATGACGCTTGGAATGATATTATTCCATAGGAAAACAGAAATTCTTATTTCGAAAGGGATAAGAAGTAAGATTGTGTGGAAAATATGTGTTTTCACTACAGCATGATTCAAAAGGGTCTGAAATAAGAATGAAGGAATTTATATATTATTTGGCAAATAGGACCATGCCTGTGCCATTTTGGTCAACTTTTAAATGTTTTAAAGAGTTAAATGTTGGGGGTTTTTTTAAAGTAAATACTATGTTTTCATCAAGCCTATGGAAATATTTTTGAATTCTGCTTAAATTAATCCAGATTTTAAAAATTCCCATTTCTACTTGACCCAAACTTGATTTTCCCACTATTTTTTTGTTGTTGTTTTTCAGGCACTGGTATTTTCACAGCTGTAGTTAATTTATTTTGCTTTCATAACCAAGCTGTTTGCAATTATAGCTCTATATGTAGTGAATCTTAGGGAAAAAAAGAGAAATCAAAAAAATAATTGAAGAAGTCTTCATCTCTCTGTAATGAGCACTGCAATACCACTCTACTTTTGGCTTATTTAGGTATTACAGTTGTAATACTTATTACAAAAAGTGTAATTTCAATTTTAGGGTGATTTTTTGCTTCAGTGTCATATAGGTTGATTGTCAATTTTCCGTTCTGCTCTTCAACACCTCCTATCACAGGTCTTTTTCATTATGTGTATGAATATGCAAATATTTATCCTAAAAAAAATAAAAAGAAAAAAGATTAAAAAGATGGAAAGTAATGCTTGTGCTTTGGCCTTTAATTTTTACTCATTTTTCACTACCTAATATTTCCCCTAATGCTTCTGACTAAAGTACAATAGAAAATTCTAACAGAAAAAAAAGAATCCAAGCATTTCTGATCTGAAAGCTTTTCAAATTTCTTTCTGTTTTCAATATATATTTTTGCTGTTGGTAAGAAATAGCTGTTTTTTGACTAAATCTCAGTTAGAAACAAGTGTCACCAAGCAATCACTCTGCACATGGTGCAAGGGTACTTGGATTTTGCTTTCTTCCAGCACAAAAACTATCCACACACTTTCAGTTTAAAATTGCATTTATTTTAGAATAAATAAACTCTGTCACTCCTGGAACTTTTTTTTTCTATTAAAATGTGCGTCAGCTTTACTGAAATCTCCAGTTCTACACTTAATAATTTGTATGTACAGAGTAAATGAAAAGGATGCAGCTTCACAATTTAAATATGAACAAAAGTGAAATCTTATAAAAGTTTAATGAACAGGCTGGTTTGCACCATCTGTATTTGAAACACTGAAAACCAAACCAAACCAAACCAAACCTCTAAATATCTTTGCAATAAGAATGATATTGCAAATTAGAATTAATGCTTCTAATGCTTTAAGGTTTATCTCCACCTGATGCATGTTGATGTCACTCAACAGATGATTTTTAATCGTAAAGGAAACATGTTGGATGATTGTTGTTGCTATTTAAAAGCTACACTAAAAAAACCTCAAAACATTAAATAAATGCTATGGAATTCCATTTAAGCTCCTACCGGGTTTTATGAGTTCTGCAAGTTAAACATTGGCTTTCCAGGCAGGTTTTCCAAGTTCTCATGATTCTAATTCATATTTGCTTTAATGTTTTGGTTTGTGGTTTACCAGACTCGTTGCTGCCAACTCCTTACAACTGTTTTCCAAACTCTTGGTTTCTTGTGGGGACAGGAAACGTTTCAATTCTCCAATTCCTAGAAAAATATACTAAAAATGAAACAAGATTGATAAACACAGTTACCCCTACAAAATATGTATGACATCAAAATGATTCTGAGGAAAGATACGGAAAGATAAATCTCAGAGAAGATATCAAGAAATACAGAAAACATGACTGAATTTAAAAATATTCCTCATGATCTCCTCTGTAACTGATCTCTCCGACTGGGACTGTATATCAGAAAATTACAGCGAGGATCTCCTGAGTAAAATCACTTTTTTCAAAGATGCTGTGGGCTAAGTTCATACTTTCATACAGCCTCTGTGTACTTACTGAAGTCAAGATACTTTTATTCCAAATTAAATTTAAAAAAAAAGTTTTATTTGCCCAATTTTAGGCTCAATTAGGCTTTGTGGTATTCCATGGGATGTCTGGGAAAGAAGAAACTCATTTAGCAGAAATGGAAGGGATAACTTAGAAGAGGATATTTTAAAAAATGTATTCTGGAATGACTATAAGGATGCTCTTATCCTAAATCTTGTCCTAAGGCATGCTGGCTACAACAATATAAAAGTTAATGCAGAGATGATTTTGCTTCCTGTCTCTTTTAAGAGTTCCTGTAAAACATTTCCATACATTCTCGTATTTTGGTGCCAATGTCCTGAAGTTAATTTGTTCAGATATCTGTCATGTTTGGATCTGGGTTTTCTTCTCTGACTCAATGCCTGGTTGTACTTCTCAAAGATATTCTGCTCTATTTGAAATCACTCTTTGAGGTCAGTGAGAAATCTGAGTAAGAACAGAATAAAGGGGTAATTTTCCTTTTCCCAGCTGATGACTGACCCTTACTGATACCACAGAATTTGACTTCATTCTGACATTAGTTTTGCACATGAAGATCAGATTTGCTTTGAAAAGAAATATTATCAGCCCCAGAAAAAAAAGTTTAGAAGTCAGTATTCTGAACAAATTAACATAAACATAGAAAAACAAATATTTCAAATGGAGCTTGTGAAAAATGTCATATTTTGTGAGGAAAACAGTTTGCATGATCTTAGTTTTACAATCTAATAAAAAAATGAGTTGGAAGAATATAGTTAATATAATTCCTGATGTGAACAACATTCTTTATTCTTTTAGAAAGGGGGCAAAGGCACACACTTCCAATATATTTACAGCTTTTTTTCTCACAGCTATCTTTGTGAGTCAAGCCTAATACTTTCACACTGCACGAGAAAGTGCTGGTCAGCATACTCTGTATTGTAAATAACTTAAAATGAGAAGTGAATCAAATGGGATTATTTTTCACTTACTTCTATAAGCATTCAATTGGTCGTGAATACCAGAAATCAGAGAGACCAAATATATGTTTTCTGGTTCAGTGATTTCCCTTTGCAGAATTACTTTCATATCAAAAGGGGAAACGGTCAAGTTGACTCCGAAAATATTGTGGGAAATAAAGTTGAAAAGAAGCAACCCTTTCGTCAGCTGGGCTTCTGAACAGCAGAAAAGACAGTTCATCTTTATTTTATGTTTGTGTGCTAATCTTCATAAGACCTTGACCATTCTTCCAGCAGAACAAGGAGCAGCTCAGAGGCAGCAGGGACTTCTTCACTGTCAGATTTTCAATCACTGAGTGGTGGCTCAGGGCTGGACTGAGCCTTTCATCCCAACCCCAAAGCTCAGGGACAGCACCACAGGAGACACAGTCCCAGGAAAAGTTCTGGGCATGGATTGTGAGAATCTGCTTCCCAATTCTGGCAAGCAGTGATCTGTACCTGGGTTATACTGCCAATAAATTCCTGGGTTTTTTCACTTTTCCTTCTCTAGGTTGGGTGGTGTGGTCAGCAAGCAGGAAGAGTGGAACCATACATCTGTTCCCTCACCCTCATCTTCCTTCCTCTCCCAACCAATGTTTAATGACTGTACTCCAAGAAGTTGTCACAGAAACAGAAAGGAAATTCTTCCATCTTATGATACCCTTTAAAGTAGATGCTTAATTAAATTCCCAACCCGGCCTCTGTGAGGCCTCTTTCAATTGCAACATTGGCAAGGAGGTGAAATGATATCTTTGCTCCACGTGTTTTAACCTTCTGCTCCTTCCCAGTGCCAAAATGCAAAGTTTAAGCTGGTGTGCAGTGGCATGCAGCTGTGAAAACAGAATGATTTTTGAACATGATTACATTGAAAACCAAATTTGCTATCTACTCTCAAAGGCGAATATTCAGTGCATTTTTTTTTCCCCTTACCCACTTAACCTCTGAAATGTAATACATTTTGCAGAAAAAAAATTCCAGTCTTGGCATCCACTGCCTGTATTCCTTTGTGGGCTTTTCAACATCCCCAGTGATCAGTGCTAAAGTATTTTATCAGGTTCAAGAACTGTAATAAACAGTGGAAATAGAGTGGGTTCATCTTATCTTGTCCCAGTCTCATTTAGGTTGAGCAGGATAAATTAATCTGTACCTGATGCAATGAAACTGCCCTCATCAAAATATTTAGACTTTAATTTTTGGGTCATTACAGGGGCATTCTCTGCAGTTCTGAAACTAAAATAATTTGGCAGGAGGTTTTTTCATCATGACTTTGTTTCATGGTGTCTCTAGGTGGGAAATACAATATTCACCTGAACATTTTGGTGCAGCCTTATTCTGTAATTTTGTTTACTGTGTTTGTAGATATATTTTCATCAAAACACCCTGAAGAAGGATGTTCATTTTTGTCTTTTTTTTTTTGTGGTTTAGCAGAACCAGAAAAAATACCAGCCACATACCTGAGAAAGGTCTTCAAACATCCATGAAATAAACAAGTTCAGTTTTCAAATTGCAATTCACCGTTCAAACCAGATGATGACTAAACACTTTTACTAATTGCATAACTATGTATCATTTAAATAATCATATAAATAGAGTTGATTAAGAATGACTGATCTTTAAGAAAGCAATCAAAGCGACAGAACCAAAACAACATGGGAAGAAAGGTGGCAAAATGTTACATTGCCACGAGGAGTTGCCAAATGTGCTTCCATGGGTGGATTTAAGCCCCACAAATCTAAAGGTGATAATCAGCACATCACTAATTCCTGCTGATTGCAGCAGAAATGCCCAGCTGGGGAAGGCAAAGGGATTTTACCTCGTGTCAGCTTTGCTTATACCAGGTCCACTAATAAACCAACTTTACACCGAGTTCAGCCCCCAGGAATTCCCTCCCAACCACACAATGGAAAGTTTTATATCTCCTCCCTGTCCAAGCAAGTCCCCTGATGTCTTACAGAGGTAAAAATTCAAATGTGCCCAAATAATTGGATTTATTTTGAATGGAAAGTCAAGGCAGCACAAGGAAGACAGGACGGCTCAGTGCTTCCCTCAGTCTACTGTGGTCTCCCTTTAATTGAGATACTCAGAGGGTGACAGATGTACAGACACAAGACCTGAGTCTACAAGAAATAATATTTCATGAAGGTATTTCAGGTGCCAGAAATTTGCAACATTTTCTACATGATTTTTTAAGGTTTTTCCAGCTGCACTATTATATTATTATATACTATAATAATATAATTATACATATAAAATATAAAAATATATTATATATTATATATATAATATAATATATAATAATATATAATAATATAATAATATAATATTGCAGCTGAAAAAACCTTAAAAATCATATATATAAATATTATATTAAACAATTATGCAATATATAATAATATAATATATATTATATTATATTGTATTATATTATATTATATTATATATTATATGTTAATATAATATAATAATTATATATTATAAATATCATTGTATATTGTATGTAATATAATATATTATATTTATAAAATCAATTATATAATAATATATTATATATTATAATATATTATATTTATGTAATTAATCATATAATAATTAGTTATATAATTATGGAATATATAATTATATGTATTCTATATTATATTATATGTAATACAATAAAAAACATTATAGATGTTCTACCAGAGCCATGTATGCATACCCTTCTTAAACAATGGCTTTTTAAAATATCTTTTGCTGTTTGCACTCCACATGAAAGGATGATAAGTATATAAGTAGACAAAGTGAATATTAAACAGAAACTGCATTAGTTTTTAATTTATTTTACCTTGAACGTTGCTTCAATGCTAATGACAAAGGAATAGGGGAGAGAAGGGAATAAATATTTTCCGTCTTCCAGAAGTTTCTTAATTTCTTGGACTGCGAACTGGGGACTCATATTTTTATAACATACAAAATAAATATGTAATAAATAGAGAACTTGAGCATCTTCTCAAACTTGAGTCAAATTCTGGTACCATTAAAAAATCCATACGTTTTCTGTCCCTGCCTTAAGAGGTCCAGGGTTTAGCCCAAGTGTTTTAGGTTTAAAGCACCTGAAGATATTGATTTTTTTTTTTAAACCCGATGTTGTAAAAATAGCAATGTGTCATAAAATCTGACTAATTGCAGATGACTTTGCTTTTCCTATGGACCTATGAGTGAATTTTCAAAAACATGCGTATGAGGAAGGACCTTGGGGAGTTATTTAAGAAATTGTGCCAACGTTGAGCAGCAAACCCCTGCTGCTAAAATTAGGAATCCTGTGTGTGTGTCAATGCTTTTCAGAGCCTCTTTTGGGTTCTCCATATACCAACTGCCATGAACACTGTGCTGGAACCTTCTCTCAGCTGCTTTTTCAGGAGCTGAAGTTTGGGACTGTGATTTGTCCCTAAAGTGAAACTATATATTTATTTTGAAAACTTGAATTTGATACTTTTAGAAGCCTTCTTTCTTAATAGTATATTATCATTTCGAAAGGAAATGGTGCCATTACTCTACAGAAGAGAATTAAAAAATAATCCTGGCAAAAGTGAGATAGTACATGAGTAAACACAGTAAATAAAACAAATACTTTCTTTTTGTCTGGAATATACTCAGAGAAACTACTGATTTTGTTCTCAGAAAGACATCTCTTCCAAATAATTTCTTTATCTAAATTCTTCATAATTACATTTAATGACTCCATTCTTTTATCCTAGCGCAAGATTTGAATAATAAAAGAACCCTAATAGACTGTAATTATTGTAATCTATCTGTAGATATTAAAAATATTTTCGAGAGGAAAGCATGTTTTAGTTCCTGGCAATGCAGTGTTGCTGCTGAGCTGCATTCACATTCCTCCTCCCTAATTAGGATTATGGTGTTCCAGAGGCTCTGCCTGATCCTGGGCTCTGTTTAGTTAACTTGGAGCTTTCGAGGGACAGAACTGAAGAACAGAAGATTTAAAACACTCCAGAAAGCAAATCCTTTACTCGGCTCGTCAAACCACACCTCCTTGTTTTACAATTTATCACAGCTGGGATTCCTGACCTGACTTCAGGCAGCAGAAATCAGGAGCAAAAATATCCCAAAGTAATAAGAAACATCAATGTGTCCTGTTTTTTTTTTTCCTTAACATTTTAAATGCTGAATGGTTTTATTTTTTTTCCATCTCAGGTAATTCGCTTTTCTATCCAAACTAATTCTGTCCCCTGAACTCCGGTGTTTTTAAATAAAATAAATGAGCATAAATACAAATTGTATGTTGCTGTCTATGCTATTTTTCAATTTATATCAACGTTGACCTACACAAAACATATGACAGCGTGTTTCAAATCAAATTCTTATAAGACAAAGCCTCAACAACTTTTGAAAGATTTTAAGCCTCGTGAATAGTTCCTTCTGTTGGTTGAGGGTTGAAAGGCCCCCAAGTGATAACTTGAACTGTGTCAGGGGTGAGATGATTACTTTTATTTTACTTAAGTGTGTCTGTGGGAAAATTAACTGCCAGAGTAGCAAAACGGGCTGGGAGCAATGAATGGTGCTAAAATTTAAAAAAAAGCAATTTTTCGCTGTATCTCCTTTTTTAAGGGACAGAAATCAAAACATATACATTGCACTTGGTAATCAAAAGAAAATAATTTAGCCTACTTGTTCATTTGTTTTTCCTGAGTTGATAGGAGCACAATTTTTGCTGCTTTTTTTTTTTTTTTGGTTTTGGTTTTCGTTTTTTTGGGGGGTTTGTTTGTTTGTTTGTTTGTTTGTTTTTGGTTTTCCCCTTGACACCTGGTATGAGTATTACCTGTTGGGTCAAGCAGAGCATTTCTTAAACATCTGCTCCATCTCAGATGGCTGTGGATTACAGCATCCTTTTGCTTTTTCAAGCATTTCAAGCACTTCAAAGAACCCCAAAGATCTGAGTTCGTGTTGAAACATATTCATAAAAAACATGTATATTCTCACTGCCTTTTCTACCTGCTTGTAGGTGATAATTGTGCTCTGCTCTTTTCCCACTTTATCGAGGCTGATGTATTGAATCTGGAAGGCAGATGACAGGCTCTTGAGCTGCAGCAATCTGATCACAGGAGACAGAAAAAAAAAAAAGAGAGATCAAAAAATTATTGGTTTCCTTATTTCACTGTGCATCGTGAACACAGAGCCTGCACCTTCGCCCCATTTTGTACAGACAGGGATTTTTAAGTGATCTTTTCAAAAATGGTATCCTCTTGGCAAAGGCATTAAGATTTTGGGCAAAGTTTTATGCTAATATTGCACTCAGGTAGGTGGTAAAGCAGATAATCACCAAACAAGGTCTCTGTTCCAAGCATGAGAAAGACAAAAACCCCAATAAATAGATGAAAGATATAGGATGGAAACAGCACAATCTACTCATGTTTCAATCTGTCTGGTTCTTTTTTCTCGTGATATGTATGAATATGATCAAATCTTGATTTCTTTCTCACCTGCAGTTCCATATAGAAACTCCAGATAATTTAATAAGATCTTATGTTGGTGCATCTTCTAACCTGGAAGAAACACTTTCCCAGCCAGAACCATAAGGACTGTTGACAGTTCCTTACAAACGCTACCAAAAAGTGGGTTTGGCAAAAACACAATGATAAAATCTGCTTGTAAGCACTAAAATTTGGGGTAGAAATATCACAAAAAGAAATGTATATCATAACAAAAATCAGAAATGACAACTGCAAATGCTGTTACCAAAATTCATTGATAAACTATTGACTTCGGGATCAACCTATATTGGTTATTTTTCTGTTCTAGTTTACTCTTCATAATGCTCTGATTACTGTCAATTATAACAGCCTTCCATTGGAACATGAGATGATCTCACCAATAATTAGAAATCAACTAAGATATCCAGTAAAGAGAAACACTGAATTGTGTATTTTTACAAACTTCTTCATGGTAACAATTAATTTCTTTCAGGTCACAGGTGAAGACTGGAGATACCCCAAAAATACTGGCACTTTCTCTCTCCAAACAAACTTCACCATGAGGCCTGAATCTATAATTTAAACATTCTGATACAATCACTAAAAACATATTGTATATGTATTTAAATACATATATATAAGATGTATCTTCGCTCGTGAAGACTGGCCATTATATAAAATCATATATATATGATGTATAAAATATGGAGAGAAGATATAGAATATATCATATTGTAATTATAAATATAATATAAATATTTTTGACTCTAAATTTGTTAGACATACACTATTCATAACTGTTTAAACCAACAAGCAAGATTTGGAGTCTTCTTCACCAGGGTAGATCTTTGCTGTTATTCAGTGACACAAATCAGTGGGGCTTAAATTTAGATTTACATGCAGAATTGTGATCTGGAATGTTAATTTTCGAGGAGTTTACTGCATATGGGCTAACCAAAAAAATAAAGGGGCCATAGTATTCTTACTAGTTAGAAGTTCTTGGGAATAACAAAACGTGGGGGTTTATCATTTCTGCACTTGATCACTTTTATGAAAATTATGAGGTGGAAAGGCCTGATCTGAAGTTTATGAAGTTTACCAAAAGTCTGAGTCAATGCAAAATGGATTTTGGATCTGATTCTTGTACTTTAATACAAGATTTACTGGTTTACAAACTGGCTATGAAATTCTAACTACTATTACCCTTTGAAAACTTTCTCATGAAACTTCTGATTGAAGTGATATTGGTAACACAGAGGTCCTGCTGATTTTAAAGTTCTAAGAGCCCCTGAAAATTAGGGATTTAAGTATATGCTAAATAAATCCTTGTGGATATTAGTGATGCCATTAAAATGCTATGTTCATTATCTAAATGTCATGTTGGACATGGAGGCTGTTCTGATAATTCAGTAAAAGATAATTAAGGGATTTTTAATTTAATTAATAAGTAGGAGGTTCTGACCCAACTGTGGATAAATAAGAATTGTTTAAAGATAGCTGAAGATGTACTTTTAGCTCAGAGTACTGCAACAATTCTAAAATTACACTGTTCTTCTTTGTCATTGTTTCACCATTTTATCATTTATCCTTTTTAGACAACATAAGTATCCATTTTCTAATATTCATTATTAATATAAGCAAGAAACTTCTGAAATCATTCACTGTGAATTTTATTAGATATTTACTTCTCCTCAGTAAGTGAGGCATGTGAAGTTTAACATTCACCAACCATCTACTGTGGTCCCTTCCTTGAGTGTCATAGAAATGAACTCCTTAATTGCATTCACAATATTAATGCTTAAGGGAAAAACATTATTTTATGTCATTATAGCAGGCAAGTCCGTATTTGAGATTACTTAAATGATTTACAGATTATTTTGGGACTATTATTTTTTAATAGAATTGCCACCATCTTGGTGAAAGGATTTAATCAATGTATCCACAGTTGAATATTTACAAATATTCAGAGCTACTGGTGCTTTCTGACTCAAGAGTTACACCCAGCTCCAGTTCAGCTGTGCAGCTCTTGTTAGTGAATTTTAAAGGGTTTTAAGCAACTGAAGATCCAAACAGGAAAAAACAAAACCCCAAATCAGCAGGTTCTGTCCATATGTTCATTACTCTTATTGTCAGTTATCAGTAGTGGACCCACATCTACCCATGCACCCTGTTCACCATCTGTTCTTGAAGATGTTCTTAGCAGCCAGAAAATGTTTGAAAATGGCAAGGAAAAATGTTAGCAATGGCTTTTGTAATAAATAAGATTTTTTTTTTCATTTTCCTATGTTGAGGCTGTTATCAAAGCAAATATATTAAACATAAACCCACGGATATTAAAAATGTAAAGCATCAAAAAAACAATTTCATACATAAGGGTTCTACCTATTGGCTGACATTACACTGACCTCTCCTTTTAAAGCAGTAAAATAGCTTTTTTTTGTACCTAAAGTAATTTAAAGTCAGCTAACTGTAAAGTGTATGAAGATCAGCTCTGGCAGGCTTCATATGCAGCTGCTTGGCTCAAACACAGACTCATTACTGAGTAAGAAAAACAACTTTTATAACTGGAAATTTGAAGAACACTCCAATTGAAATGTTGAATTTATGCCACATTTGGTACGGTGTAGTTAAATTAAAAAGAAACACAGTTAGGCATTTGGGTTTGAAAATGGCAGGTTAAAAATATTTAGATTAAAACTACATTTAAATGTTATCATAGCAGGGGGAGGTGATCGTGAAATTTGTGGAATTTAGAATAATGCTTCATCTGAATGAAAAATATTATTTGGGTACAGACCATTCATATTTAATTGATTCTTTCAATGGCAACCAACACCCTCAGTTCTTTGGCTTTTGATGTGTTTTGATGGACTGCATATGTTTTTATATCATTTTGTTGTTTTGGAAGTTGCCGTAGGTTCTATTATTTGTGTGTGTTTTTCTCCAATCTTTGTGATTTTAACAACAAATATATCAAGCACATATTTTTTATGCTCCTTGATGCACTGCTGGTCACTCTCAGATACTGCTCTGAAAATATTATGTACAAACCAAAATAGAACAACAAAGAATTGAAGCAATCAGTAAGGTTCAAAAGCAAATAATTCAGTGAGACAGGAATTCATTGTGAGGATCAAGCTCATAAATTAAGGATTATCAATAAAGGGTTTATGGATACACGAACAGCATTGATAGAAATACAGAGAAAACAGAATATCAGCTAATGAAGTATGTCACTGCCTAAAATAAAAAAAAAAATCTATATATAAATAATACATTTTATATTATTCTATACATTTTTGTGCTTCACAACCCCTCTATTTTAAGAAAGATATGATTTAAATAGGCTCAGTTTCCAGATTATTGAGCACACACTGCTGTAAATTCTTTTCAATGTGCCTTTATTAAGCATGAAAAAATTAGGGTACAGAATCTTGATGATGTATCATAATTTCAAGAATATTAATTTCCTTTTAAAGGAGTTAATTGCTAGGGAAATTTGAAGTTAATACTCAAAATATAGAATCCTGAATGTTACAAATTTTTTAGATTCTATCTTAACTAACCTACCCCTGTAGGGATGCTACTTCTAAATTATATACCAATGTCATGATACATCAGTTCAGGAGGAAAGCAAGCAATAAATATTCTCCTACTAGAAGTTCCTACAGGGTTTGGGAGGTTTTTTTTGTTTGCTTGTTTTGCTTTGGGTTTGGTATTTTTAGTTGTGTTGGTTTTTTCCTTTTCTTTCCTAATGGAAACTTATGCATTTTCCTTTGAATTGAGAAAACTTTGGGAGATATATACTCTAGTAGGCAAATGTGAATCAGTTTTTATGTTATATGCACAAAATCATATTTTTACTTGAGATTCTCAAAGGGTCTTCCTGGCAAGAATTCAGAATTTTAGGGGTTAACAGCGAAGAGCTTTATTCTGAGCACCAGTTGTTGATTATAAAATTCATCCTCTGTCATTTTTGGAAGAAAACACTTGATTGCCTTCTGTTGACATTAAAGCCAAAAGATAAAGTGGCACCTTTTAAAAGAACAAAAAATTAATTTACTGTATATGTGTGTGTCTGTGTGTATATTGTGGTAATGTCAGAAATGCTATTTTAAAAGAACAAAAAAATAATTTATTTTGTGTATGTATGTGTCTGTGTGTATACTGTGGTAATGTCAGAAATGCTATTTTGCCTGATGTAGTTTTTCTGATGTCAGATATTCTTTAGGTGATTAGCAGTGAGGACTCAGCAGTTTTTGACAGCCAGAATGTGTCTTATCCTGCTAAAACATGTTGTAAACCCTCAAACCTGGTTTCTATTATTGTTTCAAAAGAGCTCTTGCTGCCTATGGTAGTTCTGGGGTTGGTGGTGACACATATTAGGTGACAAATGGGGTAAGGAGGAGTTCAGAAGGCCACGAAGATTTTACTGTCACAATAACAGAAGGACAATTTTGTGTCTGGAATCATGAATGTCCTCTGTGAGGGGAAACTTATTTTGTGGTACACACACAGCACTAAACTACTCTGTAATTGGCACCATTTACTCTATATTTATGGCATTACGAGTTTACTGTATTTGGGTTCGCTCAAATAATTTTACATATCTTGGAGAAATTGTATTTTATATGAAGATTTAATCTAACCACAGCTGCAGCAATATAAATTACACTTAAGACTATGCTGATTGATTATAATCAGTTGTAATCATGTCTTATAATTACATTGCATTCTGGAAGCAAAGGACTTTTAAGCCTACTCAGCACCCTGCTACATAAAGAAGATTAGCTGTTACTTCTGACAATCTCAGCCAACACTGAAATATGCATATAAACACCAAGTTTTATAGATTTATTGTTCAAGAACCAAATGAATTTCTTTTTGTGTCGATAAAAGGCAAAATAGAAATAAAAAAAATCTAAAATTTATTGAAAGGCACACTTGTATAAAATATCCTCATTAAATTATTTATAGTCTATTTAGTTTCAGCATACTAATAAATATAAGGAAAAATCCATTTTCTTGATACCCATCTGATAATTATTTATTGGTATCCCACTGCTCAATCATCAACAGAGTAGTACAGGATGCTTTGAAGGTATAACATGTAAAAGTGGCATCCAAGTGCTGGGGATAAATCAGTATTTCAATACGACAGTAAATTCAAAAGGCTTTATAGGTGTATGTAATATTGCAGTTTCATTCTGGCAGCTTCACAGATCTGCTTTTCAAAGAAGTCAGCTATCTTATTTCACCCAAGTAAAGGCAGTTTAAGCACTTGGCAAGTGCAGAGAGCAGGCAGGAGCCTGAGATCCAGTTGTTAGTTCCTCTAGGTCTGCCTGGGAAAACAGAATTCTTCTGTGTCTGCTTTAGAAGCTCAGGATGGAAAATGGACCTAATGGTTCTGGTTTTCTCTAAGTTTCCTGGTCCAATCCCATCATTTGTGTTGTTCCATTATCACCAGTCCTTCTGGTAGAGATAGCAAGGTTATTCCAGCCTTCTTCAGGGCCTGCCTTTTCCTGCCTTCCCAGAAATCCTGGCAACTGTTCCCCTTTGTAACTGCGGGATGTCAGTGGACAGGCAAAAACATAAACACCTGAGTAGTATTTCGCTCGTGTTCCAGAATAGTTTCATTGGGCACTTTTTCATTTCCACTTTGCCTCCACTCATTGCACCTTTTCATAAATTGTGCTGCAGTTATCCAGTCCACAGGATTACAGTCAGTCACCTAATCTCTGCTCCTGTTACCCTTACAGTAATCTCAGTTCCAAGGAGGAAAAAAGTCAGGGAATATGATAAGAATATAGATTATTTCACCATTCTTTCAATTTTGTTTCTTTCAGGAAATACAAGAACGCTTATAGTCACCCAAGGTAAAAGTTAAAAATTCTTTATTGCAAAGTCCCAAACAAACTATTGCCACTGGCACAAAAATGATGTTTCAGCACAAATGTAGAAAGCTATTGTAAAGTCTGCATGATCCCATATGGCTTTTGAGTATTATTCCAAAAGTTTGTAAAAAGTACAATATTCCTTATGAAAACTTCTAAAAGATTATTCTAAGAATTTACAAAGTCTGAGCAAGTAAACAAAATATTTCTGTAAATACATCCTCTTTCAGAATTGCCTTGGTCACACACACCTTCAGTCTGACAGAGAGTTCTCAACCAGGGAGTCATTGTCCCTGAATCAGAACCCACTTCCAGAGGCACCAGCAGAAAGTATCTACACACCTAGACATTCAAAATTAAAATGTCAACTAGACTGCAAGTCATGCACACATGAAGTCAGAATACATGAGCTTTTTGAGAGTTAGATATTGTAGTTTTCTAGCCACATTATTTTGCTAAGGACATTATATTTTTTAACTGTCAACACTCCGGAGCTGGAAAAGTCTGACTGAACTGACCAGAAATCACCTTTTTATACCCAGTGAAATCACCTTTTTATACCCAGTGATCCAGCCTTTTGCAGGCATGAGCCTAAAAACCCCAATTCCCTTTGAAAGCCTGATAAAAGCTCACTATCTCTATTTGGTAAACAAAAGAGTTGAAAGAAGACATCCAGCTTAAATATATTCAGTTTATATTCCTTGAACAGAAAACTTGGGCCTACTTGTTAAAAATACAGTTGTGTTAGGAAGTGGAGGGATATATGGCACTTCTGTAGGAAAATACATGTCTGAAGAGCTCAGCTGTCTGTCTCTTGGTTCAGGAATTCATGGGGGACAAGACTGTTGGGAAAATCTTTATCAGCAACTGTGTGTAAAAATCCTTTATATAATTGTTTGCTTGTTACAGAATTGAAGTTATTAAGGAGCTGAGAATAGTGGCTTGTACAGACAAACCTGGCAGCACAGGGGCTCAAAGAATTGGTGTTACCCATGGAGCAAATAAGGGCTCCTTTCTACCATCAGCCTAAAATAGACTTTTATACAGAGCAGCTGGATGAAAACAGGTGTGACAACACAGGGTGAACCTGTTTGTTTGGTTTCTTTATTGTTCACCGAGTGATCAGGCAGATTAGGTTAATTTTCTCATATTTGGAGGGGGGGACTTGAACAGACATTCTCATGAACTGGTGATGAGGCAGCTGTTCAATGTTCTATTTTTACTGACAATCAACTACTTGATGGAAGGGAGGAAAACAGAATAAGGAAACACAGCCTTGCTGCAGCTTGGGTTAACTTTACCTGTTCTGTGTATATTTTATCACTTAAATTCCAAGACTAGAAATGACTTCTTGTAGAATCCCCCTGCTACAAAGTGATATACATATTTTTCTCTGTAATTGAGACACTGTTTCAACAATCACTAGACATTAACAGTATATAAATGAGCAAATACTGGGGCACTCATCTCAATATTCTTGAGGTACAGGATCATCTCACAATCTTATATGCTTTCAGCACTATGCAGACTGTTGATATTTAACAAAGTATCCAGGCTAAATAGCTGAAAGAAGCTCAATAAATACATTTTGCCTGGGTATGTCATCAGAATATTTAATAATATCTCTCATGAAGTTTTTGCTGGAAAACATTGGTTCCAGTTAATTCAGATAGGACAATGTCACTGGAATTAAAAAATATTAACAGGAAGGGGATAACACAGCCAGAATCACATTTATTTGGGAAGTATCTGAGCTGATAGATGGGTGTCCAACAGGTTCCTCCATTGCCTTCCATGATTTCCAAGTGGGATTCCCACTGCAGGTGCTTTCTGGCCTGGTGTGCTGGTTTTCCTTCCCAGCATAATCTGAACATGGAGGTGGAGTGATGTATGGCTTAAAAGTCCATTTTAATATCAAAATCTGGACCTCAAATCTTAGAAGTACCCTATTAATTTACACATAGTCTCAGTAAATTAGCCTTATCTCCTATTATTTTTATCCTCTCTTATTTCTACCTTTGTCGTTCACTTATGGGTCATATCTTGGCATCATTTAGGCAATAAAATTTGCATTAAAGCCTAATCTCTATATATTTTTGTTTTAATGATATGTTCTGTCCTTTAGATATAACTTTAATAAAATGTATTCTTTTAAAGTGATCACCACTATTTTCCCTGATCCACGTTGTGTGTGCAATCTAAGTTAAACAATTCAGGCAAAATCTGAATTATATCAGAACCTGTAAGTGATCTGTGCTACACGTATGCAGGAGTTAAGAAGTTTCTTCCCTTTGTCTGGACACCTGTCATTTATGTCACACACAGGTTTACTTGAGGCATATTTTTACAGATTTAGTGTAAGTTGCTTCTTAGTAATATAATAAATAATAATAAATGTCTCTGCAAAGTTTGCTGCTGTACCTCTGTCCCTGATGTGAAACTCTCCTTGACATTTTAAAAAATGCCTTCATCTTTAATTTTTTGACAAGAAAAAATTCAGTCCCCATTTCATATTTAATCAAATATCATTGTTATTCAAATTACTCATGCAAATGAGCTGTTTGACAGACTCTGTGATCTAAGTTGCTTAAATTGTAGGGCATGTATGTGGTGGGTTAACAGTTTCAGAGGCTGCCAGTACACGCCTGGAAGTGCTGAGAACACCAGTAGTTACAGTCCCTGGTGCTTTGTTTTCTTAAATCACAGTTGTGCAGAATGCTCTTCAGTCAGGTCTGATGGGGGACAAGTCATGATGATGGGAACAAGAGTCAGGAATTAGAAAACACTACTTACAGGGCACAGCCTAGAAAAGAGAAAGCCCTGGAGGAAGAGAGAAAATGTGCATGAATGAGAAATAATTGGGAATCAGATGACAGACCTGGGAACAACTAGGTTTTCAGAGCCTAGAAAGAGAATTAAGCACAGAGGGATAAATTTTCCATCAAGTCATACCTTCATGTAGAGTTTATATCTGTGCAGCTAAGAGATAGGGATTTTTCAAAATTTATTTTACTTTTTTTTTTATTGATAAGGATCTGGTAGAAAGAAGGAGCCAAGGAGTATTCTGGTAGAAGAATTTCAGATTAAGCACCAATAAAGGCAAGGACAGTTTTACAGAGATCATCCTTTGCCCAGGTTTATGCAGCTGAATAAACTCTCCAAATACTGCAAAGCCCACTAGTCAAAATATGAATACTGAATGTGTGAATGTGCATATGGGTAAATATACATTAGTGGTGTTTTGGGTTGCTGTATTTTTAAGAGGATGAATGATAGCACATTTAGAAGCCACTTCAGCATGTTAAATACCATAAATTATCATGTCTAAAGAAGAGGGGGCATTTTTAACAACACAACCCATAAACTGCTATAAAACTAGTTGAGCAATGTGATGCCAGAATGGGCAAAAATCCAGCTGGATGAGACACAGCATTATGAAAACAAACTGACTGAGCAGTAAGAAGTAAGTTCCAAAGGAAATGAAATGAGACTATGTTCCTCATTAAGCTAATAACAACAACAACAAAAAAGTCTGTCTGCCTGGAAGAAATGTGGATTCCAGTCGGAGCAATCCATAAATTATGTTCTGTAATTCTTTTTGTGGCTTCAATCCTCATTGTTCTCCCTAATACAGAAATAAATAGCATCTAATAAGGCCATCTTGCAAACATCAGTACTATCTGGCTCCAAGTTAGAATGATTCACTCGCAGAAGATGATTTAAATTAATGTCTTTGTTATAGAGATTTTGTGTCACCAGCAGTCTGAGTGACTGAGCTCTGTGTGCACACCGTGGTGCTGTGTGCTGAGAGTGCTGGAGCCTGTGCAGGGGCAGGAAGGTGATCCTCCACAATGTGTCCTGGTCCCTGGCTGTCCCAGCAATGACCACACACCCCAGCAAGGATTAAGGGGGAAGGTGCAGACAAACAGGATCCCAGTGTGGGCACCCCGTGCACAGCAGATGTGCTGAGCTGGAAGTTCCACTTGAAAGCCACCACACCAGCACACATATCAAGCACCTCTGCTCTTTTCTTGTGTTTACCATCCCCTGAGTGTCTCCCTTGGCTTGAAAACATGGCTAACTGACAGCCAGGTTTCTATTAAGTCTAGTTAACATTTGCATTTTATCTGGTGCTTGAAGTTTAAACTAATTTTTCTGCAAACTTCAGATCTCAGCACTGTGAGAAACCTCCACCTGCCACAATCTGACAGCACATCACTTGTGTGTGCTTGATTCTCCACAGACCCAAAGTGTCCAAACTAGTCTTGCTGCACAAGCACTGTTTCACTTTTAGACTGAATGTTTTTTGTCACCTCATTCTGCTTCATTATTCAGCTGTTTAGCCCAATATCACAAAATGAAGTCATTTGTCCTCCTCACAGCAAAAGGGAGAGGAAAGGTCACCAGCAGCAGTCCTGCTGTAGTGAGCAGGAGTCTCCTCTGCAAGGCATGGCCTGTGGCAGATAATTACATTAACATACTATATACTTAGCACTCTGTGATTATTGCAATCATTACTGCAATATTTCTTATAACATCCCTAACACTAGAGACAGAGAAGTTTAGAAAACTCAGGGGAGGCCTTATCAAAGGCTTCCTTGGTTATAAGTTTTCAGTAAATAACAACAGAAAAATAATAAAATGAATGGAAGTTATGCATCAGTATTGCAAATATTTCCAGTGAATTATATCTAAGTACAAATGATTTCATGTGAAAAGGAATAAAGGTACTTGTTTGTAAACAGATGGTATCTGGTCTGATCAGAGGGGGATTATAATGTTCCATCACCAAGAAATCTCACCTGGAAACTTGGACTGATGATCACAGAGTAAGTTGTCACATGAGAATAGATGCAATACAGACTTTAACAGCTGAGAGAGTGAATTAATGCATATATGGGAGAAAGGAAAAAAAGTAACAACAAGAATAACTAAATGGTTGAGTAAATAAAGTACCAGTCTTCTGGTTGCTGCTGAATGGTCGTGGTTGCATTCATCAGCACTGGAAATAAAGATATTGCAGCAGTAAAACATTAAACAGTGACAGGTTGGGTGGGGTTTTTTTTGTGTGATAGTTTGTTTGTTTTTTAAGGGTAGGGAACACCACATTTTAACAATGCAGTGCATTATCCACCGGGTTATGAACCTCCTATGAACTCACATTATGAAGTGGTTGAGAAATGGATTGTAGCAGGGAAGTGTATCAAAGAAAACAAGAGAGGAGACCCAGAAACACAGAAGAAGAAAAGAGAAATAACCCACTCTCCCTCTGCACCCCCTCTCCCATATATTCTTTCAAGTGAGATGCTCAAGTCATGAATATTGTTACGAACCACTGAGCAAATAATATACAGTGTTTTACTAATATGTAATGACTGCTTTCTGCTCAATGTTCATTTATTCTCCTGCTGATGCATTTGCCATTTCACTACATATTATGAGAGGTAAATTTACATCCTGCTCCTTGTACTGTGTTCAAGGCTTGAATTTTGAATGAGATTGATACCCTTGCTTTTGTTCTGAACTTGATATATGATGGTGCTTCCACTGAAAGTGATAAATAAGTTATTGAAATTATAATGATGCACTAAAAATATCTATACATTTCCAACTCTGTCTAACTCCTTCTGTATATACATTACAATGTCTCCAAAACTGGATAAAATGCTGTTTGAGAAAGTGAAGGTCTCAATAAAAATTTCATGGCTTTAATTTAATTATTCTTATATGGACCTATCATCCTGCTAACCACATATATTATCTGAGAAGCAGAGCCACATTATTACATTTTGAAACTAAAAAAATAAAAAAAAAATCAAAAGGAGGTTCTTCTGCAAAAATTGTGCAAGTGTATCTATTTAAAAATGCTCTTGGGAAACACATTCTTGGAATGCAAATACCTTAGAGAGACAGGCAACATGAAATATCATAATAAAGTAATATGGCAATTTAGGCCAAGATAAGAAGGAAATAATGTTTTTTTTAAAAAAAAAGTATCTTCATGCAATTCTCCTCCTCTCTTTTCTTTACGTTTGTAAATAAAATTGTGGTCTTCCCTTTTAGAGAAAGGAGAAGAAAATTGCACAATAAATACCACAGCACAACAACGACACTGTCCCTGGTCTCACACAGTTGTCCTGATGTGCTAGAAAGTGAGTCCTCTGTTACACATCTAGAGTATTATCTGATATAATATTTAATTATTTGAATTAATACTTAATCCCTTTTTAAATCATAGTGAACCGTCAACCTCAAAATAGCACCTTCTTCACAAGCAATTCCAAGGCACTTAAAAAATGTCTTTTATATAAATTCTTATATACATCTCTAGATTAAAAATCATGTCAGGAAAACTGTTGGTCAGTGCAACTTAAAAAACTACAGGAATGAGAAAGGTGTTTGATTATTAAAGTAAGTGCTTTATTTTAACTGATCAAACTCGAAGACATCAGCCTTCACTAATACCTCACTTTCCTCTTCTGTGAAATAAATTAATTCCTTACTGTCTAGGAAATGGGATACTTCAAATAGTTTATGTTGCCAAGAGTTTGAGATGTTCATAAAGATGGTGCTGGATGAGTAAAGTATCCAAATTTTTTATTGTACACATAGGACGAAAGATATCTTTTTCAAATATATTTGTATTGTAATTGTTGAATAAATCCTTTGAGTAAAAAGCCAGATCATATTATTTTGCTTTACAGTGGCTACTGTGCTTTTATGCCTTTACTAGGACAACATAATGGCACCATTAATATTGTTGTATGCTACAAAATAAACCTGTTCATCACCTTAAAATTCTCTTGGAACAACTGTTCAGTCTTATTTCCTGTTCTTACCTCCATACCTTTGATTTGTTCTGACCCTGTAACAGGTCGAAGTGTTTGCTACTGGAGATAAATCCACTGAGAACTGCTCTAATATCTCAGCTGAATTCTCTATATTACTTAAGAAGTTTTAAAAATGTGTGTATGTATATATATATATATTTGTATATATATATGTGTGTGTGTATATATACAGACATACACTGGCAGTGGTGAATTTCAATCCTTGTTCTCATGCACAAGGCATAAATCTGTATAAGATAATACAACAAATAGTATAATTAGGGGAAGTTCTCTATATCCTACAACTCATAAAACGTTTCCTTTGTAAGAACACCACGATGTTAAGCATCATGTTCACAGCTGAACATTTGCACTATTACATTTAAAGGCCAGACTGGTGGCAGAACAGGATGCTGTTATTCAGGTTTTCAGTTCTTGGCTAGTGAATCACCTCCTACCAATTTGTACATGAACAAGTGGAAATGGTGCTTTCAGTTGGAGTCTGGTTAGAGGAATTTTAATTCCGTAACTTCTTTCAGAAAACTTATTGTCTTTCCAATTAAAAACTAATATTGTTACTCACCAAGATTCAAAATCAGGAAACTATTGGCATGAGTTTTCCAGCTAACAGAACGTTGAATGGTGTCCATCATCTTGTGAGGCTGGAATGGAGTAAGAGCTTTTATTTTTGGCTTTTGAGAAGAGTTTTCTCCTTCAGGCACCACATTCTGTGGTACAAGTGAAAAGCTGAAGTGTGTATCTTCATTCCAGGGCACTACAGTGTTGCAGGAGGAACTGCTCCTGTTAGAACATGAATATTAAATTGATATATTGTGGCTCAAGGAGCAGGTCTATACTCCAGGCAGCAGTAGAAGAAAGGTTGTGTAACCAGGGCTACACAATTAGGGAAAGTTCTGGTAGCTGCATACTCAACTCACAAAGGTGATGTTTTTGTTGCTTTAAGGGGAGGAAAATTTCTCATATCTTAGTACATAAAATTAAAAGTTGTCCAAAGCCCCAAAGATTCTGTTTCCAGTTTTTTCTTAAAACATTTCCTGTGAACTCCTCCTTTAAAATGATGCATTGCTTCTGGGACTAGGCTTTTGAAGGGATATCCCAGTGTATATGCTCTGAGGTCAGTTTTCCTATTCAGATTCATTTCAGATTAAATGTATAGCACAGAAGGGTTCTAAGCTTTACAGCTAAAATGAAGAATACAATATTTCAGTGGTTAAGTCCTTGACTAGGATTAATTTCCTTCCAGCCATAACTATGGGTGGAAGAGGAATATTGTTCCTGTATTGGGTCTGTGAGGTTGGTACAGGGTCTGCTCATCAGCTGATCACACACACAGAGCCCATAGCACAACTTGTTGGTCGGCTCCAAAGTCAGCTCTGTGTCACCTTCACACTTCCAGTCCCGCTCCAGAAACACAGGCCCAGATTCCTGGCATCAGCTGGAGAAGTCTGAATGCTTCTCTAAATTACTCTGGCTACTAATTGTGCCAAACAGTCATTCTGGTATCCAGTAATCTCAAGGCAGAGTGCAGATTTGGCCACATTTCCTATGCAAGTCCCAGGCAAGCAGATGGTTGGAGAATTATGCTGGCATTTGCCCCTTTTGTAAGTCTATATGCTCTGGGTGATGCTTCCACGGGTAAATGCAGGCATTAGTGACATTTGGCACTGAGAGCAGAAGACAAAGCAGCCTGGAAAAGAGATTCATTCTGCACCTAATAGACAAAATGAGTGAGAGTTATGTTACATGTACCAGGTACAGCCTGAAAGATTTTTACTATTTTGGACTACTACTAAACTACATTTTCCATTTCAATCAACTTATTTAAAAATATAGCTAAGATTAAATGGCACGTTTTCATGTTTATAATTGTATTTCTTTCACCAAGTTCCCCAGTGAGGTGACAGCAGCTGTGACCTTGCAGTGGATGCCTGACAACTTCCACTGGCTACAGAAGACAAGTTTTTATTTCCTGCAAGGGTCCTGTAAGTTAAACTTTATTTTAGGTATGCTCTTGAACTGCATTGACCAGTTGCCATTGCTCTGGCAAGATAAAATAACATCTCCAAGCGGAACTCTTACAGGTGCATGAACTTTTTGTGCTGGAAGATAAGGCAGGCTGATATTAGTGAATGTCACAGAATGCCTTGATTTTGCAAAGACAAAACTGCAATTTTCATGTTAATGAACAAACCCCCATTGTCATTAAATCCTTCCAGAGGTTACAAAAGGATGTATTCAGTTAGCAGGCAGATCAAATGTATCAAACCAGGCTCAGGTAACCCCAGCCTGCAATTAAATGTCATTTCCTCTTGGGAACAATTCTTCAACAAGAGAGCAGCAATAGTGCCAAGAACGTGTCAGCAGCTGCAACTGCAACTGGGAAACAGCAGGTTGTGTTTCAGTGACTTAATTTGTTGTCTTAAACACAACCCTGAGAAGTTCAGGTCTAAAAAGGTGACAACATGAGGTTGGATATGTTGGTGATCTGAGGCCAACATCAGAGAACTGGAAGCTGTTCTCTGTCAGCGCAGCCACAAAATCTGCTCCTTAACTCACTGCCTCACCTTTGACAGAAAATAAACCTATTTAAAGTCCAATATCTGTCAAATAGAAATCAAATGTCAGTCTTCCACTCTCAGATGCAAAATTCGGAAGGCAGAAGAAATTGCTCTCTTACAATCTGATTTTAAGAGAAGTCGAGATCAATGTTATCGATTTAACAAGAAACTTAATTATTCATTTTATATCTAGTTTATTACAAAAGTTTGCCACATGTTGACTAATTATTTTGCTAGGAAATTGTAACTGTCTGAATTAATAATGGAAGAGCACAGAGTTTACCCTGAGGCTGCAAAGATTGGGAACAAACAGGAAGAAAACCTGGTTTAAGGAAGCTGGAAATGTACATGTGATTACAAGCTCCAGCCTTGCACCAAGATAAAGCACAAGGAAAGCTGCAGTTATTATTTCCCACAGGAGGATAATTAAATACAAATAATAAAGGCTGCATGATCTGTGAGGTTATAATCTCTCTTTGTCAGGAGGTGTATCTCTGACTGACAGCTGTCACAGGCCCTGGCTACGGGTGACAGAGACTGTTTGAAGCTCTAATTGTGCAGAGAAAAGTACAATTCTCAGAAGACATGTCAGTGCAGACTGTGAGAGGAGTCCTCTGGCTCTGGCTGGAAGATCATGTGAACACAGCACAGCTCACTGCAAAGGGGGGGTGGGAAAAGAGAGTTAAACAAATATGTCCTTAACACGAAGGTCAAAATCAGAACAAACCCACTTTTCATAAAGGGGAAATCTAAGAAAGCGACTTTCAGCACCACTGGGGCAAACTCAGCCAAAGACCAAAACACATCCTTTGAACATTAGCTGAGGGGTGGCATGTCACATAATGAGAATCAGTCAAAAAATTCTGTGACAGGAACCTTCATCAGTTAAATATTTTATAATATGTCACCGACACTTAAGAAAGTAAAAGAAAACCTTCCTTCAGAGCTATTAGGCAAGGCCTCTTCCTCTCCATTTGGAGCCAAAAAGTTGGAGATAATTTAGAACACGTGCAAAAGCAACAGAAAAGTGATTATTTCTGAAGTACAACCAACATTAAAATTGCACACCTTAGGTTTTCTTTTGAAAAACCAGCAGCACTTTGAGAGCTCTTTTGCCCGAGGGAAAACTAAATCACATATTTTCTTACAAGGAGACTAAGTTGAGTCATTTTAGTTTGAAAATTAGAAATGGGAGGATAAGCCACACTAAATCTGAAGCACAGGTAAAACTTTTAGAGCCTTCACATGACCTTACAAACACACATTAAGTGAAAGACACTGGGAAATTTGTACAGCCCCAAATTCCTGTAAATCATGAAGTCTGTTTATTTGAGTGAAGAGAATGGATCTTAAAAGCCTTTGTAAAAATTAACTTGGAAACTGGGCTATATTTTGTTTCATTTTAATTGAGTATATAACAATTAATCTTATGGGACAGATGTTCTTGTGGTAGCTTTTTTGTTTGGTTGTTTAGCAAGGAATACTGTAAATACCATCAAGATGACACCGAGTATGGTGAAGACACATAGACCAGAAAAAAAAGTCTTCTGAGAAGTGTTAGTAACCTCTTTTTTTCCGTTCCTGTATCATTTCAGGGTGTTTAGAATTTAATATAGTGTTCACACTCAGGAATGCTATAGGCATTTTTTTCTGATGCATATAAATGCAGTTTATATTTATGCTTGTTAAACCTTTGCCCAAGAAAATGTTGGGTCAAACAAGGAAACCTCTGTAATTCCAGAACTTCTTGCAAATTCAAGGAATATAACTAAAGATTTTTTTTTCCCTATGTTCATCTGTGTGCATTTAAAACATTTTTGCCTGTTGGTCTAATGTAAATGCTTTGATTTAAGGGCTTCAAGAAAAGATACTAAGGCTTTTTTTGTAAGAAATCCAACTTTTCCCAAGACTGTGTTCCCATTATTCATTTATTTTTGTTTTACTAGGTTTTTGTTCAAAAGAATAGAAACTTCACAGCTTGATAAATTACGTGTCAGAACCTGTTCCTGTTTATTGTTTGGGGGCTTAAGGGATTATCCAAAAGGTTTTGGCTTTCTGTTCTCAGGTTTTTTACAGCCACTTGAGTTGTAGGGGTAGACACACAAATGTACACAGAGTACTTTAGACAGTTGATGGCTGTATTTTTTATTATTATTGCTATTTGTAATACATTCAGCCATTTCTCCATGATTTTCTAAGGATACTTTAGGCACATCTGTTTATCTTACCTTTTTCAAAAAGCACAGTTTTACCTGCAGAAATAATTGTTCCTTTGTATTATAAATCACAGAGATGCAGGCCCCTAAAGCTCTATTGTGTGTGATTTAAAAACTGAAATAAGCTAAAAGGCTCAACAGAGGATGAATACAAAACCTGAAATCGCTTTGACAGTAAGGATGCAATAATTTATTCCTACTCACTATTAGAAGCTCATGGAATATTTCTGTAAATGCATGAAATATTCCAATACGCTTATGTACTAATTGAACCATCTTTTCAAAATATATTTTGAAAGTATATTTGTATTGGACATTTTCCAGAAATTTTAAAAAAATTTAAATTTTTTGTTGGGGAGGGGGATGGTTTTGATTTCTGAACCAATATACAACTTGCATCTTTGTGACAGATGCAATCATCTAGAAGGGTCACTATGTTAATGACTGTAAATGAAGAAAATCACTGCATTATTAAGAAGATCATCCTTGCTAAGCTGAACATTTAATGGTATTTTGATAGCTTGATATGGAATCATATTTCAGCAATAAAAATATGAGTGTGCTTGTTGATATTATTGATAAACAGACCAGAGCTCTGACCATACAAAAACTTCTCCCACCGTTTTAAACACTGCCCTGGTGGATCTTGGGGCTGTTCCTGTTCTCTTCACGCCTGTTAGCAGAGTCTCCTGCAAAGAGATGACATGGAGCAGCTCATAGGTTCTAGATCACTGATGATGCTCGTAGGTTCTAGATCAGTGATGATGCTCGTAGGTTCTAGACCATTGATGGTGCTCATGGGTTCTAGACCATTGATGGTGTGTTGCTTTGAGGGTTCCACGGGGTTTGTTGACCCCTCAGTGTCCCACAGGAGTAAGGCAGAGATCTCCTCAGGCAGTTGCTCCACACAGAGGTTCAATCAGCAGCCAGTGCAGTTTTACACATTGCAGCTCAGACCTCAGCCCAAAATCCTACCCAATGTTCAATCTGCAATTCCAAATGTTTCAGGACCTTCCCATTCCGATTTCCATCCCACCAATTGTCAGATAGGGCTTCAACACTTGGTTTAATTATCCTGCAGTTGAACTATGCTGCTGTGCAGTGAAATTATTATCCTTTGGCTCTCAGAGAGCTGCCTTCAGGCCTGTTCCACAAGTCCTGTGACAAAGAAAACTCTCAATGGCTCTGTTTAAACAGACTAATTGCCACGAAATCTTTGCCGGGGGTAAGACTGGAGGCCCTTCAAGACAATGGCCTTGACTGAGGCTGGTGAAATGCAATATCTCTGTTGTACAATGAGCTTCACAGAGTTTAGCAGAAAAAATATTTTCCCTGTCACGAAATCTTGTTTTTCTTGCAAGAAATATTATCTCTGGTTTGGCTACCGGTTCATACCTATGAGACAGAATTAGGTGCCAGCAGCCTGCTTTTGCAGCATCCCTCTCTCTAAGACCTGTATAACTAAGATATTGTGTTATTTCCATCCCAGACATATCTCTCTATATCCATATTTTCAAATACCATTTTCTTACAGTAACATTATAGTAAATCAGCTCTACTGACCCAGGACTTGCAGCAGCTAAACAGGAACAAAACAGCACCTGTGCCTGAGAGACAAGTGGGGAACAGGGAGGAGGACAAAAACAACACTGAAGAACGTTCCAATGGGTAAGATAATGTCTTGTTGAGCAGGTGCTTATTAAATTACTCTGGAAACCTAACGTTAGCATGAACAAAAGATAAAATCAAAACCTGGAAATTTAACTGGCAAAAAGTGAAAGAAAATAAAGGACCCGAGCCTGTGCCAGTTGATATTCTACTATTAAAAGTAAAAATTGAATGAACTCTGCAAAAAATTACATTTGAAATTTTTGAGTTAAGGAAAGGTTTTGCAAACCCAAGTTGATTTCAAAACCTTTCAGCTAGGAAAGGAGTTTAAAATGCAAGAATTAGCAAAGTGTTTTTTATAGTTTCTACTTGAGATATTTCATTTTTCAATTCCATTATTGAAAAAGTACTTTAATTGTGTCTATTTTAATCTTTATTTTCAAATTAAATATTCATACAGTTTTTTAAACTCGCTTCACTGAAAATGAAAAGGAAGAGATATTTTGGTTTAAAAGAAGCAACATATATATTAATGTAAGTAATATATTATATTATTATATAATATATAAAATACATGTTATATATTATTAATATAATCTATTAATGTAAATAATATATTGTTATATATAATATAAAATATATGTTATATATTATTAATATAATCAATTAATGTAAATATATTATATTATATATAACATATTAAAATATATTATATATTATTAATATAATATATTAATAACTATTGTTTCTGTAGCATAATAGTGAATATCTGTGAAAGTAAAGTCTGATATTTATTATAGGCCTAAAGGGTCTATAATGCAATAATTTCACTGATTGAATGGGTAAATAAAACAGGCATTCCTGTTCCTCAGCTCTTTTTTTTTTGTTTGACTCTATGGGTAAAGTTGAAATTTACATCTGGAGTTTTGAGCAAATTAATAGGAAAAAAAAAATCATCACCTTTCCAAAACGCAAGGCTCCTGAAGTCTTCTCTCTTTTTTTTCAAGCTAGCAAGGGTGAGACCTAAAAATACAGAGGCACTGAAACCCAGGCAGGAGAAGCCAAGCCTGCAGCCCTCTGTGCAGGTTTTAAGATCTGCATTGAAGCTGCTGCAGCTGTTGGAGCCGCAGGCACAGCCGTGCAACCCATGCGGGGCATCCTGCCCGTGCCTGGCCCTCGCCTGCAGATTATCCTGCTGCAATATTTATAAGGGAGAAAACATGGAAGTGGCCAGGGCTGGTAAATCACCTAAAATTTGTGCAGCTCCCAAAGCCCAGCAGCTGTTCCTGTGAGGACACACCGTGCCAGAGAGCCGGGATGCCCCGGGATGCCCTGGGATGCTGCTGTGCCTGCGGGAGCTGCATCCCTGCAGGGCTCCAGCAGCAAAGCCCCAGAGCTGTGGGAGCAGCAGCAGGTCTGGTGCAGCTGCAGAAAATGTCTGACACTGCAGATCAGCTGGAAACTGTGCAAAAAAAAATGATTCTGTCAGATTTGCCAGGCCGTGGTTCCAGACCTTCCCCACTCTGCTCCCGCCCTAGGCAGTGGGAAGGGCCCACGCTCATAATATACCAACAGTGCACTGTTCCATTTTTACCTGAAAAGATTATGCTCATTTCAAATTATTGCATGCAGTGCCAGTCAATCAACATTTTTTCATTCTTCAGATCACACTGTGCTGGTTTCAAAGGGGGCTCAGGTCGTCTTTTATTGCGGTGGGAAGAAAGAGATAAAAGAGCTTAGCTGATTTCAGTTAATGAAAGCAAAACCTTGCCTTTGTTTTTGATTTTGAAACCAGTTTCACCGGCACGCATTTTTTATTTTTGGCTTTTTAAATATTAAAATATAGGGGTTTGATGATTAAATAGTGCAATTAACCATGACAACGTTCTCTAAATTTAAAATATAATTATGAGGTAATGATCAAGGCAAGTGGGCATTTTTGCCTGACAAAAGTGGCAGCACTGCTGCCCTGATACATGCCAACCTCCATTAGCTTTGTTGGTATCCAACCCCCAGGTATTGCATTAATCTGAAGCTATTATTACAATTGCTATATATATTTCAGTGCAGATGTCATTGTTATAGATGGCATTATAAATTCTTTATCTTTGTGAGAAATACGAAGTCTTTGAAGACACTCATAATCCAGTCATTTGGGGAAGTATCCACAGTAAATGGCACCAATTTAAGTTTGCTTTAATCAATCTATTGTCGATTCTTAATGAAGAACTGTACTAATATAGCAGGTTCTGGTGTTTAGATTTAGGTTTGTAGAACCTTATATTATTTTCAGGATCAGGCACTGATTTCTAGTATCTCTATAATTGCATTCATGTGTAATAATTTGGTGTTTACCAGAACACGTAAAAAACCCAACTGATCACTTCTAAACCTTTGCTGTCTTTGAGTAGTGTATTACTATGGGTTGAATTATATTTTAAATATTTCATTCTGTATTCATTGACATGAGAACAAATCACTGGCCTTCAAAGGCAGGCAAAGCAACAATTAAAAACAATATTAATTAAAATTAATTAGCCTTTCCCTCACCATTATTATCCCAAAAGAACCTATTCAAACACGTTGTTATTTTTTAAATTTTAGTGAGGCAAATACTGAGAAAGCTGTTGGACTGTTTAATGCCAACTCGTTTTGTTCAATGGAATCCATTCTGGTGAGTTGCAAATCTGAAAATGGATTTTACATATCAAAACCAGTGTCAAAAATACCTTTCAAAATCCTTGAAATGGCCCTTGTAGCTTTTGGAGGACTGGTTTTGGCCAGTTATGGATGAAGTTGTGAAAGCACCATCCTGAATTCACATGGGCCATTCAGCCCACGTCCATTGTCCAGCACATTGTTCCTGGCTGGTGGGCAGGTGGTTTGCTGCTGGTCTTTCACCTCGTGGTTTGAATAACAAAGTCCTCCAGGCTGCTTAGATGTCAGTCCCACATCTTCTGGTCACCAGCCTGAGTGACAACTGAGGAAGGGAAACACAAGGAGTCCTCACAAAAGGTCCCTTAATGGCTTTGTCAGGTCTGAAAGAATCCCTTTGTTCTTCCCTCATCCTGACCTGCCCCTGCTATTTAGTTACGTGCAACTTGAGCATCCACAAAGCACTTAACCTTGTGTTTGGCAGCCAAGAAAAATCAGAAAGTAAGCAAAAAGAGTTGGGAATTACACCAAACAACACAGAACATCGGTATGTAATGGACTGGGTGCACTTCTAAGTGGGCTGAACACTGGGAGCAGTAAGAAGACAAGGAAAAGCAATAGTGTAGGGAATAATTCTGGATGCATGACAGGATGGAGATTGAAAATGATCCATAAATTTCAGGCAGAGGGAGAATTGAGAAAAACAAATTTTAAGGATTATAACACTAATAGTGGTATAACTTTCAGACAATGTCATAATTTCAGATGATGGTATCACTGAATTCATATCAGGTTCAAGGGGTAAAGCCTCAGATGTTATCACTTGTCGTTGTAGTGCTGATATCAGAAGAGCTGTGGCAATTTATGGGAGCTGAAGATCCATCCTCAGCAGCTCAAACATAGCTTCTGTGCACTGCTGAGCCAGGACACCAGCAAGCTGTTCCTGACTCTCATTGCCACAGTATCTGTGCTCACCACCTCCTTTACCAAGTAAACAAACAAACAGTGCTTTCCAAAAGAGGTTCTGCAATTAAAGAGCTTTAAAAAACAAACAAACAAAAAACCCCCCAACCAAACAAAAAATAAACAAACAAACCAAAAAAACCCTTCACCACCATATGAAAATCAATGAAATTAATAAGAAGAGTCTGCTTACAGCACAAAACACACCAAAATTGTAGGATTTATATATCTTTTTTTTAAAAAAAGACCAAAGATAATATCCACAGAACACAGTGGATATGTTATCACCATCATGAAAAAATATTGATTTGTGTGCCTACCAGCTAAGCTAAACAGTTGGTGGGTTACAAAAATAAGCAAGAGAAAAGCCAGTTCCCTCTTCTCGTTTGATGGGAGACGTAAGCTGGGATAGTTCAGAACTCAACTGCCTCTTCTGTCATTCTGAAATGTGTCAGGTCATGCTTGAAGTGGATCAAGAGCATTCCCTTCAGCTCTGTGCAAAAAGTCTCCTGGTCTCTGCTGCATCATTTGACGTCCTACCTTGGCAGAAGCTTGTCTAGAAAGACAGGTCATTAGATAATGTGCCAGTGGAGTCCAGCATTTGTGAACAGAATTGTTCTTTTTAAGAAAAAGAAATTAATAATATTGCTGTGATGCAAGAGCTGCAAAATGTCCTTCTTTAACTGTTGATTTAAACATGATGTTTAAATCATGTCAAAAGGTAATTCCTATGTTTACCAGTCATGCCTTGTGCTGTGCATTATATTCCTCTAAAACTACTTATCTGTTGTAAGTATATATATTTTATCATATACGAGATCGCAGTGTATGGGTTTGATCTACACTGCTGTGTCATCCTTCTGTCCATAAATACAAAAATAAGTCTTTCTGAGAAAGTAAATCCACTGAAATGACTGTCACAATTTTTTTAGTCCCTTCTTTTTACTTCCCACGCGGATTCTCCTTTCAAGTTTACAGGTTAAAGAGGTTTTTTTCACTAAAATAGAAGTCTACAAAGTTGCTCTGAAATTAAATGTGAATTTTTGCATTTTCCAAATTACATTATTAGACTACGGGTTAAAGAGCAACAATAATTAGGTTCCACAGAGCTTGGAGAAGGTTGAAAAATAGCATATAGACCCTACTACATACTTGGAAACATAACGTTGTGGACTGTTTCTTCAAACTCTAAAAGTAAAATCACAGACCTCACTGGAGTTTGACAAGCAGTGATGCTGAATTATGCCTATTGAGGCTCCTTGTATGTAAAGCTAGTGATAAAACGACTCTAACACTGTAAATATATTAGATTTTTTCTTTTTCTAGTCTCTGTAATTCCTCTGATGGTCTTACATCAACAAGCTTCAGGAAACTCTACCTGAGTTTCCACTCTGGAGGTGCTGCTGCCTTTGCAGGACACAAAATCTGAACCCTGGGCTCTGCAGAGGCACTGAGGGCCAAGAAAAGCCATCCTAAATGTGAGAAAGGACAGAGTAAGGCTGCAAGAACGATCAAGGGACTGCAGAGCCTGTTTTTGCAAGATTTTTAGAGTCAGAATCGTTTAGCTGAGCAAAACAACTCAGGTCTGCAAGCACATGTGACTGCTGCCTGAAAAAACACACTGTAGGAGTAAATTTGGAGCAGGGATATCGTAAGCTAAAGGACATGCAGTCACTAGGAAAAAAATGATGATGGTTGGAAATGTATTTAACTGGAAATGAGACAGTTTTAAATTATTAGAATGATGTGTTTGTGGAACTGCCTCCCAGAAGAAGGAGCACAGAAGCCAGAACTCAGGAATGAGTAGCCTCAATAGTTATGGAGTTAATTATTTATTCTTATCAGTATTTCCAAGTGTCATTATCAATTCTTGTACTCACTGTGTGCTTTGAATGAAAAATCTACACTCATCACGGAAATGACACAGAAATATCCTATTTTCAAGAGGTTATTTGTCATGTCTGGGATTCCTGGATACAAACAGCCTTCTGAAAACTCAAAACAACTATGGGCAAGACATGCTCTGCATCTTCTTGTCTGTTGTATTATAACATCTGAGCAACCTGGTCTGGTGGAAGGTGTCCCTGTCCACAGCAGAGGGTTGGAACCAGATGATCTTTAAGATCCCTTTGAAGCCCAACCATCCTGTGATTTTTGACAGACTCAAGAGCTTCCTTTCACGTTTGTAAATTGAAGAATGTTTCAAAGAGTTGGTCCCTTCAGCATTCCGAGCCACAGTGGACCACAAGTTGTTTGCTTGCTTCATACTTTAGTGTCTTTTGACAACAGTGTATGCAAGTTATAAACTAACATTACCTATTTTAAAAGGAGGCTCAACAGGACCAAGACAGTGATGTAAGTGAATTACTATGATTAGCAGTATTGAATTACCACATCTGATTTTGAATGATCTTTTATTTCCCTCATTAGCTCTAAACAGCCTTCAGAAACTACCAACAAATACATATATTCTTACATCAGCTCTTCAGAACAGAAATGTGTCTGCACCTGGGCCTTTCTTCTATTGAATATTTATTAATGAGAAACAAAAGTTGGGGACATAGCTATCAGCTGCAGCTGGCTGAGAAAAATCACCAGAAATCAGTGTTTAGAACTTTGTTTTTTGTTCTTGCAAGTAGTCAAGCATCACCAGTGTGCTTCTCCATTTCTTAGTGCTCAGCCTATGGGTAAATATACTCCATTTTCTCTTTTAAAGCAAACTTTACTTTAAAGGAGTTAGAGCTTTACAGATTTCTTTTATTTTTTTTCCAATTGATTAGAGAAGAATATGTCCCTTCAGGAACACAAGGGTGCATTTTAATTTTACTTCACACCTTTAGGCACCAGTGAAAATCTCAGATTTATAAAGAAACAGAAAATAGTTGCAGGTGAGCTGTAGGTTTCAAAGTGTAATTCCAATAGAGTCTGTCCTTTGGGCAGGCAGCTATATGTTGGATAATGCCTTTAAATCCTGACCAGACAGAGAACTTAAATCATTACACTTATTTAATCCTTTCCCTATTTAGCAAAGCTTTCAAGCACATGCTTTGCTCAAGAAAGGCTCAGGCTTTGATAGAAATCCAGCAGAAAACATATCATAAATGAAAATACATTAAAATATAATAACTTGAAAGAATTAGAGCGTTACATTTGAAAGACATCCATTCAGATAGGATTAATGCAAGAAATACAAACTCAAAAAAGAAGTTTGCAAAGGTTTTTCAAAGATATGATCTCTGGAATTTTAAAAAAAAGTTCCATAATTCTGGGCCTATGTTCTCTTATCCCCAGCTGTAAATAAACTTTAATAAAAAAAGTAAGTGTCAATAATCTGAAAGGCATTTTTTAACCTGTCTCCTGCACAACCCTGACGTGTTCAGGAATGATCTGCCTCAGATGGAACTCAGCTGATCAGGGTCATTCACAGATAAACATATTGCAGAGGATTTTTTTCCCCCCTCTATCTCAGTTTGAAATTCTTATCCTATAATGGTGTGTCCTTGCAGAAAATGCTTTTGACTCCCAACTTTTTATTTCTGGTAGTACAGTTTTACTGGAAACTTTCCATTCGAAACATATATGACTATCTTCTTTCACTTACATGTGCAGGTATTGGTGTACAAATTAGGATTTATTTAGGACAAAGAAGACTTTAAAGATCACTTCATAAAGAATTTGAAAGGGTTTTGAAACTTAATTTGCCTCAAAGTTGCTTTTATCCCGTTTCATTTTAGTGATAGAAATTATGTTCTACGAGTATTGCCATCTTTCCCAAAAGAAATGAGCCATCTATGATCATAATATGCCTTCTTCTCATTTGTTCCAGGAGGGAATTTTGTGTTTGACTGGTCATTTCTTCAGGTAAGTCTTTATAAAGATGAAAAGAAATTGAAAGCTGCCATTGCCTCTCCAAGTTGATTTTGAAGACTAATGACCTGCACCGAAGGAACAGGAGAATGCTGTCGCCCTGTGAAAATTCCCAGAACAATCTGGATGATCTCAGAAGCTGCTCAGTTGAGAAATTATGAAAGTTTCTGATTTCTGAAGACTTCAAGTGTTTTAATGACTACCCAGGAATCCCAAGAACTTGCAAATCCAACGTTCGCAGGGTTTCTTTTCCTTTAGTTATTCACAAATAAGGTTTAAGACAGAAAGAGCGAATAAAAATTCAAAAATCTGGCAACATTCATCTAGTTCTCTCCAGAAAGCAGACACAGGTGCAAGATCTGAAAGGTTTTGTCTGCACCTCTGTCCATTGTGGGGTCCCTGTCAGCTCTTCACCCAGCTCTGGGCTCAGGCATTGCTCAGTCAGTGCCATGGTAAGAATATCTCAAGCTGGAACACAGAGTTCTTCCTTTTTCCACTTGTTTTCTATGTTCAGCTTTACTACAATTTATTTTTTTTTTTTCCTTTCTCTTAAAAAACTTCAGTGATCTGGTTGGAATAAACTTCTCCCAGACAAAATAGACTTTTTTTTTTTTATTTATTTTGTCACGGTAAGGACTTTGATTTTTCAATGTTACAGCAATCCTCTAGAAAGCCTTGGTCAACCTTTCCCAAAGTGTTGTGATGTAGCAAGAGAAGCTCTGAATGTTGCAGTTTCCCCTAAGACTGCCAGGAAGACAAGAGTTGTCACAGACCACATCTTGGATTCCCTGCAACCGCATTTTAAAGCTTTTAAAGTTTCATTTTCTCTTTAAAATGCTTCTCTGAACATTACCTATGCCCAGAGGAACAGTTTAAAAATGAAAAACAGGTTTTTAGAGCTTCAATTGCAGTCACAGGGGACTGTATATTCTTCCATTGTTGCTTTGCTCTGGTATTATGCCTCTATTAGCTCAAAATATAAAGACCTGATAATGCAGCCCCCTTTGGAATGCCTCAGATTAACAATGAGAGTTGCAGCTTGGAGGACCTGCAGTATTATTTATTTGACATCAGCTATGTCAGTTGTACAGAATTTCTCTTTTCCTGCAGGGGGAAAAAAAAATCCTCATCAAAACTATTAATATTGTTTTTATTGTATCTAGGCAATTAGAAAAAGTCAGATAAAGTTCTTAAGCGTTTGCTTGTAATTGGGGATGCAGGTTGTTGTTATCACCCATCTTTGTCTTAGTTGAATCTCATCCTGTTTTCACTTCTACCTCTTTTGAGCTTTACAAGAGATGAAAGAAGCCCTCAGCAACTATTTCCAGATCAGTCCCTCGTCAAATAATTCAGGTTACATAGACTTTATCACTGCATGTGCAATCTCCAGAAGGAAATCCTGGACATTTAGTAGCTCTTCTCTATATGTCAAAAATACTGAGATAACTTATTACAATACTATTCATGTTAGTATGGAGTGCTGGATAATATTCTACCATTACAGGTTAATGACTTAGTGCTTAAAATACACTGCCATGTCTGTGCAATGTCTCTCAAAAGCAAGTCAACTTTCAAAAGGTGTATATGTCATAATTCACACTCCTTATTACAGATAATGGTCAGCAAAAAGACAGTTAGTACATCAAAAAGAATTCCAGCATACCAATTCTCTAAGAAAATTCATAAACTTAGTTCAAGAGCTGGGGAATGCCTGTTAAGCACTGAAAATATTCTGGTCCTTCAGTCCAAATATCAGTGCTCAAATACTCAACAGACTTTGGTGCAGAATTGTATTTAGATTTTCAAAAGAGGTCTGTCACTCTCTGTTTTCCAACAGAAAATGTTCACTGCTTCTGCTACATTTTTTTGGGCTGAATGTTTCATTCATCATCCAAAGTATTCTCAAGGTCTCAAGGGGAAAGAAAAAAAAAGCTAATTTAGGATACCCCTAAAGCTTGAGTACTTTTTGGTAGAAATACAGGCTTGTCATTGTGGATGCATAATAACCTTGCTGGTAATTATAGCTGACTATGCCAGTGGCTCAGAATTAGGGAGAATATCCTAATGGCAGCTTCCAGAAAGTCTCTGACCTCAGATTTACCCATTTGATAAGTTATTTTCCTTTAGATTAAAAGATAAAGTAGACAGCTCCCATTCAGACATGTTCAAAAGCTTTCTTTGTCTTTATCTTTGTCCTGAGATAATCCAGAGGGGACCCCTTTGAAAAAGTGAGTGCTCAGTTGGAACATGTGTGTCATGTACATTATGATGTTCAAGAAGGACTTGGGGATCACAGATTCATTTTCTCTAAAGCCAGAAGGAACCCCTGTGATCACCTAATCTGACCTCTTGTTTAAAGGAAAACACAGAATTTCACTGAATTAATTCCCATTTGAACAACAGGTTATCTTTAGGAAAAAAATCTAATATTTATTTAAAGATTTATATTAATGAATTTCTTCACCGTAACTTTTTTTCTAGAAGTTAATTATCTGTGCTATTAAAAAGGTGTCTGTTGTATCTAGACCAAATATCTAGCTCAAGCTTCCTGCTGAGGTCCCTCTTCACAGCAGCCTTGCCCTCCAAGCATCTCAGTCACAGTCTCTGCTTGCTGAGGGTGTATTTTGTGTCATCTTTATCAAAGACACTAAATAGTATCTGCCTCATCTATTTACCACAGTAAACCAGCATTTACATGTGTTTTCTCTGCACTGTTTGTGAACTACATGATTCTTCTATAATGGAGGATGCTGACAATAAAAAGAGGTAAGATTGGTGCAAAATAACTGTCTACGCTGAATGCTGATCAAGAATATCACTTATATATGTACTATATTTGCCTTTTGTTGTGTGAAATATACTTATTTCTCATAATGCCAATCCTTTTTCATGGTTAATAGTTCTTGGATAGTTACTCTTTCTGTAAAATATGCTTTTTTGTTATATGTGCCATTATTAAAATGTGCATTATCTTTTTTACACTCGGTTTCAAAAGCTGAGAGAATCACACAGTATCAGCAACCTCTTTTTTCATCATTTAAAATGTCTCTTGGCCTTTGGATCATTCGTAGGAGGTTTTTATATGTTTTTTTCCATTTCATTGATCAAATGTTTCAATGGCAGTGCTATGGATCTTACTAGAAGTATTTGATGATGCTCGTGGTCTCACAGAAACATCTAAATGTGTTTATGCTGTACCTCTTAATCAAAGTGACAGATAGAACCAAGGCTTATAAATGACCACATGCATTACATCATCAGTACTTTCTTTCAGACATTTCTCATTTCATCAGAGCCTTCTGCCTTTCTTCACTCTCCAGAGTGTATCTTAGAATACTTTCCAGTTATATTATTAATTGGCTTTGGAAGACAGGAAAAGGAAGTTATCTATTAGGTTAGGAAAATAAAATTAGCCAGTTTACAGATCCATCCAGTCATGTATCATGGAGAGAGCACACAGTGACTAAGCACTTGTGACACTGGAAAACACCAGAACTACCATCCCTTTCCTCGTGATTCCCTCACTCAGCACATTCCACACCTTCACTGGCTTATTGTGAACAGTCAGGTGACAACAACGGGGGGAAAAGCTCAGCTCAGTTTCTAATGAACTATCAGACTTCTGGGAGAATATAATTTTGATTATCACTGTGTATTGTCCCACAATCTGGATGTTTTCTTGAAAAGCGAGGACTTGACCCCTATGCAGGATTTTACATGGATGCAGCCAAATATTTGTGCTGAATTACAACACTTCTTTTTGTGACCAGGATGCTACAAAACCTTGTTATGCTGAAGCTTCTCTGGTCACCATGAATTCTCAACACACATGAAATGCAGCTGAGAACTGCAGAGCACATTTTACACGTGATGGGAACGTTGCCCTTTGGAGGACATTCCTGAAGGCAACTCTACTTTTTTATTATTAAGGAGCAGTCTTTAAACACACAGAGTATTCAGCAAATGTCACAGCAGCAGGCAGGATGTGGCTATTTACCAACTATTGCTTAGGCTGATTTCCAATGTGCTACATATCAGGCTTTTATGCTTTAGCATAAAGTGTGCTCAATGCCACCAGGAATGATTTTTTTAATTCATCATAGCAAATACCTGCCCAACCACATAAATATTCTCCTCCTGGAGGCAAATCACCCTGCTCCAATGAAAAAGAAATCTTCTTTAATTTCAGCAGTGTTAATAATAGAACAATTCTGAAAGAAAATTCAGAGTATTTTTTCACAGACTACCCATTTCAACAGCATACATCACATATATATGTATATATATATATATAACATTAAGAACAATCTAAGAATAGAACTGGCAATCAGGAATAAAGAATTTTGTAGCTGTTTCTTTATTGACATTTCTTCTGCAGTTGCTGCATCTACTGTGGCTTTCTCAAACAATGATACAATTTGTTCACTGAGGCATGTTTAATTCTGTGTAGAGCACTGAGCAAATATAAATACGGGTATTTGTGTAATGTTTTGATGATTAAAAAAACCCTCTTGTTCTTGATGTGGAAAAATCATATAAGGTGTTCTAAAATAGTTTTAATTGGAGAATGCTTTTAGAGATTCAGAGGGTATTGCCATATTTCAGTTTCATAATTAACTTGTATAGAGGAGTCCATATGGCAAATGAGCAATATTTAATAAAAATAGCTGGTTTGACAGAAAAAGGAGTGATGTTATTGTGGAGAGATTTGTGCATTACATAATTCATGATTTTTATAGAAGACATAGAGTTATGCCTAGAAACTGGTTTTTTGTTTAGATTCTAACCAAGGTATGCCAGAGTTACAGTAATGAATAATGCAGATAACATGGTGCCCTCGGTGAACTATAGAGCAGAAAAAGCAGCTGACTATCAGAAAGAGCTCATTAGAAAAAAACCAAAAAAAAAAAGATAAATGTGAGCAAAGCACATTACCTTGATGGAGAAACAGAAAAGACAGATTCGACTTCACGACTAATTTGTAAAAACAAGCTTGCAAAATTTCTAGTTCCTAAAGCCTTTAGGCAAACTCAGACCTAATTAAATAAAAAATGATCCCTGTTCCGTACTTTTCAGATGAAATGGGAGGATATTTCATCATGAAAGTTTATGTAATGCAAATGTGGGCCATCAGCAGTATGGAACTTCTAAAAATGAAACCACGTCTGAGAAAGACACAATGAGTCTGACTCATTATAGCATCCCTGTTTGCAACTCCAGGATGTAGTTAAGATGGTGTCAGCACTTTTATTATATAACCTATTTTTGGTTGTTTATTACTTAGCTATGAATATTTACTTCAGGCTAAATCTGAGTGCACAAGGTTTCAGGTATTGTATTTTTTTTTTTTAATAAGTTGGTCTATTTTAAACTTTGACTAATGTATTTACAATTGGACAGATTTCTTTTCTGTGAAAGGTGCTGAATTTACAATCTTCTCTTAATATCCAGAACGTTTAAAGCATTATTGATAAACTCATTCTGCACCATCAAATGTTTTCAGCTCGTAGCTCTCCAAATTTTTTAAAAATCAATCACAAGATCTGTTCAAGCCTTGTCAAAAAGGAAAACAGTGGTGGCTGAAATTAATATGCAAATAATGAAACCAAAAACCTTACTTTAAAACTAAAAGTATGCGTAGAGCTACAACCTTTACTTGAAAACTAAAAGTATGCATAGAGCTACAACTTAAAATTAATTGGGTCATGCTCTAAGTAAAGTCACACCTTAATATATCCTGTGGCAACTAGTTTTGAGTCTGTTTCCTAATTTTTCTCTAGCTGGTACTGCACAGTCTTAATTTTTCTGTATGTCTACAAACTATGAAAATCTATAAAATATTTCACCAATGAGTCATCTGAGTAAACCCCAAAAGGCTGTAAAAATGTCAGTAATTTAGAAATAGTCTGTCATCTTCCATCTAGCCCAGTGACAGGGAAAATCTTCATGTTAGACACCAAAAAAGATTTGCATTGGAGGCACATCTTTGGTGTTTTCAGTGTTTTAACCCCTCCCAGGCCCTTTGTCTTGTTTTCAGATAACTTCTGGGGACCACTCAAAACACTTGTAGTAATTTAAAAGTGGTGTCCCAGGCACAGTGCTACAAACACCAAAGGCTTTCTTGCCAATCCAACCAACATCACTTAAGTGTGTATCATCTGACAGATATTTATCTTATGCTTACTTTCCACTTAGCTCTGCAAAAAATTGATTTAAAGGTTGATTCACGATCTGCACAGAACAGAAATGATAGCCATTATATATGCAGTAATAGGTCACTTATGCAGCCCTCAGCACTACAATCTGTTTTGCCAGGTGAATGAGTGATGAGCAAGATGTCACATCCTTCTCAAAAAAGTATATTTAGGTCGTTAACTTGTCTGACATAGCATTAGTGGCTTTGAAGTCCTATTTATAATGGTAAGCACATAGAAATCACTGGTTTTTTATACTGGTGAAAGGCAGTCTAAACTTTAGATTTTGCTCCCAATTAATATGTCGTGGTTTGGGACCCCCAAAAATCCAATTTCCAAGTCCAAGCCCCCCTCCCACAATTTGCTGCAGTGTCAGAGGGTTTTTTTCAGACATAACACAAGACTCATTATGGGGGGAAGGGAATTATATTACACTTATTACACAAATAAATATTAGAATACATTATATACACAATTCTAACTATTACTCCTATAGTAAAGCAATATTTACATTAGATGAAATCTCCTTTCCCTCCAATAATAATAATACTATTAACACAGACATTTCTAAACCAGCTACTGTCTTTCCCAATTTATACAATTCCAATGAGTCAACACAAATATTACCCAATTCATACATACTGTAAGTCCAAGCTAAAGGAAATGCAATACTGTATTTTCTGCTCTAAGGCACGTTCATTAATTTCACGTTTATTTATAAATCCTCAGGTAACCTTTTCTCCTTTCTCTTTCTTTGTGGTTGCAAAGGGGAAAAAACCAAACGGAACCTCCCACCAAACAGTTTTTGCCAGGATCCATTATTCCTGTGACTCCCTTCCCTCCCTTAGCTGACTCCTTTGAGTAGTTTGGACACCTGACTGGAAGACTGATGCTTCCCAGGCACGTTGCTTGCAGTAGATCCCTATCTTTGAGGAGTGATTTCAGTCTCATTTTCAGGAAAATAAAGGTTTTGAAGGACTCCTTTACGGCATTAGAATCTAAATTTCTGCTCCCATTTTTATTGACACGGTGACAACTACACTGAGGATCATCCCACCCAAGATATAATTTAATTTTTTTTTAAATTTTTACTTCCGCAAAATTTTAATTGAACATGTTTATGTCATGATTTTTATTTTAGCTGTAATAAAAGCTTAGCTCTTAGACTGAGATCTGCACATTTGGCAAAGAAATTTAACTGCACCCTAGAACAGCCTGTTAACAGGTTAAAAATAGAATTGTCCTCGAGGAGAACCAGCCTCCCTCATAATGGTTTGATGCCACTGTAATAACAGGGAGTTCACAGAATTAGATGACTAAGAATTCTGAGAGTCCTTTTGCAAAAGAAGACCCATAATTGGAACTTAATCCTAAGACTTTGATGTCTGTATCTTGGCTGCATCTTGCCTGTGCTGCATCTTTGAATTTTCTGGCTTCTGTCACTGTTACACTTTGCATCACAATGTAATAGAGAAGGTTTCTTCTTTTTGTTCTTTTTGTTGTTCATATTATGTAATTGACCTATTTCCATGTAATTTACTCGGGAAAACTCAAAGTACCTTTCTTTCTGCATTATAAATGTTTCTGATTTGCAATTCATTAAACATTTCCCTTAGCAGATATGTCCCTAGAGGGTGGGCAAATTCCAGGGAAGGCTGAGCAAAAAGCCTCAAATGCAGGATGTTTAAAAACTGTGTAAAATGGGCTGAGGAAGGATTAGCTGGTGTTATTAATCCATATGTTATGTGACACTGAAAATGTTACAAAATTCTTGAAAGATACAAACAATGGGACAAAATGTAAGGGCAAATTTATATATGTAAAATCAAGCTTGAAATACCTGTGTTTCTCTCATTCTGAATACTCTCTTATAAACAAAGTTTGCAGCCCTTTTGAGCCTTGAAAGAAAACTGAGATATACCTTTGGCTAATTCTAAAATGCTAAAGAAGTATTCCTGATTATGTTATTTTCCTGTTCTTATCATTAACTCCCCAAGTTGTATAATAAATACAAAAGTACTCTTATTTATACCTGTATAAATAAAAATAGACAGAAATTATTTCTTCATCCCTGAAGGTGTTTACAAAGCTGTGTAGGACACTTTGGAACATGGTTTAGTGATGGATTAAAGGGTTGGACTTTATGATCTCAAAGGTCTTTTCCAGCCTAATCGATTCTATGTAAGAATTCTATGTATCAATTCTATGTATTCATTATTTTGAAAGAAAATGAATACAAAGGTTTATGTAGGAAAAATATCTGCAGGCAGGGGTGTAACTGTTCTTTTATAAATGGCCAAAGCAAGGGAGTGGAATCATGTGAGATTTAGTATCAAATTTATCATTCCCAAATGACTGCATTCTACAGGGGCTGTGCATAGGGTTGAAATTTCCACCCTTGCCTTTCCCTAAAGCCACACAAGGAATGTGGCAAGTGTGGAAGTGTTTAGATGTACTATTATTCTCTGGAAGTTTTTTCAAAGAACAATCTTTAATATCATAATGCCACCCGTAAGTAAACTTTGTTCCAATAGAACTGCATGTTTAAATCACATTAATTAATTGTTTTCACAACTCTAATTGTTGTACTCACTCCAGATTTTAAGAGATGGAGATAAGGCTGATTTCTCAAGAAAATTACTGACTGTAACCACAATCCAACACCTGAGCTTTTTCAGCAAATAACAAATAACATTTTTCTCATGCTGATGGCCACAAAAATAGCAGGGAATAAAAAAGCTGTTCAAACCTTTTCCCCATCCTTAGGTAGCTCTGGAAGTCGCCTATAGGCTAAGATTCATAAGGGTTTTTTATCCTTAGCAGGCAAGGAGTAAGATAATTGGTTTGTCTGGCTGTGTATCCATTTCAAAAGCATCAAAACAATATATGCAATAGAATCTGAGGGGGGGGAAAAATCACATTGTAAAATGATAGATGATAATATGCCCACCAGGTAAACTTTTTATATGACAGGGTTAGGGATCAAGGTTATAGCTAATAATGTATTGCAGAAGACTGTAATTGTCTGGGATATTTTCTGATTATGTTCTTATTTCTAAAATAGTATTTTGATGTACTGCAGCTCGTCTTGGGCTCTGCTAGGTATTAATAGAAACATGTCCTTTAGTATAAGTATTGTGCTCCACATAGGAAGAGTATATTGTTCAAAATAAGAAGATATGTTTCATTTTATAATTGGTGGAAAACTCTTGAGAAATAGTTGTTCATTCTGGAAGGTGCTGTAGAGAATAAATTGCCTCTCCTGCTTCAAAAATCTACCAAGTCTTATCTTTTTGATTCAAGGTTTTCCTCAAAAAGTAAATTTAGAGACTAGAAGTCAAGAAATTTCTTTTCCTGTCTTTTATGTAGTAAGTAAAATATTAAAGGAAATGACATCAAAGATCTAATACTGTGGATTTTGTTTTGGTTTAGTTTGGCAGTGAACCTATTAATGCCCATTCTCTTAGACTCACACATTTTTGTCTTTCTTTTTTCTTTTTGTAAAGTTGAGTAAAAATAAATTCCCTCTGAACTAAATCCCAGCAAATCTAATCAAAGGCAGTCACTTCACTGAGGGGAAGCAGGGGGTGGGGAGGAACTAAATTACAACTTTCTAAGAGATCCTAAAAAGCAAAATGGAAAAAAAAACATAGTCAATATTATAAATCATAACATCATAGAGAGCTTATTTGGAGGGAGTTAAGGAGTGTTGATTAAGGAGGTGTTGGTGTTAAGGTTGTAATCAGGCAGCCATTTCAAGCCTCACTTTCACAGCCTGCTAACGTGCAGGAATAACATTTATTTTGTGAACAGTTATGCGACTGATGTCAGAGACAGATGAGAAAGGGATTTTCCCCCCTCCTCTTATTTCAGCTGTAGAATAACAACAAGTAGAGCAAAGGCTTTATGAGTTATAAAATGAGAGGCATTTTACGAGTTTTCTCCAGAATGAAAGCTACCTTTTCCAAATATGCAAATTAACATCTGTATAAGCAGAACCTGGAAAAAGTAAAATGGACTCTTTACATGCTCATATCAATATCTATGTGTGTACATATTCATGTGAATATGAGAGTTTAATCTACTGCTGGATGGGAAGGCCTTGTTCTTCCCTCACACTGTGTAAGTTGAGAATAATTCTGCTGAATTCCTAGACACAGATTTGCTGTCAAAGTGGTATCTCAGAGAATACAATCAAAAGGCACTGCTACATGTTGCATGCCTAGTATTTACACTGTTAAAAAAAAAAATCTATCTGATTTTCATCTGATTTTACTCTTTTATGGAGCTTGAATATTGTGTATTAATATATAGAATGACAGTGTATTAATATATAGAATGACACTGGCCCATACACCTGTATAAGAATTGAATGGTGGAAAAAAAAATCCTGTTTTTCCTCTAGCAAACTTGTGTGTATATGGGCAAATCCAAGTTCAATGTGTTGCAATTCACCAATTCACTGCTTGAATTAAGTATATGCCAAACAGGGTCTGCCAGTGGAGCTCCCAGTACACACACTCAATGTTCTTTTTTTACAACTCTGATTTAGGATCTCTTTTGGAAGATGGAAATGGAGGGATGAAGATGGAATAATAGAAAAAAAAAAGGAAATTCTCTTTCCAGTCTAATCATTCCGACTAAGCCTGCTATAGATTTTTTGCCTAATAAAATAAGAGATCAAAAAGAGTAAAGCTTCAATTGCACACATTCAGTCCAAATTACTCAAATAAAAATGAAAAGAATCGTCAACAATGATCTAGAAAGACAAAATGTAAGCAAACACCTAATGAGAAATCAGATACTCTTCAACTTTATGAGTGAAAGACATAGTGAATGAAGAGGCAAGCCCAGCATATGTAAAAGTTTTGATTAAAAAAACATGGTTTCAAAAACCACTCAAAAAATGCATTACTGCACTTCCTAAGAATAAGAAGAATCAGAGTAAGAAAAATGCTCAAAAATGGTGTAATTGAACAGTAACTGGACTTGGACATATACAGCTGTGATTGTGGCACAGTCTAATGAAGATTTTGTATTATTAACTAAAGGAAAAAGTTCCAAGTGTCCATGTACTCACACACAAGGATAACAGAGTATTTTTTACTGTTTGTTTTTTTTTTTTTTCATTTACTACTTGGGTGGCAGCAGATTAAAGAAGCCCAAGAATACAAAGAGAAATTTGCTGTCATTTCTGAAAATACTTTTAAATTTATGGGAACCCATAAATTGACAGTATAAATCTAATACAATTTAAAAAAAAAAAAAAGAAAAAAAGAGAAAGGAAATCTTTATAGGTTCTTTGTCTACTCCATCCTTTCATTTTCCCTAAATGGGAAAGAAACAGGTTTTTTAGCCCAAAGCAATGCCACCAAAGCTATAACTTCTAGCTGAAGTTGCCTGATAGCTGGCCAGTGTGAAGCAGGAGTCAGTTTGGGTCTATCTGTGCCTTCCCATGTGAGTAGGGTTTAAATTATGGTTGGGAGTCTTAGATAGTACTAGAAATTATTCTGTAAATATACAAAATTAAATGCCCCTTTAAAAGTGCTCCAATTGAAAGCAGTGAGTACAATTGTATGCATGAAATTAAATGATGATGTTTACAAATTCAAGAAGATCACATATGTTTGAAAAAAAAGAACAAGTCTTATCTTCTAAACTCTCCCAAACTTATTTGAAAATTTATGGAAAAGACCGTTTAAAAAGTAATTCCCAGAAAATGGAATTACTGCAAAGTTCAGAAAAGGCTTTTTATTCAGGGATACCTTCCAGCTGGGTTCAGAACAGCCAGACAGTTGAGATACTGTGATGAGAACAGGAGACAAGCTCACACTGCCAGTGACTCCCCAAATCAAGGGCACTCCTTAGCAAATTACTTGGCACGTAACCCTACAATGATTTCACATTTCCCCACCCAGCAATGTTTGCCTGACATACATTAACGATATTTTATATATAGTCCATTTAGGAAAAAAAGCCCTTCGGTCTCCTCAGGGGAAGTTCATACCTATGTGGAAACCTACTTGAGGACTTCATAAAGCACACTGGCTTTAGGGGCCTGTCATGCAAAAGTGTAAAGTGACCTCAGCCCATGGAAATGAGAGTGCAGCTTGTGCAGTTGCACTGCTGAATGCATAATTATTTGGCCTAAAAACATTCAGAACTTAGCTCCACAGGATCTGCACCGAGAGGATAATTGAATTATAAAGACTAACATGGTGATGAAATAATGTGTATTAAAATTGGATTACACGTTCGCTGCCTTTTTGCACAGAAGAGGATAAAACATACTGACAGTTCTGAAAGTATGAAGACTATAGTGGAACTGATCAGAATAACACAACTTTCCATGTCTTAAATTTATCATACAGAGTAGGAGAATAGAGACCAGAACTTCTGGGCTCCAGAACCTTTGGAGTTGCTTACTGTTGCTGTATTGAGCAGCAGAGTAATGAGGGAGTGTTATCTACAATGACTTGACTGAAGATCTGTTAGCTATTACTTTTCTGAGTATTAAAAAGCACGAGTCCTTACCTACATAATTCCTGGAGTTGGGTAATCGATAATGAATTTAACAGCATTTAATTTATTTTTGTCCCTTTTCTGTTCAGCATTCAAATTTTCAACTTTCACTAGGCAGAATGATAAAGGTTAGAATTTTTTTCCCTTAATATAATTGAAGACACTACAATCAAAGTGCTGATAATTGTACATAATTAGGTGTTGGAGGCAAACTGCGAGGAGAAGGTTAAGCACTTCGAGAGGAGGCGACGGAATGCGAGACTGGCAATTCCTCTCCAAGCGCCCTGGAGAAGGGTCATCCCAATCTTTGCACTCTTGCATGGCCAGAAAACTCCCTTTTGGCGTGTTCCAAAAAGAGAAGGGAACGCTGTTCTGAAAGGCTGAACACAAAGATTCCAAATTGTTACCTTCTCCTTTCTTCCAAATTTTTGTGCAGACAGAATCACAGAATCACAGAATCAGCTGGGTTGGAAGGGACCTCTAAGATCATCAAGTCCAACCCTTGATCCAACCCCGCTGTGGTTCCCAGCCCATGGCACTGATGCCACATCCAGTCTCACCTTAAACACCTCCAGGGATGGAGAATCCCCCACTTCCCTGGGCAGCCCATTCCAATGGCTGAGCACCCTCTCTGCAAAGAAATTCTTCCTAATATCCAACCTAAACCTCCCCTGGCACAGCTCATGGCCCAGCCCTCTTGTCTTGCTGATGGTTGCCTGGGAAAAGAGACCAACCCCCCCCGGCTCCCCCCTCCTGTCAGGGAGTTGCAGAGAGTGAGGAGGTCTCCCCTGAGCCTCCTCTTCTCCAGGCTGAACAGCCCCAGCTCCCTCAGCCTCTCCTCACAGCACTTGTGCTCCAGTCCCTTCCCCAGCCTCGTTGCTCTCCTCTGGACCTGCTCCAGCCCCTCCATGTCCTTCCTGAGCTGAGGGCCCAGAACTGGACACAGCACTCCAGGGGTGGCCTCACCAGCGCTGAGTCCAGGGGCAGAATCACTTCCTTGGACCTGTTGGCCACACTGTTCCTGAGCCAGGCCAGGATCCATTGGCCTTCTTGGCCACCTGGGCACACTCTGGCTCATGTTCAGCTTCTTGTCAATCCAAACTCCCAGCTCCCTTCCTGCCTGGCTGCTCTCCAGCCCCTCTGTCCCAGCCTGTAGCACTGCAGGGGGTTGTTGTGGCCAAAGTGCAGGGAACAGAACTCTGCCCGGGAAGCCTCCAGTGTGAGGCAGAGATTTTGTGCTCCTGTTTAAATCAGAGTATTTAATATGTGGACATGTGTTTGGCACTGCTCAATTACAGGAGCTCCACATATTTTCATGGTTTGATGCCTCAGAATAGAGTATCTCTTAAAGGACTTCCTGAGCGTGGCTAATTCCTTGCTGAATCAGCCAGACTGGTGGAGACTCAATTTTTACAGCTGTCTCAGCCTTTCATTCTAGAAAAGCTTCAAAATACTTAGCAGTGAATCAAACTCTATGGGAACTTATTGGTAGGATTTTGCTGAAACGATAGAGTGGCTACAGCAGTAATTCCCATTTCCATAGCAAAATTGTGTTCTACTTATCCAGCTATTTCAAAAACGGTATTGGAGGAGATTCATTTTGTCAATTCACATTTTCATCTCTAAGGCCTTCTATTTTTTAAAACCTGGAGTATTTTAAAAGACAATTACAATGTTAAAATATGTAATTTTTATTTATCAGCAATACCAAACCGAAAAATAATAATTTTCCATTTATTCAGATTGAAACTGTAATCCTATTTGGGGTTTATTTTTTTCCTTACTTCGGCCCTTAGCACAAGGTAAAAATTCTATCATTTTGAAGGTGTAGAGCCTTACAATTAAAAACCCAAACAAAAGAAAAACCCAAGCAAACAAATAAACAAACCAAGAGTGTCATGGAAAGTTCAGATTTGTGCTTTCATTTTACATGCTTCTCAGTAGAAAAGCCAATTTCTCAGCTGCTCATGTTGTACAGCTCTTATTCACAGAACATCCTAACGAGAATAATTGCATCAATAAGTAAATATGGTATTTATACCTTCCATCTAGAGAAACCATTGCGGAAGCAGAAGCAAAGCAATTGCTCCTCTCTGAATTCCTTTTCTGGGAATTACTTTTTAAATATAATCCTCTATATGGGAGGATTCCACCACCTAAATTCTCACCTGCATCTTTCAGGTCATTTTTTTTTAAAAAATTATCTAATCAGAACCATAAACCCAAACAATAATGGACTGCTGAAGTTATTTGAAATCTGAACTTTGTATCCGTGGATTTTCTTCATAAACCTCTAGGAAGAGGTGGAGGAGTTGACTACTACAAAAGTGCAATGGGAATCTTCTGTTTGCCATTTTTATTGGTATCTTGTCACTGCCTGGTGGATTTGTATGGAATCTCTGCAGGACAAGAATCTCAGTTGTGTCTTGGGAAGTAAAAAGGTACTAAACTTGGCTTGGTGCAAGAATTCAGTACCAGTCTGGACAGGCTGTCTCTTTTAGGGTGCAGGAAAGAAAAGCTACCTTCATGGACATTGTTGTTATTTATTATTTTGGGCCAATTTTTTTAATAGGTGAACTTGATAATTTCATTTGATTATTTGATCACCTGTCTAGATCTTATAATATATCTTCTTTATCATAATAGATGCTTCTATTTGTACCCTGGTAATATTAATTAGATATACAGAAAAATGAGATATTATCTCACAACTGCTTGATTTATCTTTATCTGTGTGTTGCAATCTCAAAGCATTTTCTCAGAAAAACACCAAATTAGACTTAAAACTCTTAGTCTTTTAAGCTTCAGAAGGATGGCAATTGGATGTCTTTCTGTCCTGTGAATTTACTCTGTCATCAGGATGAATTGTGAACATGCAATATCACTCAGGAATTGGGCTGAGCGTGTGAGGATTTGGGTTAGTACAATAAAGTACAATAAAGAATTTCCTGAATTTAAAAATTTTTGTAACGTATCCTTCTGGGAACAATATTTTAAAACCCAAGCTTCCATTTCTATTCTTATAATTTCGACACTTTTATGGTAACTATCACCTCTAATTATCAGGGAACTCCCATTAGTCCTGCACTTGGATATCAGAGTGACTCCAGGGGCAGCAGCTCAAACCCAATTAGCAACTCAACTAAAAGTACTACAGACTAGACTGCTGTTTTTACATGAAAGTCAAAGGAGAACAACACCCAAAATTCTTATAAAGAGCAATCTTAAATCCCTGTGCATGTTGCTGTTAACTTCCTGAAATATAACATTTGAATGTGAGGATATGTGTGTATTATTAAGGCAATGGGTTTGTAACTTCTATTACCCTTCCCTTGCTTTCCCAGGACTCTGTAAACGTGTGCCTGGCTCTGAACAACTCACACTTTGATATTCATACTCCAGCTTCACCTCCTCCAACTGTTTCTAGAAAGTGCACTAGATAATTTTTGTTGCCAGAACCGTAATGACCCTCAGTTCTTTCCAGACACTTTCAGGGTGTTAATATTTCATTTGCAATCACACTCTGCGAGCTGTAAAAATTTTTATGAACGTGTAGAGAGCAAGAGAACATGTTTCACATTTGGGTTGAGCCATTACACTGGTAGCTCTAAACACAAAACATCCAATGTGAACGGATCTTTCTTTTACCTTGCAGATGCTCGATGCAGACCCCAAAAGCTTAAATGAGGAGAGTCTTCCATTATCTAAGTGCTCTCATGTCCAGGCACTTCAGGTGCTCATGCAGCAGTTCTATTGTTTGTTGTTGTTAGTTCCCTAACTTGATGACCACTTATGTGATTATGTATTTTATTGAACTGGGACTGCTGAGATCAAAGTCAGGAATAAATGAGTGCTGCTGAATAGGGGTAAGTGCACCCATCTATGGGATCGCTGAAATAATTCAGATTAATCTTTCGAAAAGCAGGACTCACGTCTGAGACAGACACCTGTGGATTTGAGAAATCAGGTCTGGTGGCTGATTATAGTGTTTTAAAGAACAGCTTCTTCAACAGCTTTCTACCTATAAGGTGTGCAAAACAGCATATTATTTCTCCTGAATGGGCAGCAAGAGCTTTATGCCATGGAAGTTAAACACCTCTCAGAAATGAAAGTATTCATAACTTCTATTTTAGCTTGCTGGGGAACAGCTCAGGAAACCGAATGATCAGCAAGAACTTGGAGATAATTTTGTCTGTTTTTATTTGCTTGCTTGTATGCGAGACAGCTAAAATATTCTTTTATCTGAAGTATAATTAGGAGGCAACTGCACCACGAACAGCGAAAGCATTTAACTGCTTCAGCAAAAAAAAAGCCAATCTTCAGCTTCATTCAGAAAGCTTTTGAATGAAGAAATTGAGGGCTGTAATTTTATTCTTAAAAGAAAGCTTTTCTTTCTAGGATAAGCTACAGAAAACTTTAGTTTGACTCCCACAATTGTGTTGCACACAAAATGTATTTAATAAAGAAGGAGATCAATATTTTACATAGACATTTTCACATTTAAATTCTCTTTTTTTCCCTCTGAACACTTGAGAGCCAGCTTTCTTCCTTTCATAATTGTTTTCTCTGATACCTTTAAGTCTCAATTAGTGATATATTTTAGTGTTTCTGCATCTGGCTGATGAAATAGATGCTTTCCTACAAAAGCACTCCACTTATTATTTCACAAAGAAACTCTGATAATTCTACATTATTAAGACTCAAAAGACTCATAAGTAGATCAGTAAAGAGAAATTAATAAATTCAAATGCATTATGTCATAAGAAAAACACATTATGCTTCTGACAACTGCTGCCTTATGGAGGTGGAAAAAATGAAAAGAACTGGTATTAAGTTAAAAATAAATCTGATCAAATCCACTCATTTTACTGAAAAATCAATTTAGTAACAAGGTCATTTTGATAATCAGAATAAGATGATCTGAATGTTATCTTTCCTGTTTAATTTCTACTACTACTTCTATGATCTTAATAGATAATTTTATTTATTCTGAGGATTAAATTTAAAAAAGAGTGGGATGTACTCAGGTTCATAAGGTTCCTGTTTTACTAGCATATAGATAGGCATAGCATTTAAGAAATATCGAAGGTGAAAACTTATTTCGTTCAAAAGCAGATGAAACAAATAAGATGATTCTTAATTGTTTGCTCTTGTTTAATACCATGTCACTGTACAGCTCCACTGTCCCAGTTCTCAACACACTAAAAACACAGCAGTGGTTAAATCTGAGCTATGAGGCCTAACTATAAAAAAATAACCTTCTTCCTGTTCCCCTTCAAATCTAAGACTATTTCTGTTTATTGATTTTTTTTTTAATCTCTAATCCTTAGAAATATGTCTGTTCTCTGGACTTTCTGGGCGCATGGAGAAGTTGGTAATCATTCCTTTTTTTCCTTTTTTTCTTTATGAGACATTTAAGAACTGTATTTGAGTTTTATAAGTGTTTAATAAGTACATATTAAACTTATTCTGCTTTATGGTATTTGTGACAGGAATAAATTTCTGACACGTCCCTAATCAGCAGGTGAATCAGTCTCTTCTCCCTGTAGGTGATGAGCTCGGGGCAATCACAACTGGGATAAGATTCAGGCAACCCAAATTTTAGTGATTTGGACATATCCTCTTAGACAAAATATGTCACATGAACTTAGATGTTCTGCATCAAAATATAGGTGGGAACACTGCATGGTTTAAGGTAAAAAGTGTTACCATATTTTGGACTAATAATTTTCTTTTTAAATTAAAAACCACAACATGGATATTAACTGTGTTGTAATTACATGGTGATTACATACGATTGAGGGATGCTCTGTGTGCCCTCTGACTAATTCAAGGACAATTTTGGCTCATTTGGCCATCACCCTGCTGGAATATCCCCCTCCTTCCAGAAGAATATTTGTAACTGAGTAAATAAGCTGCCATGGTATGCTGGACTACATGGCACTGACTTTAATGTGCATGGGAAGCATTTATGTTGTATCAGCACAAATCAATATTAGTGGTTTGTTCTGTGACACGAATAGAACCTTAAAAAATTACTTAAAAGCCACTATAAAGCCCGGTGGCAGTTTTGAGTAAACTAATAATGAGGTGTGGTTCCTTGTCACCTTCTCTTCTTCACCTCTGTTTGGAAAAGGGGTTTTGTTGCTTTTTTCGTTTTCAAACTTGGTCACACAAGCAACATTTTGTCCTTGTAGAACAAGGACTTTTCTACTGAGTTTTTTAATTTATCTTTTTTTTTTTTTTTCCAGATATGATCTGGAGAAGACAAAGAAACAATACCCCTATTTTTCATACCCCTATCCCTCCTGTACACAATATATCTTCTCTTAATAAAGACAGAGAAACAAAACAAACAAATAAGAAAATAATCCTCCATTTTCCCCGTCTTACCAAGAGCATGTAGCCATCCTTGCCTTAGAAAGTAGAGATAAATTCCAGGATTTTTTTCTTAATTCCAATGAACAGTTCTCCTTGATGTTTGGATGGTAACCACCATCAGATGTGACAGAAACATCCAATGTTTCTTTGTGTACTCCATCCAAGAAAACTCTAATTAGCTGAATATTTACTAACCACATACTGTTATCCATACACATATTTAAATTTTGCCTACATCTCTTGAAGCTCACATCTTCTAGAAATGCATTTGATTAATCTGAAACTCTGTATAGCTGATATTCTTTTTAAATCCTTAAGTACTGAGACAATCTAGTCTTATTTGTATTTGAAATATTTCCATTAAAATTCTGCTAGATACATGATTCTGCCAGCAACAAATGTTGGTACAAGAATAGAAAAATATTGCATATTACCATTTACATGTGTTTTTGAATTTACTTATGAATTTGACCCATATGTTTGTGTAAGAACAATCCTATCATGGCAGAATTTGGGCTGAGGTAAATTAGTCTAGAAAAGATTTGTTGTTTTATACCCCCAACCGGCTTCCACTAAGTAAATAAAAACTCACATCCTCTCATAAAAATTTAATTGAATTTTTGAGCCTGAATCTGGTATTTAAAAAACATATATAGATACCATCGAGATTAATAACGTCCTCAAAGGGAGGAATTTTCTCCAGAAATGGGGATATAGTTTAGTTTACCTTTGTCTTTTTCTTTTTTTCCTAATTTTTACTGCAGATCTATAAAGTTCTGTTTGGAATTCTGTTGTAAATTCTTAAACAAAGATGTGTAACTATAGCAAACCTGTAGACACTGCTATAGAATTACTAGAAAGCATTTGATAACAAAGCCAGGGTATGTGTCTCATTCCAGATGACTGTTTGGTACTATAAAAAAGACTGATGGGTTTTAGTTTTTATTTGGGGAGGGGGTGTTTGTTTTGTTTGTTTTAGCTTTTTGGGGGTTGTTTATTTTTTTGTGTGTTTTTTTTAATACTTTCAGCACTGTGGAGAACTGTGAAATATCTCCCCCCTGCTACACTGCAAAATGTAATCTCTGCTGCTCACTATTTTAAAAGTTTGGAATACTTCTGAGCACTGAAGCTCTCAGATTCTGTAGAAAATGCTGCTTGCCAAAAAAGCCCATTCAAGAAAAACCTTGACAAAATAAAGTCTCTGTCTTCTACAAAGGTTTTCATCAGCTTTTTCTTATATTTTAACAGGAACATGTCACTTGAAGATGCTTTCCTGGCTGGAACTTTTTCTGCCACGTTTCTAACAGGGATTAAACTCCATTCTCGGGAAAACATCAGTCCTGTACTGTGATATAGTTCCACATAAACTGATTTTTTATGAATCCCTGAATATTCTTTAAAGTACACCCAAAGTTCAATCTAATCTAGATGGCATCATCAAATTTTTATACCATTACTATAATTACATTTGCACACACAACTCAATTACCAAAGATATGGATCGTTACCTGCACAATTTGATTATGAAATTTAAATCAATATATTTGATATAATTACAGTTAAGGTTACAGTACATTTTGTCACAAACCACATTATACATTACTGTCTTGTTTTATGCATTTTAATAATTCACTTTAATCCGGTATACTTCAATAAAAAGGGATATTTTTCTTCTGGAGTAATTTCACTAAATGGGAGGAGATGGGAAAATATATTGTACATTAGCATCTAAAGCTAAGCAAATTATCTCTCCTGCATTTTGTTTTAATAATCTACAGGCACATTGTTGTATTTTGGCAAGAGAGAAATATCATTGTATTATTGTGTGTTCACGGAAGCTGATCCATAGGAGAAAATTGGTAGAAGGAAATATATGCAAAAATTAAAGCCAAATTGGGTGCTAACACAGAACATGTGCTTTAATGTGCTTGTCCAGGTACCAGTGAGGGTTAGATTTGATTCAAAACTTGATTTTGGACAGTTCTGACCCAGCAAATGTTTGAGAGTGAGTGACCCTCCTGTGCACACTAATCCAAGCATGCACACACTCTGGGGAATACAGTCATTTGGGGAGATGCAGCAGAGGATCTGTTCAGAAAATACAAACAAACATTGCTAAAACAGATTAGAACCAGAAGCGATTTAAGAATATCCATATTTTATAACGATGGAAGTTTTCAGTTGAGTTATTTCTATGCAATTTCATTTAAAATTAGGGTGTTATTTGTCACTAAGTGTTTCCTTTCCTATGCTGGGACAAAGCTGACTATACAGCACCACGAGACTTTTGTATTTTTACTTTTATTTTGTGACCTGGCATAGTTTCACTCAGGGTGAAATGGTTATTCACTTGCTTCAAAAGAAAACATTAAACGTGATTCATCTTAAAATTCATTTTAAACCACCAAGGTGGTTTTTGTAGCAGAGTTTTTTCTTTTTCATAGATCAAATTATTAGCAGTAATTTACTGTTAATAAACATTATTAACAAATACAATAGTAATGTATATGCTGTGTTATTAAATATAATAATTCTCTCTAATATTAAAGATCACAACAAATGTTTTCTTGCAACCTCTTGATAGCCTCAGAAAACTGTCCTTTAAATATTCTTTATTTTTTTAGATGGCCCCTGCTTTGTTGTCTTAATTAAGGTAACAGATAAGTGGCAGATTGACCAATGAAAGGCCAGATTTTCAAAAAAAAACCCCAGGTAGCAAAGCCTACTTGAAAGGCTTCCTTAGTTATTTTAACACAGCAAGGTTAATATGATCCCTGCTTTGGTTGAAGAGCCATAATATCTTAGAAACACTGTTAAACCCTATAATAATGTAAAGGACACATGACTTATAAGTCCTAACTACTTAATTTTTTCCCATTGATAATTTGATCCAATTAAGAATTCTGTTCAAGGTGAAGTGCATTGAAAAATTTGCTTTAATTTAGAATTAATGTTATGTCTGTTCATCCAGTCAATAAGTTTGATTTCTTTATTTGATTCTTGACCAAGTCTAGCATTTCTCCCTTCTCCAGGAATTTGTTTTCACTTCCATATGAGTGCACTACAATTTTCAAATTTGGACATTAAAAATATGATATGATCCCTGTTAAAAAAAAAAAAAAAAAAGATGAATTTGAACAGTTTTCCAATATTGATTCAAAAAGTTTTAGATATCAACTCTTCAATCACTCTGAACCCAGGATTACCCCTTATTTTGATGTTCTGATTTTCCCTAACAGTTTTGGGATTTGAAATTAAATAAAGGAAGTGAATATGTGTGTACATGCCAGAGATGTTTATTATGCTGTATCCTAGTAAAAAGAGAGAGAATTGGTATCTTTTAGGTTTTTATCTCAGGCAGATACTGGGCTCCACAATTTATTATTTAAACAACATTTCAGATTTCATAGTGCAAGTTAATGAGCTACTCTACAGGAGGAAAAGCTATATTTTTCCTCAGATTTATTAACAGTCTTTCAAATTGAGACCTGCAGAAATGTTCTTTACATTTGTGACTGTAATATCTGATATCTAAGGAAGGATAAAACACAGTCTCATTTCTGGGAATGGATTTTCTTTTCTTTATTGGAAGATGATTTCACAACAGAAATTAATTGAATTTTAAAAGACTTGTCCTAATTCTATTTTTTTATATGTTTAGTAAACATTAAATAAAAAGAATGACTGAAACCTATTTAAAATCTCTTTAAGTGAGAATGTTGGAGAAAAGAAAAAAAAAATCCAGTTTATCAGCTCACGCCCATGTATTAATTCTTCTTACTCTTTTTTCTGTGATCTATTCCACATTAGCATCAGAGATCATAGTGCACCAAAGAATGTTTCTGTCTTTATCTCAGTTTGTATCTCAGTAAATCTTAAGCTGTTCAGTCATGACTTTATGGACCTGAGCAAGCAAGTGTGGTCAAGTCTATGGTGAAACAGCAATCAAACTGAAAATCTTTGGAAATGATAGAATGATTGAATGCTGGAGAAAACAGGAGTTCTTAAATGAAATGTTTACCTCTGTAATATAGATAGGACAGTTTCCAAGGGACTAAAACATCTGCATGGTCCATCCTGTTGCCTTAGTGAAAACCCCATCCAAAAGAATTTCTCATATAACATATTAATGGGAGCCAGATCCCACCATTTCCCCTTTGAATTTGACAGGAGGAGACTTTTATCTTTAATGTACTCAGCATCCTCTAAAACCAGATAATAGAACCTTTCTGCTCCTCAAGGGTGACTAACCTTACAATGTCTACATATGGGAGATGTCTGGCTGGATATTTCTAAAACTACCTCTACAACTTTATTAAAAATACTTGCCTGACATCCAAGTGCACTTTGTCTACAAGATGAGGAGAGCCTTCTACACAATCTTTGCTGTGTGACATAGAGAAAATTCCACTTCATCCCCCATTTCTGTTTTAACAGAGAGGAAAATGGGGTTTTAATGTCTAGAAGTACAAGTGAACTTTAGACTGAAAATCGTTTTTCTGTAAAAAAACTAGTGGATGGTCTGAGTTAATAGGATTGGTTTGCCTGAGACTGTTCACAAGAACAACTCCATCACCACATACCTTAGTTTTATTGTCTGATTTTTAGTGACTTCACTGGTATTTCAGCAACTAGCAAAGGTAAAACGGATTTTTTTGGTTTGGTTTGGTTTCTTTTTAAGAGAAATAAAAAGGGGAAGTCTCAAGATATCTGCTTCAGTTTAAGTTAAATGCTATGACTCTGTTTCCTAATTGCTGGAAGGATTTTACAATCGTTTTAGTAAAAGGAATTTCTCTAATCTGAACACCCTTAGTCACACAAATAAGACACTCAACTTTTCTGAACATTTCCTATTTCCATAAATTTGTTTTTACAAATTTACAAATAGACATTAAGACTGGCAAGAAAAAAAACAAAAAACATTAAGACTGTCATGAAACTGGTTGCATAAATTTTATTCAGACTACGACAATTAAGACAAAGAATTAAATTACATTCAAGCAGAAGTTGCTGTGTTTTCTTTGCTTGTGTGTTTGGTTTAATATAAGTTCCCCTGACATGATCAGTGAAACTTCTGTTCATTCCAACATGGTTTTCTGGTATCTTAGTTTCTTTTCTTACAGTATAAATAGAATTTAAACATGTGGGACACATTTCTTCAGCAAAAAATACAATATATGACACTTCTATGTAGACCCTCTGTTCTGTGATTTGTTTTTACAAATTTATAGAAATCTTTCCATGATTAATATTATTGTTATTGCTATTACTGTCCCTGTTAGTTTTCCTATTGCTATTGCTATTTAGTAACAGAAAAAACAGATTTCTAAAAATCTAGACTGAGAATGCAGAATCCACCAATTGATTGCAGTGATCCTCACAGCAATATAATTTTTCTTTAATTCTACATTCAATAAGTTTAAAATGGTTTTGCTGTTAGAGAAGGCTGTTTTCAGGTTCCCTTATTCTTTAGACCTGTTGCTCATTTTGTGCCAATGAATGTATATAATTTGCAGTCCAAAATGCAAAATTACTTGGACTGTGATGTGTTGTAGTGCACAAGTGATGACTGAAGCTGCTTTTAATAATTATCGTGAAATGTCTTTATATTGCCTTTATTCCATATTTTTCAGCTTCAAAAAGTTCACAGTATAATATATACCTCTGCTCAAAAATACCTTCCTTTGGGAGGAAACAAGCATTTTATTTTACTGCTTTTTAAGCTTTTTCTAGTCCATTTTGGGAAAGAAAAGATTTAGTGTATGAATCACATATCTGGCTTTAAAAACAGCAACTATTTATAAACTGTAACACAAACCAGATCTCTCTTATCTGATATTTTGACTGACTGACTTGCAACAAATGCTACAAAAGGGATCAAACTACTTCCTTATGTCCTCTAAGATTATTATCTTAAATACAATAACCAAAATATGCTTAAAAAAAAAATCACATCTAGAAGTGGATAATGTTACCATTATGAGTACTCTCACACGACCATTTTCTTAGAGTTCTAACACATTTACAGTTTCCCTCCTTGTTTTAAATATTTAGGAAAAAAAAAATCATTAAAACTGTCATGAAACTGGTTGCATAAATTTTATTCAGACTACGACAATTAAGACAAAGAATTAAATTGCATTCAAGCAGAAGGTTGTTGTGTTTTCTTTGCTTGTGTGTTTGTTTTAATATAAGTTCCCCTGACATGATCAGTGAAACTTCTGTTCATTCCAACATGGTTTTCTGGTATCTTAGTTTCTTTTCTTACAGTATAAATAGAATTTAAATGTGTGTGACACATTCCTTCATATGTTTGGGCTTCTTATCTCACCTAATTCCATGTTAGGGGAGAGAAAGGAGGATTTAACTCCTTACCTGTAGCATCAGCATCCTGGGAAGATGGTGTGAACTACATCATCCATGGCTGACTCTTAAAGAAAAATACAGTTGAAAAACTTGTCCCCTTTAAAAGAAGAAACCACTTGAGTGCTTGAGACTGCAGCTGACAGAAGACTTCAGAAAGCTTTCCGTAAATATATATTCGTTCCATAAATATTTATAATTTCTATGCCAACCTCAGTGTAAGGTTTAACAAACTAGAGAACTCTTTTAAAAAGTGACACAAAAATTGTAAATACACTTTCAGAGTAAATTTTAGAAGTATTTTTTCCAGCAATTTGCAGGGAAATGTAGCTAAAATTTGCATTATTTCTGCTAGGGGCATAATAAGACAAAAAGAAAGCAAAGCACTATTTAAAGAGCAAATCTATACTATTTGAAACATAAACTTCAAAAATATATATCAGGGATAAAGTTTCACTGGACCTTTCTCTGGGGATCAAATCAAGCACTATGGAGTTAGGATCCCAATTCTGGGAAAGCAAAAAAATCCAATATATGACACTTCTACATAGACCCTCTGTTCTGTGATTGTTAGCAAGATGAGTATTCTATTTGGGACAGAATTATTTCAGGACCTTATCTGAAAGCAAATATTATAGGGTTCCTATAATATGTTCAGAAACATCCCTGGTTATGCTCTATACCAGTATAAGTAAAACAGTGATTTGCTTGGAAACACCTGATAAAATGCTTTAAATTTTTCTCTCTCTTTGCCAGTCAACAAATTATTTTTGAACTAATCCTCATTTTTTGTTTTTGACCAGCTCTTTTATATTCTGCTTACCCTTCACTGAACAAACTCAACTGCCTGCTTTTCTGTTCTAGTAGAGCTTTGCAGATAACTGGAACATCTTAAGCCCTTCCAGAGTAATAAAAATTCCCAAAAAATTTCAGTTTTATTCGATCATCTTTTATGGGATCACAGGCACTTCTTTAAGATCTGTTGATATTTTGTCCTGCTTTGACTACAGCTTTAATGTCCCTTCTTAGCTCCCAAAAGTGAGGAGGGAAACAGCAGGGAATTCAGCTCCTCATTCTTTCATAACTTGCAGCTCCAACGAAAAAATGGGAAACAAATATGACCAGGAATGTCTTCTTGGTTCTCCTTCCCCTTAAAGCTCTTTTCATTTATTTTTTTTTTCTCCTCTCAGCATCTGCCTGAATTCAAGCTTCTTCTGAAGCCCTCACTGACAATTTTTCATGGATCTTTTGAGTGGAGAAAAACAGTCCTTTTTACTTTTCTGAACCATTTTTAGCAGAGAGCCTCCAGGTAATCTCTCTCACTGAAGAAAACAGGTCTCCTCGTATCATTTTCCACACGAGGCACTTAGAGAAGCAAAGACAAACACAAAATGGATGGAATCATTTGCAGAAGAGCACATTAAATTGCTGATAGGCAGTGGTGGTTGCTTTGGAAAGGGGTGACCATGGCATTTTTGCAGTTTGTTATGGCTGTCCCAGATTTTGTATAGTTGTTTTTTGCTTTTTTTTTTACTGTCCAGGCCTTCATAATGCATCAGAACTCATTAGGGCAATTTGTTGGTGTCAGTTCCTGTTACAAAAATGGGAGGCACAGGGATGGAGCACTGCAATAGCAGCCTGTCTCCGAGACTGTGCTGAACTGCTCTGTGATGTGCCTTGGATTTTATAAATAATTGAAAACAGTAAGTGGCAGGAGAGCTAGCAGCAGGAAGCACACAACTCACTGCAGTCTCTGTGTGAGCAGCTCCCCTGGACTAAATAAAATCAATAATCACCAACCAGCCTTTCTTGGGTACTATAAAAGCTAAAGATCCCATATTGCCTTTTATAAATGAAAACCAAGTAATTGACAGCAGTGACAGCTGCTGAGAGCACAGCACTCACTGCCTGGGCTCAGGGCCTCTTTCCTCTCCCTCCACCAGCAGAAAAAACACATATATTGCAAACCCCAATGACTGGCATTGCTGTGGTAACACAAAGAAAGAACTCACTTGTTGCCTTATAATTGGAAATGAAAAAAATGGAAGCACTGCCAGCAAAATGTTGTTAATGAGGCGCTCTACGGGCTCTGATTTCAAAAGCTAAAATTTGCTTAAATCAAAATAATAAGGAAGAATTCTCTGGGATACTACTGAGAATTCAGACAGCTCTTGATGTGTCCCCTCCATCCCCAGCTAGTTCTATACATTCCCCACCACCACCAACTGGAGATATAATAGGAAGGAAATGTGCTACCTGACTCAGTGTATCGCTGTGGGATTATTAATCAGTCAGTGTCTGTGAAGTACAAGGAAAACGAAATGCTGCACACAAGTGTTAAATATTATCTTCTCCCAGACTCATTCTCCCCCTCCAGCCCTTCAGCTACTCTTCCTCCCTTCTCCTGTAGATTACTACATACTTTGGTGTATTTGCAGCACACCTGAACAGCACCCCAGGGTTCCAGGCTGCAGAGTGGGCTTGTTTTCAGGAGGCAAGGGCTGTTCTGTAAAATGCGTCTGAAAAACTTTTCACAGTCATTTGTTGTAGAGAACCCTGAATAAGCTATTCCCTCACCAAGTTTTCTTTCCCACCAGCCTAAAATTACTCTAAATATCTGAGACAGCAGCTAACCTACTTTACACTGAAGTATTGACCCAGGAGTACCTAAGTGCTTTGTACCTACATGCACCCCGTGATGATGGACTGCTTTTCTGCTACTGAATAAGCAAGACAAAAAAACTACATTCGATCTGGAACCTTCCCAAGGCTTCCTGGTGCCCTAGGGCACACACAGGAAATCTTTGCTTTTTACAGGCCATTCACACCCCTTTTCATGACGAGGAGAGTGGACAACCCCTTCCCTTGGAAAGAGAAAAATCTCTAAGTAGAAGCCTATTTCTCTGATAGCAGGAGGAGCTTGAAATCCCTATTTTAAAAGAGATTCTGGGACACTCAGTGTCTTCCTACTCCAACCTATCAACCCCATTTTCCCGTTCAGGTCCTTCTGTGAGTGGAAGCTGAAGAGAACTGAGAGCAGCATCCTTAGCCACTCCCCAGATATTATCCCAGGACAATTCTGCTGAGCGCTGGGGGGAGTGTGAGCCACAGCAGGGGAGAGCACCAGGCAGGGCAGAGCTGAAACAAGGCACAGGTGACCCAGGGCACTTTGCAGAGAGGCAGCAAGAAGGGCTCAGGTCTCCTGCAGCCTCCAGCCCGAAAATTCCAGGGTCAGGGTGAGTCCAGGTAAAACAGCACGGATATAAATCATGCATGCTGATAGTTCTGAGTTACAGGGGCTGTCTGGTGTTAAAAATATATCATAAATATCCAAGTAAATTTGGGAGCAGTTCATTTCTCCCAAATGTCAGCTTCAATTAAAAGTACAAAATGTTTTCTCCCCGAAGGTTTCACAAAGAGCTGGTTCATTGCAGCCAGAGAAGTGAAATGAGGCCTCTAAAAGCACCCCCAAAATACAATCCTTTCAGACAGTCTAATTTTTATTTTGAAACAGGATAAAATTTAAAAATTGTCAACTGTTGGAAAATATGTTGATTTTATCTATCAATGTATTTTCTATCTAATATTAGATGGATCAACTATTTAATTCTAAAGGTACCCCCCATCCCACCTCCTTTTCGAATTACACATCCCAAACAGTAGATTCTGCTAATCTGCAATGTATGTTCTTCACTGGGTATTTTCAACAGCCAAACAAAATATTTCTGGGAAAGTGCAGTTTAATATGTAGCAAATGTAGCTTCTTTTGCCATCTTCTGAATTATTGTTATGAGGATGTGTTTTTGCCTTAAATGAATAGACTTCACATTTTCCCAGCCAGCTGCACCGTGAGTGACACAGGGTCCATGTTAGTCCCCTATTAGAAAAATCAAATTTCCTATGTAATTGGGGATAGATTAAAAGGACTTCATCAGTCATCATCCAATTTCTCTTTTCTCATTTCTCTAAGGCATTATATTCTAAAGTATATAGGATTGGTGGAGGTTTTTTGTTTTCCTTTTTTTTCTTTTTCTTTTGTTTTTCCTTTTTTTCCTTAAGTCTTCAAATTCAGCCCACACTCACATTTTATTTGATGGATCTCCTATACCTTGGGAAGAGCAGGATATCAGGGCTGTTATACCCTGTGTGCTGGACAATGCCAAGATCTGAAAATCTCTCAGTGATTGACAGGGGTTGAACTTTTAAAGTTCTCAGCCCTTGACTGAAAGATGACCTTTTTTGTCAGACTTTTATCTCAGGATGGCAATTTTGGTGGGTGAGGCATTCAATAGTGAGGGAACAGCTCTGGTAAAAGAGCTGAGGTAGTGCCCTTTCAAATACACCATCTCTAAAAACTGAGCACAGTGATGCCATTTTAGCCAAACCTTCTGAATTTATTCCATGTTCAGGGACTTCACATCCAAATAAATATCCACACATATTTACAGGAGTATAGGAAACAGCCATGAAGCACACACATGCCTAGGAAAAGTTAATCAGTAGCAGTTGAACATTTATTTCTTCTCTTAGGACTTTTTTTCCCATGTAATACATGCAGCCCGAGGCAGGACCTCATAATCATCATTGTAGTCTTATCCTGCCTTTTCCAAAACTTAGTAGATATTACTGGGATAAAGTATTAATTCTTTTACTCCAGCTAAAGGAGTGTATTATGAATTTCCTGATAGACAAATTTATTGCCCATATATTATAATTAGATGCAAATTAAGGAGTTTGTCAGAAGATTCTATGATTAGTTATTATCCAATATAAAAGAAAGCAGTGTCATTTCACATCCTTGTGAGAAGAATTTTGGTTTTTCATTACAGTGTAAACAATATGGTTCACAGAGAAAGTGTATTTGATTGTTTACATGTTTCAATTTTTTCCCCATTCAAACTCTGAATAGCCATTAACATGAGATCAATCTTGGAATGCAAAGACCTTGGATGGGAGTTTCCCTCAGATGGCACAAGCAGTTTCCTTTGTTTGATAAAATCTGCATACAGGTGAGGAGGAAGTGGTAGTTGAGATTAAAAGTCTTTATTATATCACAAAGCATTTTTCAGGATCTGTAAGGCAGAATCAAGCTGTTTGATGGTGCATCTGCCCAATGGATGGACAATTTCAATGAGTATCATAGAAATTACTCAGATACCTGAGAAATATATGTCATAATTTCGAGAGATTTGCAAATTTTTGAGAGTGCTGAGGGTGTGCAAATTCATTGAGAACTGAATAATTCTTGCTGCATACATTTGTTGGTTACCAGCCTGGGCAATAATTTAGGAAAATTACCAATGGCAGTTTTCAATGGACTTCCAGCTCAGGAAGCTGGGAAAGCTGAGAGAACTAACAGAGAAGGGATTAAAAATTCTCTACTCATCAATTTTCTATATTCCTCCCTCAAAATCTACTATTTGTCACTGCTTAGGACAGAATATTCAGCGAGGTGGAACCTTTGCTCTGACACAGTGTGGTTCTTCCCACGTTTTTCTGTGCTTGATAACAGCACTGTCTGTCACCGTGGAGCTACATAAAACTCCTCTGTGGATTTATGTTCATTTAAAAGAGAACTGGGGGAGGGGGGGGGGGAATTGAGGAAAAAGCTTTTTCCCTCTCGCTCGCTGTCTGTTCGGAACAGAAGCTCCTGCTATGACACAGCCAGGCAGCTTCTCTCTCAGCAGAGTTGAAGTTGGAGAACTTCTCTCTTCTTCAAGCTGACTTCCAGCCCAAAGTGCTCAGCAGGGTCTGCAAAGCAGGATGTTAAACGCTGCAGGGCTGCTGCTGTGTGGGTGACAAGGGCGGCGACATCAGCATAAAGCAGCTCCCGGACAAGATGGTTTAAGGTCTTGGTGTGGGCCTTCAGATCACCAAGGATCTCACTGTCCTAAGATCACCAAGAGTGGTCACCATAACAGCTCATTAAAACCTTCATCAACAACCTAGTTTAGTTAAGCTTAGCTGCATCATCTTACTGATCCCATGTGTCTCCTGCCTTACAATCTAACAGCAGAAGGCTGAATTTTGAACATTTTCAGACACCTCCCCACTCCATACAGTTACAGGCAGCCAATACTATGTGCAGCTTCTACTTTAAAGTAACACTGACTGTGAGAAAGAGTTAGCTGAGCTTTAAAATAACACAATAATTCTTTAATAATTAAACAAAAAATTAAAAACTGATTTAGAAAATAGTTACCTGAATACCTCTAATTTAATCTTTAGGCAATTGCTTTATCGCTCAGTTTAAAGAACATCCTGGGAAACTTTTTGCAAAAAGCAAAGGACCAGTTCTGTAAATTAAAATACTCTGTTCTAGAATTACCAACAGAGAGCAGGAAAACACCATAAAGACCATGTGTCCATTCTAATGAGCTCAGATTTCAAATGTGGGAATACTGACAATGAACTGCTTGCAAACAAGCTAAAGAATTATTTGCAGACATTATTTGGCAAATTCACTGAATAAATTATTCACCATGAATTATTCACCCAACTCTATTACTTACCCTCATCAGGCACTAAAGCCATCGAAACTTGAGCTTTATTGTTAACCATTATAATTATGAATTATAATTAATTCTCAACAATGTTGTCAAGAGACTGCAACATGACTGAAAAGTGTGCAACATTCCAAAGGTATCAATGACACGAATAATTCCCTCAATGCAAAACATGACATTAAAATAGGCCGAGGATAAATCACCACCAATGAGTAAGCAATATAATAATTTGCTGCTAAAACAATTAACATTTCAAATGTTAATTCTCCTATTCTCTGCAGCCACATAACAATGAGTCACCGAGCTGGAGAAAGCTGCAAACAAATCTAACTGGGCAACACAAGGGAAAAAAGAAAGTTCTCTTGGAGAATTACCTCCTATCTCTTTGTAGCAGTTGGTGGGCAGCTTTTAAAGCATTGTTTACCTCATAGTTTAGTGCTACTGAGAATCAAGCTACATAAATATTTCTCTGGGGTTTTTTTAAATAAAAATAAGAATAATGCAGAAAATGAAAGGTGATAGCCCCTACAGCTGTTCACTGTGTTCACCCTACCTATGAGAAAGACATGAATGAAATGTTCATTTGAAAGGTATTCCACCCTCTTCATAAGGAAAACTGAATGTCTGTATGCTCTGTATGCTCTCTGTCTTTGCCACATATTCCAAATTTTACTTTGCTTTCTCTTTCTTCCTTCCTTCCTTTCTTTTTCTTTCTTTCTTTCTTTCTTTCTTTCCTTTTTCTTTCTTTCCTGCTTTCCTTCTTTCTTTCTTTCCTTCCTTCTTTCTTTCTTTCTCTTTCCTTCTTTCTTTCTTTCTTTCTCCCTTTCTTTCTTTCCTTCTTTCTTTCTTCCTTTTTTTCCTTTTCTTTCTTTCTTTCTTTTCTTCTTTCTTTCTTTCTTCCTTCCTTTCTTTCTTTCTTTCCTCCTTTTTTTCCTTTTCTTTCTTTCTTTCTTTCTTCTGTTTCTTTCATTCCTTCTTTCCTTCCTTCTTTCTTTCCTTCTTCTTTCTTTCTTCCTTTCTCCCTTTCTTTCTTTCTTTCTTTCTTTCTTTCTTTCTTTCTTTCTTTCTTTCTTTCTTTCTCTCTTTCTCTCTTTCTTTCTTTATTTCTCTCTTTCTTTCTTCCTCTCTTTCTTTCTTCTTTATTGTCATATTAACAAATACTGCCATTTCCTTCCTGTTAGGTTGCTTGATCTAGACTTTGGAGCCCATTAAAAACTTTTCTCTACAGTGTGACGTCCTCCCTACTCCACTCTCAGTTGAGATAATCTTGTCATAGTAATTGCTGCTGTCATCATCAATATTAGGGTTCATTTTGATTTCTTTTCGAGCCTACATGTTTGCTCAGCTCTTCCAGCCAGCATGACTGATCAGGGTGTGTGAGACAGGAGCTTCAAGATTTCTGGTATTTGTGTGGTCACCTGGAATGTGGAGGCCAGTAGACACTTCATTCAGAGTCACTCATGTCATCATAATTGTCACTGCATTTAATATGACAATGAACTCCTGGTTCTGGTTACAGCCATCCAAGCTTTGCTGCACGTTACCAGCCATTTGGGGATAAATGTACATTTGATTCTGGTTGTTTGAAGAGTTGTGACACAGCTTCTGCAAGATTAAGAAAACCTCATGAAACATTCCATTTAAGGGGGTATTTTTAACTTTTATTCCTGCTAGTGTAGCAAGACAAATCCACGAAGGCAGTACTGTATTTGGACTTAATTACCTTAAAAAAAACCCACTACATATCCAAATATTCTCAAATAATTGGAATAGTACTACTCCAGGTAGCTAAGGCATGGAGACCTAAAAATATCAAAGTGGTTTTGAAGCTTTCTTATTTTTAATAGACAAGAAGGTATCAATAAGTATTACAGCTTCCATGAATACATAGCAAGATATTAATAAAATATCAGTCATGAAAATCTGACTTGTTCATAATTAATTAGAATACATCTGATACTCTTCTTAGCTAGGAACCATATTTAAAATAAATGACCTGTCAAGTAGCATTTTGAATACAAACTGAAGGTTAAAATAATTCTAATATGGGCAAAACTTTTTTATTCCTGTGAACTAGTATGGCAGTATAAATGTGAAAGATATCATCTGTCACTATAATAATATTTAGGTTTTTTGGGGGGGAGGGAGGAAGGACTATGTTAAGTAGATAACTGCATCTTAAAAGTTCATGGCTATGCATGTGGCTTGAATGCAGCAGCAAACTAATTTAGTTCCACTTGTGATCTTGCAATAATTTCTGTCAATCAGGATGGCATTAATAAAAAACCTCAATCTAAACAGAAGTGCTGTGCAGCGTGTATAATGTATACACTCATTGAAAGAGGCTGAAAAGATTGCAGTCACACAATTAGGGTAACATTTGACAGCTTTAATCACTTTGAATCTCTTCACATCACTTTTAAATGTCAAAACCACCTCCAGAGATCTCATCAGAACAAAGCATTACTTAAATTGCAAATGAAACTATCCAAATTCAGCACACTATTATTAAAAAATATTAAAAATGCCCCACATTATTTTATGAAAAACACTCATAAAACATTCTATGATGCAACATTGAAATGAGCAAAACAACAACTATGGCTCATTAAAAAAAGGTATTAATGCTAAATTTACTCTCCATTAGCATGTCATGAGACGTTATTTTTCACACTGTGCTGTGCTGTCTTCCCCAGGCAACCAGGATTTCTTCCTTCATGTAAAAAAAAAATTAGGATTATTTAAAGTATGAAATCCTTGTAATTTAGTGAGGAAAGATATATAGGTAGACAGATAGCTGTAAAAAGGGTTTTGTACTGATATCATGCAGCAACAGGCTGCCTATCCTGTTCATTTATGGGTTTTCTAATCCTTTTTTCACAACAATTGTAGCTGCTACCTCCATGACATATTGCCATTTATTCTGTATGACTTATTTGTATACAAAGATTATGTAGTGATGTATCCTTATGTTTTAAATGTGTCCTATCCTTTAACTAATTGTTTTCTTTGTGTTCACTAGACCACACTTTTGAAGGCTTAAAAATGCAGCAACATGAATCCTGTTTCTAAAAATTCTTTTTCAGCCCACAATATTCCAGTTATGCAGTTATTTTTACGATATTATTATTTTTAAGTTCTTAGGGTTTTTTCCCATCTATAGCACCATCCAAACTGAAAGAAAAACAACCAGAAAAAAATCTCCCTGTGTCGATATTTAGCTATTACTCAGCAGATATTCCTGTAGTGAAGCTAAGAGCACTTTCCACACACCATTGTACTCTTTGATAGCCTTTCAGAAACCAGCCACTAGAAAGCTGAGGTAAGAAAACCAGCCACTAGAAAGCTGGGGTCCCACTAACAGATCTACAGGTGGATATTTCTTGTCATCCTTTGAAATCCTCTTGGATGATCTCAGGGTGTGTGCCCAAGTAAAGCACTAGGCCCCACTTTTTCTTTTTTTGTTCAGAGGTTCATGATTTCCTAGTTTTTGGATATGTTAAGAAAATATAGTCCTGCTGTGTCCAGCCTCCTCTAAGTGGAAATTATATTTTCTCAGCATTTTCAAAAATTGAGGCTTCTAGAGAGGTACAGAAGTACCTGTATGCAATACAGAAGTATTGCATAGCTGACAGACATTAGTGAGCAACATTTAAAAATAGTCTTAAGTATTATTATATGTGGTTTAGTTTTATTATTCATAGTATTGGATTTTTGTTGGAGTGCTGTATTTGATTTAATTAAGTCAATCTACATTCAGTGTGAAGGATAAAAAGAGACAACAGAGCAGGAAGAAAGTTGTTCCTGTCAACACGTGTAGGAGCCACTTGCTATGGAAAAACATTTAAAAACTGCTCCTCTGCCAGACTCAAACCCATTGCAACAATCAGTAAAATTTAGGCAGCATCTAGTTTGAAAAGGATACAGCTGATCCCTGATCCAGGGAGCTGGAGGCAGGAGAGCCCACACACAGCACGCCCAGTAACAGGTCACCGAGTTCCTTTCTCCTCTCAACCTACCCCAGCCAGTTTTCTCACTCAGCCACACACAGCATGTGCAAATTTGAACAATTCTGCACCGCAGGGAATATTCTGCAGGAGCTACATGATAAGATTGCCAAATGTTTTCCTCCTTGCTCCCTTTGTCCTTGAGTTTCCCGCCTCCAATCGCGGGGCAAATCCGGCGCGTGATCCGAAGGGAAGGTTCCTCGCCCAAGGGTCGCGTTCCCTGTGTCGTGCTCTGATATTTGCAGCCACCAGCCTCCATATTTTTAGGTTTAAGCACACTTTTTGCCTTTGCAGATGTCGTGCAACCGCATTACCTGATTTTTGTAACAGGCTTTACACCTTGAGGAGATTGCAAACGTTTTGTGACTTTGCCCTCCTGCCCCGCAAGCACAACAAGGAAAATCTCAGTATTGTTGACTTCTGTGGAATTTCATCTATTATGTATGAGGTTAATTCTAGATAGCAATACAAGCCAAGTTGTGTTTCTTTTACTACTGTTTTCTTGTGTGACCTTGTATGAGTCATTTTACCTCAGAGGACCTCACTTTTTTCATGTGTAAAATGCTCGGAGAGCATTAATAATCCTCATTTTACTGTTCTGCAAAACACTTAAATCAAAAGACTTAAAGTGCAAGATACTTCTCCAATTATCAAATATACAGTGCTGACCAGACAGGTTCTTTATTCTATTTGGGCATTTGCAGATCTGAGCTGTGGCACCCACTCAAACTGCAATCTGGTTGTTTACTTGCTTTATCTCATAGTGTCACATACAGTAGCGTGTTTGAAAAAACACTGAGGTGACTGGAACGTCCTCCCACAGGGCCAAACACTCTAATGTGAGCATATATTATTCACTAGGTTATAAGCAAGGAAAGACAATTACAGCAGAAAGAAAGAAGTGCTGCAGCAGTGGCAGCATTCAGTGTGTTGTAAAGCAAAAACAGAGCATTGAAAGCCAGGAGTGGGATAAACTTATCATCTGTTCCTATCTCAGAACTGACCAAAGGCCAAACAAGTTTCAAGGCATTATTGAAGTTGATCTGTACACACAGTCAGTAGAAAGACAATACCTGACTTTAAGAGCTTGCAATCTAATCAAAGGCTTATTATGAGAAAGTCTTTCTGCGGGAGGATGAAAAACCACAAATGGACACGTAGGGGCCAACAGAGACAGCTTGTCTGCTCAATTAGATGTTGATTCAACATTCCCAACCCAGCCCTGAGTGAGACAAACAATGCTGGCGTGGGGCCACTCTTGCCTGTGGCCCAGAATCAGAGCAGAATGATGAAACACAGTTCCTGAAAATAAGGTCAAAAAGGGAATGGACTCGGTAAAGCTGTTGGTTTTGGCCAAATGTTTCACTGGTGAAATATCCTCGAGGATCCCATAAGCTGATTACTGACTGGTACAGGGGTGGGAGAGCAAGGAATAATTTTCTCCGTCGAGGACATTGTGTCTTTGGGCAACAGATTTAGAATCTACTGTAAAAGAGACCTTGGCTTTCTTACATTGGTGCTGATATTGTCAGATTTATTTCATGATACCCATCTATGACCTGCTCTGTAGAAACTTCTGAGCAGCACCTGAAACAGTGGGAGCAGTGCCGTGAAAATAAAAATATTGTAGATTTTTCTGCGCTGTGATGGAAACTGTAGCTCAATTAAGGTCAATATTCTTTCCAAAAATTCTTGGAAAATGTTCCCGGTAACTTTCTGTGGAGAACATTCCTTTCTTCTCTGCTTTACTTGAAAAACTAATGAAACTTCAATGAAAAAAAAAATGCTTTAAGCGAATTAGTTCCTATGCTAATTGTCAGGAGGTTGACATGATGTTGAAAGAAACCTGAAAATTCAAATGACTGCTCGGTGAAATAACAAGATTTTCTAATTTTGCTGTGTAAAATACATGTATTTTTGCAACTCACATTTTTAACAGGTAAAGTTTTTTTCAAGCATATACTTGCCTACTGACACATTTAGCATAGTCACTCAAACATCTTTTTTCCACTCTTTTGTGTGTACTAAATGCCTAATGTGCTGCTGAATGCCAGTGGATGTTCTCTTCCTCTGTTAGCACAGTGTTTTAAGCATCTGTGTGTGTATATACAAAAATTAAGCTTTTTACTAGTCAATTATAATTCAGAACTCATCTAAGGACTGAAAAAGACAAAATTATTAGCAAAGGAACTGGGCATGCCCAAGGCTGATGTCCTGGTGAGGAGGGAATTATTTTAATAAGTGTGAGAAAGAGGTTTAAGAATTCAGCTTTCCCACTGGGAAAAGAACTGAGCACAGTATGAATCAAAGTTCTAAAGTAAACTAAGCAAGATAGACTGTTACACCATTTAGCAGGCCAGGTCTTTAAGTTATATTATCCAAGCTTACAGTATGTAAAGGACCTTTCTTCAGGGATGAATTATGGATATCATGTTAAATTTATAACCCACTTCCATTACAAAGGCCTATTTTAGCCTCTTGTCTAATTATGATTTAGAAAATTGGTTTGGCCTGAAAATTGTCTGATTTACTCTAAAGGCAAAGGAGAATGTTTCCACAGAGTGTAAAGATAATTTATGGCACAGTTTTTCACGCAGAGGTCATTCAATTATTATTTCCCTGATTTGAAATTTTGTCTTTTGCCTAACATTTCTTTGGCTCCACCCAGGTCAAGAATAGCTTATTGTTACCTCTTCAAGTATGCTTTTTTTCCCCCTTCTTTTTCTTTTTTTTTCCTTTGTTTTGTTGTGTTTTAAGATAAGAAGCTATTGAAAACTTTTGAATTATAGTTGATAAAATGATAACACATATTCATCTTATTTTTTCCGTAATCTGTTGTTTTCTATCACAATTCCATCAATCATGAGGAAAAAAAAAAGCTCTTAAGGAGAAGGGTCAGACTGAGGCTTTTGCAAAGCACGGTGTATGTTTTTTTAATTATCTTATTGAAAATCAGGGGGGCATATGTGCCAAAAATTATTTTAGTGCTTATGCATCATGTAATTGCATTTACTGTTTATAGCTTTAGAGAGACTATTTGTTTTCATCCACTCAGAAAGAAACTTAACCAGCAGGAGGATGAGAAGTCCATCAGAGAAGGAGGGAACACTAAGACAGAGAAGGGACAACAGGTTTAAATTCCTACTCTAATAAGCTCCAAATAAAAAATAAATATATACCATGAATCTAGAAATAATTTACTTTTCTTTCAAGCTCAGTGGTTAAAATCACATTAATTATTACAGATATGTATTAATACCTTTGAGATGGAAAATATTCTACATTTGCAATGGAAGGAAAGATTTTAGGATACCATGGAAAATAGGTTATAAAAAAAAAAAAGAATTTTTTCTTGGGGTTTTTTGGTTGGTTTGTTAGGTTTTTGATGGATTTTTTGTTTGTTTGTTTTTGTGGGGTTGGGGGGTGGGGTGTTGGGGTTTATTGTTGTTGTGGTAGTTTGCTTGGGTTGGGTTTTTCTGTTGCTTTGTTGGTGCTTTTTTTCCCCAATCACTTTTAGAATAAAGGAGCAACACCCACTTAGGAAATTATGGAATTAGACAACTTCTTTTTGACTGATAATTGTAAAATTATATGGCTTGCTTATTCTCAGATGTATGTAATAGAGTTTTAGTTTTGATATCATAAAACGAAATACTTTGTAAAGTGGCAGGAGTGCACCAGTACTATACACTTAATACAAGAATTTGGAGCAAATTCTATTATATGAAGATGATCTCCTGTACTGGTCCTGGTGTTCTGTTCCAAACATCCAGCATGAGTTTCTCCCTCATTTTCAATTCCTCCAAATTTGGATCCCATCCTAATGATTTCACCAGTCACAAGCAAAATTGTCCTTCGTCTGGAACCTCAGGACTCCAGGAGACAAACGTTGTCAGGGAGGCTCCCAGAGAGAAACCCAGACTCTCTTAAAAGGTAAATTACAAACTGAACACAGCCACAAATGAATAAAAATGTAATGGGAAAATAATTTCACTCTGGCCTGTGCTTGTCAATGCAGTTCATCCAAACTTGATTCAATAATATTATTTTCTCTTTCTTACAAGGACAGCCCTTGTCAACCCCCCAAGATTTGAAGGTATTTGTTGGGTGGATTCTGTCACAACTGAAAAAAAAAGAAAAGGAAAAAAGATTTCTGCAACTCTAAAATGTAACCTACACAGCAACCTAGGGTGACAGGTAGAGAGCAACCTTCCCCATATATGTGAAGCCACACCATTTAATACTTATTTATACAAAGATGTTCGTGATGTCAGGTAGAAGGTGAATTTACAGTATAATCTCTTTAAGCTACTCCCATTAAAAATCACCCATCAAATTTCTGCTTGCAACCTCTTGGTCTGCTCTGCCTTTGAGTGATATATTAGAACATAAAGGCGTAAAAAAACTCATGAAAATTGCTCAGAATGTCTGTAATAGGATGTGGTGAATAAGAGTCGAGGCCTGGATTTACATCTTTCCCATGTTTTCTCTTAGAAATCTATCCTTTCAACATTCCTTGCTAAAGGAATCTCTTTTTCAGCAATCATTGCCATCATTCATACAGCTGCTAACTGGCAAAATTGTGAATGTTGGATATGAGTGAATTTATTTGAAGTGTAAGTGAGGCCGAACTTCGAGGAAGAGGGATCACAGATCGAATTCATACATTATAAACATTACAAATAATAAAATAATATTTACGGGGGAAAAATAAAATTGCCAAAATAAATTAGAAGTAAAAAGTAAACTCAGCCGTGTCCTGTGGAGCAAGCAGTTTTAATTATTATTTTTCCCTTGATTTCCTTGCCTGTGGTGCCTCTGTGACAGACACGACAAAAATTCCTTCTAAAATGTAAAGTGTGAATGCTGAACACTTTGTAGGCTAGAAAGGACTGCTGTAGTTCCCTTTTGCAGCACAGCTGCCATCCCTTCTCTCCTAGTCCTTTCTTCCTTTTCTCTTAACCCTGAGCAGCATTACTTAGTGTAGGGTCTGCCAAACAAGAGGTGAGAGATGATGGACCCCCTGAGGAATGAGAAAATGGAGAGGTTGACTGCACACATTGCACATGAATAGCAGGAGGAGATGCTGTTCTACTCTGGGTACTTTCTGCCATCTAAAGGTATCCTCTAAAGTAACTCAGCATTACAGAGTGCTTTGAGCACTGAACTGTGAGCCAGGAAACCTGGGTTCTATCCCTCACTGCATAGTTTTGAATAAATCACTTGCTTGGACTGGGTTTCTCAGTGTGTAAAACACTCATTATGACTCTGATGTGTGTCTGGAAAGCAAACCAGAAGTGAAAAAAATTTCTTTAAATCACCTCTTCGCTAATGTGGCAACGCAGAGCTGAGAAAATCAATGCAGGGAAAAAATACAAATATTTCTAGTCCTTGGAGACCTGCACTGGAAATCAGCTTGGACATTTCTCTGTCCATACATGTTTTTACACAACCTGCTGATCTCCTCGTTATAATGGATAGCTGATTATAGCCAGCTAAATAAATAAGGGAGGGGGGAGGAAATAAGGACAAGGACAGCTGCATTTCCTAAATCATTAGGGGAGTCACGAACAGAAGTTTGGGTTTAGTTTAGTGGCTACCACTCTTTCTGTACTGCTTCAGGACTCAACGACCAAGTGGTCTTTCTGGTACTTGTTCCCCTGCATCCCAAAAATTAGGCAAATTAAGCAGCTTCTGTCTACTGCTTTTATTGGCAGTAAGATTCTGCTGCTGCATGTTCTTCTTTCAGGTTAACACAATTATAGGATAGTGTAAGGAAGCACAGATCTCATTATGAATAAATGCATGTGTTAATGAATAAAGCTGGAAGTGTGCACATAGAGACTGCACAAAACTTGAAGCTTGGGAAACAAGCAATCACTGCAGAGGTGACTTGGCTGTTGCGTCCAATATCACTTTTATCACGTCAGAAAAAAAAAACTAATTCTGTAATTCTGAGATTGTTGAAGGCATGTTCAGAGCGATGATGTCTTTAATTTCACCTTGGATGTGTAATTTATTGTTATTATTTCAAGTTAAATATAGTACCTAACTCCTTCTTCAGACATTACCATCACTCTCTGTGGCTACATCTGTTCCTGGATAAATCCATCACACTGATCCCTTGGCCATGTGGTATATTCTGATACATAATAGCAATTTTTTAAAAAAGTAATAAGAACCAAACAGTCCCCTAATAGATAACCTAACCAACATTTTCTCGCTCATACTTTTTGCAAGAGGTGCAACAGAGGTGATTAGATTTTTCCTCAGTTAATATAAATCTGAAATGCAAAGAAAATCTTAGGCTGAAAAATTATAAAATTAAAATATATACAGACTTGTTCTTTTTCATCCTGCCTCAGAAAAACTAAATAGAACTTTTACTTGGAAAGTACTCTAATATTAAAACTCCAGAAAAGGTAAAGAAAAGCATTCATGATGTTAAATTCATTTCTCAGAAATCTTTAGGTAAATGTAAACTTAACACCGAGTTCCTTTTAAAGCTGCCTTTCTTTTTGAGTCTCAGTTCCACAAATATTATGGTCAGCAGGTTCACCCTATTTCCAACTATACTGAAAAATAATCAATAGTCATTACAGAAAAGGACTGCCACCTGTACCTTTTCATGTATTACAACCAAAATACACAAACAAATCAATTAACGGGGGGATGGTGGCAAAGGGTGGATTAGTGGACCGAGTCAGGCTGTCTGTAGAGCAGGAAAAAGATCTCTGAGGTGTCAAAATGCAGACTGAAACTCTGCCCAACAGGCCAATAGAAGACAAACAACCACCTAAAAGAAAGTAAAGTGATCCTTAATCTCCAAAGTGCTCTGCACAGGTATCAGTGTTACTGACACTCCATATTGATACTGGTTTTGGTATTGTGTTACTCCATATTATCACTGATCTGAATGTTCAACAAAGCTCTGCAGGATGGCAGGTGCCAACTGCAGGTGGAAGTCTTCCAACTACAGGCCAAATTGTGTTTTATTCAGATCTTGCTTCCAATAACCTTTGGCAGTTCCACTGCCCTTCATTATGGTACTAATTAAACCAAATAACAACCAGCAACCATGCACAAAGCAAAAAATCCTACATTTGGTTCCTGCTGAGCTGTATAATTTTTTACACGATTCTTTATTGCGATTTAAAAGTTTTATGTGTGTTCTTCATGTGTGTGCCAAAGTGGAACTGACTGTCTCAAAGTTTATCAATGAGAAACAGCTTGTTTAGCAAATGGAGCACCCTCACCTAGATTATTTTAGTGTTGTACTGTGACTTGTGCTATGACATCCTTTAATTCTTATTTCATGCCTGAAATTTAAAATTAGATATGCTCGGGAAGTTGGTGAGAATTTCTCATTTTAAATGTTCTCTGGATTCCCTTCTGATAAGCACAGTCAAGTTGCAGTTGGGACTGCATCTCAAATGGTTGGAGGGCACACTTTCAACATTTGACTGAATTTGCAGCTGGGATAAGGAAAGGCCCAGCAGCAATAATGAAAGCCACTGTTCAGTATCCCAGGGAAAATGAACAGGGCTGGTCATCTCCATTTTTGTTGTAAATGGGGAAAGTGGAACCATTTCCATCAGCTGGCATGTACGGAATAGCTTCTATATTCTGCAACAATAATAGCAGTGCAGAGTACATGTAACAGATGTTTAAATCGGCATTTATCTCCAAATAAGGAAAATATTTTTATATTACCACTTTGTGAATTTAGTCTCTGCAAATAACTTTCAATTATATCAGTCTGTAAATGCCACCGAGGTACAAAATGAAGTTTAATTTATAAATGCATTTGTTTCTTTCTCTTTGCAGAGGTACTTAAACATCACAATGGCTAGACAAAACTTAATAATTACCTCTTGTTCACTATTGCAAATTATGTCTAAGAAAGAAAGGATTTGCCAGTCATGATTCTAATGACAATGTCAGAATTGATTGAAACACAAATGAGGCATTTTTTTAAACTATAAGTACTGATTTTTCAGTGAATAGCTACAGGAAAAGAATCTTTTCTTGAAATAAGATTTTGACTCTGCAGGTTTAAAAACATCACATTTACCTGAAAGATAATTTTTCCCCGTGGCGCGTTTTGAAAATGGAAGAACTATGAATACCAGGGGAATTCCACAGCCACACTAACGTAATTATTATTAGCCTCATTCATTTGTTATTGAAGTTTAATTTTATTAGACTCGTGACACAACGTTTGTCCTGGAAATCAAACATCATTGCTCTCTTCATGTGGGAAGAGCCTCCAGTAGCAAGGCCTTCACTCGTATCTGCTTCTAATCCCTCTCCACAGAAGTGCTCAACATCAGGCCGTGCTGCTCAAAGGGTATTTCTGCTGATATTTCTGCTGGTATTTCTGCCATTGCACCAGAACTAATCAGCCTTTTTAAAAGATAAGTGGCTCTACAGCCCCGAACTCGTTGCCACACTCATATTTTGTCCAATATGGGATCTTTGAGGGCTTCCGTGTAGAGCTTCAGAGATGTTTGGGAAAAATATTTGTACGCTGCCTACAGAGATATTTGGGGGAAAAAAAAAAGAGAAGCTCTAATCTCACAGTAGGCTGATGAAGAAAATCGAGTCCAGACTAACTCAGCGCTCTCAGGTCCCGTGCTGGAAACATTAAGAAAGATCATTTAGTGCTGTCTGAGTTCATAAAAACTCTTGGCCTTTAGGAGTCAAGTCTTACAGGAAGCAGTGGAATTCTCTCTGTGCACAGAGGCAGAACTTTGGGCTCCAAGAGGACATGATTTCACACTGAGTGGCGTGGCTGGTTAATCAGCTGCTGCCCACAGCCCTTCTCCCACTCAGATATTTTCCTCTGTGCACACCACGTGGGAATGCAGAGGGAGGAAATGGCTTGGGTAAAGGAAATATTCCCTTGTATCTCTTTATTATTTCCTTTTTGTTTCAGCCCTCACTTCTCTGGTGCAGTTCCCTGTGCAGCCTCTCACCTCTGCTCACACAGACACGGGATGGGAACAGGACAGGGGCAGAACTTCCAGGCAGGGCAGGAGCTTCCCAGGCTAAAACTGCTCCTTGTGTAGGAGCAAAGAAACAATTCCTTTCATTTGGTTTGCAAACAATTCGATAAATATCTTCCCAGAAACGAGTTAGATGTCAGAAACAATTGTCAGCTCTTTCCTTGTGGAACTCGCTCCAAGATGCAGCAGAGAGAGGAAACAAATAAACTTGTTTTGGAACATAAATTTTCTGTGCTTCCCAGCTGCTCACAGCAGGGTTTTCTGCTCCTTGAAACTAGTTAGTAATATCTACCTTTAGAGGCTAGTGGGTCACATCACCCCTTCATCTCCTGGATGTGAGTGGTTTGTGAGTTAAATGAATTAACTGACTTTCCAAGCGATTGAAAAGCCTGCAGACCCCTGGTGATCCACCGTGCCTCATGCACTGGTCATTGACTAATCTTGTTTTAATGGTCAGAGGTTTTTGCTTTTCATTTCGGTGAAATCACTCGTTTTATAATTAAAATAAGTGCTTACAAATATATTATCCCAATTTTTATACTTTTTAACAAAATGGAAGTCATCACTTTGCCTTGTATATTTCTGTTTACATTTCTAAATCTGTTTACATTAGCAGGAGGTGGTTTTGTGAGGTTTTTTTCCATTTCTGGAAATAACACAAAAATAAACTAAAGACACAAACAAACAAAAAAGGGAAATAAGCAAAAGGCTTACAAAAACTTCTTTTAAATACGTTACTCTGTTAATAAAGAGAGCCTTCCTTTCTCCTTCATTTGTACTGTATGTCACCTCCTGACACATTCTCCCCGGAGTATTGAATGTGCTTTAATGTTTTCACGTGGCAATCGATAATTATCAATTATACACTTAGTCATATAGTGCCAAACCCTTTCATTTAATACTTGGTTCATCAATTGTTCATATATAGGTTCTGTCAAGCAGCTTAATGGTATGATTGAATTGTGTGCTATTGATTTCCATTCTGTCAGGTTTATGCAGTGATTTGGAAATGCTGGGCCCATACACTGATGTGATTTCCTTGACTTCAATCGAGTCATTATTCCATTTTTGTAAGGGACCTGATAATCACATTGCCAAACATCTGGAGGGAAAGACCTTTTTGGTGAGGGTATAACACTGCCCTCTGCAGGGTCTCTCCACCTAACAAGTTCCTTTTAAAATGTAAGAGATTACTTTGGATATACTTCATTACACGTACTCTTATTATTCATGTAAGTAACTGTAAATGAGCCTTTGTTGTTTAGAAATACAGAGGCTAATCATGAGGAGATGGGCATGCTGGAATTCTGCTCAAAAGATGCCATCATCTTGTGAAAAATCAAAATAAATCGAAACCTTGACAGGGAATTGGAAATGGGCAGTGGGCTGTGCTTGCACACAATATTTGCAGTGGACTTGAGATACACTGGGGCAAACCCAGTTAGTTCACTGATTTGATACCTATTACACTAAAATTAGCTGGGTCAGTTAGACATTAGCTAGACAGCAAACATAAGGCAAATGAGAATTAGGAATAGTCAACACCCCTGACAGCAGTGTATTTCTAGTGCTGTCCCTTTTTTTGAATGCTCCTTTTCCAGAACACTATAATGGCTTTTTCCCTCCTGCAACTTGAATTTTCTCAAGAAAAGACAAAGATTGGTAAAGATAAACTCAAATAACTGAAAAAGCAATTTAAATAGTAAAACAACAGATGAAAAAATGCTGAACATCACAGCTATTCAAAGGTGTGTTGCACACATATATATTCAAGGAAACCCAAAAATAATTTCTTTCTTAGACAATACTTTATTTCATGATGTGTTAAGTCTTCCCCCTTCCTCCTGCCAGGAAGAAAACCACCACAACAAAAAGGAAAAAAACCCCTCACAACTAAATGAAAAGGACTCCTCAACCTCTATATAACTGACAACAACTTTGAATGACAGCGTGTGGAGCAAAGGATATATATTCAATCACCTCAGTCTTATAATGGGTTGCTTTTCATATTCAAATAAATGCCCACTAATAAATACCAGAATCATAACTGCATCCCACAAGGAAATCTCATTAAAACTTATTCTTCCCATCCCTCTGTGTCCTCTCCAAATGTCAGAGATAAAATCAGCTTTTTAGTACTCCTGGAAGATTAACAAGTATAAAATTTTTTGGAGCAGTTGAGCAAGTAAATCTTAGTCAAGAGACTTTTCTGACAAGACCTCCCTCATGTTTAAATTTTAGACACCAGAACTTAACTAACAGCTTAAGTATTCCCATCTTTATAGTATGGTGCATATAGAAATGAAATCTCTCAGCCTGATAAGCTTTTAAGGGCTCCAAAAATCAGGGTTGCCATATAGTTTTCTGCTGATTACATTTTAAAATAAAAAAATGTGGGGAAACTTATTCCTGAAACTAAGTGGAAGGAGAAATTTCTAGAAGAATCTCCTGTACATAAAAGGGAGAGTAATTTAAGAATGAAGGGAAATATTCTGACCTTGTAACTATCTAAACAAGCAAAGGGGAATCTTTAAGGAATAACTGCAGTTCCATTGGCATCAACATCAGCCTGTATGCATCTGAAGGCAGAATTTCTCTATGACACAAAATCATCAAAGTAATGAAGTCTTAAAAGCTGTGTGAATTTGCACCAGGTCCAAGCTCTCCTTTCTTCTTTTTTTTTTTTTCCTCTTGACAGATTATAAAACAGCATCCAAACTGTTTGTTAAGACTGGTGCAGCTGACACTATCTTAATTTTAATTTATCTTAACTAATAAAATGGGGGATGTGGGACTACAGGTGGACTCCCAAACCTTGGATATTAAATTTTCACTGAGCTATCAGCACACTAGATATTTTTCTAAAGACAGACAGTTTAAGCAGGTAGTATAATTCAGCAGCCCCAAACAGTATCAATAAGGATTGAAGGGATTTGGGAAGTGAAGATTTTCATTGACCTTTGGAAATGTGTTACTGAATCAGCTCTTTTCTTTTTCTGTAATCAGCTAATTTATGTCACTGGCGTTTTACTGCCAAGAGCGAACATGTACACCCAGGAAAAAGGGCATTCCTAAACTGCTGTCAGCATTAGAAACACAGTTACATAATTCACTTTGAAATATAGTGAACACAAATGTAATATGGAACTAGAAAAGGGGTCTACCTCCAACATTCAGCTGAGCCTGCAGCTATTAATGGTATCCCAAAACATCTGGATCTCTTTGGGTTTAGACAGCAAGCCCCAGACAAAAGTCTATGCTGTTGTTGGGAGTATCTCCTAATAGCAGCAGGACCAAAAGAAAAACTTTCTGCTACTTTTTGCTCCTGGCTGTGTCCTAAACCAAGATTTGTAGTCACGGGAAAAAGATTAAAAAAAATCTGCTTTTCAGAAAAGTGAAATAATGGTTGTGAAAGGCATTGACTTGACAGATCTAAAGACTGAAATTCCTTACTTTTGTGATACAGATCATGGTGACTTTTAAGATTCTAAATTCTTCGCAATTTAGGCAACAGATCCCTTTATGAATCCAGGCCTGTGTGTGTGTAGGAGTTCAGCCAGGCAGTTTAGCAGTTTTTCACCTTAATTCTGAATCAGAAGGGGCCATGGCCAGGGAAGGTCTGCTTGGCTGTGATAGGAATTTTGTAACAGAGACGTGCACACTGTGACATCCCTGAGCTGAGGCTACAATAAACAGCAAAATATTTTGGTCTCTAGCTGTTCAGTAAAAATTTAAAATCAAAGATCTTCTAATCCCATATCATCTCCACACTATCACTTGAGTCCTTGTCGTATAATGTAGAATAATTTAATTCCTTCTAGAAATGGCATGTCCTGTTGTGAGAAATACAGGAAAACTGCACCAATTCCACTCCTGGTCTTTTCCTAAACTTTCTCACACTTTCAGTAAAGTTTTGCTTGGTTTCATCCCTTCTGCTCCATGTCTAAAATCTCTTCCTGCAGAGTATCATCTAAGGTCAGCCTAGTCTCTGGTTATTCATAATTAGGTGCCAACAGAATCTGTATCACGCTGAAATAAGTGAACAAACCATGTCAGAGCTCTGGAACTCCTAGAAACTTTAATTAAAATTTAATATCGTGTCATATTACTTGAAATATTTACAGCAAACATCTCTATATGTCCACTGAAATGCATGTTAACATCTTGCAATTGTTCTGTAGTATTACAAGCATGAAACAGCCTTCTAATCATGCTTACAGGGCGATTATGTATAAAAGCTGATGACTACACGTGTGATAGGCACCTCAATTTTTAATGTCTCTGAGAATTCAGCAGGGATTTTGAAATAGTATCTGAAAAGTATGTGTGGAAGTCCATAAAAAACATCCAGACTGCCCACACTGTAGGTAACTAGAGTACATTTCATCATTAATAGATAAATGATGTATATCCATCAGTACTCTCCTTTTATGTATCTGATGAACACCTCACATATTAAAAACTCCAAAATGTTTAGTAAATGTAATTTACTAGTAAATGTAATTTATTAGTTTCAGCTTATCTCTTGCTCAAAGTGTAAATTTTAGCCAAATTCTGTGAGAATTCTGAAATGCTTAAAAAACTTCTGTCTGTGAAGAACAATACTCTGAGTAAATAAAACCACTTACTTTTACTGGTATATTCTCACTTAAAACACTTAAAGGGATCACTAGCAGGAATCTGAATATTAGGGAATGCCTTTGACTGAAAACTCTATTCAGACTCCTTTCAAGGTGGCATTTAAGCAGTTAAATGCAATATAGATATTTGTCAGTTGATTCACTGTTCTCTGTAGCTGTAATACAATATTTGCCTCTAGTATTAGTGCATTTTTCTCTGAATTAATGTGTCTATGTGTCTATCTATAGGATTTTTTTGTAATTATTCATTAAAGATTTTCCTGCAGTTCTACAAATTTGAGAGTTGCCTGCTAACATGGGGTTGGTATATTGTCCTAAGTAAGCACCAGTTGAAAACACTACTGGGAAATCTTATTCCCCAGGACAAGAACCAGAAAGTTAAAAATCACCAATAATACAGATGAAGTAACTCCAAATGGTTTAGGGATTTTTCAAAGGTATTTTATTTTTATTCTAACAGCCTCGTAGCTCGAATAGACAATAATTTGTAGAGTCCTGCTGTTTTCAGACAAAGTACTTGGAGTAATGATGGTGGTGAGAATTTAAACAAAAGGATGAATGACACTAGGGTTACATAATAGCATCACACCATTCCATCTATTTGCTGAAGAGCACCTTTAGAAATGTTTGCCAGGCAGTTTGAGCCATGCTTTGGGCTTTACCTGGAGCTGGATAAGCACAGATCCAGTCCCAGAGCTTCCTTTTTGATCGTGGCTGTTGAAATGCAAATAGCACGGGAAGAGGTGTCTCTGGAGAACTCACACACAAAGAATAGGTGGTTGTTCTTTGTTTTGAAGGAGCAGGAAATATTTCCATGGGCTGGAGTACCTGAATCAGACATTGATCACAACGGGCCAGCCAAGGAAATGCTGCTCTTCCTTTTTCCTTGGCTTTGCTGCCCATGGAGAGGAAGTGGGAACTGGAGGGTCCTCTGTGTCCAAGTTCTTTCCCAGGTATTACTCTGCTCTGCTCTCTGTTTTTCCTTGTGACTGGGACATCAAAGTGGTAGTAGAATTAGCATTTTAGTAGGATTTTGTCCCAATAATAACCACTCAGCTCATGCTGCAAGTTACACCCATTCAAGGTTCCTCTCAGGAGATGCTGGGTTGTCTCATCAAGGCTGACAACATTTTTGCTTCAGCCAATCCCAAACTGCTTTGAAAAGTGGCATATTTCTTTTTGGAAGGTAGTTGAGTATAAATAACTACTGAACCAGAACACTTTTTGTGGGAAATTATGTTTTTAGAAGGGATTTAACCTGAGTATTTTGTTCTCTTCACACAGTATCTACCAAATCTTCACTTCTTCCTTGGTGTCCACACGTTTTTTTCTCTGCAATATCTCCCATTTCAAGGTACCTTTCCATTAGACAGATTATTTTGTGATTGATATATGAAGCTACAGTACTACTTTGCAAAGCCTGTTTCAATGTTTTTCATGTATCTTTGACAGTATAAGGATCTCCATGCTACCATTATTGTTATTATTATCAAAGTATGAATCACAGAAAGATTCTGAAAACTGTTCCCCAAAACTGGGCCCCCAGATGGCTTCACTAACATAAAGTTTGGTGTTAGGAGTTGTTGAATAAAAAAATCTGCTGCAATTCACTGTGTTGGTTTGCTTTCTTCAGAAATTGAGCTGGATGGACATCAAGCTAACAGGTTTGATTAATATTATTGCATTACTTCTTACAGAATGGGAAGGCCTCAATAAAAGATAAGTCATGACAGCCAAATCATTTTGTATTTGCACTCTCAGATAATCTAATAACTTTATCCACTTCTATTCTTCTCTGATTCAGCACAGTAGTGATAATTCTTATGTGACAGAACCTTTCTCTTTTAATTTCAGGCCCTGCAGTATCACTGAAGTGTCATGGTGAAACTATTTTTGTTGTTGTTGCTGTTTTAAGACAGGATGACCATTTGGTTTTTATGCTTTAAATTATTTTATTTTCTGTTATTTGAAAGAAAAGTTGCTTGCACAGCATTATTTACATAACTTTGAGAACTCTTGGTGATTTTTCTCTGAATTAGCATCTACCCAACCCAGAACTGTGAGTTGTAAATTAGGTTTTATCCAGATCTTTCTCTAATACCAGTGAATACACTATATATTCTTCAGATTTCACATTTAAAAAAAAATTGTAACCAGAGTACCAGAAAGTCTGTAAGCAAAATATAACATAATAATATAATTACAACCATTTTCAATAAGTCAGCACTTCTTTTAGTTTTTGTTTTCCCTTCTGAACAAAAGCAATGTAGGCAATTATTTTAAATTGGGTTACATGAGAATATTATTTGTGTAACAGAAATAGGTTTCTTATTGTAATTAAGTTTAATGGATCTTGCTCTGGAGATGAACAGAATCAGTCTTGGAAATACTGGGTATCTCCAGCTTCAGGTATGTAGTACAGCTCTCTAAAAAGGTCTTTCTTTAGATACAGATGTGGATAAAAATGTTTCAGAATTGGGAGTTGTTTTTTCTGAGTTTTCCAATTTCATTAAATCACTTAGATTTTGGGGTTTTTTCTTTGCTAAAGGTAAAGGCTTCAGCATAGTAAATGTTAAAAAAAATATAAACAACTAAAGCACGAAAAAAAATCTCTCCTAGCCCCGAAAAATTAGTCACAGAGGTATTAATTTTTAAATTTAATTTGTCTTCAAATAACCTCATAATTGGAATGTTTGTGGCTCTTGAATGCTTGCATTTGGTAGTCCTGGTACAAATAAAACAGAAGAAATTATAGTCATGTTAAAAGAAATGTTAAGACAAGGAAAAAAAATAGCATATGAGCAAAAATAAGAGAGTTGGAAATGTTTTAGAAAGGGAGAGATCCATTGACCAAAACAATTTTGGTGTGAGACAGTAGAAACTGGTCAAGATGATTAACAAAAGGAAAAAAAGAGAGAGGGGAACCACAAAAATACACAGACAGGAAAAACAGATCAGTTTAAGCAGGTACAGGTGGTTTGGGCTTAGAAGGAGAGTAAAGAATTAAAGCGCATTTCTGGCAATGTTTTCTTTTCCCTTTGCAAAAGCATCATGAGGTGAAGGTAGAAAACACACAAACAAAAACTTGATTCAAAGTTTCAACAGACATACAGGAGACAAAAACACAAATAAAGTTTCACACCAGACATAACCAGTATTACTGATTAGTCTAAACAGAACATAAGCTTACTCCAGTCTGAGCACAGAAAGAGAGAAAATAATATTGATACTCATTCTTAGTGATCAGGTTCCCCAACCAGAAGCACGGTCACATTACCCCAGGACATTTAGTCCCCCTGTATCAGCCTGGGTGGAGCTGTGTTGCATTTCTGACAGTCCCTACTGTTGCCTGCAGGAGCTGAGGAAAAAAAACTCCAAAGCAATTTAATTGAGGATGAGATAATAAAAGAGTTTAATTTGTGCCCAGGCATAAGATTACAAGACGCCCTGGCCGTGTACAGGTGTTACAATTTATAATATTGCTTGTCCAATCCCAAGTTTTTCCACCCTGTAGCTTTTGCCCTGGTTCCCCCCATCCCACCCCCTTGGAATTGGGGCTGGGGGCTTTTCTTCATCATCACAAAGGGTACACTATCACCCAGGTTCAGGCCAGGATTAGATGTCTTCAAACAGAAGAGGCCGTGCCTTGACAAGAGACTGAACATTTTCTACTGGAATTCAGGGGATATTGATACGGGAGCATGGAATGGGATATGTAGGGGTTGAGGAATGTGTAAACTACTGTGCTAAAGGGTAGAGGAATAAGGGCTGCTGCTCCTAAAACCTACTTTTACTACTTAACTACTTACAAAGCTTATGAAAATTAGAAAACCCAAAAAACTAGAAGAATCTTAAGGCATCACTACCTTGTGCAGTTAAAGCCAACATCAGTGCATTTTCACTGCCCTCCCAGGACACTCTTCAGCTTGGTTGCTGTTCATCCCAGTTGTCACTGACTGGTTTCATGTCACTGATGGAGCATCTTGCACAAAGCTTCAGCAACACTTGAGAGGGTCATAATTTTTCTTACTCTGATCTGAGTTTATCGATCCTCTCCTGAGAGGAACAGCACCCCTCGCAGCTTTATGGGACCATTCAAACCATCTAAGAATGATTTATGCTGCCCTCAAGGAAAAAGGCATCAAGACTTGTTACTCTCGTGCTGAGATTTCCCTGAGATCTCAAGCCATCAAAACACTAAACACAAGTCACAATGTACTTGAGTAGTGGAAAGCACTGCAAAACTTTATAATATTATTAGGCTTCATGTTATAATTGGGTGATGCTTCCACTTAACATGCAATTTATTTTATTCAATATTGATAAGATTTAATGGATGATGTATTTGATTCAAGGCTTTGATACAAATCTTAATTAACAAGTGATATATTTGATGCAGTGAATAATGCATCTGATTTAATAGAGGATGCACTCTATCTGCAGCTGAAGGTGATTGGTCTTTTTAGTGAGAGATTAATTCATTTCAGAAGATGATGTATCACTTTCCATAGGAACTAAATCAAATTTTTAATACATTTTTTTTTCAGTGTGCAAAGTAGCACAAGGAACAAGTTTGCCCTCAAGTGGACTTCAAAGGCAGATCATATACCTTCAAGGCACCAGGTAGGTTGAATCATTGGTTAATTCATTCATGTTATGATAGGGGTGGAACCAAGTTCTAATAAGCCACTGACTTCTCAATCAACCTTTGCTTGATTTCTAAGTAAAATTATATTAAATTTATTTAATTAGAGATCATAAAAGTGTAATAATTTATTAAAAAGGATTGAAAGTACTACTTGAAAGATTCAAGGTGCAAAAGGCATTTGAATTTGAGTCACTGAGGATGTAATACAAAATGAAATGACATATTTAAACATGCATTTTCCTTAAGTCACAAAAAAAAAAAAAAAGGGGCAGATTTTACAACATGTACTTCAACTTTACAAATTCTTATCTCATCAACACCAGCTCTGTTACAACTTAGAATTTTGGCAAACTGCTTCTTTTTTCCTAAATTGTAAGAAAGAGTCAATGGGAGAGCTCCAGTTTACACCACTGGAGTTTTCAGCTCCTGTATAGAGACAACTAACCAGGTTTATCACACTGAAAACACGGGAAGGCTGCACGGACTCAATATTTCATTTACACTTTCTGTAATGTGAAACCTCTGTGTTCCCTCATTATTCTATCAAGCCTTTATTTTTCTGTTCACAGCTCCATAAATTCAATACTCTGGGCTTTTAATCTAATTTGTTGACAAGTGAAAATGACCCAGGTTCAGGACAATGCCAGCTAGGTTTTTTTTTTTAATATTTAGAATTATAAAAGTATTAGGACATGCATATATAACCCAATGAGATTATAATGGCTGTCGTACTAGTACATAATATTCCTAGGAATTTAATTATAAACATCTGACTGTTTGGTATTTAAACAGGAAAATGACTGTTTAAGCACTATGCAGTTAAAGAATAATAAACCTTCTGGCATATTCTTCATTGAAATGTTGCACTCAAAAATAGAATTAAAAGAGATTCACCAGCAATGAAAACTATTCAGAGGTAAACTGATTTTGTCTTTCTGAACATATGATGGGTCTTATTGTCTTGGAGGTATACAGTGAGTTTAGTGCATACCAAAAATACAAGCTAGAAGTAAATTGAGAAAAAGTATTTTTATTTTTAAACCTTGTTTCAATTTTTCACCCCAAAGTAAAATCTGAGTCACAATAAAAGACTGTGATGATGTTAAAAATGTGGCTTAATTTAAAAACAAAAATATGGATCATATAGACTTAGGTTTTTCATAACATTAAAAAATATGATCCTGTGATTCTGTTAGTTTATCCTTCAAAAAATAAAATGTAAAATTCAAAATTAAAGGAACTTTAATTTTTTAAGGGTTTATCTTTCCAATTTAAAATTACTCCACTGATAGATTTTATAAGGAAGGATATTTCATTGTTAATGATTTCATAGCTAGAAAGGGTAAAGCTGAGTTCTTCTTCTATTATTCAATTATTCAATTATTCAATTCCCCCAAACTTTGGGTCTATCCTAATGACCTGAACTAGGAGTGGTTATTTACAATAGAATTATCAATACTCTTGAAATTTTAAAGATTCAGATCTTAGTGAATGGCAAAGTCTTATGATCTTATGACACATTTTATCTGACATGCCAGAAAATTTCCAGACACAAAGCTTAAAGTTGAAGTTAAGACTTTGATTTCTATCAAGAACCAACGGAAAAATTATAAAAAACCTACAGTTAGAAGACAGAAAAATGGTCTTTCAGTAGGAAGTGGACTATTGGATTTCTGCTCCCAACTTTCTCCCTGACTTCCTGCACATCCTTAAACAAACCTGATTGCTCATCATATTTCTGAGAATAATCAATGTACATCAATAGAAAGGCACCAGACTAAGATTCTTGTGTTATTATCATGATCTGTAGTCCTGGGTATTATAGGGGAAATTTGGAAATTTCTGACTTTTCCTCCATAATTTTAGGGAATAATTCTGATAGACAGCTTATGTAATCAATTTTCCTTTTAAAGGTAATTACACGGTTAAAATAACCAGAGAGTGGGCACTGGGTTATATTTTTGGTTTTTGATTCTATTTTCAAAGCACTGGGCACCCACTTCTCATGTGAAATTATTTTTGGATATTTGAAAATTTCCCAGTCCAGGCTCTGATTTCCTCCAGCTTGTGCAATATTTTGTTTTTTCATCTCCATGACAGTAATTTAACCCTGTCTTGGAGTGGCTGGTTAACGGGGGTAGCAAAGTTGTGTAACCCAGTGACTTCTTGTTTGGAGTTGCCACTGCCAAAGGCACAGTCACCAAACCAACTGGTGCTGGACAAAGGCACCAATCATTCAAAATACTGGTGATTGCAGCTGAAAAACCTGGATAACTACAGAGGTAAACAGCCACCTATCAAAACCCTAAATTTTCTGACCAAAAATAAGCAGTGACACCTCATCAGCTACAGGTTGTTCTTTACAAACAGTTGAGGAGTCCTATCTAGAGACAAAGTGAGTCTCATGCTGCAAGAAAATGGAAGTTCTTTTCTTTTTTGCACTTGGTGCTGAATAAATCGTATTTCACTCTCCTCTCTGAGAAGATTCAATTGACTGACCAGGTCAGAGGCTAGAAGGTAGCAGAGACGCTTCGTGATCTAGTATGTTTTGTTAACACATCTAAGAGAATTTATTTCCCAATGATCCTCATAAAGTTCATAAGATGCTTTTCGTGTTCCCAGTAAGGAGAACAAAAGTCTCTCATTCATTTTAATTAATCTATATTCTGCATAGAAAAAGAAAGAGGGAGTTATATCAATTCAAGATCACGTAATTTCATGAAGACAGCAGAAGAATGAACATGTTTTATGGCCCAGTTTATCATCTATGACTTTGACTATTACCTTCTTTGAAATTTAGGTTCACAGTGTAACAATAAATTATTCATTTCAGGCATGAGTAGATGAGCATGAAGGCTTCACACCCATTGCTGAAAAACACCCAATGAGAGATGAAAAAAAGGAACTTTTTTTTTCAAGTTCCAGAGCCCAATACTTGTTCCCTGCTAGAAGTTCCAGAAATAATCACTTGTTTGAAAATGAATCCTTATTATGCATGATAGCAAGAAATAGAACTTGACAGCAGAGGACAGAGGTCACCACTCACCCCTTGTGCTTTCACTGGGGTTTGGCAGATGTGTTCAACTGCAGGGCCAAGCTTTGAAAGGCTTTGGAAAGCCTGAGCACTATTACTTCTCAGTGTGACAGGTTTGTATCAATTATAAATGACATGAAAGAAAAATATCTTTAACTTACTCCAGGTTAAGAGCAGCCTTGATAGTTTCTGTGACTCTGGCTAAATCACTAGAAGTATTTTCATGCTATGTTCATATTGAAATATTAGAATATTAATTTTTCCTTCTCATAAGCTCCAATGTGCTATATATCCAAATGTGCCTTCCAAACAAAGTCTGCTAGTTGTTGGTTTGTGTTTGGTTTTTTTTTGGTCTAAGATTGTTATTTTCTCCTCATTGTCTTCCAGCAATATCTCTATCTTGCTTTTATGTTCCTTCATACATAAAAAAACCCCAAAGTATTCCCCAGAAATCTTATACTTTAAGACCTAGAAGCTCCTGCTGAACAGAGGAAAGGATTCCTACTTGACTGGCAGCATTGGGGATTATTTCCCACTCTCTGAATTTTAATGCAGCTGTGTCCAGGTGGAACAACAAGTTTCAGCGTTACAAAGTCTCATAATTGACAAGTGTGGATAATGTTTGCTCCATCTGATGCATAAAAAAGAAATGGGCTTTATTTTAGAGAAAAAAAAAAAAGGTGATTTTAGTGTAAGTGTAATCAAGATAATTATATGCCTCCACTGATGCTAACCAAAAGAAGAAAGTAACAAAAAACATACTTTACATAAATTTCATCACATTTGGACAAATGTGTAAATTTTGAAAGAAAAACACACTCTAGATATAATATCACATCATCTCTGCTTATCCTTGGAATACCACTGGCTACAGGATTTATGAACTCCTAATATTTACAAAATTTATACAATTTATGCAATAAGTAGTTGATAGAATATTGATTGCTGCCATAAAACTTACAATAAGTAGTTGATAGAATATTGATTGCTGCCAAACTTACCTGAAATAAATGTTATCAGCATCTCCAGTTGTTCTTTACTGCTGCTAAGGATACTTCAAATTGATAGTGAGCTCTGTCACTGTTTAAAAGGAGAGGCCCTCTGGATTAGCAAAACATTAGTTTTTATTTTGATGCAGCATATTTTGGACTAGGTTTTTTTCCCCACCTGAATGTGCTCATTTATGTAAATTTATTTCTGTGTATCACACCAAAGTATTGGAGGAGGGGTGTGGAGGTCAATAAATTAACACAATCCCAGTTTGGAGGCAGAAACTGGAATGGTTTATTGGAATTACAAGTCTCAAACCACCACAGACAGAAAGCTTAGAGGAAAAACTCTTCCAGGAGAGGGGTTTTTTGTTTGTGGTTTTGTCTTTCCCCAGAATGTATTATCTTGGTCATGCTGGACATGCAGCACTATCCTTAGGGTGTCAGCACCTCGAGGTGTGCAGTTCTCCTCTCAGTGCAGTGAAGGAGAGAAATTTCTTAGCAAAGTTACTTCCTTCATCTCTGAATGGTTCTAACACCAATACTTGAAATCAGAGGACCCTCAAATCTCACACAGGTACTGGTGAACTTCAAACCCTGGTTTGGGATCCTGCCCTCTTGGTTTCCACCCACTGATGCTGCCTGACTAAATTTTGTATCCTTAAATGAAAGCTCCATTTGTATTTATTAAATGGATCAAAGTCTTCATAAATGCTTTATTTCATTTATCAGGACAATTGAGTTTATCGCTATAAAACTATGGGTTTATGGCCATTGAACTGTGTCTTCTCATGATCTGCCCCGTGGTGTAGAGGATTAGGTCAGTGTTTCTCCAGATATCTCTCATCACTCTAGGAGTTTAGTTAAAATCCAAAACAGTCATAAGATTGTATTCTTCTCTGTATGCTTTTTAATACTTGATAATCTCTGGGAAGAGAATTTTCTGGGCCTATCACTGTCATGAATGTTATTTGTGAATACAGAAATCACAGATTGATTTCTTCAAGTTTCTTATTTATCTGCATGTTGTAAATTAAAGCTGTATGTTCCTGAAAGCACTGGCTGAGGAATGAGATTGGTTTCTCTTCATTTGGCTACTTAAACCTCTTATCAATATCTTATTTATACTTTGGTCAATTTATTTACTCTCAATCAGATTGTAGAGGCCTCGAAGACATTCAGATCCTTTGTTCTCTAAAAGTAAAAGCCATGGAAAAAAGAAGATAAATTCTCTATTCTTCCTCCCAGTGAACACACATTGAGAGAAGCAACAGACTGACTAGGGCATTTGGTGTTTTATAATATTCTTGCAAGGTCCATCTCATATCTTGAGCCAACAAGGTATATAGTGGTAATCTAGCTAGCCTACAAACCAGACTGCTGTGTTAACCTTAAATTTATTTATTTCATTATGAAGGGAAAATAAAATTGTATCTGAACCCTTGAGGGAGTTGTTTTGTTTGGATTTGTTTGGATTTGTTTTCCTCTTTTTGTTCCCATTCGAAAAATTCGTGACAAACGGATTCCACCATGTCCTCTTGTTTATTTTAACTCATTATCAGGGAGATGCTGCAGAAGACTCCAATGGACTAATCAATAGAGGAGTCCTAGATGGGCAACCCAGAGCCAGTTTCTCTCTTTATTAACACAAATAGCCTTTGATTTTCATATTAATCCCCCTTGAGAATTACCTAGACAAATGTACTTTGTGAAAGAGTGTGTGAGGAGACTGATTTTTGCTGCAACTGTTCTCAGGGAAGAATAACTCCTCTGAAAACTCCTGTTTAACAAACAAGCTGTCCTGTATTGTCACAGGAGGTACATTCTGTATCCCAGCTATGGCTTCTAGATTTGACAATGCTGAGACTTGAAGTTGTTCAAAAAGGGAGGTTGATATAAAATACAATAAATGTAAATGCATCAAAATAATTACCTAGTCAATACTAGTTCCTTTGATATCTTTTAAACACCATTAATCACCATTTGATATTAATGTAGATGTCACGAGTTCTTCAATTGGATTTCTGCTGTAATTGAAGATTAATTACTTTGACCAGGCATTTATGCTAAAGTCTTGCCCAGCATGCATGAATATAGAAACAACCCAAATAATAAAGAGTGGAACACTTCCATGCAGAAGTAAAGCACTTTTTGCTTTAGGAGTCAGACATTACTAGTAAAGATGTAATAATTTTTAAAATGAATCTGGAAAATTTACTTTGCTGTAGGCATATGGCAAATATTTAACCCCATCTCCTGTTACCATGCTGTCAAGATATTAATTCTCTCCCAAACATTTCTATTTGTGTTTCTGTCTAATCAGGTCTTTCATTATGTCATTTAATTAATTTTTTTTCTGAATATATCCTATTCTTTCTCTGCATAATCCTTCCTAAACTCAAATTCTAAAAATCTTTGGGCTTGGCTATTTCTTACATAATAGTGATTTCAAATATTTTTTCATGAGCAGAAACATTAATAAGCTCAAGCTAATCTTAACTTCCAGAAGTTCAACTCTTTTCAACTTTAGAAATGTGGACAACTGAATATTGTCTGTGGGGAAAAAAGAAAAATAGAGGTTTTGTGAGGAATAGCACATAAGAAAGGCAGAAAAAAAATAAATCCGGAATTTAAAATGAGATATTTATTGAATTTGGGTCATATGTTGTGATTACATTCTCCTAAGTGCTTTTGCTATTTTAATTGCTTCGGTACTTTGGAAAAACCACTTTCTTTTTGATATTAGAATATTGTTAGATCAGGCCACAGCAAACACTTTAAAGTTAAGTAAGTCCCTGTACTGATTTGGCTTGGCAACATTCATCCTTTTTTTTCTTTTTTGTGCTTTCCCTGCCAATGCATAATAAGCACAAGGATTTTTTGACAAAAAAAAAGTTTTAGAAAATTAGCAGTTTTCAGGAACTGCTAGAAGATATTCAAGGTGATCAAATTCCGAGCTTGTAAATGTAAATATTCATCCTGAAAACCTGATTTTTAAGGGCTCCAATCAGAGAACAAACATCCTGTGTAATTCATGTATCTAATCAAAGCTAACCAACACAGCCTGAATTTCAAATGTCAAATGTTTGCAGTAGGCAAACAACACACATAATTCTTCATCTGTGCATATTCAAAGAATCTCTGTGTGAATCAACACAAGTTACAAAAAGAAGTTTTATTCATCACAGTGTTTACTCAGCTCTTGTGAGCAACCCAGACAGCTGTAATACCAGGTTTCTGATGGTTTTTTTTTTAACTGATAAACATAGTATCAACTTTTTTTTTTTTCTTATCATTTTTATTGTTTCCTCATCAAGAATATTATTCTCATGGACCTAAGTACACAAAAAGGAAAATCTTTCTCTTGAAGAGATTTTTGTCTGTTCCCCATGATTCAGATAATCACACTTTCCAGCCATCTTTTAGAATATATTTTGGTTTTCATCTGATAAATTGAAATTTTAAGGTACTGGTGCATTTTTGATGGTTTGAGGGTTTTTTTCCCACCTCATTTCAGTTTAGTTAACTTAGTTTATCTGCATTAATCCTGCGGTGTTTTGTGTCCATTTATAGTCTAATTTTGATGCCAATCTATATCATTATTACACCATCCCTTAAATTTCTCGATTGGTTCTTGTTAAAACACCCCATTGATTTAAAGATCTCGTTACCTGCCAGGGTATGTTCTGATTCTCTGACCTCTTCCCACTCCTTGGTGGTGACTTCAGTTAATTGCATGATTATCAGATGATAATGTGGTGGCATTAAAATGAATTACCATGTAATTACTGTTGTTCCCAAGGGAGATGGGGGGACTTAAAATAAAGCAGGGCATGTTATACCATGAAAAGCAGTGGATTTCCCCCGGTACACTCAGATATCCACAGCTCTCGCTTTCTACGGTGAGTTCACGGCCCAAAATCCTGGAGGAGGTTTTGGAAACAGCTGATCAACATCTGCTTTTGCGTCTTGGGTTATTCGTGTCGGTTTGGAAAACTTTAATTTTTGCAAGCACATGATAAAGCGATCCCATGTGATTGCATTTGGATTGTCTCATTCCCACAGGCACTTGTTTACTGTAAATATTATCAAGATTAAACACTATAGCCCGTGCTAATGACTTGCCAGAAAATTGGTTTAACTGATCAGAAGTAATTAATTCAATTTAAATATGAAACAATATTTTAAAAATACTAATGGGTCAGTAATGTTTCATAACTTGAACTATGAATATAAAGCTGTTACAAGCAGAAAAACTGTTTAACTTATCAGATATATTGTTAATTACATCTAGTTTGTTCACCTGAAGAATTTACCTTACAGGAGTTCCAGTGTCAAGGTGTTCTTGTGCAGGACTAGAGGAATGGAATTCCTTCTGTCCCAGTTGTGGTGTATTTACCTCTGTTGCACTGGAGAGTCTGGACAACAGAGCAGGAAACTAAAAGGAAAAACAGATCATGTTTTAGCATTGATTCATTTTCTAAATATTGCATTTTCCTGCTCAGACTGTTTTCTCAAGAATATGTCTGCCTTTCAGTTGATGCCAGCATTTAGGAATTAAAAAGGCCTATAGATGGGAAAATGGCACAACTGGTGAGGATTGGTCTAACCCTACCTGCCTTCTTTTCGAGGGAGGATCCGTAGAATCACAACAGTAAATTCTATAACAGGAGGCAAAGTGTGAGAAACAAAGGGAGAAACAAAAAACGTTCACTTGCACTACACTGTTGTGCAAAGCTAAAGATTAGGCTCCCAAATCCCATGCCTTTAGTATTGACTGTCTACTTGGGCAGGGAATGCTTTCTTCATCACAGGACTCTGGAATCTGCATTTCTCAGGCAGATTTTCTCTCAAAGATCCTTAAAAATATATTTTTGTTTACTCACTTGCTCGTTTCTCTGTTTTTGCCTATGGCAGCACAGAAATGTTTAACAAAACCTTTCTGGAAAAAAAAAACCAGTTATAATTCTTTGCATTTCATTGAAATATGTAAATTTTTATATCTTCAAATTTAAAGAAACTGTGCCTTGTGTCTGTTTGATGCTCTTCTATGTGTATGTATGTTGCGTGCATGCATGTTTGTACATCTTAAACTACTTCCTCTGACTTCAAGAAACCAGGTTTGTAGGAGTGTCATGCAATTTTCATAATTGTTTGACCAGTGAAGCTTGGGAGAGTTTTATGATAAAAACAGTCTCTTTGGTTCTTATCACAAACAGTGCAGCTGATGCTGCAATCGTGTGTGTATGCTGGAGTGATGTATCATTTTTATCAGCCTAAATACATCAAGAGAAGGAGTTTGAATGTGTTTTAGGAGCAGCACAGATGGGAATTAGCAAACAAGTGTTTAGAGAAATATCATAGTGTTTCCTAGCTATAGATTCTTCTATCATGTCAGGCTCTCCCTGGTCTGCTTTTCTCTCCCCACAGCACAATGATCAGAACAGTCATGCAGCCTTTGAAAGTAGAAAGGAGCAGAGTGGTGTGCTCAGAAGTTGCATCTCCAGCCTCCAGATCTGTCAGTGAACCCACCTGGGACGAGCCGGGGACCAAACAGAGAGAGCTTTGTTAACTCCACAGCACTCAACAGTTGTGCCAGCACCTTAAGGAAGCTATGAATGGACTATCAAAGGGCAATCCTGAGCAGGGAATCAATGCAGAGTGTCCTGCTTGCCAAGGGTTTATTCCTGGAAAACAAGTTGGCTTTGATGACAGGCTCGTTTGTGTTGCCGCTTTAAATAACAGTATATGGGATTTTGCTTTCCTGCCTCTGTTGGATATTTAGATGTATCAAACTAAATGTGAGCTGAGACTTCACTGCTATTCTCAGACCACTTGGGCCTGGCAATAAATAAGTTTGCCAGTGAATTCTAAAAGTCCCTCTAAAAGAGGCACTAAACAGAGTTTTTCATTTAGTTTTTCACATGTGTGTCTATCCTTCACAGTATTCAGCTGTTCATAGTGAACAGTTCATGTGATAAAAGAAGCCTGGATTATGTTTTCCCATGCTCATTTTTTTTTCACCTCCTTGCCTTGTCAGAGGAAAGCACACCTATCTCAATATATAGCTTGATTTTAAAAGCTCCCAATAAAATACTACTGGAGCGTATGGAAGGTGTGGGTGCTGTCAGCACATTCCATGAGGGACAGAGCTGTCCAGTTTCACAGAACTAACAATGTTCTAAAAATATTCAATACATCCTTCAGGGTTTGCTAGAAAGGTCACTGTTGCTATAAAGTTGCCTTAAATTATGTGTACCAAGGGCGTAATTCATAACCCAACGTTTTTGAACAAACTTGAAAACAGCATCTTATTGCAGGAGTATGTAATTATTTTGGGTCAAAACTCTTAAGCAAGTGAGTAAACATTTCATATCGTTAGTATTAGGTGACATTATGACATTATGGCAAAATATAGGACTGTTTGACACAGTGTGCCCAGAGACCATCTGTTAAATTCCCAGGTGGAATTTGCCTGAAGTCTTATCCAGTTTATCCAGTGAATTTTCAGTGACTTTGCAGTCACAGGAGTGAACATTTCCCGTGTCAGTGGAGACTTTCTTGCTGAGGTCAATCCACTGCTTGCAAATTGCAGCTCCTGGCTGGGTTGGGGTGTGAAGGAGTGGATGCTGTTATGGATCCATTCTGTTTGCAGAAAAAGGCATATGAAGGCCATGCAGTGCATTCCTTCTCCAGGAGGGATTATTTCCAATGCAATCTATTTTCTCAATGCTGTATTCTGTTAGTTTAAAATGCCACATGCAAAACAGACTTGTACTATAAAAGGGGAAAGGGGTCATCAGCTTAATGACAACAACACTGAGATGGAAATCATGGAAATCCATTTTTGATCAAAGGTGCACAAAAAGAAATCAATTAAATACCCAATGCAGGCAAGAAGCAATGTGAAGTTCAATAATTTTGAGGTTAATATACCTCCAGGCAGTAGCCACCTTACAGATTGGGAAGTTGGCAGGCCCAAATGTTACTGCTCAAAAGAGTAACTACCAGAGATAAAGTCAGAATTTTGTGACAGGCACTGGATAGGAAAAAAAAAATCTACAAAGGAGATAGAAGAAATAGAAAATTGCTTTATAGTTTCAAAAGCTGCATTCTACACTACAAAAATAAGTAATTGTTCACATGGGTGCCTGTAATGTGCTTCTGCAATATAGAAATTCAGAGATGATAGAATGGTTAAAAGATGTTTCAGATAGAAAGACCAAAGGGTTATTATTTTTTTTCATTTATTTTAATCTATTAATTGGTATAATATGCTGCCCAGAACTCCAGTTATTTTATAATCTGTTTCATTTAAGAAGGAGAAAGTGGGGAGAAAGAGAGAAAGATCAGAAAAATCCTCTTCAGAGGGGCAGCTTTGGAATGATTCTGGATTCAAAATTAGAAAACAGATTCAGTTTCCTGGTTGTGGCACCCCTTGGCACCTTCTTCTCTTAACAGTCACTTTGCAGAAGTATTTTTTTTTTTCTCTGTTCAAATGAGATTATTTGGAATCAGGACTTATTTGCAAGCTTCCCTGATTTTTCAGCTTGTACTCCATCTTGGCATATTAAAGCCCAAACTTCTTAAATTTTAATTATCCTTCCATCTTTTTTTTTCTCCCCTTTGGATACTTGTTGAGCTATGAAATAGGTACATCAAAATGTTTTCTGTAAAGCTTATTTCATCCTGAGTTGTTTTTCCATGGGCCATTCACAGAGATATGAAAGGATTTTTAATGAGATTGTAAATACTTTGGATATTCTGTACATTCTCAGAATGCCTGAATCCACTTTGAACTTTAAATAATGAAAAAATTTACTTTTTATTTCCCTCTGTTTATTCCTTTCATCCCATATAAGCATTACATCTCATACATCTCTTAATATATGAAGAGAAAGCAAAGAAGACTCAAACAAGTAAAACTTTTTTTAAAAAAAAAATCTGTATCAAGTTGTTTTCCTTTGGTCTATATCAAATCTCAGATAGTAATTTTTAATTCTTCTGGGCTTGCACGTGAATAAAACTGACACTTTCTTTGTCTGTGTATCTAGAAAAGACAAGGCTCAGTCCCCTGGGGCAAAGCCAGAATGCAGATGATTGCTTATATTCCAGTTCTCAATTTTTTTTTATTTTAAGCTTGCTTTTCTCATTACAGCCTCCTGGCAGCTTCTTTGTTCCCATCAGGAATCAAGTTTAAAATTATCAGATTCCACGAAGTTTGTGCTGGTTTTAGCATCCACTGTCAGGGAAAAGCTGATGATACATTTAGGACTGAACCCGGTGCTAGAAGGGGTGTTTTTCAACAAACATTTGAGGAATCTGCTTCACTGGGAGTTACTTGCAAACAACTATTCTCATTTATTAAAATTCTCAGTTATTAAAATAAAATTAATTTTCTGATCACCTAAATTTGAGAAATTATCTCTGTCTATTAAATATCCCTTTCAAGCTCCACTGTCACCCTCAGCTTTCTGAGAAACATTACAGGGGTCATTATCCCATATATCCTCTGAACCTGGAGAAAGGAACACCACAGGACTTTCTGTCTTTTTGGTGATGTTTGCCCCAGTAACAATGAGGCTGCTGCAACAACGAGGTGTGAATTCCTGACGGAAAACTGGATTGGCAAAGGAATTCTCCAGAAAAATCTTGTGCCATATGCACTGGATTGCCAGGGAATTTAAATGAAATTGAAATTCCTGCTGAGTGTGAAGCTCCAGAAGAACAGCCTTGAGCAAAAGCAGTGCTTTGTGAGACAGAAATCCAAACTACTTGGGCCACTAATTACTATTAGGAATGCCAAAATTCAGTTTACCAGGGAACTGTAGCCCTGGCTTGTGACTCCAGGAAGTGGTCCAGGCAAGGGATGCTTAGAAACATTGGACATCTGGTGAATGAGTCCCAGACTAGCAGAAGAGGTAAAATAGGAAAAAAAAATTCCCTGTTCTGAAAGGCTTTTAGTAAAATATATTACAATGCAAGAAATAAATTTGCAGTTTGGTTTTTTTTCTGAGCCTATGGTGTAAAACAGAAGAAAGTGTTTTTGTTTCAGGAGTCATATAAAATATGTTTCAGAAACCTAAGAGACTTCAAATCACTGCCAAAGGTTCCTTTTTGAAAAATCCAAGGAAAAATCTTCTTTTTGTAGAGTAATGTTGGGAGGTTTGTGGAGGGCCAAGCTCCCAGACCTTTACCTTGACTGGCACTAAGAGCACTCAGGGGAGACCCAGCACTGCCAAAAGAGAGGGGTTTATTTTTCTGTTGGGACTCAAATATCTCCCCAGCAGATGTAGAAAAAGGTAAATACTGATACAGCCCTGTTATCTGAGCCATCAAAAAATAGTTGTGTTTCCCCAAACGTCATCAAAGAGGTTTCTACTTGTTCAACAGTTTGCTTTTTTCTTCCCCTCTTATCAGTGTCTTGAGAACCAAAAACCATGTTGGAAGTATGAAACACAGCAATAAAACTGTAATTTTAGCAGGAAAAGCATCGATGTTAAAAACAGATAAATTAGGCAAATCATTCCCCTTAAACATATTTAATCTAATTAAAATAACTGCAGGTAGGATCTGTGGCAGCACTGGTGTTGTTTTCTTTCTCTTCCGTTCTTCCAAAAGAAGATTGTTCAACAGTTTTTTCTTCTGGTTAGTTTATTATCACAATCTTTTTTCCCCGGGATTCTGCCTTTCGTTCCTGGTCTATGTTCCTTATTAGTACACTGCAGTGGAATTTTACAAAAAAACCCTAATATGTGTGCTTGCATAGAGCCTGTCACTTGGAATTCTATAATATAAATTCCACAGCTTCTGATGGAAACCTAAACAGAATACAAATTTGCCAATGCGGGAGGCATCTTTAATAATCTCTAGATTTTGTAAGTTTTCAGTGTTACTGAAATGTCTTTCAACCTTTTAACAGAGAAGAGACTTTCTGGAAAAAAAAAAAAGTTTCAGGTTGAAAGTATTTCCCTGGATTGTAACCCCTTGTATTAAAATACATTATCCTTTTATTCACCAAATAGCCTTTATTTTTTTTTTAGCATTCATTCTAATGCCAAAAAACCTGTGAAATTCAAGGGTTCTTTTGTTTTATCTAAAATTTAATTCACTCTTGACCACTGTGGCTCCTAAATCACAAATTGAGCCTCCTGTGAAATGAACTGAGAAAAGTTTGCTGCTTTATGAGCTCACTCCATGTGCAAGACATCTCGTTTAGAACACTTAGGAAACTCCACTCTAATGAAATTTAACATTTGAAAACTGGACCGGTTGTTAATGGTCCAAAAATAAACCAGCCCCTTCTGGAGTAAATTTGTCCACAAAATGCTATCTGTTGAAGTTCTCTTGCCTGTCTTTGTCTATCAGCAATATCAGATGTCAGTTTGTGAGGATTAATTATAAGAAATCTTGCATTTATAAAATTACAGTGTTAACCCTGTAAATGAACTGTCAGACGTATACATCCTAAACCTGTGTCAAATAAGCTTTAATAGGATATATGCAAATCCTCAGAATGCAAATCTCAGACTGTCAGCTTGCTGATGTTATTTCAAACCCTTCTTCCTTTTTCTTTTGTAATTTTGAGTCAAGGGGAAAGGGTTCTTTGCAAATTGAGGCAGTCTCAGGGGGCACATGGGGGATAAAACACAGCTGGCAATTCCATGGCACCACAGTGAAGCATCTTTTCTGTGCCAGTGCATCACATATGTGACATGTAAAAAATAATGAAGCAGAGAGAAGGTGACATTAGGGGGGGAAAACCATGTCCTGTAGGTTTGTGAAACAAGGATAATATTGCAGAAAGAGAAAAGAGGCTGCTTATACCTTAATATTGTGACCCAAGTAGGATTCCAATTTAACAAATGCTGTTTATTATGAAATTCTTGAGGGACAAAGTATGTATAGCACTGAGGCCATTTTTATGGTAAAGCACTTTAGGATTTTTTATCTTATGCTTCAATTCATTCCTGACAAACATTCATTTTTTTTTCCCTCCATGAACTTCTGAGGTTTTTATTTTGGCATTCTGGAATTAATAGGCCAGCTGATAGATTGGTTTAGGCCACTAGAATTCTGTCAGGTTTCAGAAAGTTGTGGTAGTTGGAGGGTACAGCTAAAATGGTACAGAGACTATATCTCTGTCTTGAAATCATGAGTGAATATTCCTTTGTAGTAGTATATTTTCTAGAGTCTGTTTTAGGGAGAGGTAGGAGAATATCAGACCCTTAATTGTCCTGACTTTGCTCTGGCACACACAAAGTCCTATATCTGGGATGTTCTGGGTCTAAACTAAGAGAGTTTAGACCCAGAGTTATTCTCAAGGCAAAATATCTGGAATATATCCACTATAAACACCTCGGTTTCATTTCTAGAAGCCATGGATCTTGACTTTGAAGCTTTGCCGTATGTCTGGGTACAAGAGTGTCCCTGCCACAATTTACAGCCAAGAATGTTTATTTTATGGGTGCCATGTATTTGGACCTTACCTGGATATTCAAGTCTGGAAGGGGTATATCAGGTAGCAGAAATCCCACTCTTCCCTATTGCTGATTTCCCAGACATTTTGCATCCTGCTTTTTCACACACAAATGGAAGGAAATAACTCAAAGGCCTGTGCAAAGGAATGGAGATCATTCTTGGAAAACTCTGAAGAAAACTGAATGGTTTTGGAAGTAGGTTTCCAGGTATAAAACTGGGGTGGAAGCAAAGATTGTACAGGAATATACAGTCCCAGAGCCAGCCCCAAACTGTCTGAATTGGAACTGAAATGGCAATTTCATAGTCCAACTCTCAGCAAAGATAATATATCTAAAAAATATCCCAGATAATGATCGTCTGGCATGAAACCCTGAGCCGGGTGTCTGCAGACTAGTCCTCCTTCATCAGTGCAACGTTTTTATGACCATAAATTCTTGTTCTTGAGGGTTTTTTTTAAGCTAGTAGAGCATACAGGGATGGAGAATATCTTCTTGGATTACTACTATGTAATATTATTTAATCTTCTGAAATCTTACTGACAGGAAGAAGGATTTTTCTTCTTGCCCTGGTACCTACCTGGCATCTCCTCAGTTGGTAAATAATAATAATACCTATATGGGATTTATGTTAATGTTGTATGGACTCCAGATTTACCAAGCTACTTAATAAAAGTTGCAAAGAAAAAAAGACCAGTCCCAATGGACTAAAACTTTCTCTGAAAACCTTGTTAAACTCTCTCCATTGTAAACTTCCTCTAAGGTCACGTTCTGAAGCATAAGGAGCTGTTTCATTACTAAAATTTCCAGTAAAAAGCTAAACCTCAGAAACCCGATGGCAGTTGTTCTTGAAAGCTCTAAGAATGTTTCTCATAATGGTGTTTAAGTCTAATTTAAAATAGTAATAAATTAAAATCTACCCTTTGAGATTCAAACTTGGATTTCAAGTTTCTTGAAAAGCTCGAACTTGCTGATATACCTTAAATACTCAAGACAACCAATTTTAATGTGAACCCTTCGAGTTTCAGTCTTTGCAGTGACCATTATTGGAATTTTGATGCGTTATTCAAGGGTTGCAGTTCGAAAACTCCTATTTTAAATGAAGGAAATTCATAAAAATTAAACTATGCCAAGCTCAAAGTGCAATTTTTTTGTGCAGTCTGTTTTCCAGAACTAAAAATGGGACATGTGAGTCATCGGATTTAATTGTCACAATAGAGGTATTCAGTTGTTTTGAACATAAAAAGCAGGACAGTCAGCATCTCATAAAAAGTGGTGTGCGAAGAAACAATAAAAATAAATGTTCATTAAAGGCTTCATTCTCTCTTACTTGAAATACAGGTCACATTTGACCCTGTGCTGTTCTATGTTTCATATTGAGATAAACCTTCTTCATAATTCTATTTAAAAAAATTTCGGAGGAAAGATGAGTGAATAACAATACACTTCCATTAACATTTTTGTCTTCAGATCAATCCACCTCTGAAGGTTGTTGGTATTTTTTATCTTTTTTAGAAGCTATTGTTTGCTGATAAGACTGTGCAGTTGAATTCTTTAATAAGCAGGTACTTCTATGTATAAATATTTCTAATTCCTACTTTCAACAAGCACTTAAATTGCTTTTATGTAAATATTGCCATTTATTTTGCATGCAGTTGCACGTTTTTGAGTACTTTCAAAATATAGCCTCTATTTAAAACTGTTCACTGGAAGGCAAATTCCATTTCATACTTCAGAAAGTTGTGTGAGTTAAAATCCTTAAATTTTCTACATTTATAAAAATACAATAATTACTTTCCCCTTTGAAATCTTACTTGTTGAAGTTTAAATATACTGCTAATGTATCCTCTTAACTCTGCAGTTTCTGATATATTTGAAATCTAGGAGGCTGAACCTGTGTGACTTTTGAAATGCATAAAGCCTACCCTATTCTTCTCTTAAAAGGCTTTTCCAAATATGAATATTTCAATATTTGATTGGAAATATCTGAAGTTTTCACATGGATTTAAAGATTGGAAGATCCCTTCTTTCATCCCAGTCCCAAATGCATATTTTTTGCCTCCCTTTTCTTTGGTTCTAGTGCTCATCAAACTGCTGGAATTGCTACAACCAGATTTAACTCCAGCTGCAATTGAACTGCAGCTGCATTTTAAATGCAACTGCATTTTTAACAACCTCTTAAAAATCCTAAATCAACTCAAAGCAAACTAGAGCTGCTGAACTTTTTATCCATGGATTTGTACTTTGCAAGCACTAAGAACCCTTGCAAGGACTATGTTTAAAAAGTAATTAATTGCCCTTCACCACCCGTGATTCTCTGCACCATCACGCAGACTATTTGGCACAAAATATTTGGGTTTTTTCGCACCAAACTTAAATTGTAAGCAACTGTGTTCTTGCAAACTATTGTGTTCTTGGAACTCCCTCTGTCAATACGAAACTAGAGTTTCACCCTTCATTTTAAACAGGTATTTCCATTATTCAGGAATGGGCACCTGCTGGAGGGTTCAGTTGAAAGGCACGGGAACATCAGTTTTTACTGTTGCTGCCAGTCTAAGTTTGGCATAAGAGATATCTAGGAAATATCTAAGAAATATCTACCAAAAGACATGACAGAACAAAGTTTCTCCCAAACTAGTTTGTCCAAATGTGTGCTAAAAGGTTGGAAGATTTTGCAGTTCAGTCCTGTGTGCTGTGCAACACCAGCATATCCAGAGCATTAATTCAAAATATGTTACCCACCTGTTTCCTGTGATTGTTCTAGGGTACTTGGTTTTGAAAAAGTGCCAAATGTGGCAGCAGCTTGAGAACATATCAACAGAAATGTATTCCCAGACTGCAGATACTTCAGGTACTTGACTGTGATCAAATAACTTTTAATTTGTCAAGTAATCAGCGGCAGAGACAGAAATAAAATGAGGGAATCTGTGATTCTAACCCCCTACTGCAACTTCTGAAATGCATTCCTGAAAATAAAACCTGACTGGCAGAATACTTGCTTGTAGGAGTTCATAAAGTAAATTGTTTCAACATCTCTAAAAATGCACAGTTTATATGTCAGGTGTTTGCTGCTCGTCTTTCCACAGATCATTAAGATGTGAGTTGAGAGGAGTCCTCCTTTCCTCATCTTTGTTTTTCTTTCCTCTCCTCCAGCTCCCCTTCTCTGATGATTAACTTTTGAGACTGTCTCTGGAGGGATTGTGTGGAATGTAGCTTTTGTGAAGTTCTTGGGAAATTAATGAAAGCATTCTGTAATCTGCAGAACTCTGGGTAGGCTTTGAAATGTTTTTACATCTTGTTTTTCTTTTGAATACTCACAAGTTTGACTGTTGGCACTGACGTGTAGAAATGCACTTTATAGGTCTCCAGATCCCATGTCTCTAAATTGCACTTTCTGAATAACTTCAGGACTCAACTATTTCAGGACTCAGCACAGAGGTTGAATGTGAGGCTGTAACTCAGCTTTGGTTTTCTGTTGAGGACACAAACCCCAAAAGCTTGTTGGTTTATGAACAACAGCAACAATACACTGAGACTGAATTATTACTTGGGTGTTCAATTAGGCATAAAGTGGAGTTGCCCACAGCCCAAAAATAATATATAGTTGTACTTTCCAATTTAATTATAAACAGGTAAATGAGGACTACTTAAAAGTGTAAGAAATGAGTTTCATAAAATCAAAGTGGCTGACCAGTCTGTGACATGCTGCCTAAAACAAATATGTGGCTAGTTTAGACAAAAAAATATTCAAATTATATTTGATAACTTTTCTGCTGGCACCTTCTTTCCTTCTTCTCTGTCTTCAGCTAGAAGGAACATTTCCAAAAAAGGGAATTCTGTTATATCAGACCAGCACTGTATTTAGCTGGTGCTGAGCTATCCTTCCTCTAAATATCTTTGAGACAATTGGTGACATCACAGGGGCACTGCCTAAAATTAGAGCCGCCTCTGCAACTGCAAGAGGTGATATAATCCAGCATCTCCTTGGGAATATTCTTTTCCACGTTCTTCGTGCTCCTGCACAGGTTTCTGAACCAGTAGGTAGGAAATAAGTCACATTTGCCAAATACAATCAAATTGTTAACAAAGTTATCTTTTATACATCCTGGCAGCAGTGAGGGGGGAAAAAAAAAAAGAACACTTTTTTGGGTTGGACTTTATTATCCTCAACTTAGGTGACAAATATGCAGAACATAGTCCTAGCAGAAAATCATCTTGGAAGTAGAATTTCGGTGGAAAAATGAATTTTATGTGATTAATGCATCTTATCCACTAATTCTCTCAGCATGTGACTGTTCAAATAGTCCCTATTTGGGTGTGAAAGTCTCTTCTTTCATCATTTATTTGCATGACAACACAGTAAGGAAGCCTTTGAATATTCTTTCATAACATGCCATTTATATTATCTATACTATTTGCTACAGTGCTCCTGTTTGCCACTCTGATATTAGCTACTAAACAGGCAATGAAACTTTCTGGGAAGTTTTTGCCACCTGGAATATTTGTTGAAGGAACTGAGCATCTCAGACACCAGAATACAGGTTCACCACGTGCTTGATTAGTAATGTCAGGGTGTTGTATGGTTGTATTGAACCCCACCTCTAGTCAAATCCAGAAATGGAAATAATTCATTTACTTGTCATATGTAGATTAAACCATAGGATGAGAAAAATTTATGAAAGACAATTGAAGAAATGAAAAACAACAGCAGCAAAAAAAAAAAACCAAAAAACAAGAACACAAAAGCAAAAAAACCCAAAAAAACAAATAAAAAAAAAAAGGAAAAAACCAAACCAAAACACACACACACACAAAACCCCCAAACAAACAACAAAAAAGAAAAACCAGAAAACACGAAAAACCCAAACAAAGACCAAAAAAACCCACAAACAAATAAAAAACCAAACCAAAACAAACACAAAAAAATCCACCACATGCAGTTACCACTTAAGTAAACAAGTCATATCTGGATCACACTCTCTTTACTCCCTTTGTCAAGCTGACTTTTCTGCAGAATCCAGACAAGTGGCCACATATTCTGTTTTTTTTGCCCACCTAGGTTGCATTCTTTGTAGAAGGGTATTTTCTGCAGAAAAATTTGACTTTTACAGCTAATGATCTTTTGGGACTTCTCCAGGAAGCCTCAATTTTTTTTTTCCTCTAAAGTTATTTATTTCTTTATTATTCAGGTAACAGTCTGGAAACTTATATCAACTAAAATAAGCATTCTTTTCGCTGCTTCAGTGCTTCAAACATCATTTTGCCAGACAAGTTGTCATCTCATGAATCTGATCATTTTTAATTTCTCTCAAAGAGCAGCAGTACCCTCCCTGCATCCCCTGATGAGTCATGAGAAAGTGTCTCGCTCAGCTTTAGATTTGATATCAACTGTTACATTAACAGACAGAGTTAGGACAGATATTTAAATGGAATAATGCACATAATTCACTCTTCACTGAGACTAGACACGACAGTGAGAGCAGCTATAAACATCAGCAAAGAAGGATGGCAATCTAAATACAATTAATATCTTCTTGGGTACAGACAGAAAGATATTCTTAATAAAACACTGCTAATGGCAGGACAGGAGGTGTTCTAGTTAATCAAAGCTGGTGACAATGTTTGCTGGCTCATAGGAACTAAGAGATTTAGGGATTACAACAGGGTGGTTTGGTTTTGTAGCTTTTTGGGGCTTTTACACAACATGAGGAAGTGTAGAGTGGAAAGGTAGCAAGGTAGAAAGCCTAAAAGGGTTTTTTTAAAAAAAACTAGTGATGGAGACAAGTATATGTTGTGATGAGGGGAGGAAGGCAGGCAGGGAAAGGGAGCTGACAGCACTATGGATGGTCAAAGCAGTGAAACATGGAGACAATCTTTGTGCTGTATGAATGGGACAAAAGTGTATTTTTGAAGAGGCCAGAACAAAAGAGGATAACACTGTAATTGAGATGAAAATTGTTGAACCTCTGAATGGGAGCATTGCCTGTTTAAATTGAAAGGGAAGGCCATACCTAAAAAATGTTATGCAGAAAACACAGCCCAGATATTCCACTGGCAGACAGAGTTGTGTTGTTATAATTGAAAAGGGAGGCAGAGGGGAAAGGAAGTGGGTTTGAGTGGCAGAGAGAATTATAAGCAGATTAAAAGTTTTTGTTTGTGCCCAAGCAGATCCAGCACAGTGAAGGTGGGGGGAAAATGTGTGCAAGTTGTAACAGCACCACATAACAAGGGAGAGCACTGAGCTTGAAGGAGGCTCTTCATTTCCAGGCTGCCTCTCCTTCATTAAATTTACATGTGAGAACAACAGGGGCATTAAAACATGCGTTTTAGCATTATATGAACTAATGATGTGGGAAGATTTGTAGATTAAACAAAATCTATATAGGAGAAAGAGAGGTCCATGTCTCTGTCACCTGCAGGTTGAACAATGGCCAGTTGTTCCCTGGAGTAAAAAAGGTGCTTCGTTCTTTCTGAGATTTCAGGTAATAATATCAAATGCTAATTGAATGTCTACCTTGCCAAAAGATAAAAAAATATTAAACTGGAGAAGATTTTGCCTTTCTTTTTTTTTTTTCTGTAATAGTTGCATTATTTTAATGTATTTGGGGCACCAGTCTCTACCCAGCAAGTAGTGAGATATTTTCTGCTTCTCTTAATGTCATATTGAAGAAATAAAGACCAGAATTTATGGCAAGAGTGCTTAGAAATATTGTGGTTGTCATTCACTGATTAAGTCATTAAGGTCACACTTTTCCCAACACCCACCATCAAATGTAACCTGCTGGAAGTGATTCTTGAATTAAAATACTCAAAAATTTCAAGAAATTTGAGGAAACATTACCTGGTTAGCAGTGGACTGTGTAACTGTCTTACAAAAGAACACAAGAGTCAGGAATATTATCAAGGGTTAGGGACTTGGTGCCTGAAAACTGAGAGAAACAGCACATGCCTCATTTTTATTTAAAACCTTTTTAATAGCAGTCATACTAATTTTACTAAACGCAGAGTTTGGTAGCATTATATGGCTGACCTTTGCACAAACAGATCAGTTCATGTGAGTTCAACATAATTTCCCCAATATACTTCAATCAGTATTAGTTCTCTATCTCAGAATATTAGTCACTCTGATTTATAGATAATTATTAATAGTTCCACAATGTATAGAGAATCCAAAATTTTATTTTTTTGGTTGTTTGTTTGTTGTTTGTGGGAGTTTTTTAGTGTAGAACTTTAGAAAAGGCCAAACTCATGTGACTCAGGCTTTTAATATTTGTTTTTAAGAAATCTGTGATTTTGGCACTGATCTCTTCAGTGTTTAACAAGGCAAGTTATTTACAGGGCCCATAAATGAGAGGTTTTGGAAATGTCAAAATACATTTGCAAATGCAACCAGACTGGTTTCTGCTACAAATGGTGAGAATAGTCAAGAAACACTTAGATTTGACTTTTCCCTAAGAGAGCTGAATCTGTTGCAAGAAAAAACTCGTGATCTTCTGGTGCAGCACTCAGTTGTAGGGTAAATCCCAGCTTTACAGAGTTTGCAAATGCTTAGCTTACCTTGTTATATAAAGGTATTTTTGTGAACATAAGTTTTCCTAGAAATTCCTATAAACACTCAAGAGGCAACTGCTCAATCTGCTCTTCCATCACGTGCTGCTCATAGAACATTATTTTCGACACAAACACAGATAACAGAAAGAATAATATTAAATTTCAGTGGGTATTACTGAGCTGTAATTCCTTCCAAGGTACATGTAAGTCACATGTTACAGGAGTAACCAACACAAGCAGTTTGATCATAAGAATTCTGACTTGAAATGATGAGAGGACAGGATTTATAACCTGAAAGGATTTTCTTTTTGTGTTGTAGGGGTAGTAACATTTTTAGCCATTTCCTTCCTTTTGCCCCACATGAGGAAATTTCAGTGCTCATTAGAAAAGTGAAAAACGTCACACAAGTGTTTGGAAAATGAATGAAAGGTAGGGCAGGAAAAAACATGATATTATACCAAAGTCATTACAGTATCAGCCAGGCAAGGTACTTTTCATCAAGTCCAGCAGATGCTTTTATAATCTGGACCATGAGATACCTTTTGAAAGCATAAATAAAAAGCTTCTAAAATATAGATTAACAGAACCCAGTCATCATCCCCTTAAGTATGTGGTAGACCTTTCTAACTAGATGTATAAGATATATTCCTTGTATTAAATGTCACAGTAGCTAAACAAGCTAATGCAAGTGAATAACAAAGAATAAAAGTAAATGTCAGGGGATACTGTAAAGCTGCTATTTATTTTTTCCCAGGGCTCCTGTAATGTCATAATTGTAAAAGTAAACTTGAGAAGGTTAGTTGGTAGAAACCCTGAGGAGAAATAAGAGGTCTCACAACATTCTTCAATGTGTATGAATTATATAGAACATGGGATTGTCCTTTAGCCTAAAATAACCTGAAATAACTCCTGAAACATTAAAATACTGAAAACCACCGAGGGATTTTGGTTCTTTTTTTCCTTCTTAAAAGTCTAATATTTGCTATTAATAGTAGAGAGTGTATTTGGTTACATATTGGCATCTATGGCAATGTCCTGTATCAGGGGTCACTTTGTCTAGCAAATAACCTTTCAGAAGTTGTTTAGAAGGATAATCTTCACCATAGACTTCTAAAAAACCTGTGACATTAATTTTTTTTAACAAACTGCATTTTAAAAAGTGGCTTTCATCTTCTGCCCATCCTGTAAACATTAATTGACTAGGACATGTAATTGTGATGAGTGTTGTTGAGGCTCCTTGGCTATTTTTGCACCACAGAACATGATTTTCTTACCACTGGATAATGCTTGCCATTTTAATGGCAGCATGAAGAAAGAGATACATGGTTTTTTTCAGATTTACCAGAGTTGAACAGATATTATCTTCAAAGGTAACCTGGTTGGGCCTAAATGTGTATTTATAGATTTCAAGATTTGATCTTTTAGAAGTAGTAATTGTTTGAAGCATCTTTCACCTTAAATTTGGATTAACTTTTACTTTGTGTTTTCAGTTGTCTGTAGTTAATTAAAAGGTCGACCTGATGACCACTAACATCCACTAGACTGATATTTAAACTGCATCTTCTTCAGTGCTATCACACATCTTGAATCTTTGCTAACACTAAAAAGATGGTTTGCCCACTGCATCCTCAAATCACTGGGCACAACCACAGAGCTTTGCAGAACAGAGACATGTAATGTCAGATCTATCTGCAATTAACTGGACTATGAAAGGAAGAAACTGGAGAAAATGCTATTCCAGATGTTAATATCTAATTTTAATTTGACAAGACCCAAAGATTTCTTTTTTTGTGAGAACTATGATGGATTGTAGAAATAAGTTATTCTTCCTAGGCTGATGTATTTTACTTTTAAATACTTTCTCTCCAGTGTTACACTGGTGTGCATTGAACAGTTTGCATTCAAATATTTGAAATGTTAGTAATTATGTTTTAATAGATATGGGTTTGAATTGTTTATTTAGGGTCTGATGCACTGTCCTCATATCACTAATGCTGTATAAAGTGTTCACTGCAAAAGGATGGAGAGATATGTTTTCCTGTTAAAGATTTCAAGGTATTAGAGCTAGTAATTAGCTGACAACATTATGATATACCATAATGGAAATTCACTTTAGTTGCCCTTTCTGAGGCAGCTCTATTTTAAATTTCATGCTGAACTAATATTTCTTTTTGTCTGTGTGGCCATCACTCACTGTACTGGCATCAGCAAATCTGTTGCAGATCTGCCAGTCATTGCTCCAGTAGAAAAAAAATAAATTGCTAATAATCTGCTAAAGGATAGTTGTTATCCACGAGATGTCCATTAGCAAACTTCCTTCTTCTTAAAGAATGACAGACGGAATTAAAATACAGTTAAAAAGATATAATGGCTATAAACACCCTAATTTACTCCACGCTCAAATAAAATATAAATAAATAAATAAGGCATCTCAGGGCTGCTTAGACAAAGGATTTATTTCATCACTGCTCGAATGTTCACTGCCAAGTGTTAACCAGAAATCAGTATTTTCACTGCAGCTTCAAAAGCTATTAAGCAAACTTGGCAATTGAATTGCTGCTTGCCAGTTTGCTGTAAGGACTCTTTCAGCACAAAATCAGCTGAGCCAGAAATATAATAGATCATAGGAGCAGTTCTAAAATCATTTGAGAGGACTGATCTGGATAATGGAGGGAGAGAATAAGAGATTTCTGTTTGTATAATGTATATGGTTCAATATTTTGAATTCAGCAAGTTCCTTAAGCACATGAATAACTTCAGCTACAGTTGTATTGATTTTAAAAAAATAATATACTTCCTTCAACTGGCTTTCTAAGTGACCATCTTCTATGGAATAAGAATTTTAAAGGAAGTTGAAATGTCCTGGAAACACACAGTCCTCTAATCCTTATGGAAGTTCATATTGATTTATTAATTATGTGGCAACAGTAAATCTAATTCATTATGATTTGTTTCCCATTTATTTCCCATTTTCTTTAAATGATGGATTTAATATACTCTGGGTTTGGATATTGGAAAATCTGTTTTCCTGTTTGTGTTTATGTTCAAACTGCTAATTTTCTTAGATTAGTGGAAAACAACAATTAGTGAGATGCTAAAATGAAGGTGTTCATTGGTTTACACTGCAACAGTAAAGATTTCATTTATTTCTAGTTCATAGAGGCTTCATATATGATACATGGAAGTTTAGTTAGAAGACATACAAATAATAAGTACTATAAAATGCATAAAAACATGTGGATAAAAACCATGACTCATAAGAAAGCCATTTTCATCCTGCATTCTATTACACTGAAGAACACTTCTCAATCCTTCTTCAACCTTTTAGGAGTTGTGCACACCTGAAAAAATGATATAACTAGAATACATAGCCCTGTAAATGAAATAATATTTTTGCCTTATAATTATAGCATGTTTAAAATTCTCTTTAATTGGTTTGTGGGTTTTATGATCATGGCATTTTATACTCACGTTATTTAACACAAATGACTTCATACAAAGACACGAAGAAAAACAAACTCTGCCTTAACCAGCCAGAGAGAGATGAGTAAAACTGCAGCACCTCTGCCTGTGTTCAGGCACCTGAGCAGAATTATACTGCTCTTAAACAAAGTGGAGCTCTGGCTTGTGTACACAGGCCAATTTTATTGACTGTTAAGTGGAAGCAAACTTCATTATCTATTAATCTTTTACAAACTGCTACTCGGGCAACTGTAAAATGAGGGCCAGTATATTTAAAAGCAGGTACTAATGTACAACACTCCTTTTTGTCCTGTACTCAAGTTCCTGTCTGTGGTGGCACGTAAGAATGTCCTCACACTCAGTGTTGGTACCACTTTCTCTGCTGGGGGTGGCCCATCATGTCTGGCATTCGTTGAGAGTCATCACGTCAGCTGACCAATCCCACCACAAATATCTTTGACCCAACTCTACAGAATTGATGGGATTTATCTGATTTTGAAATTGCTGAAACTTGACAGTGCATAACTCTGAATCAAATATGGTTATTACTGATTAACAGTGACACAAAAAAGAGAAAGAAATGCATAAATAAAATTAAGAAAGGTATATTGTGCTTAGTAGAAAGAGTTTTACTGTTTCAGGTGATCACCTGAATGACAGAGGATTACTTCTCTAAATTACCATAGTGGTCACATATACCTAATGTTATCTGCTCCAAAGATAACCTTAATTTATGAATCCTTTTTCAAAGACAAAAATATATTCTTTTTTTTCTCCCTGAATAAGTCAGTGTTAGATGCTTTCAGACTGGGAATACTACTTTCTTCACTGCATTCATTTTTGTCCTTGTATACCCTTCAGGTTCCAGACAGATTATTGCTTCCATCAGAAAGGGGATTTGATTAATCACCAGATCATATGTTTTATTCAAAACCAGTGCCCTCCATCCTTCATTCAGAGTAAATTAATGAAAAATTCACATAATTTGTGCAGAATATTTTATTAACTGCTTTTTTAATATTTTCTTTTAGTTTTGTTTGCAGCCTCAGAATAAAATCTAAAAGTCAGGAAAGAGAACTACATTTAGGGTCTTGATTTTTGAAGAGTGGGTTGAGATGAAGTTACATTTCATCAAATGCTCTTAGAGAATTAACTGACAACATAAACGAACCTTCACAGCAAAGCACTTGGGGATTTGGAACATCCCTTCCTTGATTTTCCCATCCCACACACAACTCTGTGTTTTACTGAACAACCTGCCTTTTAGGGTGCAAGGATTACACACTAACAAGCTGGTGAAGCAAAGCACTGAGATTTCAGGTCTCAGTGTTGCAGATGTTCCTGTCTTATTAGTGCAAAAAGTATGAATTTGGAATCCTTGGCAGGTTATATGTTGAACATCAGGTGAAATATAGAGTGAGGCAAAAATACTCCTTTGTAGCCGTGTGTTACTGCTGAGTTGATGTAACATACTTTTTAATTTAGCAATGTCAAGTGAAGTCACTTACCATAGCGAAAAACTAAATATTACTGTGAATATCTAAGACCAAAAAAAATTACTCTAAAATAGCAGCAATGTCTCTCAGCTTAATTTCTCATAATTTTTCCTTCTGATAAATTATTCAGATAGATATTTAATGTCCATATTCAACTTATCTGTATCTTGAAGTGAAGAAATCCAATCATGTTGTGACACCTGAATCAGCCAACAGCCTGTCTAAAGAGGAGCAAAAGGATTTAAGGTGTCACTGCTCTTGATATCCACTTGGAAACTCATATATCCAGAATGAAGAGAGAACGTCTGTGCAGGAGAAACTTGAGGCCGTGTCTTATTGAGCCAAATGTGCTTGATTTGCTCTGAGACAGTCAAATAAACCACAGCTTTTAAGGTACTTAAAGCTGAGATCATCCACAGTTTCCTGGTGTGTGTACATTCAAAGTGCTCAGGATGCAAGGGCAGCAAAACAAGTTGAACTGTCCAAAGCTGCCAGTCCTTTCAAAAACCTGTTAATGAAGTATATTCTTGAGCTGGACAGCTGGTTTACTAGAGCAAAAAAAAGGATGACTCTTGCACCATGACTGAGTCTGCCATTTAGTTAGAAAGTAATTATTCTTATACGGAACTTTGACATTTGTGAGTTAAAAGCACTTATGTGAAATGTAGGTATTCCTTAGAAATCAATGTTTAGCCTCTGTTGACTTTCCTAACCTGGACTTTAATCATCCTTTTTTGCTCTGACAGATACCTGTTATGAAAAGAATAGTTGCTTTTAGCACTGTATTTAAGGTAGTGAAGGAAACTTCCAGTGTCCAGAAGAGGAACTGTGGCCCCAAAAGTGGCCTGTTCCCATTTGCAGAGCTGTGCTTGCGAGTCCATTGCACTAATGTCATAGAACTACAGAATATCCCGAGTTGGAAGGGACCCACCAGGATCATCAAAGTCTTAAAATGAAAATCAGCTTTAGCTTTTGAAATAATTAGTTTTGGAAAGTGGATGAATACGAGCAAATCTTTTGAATATGATCATCTAATCCAGGTCATTAGTGACACTGAATACGTAATAATAACATTTTGTGAATGTTTTATGAAAGTCTGTAGATTATTTTCCTACATCTGTTGGACTGGAGCTGTTTCCTTGATTGAAATATGGAATGGTTAATGAGAGTTATTAACAGACCTTTTCCTCACATTGCACAGTAGTCTTGAGACTAAGAAAAAAAAAGGTACTAAAACTAGTTATGGATCTCCCCACCAAGAGCTGTGGATTGAAGGGATTGTTTGATATTATAAACCAGAACAACTGGAAAGACACCTTGGTGGGGAAGTCTGATATGACAGGCATATCAAAAGAGCTGATTTCTGGTTTGGGCTTGAAAGACAGGGCCTAGGGGAAGGAGAAAAAGACACAGAAGAGTCAGGAAGGAGAAGCCAGCTCTGGGTCTGCTGACAAAAGAGGGTCATGGAATTGATTGATTTCAGGAGACAGATGTTTTTCTTTACATTTTAATGTAATTAAATATTATCTGTTATTGATTATATTTGAATTTCTAATTTTTAGCCAAGTGGTTTTTATTATTTCTGCATTTTCTGGATGGTTTTAAAGACTTTGCTATGTGCATTTTTGCAGAGTATACACTAAAAGAAAGAGAAACACTTCCTATGTCCTGAGAAAAAATTAAAAAAGGATATATATTAATAAAACATCTCCATTTGTACTAAGTTGAGGGGAATCAGAGATAATTTATTTCAAAATAGGAGGCTAAAATGATGATGACCAAACTGAGAAATATTAGTGCCTATTTTCCATAACCATTTGTAGAAACATAGTAGAAAGTAAAACCCTATTGAACTAAAATTCAGTTTAGGTGGCTGATATTCCTTGGTTACGTGTGTTTTTTATAAATGTACTTTTAAAATAGCATGAGAAGATACAAACAAAATGGTGTTTATTAACATATCTCTGCTTAAAATTAAAGTGTTGTTGGCAAATAATTTTAAAATGTATCTGATCCAAACTGAAAGAGAAAGAAATAAAAAAGTTTCCTTAAAACTACAGATGGATATTTGAGATCTGTACATCTGAGAGTTTGCACAGTCACATATAAAATATAAAGGGTTTGAAAAATCAAATTGAAAGGTCATTTTAAAATTTAAAATAAAAAACCCCAAATATTATATTTGGTAAGTGTCCAAAATCAATGTGTCGACATTATCATTATTTGGAGTCTTATTTGAAAAGAAAATATCAAAGTAAATGAACTAATTTCACCAGGGAGTTTCATTTAAATACAATTTGGTAACGACAGACACGACGGAAATTTCACGTGTTGCCGTTTATTCACTGCAGTTGTGCTACTTTAAATGTTCTTAAGCATTTCCAAAACTGATCTAAAGGAATCTCCGTGCCAGTTTTGTCTCGTGCAGCAGCAAAAAGAACGGGAGACTTTAGGGAACCAACACCCAGATGAAGATTTACAGCTGAACTCGCTGTCGCTCCTGGAGAAGAGACTGGGCAGGCAGAGCCAGTGGTGCAGGATTTCCAGAGGGAGAGCTTGGGAATGTCAGCCAGCAGTCGTGCTCCAGACTCCAAGCTGGCCTTTCCACCCTTTGGGGAAGTCCCTCTTCTCCTCTGCCAGGACGTATTAACAAGGCAGAGCCAAAAAGCAGCGACAGGAAGGAACACGGCGCTGAGCAACGAGGAACTCCGGGGTAAAATCCTGATGTGACGCAAACTCATTCCATTGGTTCTGCCAGACCATTTCCACCCTGACTGCTGCAAATGATACGACCACAAGTCTCATTTTATTGTTAAGAGTCACAGTTACGAGCAGCCAGAGGCACAGTCTGTTTGGACGAGGTGCCAGGGAAATATCTCTTGCTGTCTAAAGCTTGTTATAATTAATAACAATTATAATTGCCCCAACGATACAGACCAAAGAAATCAGTTTGTAGAGATTTCCTTCGCAATGTACAAAAGGTGCTTTCCTGCAATGAGTTCAATAACCCAAAATTTACAAACCCTCTATTAAAAATTAAATTTTTAGTGATTGCCCTTCATAAAGGAAAAAGTAAACGGTTCTATTTCTTCTCTTCCTAGGATGTTGATTTTGCCTGAGGTTTTAGGACTCAGCAGTAATATCTGAGATTAAAAAAGGATATTTTTTAATAAAACATCTCAATTTACTAAGTTGAGGGGAATCAGAGAAGATTTATTTCAAAATAGGAAGCTAAAATGATGACACCTAAACTGAGAAATATTAGTGCCCATTTTCCATAACCATTTGTAGAAGCACAGTAGAAAATAAAATTGAAACTAAAATTCAGTTTAGGTGGCTGATATTCCACCCATTGATAGCCTGTCTTTTCTGAAGGACTTAGAAACTATGGCTGTAAATGAGAGTTGTCCATTTTTTGTATTGCTGTGGTTTTGGGGTGGTGGCATGTACGTGTATTTACATTCTTGTTTTTCTGTGGAGAAAAACCCTGAGTTACGTGAAGAGAAAAAAAGTATTACCCCTCATTAGTTAATTTTCCATCTTCAACCTTTAAAAAAAAGACTTAGCTAAGAAAAGAAACAGTTTCAGACAAAAAGAGATGCTGTAGTTCTCACTGAATTAACAATAAGATTGTATTTGGTTTCATTAATGCAGAATTAGATCCATGTTTAACCAGCTGATCAGACAAATACCTACCAGCACCCACACAGATAACAGATTAGATGGAGAGCAAACTTTCTTCTATCTGTTAGCAAACCCCAGAAAAATTACACTGCATCAAATCTTTGCTCTCTGTCCCATGTATTTCTGTGTTCACACAGCTGAGAACAGGTGAGTTCAAACCTACTCTGCCTCCCTGAGCCCTTCACACCAAATGACAACTCATTCTGCCCAATAATGAGAAATGAAGCAATTCTACTGTTAGTTAAAAATTAAGCTAAAAAAACCCCTAGCATTTCAAGCCTATAAAGTGCTTTGATCATGAGTGCTTTTACAATTCTTTAAATTCAAACGAGATGTAAAAAAAAACCTAAATACTTAAAAAAAAAACAAAAACCAAAACACATCAGTAATAATAATATCCAACCCACCATTTAGAAAATGTGAGAATGACTATTCCAATGAAAAAGTCCAAACAACACACATGGGAATCATTTTAATGTTGCCCAGTCTTGCTGAAAACTTTGCCCGGCTCTATTCTGAGATCCCCTCCATAAATAACACTCACATTTTATTTAATGGTTATTATTTTACTCAAATTCTTACACTCTTTTACTTCGAATACGTTTCCTAGACTGATCTGCAAATTCTCACCCATTAATGAAAAGCTGGAAAACTGGCATCTTTGAGACTCTAAAAGAAGACAGAAGTTTAGTGTTTTCTACAGTTCTAAAAGGAAAAAACCCCAAAAAATCAAGTGCTTAGTCTTTTTCTGTCTGTAAAGGAGTAGAGAAACAGGAGTTTGCAGGACACTCTTCTCCCTTTTGCATGTCTTCTCTCCCAGGGGGGACTCTCTGCAATTTATCCATGTTGCGCAGGCAGGAAAAAAACATGACTCTTCGTAGCTGTGGAACACTTTGGCCTGAAGTACTTTTGATGAACTCTGCCTGTATTCAATCAGAATGAATTCTAAATATGCCAGCTCGTTACTGTGTTTCTGCTGAGCACATCCCTGTGTCACATAGGAAATTTGGAGCCCAACCATATTTTGTGTCTCACATTTATGTATATAATATTACACAGATTTATTTTTTTTAACAGTGGGTTTCAGAATACAGCCCTAAAACTTCTTCTTCACAGAAGTTAGGGTGGGTTACCCTTATAAATTTTCATGTTTAGTTCTCAACTAATGTCTCGCAGAACTTCCCAAAATTAAATGATGTTTCTAAACATTAGCTATTTATGAGGGGTCCGTCTTGTACTTTTCTGAACCAGAATTATCATTAGAAGTATTCTTGATTTCTATTTTTATTGACTTCTCATTTCCAGGAAGGGTAATTTGAGCATGTTTCTGAATTTTCCCCAGCGTGCAAAAACATTTTCAAGCAACTTATGCAAAACTTGGATGAATCATGACAGAAACCATCTTCCTGTAAATCTGTTCTGATTATTCTCTCAGTAGCTTTGACTCAGCTGTCCTGCTACACTCCAGTCCTGCCTTCCTCAAGGTTTTGGTATAGTGGGGGGGCTTTTTCCAAAATAAATAAAGAAAACACTTTTTACTCCTAACTACTCTTCCAATTCCTTTGTTTCCCTGGTTTTGGGCGCTATGTCTTGATTTTCACTGCTTGTTCTTCCAGCCTGCCATCTCCTTGTTTGGAGCCACGCTGACTTTTCTCCTGGCAAGGCTTCTTTGATGTGCACAGTGGAAGTTAATGAGCTCTCCCAGTACGTGCTGGTCTTCCATGAAATCTTTGGAGAGTATGAGGGAGCTGATTTTACTTAAAAGTCCAGTCCCATGTAGAGTGGAAATCTTCTGAAGACGTAAAACAAATATTATGTATATGTCTTCTTCTTTTCTATTTGTAACCTTGGAAACTGTTACACAACATTATCTTTTAGAAGTGACGTTTCTACGCAAGCAATTCCTCACAGTATTTTCTTCTCTGTCACTATCTGAGGCTGACAGAACACACACCTCTAGTCCATGCCAAAGGAACTGAAGGTTTTTTCCCTCCAGAAAAGGCATATTTCTTTGATTTCACCGTGATCTTCCTTATCTTCTCCCAGCTGTTGTTTTTCCTGGCTTACTTCAGTGCAACTGCTACTTTTCATTGTCTGAAATCTTTTACTGGTTAACTTCCCTCAGTTCCTGTTTCCCTGCCTTACTCCTGTCTTACTACTGTTTTTTAGCTATATTTCCTGCTGTTTAGCTTTTCTAACAGTTGCTTTTCTGGCTTATTCTTATTCTCACTGCTATTTGTGATTTCTGCTAAAAGCCTCCTACTGTTTAACTTTTTCAAGCAGTTTTTTTCTGGGTTTGTTTCTTCCTCTTCTTGAATTTCTTGTTAAAAGCCTTTCTGCTATTTGTGTTCTTCTAAGAGTTGCTTCTGTAGATCATTCTCTTCTCCCAAACATTCAGTGTTTCTGCACCAAACTCAGAGGAGAATTCAGAGGGATTCTGAGCATGAACTGGAGATTGTGTTCACTCCTAATATCTTTTCTAGCAAGCATATTTTAAAATAAAATGCAAATAACTTCAAGTTAACTCCCTGCAATGAAAAGTGACCTTTCTTGGGCTTTTAGGTTGAGTCTAGAGAATAATTTTCCATCGACGGATTTTTCCTCCTTAATAAAATATCACGTTTATTCTTTCTAAAATATCGTAGGAAGTCATGAGTTTTCAAGATAGAAATCACAAGCTTTCAAAATTTCAAGTCACAACTGATGTTTTATTTCTGAGATTTAAAATAATTCAGAACTTTCACTGATACTTGAGAGAAAAATATTTATGAGGATCAAATGTGCATTCACTCTCCAGGGATGGGGCACCAACAGCTCTGGACAACCTGTTCCAGTGTCTCCCCACCCTCACAGTAAAGATTTCTTTCTTATTATCTAATCTAAAACTACCCTCTTTCAGTTTAAATCCATCCCCCCTTGTCCTACCACCTTGTAAAAAGTCCCCCTCCAGTTTTCCTGTAGCCCCTTTTAGGAACAGGAATGCTGTTACAAGGTCTCCTCAGGGATCTTTCTCAGCAGCTTATTTCTCAGTAGATTATCATTTACTAATGCAGAAATATAAGAACAACTCCTTGGTTTCAGAATTCAGGCCTGCCTTCTGAGATACTTGCCTTCCAATTCCAGCAGTGCCTGCCTGAGGCATTCACAAAGGCTATTTGCATAATCAATGTGGCACTGGATCCAACCTATAAAAGAGAGGCTTTTACTCACTTGCAACTTGCAGAAGAAATGAATCTACACTTCCAAAAAGATGAATTCTTTAGCTGTCAAGATTTTAGACAGCATCACAAACAAAATGTGTGTATATTTTCTTGACAAAGGCAGAACCACACATCCTGATAGAGTTATGGCTTGAAAGCATATTCTTAACTATTGAAAAGGTCTTTGAATGAGAAAATTGTGAAGCTTTCAGTTTTAATAATGCCCTGGTAAAGAATGAAGCAAGAAACTAAAATCACTCAGAAAACCTCATTTCTTATAGCCCTTAGTGTCAAGGGCATTCATTGTGCTCTTGATAACCACAAACATTGACATCACTGGTATTCCAGATCAACAGCAGTACATTTACTTGCTATGCTATTTCTTCTCATATGAGTGAAAGCAGTGTGAAAAGGTCATATAAAGTAAGCTGCTGCAGATGTTGACTATTTTTTTTTTTTTGGTTTCAGAAAAGTAGAGAAAGTCTATTTATTTTTTTTATTCCCATTGCCTTAAATGTTTTTCTGTTTCTGTACTAAGAAAAAAATTTTTTTTTCCGGAGGAAATGAAGCTAAAAGTTATGGACAGAGGGAATGAAATGACATAAAAAGGTCAAGGATCCAACTCCTATGGACTTCAAATAGTACCTGGGTACTGAGTTACCCTTGCTTTCTTTGAAAATCTCTTATTTCAGTTGCTCTAATAATGGGAATGTCATAATCTTGAACAGAATGATGAAGTAGAATGGGTAAGAAGTTGTAAAGGAAATTGAAGATTAATAGGGTGGCACTTAAGAGTTGTCTTGGAGGTGAAGGGGGGAAATATTGCAACTGTCTAAACTCCTGTGTTGGGTCCAAAAATGTTATCCAGCTTATCTTTGGTCACTTCAGAATTCCTTATTCCTAGTTATCTGTGTTCATTTAGCATTTCTGGTCTGGTCCTGAATGTTCCTGACACCTTTTAACTGCCTCAAGTAATTGGCAGCAAAAAAAGAGCAGGTTCAAATTCAAAGAAACATCTTGTAAAGCTGAGACTTTCTGATGCTCAGCAGAGAACAACTCAAAACTTGAATGAAATTGGCACCATAAAAACATTTTATTTTTTTAATTTTAATTAAAAAAAAAAGAGAGAGAGAAAAAAACCCAAACCAAAAAACAAAACTAGAGGAGGTAGATCAACAGGAATAACTTAAAAATACAACTGAATTCTGCATTTTAAAGTCCTTTAGGAGAAGTTAGCTGAGCAGCTACAGGGCCACCTGGTTGCTTCTCTCCCTTCTGCAGCAACATCTTACTCACAGCATGAGCTTGTCAAGTCTGGAGGTCCTGTCACCTTTCCTGCTGGGTGGTAAGGCACAATTCAAGCTGCCACTGATCTTGTAAAATCAGCTGCTTCCTCATCTCAGCCATTCTTTGCTCTGCTTCGTTAGAGCACTGTTTGCTAAATTTTTTTCAGCTTTTATGATTAGTTCATGCTGAAAACTAAGAGAGTTGTAAGATTCTTAAGCTCTTTCTTCAGCCCTCTCAAAGTATTGTTTCCATTTCAGTTCTGAGGTTCAGCTTTGCAGTGTGAGGTTGAGGTTCTTGGTTATAACAGTAATTCAGCCTGGGTGAAGATTCTGTTACAACCTTTTTTGCTGTTTTTGGCATGTCTCTTGCCTTCAGTTGAAATGCTTCCCAAAACCAATCAGTAAACAATGCCAAAACAAGTAGGAGGAATTTTGATGTTCCATGTATTTGAAGGGGATTGATACAAATTTATCTTGCAAACAATCACCCATGAAAGGTTCAGCAGAAGCAGTGATTCCTCAAATAATTTTCTGTTGATTTTCACCACAGTGATCAGAACTATTGGGATCATTCATGGGTGGTTACAGGTCTTGCAAAACCTAAGTTCTAGATTCCATAAAGTCTTAGGAATTCAAGCACATGCCTCTCAGGTTTTGGAATAGAGGTATAACTATTAGCCAACAATAAAAGAGTGCAGACACCTCCAAGTCCTCTTCTTAAAACTGAGGAACTCTATAACTGAGCATGAAATGTTGCACCACCTAGGGAAGCAGTATAAGGCAGATTCTATAACCTTGCTGCTAAATTATTCATCTGGGAAAACTTTATTTCTGCTTTAGTGCACTACTACTTCATTTCCCATTTAGATGGATATTTAATATGAAATCCAAACAAGACAGATAATGGCAGCCAGCTCCCGTCTCTTCCATAAGGTCAAGTAGCAAAGCAGCCACCTGAGATGAGACACCCTCTTCCAATCAGCATTAATTTACACTTAAGTGCAATAGTTTTAGCAGTAGAATTGTGGTATTATTTCAATGATTTCTCCAGAGGTGAGAGACCTGGATTTCTATTTGTCCAGGTCATGAAGACTAAGAATCCAAAAGGCATCTGTCGACATTTCAAGTCAGATTTTCAAGATCTGAACTGTCAGAAGGACTTTTCCCTTGGAGATGAGGAGGAGTATGATTTAAATGCTCAGCTTCAGAGGAGCTGAACACTCCTGAGCAGAGTCTGGTATCTTACTGGGTTTGAGATGAATTTGGCTTTCTAGCTTCTAAAATCTGTTTGCAGATATTTTCTCTCCTCATATATTTTTTGAGCCTGCCCGTGGGTCTGATTATCGGGCAGGTGACATAAAGCATAGGTATTCCCATGTGAAGTTCCTCAGGGTGTACAGTATCTGTACATCTTTACAACTCTGACCCTGGTGTGTGTCTGCAAGATCCACAGGGATCTTTTGGAATTAATATTAGACAAGCTGTGGGCTACCTTGTTTTCTTCTTGTGATTATAAAAGCTTCCCTCGAGTATAGAGGCAGTGGTAGCTGAAGTTTTATTTTAGAGCAGTGGATGCCAGGAGCACTTTTTTCAGGAACTTTTTCGTGAGGGACATTTCTTCAGCACGGGCTTTCTCTATTTCTCTATTTCTTTCTCTATTTCTCTATTTCTTTCTCTATTTCTCTATTTCTTTATTTCTCAAACTGTTTTCTGACTATATTGTGGCTTGTACAGATCCTGTCTATGGAGCTGCTCTTCAGTGGCTTTAGAAATCTGAATGAGTTACACCTGGTCTTATGACCATGAGGACATTATAGATAATTCCAACCACAACAGAATTGCTGTTCTCCAGTGTGTCTGTATAACAACACCATCCACAGTTTCACACCTTGTGGTGTGTTACAGAAATGCATGTGCTTAGTTTAGTACAACTTTCAAGCCTAAGGAGGGCTTGAACTTGCTTAACCTGTCCAACACACAACAGAGCCTTTGGAATTTTCTTGTGGGGTTTTTTTTTCTCTATTTCTTTAAGAATTAAGAGCGGGTATTAAAGGAATATTTATTTTTATTCAAAATTCTGTCTCTAGCGGGAAAAACTAACCCCCTGCTCTTTTTAACTTGTTTAGCTCAACAAACCCATCACATGTGGATTCAAGTCTTTTCTTCATTGTAAATAAAGTCATTTATTGAAGTCCAACTACTTATACTGTGATAAACTGAGGTATTTGATATCAACATAAACTGATGGATATAAATTTTTTTCCATGTCATTTTTACCAATATTTTTCTTAAAAATCATCCTTTTAACAGGAGAATTTACAAAACTAGGAGGCAAATAATCAAATAATACAAATTAGTTAAATAGAAACAGAATATCACATTTTTCCCTATTTGGCAGTTATTTAAACAACATTAGTCCATTAGTGGAATAAATATATCTAAGATCTGTTCTTCTGTACAACTTTTTGTTGTTTTTTACTAGGCTATCATTTCTGCAACTGAACATTAAGTGGCCAACGATTTTCACATGGCTTAAAAAGACACTGTGAGAGTGGAGATATGACCATGAGCTAAGGTTCATCAGGTATGTAAAGTTAGTTTGTCCTAATGCTCTGGGAAGGGGAAAAAGTTATGTTTGGTTTTTGGTTTGTTTTTCTTATTTTTGGATGCAGGAAAGAAAATGTATTTTTTAAATGCTTGAGAAGAGTTATGCCTGAGACTTATTTCCTTTTGGTTTCCACTGTTAGGATGCTACTATGAAGTTTAGTTGATGTATTTAAGCCCTCCTTCTAGGAAAGGATCTATGAAAAAATAATCACCTCTTAGGAGAAAAACCATCTGCACTTTGATTGGCATTTCTGTTTGGTTTTAAAGGAGCTTGCAACTCTGCCCTTGAGGGTTATCCTTCACCTTGTCTTCTGAAAAAGATGTTGCTCCAAAATGACTTTCTGCATGCAAGTACCCAAAGCTAACTGGATTAAACTTGATTGGGTTTTTCTTTGGTTTTTTTGGTTTGGTTTGGTTTTTTTGGTTTGGATTTTTTTTAATGAACCATATTTTTTTTTCTTAGTCATCAATTTGAAGATCTGATTTTTAATTGGAAAATCATTTGCATAAGCCTGGATTTTATTTAATTTTTGTTAGTCCTTGCTTGGACAAATCTCATACTGGTCAGAGAAATTACTTGAGGTTGTTTTGACAGGTATGGCACTTTCCAAGTAAATTTTTAATAGCAAATTCAAGTTATGGTCTGAATACAAGGTAATATTGGCTACTGACCACTTCAAGCCAGAAAATTTTCCTGCTGAGGATGGACAGATTTTGTTTAAGTCTGATTCTGGGCCTTTCCCAATTTATTATAGGGATGGGCCATCAGACCAAAGGCTACAAAACTCTTTTACAAGACAGAGAATTTTATTGCACGGCCACAAAAAGATGATTTTAGTTCTTTGAAAACTTTTTGAATCATTGAACGTGCCAATTAAAAAAAAAAAATCCCTGATATCCTTGCTGGGTGAAAAAAGAACTTCTAGGCTTTAAAGTGAATTCAAAAAGGAAGTTCATGTAGCAGTAACTTTTTTATTCCTCTTATTTCTGCTGAAAAGTGAGGCACAATTAGCACAGCCAGTTTGGTGTGCTTGCCCTAGCTTGGCTGTTTAAAAGACAATTGATTTGTGCATGTGCACATCCCTAATCTGATTAACCAACACCCTAGCCAAATTAATGCAGATTGATTATCCATGAAAAGTGGGTTAATTGAATAATAGACATTGATAGAAGTGGCTAGTAGATATTTTACTATAGGTATGTGTGAAGTTGATGTATTTTGCTGTAAAATAAAATATAGTGAAAACAAGTATATTGATTCACATTAAAGTTGATTAATCTATTCATTAGGGTAATTTAATTGTCTGTAAAATTAGTTGCTAACCAGTAGGGAAAAAAAGTCTATTATTATAATTGTCTGTGTTACAGTGAAGGAATGATTTTATTGAGTGTTATGCAAATAAATCCAAATTTCCCAAATATATGTATTAGAACAAAGAATTTTGCAATAACAGGTAATACTATGAAATTATAACAAATAGCTATTCACATTATCAGCTTAGTTAATTATCAGACTGGCTGTATTGAGCAGGCCATGTTATAGAGTAGTTTAAAGTGAAAGCCACATAAAAGAATTCATTATCAATAGGAAAAAAAGAGGACCTAATTGAGAAATGTCAGCCAGTGTTTGCATCCTCAATAGAAGAAAAATGGACTCTATCACAAAATGCCAACTGTGGCCATGTTCTCTAATTTTCTTTTCGAGGACACTGAGCAGTAGATTGGATTAAAAAGGAACTGCCAAAGCCATTATCTTTCACTTTCTATAAAAGTGCACTGTGTCCAAATGAAAAATGCCAGGCTTCATCCCTCCTTTCTTAGGAAAATAGTAGAACCAATTAAAAAAATCCTGGTCTGTCTATCTTTTACATTTTAGGCTTTCTAGGAAAGAGCAATAGAACATTAAGCCATTAAAAAACTGCAGTAGCAAAAGAAAGGTCTCATGAACCACAAATAGAAAATGAGATGGAGGAACGGGACATCAAATCAAAACTAAAGATTGGAAATGTGGCCACCCAGTAGGTCTGATGTACATATTTCACCAGGTTTGGTATTCCTCACACATGTAAAATGCTGTTTTTCATCTGGAAGAGAGGATAACAGAGGATCTTTAAGAAATGTCAGCATCAAAATCTAAAAGAGTTATTTTGTTTCATTGAATTTCAAAGTTGGAATAGCCATTATATATGCTATATTATGAAATTATGTTTTCTAAAACCAAACAAAAACGTTTTTCCCTACCATCTGTGGATTATTTGCACTCCCTAAACTGAAGGAGAAATTATATGTTAGGATTGTTTATCTTCTTTATTCAAGAGAATCCAGAAGCCTTTGCTGACCATAAGTTGTAGATGTGACAGGATTCAAGTAGAGATGTTTGACCAACAATGCTCATCACAAATATTTTCCTTCCAAAGAGATTCCTAAACCCAACCCCCACGTTCTCTTCTCACAGGTTAAAGCTTGTGACTATTTCACTTCTGATTGTAACTCACGCTGGGTAGAAGAAATTCCCAGTTTCTGGGCATCATTTGGGAGGAGAATGTCCCAACAGCAGCTTTTGCTACCCGTTGACTCAAGCAGTTCTCATCATGCATTGGGATTTCCTGCTGGAAGAGGTTGTTCCAGGCCCTGGATAATCCCACACTTCCAGAGTAGCTTCACAGTGTGCCCAGGATCATTTACTGCCAGCTGCTGACTTCAGTTTGCAGGGTGGTGTGTTCTGCATGAGTTTCCTCCTCAGTTTAGGCATATCTAGATGGGGAGTTCCCTTTATCATTTTCCTTTCTCACTACTAAGCTGTAAGTTGTAGAAACAGAATTCGTCTCTGAAAGAAAAGCTGCAGGCTCCTTGTCCAGATGTCCTGCTATAAAGGTCACCCTGCCCTGAGCTCCTTCAAGATCTGCTGGGCAGCCAAGGGCATTTGCAGGCTGTAAAAGGGGAGGGGACTGTATCTGGGAACTTGTCAGCAGATGCTGCATTTAAAAAGAAAAACATTCCTTTTGTGATCTCAGCAGTCTGTCACTCCCTCTTTTAGTGAAAACAAAATCATAGAATCACAGAATCAGCTGGGCTGGAAGGGACCTCCGAGATCATCAAGTCCAACCCTTGATCCAACCCCGCTGTGGTTCCCAGCCCATGGCACTGATGCCACATCCAGTCTCATCTTAAAAACCTCCAGGGATGGAGAATCCACCCACTTCCCTGGGCAGCCCATTCCAATGGCTGAGCACCCTCTCTGGAAAGAAATTCTTTCTAATATCCAACCTAAACCTCCCCTGGCACAGCTGAAGACCCAGCCCTCTTGTCTTGCTGAGAGTTGCCTGGGAAAAGAGACCAACCCCCCCCTGGCTCCCCCCTCCTGTCAGGGAGTTGCAGAGAGTGAGGAGGTCTCCCCTGAGCCTCCTCTTCTCCAGGCTGAGCCCCCCCAGCTCCCTCAGCCTCTCCTCACAGCACTTGTGCTCCAGTCCCTTCCCCAGCCTCGTTGCTCTTCCCTGGCCCTGCTCCAGCCCCTCCATGTCCTTCCTGAGCTGAGGGCCCAGAACTGGACACAGCACTCCAGGGGTGGCCTCACCAGTGCTGAGTCCAGGGGCAGAATCACTTCCCTGGACCTGTTGGCCACCCTGTTCCTGAGCCAGGCCGGGATCCATTGGCCTTCTTGGCCACCTGGGCACACTCTGGCTCCTGTTCAGCTTCCTGTCAATCCAAACTCCCAGGTCCCTTCCTACCTGGCTGCTCTCCAGCCACTCTGTCCCCACTCTTCCTGCAGCTCTCCCTGCCATTCTGCAGCAGAGCAGACAAGGAGAGAAGATTACTTTTGACCACACTACTTCTCATAATCACCTCGATTCCTTATCCTGGTCCTTTTCTGAAGTAACTATATGTGCAGGAATCCAGAAAGGATCTGAGAAATACTGTCACTGCAAGGGAAGTTTCATACTGGTATGAATTTCTCTAAAACAAGGCCTTGCCTTTGTTGAATAGACACTTTCTCCTTTTCTGAGCCCTCCAAGTAGCAACTTGTTAATGGAATTTGAAGTACCAACACTGAGATTTCCATTCATGCCACTGGAAAACAAAACAGAAAAAAGATGCTTTCCTGAATCGCACAAACATTTCTCACATGTGTTATTTTTCTCTTCTCAGCATATTTATCTCGATGTCTATTTTTAAAACTTAGATTCTCTACAGAAAAACTGCTGGACATAAAGGTCTAGCATCCAGCTATTAATCCTTTTGCAGGTTTCTAATGTTGGGTGGGTGACTCGTGTGTAAGAGAGAGTTCACGTTGACTTACTCAAAGACTACATGGTCCCAGATGGTTCTTTTTTTTGATCCACAAATACAATAAACAGAGAAGAAAGTAATTTTTGAAGTTCAAATTTCTTTCGGAACTGACAGTCTAATAAGAAACTGTGGGTCTCAGTTACCTCCCAATTATAATTTATACAATACGAGTCTTTGAAACGAGGATTGAAAAGCACAGATACATTTCATACTAAGAGGCCATCATCTTCATTTAATCAATGCACAAAGACTAAAGATAAAAAAAAATGTATTCTGTAGATGGTCCTGCATGGTGCTGTAATAGTTAATGTCATCAGTGGATGCATGTTTGGATAAGTGATAATGAGATGGGTTAGTATGTACTGGGGAGAATTTCTTGATGCTGGGGAAGGTAACAGTGTTTGGGTTTCTACAGAACTTGCTCACTTGGCTGTCTGACTAATAATTGATTCATTGACCATCTATTAGGCTACCCTATTGTACTTTACTTTCTAAGAAATTAAATAATCCCGTTCTTAGGTTGTTGCTAGTGGCAGTGAAGGTTCAGTCTATTCCAGAAATATTGTCGTCTGAGGAGAGCTATAAATAGTGGCAGGTTATTTTTTATGAAGCTTTACAATGAGTATCATAAATATCTGATGATTTTAATTGAGTCTTATTAAGATATTTAATCTCTGCTGATTACATGGCAAATAATAAAATTGTATCTATTTAACACCTGTGAAAGTCAAAGTAGGTAATTTATTACATAGATTCTAACATTAAAGTAAATACATGCAGCAATACCTTGGGGGTTATGTATTTAAAACACAATTGTTGCATTTTATAGGCTTTTCACCATCTCAGAAACCTTAGAACAAATATTTCCAACAGCCACATGGTAGCATGTTTGTTAACAACCAGCTGAATACCCAAAATATACTAAATGAGATTTTGAACCCATCACATTGATATGTGTCTGTTATGTAACCACTTATCATCAGTAAGTGGTTTATTTAAATATTACTAATCATGAACATTTAGCTTTCAACATATGGGTGCTGTCTCAGTGAAAAATAAATTCTTTGAGAGTCTGCATTCAGCATAAGGAATTGCTACAACTTTCTGTAAGTTTATGAACATCTGTGTTAATACAGGGGAGAAACCAATATTGCAAAAAAACAGTTGTCTTCATCTTCAGCCTTCTCAAATTCTCAACAGGAAATTACTGGTGATTTTAGATGGGTTTAACTTTGTAAATCTACAGGTTGCATAAACGTCAGTCAAGCATAAATACTGAATGCAATTTATTGGGTAAACCTTTCTTTGGTACTCCTTGCAAATGTGGAGAATAAATATATTAATATACATCTCATGTAATTTTCTGAATGACCTGAGATCTTGAACAGGAGAACACTTGGTTTATGGGCTCAGAAAGGGATTAACATGATGGGTAATATGTTCAATCCTAGTAAAAAAAAGACATGACCAGACACTTATAGAGTCACAACTCTATAGAATATAGAAAACATAGAAGAGGGACTGCTTAAATTTATCAACATCTCATGTTACACAGAAGTTCCACAAGGGTATTCAGGATGGTGATTTACTGGAGTATTTGCAAGGTTAGGAAATTAGTTGAAAATGGTGAAAAATTATATTTAAATCTGCATATTTTGGATACTGAGATACTATGAAATAATCCAGGCACTATCTAGCAGAACGGAGCAAACTCTACCCTGGGACTGAAAGGAAGGAACCTTAGGCAGATCTTTAAAATGTTACCAAAAAATGCAAGAAGTAAAATCATTGTGCATACAACCAAATCAAGTTTGAGTTCCTAATAAAGAACTGGCTGTCCGTACTGCAATGCAGGTGTTAAATTTGTTCTGTAAGGGCAGCCACAGTTTGGAGCAGGTTCAGTCAGGTATTTTTAGTGGTGGGGTTCTGTAACTGGATCTTTATCTCATCCTTATTGAATGGTCTGTGGGTATTTTCTCAGTTTGTCTGGTACTGGCTGAAGCCAGAATTCACTTGGAGGAAAGTTTGTCCAAGGTGGAAGCTGATAATGTGCCAGAACTAAACTGAGAAATTTATATTATTTTTCTTTCTGAAGAGCTTCATTCATTTATTTTTTTATTTTACGTGAGGAGACTAATAAAATAAAAACATTGAATGTTATAATTGCTCCTTACTCCCTTGAACCCCATGTTTCAATGAACATGAATATTTTCAAGGAGATAAGATTCCAAGTTTAGGACCTATAAAAGTTCTGTAAATACATACCAGACATTACATGCTTCACATAGAATTTAGCTTTCTCAACATTAAAAATCAGCATGCAAATTTTTTTAATGCATATATGGCTTTCCATTGTTGCCTCATTCTGTAGTCTTTTTCATTACATTTTCAGTTTTAGGTATGAAATATTTGGATGACAGTATTTTTCTTCCCTCTGCCTGCTTTCCCTTAACAGGAGTTTTGAGCAGGAGAAGACGTGTTTCAATTGTATTTTAAGAGAAAGCTTGCTGGTAAACCAGCTAATGAGTTAAAAATAGTAATGAAACAGGGAATACAGTAGATTCTCTAGGTTTTATGCAGCTATATAGACATATTAAAGATGTAACATGAAATAAATTAATATAATTTTGTCCTTGAATTACTTTTCTATTAGTTAGTAGAGCACCAGGACAGACATTTGCTTATCATAAATAACACTGTGGACAAATACTCCACTCAGATCAGACCAGCTTCTCCTGAAACCCTGTGATAATTACTCAGTCATTTACTTTCATTTTATCGTTTAATTTAATTTAATTTTACCCTTTAATTTCATTGCTTGCAGTGTCATTTACGATGAAGAAATTGTTTCCTTTGGCTCCTATTTCAGGTGACTCATTTTAATTTTGCTTTCTAAAAGTTTTATGTGTTTCGTACTGGTTTTGCAAGTCCCAGAACTGCAGTCAGTATTTGCTAAAGACTATTAAAAACAGTGAATTGGTGAAGCTCTCACAGTTTTCTTATCTCATCCTCCTCTTTTATTTTTTTGCTCGTGCTCTGAAAGTCACAGATCGACCCCAGAATTTTTCAGGCCCGTTTTCTGAGATCCCAATCTTTCTCATGCCATCTCTTCCCTGTGACCCAGGGAAGAGATTCTTATTTTCTGGAAAACACAGTCCATTTCTTTTTTTAAGAACACTTAGTTTTCATTTAGAAGCACTAAAAGAAAAGCTCGTTACCTCCTTGCTGAAGAGGAGCACTAACCTGGGTATAACAGAGCACGTTCCCTGAGCTCTGCAGGCTCAGGGAATGTTTCAGGAATAAGAACAGACTTGGCTGCTTTCCTGGCAGCCTCAGCAATAATAATGAGTATTTTCACACTTCAGGCCAAAGACAGAGGAGCACCCATGTGGAACTCTTGTAGGATTAGGTGCTTACAGGACTGGGGGCTAAGAATACAGCCAGCCTTGATCGGAGCTTGTTAGGGATTCAAAGTAACATTTTAATGGAGTACTTCATGATACAGGGATTTAGGGAAGTGCTTTCAGTTATCTACCACTTATTTCTTGTTCTATTCTCTAAAATATTCTCCTGGCTCAAGGGGGACATCTCTCTTTGATCAGCTATGCTAGGTGGCTTATATATCAAGTGCAGCATAGGTTAATAAATATGATTTCTGAAATGATTACAAAGTTTCCTGGAGTTTGAAGCCAGAAGGGATCCTCAGATCGTCTATATCAGGTCATTAAGTTTTACTGGGGCTTTATTCTAAACTTAAAGGTGTTCATTAGAACAAAGAATTGTAGACCTCATGAGGTTTAACTATGCTATAGGCAAAGACTGGAACTAATCCCTAGTGCCATTGCAGTGGTAGGAAATTAATTAGATGAAATATGCCTGGATGATCCGAAAAAATAATCTCAATTATGGTGCTGGGGAAGGCAAAACAAAAAAATAAAGGTCCAGCTTCAACCTCTAATCCCTGGATTTTGTTACATCATCATCAAAGATAGATAGCTCTCCATTACTAGAATTCTTCTCCTTCTGTAACTGCCTATAAAAAATGATCCCATTGCCTTAATTTTTGTTGTTTTTTTTTTTAACCAACTGAACACATCAAACTTCTTAGTCTTGCATAGAAAAGTTTATTTTCCAGCGTCAGGATCATTTGGGTAACTCCTTTTTAAATACTTTCAAGGATTTCCCACTGCTTTGTGAACTAGATTTTTGTTGTGATCTTACTAGATCCAAGTCCGGTGACTAACAAAGAAAATAAAGCCTCCCTTACATTCTCCTCTGTATGTTGTCTTGGATGTGATCCCAGAAAATTTGCTGGTGATGTGACAACACTGCACAAATGGGATCATTATCTAGGATGACCCCCAAATAGGTATTGAAGACACAAACTGGGGCAAGCATTTATTTAAGGAAACTTCTCCAGGAATAACTTTAAATTCTGTAATGAAGGAAACAAACATAATCTTCTCCATTGCCAAGACAATTGTTCCAGTGACAAATGCACAGCAGCACCAGGCAGCTGACATCTGTAGACATGTTAGAAATCAACTTGGTTCGATGCATTTTAGCTCTACATTTCTCCGTGGATTTCTTGTTTGATCTGTTCTGGTAATTGTTAATGTTTCTTGGTTTTGCATTACAGTTTTCAGCTCAGCTAGCTTTTCCAGCTGCCTGAATCTTTGATGTCAGCCACATCTTGATTGACTTCAATATTCAGTAATAATGTTTCTCATTTATTTGATTTTCTTTGTATTATTCAGAATTATAAACAGAATTTTATCAGCTTCGTTATTTTTGCGAATGTGTAGACGTTGAACTTTTGCTGTGGGCTTTCTGTAGATGTCATAAAGATTTTGTCCCTTAATGTAAGCTGTTCTGTTGCCTCTTTCTTTTAATGTTAATTGCATGTTTCATTGTCACCATTTAAATGGATGCACTCCTTTCTGTTTCCCACTAATTGTCAGGGTCAGAATATAATTCCAAAGGTTCAGTCTGTCTTTTGAGATCCCTGTGAAAGGGAGATGTGGAGAGGAGCTGCTGATACTGCTCCTGAATTGAAACTTGGGAAGAAATTCTGAATAAATCTGAAATGAAGCCAAGGCTGAAACACTTTCTAAACACATTCATATGCATGTTCCAGGCTCCAAGTACTCTGCAGCAGTCTGAATCTAAGGTCTGGTGCCTTTGTGGTTTTTTTTTTTCCCTTTGTGTGCCACATGTTTACTTGGAGATATAACACCAGGAGCAGGATGTCATTTGATCTCCTAAGATAAGCAATATCCAGTTAGGTTGGTGTGTGAAAAGATGGTATCCCTGGGAAATCTCAGCTGTTGGTGGAGGGTGGCATATTTCAGGATGTGCCATTCTTGCTGAAAATTGAACCTGGCTCTGGTCACATATTTTAAAAAACTGATTTGCATTTGAATTGCTGGAGGCTTTTCCGTCCAGGTGAGTCTCATGGGAGTGGGAATTTTGAGATGCAGAGTTCTGTGCTCAGTAGGGCAACATCCTGGAGTGAGTTCAGGGAGTGTCAGTGTCAGTCACACTCTGATTGATGCTGGCATTGGGTAACTGCATGTGTACCCAATTTTGATTAGCTTTGAAGCAGAATAGAAGGCATACTGCCTTTGATAATCCTTCTAATCCACTCCGACGTCCTGTGAGTGACAAGGCAGCCCTTAAAGAGTGTGAGAAGCAAACTTCAAATGGTGATGGAAACTTTCTCCTGCATCTCAGCCTTTGTTCAGTTCAGTCTGGATCCTCACCACTGTGTTCCAACTGCATTCTCAGTGCTTCCAGTTGCAGCCCTTTGCAAATGCCACTTGAAGGAGATATTTGGTCAACCAGCCTGTTTGTACAAACTGGAATTCTTCCAATTTTGTACTGCAGGCTCTTCCTCATTTCTGCAAGCAATGAAATATTTCTTAAAATAAAAATTATTCAACTCCATCCACTTGATTGGTAGAAAAGCCAGTATCTGTCTCTAAAGCAATCCATATATTTCACCATAGGATGGTTCAGCAAGGACCAGCAAGCTTTCACAGCCTTCACACAAGCTTGGAAGTATAAACTTCTAAAATTATACCACACAGCATGGTTGCTTCAGTGAATGACTGACTGATTTTGGTTTTTTTGCTTTTCATGCTTAGTTAATATCTATAAGCTTCGTTACAGCTTTCCAATAGGCTAAGAACTATTGGAAAGAGCAGTTTTAAAGATATAAGGCTTGGGAACAGCAAAGAGAAATGAGAAGCCCTGAGTTTGTAAAGTCATTTTTGTTGCTGTTAAATAGAGAATACAGGGATGTACAAAACACCTGGTTTCACTTTCACATACAAGAATTTTACCCATATACAATTTTAAACATGGATGTGTTGATTGCACAAAAAAATCTGTTAGAAAGCTCTTAATAAAAAAAAAACTGATTTCTCCTCTGTCCCACTTGGTAGACAAGCATGAAAAGTAGTCTAAGTTCCAGTTCCAAGTGTGAATTTTTTTATCCATGCTAAAACTGGCCCATCTGGGCTTTGGATGTTAGGTCTGTTCTTTCAAGTTGTCTTGCAAAAGATCCCAGACACACCCTGAGTGCAAAAATCCAGCCTGGATTGCTGAAGTAAACAAACAAGCAGGACAGTCTGATTTCCCTTCCTTTTACCAGAAAACTGTAGATTTTATCAAGGTTAAATTAAATTAAATTAAAGTTTAAATTAAATATGTTTGATTAACATAGGGACCTACAGGGAGCTGCCCCAAAATACGATTATCATCCTGGTTTTTAATTCATTATTTACTATTGTTAAGAGATAACGTGCTGGACAAAGATGAATTGTTCCTCCTACCAGGGAAAAGTAATTAAATAGGTATCAAAAGTAAAACCATTTTCAACAGTGCCTATAAGTGAAAAGGAAGAGGTTTACATCAGGTGTGCTTTTGGCTGTTGGAAGCGAGAATGAGAAAATAGTGGGTGAGGCATTTATGATTTACAGTGTTTGCAAACCCATGCAAACTTAATGTGACAATGAATGATAACTAGAAATCTAGTTCCACTTTTACACATCTTCACTGCCTCCATAAGCCAGATTTCTGAATCTCCAGTTTCACCTTTATGGCTGCAGGAGAAAAATTCAGGATGAAAGTGTCTCTGTCTCGGGTGGGTGAGTTTTCCATACCAAGTGAAAGAGTAATATGGAATTTCAAGCTTCTGACAAAGGAAGGGCTGACCCAACTGACTTTATTGCCAGTGAAGAAGAAAAATCTGGAACTCATTAATAATGCTGAGGTAATGCTTCAAGCATATTTCTGCTCCTAAGGGTTTATATGATAAAAACTGTGTCTATTTTGAAGTTAGGAAAATGGTTAATTATTCTCACTACGTACTTTATTTTGTAAACATGTTTCCAGGTTACACTGTCCAGTTTGCAAAAGCATCCTGAGGATATTAAAGTGGGCAATGTCTTCCTCTTTGGACAGTTATTCTGTATTTCATTCAAGTAATGGTAGGGATCTTTTCTCCAACATTAATTAATAAACTTGTTGGTTTTCCCTCTTTAGAACCACTGCTCAGTTCATTACCTAACCGTGATGGGAATATAGAAAAATGACTTGCCTTGCACAGAGCCTTCCAAACCCGTTCCCATCCTAAGGATTACAACATGGAAATGAGCTATCCATAAATATTAAAAATTATCTGCTTCTCACAGATGTTCCCTCTGCTTATTATCTGCAAAATTTCTGGATCAAGTGTTCAATATGAATATGTTAGTATCCACTAAAGATTGCTTTTGGCAGCATATGTGTTGATATCAGCAGGAAATAAATAGGAAAACATTAAAAGGTATAAAACTTTAAAACAATAGCTTAAAGGTGTTTTATAAACTACAGATGGCTCATATCATTCAAGTGGATGTCTGGTGTAGAATGAGAAACAGAGAAGACGGGAAAAAAAAGTTGGAAATGACTGGAAATAATGGGTCCCATGCAATATGTTGTATTAAAAGTAGAGATAAGCAAAATGAAAATTGCTGCTCTTTTCTTGCGCAGATAGTGAGGCCATGCTAGCATTTGTGAATAAGAGTGGTCCACCATTTTTTAATATAAGGCTCAATAGAATTATACCTGTCAGTCTGGATCCTCTCCAAAAAGGTGATGCTATCAACAATAGACTGATCATTTTTCTGTGCTCACTCACAAGTCTGAGTCATTGACTTCACATAAAGAAACTCTTCGTGTCATGTAGAAGAACTCCCAGTCTCTGTAAATAAAATGGGAGCTAAATGAGCAAACTTCCTTTTGTTGAATTATTAATATTCCCAGTGTCACCAGTGCTACTCTCTGAGCTTAACAGGATAGGTGAAACCTCTTTTCAGGGGAGCTACTGGGGACTGTTTATGGTAGAACAAGGGTAGAGCTCACAGGTTTCACCCTGTACACCCCAGCACTGTGAACTCAGCCCTGCAGGCAGAGGGAATGACAAAGGAATTCACACAGCCAGAGAAAAGGAATATCACTGGCAAAGCCAAGGGGAAAGCAAATCCCTGGTGTTTTAACAGAAGTTCTGGTGGGAGCAGGATGGGAGGGCTGAGCATGACAACTGACATATACCCAGCACTGCATCAGTGACAGAAATCACAGCTAGAAGATGCAAAACAAGACATACAGAGTGGGCACAGTTAATAAGACACTATATATTTAAGAAAATATTGTGTGATAGGGAGACATTTCACTCGGACAGAACTTAACTGATGCTCCAACATAAAAAAGTTTGGTTTGGTTGGGATTTTTTAATGATTAAAAAAAAAGACATTAACTTTTTGGTCATTAAACCTCTGCCATCTGTCTAGAGAATGAAGAGCAACTGTCTCCTCACGATGAAATTGCAAAGCTGATAATTAGTATCTTGTTACTTTTCCTTTTCTTATTTTCATTTCCTTTCTGTAAACTGTTGTGCTGCTTAGAACAGCTGCTTTGTTTCACTGTGCTGGTAAGTGAGATGAGGTGTATGCAGTGTGCAGGCCACAGTTTTGTGTACAGCTGGGTTGATAAAAAGGCACTGCAGAGCAGTGTAGTGACCAATAGCAAGGACGACCTTGCTGATCATCCCTGAACTTGAGCAGTTTGTGTTATGATTTAATGTGACCTCTGTACATCAGGCATAGATTTTTTTTTCCACTTAGAAGGTCAAATACCCACCATTTCTATAGAAGGTCTAAATGAAGGCTGTCACAGAGTGATTTTCCCTACTACCTCCTCAAGGACCAGGCATTTAATGGATAACTTGTGGAGACCTCACTCATGTTCTGAGTGCTCCTCCAGTGCAAACAAAAGACTAGAATCTGAGCTGTGGATTTTGATATTTTACAACCACTTGCCTGAGACTTCTGAACAAGGTTTTTCCATTTATTCAGCATTCCTTGAAATCAGCCTTACAACAGAGGCAGCTTAGGTGTCTCAGTGATGGTTGTGCAGCAGTACTGATTGGATTTACCTCAGGAGAAAATCCTCTAACTGCTGCACGGAGGGAGGATTTCCTTTAGTAGCTGACAATACATCATATCTCCTGATCTCCAGCTCCTACAAGAGAGACAACTGCTTGTTTTCCTCACTTTAGCAAAATATTCTGCTCTATTAACTAAATATGGTACCTAATCAGCCTTTTACATGTGCCAGGGAAGACACTTTTGATTCAGTGCATAAAGCCAATGTAAAAACATGGAACCAGTCATTCATGTGCCACTGAAGTCTCACTGTGCCACCAAAATAGCACTTACCTGGTGTTTAATAATTACTGTCTGCTGGGAACCAGTCTGACCATCAGACCTGTTTCCAAAGAGTGTGCAATCTACTTACCTTTCTAGATCAATGGTTTCACCAGCTTGCAGGATCACTTGAGAAAAAAATAGGAGTCTATACTAGTTGCAGATGATGATATGATATGATATGATTGATATGATATGATGATATAGAGTCCTCACAGTCTGGTTGGGACAGTCTTTTCAGACTGGAGCACCTTAATCCAAGGCTTCATCCCAGAAATGCCAGGAAGTAACCAGGCTGCACACTCAGCACCAGAGCAATTGTTACTCAGGCATTAATTAACAACCTCAAAGGCTCAGCTCCAACCTAAATACTCAAATAAAGCTCCCTAAATTGGGAACTGTGCTACAAGTTCTTAAGAGATGGACATTGAGATGTACATAGGGATTACAGGAAACCTGCTTCTGGAAGACAATCAAAATTGCAGTTTCAAAGGAATAAAAGCTCCCAAAGTATTTCATCTTTAGTTATGCTTTGGATAGGTGATACAATTTCAAAGGTGAAATTGTTATTTACCAGAACCTGTGTCCAAATTTAAGTTTACTAAATTTCGCAGGTAGAAACAGTGCAAGCAAAACAAACGATTTTCAACATGAAGCTTTTGAAAATGTTCTTCAGAGAAAGGCTTTTGGGTCACATTAGTCAGGCAAACCAGTCAGTGGATTTGGTGGAAAGGTTCTAAATTCCATATTTTATCAAGACAAAACACAATATTTGAGGGCAAGACAAAAAGAGATGGGAGATACTGAAAAGAAGTTTAATTTTTAAAATATTGTAAAAATATCCTTAACACTGCTTTGTAAATTACTTTAGAGGGGAAGTTTCCCGTGGTCACTCTTAGAAATCCTGGGTTAATTGTCTGTGGCTATACACTGCAAGTCAAGGGTTTTCTAGTAATTCCCAAACCCAGTAGTACAGACAAGTAGGTTTGGTGGGAAGCACCACGACTGCTTGATGGTCTGCATGTCTGCATTCCCTGCTGAAGGAAAACCACGGTGTGGGAGATGGGGAATGACTGTGTCTCACACCCTTTTGCAGTTAAAACACAGCTGGAATTGTACACGTGGACCCAGCAGGTTATGAGCTCTCCCTGCACTGCTGCTTAGACAGTGAATCAAACAGCAACACTTCAAATTATCCTTGTATATTTGTAGCTTCTGTGAGTTACAAAAGTCACAGTGCACTACATGTTTTGTTTTCTCATGCTACTCAAAAATCAGAATTCTCTACAGGTAATTGAGCTATAAGTATATGGCAAACACACAGCATGGCAAATGTTCTGTTCCTCGTCAAAAGCAAGATATGCAGTAGGCTGGTTAAAAATGCTAACCTGTGATCTTTGGAACAACAATAATTTTACATCATCAAGAACATTTTTCTGAACGCTGAATAAAAAAGACAAGTTAACAAAAAATCATGTACAAGTTACTTCACATTATTTCATTCTCGTAGTAATGTCATGTTTGCAGCCAATTCAAAGCACCATATTAAATTCACTGAATTTTTTCCTGCGGAATTCATTCTAAAGGCTTATGGATGTATTGTTTTAATGGCAACTAATGTTATTTTATGCATGGCTTTTTGCCTTTATCACGTGGGTTCTGGTTTTCTAAATACAATTTCCACAAGCATAGAACTGTGGCTCCTTAAAAATTAAAAAAAAAAAAAAAAAAAAAAAAAAAAAAAAAAAAGACTTTTATTTGAGTAGAATGAAGGTTAGAGGGATGTATTTCTGTAACTAGAACAAGTGGAGGATGCAGATAATGTAGACTGACCTTACATGTTCAATATGTAGTTAAAGCATAGACCTGTAGACAAAGAACTAGAGTGTCTTCTGGTAAATGCCTCTCTTCTGGGATTGGGTTTTACTGTCAATCATTATTTTTCTATTCTCAGATTCCAGGCACCTTCTGCCTTCAGGCACTTATGGGAAAATCCTGATGACCCAAAATCTGTGACCATCACTGGCTTCACTACCCCACAAAACACAGCTTAAAACATAACATATATTCTTTCTCGTATAGCTTCTGGTTCACACTTTAAAACCAAGCTCCCTCTTATTTATTGATTGTTAGGACTTTTGGGGACAGATTATCAACCTTTCTGGTGCCTGCAGCACTGCCTTAGCAGAATAAAGGAGGAAGAAATCTCTTATTATTAAACTGTGGGGAAAGGACCTGCAGTGCTGTGTTTAGCCTCTGAACAGGGCCTGTTTTGTGTCAGTCAATGAGATGTGGGTGCCTCCAAAGATCCATTCAGATCCAAAGAATGTAATCCAAAGCACTTGGATTTTAGAGGCACACTGTGGCAAATCCAAAGTTGTCCCCACCTGTGTCGAGCACGATGAGACACGAGGGAGAAAACCCCACGACATGTGAACTGCAAAAGTCTTTGCAGAGCAATCGTGGTCAGTACCATTTGAAACAGCCCTGGGTGCTTCATACCCCAAAGCATTTTATCCCTCAGCCAGATTCAGGAGAACCTTTTTAAATTTCAATATGCTGGAGCTGCTTTATGCTGCTTTATGCTGATGACGCTGCCCTTGTTGCCCACACAGAAGCAGCCCTGCAGCGTCTAACATCCTGCTTTGCAGACACTGCTGAGCTCTTTGGGCTGGAAGTCAGCTTAAAGAAGACAGAAGTTCTCCATCAACCTGCACCTCAGGAAGTCCCCCATCATCCCCACATCACCATTGGCCAGTCAGAGCTCAAATCAGTCCAGCAGTTTAATTCCCTGGGCAGCCTCATCTCCTCGGATGGTGAGATTGATGGGGAGATAGACAACAGGTTAGTAAAGGCGTAGAGAGCTTTTGGAAAACTCCATAAAGGAGTTTGGCAAAATAAACACTTGAAGAAAAGCACAAAGGTCAGTGTTTACAGAGCCATAGTGCTGTCTGCTCTCTCATATGGATCTGAATCCTGGGTCATCCACCACCACCACCTGCGACTCCTGGAACGCTTCCATCAACGCTGCCTCCTACAATCCTAAACATCCCCTGGTCAGATGATGTGACCAACACATCTGTTCTAGAACAGGCAGCAGTCACAAGTATTGAGGCCATGTTGATGAGAACACAGCTGTGCTGGGCAGGGCACGTCTCCAGGATGAAGGACCAACCACCCCCTCCCTAAGATCCTGCTTTATGGGGAACTTACCACCGGCTGCCGCAAGAAAGGAGCCCCAAAGAGGAGATACAAGGACTGCCTGAAACAACATCTCAGCCTTGGCCATATTGATCATCAGAACTGGTCTACTCTGGCCTCCAATCGGGAGGTCTGGAGACACCCATCTATAACGCTGCTGTTTCCTTTGAGAACACACACAGGATCACCCTTGAGGAGAAAAGACAAGGCAGAAAGAATCGTGTCTTGCAGAATTTCCCACCTAAGGAGTCTTTCTGCTGTGCCTTCTGCAACCGGACGTGCCTGTCTCGTATTGGCCTTTTCAGCCACCAGCGTGTTTGTGACAAACGTGGGTAGAGCCCTCCCCAAATCTTCGTTCCCGAAGCCCAGCCATGATCCTGGAGCACAAACACAGCCTTTCTCAAGTGACTGTAGCTCAGTCCTATCTCAGCTGTGAAGAAGGGAGCACTTCCGAAAAAACCCAAAAAACTTTCATGCAAAGTCTTCTAAAAGTTTACAATTGAGTTTATTCACTTTCAGCCATATTAAACCCTGGCCAAAAATAGCTCTGTGCATATTGTAGGTACCATGAAATCTGATAAATCTCATTGTCGTGATATTTTAACGCTGCTATGAAGACAGAGTAGGAACATCTGTGATTATTAAATTGTGTTATTTTTGAAGGCGTCCCAGATAACAGTTACGAATGTTACAGAACTGCAGCGATTCAAAACACCCTCGAGCTGAAAAATTGATTTCCTTGGAGCTACTGCACGGAAACATGAGACTATAGCATATTAAATGTTGACTTTCATGTATTAGACTGTTTTGCAGGGCTTCAGAGGATTCTGATAATAGCTGATGGTTCCTTAGAAATGCATTCAGACTTTTCAAAGGGAACATTTTAAATCTGATTTTTCATCAGTGTTGTAATCAAAGGCTACTCGTGTCCTCCAAAATAAGGGACTCAAAAAACATTTCACTGTCAAGACACAAATGATAAAATACTGTGTCCCGCGTACCAAAACCCTATTGATTTCACAGGTTTTGTATTAATGCACAATTCAGACAACACAGATAGTAACAGGCATTTCAGTAGCTTCAGAATCAATTTGAAATTCATATTAATTGGACAAATATTTTACATTTCTTCCAGAAAAGTAATACTTTTTTTTCTGAATAGAGAAGGAATAAAGCATGTGTCTCAATATATTATGATTAGATGTAAACCCAAGAGTTGAGCTCATTTCTATCTCCTAATCCAGAAGATCCCATGCCAAGATAAAATTAAAATAAGCAGCCCATGATAGTGCTGCTTTTTTGGATTGAAGCCAAAGGTGAGATTGTTGTATTGTGAGGTTGCTAAGGATCCTGACATTTTTAACTGCTAATCCAGTGGGAAGTTGTCTCCCTAAATTTCGTAATTCCAGGTGAAAATAATAGGTTTTGCCATTAAAAATGCAATTTAAATATGATAGTAATTGCCATCACCTCCGTCAAAATACTTTAGAAACTTGATAACTTCAGTTCACCTTCAATATTTTTAATTTTCCATTTTTGTCTTTATGCAATATACTTACCTTAAAAAAAAAATCCTAATCCCACTGAGCAATTGTTTTAACTTATAACAGAAATAAAGGTTTCAAATAATTATGTTACTTCAGTTTTACCCCAAAGAAATTTATGTACATATGTGTAAGGACAGCAAAAAGTTCGATCTTTTTGAGAAATGCAGAGCAGACAAAACCATCATAAAGCTGTACTGGCAGGCTTGAGTAATTTTTTTCTAATCCTATAATAAATTGTCATATGTTCTTTTACACTGCTATAGAAATGGTGATATAAAAATGACTACATTTCATCAAAAGGAGGGAGATGGTGCTGAACATTCTGTCTGAAGAACACTCGGTAGATTAAGACACACACTTCATGATGAATGCATTTGTAAAAATAATATTGCATTTATCTGTGCTTTTCCCGTGTTGTTTCGAGTGCAACCTGATATTTTTAAATAACAATCTTCAGCGAGGCAATTCTACTCAGTTTCTGAAGGCACAGTTTCAGATATCAGAATCCCAGAGTTACAGTAACAGCCCAAAAGGAAAAAAAAAACCGTTGCTGTTGCTCCATCCATAGTAATGAAGAATTCACATCAAGTACATTTGGTGAATTTAACAATTCTGCCCTTAAATTATGCCTTTAAAAATAGTCTTAATATTCTCATGCATGTTCAATATGATTCTTTAATTAAATTTAGGAAAAGCAGAGGTGTTAGTTACCATTTTCCCTTCCAGCTCTGCCTGGGTTGATCCCAAGACATTATCATATATAGCTGCTGTCCCAGTCACATTCTCAAAATGGGCCTTTTTATGACAACTTAAACCCAAACATCTGTTCATCAGCTGGTATGAAACAGTGCCCTTGAAATGCTTTTGTGGTTTTTGATAAGTAGAAATATTGTGGTCACCTGCATGCATTGGAGAGGGGAGCAGAAACCTTTACTTTGGTCCTTTCACACAAGCACTGACAAAGTTTTGTGTGAAATGTATATTTAGCCAATTGCTATCATATTATAAATTGTATTTTTAATGGTAAATCTATTATTTTCACCTGGAATTATGAAATTTAGTGGGACAACTTCCCACTGGATTAGCAAAGAACACAACTTCCTCTCCCTTTACAGCAGCTCCCCTTGTAAAGCAAGATAACTCTCCAGCCCAGATTTCTTTTGCCTCACTGAATTTTGCTTAATTTTAAGAAGGTAATAAGGCAACATTCTCGGCTAGAAAAACAAATGCACATGCTTTACTCCCAAAGGATTTCATCTTTAGTTATGCTTTGGACAGGTGATACAATTTTAAAAGGTGAAATTGTTATTTACCAGAACCTGTGTCCAAATTTTAGGTTTACTAATTTTCACTGGTAGAAACAGTGCAATCAAAACAAGTGATTTTCAATATAAAGCTTTTGAAAATGTTCTTCAGAGAAAGGCTTTTGGGTCACATTAGTCAGTGGATTTGATGGAAAGGTTCTAAATTCCACCATTGTGGAAAAAAAACCCAAAACACAATATTTGAGGGTAAGACAAAAGTTGTGTCGCTGTTGAACTGACACAATTCTTTAAATGCTGAGGCAGAAGAGTTTGGCTGTTTGCTTCTGATGTTCCTCAACAGAGAGCCAGAGAAGCAGGGATCTTTCCAGTGGATTAAAACTGTATTGCCTCATCAGACTAAGAGACACTGCTGACTTTCATCCTGAGATTGGGACACCTTTTTCTTCTGCTATGTGAGAACAGGACATATGATGTCACGTGTGGGTGAGTGTAAAGGGTAATAACAGTCACAGTACACAGTGGGGGAATTAATCATGTAAGAAATTATACAACATGACAAAAAAAGTTGCAAATAGTTTTTTATTCATCCTAACCTCCTGATCTGGCCCCTGTGTGTTAACCCCATTCCCTTGGAATTTAATGTAAGATGGCAACCTCTCAGCAATTTAAAGCTACTTTTTAAAGCAAGTCAGCTAATGTCTTTCTCCACCTTTTCTACAACTTTGAAATCTCTTGACAAGATGTGTGCATATTCAAGTCCAGGAACAGATTATGCTGAGGGATGATCTAAAGTCTCTTTATCTTAAAACCTGGGAGTTTTAAATGTTATTTTTCCCCCTCTGGAAAGGATCAATACCAGGATTTCACTGGGTATATTGCACATAAAATGCATTTTTGATGCACAGAAGTTATTTTAGATTGCATTTAGTGGGATGACTACTTCATGACTACTTCTTTACCCTGCATAAAAGTAGAACATTTAAAACTTTGATATTAGGGGTCAGGAACTTTTAAAATGTGTTTCAGTTCAAATTAAAATAGCAAATTCTTTCTCCCTAAAAGGCTGGTCATAAACCATTACCATTATGTTTTATAGGGGTTTATTGCATTTATTAAATGTGCTGTTCACTTCTGTCCTTCAGAACAAGTGCACACCAAATAAAATTTGTGTCACTGAAGGACTCCATATTACTGTCTACCAGAAAAGTTATAGCTTGTGTGTTGGTGATATCCTTATGATAAACTGGGAAGTCAGTCATTTGATCAATACTGTTCTATTGTTTATATCTAATACTTACACTCTGGTCAATGTTATTTTCTGAACTAGAGCTCAGAAATGGATGCTGGTTTAGTGGTATATCATGACTGCCCACCATTCTTTTTGGATATTTGGTTATGGAAAGTATTATGTGGTCTGTTAAAGAAGAAAAAAATAGTCCAAATGGAGAAATAGGTGAGGCTTCCTAAGCCCAGACTCCTAAAAAGCTGCTGATGGCTAAAGGAAATGTTATTATTGAAGGATTCTGTGGCACCACAACCTGAAGCTGGGTAATGTTATCCCTACATTAGCTTCAGAATCACAGAATCATTTGGGTTGGAAAAGACCCCTAAGATCACCAAGTCTAACCCTCAACCCTGAACTGCCAAATTCATCACTAAACCAGGACCCGACGTGCCACAGCTGCTACTCTTTAAATATCTCCAGGGGTGGTGACTTTACCACTTCCCCGAGCTGCCTGTTCCAGTGCTTGACAACCCCTTTTGGTGAAGAAATTTTACTAATGTCTGATCTAAACCCCCTGTGGTGCCATTTCTTCTTATCCTATTGTAAACTTTATCAACATAGGGAGAAGAGACCGACCCCCACATGGCTACAAACTCCTTTCAGGAAGGGATAAAGTCTCCCTTGAACCTCCTTTTCTCCAGGCTAAGCACTCCCAGCTCCATGAGCTGCTCCTCATCAAACCTGTGCTCCAGACCCTGCCCCAGCTCCATTCCCTTCTCTGGATTGTCTCCAGCACCTCAGGGTCTGTCTTGTAGTGAGGGGTCCAAAACTGAACACAGGATTTGAGGTGGGGCATCACCAGTGCCAAATATCTGGGAATGATAGTTTCCCCTGGAAAATATCTGGCCCTTTGCACTGGAGTTGGTACTTAGTATAAGCATTGCTTCAAATGTGACATCTGATAGAATATCTGTGGGTGGAGATATTAACATTCCTAGTATTGAGGTTTCCATACTGACTATGACATTTTAAAAAAAAATCAATTCTGAGTTACGAGTTCAAGATGAGGCAGGAGGAGGGAAGTAGGAGAGAGGAAAAAATTATTACAAACCACAAAATGGCAGTTACTCAAAACAATTAGAAAATTCCTGCGAGACACAGTGATTCAAGGTCTTTTTCTGTTTAAATCAGGAATTATACTTATGTTTCTCAGTCCCACATGAGTCACCTCACTGCTGTCTAACATATATTCTGGTCCAAGTGCAGGGCAAGAAAAAGAAAGAAGTCTTTTTTATATTTATGGCTAATACATTTAAATTTATCTAACTTCGCTTTGTGTCAATGTAGGGATGTTTTCTACTGAAGAATTCCAAGCAAGGTCTATGCAGGCTTATACTCAATAAAGCATAACTCAGCAGTTTATCTTAGAAATGGGTGACCTGACCTTTACATTGGTGGTCATACGTCTAAAAACTGCACAACAACTTAATGACTCCAATTTAAAGTCTGTAACCAGTGGTGCAAAAAAAGCCCAGAAACAAAGAGCTCTGTGGAATGCTATGACAGGACAATACCAGCCTACAGGGAAAGGCTGAAAGAACAGTAAAAGTAAGCTGAAAAGCTTTTCCACAAGCCTAATTAGGAGAGAAGGGGGGGAAAAAAATTTAAAAAGGAAGAAGATAAAAAAAAAATAAAAAGAAAAGACAGATGGAGTTCAGTTGGCTAATTTTCTACCTGACTGCCTGGATGAAAAACAGAGATGTACTGACCTTGTCCATCTGTATTTCTTACAAGCTCAAATAGTCAGTCTGCTCCAGTTAACCAAAAAGCCTAGGTTGAATAGTTACTAACTGAACCCTAATCAGTCATAAAACGTTTCTTAGTATTACAAAAAGGTCAGAATTGTTCCTTGCAGTATGTTCTGCTATTCATCCTGAAAATATCACTTTCCAATGTCAGATGGCTGAATGGCTCTAGCTAAAATAAGAACAGAATCTAAATTGTCACTAAATGCTTATGGTAACCCTTTTTTTTTTCTTAATTCCCCTACAAATTTCAAAAAAGCTTTGTACTTCATTGACTTGTTTTTCACTTTCCCACTTCGTTTCCTACTTCTGGCCAGGGCCAAAGTACAAATATGAACATCTTGAGATCAAAGGTAGTCTTTTAGATTAGAATAATTCAAATAAATTCAGCCAAAGGGTGGTTGGGCACTGACCAGGCTCCCCAGGGCAGTGGTCACAGCACCAAGGCTGCCAGAGCTCAAGAAGCATTTGGACAATGCTCTCAGGTAGTGCTGTGATTTTTGGGGTGTCCTGCTCAGGGCCAGGAGTCAGGCTCCATGATCCTGATGAGTCCCTTCCAACTCAGCATATTCTCTGATTCTGTGGTTCTATTATATTTGCAGTTCAGTTTTTTCTATTTTATCACATTTGAATAAAAATTACTTACTTGTTATCAATATTTTAAAACATTTTAAGTTTCTCCATCCTTTAAAAGTGCTATTAATAGTTTATGTAGTGCTAATCTTAATAATCTCTCCTGTTCCTTATAGAAAAGTGTCTGAATTGCAATGGGATTGACAGATTGATTTGATTATAGCCCCTGGAAATCAGTATAGATGGATTGGATGAATGTTGCCCTAACTTTCTACCCAAAGTTCTCTGATGCATTTCCATTTCTCTTTTACTAAACATCATTGCAGGCATCTGGAAATATCCAATTTTGAGATATTGAGCAAGTTCCCAGAAGTGTTATTTTCTAGAGTTGCTAGTTTATGAAGTAGAGATAAAGGATGTACACCCACGCCCCATTTCACACTGGACCCATCTATTTCCAGATTTCTTGTGGGTTTTTTTTTCCTTTTAACATACAGTTGCAAGAATAAATTTTCCACTCCAAGTGACTTCTTTCTAATGTTGGTAAAGTTTACAAGCCCCTTGTTAAATACCTGCAAGGAGTTTTAATGCCATTTGTCCAGAAACCACACACTTACCAAGAGGTTACTTTTGCTTCAGTTCATACAAGTGACCCTACTTTTAGTCACAGGATCAGTGGTTTATAGAACAGAGGTTTTTCTGAATCTCAGGCTAGTTTGGGACTGGCAGTGGAAGAGTAAAATCTTCCTCATTATTGCTCATTCCCAACCTCCACAGGAGAGGAACCTCCTGACTTACAAAGAGGAAAAATGTTGTGGCAGCTCTGAGAGGCACCACTTCATGTCTTCATAGGATGGAGCTTGAATTATGAGTCATTTATGCCAGACATCAACCATGATATTGTCCTGTAGCAAATATCTACATCAGCAAAACTCTTAAACTCCGACAGCTTTTGAAAGTGTAGGCTCTCCTTTCTCTTTTTCTTAAATAAAAAATAGTGGATTTATTAAAATTTATTTCAGTCAAATGAAAAAAAAAAAAAAAGAAAAAAATTCCAGACCTTGTACCACAAATATCAAGACACACTGTCCCTCAGTAAGTGTCCCTGACTACCAATAAGGAAAAAGGGATGTTTCTGGTAATTTGCCTGTCTTTTTTCTGCAGTTTGTGTAGTCCTGGCTGTTTTAGTTTCCTCTTAACCTTTCAGTCATTCCAGGAAAGCAAACGGCGTTGGGATCATTCTTCCACCACATGCTCCTCAAATTGCCCCTGTTTTTCTCAGTGCCCTGAGCTGCCCATGCTTGCATGCTGTGCCTTAAATTGCTACATGGCACCTGGAAAATCGAGGCATTAACCATGTACCAGTGGCTCTTGCTTTAGAGATTTATTCCTCTGAGTTATTTCCATCTTGGATTTATTAAAGGGTGGGGAACAGACTGATTCCAGCTGCTACTGCTCACTTTCACAAGTTGTTTATTTTCTTCTGTGCTTTCCTGTTTAGGATTCTGGGCCATTTAGTGGACTGAAGGACAGGTCTATGTGTCTTGGCCACCCATGAAGTTATTCCTTGTTCTTCCCCTGGAATATAATTGGTCTGACTAAGGTACTGCCATTTCTTTCTACTTCAGCCAGAGGAAATCTATTTTTGTTGTTTGGGTTGGGGTTTTTTATTTATTTTATTTGAGGCTTCCCAATCCTGATATATATATTTTTTAACTTCTCTTAACTTCCAACTGTAACCTTCTCTGTCTTTTTTTTTATGTTCTACTTTGCATAAGTAATTTTTTTATTAAATTTCACCAGTTCTGTGCACGTTCTGTGGCATTTCAAAAGGAGCTAATGTACCAAAAGAGTAGAAATGTCACCTTCCTCCAAAAGTAAATGACTGTTCCTGTTGTTCCTGCTCTATTTGACGTTTTTGGCAGTCAGATAGTTAATGTTACTGATAAAAAGGAGGGGAATTTGGATGGTCATGTCAGTGGTATACCTTATTGTATCTTCTTAATACAGAAGTGATGAGGTCCACAGCTCCTAAAGCTAAGAAATGGACTTCTGAGAAATGTAGCATTACAGATAATGTTGTGCTCCCAGCTGAGAAAATGTAACTGCTCTGTGCTGAAAAGTGGGCAACCTACTGTGTATCTGAGACAGGCAGTGCAGCAACAGTAAATTCCATCATGCTTAGTGTGGGACCACATTCATAGATTCTCCCAATTTATCACGTATTGGAAACCAATATTTGCCTTGTCTCTGAGGCAAGACTTCAAAGAAAAAAAAAAACCAAAGAAAAAATCCAAAGAAAAAAAATCCAAAGAAAAAAAATCCAAAGAAAAAAAAATCCAAAGAAAAAAAATTCCAAAGAAACTAGATGGAATATTTTAAAAGATTTAACACCTTTTTTTTCTTCTTTAATTTTTCCTTTATTTCCTTTTTTGGTCTATCTCTACTTGTGGCAAGCATGACTGATCTGTTTTAATAAGGGCTGTAACGTTGTGCTCAGTATAGGTAGGTCATTGAAACTGAGACCATTTGGGAATTCTTAGTCCTAAAATGACCATGGATCATCTCTAATGCAGAAGGAAGGAAAAACTCCTAATCAGCATTGCTGTTAATGCTCAAGATAGTGAACTGTGAGTTCTTTGAGCATCTTTTCCTATAGAACTGACTGATGTCCATTTCTGGAAAACACTTTGAACAGTGATCAAACAAGGGCTTCTGTTTTCCCCTTTCTTATCGTGAAATGTATATTTGAATTGTTTGGAGAAGAAATTAACTTTGAAATTAAAAACACTGCGACATAATGGCTATAAATGTTAATGCATCAGCAGATTTAGTATGCAAATATTTTTAAAATAATATTAGATGGTTCTTTTAGAGTTACAACCTCAGAAAGACTTCAGTAATGCTGACAACAGTGAGATTTTTAGTTCTGCTCACTGAAAAATGAGTCTTGTGCACTTGTATAAAGTTTTTGCCAGCTGTCTTTTAGATTTTTAATGGTTTTAGAACTTGCAGGCTGATTTCAGTGATGTTTAACAAAGAGACAAACTTAATCTTTGAGAGTTCCTACAAGTAAAGGATAATGGTAAACAAGACCCACATTACTCCTCTGTAGGAAAAGTTGCTTTCTTTGGCACTGTAAATAAATCAGCATCACTCTGACAGGCACATCTTCAGCTTGAAGTGAAACAAAATGTAAAATGCCTCCAGTCCAACCAGTAAAGAGGGAACCCAGAGCACTGACAGGCAGAGAAGACAGTTTTGAAGGAGATGCTCTGAACAGGGACAATTCACAATCATTGAAAAATAACTTTTTGGATGCAAGATGTCTGTAAGAAAAGAGACATTGTTGGTCCTAATGCCTATTGAATAATTCTATCCCTTCCTTTTTTTCCATAGGTGAAAACCATGTTGGTGTCAGTCCAGTTATTTGTTTGGGCTACAACAAACTACTCAATGGACTTAGTAACTACACTTCAATTGTCCTGGACAAAAACACATTAGATGTTCTGTAAAATCCACTTATTAAGTATAAAAACTTAAAAATCAACACTGATAAAAAGACACTTTGATCAAGTAGAAGTTATTTTAGTGAACCCTGGAAGGATTTCTTAAGAATCATGTCTGTTGTTGGGCCATGTCTATCTAGGAGGGTACACAAAATAAATGCAATAGGAACTTAGATGTTATATGGGGGGTCTGGAACTGTATTAAAGCCAATCCTTAGAGATTATTGCTAAATGTATGCACTGAAGCTTTTTAAAGCATTATATAAAAATGAATTAAACAGTTGTCCAGCTCCCATGAGAGTGAATGTGAATTGGTCATCCAAATTCCCAGAGCAACTTTGAAAACATCAAAGCCATTCCTAATTACAAAAAAAAAAAAATAGTACAGTGATATCCACAAAGTATAACTCTGAGTTCTGACAGCACGTGGGGCTAAACTGAGCAGAATTTGGCTAAGTAAAGGCCAAATATTATATATATATATATATATATATATATATATATATATTTTTTTTTTTAAATAAAACAGAAATAATTTTTATTTCATTTAAATATCAGAGGACAAACAGTTTTGAAGTGTATTGATGCTGTCATTAGGCCAGGAACCAGGCAGGTAATGAGCTATATATTTACATTTTCATCCTAATTCAAACTGCAAGAATCATACACTTACTGAAAAAAAAGAAGAATCCAGTCAATCTTTTCATTAAAATCTTGAGTTAGGTTATCTGGCTTAATGTAGATTCCCTGTTGCTGCTTCTCACTGGTTTCATGGACAGTTTTTCTTGAGTCATCTGCCAAACTGCTGAAAGCTCTGGAGTCAGTTTTACAGGAAATTCTAATCTCAGCCATGTCAAGGATTGAATCTCTTTCCCTTCCCTTGCACTGCATTAATGGGGGAAAAGAAGGGGTTCATGTTTAGTCAGTGAAAGGTACAAAATTCCACAGACTAATTTCATTAAAACCTGCATCAGGCTGGTGCCACTTTTCCTTCAGGGTTTTCCTTTAACTACTAAATTTAAATGCAGTAAAGCTTATTTCTTTTTGCCTTCCCCTATTTCAATCTTCACGCTTCTCTCTCGCAGGGAAAGGCTCATGAAATGAAGAAAAAAATGTTTTTTTCTTTTTTCATATACAGAAGGTCTGGCATCCAGAGTTTTAGTTCATCTGGGACGGTAGAAGAAAACTAAAATTAGAGGTTAAAAAAAAAAAGTCTCAGGAGATATTTTAAGGTAAACAGAAAAGGACTGTGAACCGGGGAAATATGGCAGTGAAATATTAGAACTGAAAATAGAAAATGAAAGGTTGATGGAAGAAGAGACAGGAGATAGAATTGAAATGTGAGACAAAAAAATGAATATGAAGAAAAGGCAAAATCTGGAGGAAGAAGAGACAAAGAAGGTTAATGGATCGCGTTATTTAATCAAACAATAGTTCCAAACATGCTTGGAAGCTCCTGGAGAATTCAGCCTTTGTTTCATGATGCTGCACAGGTCTGAGCTCCAACGGGAATATCAGGTATTCAAGTGAAGCAAGGGTTTAGATATGCAACTAAGTAATAAATAAGAGAAGGCTTTATAAAAGTTCTGAACTATTTTTGTGATTCAACATTCTGGGAATAACAAGTAAAGGATTTAAAAAATTTAGTTCCCACTTACACTGGAAAAGTCTTCTACAGAGTCATCTTCTCCCTGAAAACCCCAGATCAGATTTGTGGCAATTATGCTGTGTTTTATCAAAAGAAAGAAAAAATTGAACAGTGGGTTGAAGGGGTTGAAGTAAAATTCAGCTGTAATGAGGGAAATGGATTGTATATTAAAAAAAAAAAAAGATTGAATACATTTCTAATAAGAAAAATGAAAGATGAGGGAAAAGTCAGTGTTTGATTTTACCACATATTGTGTACGAAAGTGGATGGAACCATTAAAGCATAATATTTATAAGAACTAATTCAAAAAAGACCTTGGAGAATTTGAAATTTTATAAACAGCTATTCAGCATTACTGGAAACTTAGAAAAGTCTTTAAAATCATAAATAGCCGGAGGGAGGAGCCATGAACAGACTGGAGATCAGCCCAGATATAACAGCAGAAATGAGGAAACAACACAAGTTAATTTTTGGTTTATTGCATGTGAGATTTGCTGCCAAATAGTCACAATAAAATGCAGAATGTTTAAATGCAGCATATAAAATGGAGAAGCTGAGAATGTGAGGCAACATTTGCTCTGTTCCTTTTTGTATGTAATAAATTACAGTTCTGCAACCCTAGCAGAGCACATGCAGTCACTCCTAAAAATGTTTGTAGTACTTTTATATGCTCAGTATTGTGCATAATTGTGAAAACAATTGCGCATATATTTGCTAATAAAGCAAATAAAACTTCTCCTCCAAGATATTTTAAAGAACTGTTACCAACCTAATGCTTGTAACACTGTCCCATTTAGGGCTTTGTATCTTTACTCATGAAAATGTGGGTTTAATAGTTGAGCCAAAATATGTCATCAATTGATTTATATTTTTATATAAATAGATATTTTTTTTGCTGTAATTTTTTTTGCTGTAAACCAGTGTAGGACAGAGAGAGAGTATCATCTAAGATTATCTTGAGTTGTATTGCAATTACTTTGAAAAGTATATCAATAGTCATTCCTCTGAACACTTTTGTCAGAATTGTTGAGTAAAAAAAATAAAATCAAGTAATATGAATTTACTCTGGTGTCTTTAAAAGTGAGTTTTTAAGTTTCTGCTTCTGCAGGGTAGTCTTCTAAGTATTGAAAATTCAGAGATCTTGAAAACAAGTACAGCTCAGACACAAATCAGAAAAGCTTGCACAATTGAATTATTTTTTCCTGTTTAGGAGCCAACAAAAGAGCAAACAAAAGCATCCTGCATCTAACCAACTTTAGTTTCTCTTCTTTTTTCTCATTACTTTCCCCTCCTGTATAAAACAAAATGCAACTGCACACACATCCAGAAAAGTACACAAAATTGGAGACATGAAAGACTTTTCTAGCTGCACTCAGATTTTAGCTAAACTGATTACAGGAACTATTCTGCATTGTGCTTGAGGAGGAAGGACACAATATTAAGAACATGATTCCACAAGGAATGTTAAGGGCAAAGAGCTTTTAATGGCCTTCTAGAAGGTATAAAGTACCAGAAATACAGTGATTGCAGTGAAGGCAGGAGTTGGTACCATATTAATGAGTTTTTCCATGAATATAAAAATGTATTTGTACACAGATCAACAGGTTTCTTGAATTTCATGTGACTATTTCTGTTTTGACCAGGTGGATTTGGCCTTTCACCATCACAGTGTCAAAAATCTCTTTTAGACAGGCATATTTTAATTTTTCCCCACCTTTCAAGGAACAGTCATATTAAGAAACACCTGAAAATATTAGCTGAAAATATGAGCTTCTTCTCCCACCTGCAAAGCCACGTTACACTGGTGCCTGTTGCCACTCCAGCCAAAAGAACCCAAGGAAACATTATTTGGGGCATAAGCAACAAAGCTGTGATATATGATATTGAATCAATGGGATTTTTTAAATTTAAAGAAAAAAAAGTAGACTTAGGAGAGGATTGAACATGGCATTTAAATATTTAATACATGAAACACATAATACACAAAACACGTAATACATGCAACATTTAATACACATAATACACTAAAGTGATGCTCTCATGTTAACTTGATTCCCCACTGCAACTAGGGTTAAAATTTTGGTCCTGACCTGTGACTTTCATTACTTTTAAGGGTTTGTCTGAGGTTATGAACATAATTATATCACAGTACTGCTACGTAAATTATAGGAAAAGTGTAATATGCCAGATACTATGTAATTATTCCTTCATATTCACATTAAAGCACAATTGAACATATGGCAGACATGGTTAGCTGTACTTTATGCTAATCTTTGCATACTATTTAGCTCAACTAATTAACTATACATGGTGTACTAGACACTGCCTTGCAGCAGAAAATCAGGGAGGAATCCTCTGGATGAAGCACTAAATGCCTAAGAGAAGAAGAAAATCAATATTACACTCTATTATGACTTCCCTTCCTTCCACCCAGCTGTCTGTTTCTTTATTTTTGAATATCTATTATTTTTTCAGTGGTCAAGACAAAGAAACTGGACTGATCCGACCTTTTTAATCAGTAGAATGCTTTCAACTCTTCTAATAATCATATCATTGGAGAATGGTCAGGAAAAACAAATGCTGAAGTAAACATTCTTAGCAGAATGTTCACTTCCAGTAAGGGAACCATAATCAATTCCAATTGACCTCCACATGTAATCAGACCAAATAACTGAATTTTTTTTAAGGGTAAGTCTGGCTTTGAATTAGATTCAGATCTGAACTTGTAAATTGTAAATTTATTATAGAAAATCATCAAATTCAAAATATGCAGTCACTGAAAAATTCTACTTACTGAGCTGTCATAGATTATTAAGTTGGGGAGAACTGGGTGGCTCAGTTGGTCAGAGCATGATGCTGATAATGGCAAAGTTTTGGGTTCAATCCCCATGTGGGCCATTCACTTAAGAGTTGGACTCGATGATCCTTCTGGGTCTCCTCCAACTCAGAATATTCTGTGATTCTGTGAAGAAGAAAAATTTGACAGATGGGAAAGCAGATTCAAAACCAGGGGGACCCGAGGCAGTCTGGCCCATTCCCATGCACACAAACTGCCCCTGGATCACGTTCTGTAGTGTTTTTAGGAGAAGAAGTCCTCTCTCTGGGAGCCTCCTTCATGTGATGATGGTTTACATAGCTGACAGCCAGCTCAGAGCCCACCTTGAATTCATTTGTGGTCTCATCAAGTATTTGTTAATCTTCTAATTAATTTTATTTTCTGAAGGCTCCAAGCTTAACCTTTATCTAGAGATTGCTGCGGTAACAGTATTTTTGATGTAGCAAGGATATTAGCCCAAGAGAGCAACCACAGACCTCTGTCTACATGACAGAATATAAGTATGGAGTGGCTTGTTGCTGCCTTATCTTGCACTGTAACAGTCCCACCCTTTCTGGTAATCCTGACAGATTAATGATCAATATAGCCATGCAAGTAAAGGAGGAAGTATATTTACCATTTCCTCCAGTCAGCCTCAACTGCTATGGTTTGTCTAGGGATGACTTTCAATCCTGTACTAAAACACACACTGGTGTTGGACCCTCTGGCCAATTCACCAACACTATTTCCTTTAGAAACCTTAGAGAACATACCAAGCATTCTAGAGACCAACTTTGCAAAACATTTTGGGGGCAGGGGTGGGGGGAAGAGGGGAGAAGGCATTTTGTTCTTGTTTGGTTTTTAATTTGGTTTTGGTTTTCTCCTGGTAGTGCTTCCAATTCAGAGAAATTTGATTTCTGCCACGGAGTTCTAGGACAGTCTTTCTTCACAACAATGTGATTGTCTACAGGAACCCTTTGACTAATATAGATTTTGTATGCTTGTTGTACAACAGTGATAACCTCATGGAAACCTCACATAACCAAGATACATTATTGTTTGGTTTAACAAACAGCTTTTCTTTCCTTTGTTGTCTGTGAGCTGAATGCACTTGCTTCTTCATGTACTTTATCCTCTTGCTGTAGAGGGTTATGACTTAATTACATGTCTCTTCCCTTTTTCTTAAGGTTTTTTTCCTTTTTTTTTTTTTTTTTTTTTTTTTTTTTTTTTTTTTTTCAAAAGAAAGGCAGTCAACTATTTGCCTCTGGTTCACTTTTATCCCTCTCATTTACAATCTGAGGAAAAATGAGCACACTGGCTACCTCCTAGTGAGTGGCTGACAACTAAAGATGAGCAAAAACTAATACTTTGTTATTATCTAGCCTAGAGGAAAGTTTACAGGATAACCAGCTATTGACCTTTTCAAGTAAACATATTTAAGAATTCAGTGGTGGTGGGGAGTTTAGACAAGCCACAGCATGAACCCTTCAGAAAAATGTCCAAACGCTTGTACTTTAAGTTTATCGCCGAAACAATTTTTCTTTTTTACAGTTTGTCTAACATTTCAGACAAAAGCAATGAAGCTGAGGTTCCATTTTCACATTATATATATTATAAACTAGGTGTACAGTTGGAGCATTTCTCAAATGCCACAACAGCCCACTTTAATCAGTACCTTTCACTCCCTAAACCTGCAGAAATGTTGCTGCAGTGCTATCTGAAAGTATACACTAGTAAGGAAATTAGGAACACTTTGAAGTATAACAGCAATAGATCTCACCTAGTCTCTCTTTCTTTCTTTCTTTCTTTCTCTCTTTCTTTCTTTCTCTCTTTCTTTCTTACTCACTTTCTCTTTTTCTTTCTCTCTTTCTCTCTTTCTTCCCCCTTCCTCTCTTCCTTCCTTCTTTCCTTCCTTCCTTCCTTCTCTTCCACTATCATCCTGGTTTTTTCTTCATTCTCTTTGTCATCTGCTTTTCTTTTTCTTTATCTCCCTTTCTCTCTGTTATTTATTTTATTTCTTTTGTAAAGGGAAGAGCACTTTCAAATTTTGATAAGGTTTCCATTTAATTGACTATAGCCAGGATTAAAGCAGGGTGTTTTTCTTACAAAATGAAAAAAGAAAACAAACAAACAAAAAAATAAAGAAAAGAAGAGTGTATTTGTCAATGACTGCCCATTTGCCATGGTGAGTTCTTTGGCACATGTTGATACAGAGAGAGCAAGGGATTGTTTTCCTACATGAGTAACCAGAACAGATGAGCTTTTCGAGGTTGTTGCTTCCCTTAAGTCCTGAGGAAAAAAAATAAAGGTTGAAAACTCCCACAATTCTCATTAACTGTGAACATGTTTGCTTTAAATAAACTTCCATCCGTTGCCTTGAAGTTTTTCCATACCTTCCTATTCCAGTTGTAAATATACATCCAAATTGAGGATACCTGCATTTTTTCTTTCTCTCTAAAATGTTGCACTTTATTGTTCTCTTGACTTCCTGAGGACAGCTGCACTCAATGAGATGTTTTATGTCTAATTGGATTATTTTATGTGTTCTGGTGCTCTTTATTCCTGCAGGCTGGGGTTTCGTTGTTTGGGAGGGTTTTTTCAGCCACCTTGTTTATTTTTATGCTAGCTACACTGTCGTGTATCATTCCTAGTTAATGTTTGCAAGCTGAAGCATACATGTGTCACAAATCCTGACAGTAAATAATTAAAGTATTTAAATAAACGTGTGCTTGTATGGTAGTTTTGTGGTTGTACAAATTTGTAGAGCAAGATCTTATACTGATCTATAATTATAACTGCCACTGACTAGCATGATCCTTACTGAGTCAGATTAATTTACACATTAAGCAGCCATCTGTAGAAATTTTCATAGTACCTTGTTTGCAATGCCAGGGCTCACATGGGGATTTAAAAACTAACTTGGCCTCTAGGGATTTTTTTTTTTTTAACACTGCTATTGGATACATTTGCTGTGAATGAATTTTCCTAGACACTGACACCTTGTCCCCTTTGTCACTGTTTTATATCAGCAGCAGTTTTTTAATATTTTGCATATATAATAACATAGCAATTGGTAATCTAAGAACAGTATTTTATATATATGTATGTGTATATTTATATTTTTTAAAGTCCTTGACTCTGTGTTAAAAAGCTTTGCAATACTTCTGAACCAGAACAGATTTGCCATCATCTGTAGTCATAAAAGATAAAAACACAACATATTTTGGCTACAGTAAGAAACATATTGCAAGTGTGTTGATGCTAATTCTCTAAAAAAAAGGATAATAACTGCAATGTAAGAGTCTTCTTATGCATGAGTGTTTTGTAAGTAAGCACAACTTGTGTGCTATAAAGGGGATACAGCAAAACCCATTTTACCTAATACAAAAATAAACTGTAAAAAGTATAAATACACTTTGTAAACCCAGTTTTGAAAAATGAACAGGGTGTTCTTCCATTGGATTCAATCAAATGGGTGAACAAGGGAGCTGCTGGAGTTAGAAAATCACAGAATTGTTGAATCTGTTGAGTTGGAAGGGACCCATCAGGATCATTGGGTCTGGCCCTGAGCGAGACATCCCAAGAGTCACATCATGGGCCTGAGAGCATTGTCCAAACACTTCTTGAACTCGGACAGGCTTGGCACTGTGCCCACTGCCCTGGGGAGTGATGCCTTAAGATTCTTCTAATTTTTTGGTTTTTCTAATTTTTATAAGCTTTATAAGTAATTATATAGTAGAAGTAGATTTTAGGAGCAGCAGCCCTTATTCCTTTACCCTTTAGCACAGTAGTTTACACATTCCTCAACCCCTACATATCCCATTCCATGCTCCCATATCAATATCCCCTGAATTCCAGTAGAAAATGTTTAGTCTCTCTTTAAGAGTAGGCCTATTTTCTTTAAGGACGTTTGTGCCTTGGCCTGAAACGCAAAATACAGTCAAGAACTGGGTGACCGTGTACCCTTTGTGCTCTGAAGAAGATGAAGATGATCAAGTGGCCTCGAAAAGCCCCCAGCCCTAATTCCAAAGGGGTGGGATGGGGGTGGACCAGGGTAAAAGCTATAGGGTGGAAACATTTGGGATTGGACAAGCAATATTATAAATTGTAACACCTGTACACGGCCATGGCGTCTTGTAATCTTATGCCTGGGCACAAATTAAACCCTTTTCTTATCTCATCCTCAATTAAATTGCTTTGGAGGTTTTTTTCCTCAGCTCCTGCAGGCAACGGGAGATATAATGGTTTTTGAGTCTAGGCCTTCCTTCCTGGTAAGCAAGGTCAAAACCGAGGAAGTATTCCACCTATTCCTTTACGTAAACAGACACGTAAATATGAGGGGAGGAGAGACTGAGGCTCTTCTCTCCCGGCGAGGTCTGAAGGCTGCAGGTTCCCCGCGGCTAATCTCTGCTCGTGTGGGCCGAGGCCTGGTCGGGCCTACAGAGCCTGTTGTTTTCTGTGGCGACGGTGCTTGGCATGATCCTGCTTTCTCAAGGAAAGTAGTAAGATTTTCTTTTGCTAGTTGTTTATCAGTTGTGCATACCTGGTTTTGGGTTTTCTTTTGTGTTTTTGTTCCCTTTTCCCTTTTCCTTCCCCTTTTGGGGTGAGTTCAGGGTTCTCTTTTTATATATACGTAGTATTGTAACTGTATATAACTGTGATATATGTAAAATATATATTTTTGCTATAGCTCTGCTATTTCATTTTTTTTTCTCTCTGGGAAGTAAGTTTTTTCTCTGGGTCTCAGGGACTTTGTGGGAAGCCAGGTCCAAACCAACACAGGAGCTCAACAACTCCCTGGGTGACAAACCTTTTCCTGAGATCCAACCTAAACCTGCCCTGACACAACTTCATGCCGTTTGTCCAAGTACTGTCATGGGTCACTGTTGGATTCCAAAATTTGGATATAAGAAAAAGAAAACCGCTAGGTTTAAACAAAAACCGTGGGCTGGCAGAGACTGGGAAAAAATCTCCATCTAGAGTCCAGGCAAGGATCCATTGATGTCACGGGTTTGGATTGTCCTGCCCAAGCCCTGAGAAACCATGCCCTGATCTCATCAAAGCTGTGCAGAAAACCTTTTGCATTTTGTCTCTCCCTTTGTGTTACCTGTTCCCCCCATGTAATCCCCCTAAGATAAGATGGGTTTTCCCTACGATGTGTGTGTTGAGACCCCAAATTTGTGAATCTGGGTTTTCCCCTTATGTCATCTCTGTTAAAACACCAAATTGTGTAAGTCAGATTTTTCCCTTATCCCCTGAAACCCCCTTTTTGTAATAAACTGTAATAGTTACAACAATACTACAACAATATGTAGTTCCTAAACTCTTTAAATATGAACTTGTAATTCCAATAAACCATTCCGGTCTCTTGGCTCCAAACTGGGATCGTATTAGTTTATTGACCTCCACAGGTCACCAGAGAGAAGAGATCTGTACCTGCCCCCCCGCTGTCCCTCCTGATGATGTTGCAGGTTGCAATGAGGTCTCCCCTCAGGCTCCTCCAGGCTGAACAGACCGAGTGCCCTCAGCCTCTCCTCATAAAGTTTCCTCTGCAGTTCTTTTGCCATCCTTGTGGTCCTCCTTTGGACCATAACTCTGTGAGGCAGCTGCTCCCCCATCACGTAACATGGTTATTCAGCTGCATGCTGGAGGTTTTGTCCAGATGGACCCTTTGAGAGAGAGTATGAAAAGCTTTGCTGAAATTCAAACAGATTACACCTACTGACTTTCCTAGATGAACTAGGTGGATTACCCTGTTGTAGAAAGAAATCAGGTTGGACAAACTTTCCCCTCGTGAAGCCGTGCCCGCTGTGACCAATGACAGCAGTGTCTTTCAGGTGTTTTTCAGGACTTCCCAGAATAATATTTTCCATGATTTTACCAGGCACTGAAGTGAGACTGACAGACCTGTAGTTACCAGGGTCCTTCTTCTTACCCTTCTTGAAAACTGGGATAACATTCTCCAGCTTCCACTCAGCTGGGACCTCTCTGGATTCCCAAGACCACTTGAAAATCATTGAGAGGCTGAAGGTTTTAATCCCCATTTCTCTCACAAACATGCACTGTAATGGTGAGCAGGTCAATTCATTGCTCTGCTCTGCTTTTGCTTTCTCATTTTCGCCTGTTTTAGGTATTTGGACCACCAGTGTTTTCAGACAGCAAAGAATCTTCTGGTTCTGCTAAAGCATCCAGCACCACGGGGCTTCAGTCCACACGGCGGCTCTGGGCATTACTGCAACACCAGTAAAAATAACTGTAATGAAACAGCAAAAGCACAATCATCTGCCAAATTCAGCTACAAAAATGGGCTCGCTAATATGTAGAGAGTGTTCTAGTATGCAATAAAATATTCATGATACTGAGGCCAAGAACGTCATGGATATTCATGGAATAGATCCAACAATAATAGATTAAGTCACTTTTCATCTTGGAACAGGGCTTTAAAACAGAGGTAGAATGATTTAGGGTAAATCTATAACATTTAAGAGGTTCCACTCATGGCAAAACTGAATCCAGTATGGCCACTTTCTGACTCGACAGTATATGAAAAATGGTAGCAGGAGTCCATCCAAGCTAATTAAATCTGATTAAGAAATAAACTGGAAGAAATCAAGGTAATTTGTACACACATGCACACACAGGAGAGCTTAATGCCAGTGAATAATTGGCTAGCTCTTGCTAGCATTTCCAAAAAACATGAACTAGTCACAAACCCAAGGACAGCAACAGAGATCCCAGTTACTAGAGCAGGAGGATCACCCCAAATCAACCAGCAGCTTTTCCCCAGCCACTGGTGGTCAGATGCAGATTCTTAGGAAATGCATCTAAGAACAGGGCAAATGGACCACCCCCACAGCAGAGCTTTCTAGGTTGTAAATTCATTGGTTTGGTCTTTCTGAGCCTCCCATCCAACATGTGTCACAGTTAATAGCAGGGATTTCCTTTAAAATAATTCACATCTCTTTCTGGATTAATTTTATTCCTGCTATCTACAACAGCTTGTTGTAATGAGGTCCACAATTATAAGCTGAGCAAAAAAATGCTCTCTTTATTGGTTTCTTTTGTTTGTTTAAAATACATCATCCGACCACTTAATTAAAATAATTTAATTCTTATTTAATCAGAAATACTGAAGAATATTATTTCCCACTCATTTTTTCACCATCTATGATCATATGAGCATTTCAGTCATATTTTACAGAACAAATTCTAAAACTAACTTTTCTAATTTTCTCCCACAGACACCAACACAGCCCTTCAATAATTCTTTTCTTTAACAATCATCCTTTCCTCAGATGTTCTTTATGCAGCCAGCATGACCAGAACAGCCCACAGATCTGAGAGAAGTAAGACCTGTAAAATGGCATGACCATCTTTTCTGTTTGTAGCCTTCAAAAATTCCTGACCTCCCAGTAATCCTTAACATTATGTTTTCCTTTTGAGTTTCTCTTTGGAGTGCTCACGAGCACTGCTACGAAATTTTTGAAGGACCATCCACAACACTGTCCACTTCAGACTCTTTTATTCCTACATGAATTGAACACTCTCCTGGCAGCCGGTTTTCAGTACATTTTCTGAATGATATTATCAGGAGAACATTTTTTTATATCACTATCCATCCACCTTCCCAGCTCATGTAAAAATTTGTTGAATAACTCATGTTCCAGTATCAGTCTCCAGAGGATCCACTTAGAAAGCTCTGTCTATTATTAAAAGCACTCCTGCACCTTGCTTCTCCCTGTGAACCAGTACATGAAAACACTCCTTTCTATTCCATAGCCCCTTATTTTCTTTGGGAAGTTCTTGTGGGAGAACTAGTGTAAAAAGAACAAACAGGTCATCCCTTTTCTTCCTGGTTCTCAGTTAATTCTGCCTGGTTCCATAAATCTCTATTGGTCTTCCTAGATCTGTGTTATTTGCTTTGGCCCAAAAAATCAGATACAGTTGACAAATCTGTAGTTGTACAAGTCACACTTGGAACCTAAATAGTGACACCAGCATTGATTTAAGCAGCAGGTTAGGCAACACATTTTACTGAGCAGCTCTTTCATATTTGAAGCCCTTTAAAACTGGCAAAGAACATCTGGAAATGTGCTTCTATTTGCTTTAATGGTTTGTTCTTAAAATTCTTCTTCTGGTGCTTCCCTCTGAGGCTCGATCTCTCCTTACCATCCTTTATTGCCCCATTTCCTTGGGCTCCATTTTTACCTCAGTCACGTATAAACTTTGACAAGCATTCTATAAAATTTTATTTGTGTTAATATTAATCATGTCAATATTTAGCTTCTGTTAGTTATTGTTTTCCTCTTCTGATAATAAGTTTCACTTTTGATTTCTAAGAAATTCTACTATAAAAATTCCTTTGCTCTACAGTTTTACCAGGCTGACATTATCAAGTTTTCTTTCAATCTTTTTTTTCCTTTTTAGTGATGTATACTTTACTCTCAGCCCCTTGATGCTGAAAATTATGAAATAAAGTTGGTGAACAAAAGGGGCCCTTGCAATATAACTCATGTTGAGAATGTCATGAATTTTGAAATCATGAATTTTTAATGTCATGAAACCTTCAGAACTCTACTTGATAATTATAAATTGATACTTTAGGAGAGAGCACAGTGATGGCTAATGGCACTGTCACCTGTGTTTTGCATATTCTGGGCACTGCCTCCCGTACAGTTCCCTCCATCCCTTAGCACTGTGGTTGTAACCAGACAATTTTTTTTCTTTGCTTGGACTAATCCTACTCACAAATCTCAGCAGGACCTTTGAGAAAAACTCCCTATAAGATTGAACAGGATGTTTGTGAGAATTTCCTTGTCATCAAGACTCACATCAAGTGAGTGATACACCACACATACAGTGGGTGTGCTAGGAACACATAAAATTTCATGTGGTATTCAATTTATTTGGCCACATTGCTCTTTTGTTGTATGAGCTGATGACTGTGCATGTTAAATGTGATGCTGATTTAGAGCCAGACTGGGTCTACACAAAGAAACTAAGCTATGAGACAAGAACTATAATAACCACTATGAATAGAGAACATAGGAAACTTCACCACAGTGATCTGACAAGACCAATTTCCTCAACAATAAGTGTGATATCCCAGCATATGTAATTCTAATAACTTGGGAAGGTTAAAAACTCTTGCTAAAAGTGCAAAAATAAGTTTAACACACAAAATTGTGCTTACTGTCATTACGAGACTGGCAATAACCATCACACTTAGAACATGGTTTTCAAATATTCTACACTAATTCCAACTACAGCAATAATCCCACTACAGGGTATTCCTACCTTTTGATAGAGCTATTCTGCACTGTTGGTCTGCTTTCCTCTCTACGACGATTTCAAAATATTCATGTACATGCTCTAATCGTGTATTTCTGCACTTGAACAAGTGAATGTTAATAAAAATGTGCACAGCAACATGAAAACCTTAACAGTTACCTGGAGAGTTAAGGAACACATTGCCAAGTGTACATTACCCTTTGCTTGGGCTACTTTCCTAAAATACAACTTGTCATACAGGATTCAGAGGAGCCATAACTTGCAAGACCTTCTCTTAGCATATGGAATAACTATCTACACAGTTCCCAGTCCAAAGCTATCAATGATTTAGCCTCAGATTTCTCAGAAGGAATAGACTGTGGCAGGATCAAGCAATTGACCCGGGAGCTAAGCAGGATTTAAGTTCATCTAAAATTACAGCCCCCAAGGCTTGTACTCCAACTCACCTTATCTAAGAAATACCTAAAATTTACTGTGTGCTTGCTGAAGGCATTTCCAGATCCAACTGCTGAGCACCAGGAATGACTGCCAGAGTCTGGTGGGGGGTAGAGCAGCACCTCTGCAGCCCTGCAGACACCTCAAGGACTTGCAAGACAAATGCACAGGACTGGACAGTTCAAGTGCTGCTTGGACATTTCGCTGAGGTTTTTGCATTTTGCTGTTTCAGACTTATATATACCCACCATCTTGGTTTTGCTGAGAGTGTCCGGTTTTTTTCAATCTGATTTAAAGCCAGTCTCTGCTCACTGAAATCCTGGAAAACTCAAAATGAAGTTTGCACAAGTATGACCCCAAAAAATTGCTTAAATACAGAACAGCAGAGTTTATAGGGTTGCCTATATTAAGCATGGCCAAGAGCAAGGAAATATTGCAGATGCAGGTGAGTTATCCTCTATCTGGTGGAAAATTAGCAAGATTTGAAAGGTCATTTCTGTGCTCCTTTGCCTGGCAAATATCTTCCATGTGATAATATTTGAAACTATGATTCCAGGATTATTAACCACCTCATTGTGCCAGTAACCATTACTTTTACTGTAAACTTAAAATGCAGGGAATGTTTGAAGAGTAAAACTAGAAAAGGTGGTCCTAATCTGGGTCAATTGGGAAGACAAATTAAAATTTAAAAATCTATACAATTTGTAAACCAGATGGCTCAGAGGGGGATTTAATTGTAATACATAAAATCTAATATGCTGCAGACACAGTCAATCCAGGTTACTATTTTTCCCCTAAAACAAATATTGCAGTAAGAGGACATACTGTAAATTGAAATTACAGAAGAACTCTAAGACACAGGGAAGCAATTTTTTCCTTAACTAAAAAATATTCTGCAAGACAAAGGCACAAAAAAAACCTCACTGCAGCCTTATAGAAACAGTGAAATGTTATTATATGGGAAGGCTGGAATAGAAAAGTATGCCTTAATTTGTCAGCTGTTTTACATTAAATCCAAGTTTTTTAGGCCATTATATTTTTTCATACTGTGCATACATGTAAACAGGGAGGTTCAATTCACTGACAGTTTGGAAACCCTATAAAGAATTGCAATAAAGAGAGAAAATACAAAAGGTTGTGTGAGGGAGATGATATTTATTTATTTTCTGGAATAAAATCTATTCAAGGGAACTGAGGTTACATGGCAATGTGCAGTTTGCATATACTCCGTGAAAACTTCCTAGAGCTTGGCAGCTAAACTCTCCAAGGATTCTTCAGCATTAAACAAGTGTTATTCTTGGGCTGAGCAGGACTCACTACAATTTTCTCTGCTTCTATAGCAGCAAAATACTCCTGTGGGGAGCCTGCAGCCTGCTGCCTGGTGCAGGGGAAAGGAGAGAGGAGAGGGTGCCAAAACCAGGACTGTGGGCGTGGAGAGTGGAAAGGCTACGTCCTGAGTAGAGGAGCAGGGAAGACTTCTGGCAAGGCTGCCCAGCTCCAAGGACCCCAGGGGCTATGGCTCCCCTACAGCTGCACAGGGGGCACTTGAGCATTTCTCTGCCACCAGCAGCAGCCTCTGAAGCTCCCCCACACCCACAGGTTTTGTGCCCCTTGCCCCCTGCGCTGGGCAGGTGAGAGCATCCTCCTGCTCCCGGCTGTTCCCCTTGCTTGGGAAACAGCACCACTGCAGGGCATCCACAGCCCTTACAGCACCTGCCTGGTGTCCCCCAGAGCTCCCATGACCCAGGACCTCGTTGGAGACCCCCAGGGTCATCTGTCTCTGACCTCGTTGGAGACCCCCAGGGTCATCTGGCACAGCTGTGCCACAGCAGCGCCCACCGGCCTCGTGCCAGCCCCATCCCAGGGACATGCCTGCTGCCCAGGGCTGTGGTTGTTAAAGTCGGGACGGGCAGAGTGACATAGAATCTCCTTTCAAAGCAGGGACAGGATTACAAGAAGGCTCCAATCACTTTATTGTAACAAACATTTGTACTTTTCACATATCACACATGTCAACTTTCTATTGGTGCCTTTCATGTAAACATATATCAGGCTATACACATGTCAACGTGCTATTGGTACTTTTATGTTTACACACACAAGGATTGGTTGCAAAATAGCAAACACGGTTTTTGTCGAGTCATCCTGACTTGCAGAAAGTACAGGAAGTCCATTTCTGTCCTCCATCTTCTTCCTGTCTGAAAGTTGCCCACATTCTTCTGCATGCTGTGTTCTCCTCCTGTCAGGGGTGTACTGTAATCTGGTTTATGTCACTGCTTCCTCGATAAATGCCAGGTTGCTGACAGGCTTGCTGTCAACCCCGACACAGGGCTGTGGCTGCTGCCTGGCTGGGGCAGGGGACAGACCCTGCCCTGCCTCATGGTCCCCGTGGCCACAGCCCCCAGGCCTTTGTGTGCAGGTGCTGTGGCTGTTCTGTGCATCAGCAGGTTTGGGGGGTAAAACCACTGTATGGTGACCCTTCCTGAAGGAGGGTCCAAGCAAGTTTATGCAGGGTTGTTATCAGGAGTTGCAGTTTTTCAGCCCTTTCTGGCGTGCCTGGTGCACCCTGCCATTGAAGTGTGCACCCAGGGTCATATCTGCTCATGAGCTGCCCTGTAAATCCTTCAGCCAGTCCTAAGCAGTGACCTTGGCTGAGCACAGAGCATCTTACAACAGCAGCACCACCACCACAGACACCACGGCCACAGACTGTCACCCAGGCTGCAGCCAGCACTGCAGTGAAGAAGCACAGCCATTGCTGCAGCATTTAATCTGCCTTCCACTTACACTGTATAAAGAAACATAAATAGAAAGTAAATGTCTCATTTTCAAGTAGTCATCTCTATTAATGTAATTTCTCAGAATCACAGTCACTAACCAGAAAAGAAAAAAAAAACACCAAATGTTAAAAACTGTAAATCCTTTGTAGCATCATCCATCTGCTACTGTTCATGAAGATGAGGCTCCATTAAAATAAGTTTGTTATAACTTTTTTAAAGAGGATGAGATCAGATAGTTGTCTCTTCTTCAAAGCTCTGTAGAAAGGAAATGTTTTTCCAACTGTTTAATTGATGTCAATTTATTGTTAACATTTGCTAAGCAGAAATTTAACAGAAGTTTCCATTTAATTATTTGTCCTAAATGTCTCATGGACTGTTGCCCGAGGAACAACATGCATGGAAAAGCATTCAAGAAGCACCTGGAAGAAAAGAGCAAAGACCTAAGTTTTTGCTCATGTGGTTCATGCAGAAGGGATTGAGAAACACTATTTTCAAGTCCATTTGTGGACACCAGCAAAAATTTAAAACTACTGTCCAAGAAATGGTCTGCAATAATAATAGTCACAGTTCCTAAAGAGCCACAAACTAACACATGGACACGTGAGACATAAAGGGATTCAAATGAATCCTGTCAGACCTTTAGTGAAACTGCATCTTTTTCCCTTCCTATTGAACTTTTTAGCTATGACAAATGTCAAATCAGCATTGTTTGCCTTTACTAGAAAGGGAACCTGAGGTTTTGAGTCCATATACATAGATGTTTAATTTTTTCCTTAGCTGACTGCCCCACTGACTATCAGTGGGATGAATTTACGGATATAGATCTTGGTCTTCAAATTCCAGCACATTCATTAAAAATCTTGAGAGTGTGTTCTGTGATGCTGGTAAAGCCAGTGAGGTGGTGCTGCTCACAGCAACACAGCCAATCAATGCACACACATCTTTTCCTGCAAGGTTGCTCAAAATAATTAGCAACAGTGATACAGGGAACTGGAAAGCAAGGCTGAAAAATAGTGGGTATCAGCTACAAACCAGTCAAACATAAGGACAGCAGGGTACAGAAAATTCTTGGCTAGAGATGCTTTCTTCATGGGGGATTTTAGTTGCTCATAAATCTGTTGGGAAACAGATATATCCAAGCGTGCTGTGTCAAAGAGAGAATTTCATCATCTGTAAAAAAAGGCAAAACTGCCCCAGATCTAACTCTTACTGTGAGGATGGAGTTGCCTGAGGATATGAAAATAAAGGAATATGTTGGAGCCAAGTTCTATAAGCTTTTTAAATTTAGTATGGCAAATGATGGATCTATTGCAGAGTACAAAGACAAATGAGCATATTTATATTAAGACATCTAACCTAAGTTCTTGATCATTTCAGAGTCAATATAAATGTTGCCATTGACACCAGGGGGTCAAGAATTTAATTTCCGATTAAGAAAATGCCTGGAAGATGACTGAGGAAGTATATTAAAATCTTCTTCTTTTCTATGGCTCTTAATCAAAGAATCAGCTGATATATGACTTCACAAGAAAAAAACTTGAAGTTTGGTAAAATATACAAAATTCTACTGAAATTAGAAAGTAACCAGATTAGATTACTTTGTAACCTACAGAGCACTCTCTATTACTGTAGGATAAAAGTTGTAAAAGAAAAGAATAAAAAAGAAATGTTTAGGGGTTGTGAGAACAAAGAAGATTTAAAGTTTTCCTAAAATTCCTAATGAGAAAGAAAGTTCTTTCAATAGAAAAGGAAGATTACATTAATAACAATTCAGAATTATGACAATGATGAACTATTATTTAAAAATACACCCTTAACAATAATAAAAATGAAAAAGAATGGAAGACAGTAAAGATAAATGTGAACAATTAACAAAAAGGTCTTTGTATTAATTGACTTTTACAAAAGAGCAGATAAGAGCACGTTGTACAGATCTGAACACAGCTGAGTCAGCCCTCCTTAATTTTGTTGTCCTCTAATATTAAGAGATTCTACAAACATGTTTTGTACCATTGACAAATATTTGCTGAAAAGCTACTGGAAGAAAGGAGGAAGTTTGTCTACAAGAAAATTGCAGGAAGCCTAGCAATTACCTTCTATTTAGATTAATCACTGAAGTTTTTGTCCTGGAAGTCGTGGCTCAGTTTAGGTATCAAGAGGCACATATAAGTCTTTCTAAGAGCCAAGACTACAAAAAACCAAAAAACAAATGCAACTAACCAATAAAAAAACCCTGACCAAAATAATAAATAAGCTTCTTATCCAGGCACAAATATTAAGGAGAATGACTATAAGGAATCAAACTTGCCAGAGTTCTTGATGTAAGTTAGAATTGCCAGGTACCTCAGTGTGTTAAATTTAGGTTCAAATGAAGGATCAGAAGGATGTGACTGTAAAAGGGATCAAAATCAGGAAGGAAAGTAGCCAGTTCCTTGAAACTGAATCTTTCTGGAGTATCCTTTAAATACAGCTCACTAAGGAACCATGTTTTCATCTTTTACACAATTATTATGTTGGTGAAGGTGGCCAAGAAGGCCAATGGATCCTGGCCTGGCTCAGGAACAGGGTGGCCAACAGGTCCAGGGAAGTGATTCTGCCCCTGGACTCAGCACTGGTGAGGCCACCCCTGGAGTGCTGTGTCCAGCTCTGGGCCCTCAGCTCAGGAAGGACATGGAGGTCCTGGAGCAGGTGCAGAGGAGAGCAACGAGGCTGGGGAAGGGACTGGAACACATGTGCTGTGAGGAGAGGCTGAGGGAGCTGGGGGGGCTCAGCCTGGAGAAGAGGAGGCTCAGGGGAGACCTCCTCACTCTCTGCAACTCCCTGACAGGAGGGGGGAGCCAGGGGGGGGTTGGTCTCTTTTCCCAGGCAACCATCAGCAAGACAAGAGGGCTGGGTCTTCAGCTGTGCCAGGGGAGGGTTAGGTTGGAGATTAGGAAGAATTTCTTTGCAGAGAGGGTGCTCAGCCATTGGAATGGGCTGCCCAGGGAGGGGTGGATTCTCCATCCCTGGAGGTGTTTAAGGACAGACTGGATGTGGCATCAGTGCCATGGGCTGGGAACCACAGCGGGGTTGGATCAAGGGTTGGACTTGATGATCTCGGAGGTCCCTTCCAACCCAGCTGATTCTGTGATTCTGTGATTCTATGATTCTTTATCTGCTGTCTTTATATCTGTAAAAAAATTTGGTCCCAGCATTTTACAGCAGAAACTGCTGCTTGCCTCATTTTCTAACAGCCTCTCTTTTCTTACCACTTGAGGTACTACCAGTCAGGAATCTGTTATTTTGCAGAGCATGATTTAGCTCTATTAACATTAATTTTGTATCGCTACTTCTTTACTGGTTGACTTACTGACAGGGGAAAGGTAATGACTCTTCACCTGGCTTTGTTATCCACCTTTTGTCTGGGTTTAAAACTTAATGAAAAGTGTACAAAACGTTCTTCCACTTTTACAACTGAGGAGGTTCCTCAGCCTGGCGTGGTCAGACGCTGCTGTCACGGGAGCGAGGTTTAACTGAAACAACATCAGCTTCCAGGAAAGCCACCACAGGCACCAAAGGGGACACGCTTTCTCCACCCAGCTCATCCTTCTCCCCAGAGCCATAACAGGACTATAACTGTGTGATGTGGGAGGAGACAGCTATCAATGCATTTATTAATATAAGTTATGGAGACACCTGCTCTCTTGCTCTTGCATTCCTCCACCTCAGTCTCTTCCAGCAGCTCTTCCATTTGGGAACCCCTGCTATAATTTCACTGCAGACGCAGCAAAAAGAAACACTCTTTCTAACTGAATTTTAGAAATACCGAGGTCTGCAAACACAGCAAGCAATTCTGACAAATTTAAAGTCCTCTTCAAGCCAGGTTCATACAATCCAAGCTGTAATTACACATAGCCAGGAAAGTCATACCGTGCCTATATTAACTTGGACTGATCTTGCAGAACAGTTCTCATGGAAACACACACCCTCAGTGTGTTTGTTGACATGATGATGTGCAGAAGGATTGCTGATAAATAACACCGGGACTCAAGTAAAACTTCTCCAGAAATAATCTACAGTATGACAAACTGAAGGCTACGGAGTCGCTGTGATATTAAATATGAAAGACCTTTCCGATTTCCTTACAGCGTTCAGTATAACGGATTTATTAGCAGTTCCTCACTTTATGGTAAATGATGCATAAATGATGGCAAAGGTGTGCAAGAGAACTGTATAAAGACTCTTGCAGAGTGAATAAATTGGTTGAGTGCCAGCTTTTCTAAGGGTGAATGGTTCCACTGACTTGTTTAGGGCATATCATGCAATGATGGATGTAAAATTACAGCGTTTCAGAATGGCAACAGTTCAAGGGAAGATTCCAAATTTATGAGGGACAACACTCTTATTCTAATAAACCAAACATGTGGCCTCAGCCTCTCCCTGCAGGAGAATAATTTTTCTGTTCCAAGGCAGGAGAGGTAGAACAAAGCACCTTGTATGCACAAGAACTCGATTTTATTCTATAAAGCTGAAGCTCAGCTGAAGACCAGACAAAGACTTATTTTTTTGTTTTGTTTTCGTAGTTATACCTCTGCACTTTTAAGGCAATCATGTCCATGTGTGATAATGTCCTTTTGAAATGAGACCTGCATTCCAATAAGCTTCCTGCAAAATTCACAGCTTTCTTTGCACCGTAGTCCATTGCCATTTCCACAGGGCTTTTGTGATATACATAAGGAAAGTGTCAATTCAAATTCAAAGACAGAGAATACCTTTTTTGATGAAGCATCCTGTATATCATGTACTAGCTGGAGGTGTTCTCTGCTGCCTGACAGGGAACAATGACATGACAAGCAGGAAGAGAAAGAGCTTTTAACCAGTTTAATGTGCAGAGAGTTGGCACTCGCTGAAAAGTCATTTGCCTGTTTGCTGGGGTTTTTTTTAAGTATGTCTCTTTCCTTTGACTTGTCATTACTCCTGTAATATACAATTTTGCTTTCTGTTTGTAATTTTCTGCTGCAGTGATTCCAAGGGTTCAAAATAATCTCTTTCTATCTTACTAGAAACAAGATAAGGAAATATGTTATCTGAATAGTTTGCTTATTTCAAAACCCAAATGAGGTCCCATTTAGTATACCTTTCACTGCTAGACTTTTCTTACTGATGCTGCAGAGGCCTTACAGGAGTATTACAGTGCTTGTGCTCTATACTTTCCATACTTCCTGGAAGTGATTTGGGCCAAAAGCATTTTTCATGAAAGAAAACGGTCAGGATTTGTTCTAAATGGCAATCTGTTAAGCACTGTTCTGTGGACAAAACAAAAAGTCAGAACGTCAGTGCCCTTTTCTTCTGGGAGAGAAAAATTAATCTATTAAATGCAAAGCAGCACAGGATTCTGCTTGAAGCTGAATAACATATTTTGAGCTGTTATCAGGCACATTACATGACATTAAAGATAAAATTTAAGGATCGGTCAGTTCCTACCATTCTTGCATGCAGTTTATTTTTCAAGTTAAGCTTTCAAATATTGAAAGTTCACATTCATGCCTTGATCGAAAATGATAAATGAACTACTGAATTAGAAGAAGATGCTGCTATTATTTTAACCAGTAAACTAACTCAGGGTTAATCTGGGTGCTATTTAGCCTATTGAAAGTGTTTTGAGTGAACATATGGTTTCTATTGTGAAATCAAGGCACAGTTTTAACTATGAATATAGATAATTACCCTTTGGACTTTAAACATTTATATGTGTCACGTTATGTTGGAGCATTTTTCATGGTCAATAGGTTGAAAGGTTATAGAGTCGAAAATGTAAATTGAGTGTGTTTGAATAAAACTCTGCAGTGTAATGATAGTACAATTCACTACTGCTCTCTCTTGGAAAGAGGCAGCAATAACACACTGAGCATGAGCAATGTAACAGGCTATTTATTTAAATACAGGTTGTTATGGTAAAAGATTTTAACACGAGAATTACAGGAATTCAGCCGTGGTATATATTGCTAGAAAATCCCTGGTTGCTGGAGCTTAATTTGATATATACATACAGTATATTTGGGGGCCTAATTATAATGCTAACAATAAAACCTTTAAATAAACCCAGTCTGTGTGTGCATGTGTGAAGTATTTAATGTGCACCAGCAAACACAGAGTAAGGCATTGGACCACAAACCATTGCTACAAGGACTTCCAAAAAACCCCACAAATAAAATGGTTAGTCTCGTGATTTCTCTTCAATAGATGTTAATTTTCTCTTACTATATTTTAAATATATACTTCTATGCATTGTATTAGATTTTGCAAGAGAATACAGTCTTTCTCCATGAACACTAAAGAGCAATGAAATCCCTTTTTTCCTTGCCCACATGTGCTTTCTGGAGCCATTTTAATTATGTCACAGTTCTACTCCCTGTATTTCTCATTTCCAGAAACACACATTAAAAAACCACTTTTTAGTCACTTCTAGAAGTATGCATATTCAAAATATCCTTTCCTTACTCTTTACACCATTAAACTGTATCCAAAACTGCTTCACTTATCTCTCGTTTTCCATGGCAACCTGTTTTCTTAGCACTTTCCAGCATTGTTTTCTAACTTCTGAAGAATTACTTCTTTCCTTTCTTCCCTTCCATCATAGGTGGTCACTCCCTGCCACTCTCAGCCTGGGAACTAAAAAGTGTGGTTATTGCTACAATCTAGTAACTGTTCCTCAGTAATGGCAATTAGCAAAAATTCACTGCTCCCTGAAAAATCCCTAATACTCACATTTTGGGTTGTTACCTTGAAGCAGGAAAGAACATTGAAAAAAATTTTTTTATAGATTTTTTAAAAGTTGGGGATTTTTCCTCATTGGAAAAGATGGGGTTTCAGGATTTTCACATCTATATATATTTGTTTGTTTGTTTAAAATCAGCTCAATCTTAAACTGTGTGGCCCTATAGTAGGGGAGTGGTTTTTGGTGTCTAACAGACAGTCTAGCTGGACTTCAACTTGAAATAAGACCAGTGGCAAACGGATTATGCTATTTAAAAGATGAATTCCCATGAATCCATGTGCAGGTTACGAAATGCAGTTTCTGAAGTGTTTTGGATCAGTTCAGGTAGCAAGTATTTTTATTTTGGATGAAGTGGGATTTAACATGACATTTTCTTCCAGTTTTCCTGACAGCAAAATTGAATATCATTGTCCTAGTTGAACTGTGTCGGTGTCACAGAACTGCCATTTGCTGTTAAAAATGCTAAGGTGAAAAATTATTGAGCAGCTTTCCCAACTCTTACCATTACTGCCCTTCACTGTTTGTGCTACAGTAATATAAAGAGGCACAAGCTGAGAGCAAGGCTCTATTTTGTTAGACATTGCAAAAATATATAATAGGAGATCTTTCCCAAGAGAGTGTAGAGTATCTGTAGAGAAGGTAAGATTGAGGAGGGGGAGCAGAAGGAATTGAAGGCTGGAGCAGACCAGTGGCAGTACAAGAAACTGGAAACTTTTATTTTATTTTGGTTTATTTTTGAACCTCAATTTGTTATTCCCTTGAAATCAGCCTTTTGCTAGTTTTTGAAAATGCACTTTTATTGTCTTTCTGTATGTCACTTTGCCTTTTTCTGTGTCACTTCTTTGCTTCTTTTAATTTCTCTCTCCCTTCTCGATTACTTGGTCTGAAAACAATTTTCCTAAAGCATTCAGTTGTATCATCACATTTAATCTATTCTCTTTAGGATGTAATATCAACTCTTGGACAAATAAATATACCTCCTCTCTAAAGAAGTCTGTCTTTGTTGTTCCACTCCTGTATAAAGTTTTCAGTTTTGCCTGCTGCTTTTATCTTCATTATCTATGCGCAGACAGGACTTTTTGATTGCTTGATTGGAGATGTGCAAACTCTTGGGCAAAAAAAAAAAAAAGTTATAAAAAGATTTTATAACCCAATGGAAAACAAATTACCATGTTGGGTTTTTTTTTAATGGGGAAAAGGAAGAAAGGAGCTACCAGTGCTCTCCAGAAGTTGTGCCCTCCCATTGGAAGTGAGCCCGAAAAGACACAACAATGGCATTTTGTCTCTGCACTTTGAATTTATTTCTGGTGGATACTGCATCTACATAGAAACAACTGCTGGGTAGAAATATACTTTCAGATACACACGAAACTTTTTGCTTGTCAATTTTCAAGATGCTTTAAATGACCACTGCATTTTAGATCACCCCAGAATAGAAAGTCTCCCAGAAGCTGCCCTTGGCCTGCCCGTCACTGTTTGTGTCTCTCTGTGAGACCTCGAGCCACAGCTGAAAAAATACTGCAAATGGGGCCACTACACGATTTTAATCCCCCCTCTTCCTCTCACCACAAAGATCTAATTTTTTTTTGCCATGCAAATATTCATTCCTATTTCTCTCTTAATAAGCTTATCTTGCTGATAGTTTGACTGAGCTCATGTTGTATTCAAAACTCAGAGTTTCCTAATTAAAGTCCAATTCCAGTATTCCTCCTCAGATATTCAGCGCTTCTGCACGCTGTGAAGAAAGATATTTTTAGAAAATATGGGCCACTTAATTCCCGTTAAGTTTTCTGTAACAGATGGTATAGTTATTTGATTTATGCATTCACCTTCACGTGGCCCTGCTGACTGCCAGGGTTTTTTTTAAAACTCCAAAATTCTTTTTTGTTATGCGCCGAAACTTCGCCCTTTTCCCCCTGCATGAAATATTAGTTTTACTTAGAAAATCTAACTGCGTGCAATTTTCACGTTACCCAAATTGTGCACGGTCTGGTGATTAATTGTATTGTCTTGATCAGAGCCTCAGCCTGATGTTCAGGGCTCATTACAGCAGGAGAAATTCAGCTGAACACGAATCTTAACCAGGTGTGGCTTATTAAAGTGGCAGCGCCCAAATTTAAAGACCATCAAGGATTTGTATAAAAATTGATGCTTTTAGCTGCGCTTCCCTCTGAGGATCCTAGAGTTGTAATACAAAAAGGACACTGTAGCTTGCTCGTGAAAATCACTCACATCCATCATGTGAAAATGCAGCTCAGATCTGTTCCTCCCTTGAGTGGGAAGAGTTGCACTACACCTTTAGTACAGCACACCAAACATCTTCAAAACTTTCCTTAGCCTGACGCAGATTACAGCTCTGAACGTACAGTTTGCACTATTTAGTGAATCACGTGTTTCTCATCCCTCAGAAAATATTTTTCTTTCCTCTGAAGATGCCCTTACAGCATCAGGACAAATACTGAGGGGAGGTAAATCTGGTAGGAAGCTACAGGCAGTATTTATCTTGAATTCAACCCAGACTTTGTATTTTCATTCTGTATTTTTGTCAGTCTAGTCTGATATGGGGAAAAACAGGGTGGGGTGTGGGTGGGAAAGAGAAAACTTTTTACTACCAGGTGAGCCTATTTTCACCCCAAGTGTGAATGCTGGTCCCTCACAGGTGACATCAATACACTGGTGATAAGCTGTCAGGTGGCCAGCAAGGCTAATTACCTACTAGAGAAACAAGACAGCTTGCACTTCATTTAAATTTTGGGAAGCTTTCAGGACAGAGAAGATTTAAGTGGGATTGTTGCCCCTCTCATAAGCTTTGGATAAGTGATGTGAATTGGGTGTGCTTTTGCTGCTACTGTTGTGAGGAAGGACAGCCTGGCACTTCCCTGCCTCCGAAACGTGAGTAAAACTACCCTTTCTCGCAGATAAAATGAAGTCAAGGTAAATTTGAAATTGTAGTTTTCTGCCATTTCATTGTGCTCTGCTGGTGTCAGGTGAAAGTATCAAATGCAGCCGTGCATTCAGCAGCTCTGGTGTCTAAAGTAGCTGCTCCTCCCAGGTCAGTGCTGGTTTGTGCTGCCTTAAACCTAACAGGCATTTTCCTACCACCAAGAATAGGACTGGGCATGATGTAAGATTTTCCAAAAGAAAAAGACTTCTGGGACATTGTTTATGACTACAAATTATTTCAACTGGTGACTTCATAGGGACTTTCTCACACTCTGTGCCTCTGAAGTGCTTACAAGTAGAAAACAGTCTGGGGACTCCAACACCTGAGTGTAAATGTTGTGTGTTTAAAGTCAGTGACTAAAAAATGACTCATTTCCTTATTACTGGGGAAAGCAAAGTGTGCTGGTTGGAACTGGGACAGAGTTAACTTCCTCCGTAGGGGCTAGTGTTGGACCATGTTTGGGATTTGTGTTGGGAACAGTGTTGGTAGTGCAGGGAGGTTTCAGTTCCTGCTGAGGAGGGCTCACACAGCGTTAGGACCTTCCCTGCTCCTCACAGTGAGTGGGCTGGGGGTGCACAGGGAGTTGTGAGGGGACACCCCCAGGACAGCTGACCCCAGCTGAGCAGGAGGATATTCTATACCATCATCCTCAGCATGTAGAGAGGAGGGAAGTAGGAGGAAGGGGGTGGGACATTGAGAGTGAGGGCATTTTTGTGTTTCCAAGGAACCGTTGTGTGGTTTCCCGGGGATGGCTGCACACCTGCCTGCCCATGGGAAGAGGTGAACCAATGCCTGTTTTGTTTCGATTGTGTGAGTGGCTTTTGCTTTCCCTATTCAACTGTCCTCGTATTAACCCACAAGTTTTCTCCTTTACCCCTCTGATCCTCCCCCCCACTCCAGCTGGGAGGAGTGGTGGTGGTGAGCAAGTGGCTCTGTGGTGTTTAGTTGCCAGCTGAGGTTAAACCACAACACAAGGAAAGAAGCAAAACGTCTTTGAAATGAGATTGAGGCTTAATCCTCAGCAAATCCAGAACCTTACACAAGGTGATACTTCCCTTTTTTTGTGTTCTGTGTGCTTTAGCACCAGCCCTAAATGGGCTGCAGACAAGCAAAGGGGACCTCTGTGTTCCACGTCCACAGGAGGAGTGACTTGATATGCTTTCACTGCTCAGTGAAGGGGAGGAAGATGATTATGAGAAGCAACTAGTTTTAAAAAAGCTATTGGAAACACAGGTTATCATTTCAATGCCTTCTTGTCTTTACTTTCAGAAGGATTGTATTGAAATTCTTCTTAAGGATGGAGTAGGATATATTTTTTCGAAGGTGGTTCACTTCTCAGGTCGTGTACTTGACAAATGCTTTGATCTATTAATTGCACGTTTCTGACCAAGAATTTTGGCAACAGATACTGCTTCTCTGAAAAGGAATAAGCCATTGAGTGGAAATTTAGCCTTGCCAATAGCTTTTGTTTTGGGAATCTCAAATAAGGAAGAGGGAGCAGGACAACGCCTGTTGAGAACAGTGAGTCTGACGTGGGCTGGTGAGAAAGGGAATTCCCAGGCAGCAAAGGCTGAAACAAAGGAAAGGTGCATGCCCTGGCAGGCTTCAAATAAAGGAGAGCACACTTGAAAGCTTACAAAGCTTCAGTGGAAGCAGTGCCTAAGGAATTAGTGAGCCGGTCTAAAGCAGATCCCGGAGGAAAAGGAGTATTGTTTCGAAGCATAAGAGCATTATCTCAGTGGGCAAGAAGGGAAATGCTGGCAGGATTGTATGGTGAGCTGCCCTGAGGTGCTGCAATGCACTGTGTGCCTGCATTACACTGCTGGGTTCCCATATGGAGTTGCTAACAATATACAGTAAGATTACCCATCCTGCTCCCAAGACTGTAATTCAGAAATTTTGTATGGGCTGTTCCTTTTACTGCCTCTTAGTGACTGTGGAAATCTAGATTGTGGCTGGTGCTGGGGTATATGTTTCTTTAAGAAGGTGCTCTATAGAGATATCTTAGAATTAGCATGTGTATTGTGAGACATAGAGGTTGCCATGGTAAGTACACATTTTTTAATTGAATAGCAGACTAATAGGCACATAAAACCTCCATAACTTGTTGGCACATAAATTACCTCTCCTGGGGCTGTAGGCAATTAAACATATTTCTTTGCTGAAATTCTTTCTAACTCTTTTTCTCTGTTTTTGTTTAGATCGGAGCCTCTCATTTCTTTCCCTTTTTCCCCTCAACAATGCTCCTTGTTTTTCTTTTGTCCCTTTTAGATTACTCTATCTGTCTCTATCTCCAGCCTCCTCTTGAATGTCATATGCTTCATGGAGCAGGGAAATAAAGAGGATATTGAGCTATAAAAGGGGCTGACTGGTTTTGGTTTGGTTTTTAATTATCATTATTTTTAAAAACACAGTTTGGTAAATTCAGCATTTGTGGAATTCTCTGAGTGCTTAGTAGTGTGAGGCTTACACGATATTACTTTATCCACTTGGACAAATACCTGGAAGTGCCCATTAAATCCCAAAAGGTAAGTTCAAATCAAATATATGCATTAATATACTACGATCTAAGCAGGTGTTTTAATTATCACCTTTATGCAGCTCCTCTAAAGCCACATGCTCTCCTCAAAACACAAGTTCATGACATTATGTAACTAGACATCTGTAAATCTTGTTCTCTTCTTTTGTTTCATTTGAACTACTCTGATTTGAACTTGCTGGCCCAGAGACCTTTTGATGTTATTCTCTTTCCTGACAATACTTTCCTCATTGGGCATGGTTTATTTTGTTCTTCCAGTGGTGTAATGAATACATCATTTGCCCATGTGCATTGTTTCAAAAGTGGGTATTGTCTCTAATCTCCTCAGGAATACAATAAATCACAAGCTGAGGCACTGCCTTCTCACTCCAATTTTTAAAGATTTTTTTTTTTCTTTTTTTCCCAGTCACACAGTTGTTACAGAGAAGGAAATGGAGAGTAGGTTATTTGTACTTGCTCATACCTGGGTTATTTTTAGAACCCATATTGACAAATTTTCACACAGCACTGTGCTCCACAAAGAGCGCTGCCCCCAAATCGCTGTGGCTCGAACAATCAGAAAATCCAGGACTCCAGGAGTCCAACACAACAGGATATCCATGAGTAACAACTCCTACTTATCAGCCAGGGGTGAGCTTAACAGGCTTGTTCCTGGCTGTGACAAACAGTGAGCAGAATTCCTGGTGAGCCCGAGAGCAGAGAATAAATGCACAAGATAACTCTGAAGAAAGATTAGGTGAGGCTGACTTGGTCTGCTCCTCTGCACAAATCAAGAGCAATTTAAAACAATAATGACTGATAGTTTTCCACAGACAGCCTGACTTCTATCCTATTGCAGTACAGAGTTCAGCCACCTTTGTTTTTTTTGCTTTGATTTAGGTGTTCATTTTTTATGGTGTTCATTTTTTATGATGTTCATTTTTTATGATGAAAGTGGTCTTGTCTTGAAGGAACAGATGAGTAGTCTCTGGTTTTTTGGTTGGTTTTTGTCTGTCTTTCTTTCCCCTGAGTAGTTCAAAGACACCTTTAACGGCTTGGAACAAAAGGAAATTACTGTACAGATCAAGGGATTACAAAGCAATGTTTTTACAGATTTAAAATAAAATGTAAACAGATGTTGAGAGATGAATGGCACAGAGACAGTTGTTGCCAATTCATTAATAATACCAACACAAATCCACTCCGTTTATTATGTTTTTAACCCCTGGTTGTCAATAGGGAAAACAGTCATAGTTTGAACTTGTAAAAATAATGAGTGCATACCAGACAAGTGCAGTGTAGAGATTTGAGAATACCAGCATGACTAGTGTTTGCCATCTGTGTATGTGTAATCAATATTTTCTACCAGCGTAATGAGAAAAAGCTCATTTATATCCTTGTCCCTTTGGCCCAAACAATTAGTCAGTGTTTGTAGGTTTGCCTGCATTAGGAAGGGAAGAGAGAATATCGTAGTCACGTGTATTAGTGCAGCCTGCCTCGAGCTGGAAGGAATTTACACAAAGTCTGCTTCCTCAAATGTGACAGAAACATCACCAGCCCTCTCAGGATTGCTTCAGTGTAGACTTTCCACCACACCAGAAATGCGATTTTCTTATGAAGTAATAGCAGAGTGTGCTGGTTTAAAGGTAAACCAGCAGGGGAAATAAACCCAACTCAAAGGAGAGATTATAAGTCAGAATAACAATTTAATAAAATAATACAATAAATACAATTATACAGACAAACAGTTGGTTTTAACCCACAAAACCCAAATGTATAACCCAGCACCCTGGGGCATGAACAGAGTGGTGTTCCTTGGGCCCCCTGAGTCCAAAGGAAAAGGAGAGGGGAAAACCTGTTGGTGAAAGTGCTGGTGCAGTCTGGTTTAGAGTGGTGGTCTCAGTCTTCCTCTGGATCCCACCAGTGGTTAAAAAAGTCCCAAGACCCCAAGATTATATATCCTCCAGTTCAGGCAGGAATGCCCAGTGCCTCCCTCAGGGTGGGGAGTTCCACACTGGTGTGAGCACAGGAGCACCCTCCTATCTCACAGTTCCACACTGGTGTGAGCACAGGAGCACCCTCCTATCTCACAGTTCCACACTGTTCCACACTGGTGTGAGCACAGGAGCACCCTCCTATCTCACAGTTCCACACTGGTGTGAGCACAGGAGCACCCTCCTGTCTCCCAGGCCTCTGAACACCCAGTTTATGGCCTGAGGAGTCAGGGCTGCTCTGGGCAGAGGGTGTAAATGGTTCATTGATAACAATTTCTGGGCAGTGGCATGGAAGGCTCTAGAATACACAGTTTTGGGTTACACCCATCCAGTGATGAACTGGTCCCAGCTGTTCTAACTAGGACACAGAGCTATTGGTGGCAATGGTGGTCAAGCTTGAGTTCTTGGAGTCTTTAAGTGCAAAGAGAAGGGACCTGAGACAAAGAAGGTTGTGCTTCCTCACCTCTTGCTAAGGGCATTGTCACTGTGTAATAACTTGTAGCTAAACAAGTTCCTGTAGGGCTCTGAATATAGAACACAGGTTTTGTAATGGAGTGATGAATTGCATCGGGCCCTAATCTCACAGCTGTGTAACAGCTCTCTCACACAGAAAACACTTAATTTCAGTGTATGTTTATAGCATTTTTCAGGCTATAAACTGTGGGAATTAGGTTCTCAAATAGATGAGAATTTGATTTTTTTGGCCATGAAGGTCTCACTATCTCTCTGTATCTGTAAGGTGTGTAGCAAAAGAATAAAGATACAATCTGAGAATGGTAAGTACAGCAGATAACAGTCCACACTGCAGAGAGTTTTTCTACTTTGAAGAAAAAACCTTTCTATAATTGAATAGACTTATATGAAGCTTTCTATAAAATTTCTTACCTGTCCATTACTGTATACTAGAGAATTACAGTTTTCAGTTTCAGACAATCAACTCTGAAACTTTTTCAGGTTTTATTGGCTAAAGTTGAAATAATACAGGTCTTAAGGTTTTATTAAGCAAGGGTTTGGGCTGATGTTAATTGTCTGCTGTTCCTTTGCTAAAATGCTTTAAATTAGTTCATATATTCTCTAAATTACCTCCCGAGTATCAGAGTTTTTGCTTCTTGAAGCAACACTTGCCAGACAAATGATATTTAAGGGATCCAAAACCACTGGGGTTTGAGAGGGATGTATCCAATGAAAATTACACATATTCAGGGTGAGCTAAATTGCTCAGGATTGATGATATGGTGGTACGTGTGTATGATGTACACATGAGAGCACAAGGCATGAAGTGCATATTATCATCAGGGAAACTGTTGTCCATGCTGAATTTCCTAAAGGGATGTAAGAGGGAAAACTAACTGCTTAAATGTGAAAAAAAAAAATCTTGCACCACCAAGGAATTAAGATGCTTGTGTCCAGACTGCCTAGGCACCAGAGGACAATGGTTTAGAATGAAGTAATACAGATGGGAAATGTAGAAAGAAGTATTTAATTCTTAACAAGCTGGATAATGTATTTATTTTATTTATTTACAAATATTCCAGGTTTTATACTGCTGCTACTCATAGCCTTAACAGTTCCCTTTCTCTGTGTAATTCTGTTGTCCTCTGTGCAAGAGAGGACAGTAAATAGATCTTGACTGCTTCATCAAAATTCCCTTTCTATCACCACTCAGCACTTCACTTAAATAAGCCACATTAATGTGCCACAGGAGACTTAAAAAGCAGTTTTCTCTTCCTGCCCTCAGGTGTTTCTTCTGCTATAAAATAATTTAGCCATGTTTTATCAGCAACATTAATAGCAAATGCTTACTTGGTAATACTTCCTGGGACCATATATTTAGTATATCTTCTAGTGTACAATTATGACTGATGGAAAGGGATCCTGTCCCTGATAAGATACCTGAGAAAGTCAAAACGTTGTTCTTCCTCTTGTGGTGGCCTAAAATCCTCTATATCTACTAAGATGGATAAATATACAGTGAGGTTGTGCTTGGTATAACCTATTTCTTTTACAATACCAATATGTAAAAGTACCTTTGTTTTGCCATATTTACTTAAGACCTATTAAATGGAGCTGATTGATGGAAAATATGGAGCATCCATATCCAGAAACCTAAATCCTCTGTAAATGCTTTATCTTAGATACCAATATAGTCCTTTCAAGGTTTTCCTCTTTTGGAAGCCTAAGCTGCCCCTCAGAGTTTAAGGAATGCTGCATAAACCAAAGTTGTGTGACTGTTTCTTCTTCTGTGCTAGTAGTGAACTTCTGTAACCAATTTTCTTTTTAACTGGCAAGTCCCTGAAGAACAGGTCTAAATAGCATGGATACATCTAGTTTTCCATTGTAACGTGAGGAAAATGGTTTGCAAAGACTCTGGTTTCATTTGGCTTGCATCTTTATGCTTTTCTGTTTCAAACAGTGAATGTTTACTCTTGCTTCAAATACCAAAGCATAAGAACCAAAACAACAACAACAAAAAAATAATGAGTATATTTGTGCTCTCAACTTTCTGGATGTTTTCTCAGATTCAGTGTTTAAATGTTGGTTTGCATGCTGGATTTCTTTAGGCAATTTTGGAAGTTTATCTCGTTAGAATAATTAATTGTGAAGTGTCTCTGTTGCATAACTACACCAAGGGACATGTTTGTGCCATCTCTTGCACTTGCCACTGATTCGTTCTGAAGTGTGTGAATAAAAGTTGCTGTTCAGAAGTACAGGAAATCTTAACTCTGGGTTTAAGATGGTGTTGGTGTGAGCAAGTTTGGGGGTAGCCTAGTGCCTGTACCCCACATGTGATTTCTGTGCAGTCTGATCTCTCCTGAAGCCAGACCTGTTGCTGTGCCAAAATTTCTACAGCAGAAGGTGAGAGAGATTGATCTTTAGTTAGTATTTCTCCATCGTGGAAAAGTGATGGTGATCCCAGCACCCAAAGGAGCTCTTGCATCACGTTTGGAGTGTGAAGGACTCTCAGGCAGCAGAACAGTCACATTGGGCCTTGTGCATTGGGGTCATGCCAGGTTGGCATTTGGGCAGCTACTTACCAATTACCCAAGCAACTACAAACCTATCCCTGTTTTTTTTCCTTGTAGCTTGTATTTCCAGGCACTTGAAGCACTTTTTAACTTATCTCACCCCTACTATTTGTGAAATTATCTAGGGAAGAGACAGAAATGTGGTGGGTTTCACCTTTCTGACCCTCTAGATGCTTTGGGGTTTTAAGAAGCCTGAAAATATCTTGTTCAACACCATCACAACCAATGTCTTTATGTAATATGACTTCTAGTCTGTCAGTTTGTCATGAAGTGACAAATATGACAAATACTCGCTCTAAATATTTTTAATATAGTTAATTTAAGCACAGTAAGATAATGCAGTTTCATAACAGATTATATTTATTGATAGCAAGTGAAAATTTGTAGCATTTGATGCAAAATGACAAGCCTTGTCATCTAGCCACTGATTAATATTTTTAACGAGGTTTATGTTTTTTGAAATATTCAGCTCTCAAGTAGAACACGTAATCTTCTGACGCTGATACTTGGTCTTTTTTAAAGCAACTTTTATTCCAAACTAATAAACATATACCTTTTTGATGTATTTTACAGAGCTGAGTCTGCTCTCTAATGAGCCCTTTGCCATCCTTTTTAAGAGCTTAGTGCACTGAGCTATGGCAGTGCAGTGTTGTTGCTGTACACCTTCTCAGGGCTTAGGTTTTGCATTGTCCTTGTCCTTTCTCTGCACGTATGACTAGCACCTGATACAATAACAGCATTAACACAGACCTCAGGGGGATGTAAAATGCAAGATAAATGCCAAGGCCAGAGGTAAAATTTCCTAGAAGAAGGTGTGGGTGGCAGCCACACATGTTGTCACAATCCCAGGTGTCCGCTCCAAGAAAAGAAAGGAACCCACCGTCTACTCTCCCCTGAAGGAAAATATTTTATCTCTGTTACATTGTAAGAGGAAGTAATTAACTGCCAGTACCTCTGAGGGTTATTTTCTCGAGGCTCTTTAGCCAAGCTGCCTGTTCTGATTTTTGTGTTATCCAAAGTGAACTTAAGACCCACCATGCAACACCAGGCACACGATGTGTTCAGTGCCACGGTCTGAGAAGTGAGGTTGGGTACGTCTTGTGACACCTAAGACAACTTAAATTGCACAAATTAGTCAACAGCTGCTCTAAGGAGGCTTGATTGTACATCTGGATCTCTGTATTTCCACTTCTCCCAAACTCCCAGGATTAAGACAGCTCCTCATTCTGCAGTGACACCTTTAATGGCATAGTTATGGGCAATGTCTCTGGCTACAGGTTTTGTGCATCTGGTGCATGAATCTCTCAGGCTCCAGTCCCTCTTAAGCACAAGATAATCTCTTTCCTTGTGACAGGTTTCTCATTTCGGGTGCTTTCAGCATAACAACCCAGAATTTCTTCCTTGCCATCTTCTGAATCAATAACTTTAAAATAATATTGCTGTTCCCATCTGAATGCAGGTCTCAAACTGTAATCCAGTGAATATCCAGGACAAAAAAGGGGGAAAGAGAGGTTTAACTGTCATCAGATTAGTTCACTGAAATTGTAACCTGGCCTTCTCTTGCTATAATTTAAAAACACAGCCAAATGTAAGATGCAACCATTACAATACAAGATATATTTAAAAAGGCAAAGAAGGGAAAATTTTTTTTCTGGGGATTTTTACAAGCCTTTTTCTTGATCTGCTGCTCAGCCTTCCCTTTTTTTGGAATATTTCTTCATTTTGTGGTGCTTTCAGAGGTCACATTCTCATGGCAAAGGTCATCTGCTGTTGTGCAAAACGGGTTAGTACATGAGAGGGGTGGTTGTGAGACTGCAAAGCAGAGCATATTGGCAAAGGTCTCTAAAACACATGAAGGAATATTGTCTTTTCAGTAAAGCAAGAAGAATAACAGGTTTCTATGTTCTGGCATGGCTGATGAGAGTCACTGTCCATCAGCAGTAATGTTCTGCATAAACATTTACCCTACACAACAGAAAGCTTTCTGTAGGGAATATTCCCCATAATAGCACCATATTTCACAATTTTGTTGCATTTCATACTCTGTTCAGGACTAAACGTGTTGTTGCTGTGAGTTATAATTTCAGTACCTGAATTTTTATTAAAAATGAGGGATTACTATTACTGGGGTCTGGGCTGACAGATAATAAATGTGGGCCAAATGCACTTACCTGTGATAATGCACCATTCCTGTTTGTGTGTATACACACATTTTATATATGTGGTGTTTTCTACTGTCTACAGAAAAACCCTCCTGACTGGTCACTGCCCTTTAGCAGTCAGCTCCTCCCAGTCAGGCAGAAGATGAAGTGGGATGAGGAAACCACCATATAACAAACCTACCTCAACAGCTCTGGGCACCCCATTCCAGTGCCTCACCACCCTCACAGTGAAGAGTTCCTTCCTCACATCTAACCTAAACATATTCTCTTCCAGTTTAAAGTCATTCCCCCTTGTCCTATCACTACATGCCCTTGTGAAAAGTCCCTCTCCAGCTTTCTATTGGCCCCCTTTAAGTACTGGAAGGTTACTGCAAGGTCTCCCTGGAGCCTTCTCTTGCCCAGACTGAACAACCCCAATTACCTCAGCCTTTTCTTGCAGGAGAGGTGCTCCATCCCTCTAATCATCTTTGTGGCCTCCTCTGACTCACTTCAAAATGTTCATGTCCTTGTGTCCTTCCTGTGCTGGGGACCCCAGAGCTGGATGCTCCAGGTGGGGTCTCACCAGAGCTGGGTAGAGGGAGAAGGGTTTGGTTACATGAACTGAACAGTTGGCCCTCATGCCCTGGAAGGTTTAGCTGTGATCTTTGTAGGGCTATTGTCTCATGTATCTATTGATGAGAGAGGCTGAGACAGACTGTGGTAAAAATCTGTTATGTGGCCATGCCTTTATTGAGACATCTGGGAGAAAGCTGTCCAAAGATGAGAGATGGAGTTAACCACAGCAATGAATCAAAATGCATTGAATCATTGTGTCTAGCCTTCATTTCTGCAATAGCTCTGCCCTGCACTGCCCTATCTGGCAGCTCTCTGCTCCTGTTACAGGGACAGGATGTAAAGCCACAGTGCCAGAACAAAAACAGCTCTGCAGGTGACCAGAAACCAGCCAAAAATTCAGCAGGTGGGGCTGTCACGTAACATGGAAAAAACATCCAAATTATGTCTACAGTTCTGTGAATGACAGATCAAGTATGACCCCTCCTGAGGGGTTTCATGCCTTTTTAACACACAGGCTGGGGATAGCTGGTGCTGGTCCCAGGGCCTGGGGGAGTGTAGCAAGTCAACTATGGTGATCCCAGTAGAGGCAGAAAACTGGAATGGTTTATTGGATTCACAAGTTCATATCAAAGGGTTTAGGACCTACATATTCAACAGGGCATTGTAACTATTACAATGTATTACAAAGAGGGGGTTTCAGGGGATGACATAAGGGGAAAACTTGACTTACACAATTTGGGATTTTCACAGAGGTGACATCAGGGGAAAATCCAAGTTACACTTCTTGGGGTCTTACGAATTACCTCATGGGGGAAAACCTGCTTTATTTTAGGGGGATTACATGGGGAGAACAGGTAACACACAGAGAGAGATAAAACACAAAAGGTTTTCTGCGCAGGTTTGATGAGATCAGGGCATGGTTTCTCAGGGCTTGGGCAGGACTTTCCAAACCTGTGGCATCAATGGATCCTTGCCTGGACTCTGGATGGAGGTTTTTTCCCAGTCTCTGTCAGCCCAAGGCTTTTGTTTAAGCCTATAAGTTTTCTTTTTCTCATATCCAAATTTTGGAATCGAACAGGGGAGCAGAGCTGGACCATCCCTGCTGTGTCACCTGTCCCTGAGGCTGTTCAGGGCTGGGATGGGGATGGGTGCTGGGGAGGGTGGCTGGAAACAGCCAAAATGTTCCAGAGACATCTTTGGTCTACTCCAGCAGTGGCTCTGCATATGTTGTACCTGCAGGCAGAAGGGTGGCATGAAGCCAGGTGTGTCAGCATTAATCCCATCAGGGATTTCTCTGTATCTGAGTTTCTCAGGTGTGACAGGTTTACATCCACCCTGCATCACCAAAGAGATCAGTATCTGTCCTAAAATGTACCCTTGCTGTTAGAAAAGCTGAATATGTTATTGCAAAGCGATGTTGCATTAATTAAAAGACTATAATTGCCTGTTCCTCAAATGTATCTTTCAATTTCAGCTTATTTCAGATTAACTGGTTTAGCTCTGTACTATTCAGGCCATTAGAGGAAAGCAGCAATTTACAGCAATAGAATGTAACCAAATATAATTCTCCAAATTACTCTTATTACATGCAGTTGGGCCACAGGTTAGTGGAGAGAGAGAGAGAGATGAGTTTAAAATTGGCAAAGTTTATAGAAATGTAGAACCCCTTATGTGCACAAAAAGAAAGTGAAGCATATGGTTTTAATTACAAGTCTTCCCCACAGTAATTTATAGTAAGATGTGACATCCAAGAGAAAAAGCTGACTACCACTACAGCTGAAAAGCAGGCCATGCCACTGCAGTGCTTCTTGTTACAGGAGATACAATTTGATATAACCATATCCCTGAACCCTGTAACTGATTTTATTTGGTCATGTTTTCTCATAAATGAAGAGGATCAAGATTAGTGCTGGTTGAACCTCCAGTAGTTCAGAAGTTTGGATCAGCAAAGCTTAATCCTAAAATTTCTTACTGCTTGCTTGAACCCTTTGATGTATTTTTCCTTCTTTCTGTTTCTGTGCAGTGCCCTCCCCAAAGCTGAGGCTTTGCCCTTTCTTTCTGCTCATCCAGCCTAATCCTCCTGTCCATCAGTTTTATTGTTTCCAGGTTCTTACAGAAATCATTATCTGCCCACCTGTATTCCAAAATCAGGGTGTGAGCCCCATTGCTGCTTCCACCTGTACTGTTTTCCTTTAATTATTTTGGTTTGTCGTGTGGTGGTTTCAAACAGTCTGGTCTGGACTTCCCAGCTGCCTCCCTGACAATTCCTCAGCAAAGGAAGCACTACAGTGGATAGAGAGAATGGTGCATGGAAAGAAAATATCACTAGGACCCATTTGGGTGAAAAACATTGGCCATGTGGATAAAGCTGGAAAACTGTGGGAGGAAACTCATAGTAGAGGCAGAAAGGAGTAGATGTATAAAGAGATGTGTAGGGGAATGAGGAGGAAAAATGTCTGAGACAATGAAATGCTGGTCAAGAAAAGGGGATTTTACTGTATGAGCTAGAAAGTGATTCATTATCCAATGTATAACTTATGCCATGCTGAACCAAATACCTTTGTGAGTTTCATTTGAAAATACTTTGGTTTAAAGTAATATAAATGTTACAGCTCTGGTAAAAACAAGCAGCTTGCACAGCAGACTTTGCAGGAAGAATTACATTTTTTCAGAGCGTAGAGGATAGAGCTGAGGTTCTCAAACTACAAAATTCCCAATTTACACTGTGACCACAACTCTCTGCACAAAGTGTAATTCATCAGTTTTATGGTATAAAGTTTCGCCTAGTGCTGAGGACAAAGGGAGTCCACCTGGAACGCTGACACAACAGCACTAAGTCTCCTGTGCCACAACATGGTACAGACACACCTTTTGGGAAGGGTTCCTTTGGGCTTGGGAGTTTTGCTTGCTCATTTGCCTTCTCTTTTGCTGCCATACCAGAGAAGCTGAAACGTTGACCACTGTGGTATGACAAGTATTTGTTATCACATTTCACTGCCCTGCAATGGTAGTTCAAATGAAAATCCAGATTTTGCATGCTCAGGCCATCCGGGCTGAACATTTCCATCTGTGACATCCCTCCACCACAGTCAGTGTGGAGTGTCAGGAGAGTTAGTGTCTACAGGAATAGCCAGGATTTTACAAAGGAGTCTTAGATTTTCTGTTAAGGGCATCTGTCACTCCCCAAAATGACTAAACTAAGTCCACAACCACACCAGAGCATCCCACTGCTTGAAGTCCAACTCAAACACAAACAAACTTTGTTGAATCCAAGCACTTGAGATGGGCATCCGAGTTCTTCTGTTTTATTTTTATTTCTTATCACAAGCAAAGAATGATTGCTACATGACAGGTAGTCTCACTAGCAGAAACACAATAAGAAATATTAAAGAAAAGTTTTGATTGTCTGTCAGCACGTCCCCTTAGGAAAAACTGCCACATAATAGCTGACACTGGTCCTGTCTCCACACACTTATGCCATTTGATTTGATGTGCAGCACAGTGAGTTGCAGCTGGCAGATGTTATTGCAATATTGAAGTATTTCACAGAGTAAAGGCTCATAGAGGCAGCATGGCATATTCCTAAGAGTTTCTGTGTGCTTTCAGTTCAACTGTGTGGTTGCAAATACCGATACTCTGCATTTAATTGCCAAGATCTCTGCAGTGATACAGCATGTTATTTTCCTTAACACTGCTCAGCTGAGCTGACAGGGAAAGTATAATAAGTATAAATTAGTTATAGACCATATAGGCCGCATCAAAACCATCAGAAGTGTGTGGAACAAGATTAAAAGACTGAAATTTCCTGAGAGAACGTTTGGGAAGGTTTTTGGAGGTTTTGGGAAGGCTGTGGAGGTGTTCTGCATAGAGGCAGTTGCTCAGTATTTCAGCTCTCAGTTTTGGAAAAAAGCAGAAACAGTGAAGCCAAAGAGCAATGAGGTTTAACACAGCCTGTGTTGATTTAACCCATGGTTCTTAACACAGCTTACTTAGAACTGGAGTACAACTGAGTTGTTCCCTGATGATGGTCAGCAGGACAGATATTGTTTCTCTTAGTAAGTGTTTCAATAGAGGATTTGGCATCTACCAGCTCAATTTACGACTTCCAAGTTCATAAATTATCCTGAAAGTTGACTGATTGAAGTGCTTCAGAATATTTGAGAAAGATGCTTCGTAATATGGCTAAGAATTGTAGGGTTGAAGACAATTTTTCTTTGAGTTGTCCTTAAAACGTTCAGAACAACTTATTTTGTCACTCAGAGCTGGCAGCATCATGTACCAACAACCAGGCCCAGCTACAGAAAAAGTGTTCCCTCAAGATAAGTCCAAGCATTGTGGCTTTCAAAGGTCAGTCTTTTAATGGAGATTATTCTGTTCTGCTGTTTAAAAATAGAAGCAAAATAGGGTTACAATTAACATCTAGCATTTTATCAGATGCTGTTCTCTCAGCATTCATACCCTGTTTGTTTTGGTAAGGCACTTGCCAAATCTGAAAGCCAGAAAACCTGTGAGAGAGAAGAATCTAGAGAATCTGACCTACAGAAAGGTCAATAATACTTTTTATTTTAAGAGGTTATGGGAACTGGACACCGTCTGTGTTTGTGGAGGAGTACATGAGGAGGCACTAAAAGGCAATTATGTATTTACAACATTCTGAAGTCTCAAAGTTTTGAATTTTTCCCAGACTTGGAGGTATGTTAGAGGACCAGTATAGCTGAGTCTCGAGTAGGTTTTGCTGGCTTTGGCAAGATGAAATAATAGCCAAGCATCAGAGTGTTTCATAACATGTGCACACCCACAGACACAATGCCCCCGATCCGGTGTGGAGAGAGTGGTTGTTAACACGGGAGAACAGGAGGAGCTGCTGAGGAAACTCTGTTGGCCTCCAGCAGGTTGCAGGAGCACCAGGAGGCCTCAGGGCAGGGTGCAATGGCCCTTCCACGGAAGCTTCTGACAGAAGAAAAAGTTTCCTTTCAACCCTCAGAAAGAAGGAATGTTGAAATTTTAATGTTTCAGTTCGTTACAAAACTTCTAAAAGTAAAAATTTGAAGCACTCGATATCAAGTCTTGTTACAGTGAAACAAGTGGAAATAACTCGCTCAGCAAGTTGTCCCAATAATGATCCATCTCAAATTTACACGAAATCGATGTACAGCTGTGAAAAGTTTCAAATGTATGAAATTATCATTTTCTGGTGGAAAAACTGTTTCACTGGAAAAAACTTCTGCAAGCTTCAGTGGAAAAATCCCTGGACAATTATACAGTCCAATAGCTCAGCAAGAGTGTCTCTCCTGCCATTTTCTATTCTTTTGATGAAAGCTTCTACCTCCTCTGGTTTCTGCAGTGCACTCTTCTACTTTTTCAGCGTATCTGGTCAATAGAACTGCTCTTTCCAAACACAAGAGAATACTCCAAAATAAGAAACCTCTGGGTATCTGCTTCAATTGTGCATGAAGTCTCTTTGGGCTAACACCTTTCTTTGCATTATCCTATGGGAAGGCAAGTTTTAAGGGCAAATGTTCCTGCAAAGAAAGCTTTATCCGTTGCTTGGGAAGGTGCAGATTCACTCCCTGCACAGGACAAACTCCCCTCACCCAGCTGAGCAACCACAAATACCCAATGCCACTGAGATTCAATGTAAATTATCGTATTTTTGAGTAGTTTTCTGTTAGTCTGTAAAAAAAGGGGGAAAAGTAACTCAAATCAGGGGAAACAGACTGTCTTAGAACGTAGGGGGGGGGGGAAAAACTAAATAGGATGAGTAAATAGATCATTATGAACTACTGGCTGACATTTGGAGTTTTTATAGATATGAAGTTTTTATTAAGGATGTTCAGACTCCATAGTGAGCCAAACCTTTATAGAAATTTAGTTTAATCACAATGTGACTTGTAGATGTTTTTCTATTTCTTTGCCAAGTGCCCACTTGCTGCCTTTCTGAAGAAAATGATTCTTTGACTCTTTTACTAAGAAATGAAAGTTTATTCATTAATTCTTCAATTGATTTTTCTTTATGTCTGTAGAAGAACAGGAGGTTTTTAAATGCAGCATTTTTTCTGAATTTTTCTCCTCCAAAAATGTTTTAAATATGCGTCAATTTATACTACTTTTTTCAGCAAAAGTGGCTATTCCACTAAATACAAAAATTTATTCTGGAAATAGCTTTTTCCTTCTGGAAAAAAAAAAAACCAACAACAACAAAAACAAATTGGTAGAAGTGGAGAAAAAGTCCAAGAAAGGAGCTTCTGATATTTGAACAAGAGAGAATAACACCATCAAAATCAAACAGGGTACATTTATCATGTGGATGTCACAAGCTCTAGGCTGAAATCTGAATAATTCCAGAGAAGGATTTTAATTTCATTCCCTGCCTCTGAATTGTTTCTTTGTTACATTTCAGTTTCTGTAGATAGGTGGCTGGAATTCAGGGATAATCTGACTCTGCAGCCCCTCCGTGATGCAGAAGACGTCGCTCAAAGCAATTATGTGCAGGAGACTTTCTTACAGAGCAGATGCTCCCTCCCAGCAAGGGAGCAGGCTCGATTGCAAGGCCCAGCTGCTTTGGGAGAGGTCAAGTGTCAGGCTCAGAAAAGCTGATCTGAAAGGCCAGGATGCCTGAGGACTCTCACTGAGACCAAACAGCGACACCTTTTCGTTGTCCCAGAGAAGTGGGAGCAACTGGAAATCTCTGAGCCCAGTGAGCAGTGGGCCATATAAGCCTCACCAGCCCCTGAACAGGCTGAAGAGATGAAAATTAAATCCTACCAGTAAACACAGACCTGCCAAAGAGATCAGTCTGGCCTTGGGCTATGGGATGTCCTGTGTGGAAGAAGAGACAACATGGATTTCTCAGGGGCTTCCTCCCAGCTGCAATGTAGGATGGAAGAGGCTTTAGTTATTCAGTGTATATCACTTGACAGTTTGTCATGACCATTTTCCAGGCAATAGTGCTGTTTATCAAGAGGAAAGGTGGCAGGTGCTCTGGGGTATGATGTGTTCAAGATGCCAAGTCCTGTGGAGGTGTGCAGCACCAGCAGTGAGACCAGAACCAAGAACCTCAAGGCTTTTACTGTAAGCAGTGGAAAGCACAGCAAAGTCAATCTGAAGGATAAGTACCAGTCCCAAATCAAGTTCCAGGGCAAAATCTTTCAAATGGTAACAACTGCAGGGAAATGCCTCCTGGAGGTCAGGCACTATATATGAGAACTGTCTGATGTCCCTGAGGAAAAGAAGTCTGGATGCTGTTGAAGAATAAACAACGTTTTCTCAAATTAATTGTCTTTTTAAGGCTGTGTGAGCTCCTAATTGCTCAGAAGGCAAGAAAACTTTCAAATAAACAGGAGAAATTTAAAATGTTGTCTTCACAGAAGCATATACATTTGCTTCCCTGGCACCCAGATGGATAAAGCACTTGCTAAGTACACTTATTATAATTTGGTATTTGATATGATAACATTCGCACTGAACACTTTTATACCTGTCCTGATGTGCTGCTAAACATCATAAAATTATAAGGACTGTATAAACTTAGTACCCTTGAAGTGAAAAACATGGTAAATAATGTAATATGTAGTAGCTTACCTCCTCAGTGGAGAATGATTTTAACAAAAACCTTATTTTCATGCTTGGATTCGTGGCAACTGTACCTGTGTGCACTGCTGCCTTCACAAATACTGACCTGGCTTGTGCTTCAGGGAGCTGGGGTGTAAAACTGGCCCTACAGTCTCACTGACAGTTGTGCAAGACATGCTACAGGATGAGTTAAAGGACACCTGGCCATCACCCCTGATTCCACACTTTCACTTCACACCCCTCAGTCTTTCCCGGATGGCACCTAATTGGTTTTTGAATTGTCATATTTAACCTCTGTAAGCTGCCAGTGTTGGTTGTGCAGGTTCACTGTGCTGCTCAGCTCAGGAGGGAGTGGGCAAGGTAGAAGAGGGGGTAGAGAAAAGAAAAACAAACAGACCATGATCTGGAGAAGAGAGAAATAATTTCTGACTTCGTCCTTTTTCACATCAACCATAAATCTTCACCTTCAGCCTGATTTATGGGATGTTGTTTCTCCACATGTGCTGGCCTGTGGGTAGAGGAAGCCAATTCCTATTTTAAAAATAGATTGTCAAAACCTTATACTTAATAAAATATTAAGCAGCAGTGAGTATGAATCCACCATTCCAACAGCTTCACCTTTTGACTCTCGTTGGATCTCTCTGTCCTGGGTGTATTGCATTGCATGTATTTTGAGTGCTCTTTGGATGGTCCTATTTGTCCCTCCTTCTCTCCTTTTCAGAACATCAGAAGAGGAGCTTTTTTGTTTCATCTGGGGCTTGAGCCAGATATTTTCTCCAGGAAATATCATCTTGCCTAATTTTCAGTTCTGAAAGCATGGTATCTCAGAGTTAGCTAAGCAGACTCCTCCTTAAAACTAAAACGAATAAGTGAGTATTTCTAGGATAAAAATTATCTTTTCTTGAGGTCATGTTAGGTCATAAAGACAGTTGTTGAACTGCAGATTTCTGTCCTTTGACTGTAGTGGTCTCTAGGTAAACAGTTCAGACATAGATGGCTGTGCTTCATAGAGAGATACCATTTAGCAATTTTACTGAGTTATCTCTGCCAGGGAAGAACTCTCTTATGTGTAGACTTTCAAGATGTTTATAAATATTATTTTAGATCCTTTGTATGGGCAAAGTTTACAGGCTCACAATCCCTGCAAAAAAAATCAGCCACCTCTCATCCTATTTATCTACAGAGGTTTCCCTCCTAGCCAGTTCTTTTTCTAACTTTTTTGCTTTTAGACATATTCATGTTTTATAACTGTCAGCAAGAAAAGAAAAAAAAATGAAAAAAAAAATCGCGTGTGTCTGTGAAGTAAAATGGTCTAGAGGAAAGTCAAGAGTGAAATAGTTGTAAGCAGACAGTGAGCTGACAGCTCTGGAGCCAAAAACCTGTCTGGAAGACAGCAAAGGGCATGTCCATAAATATGGAAAGTACGGACCCAAAAGAGGAGAGAGGGACCCAGGCATGGCAGCAAAGAGAAGAATAAAAGTATAAAGCTTATTTAATTTTAATTCTTTTCCTTTTACATCTGCAAAGCTTGTCTTGAGCTAGAAAATGCACTTCTTTCTTAGCACTTCTGTCCTTCATTCAGCAAATATTTTGTCTGGCTGCCTTGTGTTTGCTTCTCTCTTGAGTAATCAAAAACTGTGCCATCAGCTCTGGAAACAGTATCAGACACTCTCCTAACCCATCAGCTGACACCACCTAAGAGTTTTGCCTCCATATCCTGCAGAATTGGCACCAAAAGACCCAATTTTTTTGTGTGAGGATGCCAAGGCAAAGAAAGTCAGAAGCAGAGGGGAGAACTGGGACTGAAATGCAGAGAACACAAAGTGGTCAGGGATTTATTTAACTGAAATTGTCTTCCTCTGTAACTCAAGGAAACTGCATTTCTCTGAGAAAACTGGGGTTCTACAGAAATCTTTGTTTACCAGCAGAAAAACTGATACATTTTTTTCAAACCAACTATTCCAACTGGTCAAAAACGAGGGGGAGGGGGGGAAACCCAGACAAAAAACAGAAATATTTTTTTTCTATCAGTTTGAGCCACCACAACATTTTGAGTAAGTTAAATTGCAACATTTTAATGTTACCATTTTTGTATACTGTTTTTTGGTGTATCCTCTTTTAAAAAGAAAACGGAATAATAAAACTGTCGTTGCTACTGACGTGCACAGAACTTCAGTGAAACGATCCCATTTTGCTTAGCCTGATTGAATCTCACAATTTCGATGCTGGAATATCACATTTTTGTTTTTTTAAAGAGAAAAAAACGACAACATTATTTCTGAATTTCTAATTTCCATTCCAAACATAAGTATGCCTTAAGAAAAAGCAACTTTTTCATCCCGATTCAGGGAGAAAATCTGAAATTTCCCATGAGCCTGAAATTCAGATCTTTATTAATATTTGTCTTCGAGCAGCACGAGTCAAGATCTCCTTCTTGCCAGATAATGCAGTGGGTAAATATTGGCATTGCCTTTGCTTGGTGGAGTCAGGTCAAGTGCTGGGAGTTTTTGCTCAGTTTGGTTTTTCTAGGTGTTGTGTGTTGGGGAGAGTATTTTAACATAAATGAGGATACTTGACATTTTCTAACCCTTTTAACTGCGGATGACTGGATCAAACTTTAGGGGGTTATTACTCTGGAGAGGATAAGATTGTGGTGTGCCCTTTCTTTGGGCCACCCAGACTCTGTGCCCTACAGACTGTACATTAGAGAACACCCCCTTTATCCCTCTACCTCCAACCTGACTGCTACATCCAGCCTGAAACCCTTTTTACTGCTCAAAAAAAAAAAAAAAAAACAAGAATTTTGAAGAAGCTGATAACCATCTCAAATGTTGACAAAAGTGAGCAAGTGTTAGTACTTTAAATAACTTAATATATTGCAAGTTTTGAAGAATTCAGATTAGTTTTAAAGGTTCTATAGATCAAATTAATTTTTTGAGTATAACTAGTAATGTCCCTTTCAGGATAAAAAGCTCTTGGAAAAATCTTCTTGATACTTTTCTGAGCCTCCATAATACTTTTCTTATTCTTCTCTTTTACTAAATAAGATTTGTCTTTCATTTAAATAGCACTAGATACATTTTGTATAGAAAACCAGCTTCAAAAGTGTGGAGCTCTCTTCCTACCAGCAATTTTTAGAGTCCCCCAGGTGTTTAGTCTTCCAGGAAATTGCAGAGAACTTCTTAGGGTTTTGATGGGTGAGGGGTTTATGTAACCAAAAAATTCACCTTCAACCTCAAAAGACCTATCTGCTCATGGCAAGCTGATTTATTTTGTTTAACTCTCCTCCTTCCCCGTGGCCTATAATCCCTATATATTAGTGTATAAACTAGGAATCTTTTTCAGATTCTGTAAATATCTCAGTGAGGACTGTTGACTTATTTTCCTGAAACTACGGCACGTGAAGCTCCTACAAATGGTAAATGTAGGGATTTTCCTACTGATCATTAAAGGGAAGAGGATTTAGGATTCACTGCCCTCATTGCAGCCAGACTTCAGGAATGGCTGATGCTCACTGCTCACCCACAGACAGCCTGGCCAGATTCTGGGGGGATAAATACCAGTGGCTTCTCAGAAATGAGGGCTCATAGCACTGCTGCAAACACGACACCTCTGAAAATCAGTTCAGACTTGTATTCTCTTCTATTCTATCTCTTTCTGAGATTTATTTCAGCTGAATGGCTGCCAGTGCTCTCTTTATTCCTGCCTCTTGGAGCCTACAGTCGCTTTAGCAAACCAGCCCTGTCTAACTCTGTCTTCAGAACGTTTTGAAGTTGTTTTGGCTGAAGGAGGGACCAGCGATCTTAGAAAAATTCCCTTTTTCTCCAAGTCATTGCCTGGCTTTACATTTTCCACCACTGGAAAGAGATCAGAAAAGAGGAGGGGAGGCAAGTTCCCCAAAGCCCTGCTCTGCTCCCACCCTCAGGACAGGCTATCTGTGAAGATCAGCTCACATCTGAGATGCAGCAGCTTCTCAACACATGCCAGCAGGATCTGCAGAGCCCAATAATGTCTTTGGGGTGGTTACTTTATGCTCATCTAAAATGCAATTAAACAGAACAAATACTGTGAGGAAATGGACGAGATTTCACATTTACACACAAAAATTAGGGGGAAGATCTTTTCATCACGTTATAAATTTTATATAAACTTTTTGGAAGGGGAATAATACGTGGCGATAATATAGGCTGATATAACAAAATAACTGGAATAGATGGTATTGTCATCCACGGGGTCAGAAATCGTTCCCAGAAAAGAATTAATAATTTATGGAAATGTTTATCCCTGTAATTAAATGCTGGAATTGGGAGCTACATCCTGCCTGGTTGTTTTACGCCCGCAAAAATTAGTCCTTAACTCTAGAAATAGAAACTTGTATTAAAAAAGTACTTTTAGAAGGTTATTGTGTTTCTGTCTATGAAAGGCTCCTTTGCTCTGATTTATAATGGGATGAGCCTTATTTTTAGACAAAATTCTGGATGCAGGCAAGGGAAACCATGGGATTTGTCTTGGAAAGGGAATTGGAAATGAGGAACCAGTCTATGCTTTTGTACATCTAGTGCAGCTGTGCTTAATGGTAATAACATATTTCAACATATTTCTTCCCAAGTTAGTGTCTGCAGTGCCAGACACTGTCAGCTGGAGCACACCTGCCTGCACATGGATACACATGACAGAGCTTCTGGGTTAGGTCTTCTCCGAGCTCGGACGAGGCGTTTTCTGTATAAGGTCACAGAACTAAAATTGTAGTAAAGCAGTAATGTTGAATATTATTTTTCTACAAGCATCTTCTGAGCCAGCATCCCTTGTACAGCTCTTTGAATACGCCAGGAGTTTAATTCTAATCCAGAAAAAAGGGATGGATTCCCATTTCAATGAACTTTACTGAATGAATGCAAAAGCGAAGGCTTAGCTTTTGGCAGGTTACCCCCCGTATTTTCTTTCTGACTAATGTTAATGAGTTTGATATTATCATAATGTAACCACTGCATTTCATTTCTAATCTGAATAATTAAAAAAAAAAAAAAGCTGAAGGCAGAGGGAGAATGGGGGAAGGGGAAAATTACTTGAAATGCAATCTGCCCTGGTTTCAACTCTCAGGTACTAATCTTTCTTGGCAAGCAGAATGCCCTGAATTTGTTTGTGTAGCAAACAAATGTGTAGCACAGAGCACAGGTAAGCGGGAGAAAAACCCAAATTCCCACTTGCCCTTGAACAACTGGCCGAGCAGTTGAGCCCTACGACTCCTCGTGCCCCATAAATCCACACAAAGGTAGGCACAGGGGAGGGCTGCTTTTCTAAACAGCCAAGAAATATTACCAGCAAGAGGGCTTGGAAACACTGTGTGCCCGTGGGAGCAATGAGGAAACGCTGGAGCGCCAAATCCGTCATGCTGCCTCGAGCCCACGAGGTTGAACTTGATACTGTGGGAGCCACACTGACTCAGATAATATCTGCCCAGACCCCCAGGATTCCCGAGTCCTCAATGAGCTTGGTTTAAGTCACATCCTTCCTCATTACCACCACAGAAACACACGATTACAAGGGCCACAGCTGGGCACTATTAAAAAATTCCCTGTTTGTCCAGTGATACAGCCACGGGGTCATCATACAAAAGCAATCCATTATTTTGATGAGTGTAACACTTAAAAGCCAGCTTGCCCATTAACTATTTTAATTGTCAACTACAACAGCACTGTGGTGGAACATTAAAGGTGCTCTAAAGTTTGCCCATTGCTGACGGTGCATGACAGTTCTGCAAGCCATAACACTTTCACAAATGCTCTGAGGCAGGCAATATAGATTCTTTTTTTTTTTCCCTGCGTAGTTTGAGTTAACATGAGTTTGTCTGAGAGAAGTCCAGATGGCTGGACTGTTATTAGTCACCCACCCATACTGTTGTCTTGTAGAAAGAACGAAAATTTCAGTTCTGAAAAATAAGGATGAGGGTTTTTGTGTTCAGGTCTTTTGCTGGTTTGTTTTCTAAATATGATTCCATCAGTTCCTTGATGACAATGTTATTTTTCTTTAATTTGAATGAAATTCCAGGGAAGCTGATCTAGATTTATTCAGTAGTGGACTTGTCCCCTTCCTCATAAATGGTCATATGTCTGCTCTCCTCATCTGCCTTTAGATGTTTTTCTGAATAAGCTTTTTATTTTGATATTCCCTTAACCCTTAAAGGTTAGAGAGAATTTGCCAAGGAGCCTCTTGCTTGTTTTTCTGCCCTCAGGCATTGGACTGCCTCTGACACCTGTATCTTCCTGCCTCACCACCTGGGACAACGTGAAGTGGCCTGGTTTCCTTAAAGCCTGGAATAAATCCTAATGATGGGATTTTCTCTCTGAATCCCACCAGTGTCCTCTGAGGCAGCCTTCCTCCCTCAGGTCTCTTTCATCCCTTTTTTTCTTTTTCAAGCCTATAGTCAGAAATCTTTTTTTCAGTTTTCAACATCATTATGAGGTCAAAGAGGCCAGTCAGTATCTGCTGGGGCTGCTGGCTGCCCCTGCAGTCACATCGAGCCTTCTGCCATCACATGTCCCATAAACCCTTTTTTTTTTTCTGATGACAGTATTTGAATTCAGAGTTTATTCTGTAGTTTTTTAGTCTTGATGAGGTTATGGAAGAGATTTTTCAAAGGCATAAGCAAGACTTATATGCCCAAATCCCTTTGGCTTTCAACAGGACCAGTTGGTGCCAGAAGCATTTTGTGACCTTGACAATCTTCCCCTCTTCCTTAAACAAAGATGGTACAAATAAAGGCTTGTTTCATTTTAAAGGAATTTGTAGAGATCATAAATTGAGGCTTAGATAGGTAAACAATTTAAATCCATATGCTTTGTGGTGGAACTGTGCCCTAGAGTGCACTGTGTGCAAAGACCCAGAGCCCGCTTTGTGCGACAGCAATCGAGGCTTTGCTGCTTTACTGCCAGATGTGCCAGACCCAGGGGGGTCTCCAAATGTGGGACTGGGGCTGAGTGAGAAACTTGCTGGGGTAGGACAGGAGGAACTGATGAGGGATGGGAGGAGGCAGGTGCCCAGTGTGAGGAAATGGAATATTTATGGAGAAACCAGATGGGGTGAGGGGAAGTCTCTCTCTGCATGACACAAAATTTGGCATTTGTGGTGACTACTGAGGGAGGGGACTGTTAATAATATCAAGCTTCCAGCAGATGAAAAAGCAATTGGGTATGAGCTGCCTAATCAGCTTTCTCCACCTCTCACCTCTGCAGATCGAATACTTAACTGTATACTATTCATTAAGTAAAATCCCACTGCTGAATTCTGTTTACCTGGTAAAGAGACTTTTTTTTGTCACTGTTCCAATTAATCTGTGTTTCCTGTGCAGATGGAAAGAATCTCTAAGCTCTGGTTCATCACAGCAAGTCCCCTGCTGCTGTGGATAACAGCGGGCTGGGGGTGGGCATGGCTGACTAATACACCTTTAAATTCCCTTTGGGTTATAAGCTCTTGAGGCATAATGGTTTTTGAGGTACTCTGCCATATGTCACAGTGCCACATCACATCAGGTGGATATGATTCATGTAATCCAGTTTGATACATTGCCATTAGAATATGCTGAAGGGTTTTTTATGCAGTGAAATACTCCGTGTGAATTGTTCTTCCCCTGAATTTAAGTGTTTCAGGTGGCAATGCATGCAGGAATGCAACCAATCCTTCCCATTTATCCTCAGACAGAAGAATCTCAAGAGCCTTTTCAGAGTCCCTTGACATGGCAGGGTACGGCACAGTTAAAAAGTCCACTGAAAACAGCGTGAAAAGTGGCAAGTTTCGACCCTCAGGAACAGAAAAATATGGCTATTTTAAGAGAGAGAACCTCTTAAATCCCTCTGGTAAACAGCAGGAGCTGCAGTCTGTCAGTGTCTCGAAGTCTCTGAAATCTGCTGAACCATTTGGCACTGCCTCGTAGTTGAAAATGTTTTTTCTTCGTATGATAATAGGAAAAGAGGATATTTTGTTGAGGTTCTTGTTTTTTGCTTTGTGTTTGGGTTTTTTGTTTGTTTGTTTTGTATATGACATCAAGGAGATGCTTCTCAGTAGTAAAAAACAGCCCCACATAGACATTTTTTTCCCTTTTGCTTGCCAGGTAATTATAGCAGTGTTTGGTGTCCTAGCTAACAGGAGGTAAACAGAGAAGTGAGGAAGCATTTCAGCAACCAGCTCACTGCTATCTCTTACAAGACGTGGCTAAAAAAAAAAAGTTCTTCCATAAACTCCTGGAACAATAGATCACTATTTTCTCACCCGCTGGGGTGGGGGTGGAGCTGCTGAGATGGAGCCGATTACCCGAGCTGCAGGGCAGGGTGGCATTGCACAAACAGCAGAGCACAGGCTGTGCTTTCCAAGGAGAGCCTTTGGATTGTTCGGAGTGCACCAGGAAGTCAACTCTGCCCTGGTTTCCGATGTGATTCAATAGGCTATTTTCCAGAGCTGTCTGGAGCCAGAATAAAGCCTGTCTAATAGGGCCGTGGAGAATATTCCCATGATTATAAAACCACAGGGGGACAACTTGTTTTGGGAGGTGTACTGACAACTAACGACAAAACACTGGATGCATTGTCAGGCAGATATTGTGTTCTTGAATAAAAGGCTGATAATGCCTGGGCACAGGGGGCTGCTTTCTGCTCACAGCTATAAACAGACTGCTCCTACTGACTTCAGGCAGCTACATGGAACTCGGAGGAGAAACTCCAAGTTCTTCCTCTGAGGTGCACTTTATTTATTATTAATTCTCTCTGGGCCCTCCACGTTTCAAAACTCCCTTCTGCAGTGCGTTCACTTCTTTGATCTGGGCTGTAGCTTCACGCAGCTCCAAGGAAGGGGATGCAGAGTGGAGAGTACTTGGCTTCTGAACTGCTAACTGATCTGGTCACAGGGGACAGAATGCTTCTTGTCCTTTTGGCACCAGTCTTCCCCCTTCCTACATCCTTCCCTCCTGACAGTGAGAGAAGCCAGTGAGGCACCACTGCTCTCTACCCTGCCCCTTCTCACAGATGCCTTTGTCACACAGGGTGGTCACACTTGCTGTCCTGCCCCTTAAATTCGTATATAAACCTCTGAATATCTGGGATGCTTGTGACAGAGCTTTTCTTCTTTCCCCTGGTGTTTATTTCTTTGGTCTGTGATGCTTCCTGTCAGCTGCAGTTATTGCAGTCCAAAGGGCCTTGCAGATATGAATATGTAGCCTTTGTCTGGAGTGAACTTTTTGCTACAGTCATAGGAGGCATCTGGATGTGCACAAATCCATCTGACTCGGGTGTAGCAGTCAGTTATTTTTACTTTGTTCGCCTACTTAGCACCACTAACTGCTGCTTCTTAAGGGCTCCTCCTTTGGACTGAGGCTAACGAAGTGAGGCCAAGTATGTAATGCATTTTCCTTGTGGAAGTATTAATGTATCCTGAAATCCTACTCCTTCCTCTTTGGGCACAAAAGGACTTAACAACTGCATAAGTATTTTGCTCCTTCTGAACGTGGGCCGAGAGAGGGACAAGGATACAGGAACACTTAGGAATAGTGTTCCATGTTGTTTTGTAATGATGCTGAACAGGAAGAACAAGGGTATTCAGTTCATCTGGTAATTTGGAGACAGGCTTCCTTGCAGCAGGATGGGCCAGGATTGCTTAGGTAGCTGGCATATGAATCAGTGTCCGTGAAACAACTTGAGAAAATATTGGCAACAAGTGAAACTATTCTAAATTTCAAGCCTTGTCAAGGACATATGCACAACTCCCACTCTGAAAAGTGGTTATGAAAAGAAAATAAGGGTCTAAGGCACTCATGTCCTTTATTGTGCATGATGCTGAACACAGGACAAAGAAAAAATCCTGCAGCAGCTACAGCAAATTATGTAATTCTGATACTGAGATACCGTACTCACTGTTTAACATTCCCTCATCTACCAAATAACTTTGCAGCAAAATGTTAGATCGTTTCACACTGTCAATTTTTATTTGGGAGAATGTGATGAGCACTAGTATTAGTTCCAAGAACTATTGATAGGAGTTTAAGAACTTGTCTGTTGCTTCTGCCAAGTGCTTCTTACAGGGAGGAGAGAGAACCTGTTTCATCTCTCGCTGAAAGCAGTGGAAATCAGAGCAGTTCTCCTGAAATCACCTTCCTGCCTCTTGCAAAGATGATCAGCAGCAGAGCAAGAGTGGCTTTTAAAAAGGCTGCTGGCATATGGGCAACACAAAGGCAGCTGCACATTGTGACACTCCTAAAGAAAAAGAGGCGAGAGGTTCAATGGTTTCGTTGTGAATCTCGCAGCTGGATTGCTGAGGTAGGAAACACAAACAAGCTATCATGTCACTCTCACAGGAGTGCAGAAAAGATGCCTCTCTCACTGCCTAGAGAAGCTGAGATGCTCCAGTACTTTTTATAACCCATACACATCATATGTGGCACTTGTGAGCTTCAGCTTAAAAAAAATAAACCCACAGAAATGCAATGTGCTGCAGCACATGTGTGCTTGTGTTCGGATGACAAAAGTATTTTAGATGAGGGGTTTTTCTTGCTGCTTGACTGACTTTGGAGTATTTAGAGGGAAAAATAAAAAGGCTGCTAAAGGGTTTAAAGATTAATAAGCATGGCAAAATCTTCCATAACTAGGCAACAGTTTCAGGCTTTGGTGCTTGCGGGTCTTTTCTGGTTCTTTTCTGTTTCCCTGCGGGTGGGTGTGGGGTGGAACAACAGTGCATGATGTCAGGACAGAGATTATCAGTAGAAATGAGTTAAACTTTCAGTGTTCTCACAAAGTAACAATTTCCATGCTCCAGCAGAAGAGTCCTTTGCTGTTATTCCCATGGCAGGATGATGAGCTTTACCAGCTGTGCTGTTCTGAGGGATGGAGATACACAAACTCTAGCTGAGAAATACTGTTATATTTTTTCAGGAGTTTTCAGGGTAAGCATTGTGTTCCAAGTAATACCTCTCACTAAAGCCCTCGGATTTTGTGTTACTTGAAAACAGAAGAGACTCCTCTTTCCCCTTATGAGTTGTACGTACGGGTTTGCACATCAGCACACAAACACACTTCTCTCTTACACTTGCTGACCAGGAATATACTCAACAATTAAAATGTTTCACTCTTAAATTACTGGATGTCACTTCAGTGGTCTTCCAGCAACTCTCTATTTTCATTCAGAAGAGCAACAATGCCTTAGAACCTTCAAAGAAATAAGAATAAAAGAAGCAAAGTTGGCATTTTCGATTTTCTGTTCTGAATGAGAGAACAGTTTACTAAAATTCAGATGTGCTTTTTTTTTCCCCCACAAAAACATAAAATTTGCAAAATGGAAACATTTTAAACATTGCCTCAAACCATTCCCCGTGGCATGTCTTTCAGTGTTTTGTATCTAACAGGTTTGCTTTTATTAAACAAATACAAAAAGCCACATTGAAGAAGCATAATACTAGTACTCAGTTCGTGTCTCTGAATGCTGAAATTAATTCTGCTCAGGATTTAGCAAACATCCATCTTCAAAGATATCAGTCTGTTTGAACTCATTTTTGGACTACAGTAAGTGTACAGGGCTAATGCATATGGAAGAAAAGGCTGTGCTTCTCCATATCTAAAATGATAGGATATGTAATGACCCAGAGGCTTTTATGGTGGCCAATATTTTTGAAATATTCAGTTGTCAATCAAAAATGTAAAAAAAAAATCATGTCCTAGAGACATGTAAGTCTTTGTTGTAGTTAAGCTCAAGATACTGGATGGGAGGCATGATTTCTGGGTCTGGTCAGAGGTAGGTACATGTTCATGTTGTACAACAGAGTACTGCTAAAAAGAAATAAGAGTATAAATACAGCTTGAAGGTTAAATGAAAAGCAATGATGTTAACTTCTCTGACTGACCTTAAAGGTCTGTGAGAAGGATATATGAAGCCTCCTAATGCAGGGAATGGTTGCACAGGGAGATGAGGAGATTAATGATGATGCGAAAGGGTGAATGAGTTCAACACGATACAAAAGAAAGCCAAACAATGATTTTTAAGTGTATTATAGTTCTAAGGAACATGTTTTTTCAGAATTCCTGGGGGTTCATGGATTTGCTACATTGATGCAAATTGTGTCTGTTCTACCAAAATAACACTGCTTGGGTAGTTTTTGTTTGATTTGGTTTGGTTTGTTTTTTTTTAATCAGGGTGTTTAGGCCAGATCCCAACACTATCCCATCCAGACAAATTCCATGTAGACTGATAAAAAAAATGCCCTTTAGCATGTATTATGATGATTTTTTTTGGTTTGGGCAACATATGTGGCACAAGCACTGAAGAGCCTGTGCAAGAGAGAGAAAAGAGCTTGGATTTCCTGAGGAAGGTGGGGATGACCTTCTGCTTTCTGCAGAAGGCGTGAAAACAAATCTTGTGTGGGAATGGTGCCCAGGAGAAGATGGGGCAGGGAGCAGGGCTGCAGGCAGAGGCAGGATGTTCTGCAGGCAGTGCTGAATTCCCTACAGGCCCCACAGAGGTGCAAGAGGATCCCACAGCAGCCTGAGCAACTTCTGCAATCTTTTCCACGAGCTGCCTCTTTAACACGAGGTTGTTTTAGTAGGGATTTTTACCAGCTACTTTCATGCTGCTTACACAACTATCAGATTGGGTTCAAGTTTCCCCTGCAGTCACACTGTATCCAGACAGCATGGATAAATTGTCCAAGCCTACATCCTGTTCTGCACATTAATTAAGATCCATGGCAGCTCAGCTGAGCATGCTGGTTGCCTGGCTCCTGGTTCCCACCACTTTCTCAGCATCCCTATCTAGCCATAAAGGGGAACATCTCTATTAAAATGCTCCTTTCCCTAACTCAGGGTGAAGTGTCCCAGCCACAAAGGAAGGATGCTATTGTGCAGAGGCTCTGTCTCCAGAGGTAGATTATTCAGTAGAGCATTGGTCCCTGGATTGTTGGTTGTTTTTTTTTTAACTTTGAAATCCCACCCTCATTCAAGAAACTCAAATTATTAGGAAAATGCTTCATGTTTCAGCAAATGTACAAGAGGTTCAGAGAACTGGCTACCACACTAAACAGTTACCCCGTGGCCTGCACTGTAAATGAAGAGGAATAACAGCAGTTATTGAAACTTGTTCTACTTTGTCACAGAGCTACTGGAGCTGCCTGAGCAGCATTTCTTGCTTTTTGGAAACCCTAGAGGAGAATATGACCGAGGAACAATCATATCTTTGTAGTCCAATTGTTCCCACGCTTTAAAAAAAAAAATGTGAAAGGAAAAAGTGATCAGGGCAGCAATATTGTACAATGTGGCCATGTTTTCCAGTTACTCAGAAAGTCTATATACCGTTACATTGCTTTCAGACACAATAAAAGTACAGTTATTAATCCTACAATTACCCAGTCTTATCACTGCTATCCACACAGGCTGACTGTGGCTGGACTTCCAGATGACATTGTTTTCATTACAGTGACCAGAGTGAAATTTAATTACAGACCCATCTCTCAAATGGACAATTGAAAAATATAAGGATTAGGAAATTAATCCTAGTACTTAATTACATTAAGATGTTTTGCTGTTCTGGACGGGGCATTTTTTGATAGGCTGGGTAGCTCTTTTCTATCAATTCACTCTTTAGTGGCTGCAAAGCCTGATTACGGGGATGGGGGTTGGAAATGCTGTTCATGACATTAAAAAGCATCTCCTTGCTGTCAGCTCTGAGCGTGGAACAGGACTATCTAATCAAAAGGGTTTGCTCTGGATCATATCAGTTCCTGACTGCAAGCTCTAAATCCACATTGCAGGAGCAAGGCAAAATGATCTACAAGTAACAGAAATGGAAAAAATGAATTGATAGGGAGATCAGACTGTGACTAAATGGAAGCAGGGAGGCTGAAAGGCAGCATTTTAATAAGGAAGGCTTTTGTACGGTTTTCAGGTGCAATTGGGCAGATTTGTGCAAAACAAAATTTCATCCTGGGGACCATTTAAATTTCATTGATAAGAACGTACTTCATTGCTTCATTTAGAAACTTCCACTGCGGATTTTTTCCCCATTTGTATAAAAATAAGAACCATCTGTAGGGAAAAAAAAAACCAACCAAACCACACAACTTGTTTGTGTGACTGCTTTGCTGTTGTTGTTTGGATTTCTAGGAAACAGATGCATGTTTCTCATTCGGGAAATCTGTTCTGCCAAATTCTCTCCAGAAATCCTTAATTTTCCAGTAAGAGCTTATTCAAATACATTTGAAAATAAGAAACTTTCCCTCTATCATCTGTGTGGATGCAGACGTGTTGCAAGGAAAGATGGTCATTTTGATACAGTGAGGAATTGTTTTCTCAGCAAATCCATAAGTGTTTGCAAAATGCTACATAATAATTTAGGTGAGAAGAAGAAAAGAGAACACAGAAACAAATTTACTTCTGTAATATGTGAAAGGATATCTGCACAGTTGGAGCTCTTACAGTTTCATATTGAAGAGTGGCACACAATTTAACAACACTAAAACCAATAAGATTGTACAGAAATTCCTGTGTAAGGTTTAATAAAGATGTAATTTCTCTCTACAAATTACTTAAGCCATTCAGTGGAATTCTATAGCAGGGATATTATTCTCTCTTATATTCTATGGGAGGGTTTAAATATTTTATAGGGAGGTTATCATTCTCTGTTAAATTTACAGGTCTTCTCCAGAAGGGGAGAAAGGAAAGCAATTTTGTGCATTCTGAATGTTAGTCTTCTTGGGGATCTACTTCAAAACATTACATTATATATTTTTCCCTTGCTTCTTGTTCTGGAAAGAAAGTACAAAAGTACAACAGCATAAGTTGTGACTCATGTTTATATGTGCCCATTTCGGGGTATGTATAAACTATCTTGCATTAAGGTATCTTCCTTTGGCTAGAGAATTTTTATTTTCTTAGAAACAGAGGATGAAAAAATGCACAGTCCGTAGTCAAATCCTAGTGCAGAAGGAATCTGTGAGCACATCAAGTAGAGCAAACCTATTAACTTGTCCCCCTTCAGGGAGAAGATCCTACGGTAGTGATGCATTTTGGAAAGAAATTTGAAGCAGGTGGGCAGAGCAGCAGGAGGGCAGTGTAAGGCTAATACAGCAGGAGGGCAACACCAGCCAGTCAGACAAAAATGAACCGTATGGACTGCGGGGAACTGCGTATTAGAATTGCCAAGCTGATTATTTCCTACTGCATACCTTAAATAAATTAGACCTGCACAGAAAGGTGGGCAAGGGTAGCCTCCCACATGGAGTAAATAACAATGGAAATGAAAGCTGCCCCTGTGTGCTCCAGTAAAGCTCTGAACTTCCAGGGGGGCTGTTGCTTCAGTCCCATTTAAGCCTGTCACTGTGAGCCAGGCCTGTGGCTATGTGTAATTGTCCCCATCACTATTTCTTCGTGTTGCAGGTACTGTCTACATAGCAGTGAATTTCTTCTAGTGCAACAAATACAGCTCCTTCTGCTTTATATTCCTGTCCAAATCCAGTACTGGTGCCGGCAGGTGGTGGTGGTGGTGTGGGACTGGTAGGAGATGAGAGCCCAGCAGGGAGGTCAGGGCTTCCTGAAGGAGTGGCAGGAAGGGACAGAGAGTGAGAAAGCTGTGGAAAGCTCCTGTTACAGCATGTGCAGTCGAGCCACCCTGCAGCCTCCAGGCATCCTCACCCAGGTCACAGCAGGGACTCTGTTTTCCCCTGAGCAGCAGACACAAGCAGCTCCTTGAGTTCAAAGCGAGCACCCAAGTGGGTTGGGAACTTCTGTGCAGCACCAGCCTAACCACCACCACTTCACAAAGGGCTGGAAGAGATGGCTTTGTTCAGCCACTCTGCCATGGACTTTAAATGGGCCTTGAGTGCACTACCCAGGACGTGACTCAGAGCAGGATTAACCCACTCCCCCTCAGCCTGGATCTTGCCAGATCAGTTCCCGACTCCCTTGACTTGTCAGGCTGGCTAGCGTGGGGCTGCCTGCATTAAAAGTGCATTAGTTTGTTCATTTATCCCTGCCTCTGCTGCTCTGCTTCTGGAGCTCTGTGATGTTGGCTGGTGCTCCTTGGGCAGCAGCTCTGCCTGGATGTTGCCCACCTGCCTGTCTGTCCATAGTTGGCTGATGTTTTGCCTGCTGTCACTCTGGCTGTGTCTTTTTTTTTCCTTCTGTGGCAGCTGGCCTGGTTGTGGGTTGATTTGTTACATGCAGTGTTTTTTCTCCCCTGATTGCATACCTCAGGCTACACGTTGCACTTTGAATTTTCCATCCCACAAGGGTGCAAAGGAAAGCCTGTTGAATACAGAAGAAATCTCCTGCTGCCTTCGATGGGACTCTATATCCCAATTCACTGATGCCACAGGGTTCACCATGAAGTTTGCTCTTAAAGTCTTTGCTCACAATGCTGCACATCTGAGAACAGCTCCCAGCAAATTATATTTTTGTGTAAATTTCCCTTATTGAGGCTTCTTAGCACTTCTGCTTCTAGGTTTCACCTCCTTTCTTTTAAGTACCACTCTTAAGAATATGTCTTTAAAAATTTCAGTCTGCAGAATGTTCCTCCTCCTACAGTGTCCTAGTCTGCATTTCATTTTGCTGTTTATCTAGTGTAAACAGTCTCTTGCTGCTGAAGAAAGTGTCCTTCCAGGACAGACATCCTCCCTTTAGTCCCCTGAGAATGGATCTGAACTTTTGAAAGAGCAAACTTCTCTGTTGCACCTCGTAAGAGTTGCTGGAGTTTCCCTGGGGTTCCTCTTGGTCCCCCCAGTAGATTCCACAAATCAACGAGACACTCAGCATTTTTAACTCCCTCCTCACATTAAAAAATGAAGCTTTCACAGTTGGTCTATTGTGAAGCTGATCTAGAGAATAAATGGATCTGCTGTTGCTCACTATTTAGCAAAGGGGCTTGGACTTTTCATAATTACAGGAGGTTCTGCAGAATGTGTGATTTCCTTCAGGGGTTTAACAGTTTGAATATATTCCCTCAGGAGCAAAGGGTCAGCTCTGCCAGATTTGAGAAAAACTAGACTAAGAAAATAACATGAAGGAGTTAAAAACAGAATTTACAAAGTTAAAAACAATAAAACCCCAAAGCAGGTGAAGTTAGACCTATTCCTTTCCATAGAGCTCCAAAATGTAGTGGGTGATTGAGGGGTAGAGAACCAAAGTCCCTTTCTTCAGCAATAGGCTGACTTCATCACTTGAAAAATATTCAAAATTCAATGTAATTGGAGTCAGGTTTAAAATAATTAATATGGAAATCAAGCTTTCTGAAATCATTCTTTTTTAAAAGCCAGCCACCTCTGAAATATTGATTTAATATTGATTCAATTCTTTAGGAAAAATATGGAATTCTGAAAAGATTAACAGCTTCAAAGGCTGTTGTAACCAGTGGGGTTAGATGTTCCCCTTGTTTTCTGATATTCCCACAATGACAGGAGAAGAAAACAGACGTGCAGTACAATCACTGATGAATGAGAAAGAAAATCAAAAGCAGAGCAACAAGTCTCACACACAATTGATAAAAAATTTACCTGCTTCACCTGACACTTCACTATTGACTTCATAGAATGTGAAAAACAATCAGAACAGAAATAGCAATGTACAGTGTCAGTAACTGAAAGCAGCACAAATTGAGTGCAAACAACATGAAAAGAGAAAGTCACCGGTCCAGTTAGTCAATAAAGATCACAATTTTCAAGGCCCATGCTCAAATCACTGTTATTAATCAGGGCCCCAATTTACAACAGATGATGTTGTGCAGCTGGTGATTGATAATCCTTTGGGGCATAATGTGGGTTCTTCCTTGAACCATGAAGACACAGCTCGTGTGTGTTTGAGAACTCAGAGATTGGTGAGCTCCACAGTTCACCAGCTGCCCAAATTACTTTCTATTAAAAAAAAATGCTTTTATTTGGGGGAGGGGGAAGAACCAATTCATAATATTTCTCTGTTCTTTTCTTTCCTTTTTTTTTTTTTTTTTTTTTTTTTGAGGTGTGGAGGTGAATTTGCAACACTTTGAAAATAAAAGTAAAAGCTACCAGAAGCAGCAATGTTGCTAGAACACTAACATCTGTCACTCACGAAGACATCATCCTGTAAACTCATCTAACTATTCCTATTTTTCCTTCTGACTGCGTGGGGGTAGCCTGTGGCATGACAATGATTTGAGTGACAGACGTTCAAGTTGGAACACTACCATGCATATTTATATTTGTTTGCAGGGCCTCATCACTCCTGAAAGATGTACATTTTAAAATTTACTTTTATTGAGACAAGGAATTACGAGCAAAAAAAGTTTTTACCTTGGGATGCAGAGTCAAAGTTATCGTAGGGCTCTGGCTTTCATAAAAATTTTACCAAGTTTTTAAATTGACTTTTTGGTTTTCTAATGAAAAAGAACATGAATAATTTAACTGTAGGCTGCACTTTCTATATTAGAAACATACTATACCAATACAACAGAAGAGACAACACTTGAGACACAGCTTAGCTTAATCCTCCTCCTCCCAGACTTTGATTACAATCTTCAAAACTGCTACAGAACCACGATATTAAAGACAGATTTTTCTTTATCTTCCTATTAAATTATTGTCAGATTTCTTGAGTGCAACCTTAATAAGTTTCATCAATGAGATATTAAGTTTTGTATTTGGCCTCAGCAATATAATGAAAATTGGCTAATTATTTAAAGTTTAAGATGCAGATCACTGTAGACTTTTGCATTTCAAGATATTTAGACCCTTTCTATTCGAAATGGTTTTGAGTTTTTTTGCTATGCCTCTGTTATAACAAATCAATTCCCAATTCTGACAAACCTATGAAGAATCAGAGTTTTATTTGCAGCATGGGCATGACAATCCAAATGCTCTTTTAGTCCTATTTGACCATATCTGCAGTTTCTTCACAGTGCACCAGATGTAACGGGTCACATATCTTCTAAAAACAAAGTTTTCTGCCCCAAAATCTGCAATGTAGGCGAAATTTGGTCCTTTGCCAATAAAACCATGCTCTCTCTTCAATGATACCAATCTCTAAGTTGGCATTTTGTATTATGTGCTCATTTGTCAAGCAGTAAATTGATTTGTTCAAGTGAGAAAGAGAATAATGTGCAACCTAATAATCCTGAACCACCACAGTTTACAACAGAAAGGTTTGGGTGCTTATTTTCTAAAGGCCACGCTCTCATTTCAAATCTGTACTCTTTGACCTGAAATAAAAATAGAAAGGGAAAGAAAGGTAATTTCTACACCTGATCAGTGTTTCCCTACCCTGGGCTCTCTAATCTGGTGTCCATCAGGCAATCAGCATGCTCAGCTGCCTTCTTTCAAAACTGAATCCATCCATTTTTACTTTCTTGCTTCTGGGTTTTTGCAGAGGTAGCCTGTGAAGAGCAGAGAAAGGAAGGTGAAGTGCAGGTGAATATCTTGGAATGGATCTCTGGATGGAGGTTTTTACAAGGCAGGGGAGAAAGCTGTCTCAATTAAAATTACTAGGGAAAAAAACCTGAATTAACTGAACGATATAGTAATGTTTATTCAATTTTGCCTATTAGTTTTAAATTAGAGATGCAATCTTTCTACAATGAGCCAGAATAGTTCATCTTAAATATTTGCCCAGGGTTCTGGACCAACACATATTCATATCTATAGCTGACTCTACTTTTTGTGATAACCACTGATTCTGTGATAACAATGCTCTTTTTCACAGAAATGAAAAGGTTCTCTCTTGAACAGTTTTTCATTTTGAAACCTGTGTTACCTTAAATCAGGTACTAAATGACTAGTGTCTGATTTTCCCGTGGTAATAATAAACCAGCCTTCCCCAGTGGCTTCCTTCTCCCCAGATCTCACTGATTTATAGCCAGTTCTGCAGCACAGGTTTCTGTCATGTCTATTGCTTATTTTATTTCTCTTAAGTTATTGTTACTGTTATGATAGAGCACAGAGTATCTTGTTGTGAACCTTATGAGCACGGGTTAAAAAAAAGCAAAGGCTTTCCTTTCTTTGTCAAGTTTAAAATTACTTCATCTGAAGACAGAAATTGGGTGAGAAAAACTAAAACCATTGCAAGAAATAACAACATAATAGTGAAATGATTATGCTTCCCATCAGAGAGGTGGTCTAAAATGTGAGAATGTCATCAAGTATCTTGGGAAAGACATTTTTTGAAATTACAGCCAACAGAACTGGCAAAATGAGATGTACTCTGGCTCTTTGTGCAGAGAAAAATGGAGCTCTCTTGAATATCTTCCAGTCTGAGGGGGAAACTCTGGAACTGCAATTTTCCGATCGAATTAAACTGTTCCCATTCCTAATTTTATTACAGGCTTTGTCAGAGGAAGGGCTAAAAGTCTGCTTATTAGTCCTGATCTCAATCTTTATCTCAGGAGACTTTTATCATAATTAGTGTTAATTCTATGAAATTAATTGAGAGGTTGGTATTTTCATCTCTAAATGCTGGTATTTTTGATTGACTGGTCAATGACAAGTCCCTTCTCATTTTCCACTATAATAAGGCTATGAAAAGGAAAAGAAGTGGAATAGTTGGCCAATTAAGTTATACAATAATGACAAGGTCAGGCCAAAGAGAGTACATTGTGGTAGTTTACAAATTACTAAGACATTTGAGTTTTTCATGTTCCTGACAGAAACTGTAATGAAAATAGAAAGTGACACAAGAATCCATTAACATGACAGCACAATAAAAGGGAAGAGAAATAATTTTAAGCACACAAGTATACATCAAAATAATTTGAAGGGATCAGAGACAAACCCACAAGAGAGTTCTGACTCCTTCCAAAACAAGACAATACACCACAGAATACATACATTCCCCATTCCCTCCTAAATCCATGTCTTTCACAGTTAGTTTCCTGCATTTCAGGAATGTTTTTCCTTGCTTTATCTCTTCGATCTGCCCTCCCTCTGAGCAAGACCTCTGAGTCATGCAAAGATGGTTCTATTCATTGAAATCTTGATATTGGTGTAATGGGTTTGTGTTGCTTTGCCAAGAAAAGAGCAGCCCTCCCTCGTAAAAAAATGTGTGAAGCCGTGCCAGTAAAAAGTGGCATGTTTATAAATATGGAACAATGTAGTCATGTTAAAGCAATGCCTGCAAACATCCTGCATGTTACGTCACTCTGGTTGAACTGCTTTCCCCAAAAGACTTATGGGACTCATTTTCTGAAAGAGAGCTGGGCTCCTGTCTTTAAGTTTAGTAGAGATGAAAAAAATGGGAGGTGCAGTGTTTTATCACTGTTTGAAGTTGTTACCACTGTTGCAGCTGTTTGCAACATTTTCTCTGGCTGAGGTGCCAGTGCACCTTGTACTATGCAACAATCATGAAGGGTTTGTTCTGTTTTACCTTTATAAAACAAGACCAAAATATAACTTCATCTGAACATGTTATCAAATGATGTAAATGACCTTTTCAAACAAACGTCTGGGGTACTCTAGGCTTTCTAACAATAAAATCAGTATTCTCCACCAGTTATCTTGAACAGTACCAGTGCAGGAAGCTCAAGTGAATGGATGAAAATGACCTCACCTTAATGTATTAAGTGCATGGTCAAAGGAGGAAAAAGTGGGCTTCAAGCTGGCTTTCCCTGAGATCTTTGCTTCAAATGAAGATGACCCCTAAAACATATAGGGAAGTTAGGAAATCCTTTAAAGTCTGCTGCATGGGAGAGATCCTCCTGAGTCTACTGTGCTGCACCAGCACAGCTCACTTTGCACCTCCCCAAAGCCTTTCTTTCGGGCCCACCCTGCAATGTTCCCAATGACTGTGGGTGACATAGCACTGTCTACATCAAAGGGATCTCCAGATATCCTGTTAAAAGAGCTCTTCATTCTCTTGGCACTGATGGCACAGTACAAAGGAGACAGCCAGGGTCAAAGTTCAATACTTCATTGAAGAATATTCTCATGCTGATGCTCAGCTTATGCAGGTAGAGTAGATTTATCTGAGGACCTCGGAATATTTGCAAATCCAGAGCAAAACAAACTGTTCTGTTTGCAGATCTTGACTCTGTGTGATGCAACCAGGTGCTGCCAGAGATCGAGTTCCCAAAGGGATATCTCAAGTCTTGCTCTTGCCAGGGAAGCTGTAGGGCCTTGCACACAGCCTGGCCACAGCTCCAAACAGCCAGTTGTTTTCATAGAATCACAGAATCAGCTGGGTTGGAAGGGACCTCCGAGATCATCAAGTCCAACCCTTGATCCAACCCCGCTGTGGTTCCCAGCCCATGGCACTGATGCCACATCCAGTCTGTCCTTAAACACCTCCAGGGATGGAGAATCCCCCACTTCCCTGGGCAGCCCATTCCAATGGCTGAGCACCCTCTCTGCAAAGAAATTCCTTCTAATCTCCAACCTAAACCTCCCCAGACACAGCTGAAGACCCAGCCCTCTTGTCTTGCTGATCGTTGCCTGGGAAAAGAGACCAACCCCCCCTGGCTCCCCCCTCCTGTCAGGGAGTTGCAGAGAGTGAGGAGGTCTCCCCTGAGCCTCCTCTTCTCCAGGCTGAGCCCCCCCAGCTCCCTCAGCCTCTCCTCACAGCACTTGTGCTCCAGTCCCTTCCCCAGCCTCGTTGCTCTTCCCTGGACCTGCTCCAGCCCCTCCATGTCCTTCCTGAGCTGAGGGCCCAGAACTGGACACAGTACAAACACTCTGGACTGATAGGATCGTTTTCCCAACATCCCTGCCCTTTTTGGTACCTCATGTAAATGTATTAATTAGCTCTGCTGCTACTGTTGCAGTGTTCTAAAATAACAGAACGCAGAGCTTTGTGCAAGCTGAGGCTGTAACACATCCCAGCCAAGCTGACACATTGGGGTGTCAGCTTTCAGACTGTTCAGTTATCTCCTGTTCTTGTGATAGCAAATTTTGTGGGATTTTGACACCTTGTCTTTCAGTCTCTCTCTCACTCTCATTCTTTTTTGCCTTTTGGGAATGAAGAAGAAACTTTGCATCCTGTGTCTCTGAGCAGATCAGAGCAGATCTCTGAGTGATCCCCTCAAGACAGCTCATGAGTTCTCTGACAAAGGAGGAATGAATTTATGTGGATTTTTTTTCCTGGTTTAATATTAAAGGGGTAATAACACATCTATTTATATATCATCAGCAAAATTCGTTGATTTTCTGTGTCTTTTCACTGAAGGCAGCTGCTATCCCCAAATGGTATTTGATAAATCTGTTCTTTTAGGAGATGGTATTGTCTCCTAGAAAAGGATATTTATGTGCTGTCTTTGGCTCTCATTATGGATTTGAGAACCTGATAAGGGTAAAGATCATCAAGCATCAGAGCTGCAATAAATCTATTATTTTTTTTTCACCAAGGAAATTTTTGGGAGATTTGTAAAAATGCAGGGTGAGCTCTGGCCTCTGGATCATAGAACAGTTGAGGTGGGCAGAGATGCTCCTCTGGAGATCATCTGGCACAAACACCTGCCCAAAGCAGGGTCAGTGAGAACATGCTGCTCAGGGTGTGGTTGGGTGGATTTTGAATATCTACGTGGATAGAGACTCTTAACCCTCTCTGGGCAACCTGTTCCTGCTTTTGATCATCTGCACAAAAAAAAAAAAAAAAAAAAAAAAAAAGGAGAATTTTCTTACATTTCAATCAAATTTTCAGTTTTTCAGTTCATGCCCATCATCTCTTGTCCTGTCATTGAGCACCACGAAGAGGAGTCTGACTACACCTTCTTTACTCCCTCCCATCAGGTATTTTTACACACTGGTGAGATCCCCCCGAGCCATCTGTTCTCCAGGCTGAAGAGTCCAAATGTCTCTTCATGCAGCAGATGCCCCAGTCCATCCATCCTCTTCATGGCTTCTTGCTGAAATAGGTTAATTCCAGGGATCTCTGTGACACCAAATCAGACACGAGCTAAGGTCACACCCCAGGCAAGCTCATGTCTTTCTCTGGAGGGAAAGGGACATCCTTGGAGTTTTTTAGATTGCAGGGGATGGAATTTCTACATTGGAATAGTTAAGCTTTTTCTGCTAATGGTTTCCAGGTAAATGCTGTTCTCAGAAAACCGTGATTTATAATCTGATAGATGACTTTACCCATGTTTTCCCCAGAATAAGGAGGCACAGATTTGGTAGCATTTTTACTAATACCATATTTGATTGTATTTTAGAAGAATGTAAGCAATTTTCCCTCCACACAGTAGAAGAACAAGAGATGAGTGGCAAAGCTGGCTTGCAGGGGTGAAATATGCTTCAGCTGACAAATGAGTTGGTTTGCAGTGTTCCCAACTAAGTCTTGTATTGATGGCAATAATGATCTGTCACAACATACATCTTCATAGTCACTTCCCCATACTCATTCAGATGTCAGAAACCTAACACAGAAAGAGAAGGGATGAGTAGAACAGTAGATGACAGAATCCCTTACACAGCCCAAGCTTTCTGACCCTTAGTCTTCCACATGAACACTGTTCTCTTGTAGGCATTCTTTGAATTATTTTTTCATAAATAATGTTAGTTAGATGCTTCCTGAATACCCAATTGCGTTTTCCCAGCTCCTGGGCTGCAGTAAAGAATATTCCTTCTCCCAGGCAAGGCTGATAAAGAATGCAAAAAGGAGGCACATCTCAATTCTCTGTCACTGCTGGCTCCTTGAGCAGGAGCTGACACACACCATGGACTTTGAAGATACAGTGATTGAGTCTGTGCAGAGTGGAGGGAAAAAACATTGGGATTCTATAACCTAACATTGTCCTTAGCAGTGACTAACACAGGACATTAAAATTCACCACGGATGAGAACCCACGATTACATGTGCTGAAGTTGTTTTGTCTCTAAAATGTGTTTTATAGGATTTTTTTATAAATAATAACAGGATACAGCATAAAATAATGTTGCAAGCCAGTGTCACTGTACAGTGGGAAGTATAATTGATGCACTGTGACAGAGAAGGCAAAAAGTACGCCCAAGGATAAATTTCTCACTAAATTGACTAAAGGGCAGCAAAAGCCATGGAAAAAAGCTGGAAATACTGTTTATCAGAAACATTTTATTTATATTCAAATATGCTCCCACTTTTGTACTTTCACTAAGCTGAAAACGCACAATATTTGCAAAACCATCTGTTTCTCCCATACTTCAGCTCAATGTTCTTTATTGCTATTTTCTTGTCCTCCACACAATCAGTAATTTTCATTATTTCTATTATCATGTACTCAGCTAAGAGTTTAGTTTCAGTAGATTAGACTGAATCCAGTTTGCTTTCACTATTTTCTATTTGTTCCACTTACTCCAATTTTTTCTCTTTGGTAGTCATTATTTTTCATTAAGATCTTTGAATCCTTACCCAACATGCACATATTTAAACCAAGTCTGTTTTCAAAAGTTATTTTATTCCTTTAGTTTTCACTGCAAAAAGACAGAGACAAAATGTCAACAAGGTTTAATTCCTCTATTCTAAAACCTAACACCGGGTATCACTGGGGGAAGGGAGTCATCTTCCCTCTTCATGCAACTGTTCCACCATAATCATCTTTTTTTTCTTCTCCTCTGCCACAATATGATTTTTTAGTATTGGAGATACTTGCCAATCTTATAAAAGATTAAAATTCCCAATTTAGCTGCCAGGTGTTTGGGTTTTTTTTAGCACAACCCATTTGTTTCAGTCTGTTTTATCACGAGTTTTACATCTACTATTTACGGCAGAATTTAAACTACATAGGTTATTTGCTTATAAAATGCATTTTGCAAAGATGGATCCAGGGAGGCTTTGGTGATAAATATTGGGTTGTTGCTTATTCTCATTCTCCAAGCACTGAAACTTTCCAGAAGGTACAGAACTTATTGCCACTGAGGAGAATTGGATGGATCAGTGTGCTCTGAAGAGCCAGGCGTTGTCATTAACCTGCAAATTTCCTAAGTGAGTCAAAACAGCGTGTGATGGGCTAATTTACAAATGTGAGTTTTTGACAAGGCATCCAACTTATGTCCCATAAACTGTGACACCAGGCAAGGAGAGAAACAGATGAGAAAGGGCAGGAGGGAGTCTTTTAAGTTTCCATGACTCTTTAAAGGGGAGGAAAGGGCAATTTAACTTTGAGAGTGTGCTAAGAGGGTTAATTCAGGAGAACTTCTGCAATTTATTCTCCTTCTCCACAACATTGGACCTTAGGGCTTAATGTAATGGAATGTGATTTAGAGTTCTGAATGTGCTAATTTTGTAATTCAGGTGTCCTGTGGAGAGGCTGTGTTCATACCAGCTGTCTGGGGAATTAAATGCAGCTGATTTGTGTTGGGGAAAATGTGTGGTTTGCTTCAGGCCAAAATTGTTGTAAAATTTAAACCAGTGTATTTTTCTCTCTCCTTAATTTAAAGTATGGGATACAGGTGGGCCTGAGGGGAATTACCAAGGGCTCCCACATTACTTCCTGATGTTCAGTATAGAAAATTCTCATATTGTTAAATTATAGCACCTGATAACCAGCATAAACCAGTTTTGTTTATAACACTACTCTTCTGTGTTCCTTTCCTTTTGCCTTGCTTTGGGTTTTCCATCTTCATCAAACACTAATTACAGCAGGATTTTGAGTCTCATGCTCTCTGCAAGCATGAGTCGTCAACCTAATGGCCAATTTCTTCAGAACAAACTCTGGTGTTAAGCAGCAATTTGATTTTCCTCCATGATAGCAGGTCTGGGGTGGGAAAGTGGTTTCCCTGATGTTCTTGAGTCCAGGGGAAGATTTACCAGTATTGCTGTGCAAGGTGAATAACTCAGCCCTAGGTTACTTATTTGATTATTTTAAAACATGTCCTGGGGATATTACAAAATGTGGCTCTGAGAAGAACACGAGCCTGTGGTTTTGTTGATGTAAATCAGAGTTGTTCCATTTGGTTCAGCACAACTGTGCTGGTTTCTGGCAGCTAAAGAGCTGCCCCGCCCTTTCTTGGGCTACAGAAATGCTTTTTGCTTTACAAATGGCTCTGCATCTCGATGGCATTATCACACCACAACACCTGACCTCAGAGGTGAAATTGGTTACTTTTCTTGAAATCAAAACAATTATATTTCTGTCTTGTCTGGTTTCCTTGACCTGCCTCGGGAAAACATTTCAGGAGAGCAGGAAGGTGAAGTTGTGTCTTTATAGGGTTTTGCAGGAGTGCTGCCTTTTGGAAATACAGCAAAGACCTCTTAAACAGAAATGCTGGTGAACAGAAAATAAGAATGTGCCTGGATTGGTTTTTTTCTCTACCTCCATTTTAGTCCCTTTACCATTTCTTTGTGGAGATAAGTGTGGGTAAAATCTCTTAATTTTTACAGCAAAATGCTGGGAGGACAGAAAACTCAAAGATACCAGTAGAGAAGCACAGTGAATAAAAGGTCTACCCAAACCAGCTTATGGAATTATGGCAATCCAGCCATTCAACACGTAATAATACTTATGTCCATCAGACACAACATTTTATGATGTGCTTTTGGGTAGCAATATTCTGTATTTGTGGATTTTGCCAGAGGGGAGATGGAGTTTGCAGCAAATACAAAGGAAGCAGTGTGCAGAAGAGACATATGTCCTTTGAAGTAACATTAAAAACAATTTCTGTTCTACACAGAATATATACAAGCTGATTTAACTTTCTTCTGTTTAAGCATGACTTAAAATATCTCCTTCACAAAACCATTTTGAGATACCAGTGTGTGTGTGGTGTGAGAATGTGGGCACATAATAATAATCCACTGACATCTGACAGATAAAATTTCATTTCTAAAAGGCCAAAGCCTGACACCGTGATACAAACACCTTATTTCAGGGTGGATAAAATAGAAGATGAAAGTTGCCCTTAATGAAAATCAAAATTATTTCAAATTGCAAAACGATGACACTCTGACTTGACCATGCTTCAAAGCTTTGCATGTTGATACATTTAGTTCCTGCCCTTATTTTTATTCAAAGTTCAAGAAATTTGTGATGATTCATTCACTTCCTCCTATATTGCCTGTCACTGTTGGACTTGGTATTGGTTTCAGGTAACCTGTGTGTAATCCTCTGGTTGTCAGTTCCTAGTTAAATTATCCAGTTAATAGCTAAAAGAGGTTTCTTCACGTGTCACATTTGTAAAGAACACCTTTCCCTGTTTCTAAATTGTCCTTGTAACCCTTTCCAAGAAGTGAGAAGTCAATCAGCCCCTATTGAATAAGAGCTTATCTACATGATTACCAGAAAATTAATCTGAATTAGCCATTTAAATAGAGGAGCTAAATCACTTTAAGACCTTATTGTGGACACTTGTATTCAGAATTAAATTAGTGTTAATTTGATTTGATTTCATTCACTTCACAACATGATAACACTTTTTTACACCACTTTCTACTGTAATCCTATCAGACTTTCTAAATGGGCAGAGAAATAAGCTGCAGGAAGTGGCACCAGTTATTCAGTGAGCATCATTTCAGCATCTAACTGTAATTAAATTAAAGATACAGGAAAGTATTTTGGGATAATAGGCTGTTGAATATGAAAATGTAAAATGAGAAATTGAAGTCTTGATCACTTTGCACAAAGGTATGTCCAGACTACATGTCTTTGGTTCTATTGTTGTTTCCACCGGAGAATAGTCTTACCACCTTATTAAACTTTGGTGGATTGTTTCTGAGTGTCATACCAGTTTTATTTCAGTTTGTTATTATCCATTCTTCCTTGTTTGAATGGGTGAAATAACATTTGTAAGTCATTCTTGTGTCTTCAGAAAAAAACAGCTACAGAAGTACAAACTCTTACTTAGCTTCTTCCAAGGTGGACACTGGAAAAATAATCTGGTAAAGGAAAAGACAGCCTGTTTCTGACATGTGAGTTCATCACAATGTAATTGTGTTGCATGCTTCATCTGCAAATCAGATCAGAATTTAATCCAAGCCTTTTTATACCAGCTAGCACATTTTGCCTTCAGTCAGAAATTTGCTGTTGCTCCCACTGGTTATGCCCAAGGATTATTAATATTTGGCATCAAGTTCAATTTCATTCGGTGACTCTAACAGAGATCAATCTTGTTTGATCCCTTGCTTTTTCTTTGGGGAAATTAATTCCAAATGATGCAGCTGAACTGAAGAACTGAGAATTTAAATTTATCTTCTCTGCTGGGTGAATGAGGATACATATTTATAACATGAATAGTAAACTCTAACCTCTTGGCTTCCCATATTTTATTACTTCCTACCAGTAGCAAAACTTCATGCTCTGAGCAACAGCATTTCTAGTAGGTTTTTGGAGTATTTTTTTTTTAACTCTCATATTCAAGAGTTAATGGTTCAATGACAGAATTTGATAAAGGCATATTCTCCTGTTTTTAATAAATTAATTTTATCTTGAATGTTGTTATAGATGGTTGAAAAAGAAATGTGTCTTCTGTTCCCCATTATTTCTATCTGTTCTTCCTGGCTTGTTCTTTGAGTCTCTGGGCTCTTCAGGCGTAGTTCATGTTCTGTTTCTTTGCTTTGTCTATGTGCCAGATACTGATACAGAATTCCTCTATAAACTTTTTAAAAGCCACTAATGAAAAAAAGCCAACCATGAAAATGAGTTAACAGTACTAATATCGCTGGCTGGAAATATCAAGGCTGATTTGTTCAAGGCTTTCTACCCAGAAAACCAGAGAACTTTGTCTTCTTGTGAGCTGCACCAATTGCCTTTGGGTTAGAGACTGCTTGGGTCTTCCACTCATTGCCTTGCTCAGCCCCAGAGAGCCACCACCTTTTCTCTTGCCTGTTAGACTGAGTGACACAGAACAGACCTAAACCCTCAGCCTCTACTCAAGCTAATTAACTTCCTTACTTGCTTTTTTGTGACTCTTAGAACAAATAAATGCCTTCACCTTCATCCCCCACTCCACGGTTAGGCACATAGTAAGCACTGATGTCCTAACTTTATGTCACTTCTCCAACACAGCTTCTGGAAATGTGCCTAGTGAGGAAAATGTGCCTAGTCAGAAGATCTCTTCCTTCTAGTCTATCTAGACAGATATTTTCTTTCCCACAAGGTAGGATTAGCCATAGAAGTGTGCAGTAGAAGGCAAAGTTCCTGAGCACAGTGGGACAGGGGTGCCCAGAACAGCTCCCAGGCATGATGGTTCTCCACAGGTCCCCTGCCCATGGGTGTAACTGGCAGAGAGAGGATATAATTCCTACAAGAAAGTTTATCCATGCAGAAAGAGGAAAGCCAGCACCCTGGTGTGTGCTAGGTGTTACTAAAGGAATTGTGTTTATTTCCAGCTCCCTTAGCACATTCCCTTTTCTTCTCATCCTAAATTCAGTAAGCACAACGTTCTGTCCTGTGCTGACTCACCATAATTAGCTGCATCAGAAATGGAAATCAGCAAAGCATTTAGAGAAAAAGTTGTTACTAATGATTAGAATACTTTCTGCCACCTCCTGGCAACATCATGGGGGGAAATGTAGGGTTATTTCAGGGCCTTTGACATGGGGCTTCTACAAGAAACTCAAGCATTCTGAGCAACTGAACCCAAGAGTCCTTTTTTTTTCTGCTTCCTGGGCACGTTTTGGTCATAACTACAAAACATTTAAAATGTCTATAAAATTGATGGGACATTAATATGACATGTTTCCAGGGTGTTTTTTCCTACTGTGCTGTGTCTACCATGGCCATGCCCACCGTGTTGTAGAACTGTTCAGCAGATCTGCCCAGATGATGATGATGATGCTTTTTCAAAAAGCACTTTGGATTTAGAATAATAACCACAATCTGCTACAAGACAAATGTTGATGAAAAGGGGATGCCAGCACCAGAAAATGTGGCAGGGCTGGAATTCCTGACAGCAAAGCTGTGTGTGCAGCAGTGTTATTCACACTTGGAAATGGGATCTCCCTCAGACAGCACTGCCTTCTGATGTGCAACGTGGGCCTGATCCAAAGCCTGTTGAAGTCAGTGGACTGATTCCCAATGACTTTTATGGGCTTTGGATTACACTCTAATTGCACTGATGTTCCTTTTAGTAAAGCTCTTAGTTATAATGAAGCTCAACAATGCTGTTTGTTTTTCCCTCCTTTCCAGGTGTTAATATTTTCTCTCTCTCTCCAGCTAAGCAAAGCCTCAGTTCTGAGGATGTAGAGCCTCAGAAAAAAGCCCTAATTTTTCCCCAGCTGCAGTGATCTGGTGCACAGAGATCACTATTGCTCAGTGCTGAGTCACAGCAAAGAAGGTGATGTAAAGGCTGTTAATGAAAGCAAAAGTGCACTGGCATTTCAAGCCTGATTTGACAATAAATGTCTCCATGTGTGAATGACCCACTCCAGTGAGAGAACCCGAAGCACCAATGAAATAGGAAGTGACCGAATGTGAAATGGGAGCAGAGTTCAGAGAGAGGAAAGATCTTCACAGAATCTGGGGGGGAATTTCTCTTCTGCTGTAAAAACAAAAAGAAAACAACTCATAGTTCACGGGGGCACTGAGGCTTTCTAGAACTTTCCCCAGAAAAGTATAAACAACAAAAAACCTGCCCTGGAGTGCCTGTTTTGAGCAGGTCTAGTAACTGCTGGGGTAAATTGCCCTTCCCCTCCCTGGGGGACAGACCCCACAAGGACAGGACTGTCTGTCCTTCCACTACAAGCCAAGGGTAGATACAACGTCCTCTGCCTGCTCCCATGATGGAAAGTAGGATTTGTGGCAAAATACCAACATTTACACCACTAAATTCTCATCTTACCTGACAACTAAAATCATCTTCCCACTAGTCCCTCCCTGGCTGCTTTGGCTTCTTTAGCAAAATGGGATATTCCTGTGACAGACAGTTGCTAACTAAACATATTGACAAAAGCTGCCTATAAATAAATTAACTGCTTAAGCAAATCAAACAGATGGAAAATGGGGAATAGGCTGTGAGGGAGGGATGGGTGGACAGTGGGGGACACACTTGGACACACTGCTGATGACATTCCCTTTCTCTTCCTGTGGTCTTCTTTCTAAACAGAATATAGAGGTTCCTAAGGTTTGTTCATTCAATAAACACTGTGGTCCAGCTGAAGCAAAGTGGTAGAGACCCATGAACGTGAATGAACCATTGTATTTATTTTGGGTTCTGACCATGAGCAGAGATTTAACAGCAAACTAAAAATTAGAGAAAAAATATAGGTCTAGGAATGCTGAAAATTGGAAAATATTCCTTTAATGTGTTTTATTTAGGATAAGCAAAAATTATTTTTCTTATTTACCTAGAGCAAAATATTCTTCCCCAATCCAGTTTATTTAACTCATTTTCTTTTGAGTCTCTTTCAAACAAAAAATTAATTTTAGAATAAAAATTCAGAAAGGTTCACTTAGAAAATGCCAAAGAGAAAGATTTTGGTATTTCCCCAATTGAACATTTCAGTTTCAACAGGTGTCAAAACAAAATGCTTCATTTTTTGAGTGAAACTATTTGCATAAGTCAGCTTGAATTTGCTAATCAGTTCTCTCCTCCCACTCAAAAAAGGGGGTTTTTGTTTGTTTTGCTAGTTTTTTTACAGATTTGTTATTCATCATTTTCTTTTCAACTCCGCACTTGAGTCCATGTGTGTTGGTTTTTGATGTGGAAAATGTTATTTTACTTAAGGAAAAACACACTATCACACTTTCTACACTAAATTAGAAAGCTTGATCTGAAAAAGACAATAGGTGAGATGGGCTAACAAAATGATTTGATTATTAAAGTATGAGCAGAAACCATCTTACATACACTGACAGACAATAAACTCTTTGAACAGTTTGAATTTCCATATCTCAGTATTTCAAAGTTTGCCCAGAAAACGTGTATATATTCTGTACACTATTTCTACCCAGAGATTCTCTGCACAAAAACAAAAAAAAAAAAACAAAAAACCCAAAACAAAACACAAAAAAACCACCAAAACAAACAAAAAAACCCAAAACAACAACAAAAAAGCCACAAAAACCCCCCAAAACAAAACAAAAAAACCCAAAAAAACCAAACAAAAAAACCAAACAAAAAAACCACAAAAAAACCCCACCGAAACAAACAAAAACCAAACCAAAACCAAACCAAAACCAAACCAAAAAAAAAACACAAAAAACCCCAGAAAAACCCAAAAAAAACCCAAACCAAACCAAAACAAAACAAAACCACCAAAAAACCCACCAAAACAAACAAACAAAAAACAAACAACAAACAAACAAAAACAAACAGAACCAACAACAAAAATAAAACAAAACAAAAAACAAAAATCAAAATAAACAAAAAACAAACAAAACCAAACCAAACAAAAAATAAAAAAAATCCCCCACGAAAACAAAAACAACAAAAACACAAAACCAAAACAAAACCAAAACCAAAACAAAACAAAAAAACCCAAAGAAAAACCAAAGAAAAAAAACAACTCAAAATAACCACAAAAAACCCCACCAAAACAAACAAAAAACAAACAAAAACCAAGCAAAACCAAACAAAAACCAAACCAAAACAAAAATACAAAAATAAAAAACCACCAAAACAAAACCAACGACAACAAAAAACCAAAACAAAAAAACCCTAAACAAATAAAAAACCCAACAAAAAACAAACAAAAACCAGCAAAAAAACCACCAAAACAAACAAACAAACAACAAACCAAAACAAACCAAAACAAAAAAAAAACCAAAAAACCCCAAACTAAAACAAAATCAAAAAAACACCAAAACAAACAAACAAAAAAAAAAACCAACCCAAAAACCAACAAACAAAACCAACAAGAGCAACAACAACAAAAACCAAACAAGAAAAACCAAACAAAAAAAAACCCAAACCCAAAGAAAACCAAACACAAACAAAAACACCCCCACAAAAACAAACAAACAAAAAAAACCAAAAACAAACCAAAAGAACACAAAAACCCCACAGAAGTTCCAGAATTTGAAAAACCTTAGGAAAATGGAAAAAAAAAAATTCTCCCTGAAGCACAGATTACTCAAAAATTCCCAGGACTTAAAACGTTTAATGAAGATTTGCATCATCAAAATCTTTTTGTTTCAGCAGCTGAACACCTCTGCAAGACTATGAACCACTGCTGTTATTGTTGTTCTTACAGAAGGAAGCTGCAGCATCTGATGCTAAAGCCTTTCTAGTACTTTTTGAGTTCCAGGTACCTGTTTTTAGCTGTGTGAAATGTCTGTATTTAACTGGCAGTTGTTCTGGTTCAGCTGAGGAATTGTAGGAGGCTGCTTATCTAAGAGTAAGTTTTTCAGCTTACGGGTTTACATAGTTGTTCTAGTAAACCCAAAAATGCTTATTCACGCTTATACTGTATAAAACTATGATAAATTACATCTAAAATCTTATTTAGCTTATAGATACTTTAGAAGAGACACTGAATATCCTGTTTTTCATAGGCAATTTCCTATCTCCTCCCTTTTTTGCTGTGTATATTCTTCAGTAGCTGGGCAAGCTGTGCACATCTCAGTGCAGTGTTCCTATAAAATCCCACCTATAACTCACCTTGGCACCTTAAATTCATATTGTTTACCTACTTGTGTGTGCCACACCCTTTATGCACCTAACCCTTCAAATATTAAGACAACCTTGCAATGTTCACTCATTTTAGGTGTCACTTTGGTATATGATGCAGGACAGGAATTAAACTGTGGGCCCTAACCTAAATAAAGGCTTCAAGACAAATCTATAGTTTAATTTTTGTTGCAGCCATTGTAATTTCCAAATGTTTCCATCAAAAAAAAATTAAATTAACTTACCATGAAAATATTTGTTCCTAGTCCTGGGTCTAAATATTCACTTCTTCAGTTGCCTCCTACTTAGCCTGTAGTGCATCACCAGATTTTTTTTCTGACAGTCACTTGCTTTCCCATCCATGACCTGCAGCACTTTATTGCCATTTGTGCTCACATAAAGTGCACCAGTGGTGTCTCTTGCAGCTTCTGAATAGATAATTTACTTTGGTCTACGCTTGGCCTGGCAGCTTTTCTCTTTAAATCTTCTGTATCAGTGGAAGCTATGACAAATAATCAAAGGCTTTCTACATCAGAGATTACCCAAATCTTAAAATTATTTTAAAAGCATGAAAATATTTAGTTTGGTTAACATTGATAAGCTACATTTCCAGCAACACTGAAATGAGTAAAGGGGCCGTGGTGAATCATACACTGTTGGTATGGTTTTTATTTGATCTTGGTCATGGAAGTATTATTTTCTTCTGAAGTCTGACTGTAATTTATTTGTCAGGTTGAATGGTCAGAGAGAAAGTTGTTCATTGACCCAGAGAAATGTATGGTGTCCTCATGATGATGGAGAACATAAAAGAGTCTCCTTCTTGGGAAATCTTAGAGTTGATAGGGAGTGTTTGAAGAAGAAAGTGTCAAAGAGACTGACAGCAACACGGACAAAAGGAGGAAGGGAAATAGATGATGAGAGGCTGAATTTGTTCTCTTTGGGATTTCACATTTAGGAATTTTAACAAAGAAAGGGTCATTATCTGGGCAGCATAACTTCCTGCTCCCATCCTCTATCTCTTCTTGTCCTTTTATGTAACTGAAAAAAAGCGTCTTTCACACAGACAAACAGTAGAGGAAGTGGAGGAAACACAGTGGACAGAGGAGAAAATCCCTCTGGCACCCAGCTTTTCAGTGCTCCCCGTGGGGTGGGATGTGGCAGCCTCTCACTTGCACCCTGGGTTCACTGCTCTTTGCAGTCTCCCTGTCCCTCTGAAGCTGGGAATTATTGGTTGTGCTCTTTTAGTGTTCTTTGGTTTTATTCTGGTTTTTTTTACTAGTTGCTAGGCTTCTCGAGAACTGTGCTAATTCTTTTCACAAGCTGTTTGGTCTGAGGCTACTCATTTACCACCCCAACCCTACTTAATCAAAGAGAAATTCCACCTTTTATTCATAATCCAATCGTAATATTATACATTAAATCAAATATTTGCTGTACTGTATGAAGCCCATACAGGTTTGCTGTTTGCTTTCTTTTCCATGGATGGGGTTATTGGATTGTACATCCCAGTAATACAAGCTGTGAAAGGCAAATAAGCTCTGAAGTTACATAATATTCTGCTGGCATTTGATTTATTATTTCTCTCCTTGGCCTCATCCTTAACCCTACCCACCTTAAACCTCAGATTCTTAACCTGGTCTAATTCAAATCCTCACCTCTTGCCTGGCTTCAGTCTGGTGAATCCCTTCTGATTTAGCACAAAAGCAACAACTCACATTAGACCCCTGGGAGTGGGGCTGTCCTTAAGCAGGGAACTTGGCCATTGGAATAAAAAAAAAAGGGAGGAGGTGAAGGAGTTATGAGGCTAACAGGAGGTCTGCAATGAAAATACTCAGAGCAGGAATGATGAACTACATAATTAACTCAGGTTCTATCCAATTTCACAACTCACTTTTGCAGTCCTTATGATTAGCTGTGGGTCAGTTGTCTAATTCTGCCACCTTGTTGTGCATCTCTACAACAAAACAGAGTGGGGTTTTTTCCATGACCCTCACGATTGTGCCAGTTTTATGGAGCAAAGTATACGCTCATAAAAATCCACAATTGTAACAGCAAGCTTTAATACAAAAATAATGATATTATATATGTGATGAGCTGCCCAGCTCCACACAGGAAAAAGGGACTGGTGAATCCAAGAGACAGGGGACTTCTCTTCATCAGAACAAGAGCCTGGGTGAAGGGTCTCCTCTATAAACAGCTCCTGTAGGTTGGTTGGTTGGCTTAGCAAAACAGCAGTTTGTGCTTCATTTAGAATTTCTGGAGTGTCTACCTTGGCAGGAAGTTACCAGGAGAAAAATACATGAACAGATGTAAGGTGTGTACATATATATGCAATTAGGTATTTGTGAAGTTTGCTGTACTTAAGGATTGTAAAACCCAAGAAAATGAGACACAAAAGAAAGGCTGTTTCCCTTGCAACTTTCCTCTGCAAATATTTAATAACCGTGTAATAAATCTTTACTAAAGAAAACAACAAGCAAAACCCTACTCTGAAGTTTACTGTGCCAAATTTAGAGACTGCTCAGCCATTAAAGTGTGAAACAAGGGTATTTCAGCCTTGATTTAATTGCAAATCTCAGCCCAATCTTAACTAGGGAGTCATTAGCAATACGCCATTATAAAAGAAATAATTCAGTGTATTTACAGTGCCTCAGTTTTCATGCCGTCCTCCCACCCTCAGTTGTACCATTCAGCAGGAAGGAGAGTTTTCTACTTGATAAGGCTCTGGATAAAAGATGTTACTGGCCAAAATCCAATCCTACCATTTATAGAGGTTATAGATTAAATTCTCCTGTTTCTTCTAGGTATATTTTTAACTGCTATATATATAATTCATGCTGGCAAGTATGTAGCATTTATACCTACTGTGTACCCTTAGAATGACCAATATTTATGCAAAAAGTAATACAATTTCTTTGAGGGTGTGTGTGAAATGCAGGCTGGTTTTGCTACAACTTGTTAACAATTCAGAAATGCCAGTGACAGGCAGATGTTCAGTTCTCTTTTTGTCTAAGGTTTTGGCAGATTGTTTTAGGGCAGTATTTGATTTTGCTGCATCTTTAAATTTAGCTCCACAAAGTTGAGGAATTCAGGCATTTCAGTTTCTGGTCCAGGTAAACAAGATGTGTGAGAACTCCCCTGACTTCCAGAATTGCACTTACAGATCTTTTCCTCATCCTAGCTGGTCAGTGAAGTGCAAACTCTTCTGATTGACTGCAAGTTTCCATTTATACAATGGTCCATCATACCCTTTGTGAGGGTCTTGACTGTTTGCTATAGGTCAGTCCAGAGGTAAAGCCAGCTTGCATGAGGGCAAGACTTAAAACATAGATTTTTTAGTTTAATGCCCAATAAATTTCATATGACACCTTAATTGGCTCTGCTATAGTTCTCAGTGGATTGAGGAGCAGTTTCAAGGACTGTTCATGAAATAAAAAAGAAATACTTTGATGTTATGAGAGAAAGGGTCTTGATCAGCAACCTACACGTTCCAGCCCTGATCTGATGTACATGAACGCTCAAAGGTCTTCCATGAAAGTGCTTTTGGGGCTTAATTATCTCTTACAAGGAGCTAAATATGGTATCAAAGCAGGATGGTCCCAGGCAAGGCAGGTGTAAGCACTTAACCTCACTCTCAGTTCAATTCCTGGGATTCAGTTCTTGTGAGCACAGAAATACCATTCTTGGAAAACACTGGGATGAGGTAATTCAGTCTCCCAGGCTGCAGGGTTGAGCTCTGAATCAAAGTTTACAGAAGAAATGTCAGTACTAGTATCTATTTCCCATAATTCATACATACATATATATATAAATATATATATATGTATAAGGGAAAGAGACTGAAAGGTGTGTTATCATTATTTCAGTGTTACTGAGAAGAGTTGTGAGTAGAATTAAATAGAAACTTAAGGTAAACATGTTGTGTTCCTGCACTGGAATGTAGATTTTGGCTTCCTTTATAGTCAGGTTCATTATTTGAACATATTTATTCATTTTTAATCAGTGTGCTTCATTTTCAAATAGCTTTGTACTTTCCCTGCGTGCCAACACTTTATGCTTTATTTAAAATTGCATGATAGAAGTGAATATCTGATTATGGAAGCCCACTGCAAAAAACACTGTCTGCTTACTCATTGTAAAAACAAATCAAACATCCAGACATGATTTTTAATACAAGCCTGAGATCAAAGGACAAAGTGGCTATGTTCTTCAGAAAACAGCAAAGAATCCTTATTTTAATGTATTTGAGCAGGGCAGGTGGCACTAGCAAATTACATTACAGTCCTTCACTAATGCAACAAGGAAAATAAGCAATAAAAGACACCTTGTTTGAACTCAGGGCTACAGTGAATAGTTGGATTTGTTTTCAAAAGCCCTGTCCTTGTCAAGGTACTGTCATTACAGACAAAACATTTTTGGTGCTTTCTCACACCTTATAACCTTTTCTTTTCAAATAAGGATCCTGTGCAGCTGCATCTTATTTATTTATTTATCAGATTTATTTATTAGCAAGGCTTCCAGGTAGTCAGTAGATGACAGGCAGTGGTTTCTTACAGGCCCCTGAACTGATTCAGGGTGTGAATTTTGACACGTGACAAGGAAGGAAATTATGTTCATTTTGTTACAGGCAGAGCTCTGTTGGGAGACTGAAGGAAAAGACTAAATTCCTGTGCCAGGAATCAAAACTCTCCGTACATTGGAGAGACAGTGGGTCCAAATAACTGCAAGAAATTAGTGTTGGGTTTGGAGGAGTTTTTTTGGGGGGCAGGGAGAAAGTGGGGAAGGATAAGAAGGCATGTCAGAGTTTCATGGCATTCCTACAGTGTATTTGACTGGAAATATTAATGCATATTACTTCATTACTGATCTAAAATTCACCCACATATGCAAGATGTGCTACAAAATAGTGAGCCATAAAAATAAATAAATAAATAAATAAATAAATAAATAAATAGAAGGTAGTAACATTGCACTTGATAAAAATGAACTAAATCCAGAAAAATTTAACTTGACTCAGAGCCAAAACACTTCATTTCTTTGGAAATAGCTCCTAATTGAAGATGAAAATAAACCAGATGCTAGAAATGTCAATTAAACACGTTTATTCAATCTGGTTTTTATAGTTTTTAGCTCTTCATACATAGACAGACTTCTGCTTTCAAATCATTACTAGTCTTTATTTTTAATTTTTAGGGAAAGGAATTATTTTTCTCCCATGGAGCATGACAGTGTATGTATGATTAGTATTTTCTTAAAGGCTATTTTGCATGTCATTTTCCAGCATTCAATAATTTCTTTTATTTAGTCATAAAAGTACATTAGAGATATCATTTTTAAAAATTTCTACAGTGGCTAATGCATATTACTGCTACCTTTACTGATCACCTGCTTGCTGCTGCACTATAAATACAAATTATAGAGTTAGACCCTGTGATAGCCTCTATGAAGACTCATTGTAAGATGAGAACCTGAAGTAGTTACACCTGAGAGACTTCAAAAATTTCATTTACTTTTCAGTGCTTATTCTGTCTGTTTTCAGGGTTTTTTTGAACTAAACAATATGACCTGGGAAGTCTGGTTTATTGTTCACTTCCCTGTTACATGTGTCCTGTGAGAAAGATTTGCCAGAGTTTTCTCAGGAATTAATATACGTCAAAACCTTGAAGATATATACAAATTGCTCTCTCTTTTTCTTGTTCTTGTTGTTTTGTTTGTTGGGGGTTTTTTTTAAAGAAAAGGACTCTTGCAAAATGTCACTCAGGAACTGTATTTGATCTTCTCATCTGTCTTCAGCCGTGCCAGGGAAGGTTTAGGTTGGATATCAGGAAGAAATTTTTTACAGAGGGAGTGCTCAGGCATTGGAATGGGCTGCCCAGGGAGGGGGTGGATTCTCCATCCCTGGAGGTGTTTAAGGACAGACTGGATGTGGCATCAGTGCCATGGGCTGGGAACCACGGTGGGGTTGGATCAAGGGTTGGACTTGATGATCTCAGAGGTCCCTTCCAACCCAGCTGATTCTGGGATTCTATGATTTTCCTTAAGGAATGGTTTTACTTCTTTGATGGAATGCTTTGAAAGGTTTGATAATCAAAATTTTTACATTTTGGCAGCTGATTGTGTAAAGATGCAGCTGAATTTGGTGCTTACCTGTCACGGGATGGGAACTGTGTGTGGTCTGGGGGGCTACAGGGAGGGCAGGAGCGGCTGCACGTCCTTCATAGAATCATAGAATCAGCTGGGTTGGAAGGGACCTCTGAGATCATCAAGTCCAACCCTTGATCCAACCCCGCTGTGGTTCCCAGCCCATGGCACTGATGCCACATCCAGTCTGTCCTTAAACACCTCCAGGGATGGAGAATCCACCCCTTCCCTGGGCAGCCCATTCCAATGGCTGAGCACCCTCTCTGCAAAGAAATTCTTCCTGATATCCAACCTAACCCTCCCCTGGCACAGCTGCAGACCCAGCCCTCTTGTCTTGCTGATGGTTGCCTGGGAAAAGAGACCAACCCCCCCCTGGCTCCCCCCTCCTGGCAGGGAGTTGCAGAGAGTGAGGAGGTCTCCCCTGAGCCTCCTCTTCTCCAGGCTGAACAGCCCCAGCTCCCTCAGCCTCTCCTCACAGCACTTGTGCTCCAGTCCCTTCCCCAGCCTCGTTGCTCTTCTCTGGCCCTGCTCCAGGACCTCAATGTCCTTCCTGAGCTGAGGGCCCAGAGCTGGACACAGCACTCCAGGGGTGGCCTCACCAGTGCTGAGTCCAGGGGAAGATTCCTGATTCTGATCCTGCTGCCACACTGTTCCTTCCACCACTCCTGTGGGGAAAAAGCATCATGCTCACACAGCCCACTACAACACCCTGCAACTCAGGAGAATTGTCCTGGAACCTCAAACCATTATTTGCAACTTGATTGTTCAGAGCTGGAACAGCCATGAGTTTGTTGTTCATAAAACCCCCACGAATTTCACCATGAGCCTCTCTCGCAGCAGTGAAGCATCTGTGAGTCAAACTGTTCCCCAGCTGTTCACTCCCTACCTGCAGCCACAAGGATTCCCAACAACAGGGAACAAACAGGCTGCTGCTTCCAATAAAACCTTCTCACCAGTGGCTGGAGTCAGTGTTCAGTGGCAGCTATCGATATTTTAAATTTCAGTTGTTTCTTTGCAGGCCACTCAGAAACACAAGAGGTGTTTTTCTTACCTTAAAAAAACTAAGAAAAAGGAAAAAAAAAATTTCCATTAGGAAGGGGGAAAATGAACTAGAGGCTGTGGAGAATTGAATGAATATCCAACAAAAGTTGTTCAGAGCTTATCTTCAAATGAGCAAATCAGCTCAGAAGTCCTTAATAAATGGCCTTATCAATAAACCTCAGAAACTATAATTTCTTTTTACAATGTGGATATATTTTAGGTTTTATTTAAAATCTTTTACTGATAACCAAATCTTCACAATCAGTTACTTATTTTTAAGGAACACATCACATTTACAGATTGGTGAAAACTATTTGAAGCTTTATTTGGTTGGTTCTCTGTTAGACAAGGACAATGGAAAAAGAGATCAGAGACTAACCAGTGACTTCACACCCGGAGAGAATTCCTTGGCTTTTCAAGGGTACATATTGTTAGTTTAAACTACTAGCACAGGATATCTGAAGATTGTCACGTTCAGATAAGAATTCTGAGACTTAGGACCTTTCCCAGGTTTCATCCCAGTCTGCCCAAGGTCAAGTCTTATTGCAAAATGCCCATGACTTTTTCATGTTTCAGCCTGTAAGACACAGGGAAGTACTTCTGTTTTTGAAAGCTTAGGCAAAATTAATTGATCTGTGCTGTTTTGGTCAGAGAAATACGTGATTTGCCTCTGTGTAATAGAGAACTTCTAGTCCCTCCACGCATTGGAACAGAAAGCTGTAATTTTATGGTGAGAACTGCCATGCCTCAGGTGTGATGGGTTCTTACTGACTTTAAGGGGGGTGCATTTGACAACGATGGAGTCATCATTTTCTCTATTTTCAAGAGATCTGGAGATTTTATCACACTCTAAATGTTAATTCATGATTTGAGCTCCTCTAAATTTCTCAGGTGGCAGCGACAGTGTAAAAGCAATTAGTGCATGGAAAGGTGGAAAAAAAATCCACTGTGACACATTTTTGGAACTCCATTCCCAGTGACAGCATATGATCCAAGAAGAGGTTTCAGCCCTTAAAAAAATGACCAGCTGAGTAAAATCTGCCATGGTGTCATTTTAGTTTGAATTTAAAAAACAAAATCAAACAGAAACCCTCAGTGTTTTTTATTTTATTCTAGCTTTGCTGTAATTTGCCTTTGGTATTAGGACACCTAGATTGATCTGATCACCTCAGATCATCTAACAGTGAAATGGACCTATTTATTTACTTTGAATTGATCATTTATTTCCTTTTCTTTTCCATTCTTTGGGTTTATGTTCTAACCACCCCCAGCTAAAGGTGCTGGATGGTTTGGCTTAAGTTCTCTCAGGAAGTTTTTAGATCAGCTTTTATATCAAAGGCAATACAGACAATTCAAATCACTTTTGTTTCAAAGGCTTCTCAGCTAGCTAAAATATTACATTGGGCATATAAGAACACTTGGCATTCATGTGTTTCATTTTTCCCAATGAATTAGTGAGCATTTCTGTCCCCTCCATTTAGAAGGTAAGGATTAAGAGGAACATCATACTGCAGGTGTTATTAGACAAAAACATTGGATATTAAGCCATTATTTGTGCATTAGCAAGTTTTCCCCAGGTAGGTTTTATCATTTCAAGACATTTTGTTTTGTGTTGTTCTTCTTTTTTCTGTCTAATCACCTCTAAAATTATGAACACTCCAAGAATAAAACATCCTGAATAGCAAAGCAGCTTGAAATATTCATAACTAAGAATGCAACTGGTAATGCTCATAAACAAAGTTGTTTGGAGACCCCTTTATTAATTTTTAATTTATTTTCAGTCAATTCCTTATTAGTTCCAAATTCCTGTAGGGGATTCTGTTAATTAGTCATGTGTAAAATATTCATTAAAAACAGCTTCCTATTTTCTTGTTTTATTGCAAATTTACATTTCTAATCTTATAACCAAAATAAATGCCATTGGGTAGAGAGACCACATTAATTTTGATCAAACCCTTGAAATAGAAACCCAGAGAATAAAAGATATGGTAATAAAATCATAGTTACATTGTGCTTCCAGCTCACTAGAAACAGGTATGCATATTTCAAACTGTTGTCTACTTCAGATATAAAAAAGAGATATTTTAGGAATTATTGCTAGGGGAGGAAAAAAACCCCAACAAGCAAAAGGAAAATCACAGTCTTCCACTGGGGCTTTCCGTGGGCATTTCCCCTTCAGAGTTTGATGGGTCTGGTTATAAAATAAAGACACTGCTTTTGAAATCTGCCCCAAAATGGAGGAAAAAATGTTCCCAAACAAAGTTTTTCTCCAATCACACCTTTTATCTAATGATTGAACAGAGGAAATGTGATTTCCTGTGCTTTAGTTGGATGACTGGATCTCAGAGGTCTGAACTCAGCTTTGCTCCTGATATCCAGTCACCTCCTGGCAACTCAATCCCTCTGGACCTCAGTTCTCTCTGGGTAAACCCTGGCTCGTATTTCTGGCCCTCTGAGTTCTTTGGTCTTGTCCTCAACTTTAAATGTGTGATGACACCACTGGAAAGTTTTGATTACTATTAGAAGTTAAACGTGTACAAATATTTCTGGAGGCAGAATCTTTGGATTGTCAGTTCCAATGTGTAGCAAAAGGAGAGGCTTCTGTCTTTCAACTGTGCCAAGAACTGCAGAACACTACTGTGTTTGGACCATAACCTTGTAATATTATGTTTATATTATGTTATTCCATTTATATTATGCTATGCTATGCTATAGCTCACTTCTATGGAGGTAGGGATATACCAGTATTTCTTCTTTTTCTCATCTACTTTGGTAATTATCAGCATAAGCATAGAGGAATAGTTCCAACAAATGTAAGCATTGATAAAAGTTCTGTGTGCAGATCAGAAGCCAAGCCCATAGCTTGGCATAGATTTCCATAAAACCAGGGACTATTATTTTCTCTCAGACATAGATTTCCATAAAACCAGGGACTATTATTTTCTCTCGATGGGGCACATCTCCCACTGATGTCAGGCATATGGTTAATTTGCTAAAATAAAGCCAGCTTGGTTTCCTTCTCTTTTGTTGTCAGGATGGCTGATACTCAAAAAAAAAAAAAAAAGGATATTATTTTTCTTCATTTTTCTGGAGAAAAGACACTAAAAAAGCAGAGGAGAAATACTCTGGAAATGGTACCTACTGTTGAGAAGCAAACTGTGAATATAAGTCATGGCAAAATGTTGTCCAAAGTCACGGTCTTGACTCTTTAATCTCTTTTTACACTAAATACAGAGAGGCTGATACAGTTTCCTGCCAGGAAGACAAGACAGGAAAAAGTAAAAACACGTCCTGTTAGAGGGACGGGAATGCAAAAATTTGTATATACAGAGGAAAAATCTAGAAAACATTGGACAAGAAAAACTAGTATTCCAGTCCCAGCAGATCTAGACTGGAAGTGGGATGACTGATTTCTGAATGAGCACACTGAGGCAAATCAGCATAACTTTGTTACTGTCAGCATTTCTGGTTTGAGGCATTTCTTCCCCCATCAAACCAATCCAGCTGAAGGAAAGTAGGGCTGGTAGGCTCAATGGCATCTCAACTAGGGCAATCTGCATTTCATGTTGAATTTCCATTTCATGAACCGCTTCTCCCTTTGTGATACCATTTACAAAAAAAATCCACTGGACATGAAATGCATAGTTTGTGGGATTCTAAATGTCATCAGGCAATTTAGAATTGCTTTGAAGCTTCTCTCTGAATTGGGAATGTTGCTGACCTGGATTCTCCCACTCAGTATTGCAAGCAGTCTGTCACGCTCCTGGAATTAGTGAGACACTGCAAGTGCTTCTGCTTGGTAGTGTTTTCTACTCAGCTCGAGCCAAGTACACATCACTATGCAGCAAGCATAGCTTATGTCCCCCTGAATTCATCCCAGGAGTAAACTGGCTTTTCAATGGCCATTTTATGTGTACTCTTCTCCTACTTCATCCACTTTATCCCCATCACTGCGTTTGTAATAATTTTCTAAGTAACACTTAAAAAATTGTTTTATAAATTGTGACTCATCATCTCTTCCCTTCCTTGACGTGAGAGCTCAAAACTGCTGCTCCATCAATACCCAGAGTCCTCCTCAGATGCATTTAACGTGTGTAACATTTTATATTGTATTTCTAAGGCAATAATTATATATTGCTGCTCCAAATTCCAATAGCAGATTTGATCAAGACCAAATTAATCACTGCCTTAAAATCATTAGAGATTATGTAGCACGGTGCTGGCTGAGCTGAACCATGACTCAGCCTGGTAATACTCTATCTGAAAACTAATCACCATCCACCATATCATCATCTTGAGCCAGCAATTCATCTCCATTATCTCAGTGGCTCTTCTGATTGCAACTAGATCAAAACATCTTGCTGAAGTCCAGATTAATTTTACCTCATCTTTTTTTTTGCTCAGCTCAGTATGTGGAAAAAGTCGATTGGTGATGTTAGCCTGAGTTCAGCAAACACCAGCCAACTCTGCTGAGATGTTTTCCACTCCATCAGTTCTCATAAATTAATTCCTCTGTGATCCTCTCAAGTTCTTCACCTGGAACAAAAGCCAGGTTAAAAGTTTACATGTCCCGGTCACTCATCCTTTCCACTCTGCTTAAACTCGAGCACCACATTTTGTTTAACACTTGGGGAGTGCAGCCTGGTCTGCAAAATCTGTCACATGCCCCCAGTTATCATCTCTGCCAGTCCCTTATCCCCAGGCAGCAAAGACCTTCAGATCCTGAAGTCTTCTTTGGTTAACTTAAGTGTATGTTTACATTCCCTTCACTGAAGAGCAGTTTTATGTCTTCCCTTTGTTTTCTTGGATTTTGCATCCAATGCATCTCTGCTTCTTATTCATTCCTATTAAAAGTGTGAAGTGTTTACACAGTAATTTTGCCATGCTTTAGACCTTGGTGGATGTTTCCCCTTCTCTGTCATTCAGAAATCTTCCTTAGCCTTTTGTTTTCCTTTCCCCTGGACATTTTTGAAAATTCTGTTCTTTTTTTTCTTTAATATTTCAGCATAGAGGAGTTCATTATATTTTGAAGCATCTCATTTTCCTCCTTCAGTTCTTGACTGCTAGAATGCATTTCAAGTGTGTTAGGGGCATTTTTAATCGTGCTCTCTCTCTCTCTCTCTCTTAAGAAGTGTTATGCAAATCTGTTCTGTACTTAATACACTTCTGTTCTGAAGGAGAAGGGTTTTAATGTTTCAGTTGAAATTCTTCAAATACAAAATCCACAATACTGAAATGTTAAATAATAAAAAGTGTGACTTTCCATCAGAGCAAAAGTTTTAACAAGGGACTTCCACAGGTCTCAATGAAATAATTAGGAAAGGAACAGTGAAATTTATTATTCCTATGGCAAAGTTACAAAGTACATCTCTTTGGAGACATTGTGTATGTATTTGTACAGAAACTGAGACAATTTCCAATTAGGCTCATGTTTTGATTCTTTTGCCCTGTTAATCCAGTCAGCCAGTACAGGGGCAAGTTGGTAGGGTTGAGTGCAGGAATGGCTGCCTTAATTCTCTCTTTGGGGTTTGGTGAAGATTCTCAATTTTTAATGTTTTCTGCATATTGCTGATTCCTTTTACCTACCTCTTTATTTATTCTTGATTTCACACTAGTGTTCTAGGAGGATAATTGTGCTAGGAATTTTATGCAACACACATGTTAATTTTTTTTCAAGGATATTGTGCGTTTGCTGTAGGCTATAATTGTTTTGGAAGATTGCACTGAATTAGAGAGAGCACTTTGGTTCAAAATGAGATGATATTGTGCCCTCTAGGACTCTCAAGATGTATATTTAGATCCTGCCTTGACAAAGACTCTCTACGTAACCTTGGCATGTCCCCTCATCTCTCTGTTCTTCATGTTTCCAGCTACCCAGCCAAGACAGAAATACTCCCCACCTCTCATCTTTTTGGGATAGATTGTAGCATGTTTTGGTGTTTTGCTTGATTTTTCCCCGGAACAATCACCTTGATTTTAGTGGGATAACTCCCTGCACGAAAACTCTGCAAAAGGCAATCTTTTTATCAGAGGTTTATAAAGCTTTAACCAAAATAATTTTAATGCTGTGTGACATATGTCGTGTCCAAGAAAACACTAGACAATTTTCTAACGAGTATGTCCTAATTAAAAGCCATAATTGAATGATGTCATGCTCTGAAACGAAAACTATCTGACAATTTTCTTATGAAAAGGTGTAACTTTTGAGCTTTTCCCCCTGTAAGCTTAATTCTCTTCCTTCAGCCCATAAGATCACTGCCTAGCTGTTTCCTTTCAAAAGTGTATTTCCCTGTTAGGAGAAGACATGTTATTTCTATCTGAAGTGCTTAATATCCCATATTGTAAAAACTTTCCCCAAGAGAATCAATCTTCAGCCTTAAAGGTTATTTCACTTTAGTTCGCAGCAAACCACAATTTCTGCCGTTTGATCCCTTCGAGCCGGGGAGTTGGGGAAGATTATACATGGTTTATACTGCATGGATTTTTAATGTTTCACACATTAGCTTTTAAAAATTGCCTTCGCATCCCCTGTATTGATTTTCCGTGGCTCCCAACGTACGGCACCCGCTGAGTGGCTTTGCCAAACCCTCCCGATGAAAAGATGAGACAGGAATCCTCAGCAGGGGCAAAGACAACCACGGATTAAAAAACCCAACATCCAGTTGACCGTTTTTCTTAAACCTCATTGTGAGCTTTTTTTTCTGTTTTGGGGTTGTTTTTTTTTTTTCTTTTTATGATGGCATGCACAGTATAACTGCCTAAGGGCACGCTTATTATAGACTGTATTTTAAAGCTGATTAAAAATAAATTCTCCATGCCTGTCTGAAACTTATTCCACAGAGAATCTTGTTTCATATCAGACGAGTAAAAGGATCTGTTGCTTATGTTCACCTTTTACCTCAGCCCGCATTTCAAAACTCGTATCAAATTTCCATTCCACTCCGTTCATTATCCAGTCTTTCTGCTTTCATCAGAGAAAGCATTATAATGACTGTGACTTTGAAAAGTTTTATAATTAATGTGTGCATGGGCGCATATATATTTATATATTATTTTATTTTATTTATACTCCACATAAGAATTAGGCTATCAGGGCTGACAGAACGATCCTGGTACCATAATAAACACACTTCTCCTCGCAATCATTCTTCAGCACACAGGACTTGGCAAACTGTCAGATGGCAGGAGGAAGAGGTAAAGCACAGAATCTGCAAATTCTGGCCATGCACGTGGGAATAGATTCTGGACTTTCCAAGAAACTTGTGGAGCAAATGAAACCTGGCAGGATCCATGCGGAAATTCGTTTCATCTGTTTTCATTTTGCACTGTCTGTCATCTAGTTTTTGATCACTAAATGGAAAAGAAAAATGAAGTTCTGCCATATGCATTCTATAAATTTCAATTTAGCTATCAGGTGTCACACCTGCCACAATTTTGCCTTTTTTTTGCTGCGTTTCAGACAACAGACATAATCATTTGTTTGTGTTACCGACTCTGGCTTGGGAAAGTTTATTTATGGTAGTGTTTGCAGTAAATCTGCTCATTTCCAACCACTGCTGTATAAACCTACCCCTTGAAATATAGACAGATATGTCAGCTTGTGCAGGAAACATATTGTACAATGTTAATTAAATGGCAATATTTATAATCTCTGCTCCTCCACTGCAATGCCCTGAACCCTGAAAGTGGTTGCTGTGACATTTTGAACAAAGGTTCACACTGACCCCACACCCACAAAGCCTCAATGCATCTGCTTTTTAACAACTCACTCACTGTTTATTTAATATATCCAGACCTGACTGTTCATACCTCAGAAGAAGGACCCTGTGCAGGGTAAATTTATGCTGTTATTAGCCAGCAGGATTAATAGCAGCAAGTTATCTCTCCATGAGCTGTCAAATATATTTATGCTGGAACCTCTTCTTCCCCAGTTGTGGTTGGTTTTTTTTTTTTTTAATAGAAAAACATAAAAAAATAAACTTGAAAAATTCATAAATAAATTAATCTCCTTGCCAAGTCTCAGGAGAAAGCTAGGTCAAATTTTGTTGGGAAACACTGATTGGGTGGCAATGAATTTTTCCTTGGCTCCATTTCAATTTCTCTGAATTGTTTTTGTCAAGAAGAGATTGATGGAAATTTAAATAAAAACCGAAAGAGAAGTTAAAGTGCTTTGCTCTGATTCAATATCTTGATATTTCAGTATTTCAATTTGAAAGGATTTTTCTACTTGAAGATTTTTTTTCTTTGCAATTTTAATTTTTCAACTGCTATCTTATGTTTTCAGGTAGTTCATGCTTTCTCATTTTGACTCAGGTGTTTTGGAACTGTTTCAGGGGCTTTTGGAATTGCTGGAAAATCAAAAAAGGTTCATGAGGTTCTACACAAAGTAGAAACATAAGCCTATTGATTCAACTTTTTTATTTCCTCTTTTCATATTATCTCCTTTAAAGAATAAATCTCTGAGCTATAATGTGAGACCAGGTATGCAATGCAAAATGAAAGACCAATCTATTAAATATTATTCCAGTAATAAAACACAAGCCATATAGCAGTAATATTAATGAAACAGCATGATACCATGAATCATGATATATACCTGAGTATTGTTATTTTGGATTATAGGATCATGAAGTCTTTTTTTTTTTCAGTTGGGGGTAGGTAGGAGGAAAGATTGACAAATGCATTCTAGTTCAGCTTTAATTTATACCATAATTTTTAATGACACTTCATTGCAAGATTTTATACTTGCCCTTGGATAGATGAGGAGTTGACAGGCTTTCAATTAATTACAGTAATTTTGAAAAGTTCAGATTTAGACTCTGATAAATGTTGGTCCAGGATTTGAGAAAAAAACAATTCACTTTGAGAAAATAAGCAAGAGGATTCACAGGGGGACAGAGAATATCTGTAGGGTGACTTACTGGATATGTAATTTTAAAACTAACCTACCTGAGTCATAATGAGAAAGCAGCTTAAGCATATTGATAAGCATTGTGCAGAGGGGCCAACATCCTCCTCGTGCACCCATAGACTCTGTTGCACCCATCTAAAGGTGAGTGTGCCACTCAGCACGAGTTTATGATCCATAAATTTATCTTCTTAGAGTAGAAATTCGGAAAAATGGCAATGAAACGAAAACAGCAATTCCCCTAATGGGGTGATGGTTTGATTGGGTTTATGCTTTCCTTTGACTTCCTGGTATTCTACAAGCCTGTGTATAATACAATTTATTGCAATTTCCTTCATGGAGCAATGGGAAACCTCCCTGTGTCAGGGATATTCAGTCACTGCCAGCCCCAGCTCCTGCTGTTGGACACAGTGTATTATACCTGCATCTCTAAGGAAGATGAAGCATCACATGGCCATTAATAAAACTGTTGGACGTATCTCTGGCTTTTTTAGAAGCTGGCAGACTTAATCAATTAAACTCCCATGCTGTATTCGTGGGTCAGGTTTCTTATGGTACAAAGATTTGTGTTCCAATTAGTGCTTGCAAAAAAGTTTTCATCTTAACCTGGTCAGTGATGTTCCCCCCTCCCTGGTGTCTGTCCTATTCCATGGAGACTGCAGCCATGTGTCAGCAAGAGCGTCTCTGTGACCTTCTAATTGAACAAAACTCTCTTAGGCTTCCTTGCAAATCTTGAGGGTTAGATTTAGGCTTAGAGTTAGGCTTAGGCTGAGGCTTAGGTTTAGGTTTGAGAGAGTGAAAGAGCCCAGAGCCCCAGGATACTGGGGCTGGAAAATGCACGCCAGGAGGATCAAGGTGGGGCCCCAACATTGCTGTCTCCACACTTTCTAGTCTGGCTTTGTGTTAGGGTTAGGTTTGGGTTTCAGAGAGTGAAACAGCCCAGAGCCTAGAACCTCTGGTGGCAGGGGGAGCAGTTTCTTACTGTTTTTTGAATATAATTACAAAAAAACCTTCAATATTTTCATTTTGTGCTGTATAAGATGCTTATTTCCTTGCAACACTTGTTTATTTATGTAGGCATATTGTGTTGAATTAACTTCAGCTTCTTTGACTTAAAGTGCCTTGAATCCACACACAACTTTTTAAAGAGAATTAATTGGCATCATAGGTCCTTTGTAATTAATCCTCCTTAAGGCTGAGGTAATGCAGCTTTGCAGCAGGTCTATCACTTACCCAATTACACACTGATTGCTGTGCTCTCTAGTCCTCCATCTGGACATCTGTAGAGCTCTGGGACTCAAAGAGCTGCATGCTCAGTCCCATCTGGAGGGGTGTCACAAAAGCAAATGTCTACAAGATGTTGCTGTAGTAAATAAAGCCGAGATGGTAATTCCTGCTCCTGCTCCCTGTGCCAAGTCCAAGGAAAAATGTTCTGTGATAGTGACTGAAGACAAGACAGGACCAGGCCTCAGTCAGTGCTCCCAACACCTGCCTGTTTCCTTGGAAAATGGAGAGCACTTTGGCAAGGCATTCTGCAGTGCACACATACAGTGTGCTTCCAACACACAGGAAAGTTTCTCAAAAATCATTGTATACAACCAAACAGGAACACAAGAAAAGCTGGCAGATTCCCAAGATACCATAACGAGAGGAAAACACCCTTTCTGCATAAATGCTGAGATCTGACCAGGTGGAGACTCTTCACAGTGATCATAAATTGTATGACCTGGCAGAAATTCTGTGACCTGGCAGACGAGTGAGAGCTCTTCAAGCGGTCATTTCTGTGTCTGTGTTGGGAAGCTTGGAAAAGTCAGGACTGGAATCTGGAGCTGTGGGTCAGTGCTATGGTGCAGAGACAGAGCATGGGGGCCGAAATCTGTGTGGCATCCTCAGATCAGAACGTGTAGCTGTGGGCATTGATGGGCTAATGTGTGAACCAGGAGCACTTCTTAAGAAGTTTCAGTAATTCTTAAAACATTGTTTATGCTGCAAAGTGAGATGTGTGGGTGTTATAAAGGACAGCCCATGGCAAGGCAGCCAGCTTGTTTTAGTGTGCCCAATTTCAAGACAGACTTTATTTTGTGAGTTGTCTAGGATTTCTTCCATTTGTGGGCCATTACAGACCCAGCTTAATTTCCTTAATGCCTGTACAGAACATCCATGCTACCGAGTACACTCCCTGCTTCTGGTTGCTGCCTTTCAAGTTTTTCCCTCTTGGGTATTTTTGGCAATGAGGGTATCCCACTGCTTGAAATTATAGGGAGGAAAAGGTTTTCATGTGGATATTCTGTAGCTTTAAAAGAGGACCAAACATCTTAGTAGGATCATCACCTTCTCCAGCATAAAATTCTGCAGTGCTTTTCCTCCCAGGATTTCATCCTACCAGGCATTGACAGCTCGCCAAGGAAAGCACTTTCTGAACACATTTGCAGAGAGAAGCCTCCAAGAAAAGAAAAAAAAAAAAAAAAAAAAAAAAAAAAAAAAAGAAAAAAAACCACACCAAAACACAACAAACCACAAACCACACACTGCTTTTTTACTTCATCCTCCAGATTTCCTGCTCCTGAAACCATAATGTTGCTCCTCCAAAGCTACAAAGCCAAATCCATCCGACCGTGTGAGTGCCAATACACGACATTATCCTGTTTATATTAAAGGCTGCTGCAAGTGAGCAGTGTGTCTTCCAGGCTGCTCTCATGGCAGTTTAGAAATAGAGCTGGCAAAACACAGCTGAGTTATGGCAGTTTAACACAGCCAGTCTCAGGCCTCCTGCCAGTTGTAGGAGGCGTCTCGTAAAGAACGGCGAGAAAAATCACGGGGCTGAAGTGCAAAAGTTTGCAGGGGGGGTTCCTTGCCAAAATTGCCAGCTACGAAATCAAACAAATAGAACCTGCAAACGAAATGGTTAACATGGGAATTTCTGTAAATCAGCTTTAGGAAGCGGAGTGGAAGCCCCTGCTTCCGTTTGACGTAGCCCAGCACTCACTTCTTTGCCTCGTTTTAAAATTCCCATGTAAGCAAGCCTAGTATGCTAATAAAATACCAAGAAAACTTAAAGTTTAGAAGGCATTATTTTTATCCAGAGTAGCTTAAATCAGTTTCTTTTGGCCTTGTATACCTTACGTCAGAGGGCAAGAAATATCAGACATTCGTTATTTCATCCAGCGTCTTGAACACACACATAATTATGTATTTTAAAGAAATGCTTAAAACATCTTTTTCTGGTAATGTACACCAGTGGGAGAACCCAGAGAAAAGAATAAATTACAAGCATGCATAGCAACCACATGTCAGTTTAAAAACCATGAAATAACCAAGCATGAAGGGGGGAGTTAAGGGATTACATGTGGAAGAAGTAACTCTAAAAATTGTATTATTCTAGGTTTTAGTCCCACCATTATCATTATTTTTAATGGTGATTTTATATGCTGTTGAGTAATAGTTTGTCCACATCCTGGCTTTTATCGAAGGAACTGCTTGCACAGCAATTGTGCTGGCAATAATCTCTAATACAGTTATGGTCACTTAATTAAACAATTTGGAAGTTTACTTTAGGTGACATTTCAAATTGAAATCTCAAGTACGTTATTCTATCATGTTCCCTCTTAGTATTGTTCAGTAAAATACTGTATTCAAGGAAATCCATGAAATTACAATTCAAAGGCTGTGATAAGAATGGATTATTTTTCTGGCGTTTTTAGCTCTCATTACAACTTTTGTTGCAAGACTAAGTCTACAGATTGAGTATAAAGTATATCAAGCTTTAAATTCAGGGATAAGTCATTGTTAGGACAGAGAATTTTGTGATAACACAGGCAGTAGATTAATCCACTCTGATGACAGCCTTGCAAGTCTATAAGGAACAGAACACAGAGCAAGATTTATCCATTGCACTGACAAGGACAGTGAGGGGAATGGGAAATGGAACAAAATTAGTCCATTTGCATGACAGCCTAAGACTATAATCATATGGTTCCACTCAAATCCTACAGTAATGGAACATAAAGAAAAAGCATGAACAAGGCACATCATTTAAAATTATATTGTGCTCATCAACCTTTCCAGTGCCTGCAGAAAACATAATCAGGGAAGAAAAATTAATTTCAGTCTGCTAAATTACACTGTAAATACAGAGGGGATACAGCAGAATTGTTCAAGCAAACTTATTCATGCAGCTTTCAGAAGTTTGGATAAATTCATGCTGCTCTGTATTCACTAAGATGAGACTATCAAACTAGATCCTCAGCTTGCATAAAGCAGCAGAGTTCCCTCGACTTCAGTCAACTCAAAATCTTAAAATCTCCAAGGAAACCTTCTCCTTGATAGGGAGGCTTTGAAAATACTGAAACAAAAGATAACTCCAGATACCTGGGGGAGAATTTTAAAGAATGAAGGTTGGCAAACAATGTGAAATATAGAATAGCAAATGTATATATCCCTCTAGTTCCCTGAAACACACTGCATCCATTTGTGTGTCCAGATATTTCTAGGATCATGGCTATGAGGCTGTGGGGAAGGGATTTGTGAGCTGAAGTCCAGCATATCTCCATTTGAATTAGTTAAAGCAGCTGTGATAAGTGCAAGGGTTATAACACATGTAATATATCAAACATATACTATAAATCTATAGTTGGTTTATTCTTTAAATAACGCAAACTAAGGTGAGGGCACCAAGAAAATATGATGTCACTACTGGAAAGCTCTTAAATGCTTTGTCTAAGGGTCAAAGTCAGAATTGCATTAATTTAGTCATGAACCTTTGCACTTTCTCATCTAAACAATAGAATCTCATTTTAATTTCCTTTCTTTTTCCACGTTAAATACAGGCATTTCTGTGAAGGAAGTTGCATATGAGTATCTGCACGTCTCCTTTCCTGCAATCTTATGAAAAAAGCTCTGTCATATGGTATAATCAGCACTGGCTGTGCCACACACATATAGCAGCAGTGGGTTCTGAGAATATTTTAAATATTTAATCTGAAAACATCTGAATTACTAAGTGAAGACTTCAATGTAACAGTCCAACCAGTACATAAATAGACTCATTGTATTTTAGTTCTTTTAAAGAGCAAGCCCTATAGCTGTGCATAAGCAAAGTTTCCACCAACTTTAGCTTGCAGGCAGGAGTTGCCTGCCACACCTGGGGGTTCACATGCACAGCTATGTCTGACTGAGGCAAACATGGATTTCTAGCTGCTTTTTGAGCATTGCAAATTATATTCTGTTCTGTTTTCGTTGTTATACCTACAAGCAGACCTTAAAACAATTCAGGCTAATCTCCCAAAAGGCCCAATGGTCCTCTGTGAGTGTGTGTGAGAACTCTGACGTTGTGTTCACACGGAGCTTGATGTGGAGCATAGATCTGAATTTACTGAAACAGCTGACAGGGCTCTTTTTCTTATATGCACACTTAACATAGTATTGATGCCATTTAAAATTAATATGGAATAAAGGATGGGGGCAATCAAACCAAACTGCTCACCAGCTACCTGTGTTCAGTCTTTTGGCATTAGGAAGACAAATCAATTTAGTCACTCTGCTACAACAATGTTTCTTATGCATTTTTGCATTTTTGCAGATTCCCTGCCTCATTCACAGGCTTTGCTTCTGTTTTCCCTTCCCAGCATCTACATGGATTCCCAAGACAACCTCGGTCTGGGTTAGCACTGCTGTACAATGCAGAACATTAAAATTTCTAAGGGACTGGATGGGTTCTTAGCTGCTCTTACAAAAATAGCTCCTTCTTTTGTGATGGTGATTTATGACACGTCTCATTATGTTGTTTCAGAAACACACAGGGCAGTGTTTAAAATGCAGTTGTGAGCAGTGCAGTCTCTGCTGTGTGGGTGAGGGAGACTCTTGATTCTTGAATTGGCTGAGGTGGTCAGGGACCCGTGGTGTCACATGCAGGTGGAAATTCTTGGAGGGATTATTCGTAAATGGGAATAAGATGTGAATATCCTGGACGCATTTCCACCAGTAAATCTTTAGCACTCAGTTGTTTGCAGAAAGTGAACGAGGGCTGGTCACGAGTGCTGTGAAAATGGAATTTGCTTTTAACTTCAAATGAATATTCATGAATAATTTCCTCCACTATTTGCCTACCACTCATATTTAATGATATGGGAAATGGAATGAATAACAAGGTGCTGAAATTTGCTGACAATACACAATTATTTAAGTTAATATAAACCAAGGAGCAAAGTAAGGAATTTCAGGAGGAGCTAATAAAACCTGGGTGACTGACTAACAAGATACCAGATGAAGTTCAATGCAGATAAGTACAAGATAATGAACACTGTAAGAAATAATTTAAACTACTTGTGTGTTTTGGAGGGGTGTGAATTAGCTCTAACCTCTGGGTTAGGATGGATGTACTATGCTGCAGAAGTGAGGGAGGAAAAGTGCTGCAAGCCAGGGGCGGGATAAGCCCAGATCAGAAAGACATATTCAGTCCTACTGCAGCTGTAAGCAGGGCTAATGTAAGATAGAAATAGGGACCTCTAGAACTGTGTGCAGGAGTGTAAGCTGGGGGGAAAAAATCACTAGATTTATTTATTTATAGTTAATTTCTCTTGTTGGAGGTGGAATTGCATCAATTTAAACTAAAAGGCAACTCTGAAAGGACATAATTAAACAACTCAGGAGGAAAGGGCAGGCACCTGTGAAAAGTGGTCTGGAGGATGCAAGATAAACTTGTAAGTCTACTTTCTAAGTCGAGAGAGCATCAGCATCATACAAAACATGCAACTCTGTAGTGGGCATATTTTAAGCTTCAAGACATGCTGAAGTCCAGCATCAAACATTAGAGAATATACAGAAAGGTTTAGCAATGGGTTATTAGGCTTATATTAAGATGTTAACAATTTCATTGAAGCAATTGAGATCAATTGCTGTGGTGGTCTCTAGCAGAGGGTCAAACCAGCAAACTACTGGCTTTAATTTTAAACCACAGCAACAGGACTCGCCAGAACTCAGCCATCAGTACTCCAACACCACAGAAACATGAGCCTCTAGCCTGAAGTGGGTGAGAACATGGCTCCAGGTCAGTGTTCCATGCAGCAACAAAGCCTGAACTTTTCTGTAGCTGCTACAAACTCTCCGCCGTGCAGTATCAGAGTCCAGAGGAAGCTCTTTGTGGAGTCAGTCCCCATGAGCAATGCACTTTACCAAGTGACTGGGATGATAGAAAAGCAATTAGATAATAGCAGGTTTGCCTGAGGACCTGTCCCTCCTGTTCCTCCTCTCTGTCAAGGCATTATCTGTGCTGCCATTGAGTGGAGAGACTTCACTTGTGCTCTGTGAGGTACTGCCAGCTTTCCTCCAAACTTTACAACTATCATGTTCCTGAAACCTTAAATGGAGGAGATGATATCACAGAGGAAGAATGTTACAGAATAATTTAGTTCTTGGCCCATGCATCTCAGAGAACTTTCTGCCTAGGAGGGGATGATGCAAAAAGTCAGGTTTTGTATGGTTGTTGTTTGTAATGCAGGTGTTTGGGTTTGACTTACAGCACTCTTGGCAGTTCATATGATGAACTTTCCACTCTAAGTCCTAAATGATCATTCATTATTTTCTTCTTCTGGGTATTATTTTGTTCCCCGCCCTGGTCCTCAAGCATTTTTCCTTCTGCAGGAGCTCTCGGATAGGAAATGCACACATTCCTGAGGAGTCACTGGGAGAAAGGATAAAGGGATGCAGCTGGGGGAAGATGGTAAGGAAGGAAAGAGGGCAGGGGCAAGAGAGCTCTGGCCATGGCAGGACAGTGAGAAGAGGGGCAGAGCACAAAAGCAGCAGAGCACCACCAGTTTTCTGAGCTGTGATTCAGGGCATTGCTGACTAGATCCTTGCTTAGGATCTAGTCACCCCTCAATAGATATGGAAGTTAATTTGATAAGAACCCAAACCCATATCATAATTTAACCATTTTTTTAGAGTGTTTCCTGAGGAGAAAAAAATCAGAGTGGTTTTTGTGGAACATTTTCCTGCTGGAAGATTGACTGTAATGTTGTGAGGGTAGGCACCTGGACAGGTCAGGCCAGCACCGTGTGGTAGGCAAACAAGAAGTGTCAGAATTCTTCTCCCATGTGGAAAAAAAGAAAAAAAAAAAAGATGTAGTTGTGGTCTTGTAGGAGCCAGTCTGGTTGTCTCGTGGTTCACATATTAGCACTGCACTGTAAGAGCACTTTGCTTCTGATGCCCTGCTGTAAAATGAGTGTACTAAAAGCAACTGGTAGTCTGGCATTTCATTGGTGTAATTATTCATGGAGTTCACTCTATTCCTTCTGCAGAGATGTGACTACTGTTACAATTCCACCATAGCATGACCAGTCCCAGGAGAACACAAACAGACATGGAAACTGAATTACTTTATCCCTTTTAGCTGTGGGGATCTTTATTCTCGGTCTGTGCATCTCTGCTGTATTAGACCAGAGGCGGAAACAGAGCTGAATTTCAGGGTGGTTAATCTGGCTTTCAGAAACATTGCATTCACTTCAAATTCCCTCATTTCATGACTTCATCCAGGGTAAAACAAAGAGCAGAAAGAAAGTGGCTCTGAGCACTGAAATGTGCCATTTCCTTGAGATGGACACAGCCACGCAGATTTAGGAGGATGTGTGCATGCATATGTTTATGTGAGCTGCTGTGTTTATTGCTTCAGAATTGCCTGAAGTTACATCATCCCAAGAGGTATATTCAGCCCTGTATGCTCAGGTGGAATATGATGTTTGCACATAAAATGATAAGGATTTGTGAAGCACTCAGACAGGAAGGTGAGGTGACACAGTTATAAAACAGACACTGGCACTACTTTGGGGCTGGAGTCCTCTGAGTTAGGCTGCCCTGTGAGAGACTAGTCTGTGTTTGAAAGATATTTTCAAATTTTAACCAATCGTGGAAATTCATTATTTTATCTGACATTTAAGTACATTTTCAATTTTATCCAGATTTTAAGGACTAGACAATAAAACCTCAAACTATACTGACTCTAGTAACAAGGATAAATGAAACATTTCTGAAGTATTATAAAGACCATATGAATTCTTGAAGAGATAGGATTTGGTTTGAAACCAATAAATAAATTTGATACATTAATAAAACAGCAAGCATCATAAAAAAAGCTTTATCCAATGCATTTGTGCATCCTCTGTTTTATATCACACGTTCCTTTTGGCAGCAAACTTGGTGATTCAAGAGAACAGTCATTAGTCAAAAAAAAAAGCAAAGGCTGACAGATCTTGACCATATTTTTATTGCTGGCATTAAGTATTTATCATCCCAATTCGGCAACTGATACTTTTACATGCTTATGTGATAGAGATAAATGTGTGTGTGCATGCACATGCATGTGGCTATTCTGCACATGCGGAGTGGATTATATTGGAGCACCAAATTTGGTGAGATTCTTTGTTATATATTGTGCAAGCAGTTCAAATTCTCACCAAAGGAATTAATACCTTTAATACAGTAGACCATGCTTATATTCATTTAAAAGAAACACACCTCATACCAGCTCTATTCAGGTTTTGCTCCTTTGTTGGCATCATAGGCAGTGTTTGGAATGAAACCTGTTGCTCCATATTTATCTGTATTTATTTTTTGAAAGCTACCTAAGACTGAGCTCTAGGAAGTCATCAGCTGTGGGTGTTAGCTTCATAGCATTGTCTGCACAATCAGCATCCCACTTACCTTTAAAATCATCACGAATAAACACATTTTTTCATGATGCAAAGCTTGGAAATATCCAATAATTTATAAAAGCAGGATGGTGTCTTCCTATAAGTTCACCAGCAAAAAAACCAACTTTAGAATTCTATAGTCACACGTAAGATACTGTAATCACAGTGATCAGTAACCAAAAATATGTGGTTTGAAGTCAAGCATGTTAGTCTGTGTATATTCATTTACTTATGCCCTCCTGACTCAGTCATGCAAAGATAAATGAGCCCATTTATAAAATGAACAACACATTTAAGTATAGAACTGGGGCTTTGCTTCCCATGTAAGAATGGAAAGACTGTCTTTTGAAGTGTTTCCACAAGCCATTTATTTTTAATGTTTCTTTATTTCAAGGCAAGCAGACATGGATTCTGCAGTACTGACTTTCCACATTCTTGTAGCCATTTTATTTAGACTTATTCTCCAGTCTTCCAGGAATATGCATGTTTGTCCATGTCCCTCCTCTCTGCCTACAAAGACAGGCACCCATCAATACTTCAGTTTTGTGACACCTCAATATTTTTTTCTCAGCATATTTTGAAAATTGTGACAGCACAAATTTGAAAGTGTCTGCTTTCTCATGTGTTCACCTGCTCATCTCCACTTGTTTAAATCCTATCCCTGTGTGCCAATAGATATTATCAGTAAATCCTCCTGGTTTAATCTCCAAAATGTCTCAGAAATCTCTCCTTTCCTCTTCATTCTCCCCATAAAATCTTTGTCAAGTCCATCCTTCTCCACATCCATGTCTACTGCGACCTTGCTGTCCTCAGCCTCTAAATGACACTCACATTAGCCAGTTTTTAAAGTAGTGTAATGCAAAAGTAATCCACTGCTCCCAGTATTGAGATCTCATTAAGATATTTGTAAATCCCTCTTCTTCTCTGTCTCCCTATTGCCTTCTAAATCTGATCGAAGCTCCTTTTATCACCCAGAGTTCCTCCTGACCTCGCCTACCTTCTGCTGTCCTTGCTCTGTTCTTCCACATCTTTCTTCTTTATGTGCTCCCTGCTCCATTGCCAGTCACAGTGTAAACCATTTGCCAATTAGACCTGTGCACTGCCCTCGATGCCATCCATGATATCTGGGAGTGGAGTCACTATTCCAGATGGAAAGTATTCCCATGTCATTGGCATAGTCCCCTTTATAAGTCACCTTTATAAGTTTGAATCACTGACTACTAAAAAAGCAAGTTATCACGAGTTTTCCTAAAAAAAGGAAAGGAGATATTTGTCTTCTAATAGTAAGAATATTGGTTTATTCTGAGTAATCCACAATTTCTCTTTAGGCCTTGAATCAGAAAATGAATTAAAGTTTTTACTCTAAATTTACTATCACTGTGATTATGAATTTGCTCTCCAAACAGTCTATCCAAACACCCCTTGCAGAAAACTGATGTCTAAACCATATTGAAATATTCATCTCTTACTTTTCAAAAATACGTTTCCAGCTCTTCAGACCTGAATTTTAGGTTGTAACTTCCTACTCTCTCCTCTTGCTTACTATTAAAACCTTTTAGCCTGGGGAATAAAAAGCCACAGGGCGATAAGATATAATTTCTGCATTATGGGTTTCACAGCCCTTATTAGTGCACTGAAGTTTAGCAGCAGGATCTGTCAGTTCAGACCAGCCAAGTTTACAACACAGTACAAGGGACAGGACGTGCAGATCAAAGCTCTGCTCAGGTCATCTGATTTTCTGTTCCTCTGTCTCCGTGCATTAGATTACGGGAAAACTTAACAAAACAAACTAATTCCTAGTCCCTTCCTCTCTTACCCTTTAAGTCCTGTCCCCCTCACAAAGTCTTCCTACACCTGCACCCTTTGTTCGTTTTTCTGCGGTTCGTCAAAAATTAACATCCGGTTCCTGGAGCTTCCTCTCTCTTTGCCAAAGTGTTCCAGGGGTGCCTTGTGCCAACCAGACCCCTACATGCCGTTCCTACACCTCACACCTCCCTGACCTGAGCAGAGTTTAACCCACTCAACTCCAACCAGCACTGATCATGAAACTGGAAAATGACGGAAAGCAAATTGTTCCTAAAAAGTTTAGAAAAAATGTTACCACATCCACCTCCAGAGATAACTCCTAAGATTGGGCCAATAATGCTTTCCCACCTGGTACCTGCCAAAGTGCCAGCCTCAAAACTCTCCAGTCAGACATGGCATATTTTGCCACAGTGACATCCCACAGCCTCAAGTCTGTTTTATTTAGTTTAGAGAGATTCTCCACTCTTCCAGCACTGTGCCTGCTTCACCAAATTGGTTATATTGAATATATAATAAATATAATGAATATATAATAATAAATATATAACTATATAAACATGTATATATTAAATATATATAAAAATATATAAATAATAATAAATTGGCTATATTGAATATGTCCTATTACACAACACCCTATTTCAGTCCCACGAACTCATAGAAACTTGGTTCTTCTTGGGCTCCTGAGATTTCTGGCCATACAATTGTCTTCCTGCCTCTTTCCTCCCTGCCTATATGTCTTTGTTTTCCTCCTGAAGTGGAGTTCAGTGATTTCCTGTACCTCCCTTACAGCCCATGACCCTTAAAGCAACATTGCCTAGCTGCACTAAGGATCCATCTCAAAACTGAGGAAAGCCGTGGGAAGAACAACCGCAGTCAGTCAAGACTGAACCAAAAAAAGGAGTCTTGGGGCTCACACATACTCCTCTCACCAGGAAAAGGTGGAAGGAAGCTTGTAGACCGTTACCTCTGAGGTCATAAACTCTGAGCAAGTTACTAATCTCCTCCACCTCTTCCTCACCCTCCTTCATCTGCTGCTCCATTCTGCTGCTGCTCCTGTACTTCTCCTGCCAGCAGGCTGCTGTCACCCCTTCCAGCTTCATCCTCCCCCTGCTCCAGACCCGCTCTCCCAAACAGCTCCTTTACCCCGTGCTCCTCTAACCTCCTCAACCCGAATCTTCCCTGACATCCTCTGCAGGCTCCTGATTCCCTTTGGCTTTCTCATTGCTTTCCTACTTGCCAGAAGAGCAGGTCCTCAGCCCCTCCTGACCCTTCCTGTCCTGCCTGTTGAGCCTCAGGAGCTTCTGGAAGCGTGAAGCTTGGGACAAAGGGCAGTGTCGGGGCTGCGCCTGCACCGGGACATCGCTCTCCTGACGGGCATATGTGTGTATTTTGCACATGGTCAGATATTTTAAGGCAGGGAGGTTTTTTTCTGTGACACAGAGGCTCTGCACCAGGCACTGCACAGCAACAGCATCACCAATGAAACTGCTTCCATTCCTAGGTAGGTGAAATCCCTGTCCCCGGGGAGCGAGTGGCAGGTGAGAAGGGAGTGGGATCTGGCAAGGGGAAATCGGTCTATTGGGGATGGTGGAAACTTGGGGGATACACAGGACTGAAAGTCCCCATAGCTTTGATCAGTGTTGCTACTGCGTTCAGCAATTGCATGGTTAGCATCATCCCAAAAACCAAATCCCACAAATGCCTGTCTTTATCTCACTGTGGGTTTTGTACTGTAAAAAAAAAAAAAAAAAAAAAAAAAAAAAAAAAAAAAAGAAGAAAAAAACGTGAGTTTCTGTGGGTTTGGTTTAGTTTGGTTTTTTTTTTCTTCTCTCTCTCTATCTGCTTGGGAGATTTTTAGATTTCACATGCTATAAACAGTAAAATGACAACAGAATCCCACAGGTTTCTGTTTTAATCTCTGGAAAATGTTCTCTCGAAAACACAGGGAAAAGATGAAATTGGGTGATACCTGAATTCTGTGTGTATTTTATAATCTCTTGAATTCTCCATGAAATTGTAATTTGTCCAAGAAAACAATGCCTAAGTGAGATTTCATGAAGCAATTAATCAAGTAATTGTAATACTAGGCTAGCAAATGTCCAGAATAATATTCAGGTAGGGAAAAGCAGAACTGCAGGGAAACTCAGCATCCAAAAGGATCTTTGTGTTCTCCAACTTTCATTATGTCCTGCTAACAATTTATAAAGTACAAAGTAAAAACCTTACTTTCCCTTCTGAGCTAAATGCCTTGTTTGTAACCTATTACAGGGTGTGTATAATAATTGTCTATAATAACACAGTAAGCCATTAGTTTTCTCAAAAGGAAAGATTCCTTTTCTTTCTTTGTGTTGAAAATCATATGCATTCGTACAATTGAAAAGTACTTATGCCATTTAGGAATCATCTAGGGGGTGGGAAAAAAAAGAAGACAATGCTTTCATAACAAGGAAATGGCACTTTAAGGGATTAAATTTAAATAATTTGGATAAGTTTTTAAACCACGCTGTCATAATGCTTTAAATATGCAACATATCATCCTAATCTCTCAGACCACGCCTATGTGTTAGCTATAAAACTGCTTATAAACATAAAAAGTCTGATCAGGGGAACCCTCTCTGGTGTTTTTTCCCTTGGGTGTGTAGGGCAGTTTGGATTATACTCAGTACATAATTCAGAGTGCAAATAAATGCTGTGCTTTACCGGAAAGGACCAGAGAGCTTTGAAAGCCATCCAAGTGTTTTCCCCAGATCACTGAGTAACTTCTGTGTTGTTTACCAGTTTTATACTGGTTGAGAACACACACAGATTCTCAATCTATGGTGTCTGCTGCTTTACCAAAGAAGCTCCTGTAGTGGTGGCCCTTGCCCCATCCTGCAGCAGAGCTGAGTCTGCGATGACAAGTTCACAGGAATACACCCATTTCGTGCAAATCTGTGGCCCAGATCTTGTTTTAGAGCTCATGAGAATTATGTTTTTAGATAATGAAACAAGCCTGATTTTCCTTTTGTTGCAGTTCTGGTTTCCAGTCTGCTGGACTATGGCTGCACCTCTGCCAGCTGTAACATGACGTGCCACAAAGATGCCAGGTGTGAAGTCCAGGGTGGCACAACGGGCTGCTACTGCTCCCAGGGGTACACAGGCAATGGAATAACATTCTGCTACGGTAAACAGACTTTACCTATATGCATTTTTGTTACGTGCTCGCTTGAAAACCTGATTTAAGAGCCCCTTAGCTCAAGGATTAAACTTTATGTCACGACAGCACGCACTAACATGTTTTCAAAGCCGAAATCTTCAAGGTTTTCTGAGAAATTCTACAATTTCCTCTCAGCATACCACACACCTCAGCTGAGTATGACCCGTTTTCCAGCTCTCCTTTCCCGTGACAGTTGCTAGTGCCATCTTTGCTGATTTATCTGCAGCAATTTCACTTGTGACTCAGGACTTCTGAAGCTTGGAGGTGGCCCAGTGGCTGCTTCCCAGCCCTCACCTCCCTTTCCCACACATGTAGCACTCAGCCACTCTTCCCAGTAGCTGATCATAATCCAATAACACAGTTCCTGGGCTGCTCCAGGAGGCTGAGGAGCTCTGTGTGCGCCACAGAGACGTGCCAGTGATGATTTTTCCACTACAGCTGTTTGCAAGAGAAATATGCCAGAAATCCCGTGAAGAGGTCTGCTTTTGGATGCCTCTATCTTCCATCCAAAGAGAATGATATTTTTCCTGCCTTCATATTTGAGTTGTTCTCTGCTATGAATAGCTCTAATGCTTATTTCCACTGTCAGGTATAGCTGTGTCCAGATGCAGACAGGTTGAAATTCATATGAATCCTGTCAGTTTTCAGTATCCTGAGCAGTACTTATGAATAGTAACCATCTATTTGCTCAGTTTCTGCGTTTCAAGCATCTTTGGAAATTTAGCAGTCAGTGCTTAGCAGGTTTGCTTTGAGCACAGGTGAGCAGCCCATGTGTAGTTTGGATTTTTATAGCTCATTTACCACAGTGTACTTGGAAGTGTGCTTGTTTAGCAAAATACAGAATGCCTTTTTCCTAAGAGAGCTGTCTATCCTTTTGTAAGCTGGGAATGCTTTAAAGAAATATAGCTGGCTAAACCAATAAAGAATAAGGAATCACAAAATCACAGAATAACTTATTTTGGAAGAGATTTCTGAAGGTCATTTGGTCCAGCTCCTCACTCAGAGCAGGTTCAACTTAGAGAAGGTGGTTTGGGGCCTCATCCAGCTGAGCTTTGAGTATCTCCAAGGATGAAACCTGTGCCTCTCTGGGCCCTTGCTCCAGTGTCTGATCCTCATTATTTTGAAATTTTTTTTTTCTGATATCAGTTTGATGTTTCTCTTGTTGCAGCCTGTAACTTTTGCCTCCCATGTGCACTTACTACTGAACATTTCTAATAATAGTTCAGCTTCATCTCCTCTATAATCCCTGCTGACCTACCATTAGGCAGCTGTAGGCAGCTATAGTATTTCCCTTTTGCCTTCCCATCTTAAGTCTGAGCAAACACTGTTCTCTCAATCTCATCTTTGCATCAAGTGTCATGTAGTTTCTAAATATATTTCTTGAATTTAGGGCTCACCTTGCCCTAAATATAGGTTAATCATTATTTACCTATTGAAAATAATCTATCTCTGGTCAAAAGACAATAAGAAGAAATGGCCTTCAAAACACTAATATGGCATTTGCACTGGTTCAATTTTACTACCATAAAAAGTTGGCTGATTTGAAAGACAAGTGCACATTATGTTTGCAGAGTCAAGGGCCTATACTTGTGAATAATACAGAAAAAAGGGAAAACCAAGCCAATTTTAGCAATACTTCCTGGAACAAATCAAACCAGCACTTACTTATCTAGCATCATAAGGTACCCACTACATTATCTGTACTTTTCTAGAAAGCTGTGATTATGAATCATCATTTAAATTTTCAGTAAAGGTACCTGTTGTTCTCACTGACATGACTGATGTTCTTAAATCCATCCATTATATAGGTACCCATTATAATATTATGAAATCCACTTGGGTGAGGACAGATTTATCTTACCTTCCATGGCTTTTTGACTCATACAGTACCTTTTCCTCACTTCCTCTTTTACCTGTATTTTCTTAGGGAAACCAACGTTCAAAATCCAAAAAATAAACATTTTTGAGCACTTAAAGAAAATTCAGCGCAGTGAAATATGCATTCACAAATCTTGTGGTTAAATTAATTGTTCATTAATAATTATACTCAGTGTCTGGAAACTCAGTCTTTAGAATAACTTTTCCACTATCGGTCCAGGCAAACAAGATACCAGATGTACTTGTGGTGCTTTGCAGTTGAGTGGCAATGGTCTGAAGCAAGCCTCTTGTCAGGAGACCAACTTTTTCTCTGGTAAAATACCTCAACAGCCACCAAAGTCACTTACCCTGCAGCTAAGCAGCAAAGCTCGTGTCAGAACTGTGTGGCTGTTGGCCCTGGAAGAGGGAGGATGTTTCTCTAGGGCAGCGTGTTACACGGTGCATTATTAATATTGTGCAGCAGCCCTCTAATAGCATAAAAAAGTAACCTGAATTTTAATTGGGTGGGCTCCATAAAGGATTAGAAATATAGGCTACACCCCATCATAAATAGTTTAAAGCTATGAAAACGTAAGGCAAAGCCTGGGGTGTTTAATGATGTATGAGATCGTGCTGTTCTGTGTGGAGAAAGCAGCAGGTGTATCTGCTGTTCTGGAGATAGCTACCCATTTTTATTCTGTTAATAATCTTGGGCTTTTACAATGATAGTGCAGTCACCTTCAAAAGTGATCATCAATTATGTGCTAATACAGGCATTTTCTAAAGAGTGTATCTAGCACATTGTGTTTATGTGTTTGCCCTTTTGGTTATTTAGACAGGTTGTGAAAGTCATGGGTACTGTCAACAACATCAGTAATTTTGCAAAATGTGGAACCAACTTCTTCATTGTGCTTATCCTGGTAGACAATTAAACCAGAGCAGTCATTGTTTTGAGGCTTTACTCTGGAGCAAGCAATTCAAATTCTTTCTCCTTGTAAAAATGTTGAACAAGAAAGGCTAGTTTTCAGGTTAGTCCTCTTAAGCTTTTATAGATTAGAAACTCTTCCTTTTTATTTATAGCTACATTCTCACTGTTTTTGAAAGGTTTACATCCGCTTCTCCACTTTCACTTACCTGTAACACCTCTTAAATCCTTGTAAATGTTATTTCTTTGCTAGCCCTGTCTTTTCAATGTGACACACTTAGACATTTTCCCCTGAGTTTACTGTGCTGCAAGAGGCAATAATGTCCTGTTACATTTATTTCCTAGCACCATTATTGATGAATCATGAATCACTGATGTCAGCATACCTTAGGAATGGGGTTTGTTAGTTTTGACTTTGCTCCCTTTGCCAGCTGGCTAAGTGACTGCAGAGAGCTCAAGATTATTGGATTTGCTGTGTATAGATAAAGACACATAGATATGAATTTAATTTCCTGGTGTCAAAGTCATGGCTTTTAAAATAATTATCCTCTTACAATCTTTCCCACAAGATTTCAACCACTTTAAATTAGGTCATGTTTTGGACTTTCTGAAGGCATACTTTGGCCAGTCTAACAAAAAGCTAATCCTCTTCATCATCTTGTTGTCTTCAGTAAGAATATGTGCAGGAATGCACATAGTCAGGAGAAAAACTGATTGTGGTATCTGGCCTCTTTTATATATTGGAATTACAACTTACATAGCAATAAATTCCTTCTATACAGTATCTTTCAGAAAGCCATAAATGAGTCACCTTGTCAAGTTTTACACCTCTGAGGTACAAAATATATACCAGTCTTCTTACTCATTCTTTTGTATTTATATTTCTTGTTTTGTGTAGTATTAGATGAGAAAGAAAGACCTCTGATAACAGAACTATTTTCTTTTTAGGTACTCTGTTCTTGGGCAGATGTGAATTCTGTGAATATAATCAGTGAGGTTTTAGCTTCACATTATCATACACCTAATTGAAGCAACATGGGCTAAAGCTCTTGGTATAAAAATAAAACATAAAAATATATCCAGATAAGACTGATTTATGGACAAGTTAACTTCCTTTTATGCAAAAATACCGTGGATTTTTTACAGTTAAATAGCACTACATTTACCACTTTTGTAAATGCATTGATATAAAAAGAGTCGGACATCTAAATTGGGTGTTGCTCACAATCCCAGCTTTCTTCCAAAAGAAAATTAAAGGAAACAAACAAAATTTCAGATCTTTTAGAGGAGATTGGGGTGGAAGTAAAACTTCACTGAAGCCAATATTTTATTTTTAAAAAACAAAGGGGAAAATGAGTTGGCATCAGTGATGCTTTCCTAAGCAGCTCTGCTGTTTCAATACTGGCTGCTTCTTGATTGCTGCCTGCCAATTTGCTGCTTTGCTGGCACACTGCAGGAAATTAAAGTAAACAGCGTGATCACAGTGTTTACTTTAACTTTCTAAAATACGGAAGGAAAATGAAGCAGCGCTGTTTGTTCCAGGAGGGTAGGCAGGCAAGCAGGAAAAAGCCTGAACACAATATCCCTCCCAGATATCCCTACACAATATTCCCTTGTAAATGTCACTCGCAAATTATACTGCAAGACTAATCAGTCTGACTTGTAAAATAGTTACAGCTCTTCCAGAAATACTGAGCAGGGACTTAGGCTGTCAGGGTAACCTTGTGCTGAAGCTCTATTCCTAAAGTGAAATGTAGGAAGATTTGTCGTTTTCCAGAGGTAAAAAATACATCAGTGTAAAGTGGTATTTTATATCAAAATACAGAATCCTTCTTGGAACACAGGGCAAGTGGTGTAAACTCTGCTGAAACAAATTGAAAGCCTACTCAATATCTGAACACAAACACATTTTCTTGTTTTACTGAGGGTCAAATGACCAACTCTCTGGCTTTTGCCTATATGAAAAGGAGCTTGTCTGTGAGAACTCAGTTCCTGGCTCTAACATGATGTCACTGTGTCTCACCATTGGCTTTTATTGCAGTCACTGAATTTGGTTTGATTCACTGGTGTCACTGTTGCCATTCTGTAGCACCCAACTGGTGTATAATTTTGAGGGAATTTTTACTTTCAAATTAACATGCTACTGCATATAATCATTTTATTCTATCCAGAAGTGTTCATCAATAGAAAATGATCTAATCCAAATGCTGGTTCACCAGAGGAGAATTTTTTTATTATTATTTTTTTGGTACCAGCAGGCATACATCACTGCATGTCACTTCTGTGTTTACCAAATAGTCTGAAATCACTGATACGGAAGATCCAATCCACACACTTCCTAAATTCATTTCATTGCTATCAGTTACCACAAGCTATAAAAAGGCAGATTGCAGCTGCTCTAGCATAGCACAGCAGGAGAAAGATATGCCTTAGCCAAACACTAATAACAGGGCTCCACTCGGTGTTTGACAGCTTCAAAACCTTGGGATGTGCTGTGCAGGAGGCCAAAGCAGACCACCAGTTCCCAGCCCTTTTGACGTGCTCCTCAGAGCCTCTGGGTTCATCTCACTCTTCCTTACCCTTTCTACTTTTCCCTTCTCCTCCTGTATCTCCCAGTCTCTGCTGGTTTGCCTCTAAATTCTGCTGGAGCATTTGCATGGTTTCAGGGTGGAACATGGTAAAAGCAGAGCATGAGAGGGCAGGAATCATCTTCAAACTCAGAACTCCTACTGCAGGTTTAGGTGTCCGCTTTTCAGTGAGCCCAAGAATTGCTAGGAAGGCACTATCCTGTTTGTTGCATATATAGGTATTATATTTAATTAAATCCATGCCTTCAAGCTTCCTCTCCAGGGGACAGAAAGTTTTCTTCCCTCACATGACTTCTTTGTTCATAAGGTAGCGGAATGTTTTTCTACTTTTCTTGAAGTGCAGAGATCGACTGCTGAGCTGGGAGATGTTACCCAGCTGACGTATCTTGATCCCATATTCCAGGTTAAACCTGTAGGCAGATCATGGAATTGAAAAGTCTGGACAAAATAGCTGGGAGGATTTGACATTCTGGTGCATGACAGGCCATTAGCCTGGGAAAGCGTGGGTGTTAACGTTAACAGAGCGGGTTCCTGCTCCTTTGGGGACCTACAGCTTTATGTATGGCTTTTGCCTTTTCATGTGCAAGATGTCACACTTTGCTGTGAATCTGGGAAGGGCTTGATGGCTGTGATGTGTGCAGACTGCTGGGGACTAACCAGCTGCTCTATGGTTGCCTTCCAGTGGCAAAGGACAGAGCCACGTTTATGCTCCTGAAAACAGCCATGCCCTTGGCTAACAGTGTTAGTCAAAACAGCTTCTGTAGGCTTGAATTTAATTTTTAAAGCTGAAATTGCCTATTATAACTAGCTACTTTTGAAATTTTATGTTTCGGTTGAAACATTTAAGAGCAGATCAGGAATTTGAAAGGGGAGAGAGTACTGCAGCAGTGCCTGGTGATGCATGAGAACATGAGTCAGGCAGAAAACAGTGCAGGATGTTTGCAGCAGCAATACAATCCTGCTGAATAAGACACAGCAGAGGCTGTCTCATTCCAATTCTCTTACCTCTGTAAATGGCTGGGCCCATAAAATTTGGACTCAAAGCGTTTTATGCATCCAAAGTGCTAAATCCAGTTTCCTCACTCATATGAAAAAAATCCCTCCTACCTTCTCACTTGAATGAGATAGAAGGAATCTTCAGAGGGTTAGCTCTTCTCCTCACTGCCAGAAAACACAGTTTGCTTGAGCCAAAGATACAACCCACAATAACCATTTGTAAGGTTGACCCTGACTTTAAGAAGCATTGGACAAAGTCCATTTTAGGGACTTTTTAGATAGACTCATTACATTCACAGATTTGAGAAAAAAAAAAAAGTCATTTCTGTTCCCTATCTTTTTTTATGGGTTTTGTTTACATTTTCTTGAAACGATACTTGGAGCATGACTAAAATGCAGTAATGCATTTTTTGAAAGGACCAGAAACAAACAAACTTCCCCTTGTTATATCTTTAATCATATCCAGTCTCTCTTTTAAATCAGTCCTGTTTGTGTCTAAAAAGAGATTTTAAAAAGTGTGTAGATGATGTGGTAGAAAAGAGTTATTTGTCTCTCTCAAAAATGTACCCAAACTTTCAGGCTGATCAGCTGCACACGAGTGGTTTCTTACTTGTTTAATTCAAAATGTGTTTTAACCCTTGCCAAATAATGCTAATTTCCTTTCTTGAGAAAATACTCCTTTCATCCTGTTTTATGCTACTAAGAATCAATATGTTACATGTCTAGAGGATGTGGGAAAATTCATTTAAGGAGCTTTAAACTTATAATTTCAGAGTCTGCTTACTTTGTGTTTACCAGAGATATGATTCCCTTCCTGAAGTGGTCCCAGAAGGTCCAACAGTAACAATACAGTCTTTTTACTTGCTGGTCTGAAGTAAAAGGATGGAAAGTATTTCCAGAACATGTATACTCATACAGGTATATTAAATGCACACAATTGGGTACACATGGACCTATGTATAAGAAGGCATGTGAATAAAAAGTAGAATATTCTATTAAAAAAAGTGTAATCCAATCTCAAAATTGTCAATTTTACTCATTCTGTGGTCACATAGTTGAAATTAGCTTTGTTAAGGAAAGACCAGGATTTATTGGAAAGAAATTGCTTCCACACATTCCAGTTCCTTGAGACTTGCACATGGCAGAGTCCACTGCACCCATCAGACTCTGCAGCTGCCTTTGGGGCTATGAAGTCAGTGCTACCCACGTAACAAGGGAAGTATCATCAGGAATTACACACATAAGAGATGATGTCATTTCTGCACACATAATATCCCAGCAATCTGCTATATTCATTTTACTTTTGTCTCTGTAACTCTATATCGAATTCACAGAGTTCAAGAGCAGAAAAGTGTTCTCTTTGGGGCCTTTTTAATTTTTTTTTCCTTATTTTAATTGCTGGTCTTTTTGTTTTCCTCAGCCAGAATAAACTAGCCAGGAGTGGTGAGGTTGTATGTAACCACATCTGAAATGTGTAATTTATCTGGGATGATATGCCGGTGCACAATTTTTCAGTGTATGACTGAAAAATTGCCAACTGAGCTGTTGGCAGAGAGAATATCAAACCCAGCTCAGCCCTGTGTGTAAGAAAGAGTTTAAGAAGGTAATTGACACTTTGGGCCTCTATTTGCCAAAGAAAGAGATAATGACGTTCTCCAAGAAGATTAGAATCTAACCAAACATTGTGCTCTAAATATAGAGCACAAAGCCAGGTGATGTTTGTGAAAATGCTGCCGGGCTGCCGGAGAAGGAGGGGGCTGAAGGACTGCAATTTTCGCACTGTATATTTTTTTAGGTACACAGATTTAATTTAGAGATTGTGGCTCGAAAATGAAATTTACAGTAGGTGTGTTTTTCGGCGATAAGAGATTGATTTTGTGACCTCGGTACGCGCTAATTGAAATATCTGGCACCGTGTGTTGCTGAGGTTAAAGGAAGCCCCGCGCGCCTGGAACCGCGTTCTTCCTTCACCTTGAACCGCGCCGTTAATCACGGCCACAATCACGGGCAGGAAGGAAGCTGCCGTTCCGCTGGGGTACAAGGAAGCTGAACAATCTCTGCTCATTGTCTGAGGGATGGGTTGTTGTGTGATTACTCCAGGCCGAGTTTAGGAGGTTCACGATTAGTTTAAAATGGAGATTTGAGGTTGGAGTTAAGGTTTCGGCGAGCACCAGAGGCCGGAGCCTCAACTGCTGTGGTGCGGCCAGAGTGAACACAGGGGGTTCTTTCATCTGCTCACCACAACTGTGGCTGCTGCTTTGTGCCTTGTGCCAGTAGATGCAGAGGGACCTGGAGAGGTTGGAGAGTTGGGCTGATTCCAACAGGATGAGGTTCAACCAGGCCAAGGGCCGGGTCCTGCACTTTGGCCACAACAACCCCCGGCAGCCCCACAGGCTGGGACAGAGGGGCTGGAGAGCAGCCAGGCAGGAAGGGACCTGAGAGTGTGGATGGACAGGAAGCTGAACATGAGCCAGAGTGTGCCCAGGTGGTCAAGAAGGCCAATGGATCCTGGCCTGGCTCAGGAACAGGGTGGCCAACAGGTCCAGGGAAGGGATTCTGCCCCTGGACTCAGCACTGGTGAGGCCACCCCTGGAGTGCTGTGTCCAGTTCTGGGCCCTCAGCTCAGGAAGGATATTGAGGTGCTGGAGCAGGTCCAGAGGAGAGCAACGAGGCTGGGGAAGGGACTGGAGCACAAGTGCTGTGAGGAGAGGCTGAGGGAGCTGGGGCTGTTCAGCCTGGAGAAGAGGAGGCTCAGGGGAGACCTCCTCACTCTCTGCAACTCCCTGCCAGGAGGGGGGAGCCAGGGGGGTTGGACTCTTTTCCCAGGCAACTCTCAGCAAGACAAGAGGGCTGGGTCTTCAGCTGTGCCAGGGGAGGTTTAGGTTGGATATTAGAAAGAATTTCTTTGCAGAGAGGGTGCTCAGCCATTGGAATGGGCTGCCCAGGGAAGTGGTGGATTCTCTGTCCCTGGAGGTTTTTAAGATGAGACTGGATGTGGCATCAGTGCCATGGGCTGGGAACCACAGCGGGGTTGGATCAAGGGTTGGACTTGATGATCTCGGAGGTCCCTTCCAACCCAGCTGATTCTATGATTCTGTGATTCTGTAAGAAAACCGCTAAGTTTTAACAAAAGCCTTGGGCTGACAGAGAAAAAACCTCCATCCAGAGTCCAGACAAGGATCCATTGATGTCACGGGTTTGCAATGTCCTGCCCAAGCCCGGAGAAACCATGCCCTGATCTCATCAAACCTGTGCAGAAAACCTTTTGTGTTTTATCATTCCCTTTGTGTTACCTGTTCCACCCTGTAAAATCCTCTGAGATAAAATGGGTTTTTCCCCATGAGGTAATTCCTAAGACCCCAAGATGTGTTTTAAGGGTTTTCCACTTACCTCATCTTTGGAATGTCCCCAATTGTAATAGAATGAACATGCAAGCCCCCTGTTGAATATGCAAACCACAAACCTTTTAAATATGAAGTCGTGAATCCAATAAATGATCCCTATTTTCTGCCTCCCCTGGGATCATCTTAGCTTCATTGTCCTCCTCAGGACTCCCCTGGTGGGGTTTTGATTTACTGTGTCTGCTTTATTTAGCTAGGTTTGTCTTAGCTTGGACTTGCACAACTGTGACAGTCTGAAGTTGTCTATAAACTTGTGTGGCAGGGTGTCCCATTCTTTAGCTTATTACTTAATCTTACACATTTGTTAGGTTGGCACGGGATCTTGTTTTTCAAAAAAGGAAAATGAAAGCTCCTGAAAAGCCTTGACAATAAATGGTTATTTGTTCAAAACAGCCGAGACTAATCTTTGTTTATGTTACTAGGTTTCATGTAATGGTGTGGCAATAGAGAAAAATAGCTCTTCAGGATATGCACTGGCTTTTATGTTTTATTTGTAATGAAAGCCATGCACATAGGCAGCAATCTACATAAGTTACAGTGAGGGAGAACATAAGCAGAGATGGTGACTTGCATGTTTATATATTTACTTTTTTATTTGTGGCAAAGTGTCTGAATGTCAATTTTTAAAAATGTTAAATTAGGCCGAGGTTTTCATTGGCAGAAATTTACCAGTGGAAGACTAAGAGAAAAGGTGAATTCAACCTCCACAAGGAGACCACCACAGTTTCTCTCCTGCCCCATCTGTGCAGAGGAGCCACTCCCACAACAATTGTCCTATCTTCTCGTGTTCAGTCCCCAGCTGGGACAGAGTACAGTGATCTTCACTGCCCCTCTTAATGTTATAATGGGTTTTGAGCTACCCCAAAGCTCAAAAGGGCTGAGGGCAACAGAGCCTTTGCTCATAGGTTGCATCAGCAGTGTCATGGAGGGCAGGGAGTTATTGCAGCAGTGATCTGTGCATCATATGATAGTCTTCATCGCTGATCTCTGGAACATCAGAGGCCCCAAGGAAACCCCAGAGAAACTTTAGGTTGTTGGCATGGACTGAAAGAGAAGTCCAGTTAAGCTCTGTGGACCTGAATAGGAGCTCTGAGCCCTGCTTTGTTCTTTGTGGTGATGGGAAAGGAGTAGGTGGAAAAATGTATTACAGTAAAGGCTGTACCTTACTTTTTCTCTTTAATAAATCATTTTAGGGGGTAGCATTGATCCTGAGAAAGCTCCACCCTTTCCAAAATCAGGCTGCAAGAAGTTCAGAAGGGAGAGGAAGCTGGAGGCACTCAGATGAACAGTTTCAGACCCTTTGTTCCTATCCAAAATATTCCATTATTTAGAGCTATGATGAAGCATGCATCAATTCATAAATCTGACCCACTGTGCAATATAAAAATGTCAATATTTCTCTCCCATTGTGTAAGAGATATCTGGTGCATACAGAAAGAGTTCCATCTCCTTAGCTACCACAGAGAAAATGGGAAAGGCAAATAGCCTTCAAAAGTGACTTGAAAGCAGAGATGAGGAGAAGTTTCTAAAACTTAACACAGTTTTTCATCTGGGCAGACCAAAATAGAAACTATGCAGGATTTGCAGTTGTAAATGATGCAGAGCTATGATTTGGCTTCTTTTTTTTTAATGTTGTCATGCAAATCTTGGTGCGGTGATTCCACAAAGCTTTTAATCATTCTCAGCTCCGTGGTTAAAACCTGGGAAACCATAGAAAAACTGTCTTCAGAAAACAAGGTCGCTTCAGGGATGCATCATGCAGCATCACTGGTCTCAAATAAGTCAAATATTCGGTCCTTCACGTGTCAGGACGCAGCAGAGGGTCACAGAAGTGTTGAGCTCTGTTTGTATCATTTTGCACGTGAGGTCTGAGGTTTAGGCAGATGTCAAAGGAGAGGCTGGGATAATATTTACACAGCTGTAGGCTGCAGAGAAAGGAACTTTTAGCTGAACTTTTTGTATTTCCTCTTGAAGAAACGGGTGCTATGCTAATACCACCAAAAGCTTCTTGCTGGAGCGAAGAGATGTGCTAAAAAACCTCTGGGCTTTATTCTCTATTCTCAGAGAAAGCTATTGCAGCTTTTATTGGCTGTAAAGTGCACTTGAATTATTACTCACATTTTGGCCCTAGTCTGATGAACATTCAGGAAACTTTTAACCTGACAATGCCACATTACCCTCAAGGAATGCCACGCAGACAGGAACATTCCATTTTGAGCTTGATGTTCAATCTAGTCAGGGGTCTGTGCTGCAATATGGACACCTGGCTTCGAGTGCTGCAAGAGAAATCCAGGAGCAGGGCTAGTGCTGCTTTCACTGTCACTGTGGTAAAAATAGACCTGCTGCCTCTGTTCTTGTAGCAGTAAGCAATGACACGAGCATGGAGGAGTACAGTGAGGTATTTTATTATAGTTTCCTGCAGAAGGGGTGATGCTGATGACATTCCTCCGACAGGGAGGTGGGTGACTTACGAGTGAGTCTGGCAAGCCACAATGGCTGTAGGACAAAAAGCCACAGTTAGGGGTGGATTTTCCAAAGAAATATGTGTTCAGCACTGTTGAACTGTCTGGCTCTATCCTAGGTGCCTAAAGGAGGACTGAGCTGTTTCAAAAGAATGCTCCCAGTTGCAGACGCCGAGCAATTGAAAATCTGAAGTGCTTTTTATTTTCCTATCATCTGTTGTCAGTTTGGGCTTTTGATTGATTTATTTCTTTATTTTTAACTCTAAAGACCCTTTAATTAGGGAGAGGAACTATGTGAATGAGCTGGAGCTGCTGGTGGTAGCAGCTCCTTGCCATCAGAGATTCGGTAATTAAATAAGTAGATAATATCCTCCTTATTGAGAAGATTTAGAGAATCATAAGGACTTTGCATTATTATAGTGTTTAACATCCACAAATGGAGTAAAAAAACCCATAATGGCAATTTTCATTAGTTGCAATGCATGTGGAGGGCTCTTTTCTTCCTTCAAACAGCCAAACACTAAACAATTCCTAAATCCCTCCTTGTTACTTATGTTTTCTTCTTGGTGGTTAAAAACCTCATAAAGCAGAAATTGAAGACTTGCTATTAAAATACTTGCTGACAGCTCCATTCAAAACATCCTTCCAAATAGTGCTATATCCCATCACGATTCATTTGCTATTCTGATATAGTTGCTTTAACAAGTACCTTCCTTCTTGGTTAGGGCCCATCTCTTTTTACCAGAAAATTCTTCCTTTAAACACTTTATTGAATCTCTGCTATAAACAAGTCCTTCTCTGGTGTGGTACTGTTTGTGTTACAGAACACATGTAACCCCTAAAAAAAGCACAGTGACAGGCTTATCAGGGGTGCAAAATGAGAAAACAGCCAGAAAAAGAAACCCTGGCCTTTGTCACTTCCTCACGTGCGGTGTCGGGGTGCGACCGCCCCGTGCAGTTAGAGCAAATCGGGATTTCTGGCTCAACATATTGTCCCCACATCCCTCTGTGCCCAGGAGGGCACACTGCCCTGCAGAGTTGGCACACACCAGGGCACTGCTGGGCACTGACTCTGCCAGGGCAGAGGGTGTAGAGCAGCACAGCTCCATCGGCTGCGGCACCAGAATTCCGCTTCCACCAGCCCGAGGCCAAACCCAGGAACATCCTGGGGATTAAGTGGTCCCCAGTGAAGCAGGGTGAATTCGCTGTTGAAGCTTGAAGCTAGAATTATTTACAGTCACTTTAACAGGACAACAGCTGCTCTTTACCTAGAGATGAGCCAAGAGCACTGAAAGAATTTGGATCTGAATTGCAGATGGATGGATTTCAATTTGATTCAAGTAGCTGGACTGCCGTGATTCTGTACTGTGAGCTCTCAAAGTCAGAGCTGGAGAGAAAAATCATTAATTTGGAAGCTGATACTCCGAAAGACTTTTATGAAGCAATATATTTTCATAGCAGACACAGATCAATTTAAAAGTAGTAATCAAGAGCCATGTGCTACGTGTTCACGGACAGAAAATGTAGGGAATCCAGCCAGAGCCAGACACTTAACATTCCGAGCATTCAGACTAGCACTGAAGATATTGCCTCTATGGAAAATAGTATAGTTCAGAATTAAAGTTATTGTGAATTTGTGAGATAATCACAATGCTGTGCAGATACAAAGATGCTGCCAGACTGCTACCAGAAACTAGCTCAACGTAACTTTTCTAGGCAAATTTGGGTTTAACTTCTGTAGAAATTTTGGTGGAAGGAAAAGTCCCTGCAAATATGTTACAGAAAAGATGTGCTCAATTCTTGAGACAAGAGAGAAAATTGTAATATAATAGAACACCTTCAAAACACCTTTTATCATATTTGAAAGACATTCTCTAAATTCAAAGTAACTATACCATCTTTCATCAAATGCAAATGAGATTCAGGCCCAAAGGTTTTTTCCTTACCAGTCCTAAAAATTTTGAGATGCAACGTTCCCTCAAGAAAATAAAGCAGTCACACACTACTGTTTTGTATCATGCAAGTAATAGCACTGTACAAAACCAAAATTTGTATTTACTTGGATACCACTACAACCAAATCCCTCCTGGAAATTTTTAACCTTGCTCCCTAAGTAGTCCCTTTGGGAATACTTAAATGACAAAGTTGTAGTCACGAGCAGTGGTAGGTATTTCAAAAGGTTGATTCATTTCCTCTCTTATGGCAATCATTGACAGACTCTGCTCTGTGCCGTGGTGTGTTTGAAATCAGATCCTCAGACATTCAGGATTCGTACTTGGAGCAGACATGGTTTTCACTCCTGTGCTGAAGTCATCCTCTGTCATGACTTGAAGTAACCTGAAGACACCTCCATGTGTGTTATGTACAAACTCTTAGGTTGATTTTTCTCCAGTTTTCCATGTCAGTCTTTACCAGTCAGGAAAGAAAGTAGGGAATAATGAAGCCTTCTACCTGATATGGTTTTCTCTGTGTCATGGTTCAACTCCAGCCAGCAACTCAGCCCCACACAGCTGCTAGTTTACCTTCCTCAGTGGGATAGGGAAGAGAATCAGAAGGGTAAAAGTAAGAAAACTTACTTGATCAAGCAAAAGACAGTTTTATGAGTAAAGCAAAAGCCGTGCACACAAGCAAAGCAAAGCAAGGCCTTCATTCACCACCCATGGGCATGCAGGTACTCAGCCATCCTCAGGACAGCAAGGCTCCACTGTGTGTGACTTGGGAAGACAAAAGCCATCACTCTGAAACATCCCTGTGTTATCAACACAGTTTTCAGGACAAATCCAAAACATAAATCCCCATACTAGCTACCATGAAGAAATGAACTCTATTCCAGCACACCGTGGGAGTGACATCAAAGTGTGATGATCCTCAGTACCTTTTGAACTCTGCTGTCTTCCATTAAAATTAAATAAATAAATAAATAAATAAAGACTCAAATATACTGAAGAATCCATATGGAAGGGTAATTCTGCTTTTGTTGTGCCATGAAAATAACTTAACCTTGGCCTTGCATTTCCCCAGCCACTAAAATCAAACAAACCCAAGGCATAAAATGGTGGGAAGCCAGGTTTCAGGCATTACAGGTCTTGTGGAATGTTCTGTTTGCTGCTAGTATTCAGAAGCATTTTTTATGTGAGTTGTTCCTTTCTATTTTGCTTGGCTTAATTTTGAGAAATATAGAGTCGAAGTTTTATTTGAACTGAAGAGTCTGAGTAGACTTACAGTCTATTTAGATTTTTCTGCTCCTTGGGCTATAAAGTAGTAGAAAAACACTCTTTATAAATACACACATATATATAGACCATACTGTCTATGTACATTGAAACTATCTGAATTTATTTAATCTGTATAAAAGTTCCAAAACCTTGATTCACAAAATTTATATCCATAGCCAATTCGTCATCCATAATGGATGAGAAATAAATAAAAGTATGCTGTATTTAAGCACTCTGCACATGGTATCACTAAAATGGATTAGGACAATGGCATACCTTCACAGGTGTCTCCATAGCACACAGAGCATAGTGCTCAGAAAAAAATCTTATTTTTCATGAGCAGCCTGATTTAATGAAGTGTCCCTGCCCAGAGCTGAGGGGTTAGAACCAGATCTTTAAGGTCCCTTCAGTCCTGAACCGTTCTCTGATGGTTCTATGATTCTGTAACACAGGATCTATCAGGCAGCTGCAGAACTTATTTTTACTTTTACACCTCTAAGCAGATTCCATTTGGGTGGATTGGGTTGCTCATGGAGAGTGAAATTCCTGAAAGAGCTTAGTGACTCCGTGTTAGTTTTTACTAATTCTGTTCTCTTTGTGTTAATAGTATACAGGTACAAGGCATACAGTGAAAATGGTGAGATTTTTACCACTGGTTTCTCCTCAAAAATGAGACATAATAGATTGCTGTGAAGACAGATGGCTTTGTATTACATTGTTGCCTGCTACTCTGTAGCATGAAACTTCATGTGTTTTGTGAAAAATCCCAAACACAGAAATTTATTGAGACCAGAAAATGAGAAATAAGATGTGGGATCTCTGGGGGAAATGTTATCATTAATAATTATCTCCTAGCTGGTTTTGCTGTCATTTCTCTGCTCCAGCCTTTGACAGAGCAGATTTAAATGGCTTTTGTCTGGTGTGTCAGTGGCCTCCCATTATTATCAGCTGAGACATAAAACCCTCCCTCACATATTTGTAGAAGTAAATCTGGTCACTGACTCTTACCATTTCCATCCTCTCTGCTTTCCCTCTGTCCAATATCTCTGTCCTCATTGGTGTTACCAACATCATAGTAATTTAGTATCATCCACGAATTTTATTCTCAGAATGCTCATCTCTTTTTCCAGAGCATTAATAAACGCAGAAAATAAAACTGGGCTTAATATCAGCTCCTGGGGAAACCCAACTGGATGTCTCTTCACAGCTCAGTGCGGTGCTGCTTGTCACGACCCATTATCCTTTGTTTACATTCCTTCAGCCAGCTTTCAATCCACATGGCAGCACTCTTACCCAAGACATTATAAATTATTTTTCTAATAAGATTTTATGAGCCATTGTATCAAATGCTGTGCTACAGCCTGCATATATTGTATTATCAGCAGTTGCTGGTATTCACACCTAGAGTTTTAAGGCAAAGGGGGTAGGAAATTCCAACTTTCAGCACTGGGATATCTCACATGAGCAGTGCCACCAGAAGACAAGGAGTGGTGGAGACATGGGACCAGCTACAGTTTGGGAGATACAGTCAGAAGGAAGGGACAGAAAGGCCTGGCGTGGTGGATAGCAGGGGGAGGAGGGCTGCCATCACGGTCTGAACAGAAGAAAGGAGCAGGGGAAGTCAAAGAGAGTCTCAAAACTGGGAGTCAGTTTGACAGGGGAGTTCTGCAGCTGACAGCTCTAGGGGAGGATGTCTAAGCTGTCATTCATTCAGTGAGTTTGTCTGGTGCTGTTCAAACCAGGAGCCATGCCTTGCTTTCTTTCACAGTAATTCCTGTGGTGCTGTTTGCGTCACACACCACTTGGGGCTTTGGAAAATAATTAGAAAATAATCCGAAAATAATCCAGTTTCTCTGAATAAATTCAGATGTAGGCATCATGGGTGTGCACCATGCAGTTTAAATCTGTAGCCCATCTCTTCTCATGCCATTTGGGCCATGTAGATTAGTGAGGATAGGAGATTTTGCTCTCATAACCCCATGTCTGGGGCTTGTCCCTTACTCAAACAGAAATACATGGACAGACCTTGCACTGGCTTTACCAAGAGCTATTCCTGCCTGAGAATGGCAAGATCACACCGAGGATCAAATCCTCTTTGTGAAAGGATTACATTTCCTGCCAAATATGTGACATAGTTCAGTTTCAAGCACACACAAAATAAATCTGTGTCAAGACAGACATTTAGCAGTGGCTTAGTATCCAGGACTGTCATGAGAGACAGCTCTCAGCATCCAGTCTAGCAAGATCTGGCCAATGTCTGCATGACCTTGGGATCTATGTCTCTTAAATAATTTCTAGGGATGGTATCTAATGAAGCTTTGGTACTAATTTACATATACTGCACAGGTGTGGATTCAGACATTTAAATTATATTGGGAGACAACCTCTGAGAAGCCATTTCTAAAGAAACTGGTTTTCCTTCCTGTCAACTCTTGTCACTGCTTGCAAATCTTCTCTGCCTTTGTGTTGCTCACCCATGCTTATCCTTGGACTTTAAAAGGCATTCATCAAAGAGATAACAGATTTCATTTTGTACATCACCAAGGATTATCCTGTGAAAACAATGCTACCCAAAGTACGTGATGGTTGATTTGTAAGGAACGTGGGGACACTCTGTACATATCACAAAAATGTCAGTCCAGCTCCTGGAAAAAATAAGTAATGTGAATTTGCTCAAGAAATTCCTGGTTTTGGCAGTGCTGGGTGCTCGCTTTGAGAGCTCCCAAAAGTCATACTTCCTGTGCTGGGACAATCAGAGGCAGACGCTGTTACTTCCACCCTGGAAATTAACTGCTAATGCAGTTAATACCCTGTTCAGCCTACTCACTTAGGAAACTATGGGTAATAGTGTAATAAGATTCATTTTTCTTATGTAAAAATAAAAGAAGAAAGAAACGAAAATAGAAGGATGTTTTAAACCAAATATGACAGCCTTAAAGATTTTGCACCAGCTTTGTCCTCTGGAATTAAAGAATGTTTGAAGCAGACTAACTTGAGGGGTGTTGGCATGGCTATATGACCCCAAGATCCAATCCATAGCTCAAGATTGCACCACTTGGAACAATGCTCTCATGAATAAAACCATGCAGGATAAACGGTTATTTATGATTTCTTTTCTCAGCAGATTATCTATGTACACCTTGTAGCACAGGCTGGCTCTCTGGAATATCAAGCACTTCAAGGAACCTGTTAGAAAATTAATTACGTCATCCAGCCAAAGCAATATGAGAAATGTCCTGGAGTCTACACTATCCTAATGTTGACTTAAAATCATATATTCATATTACCTTTTTATGTCTAGTAAAGCAATGCGATAGAGCCTTTTTTTTTTTGCCAAAGTTGTATTATCTCATTTCTCTGAGTTAGGTAAACTGTAATGTGTCTGCTTTACAGATGGGTAGACTTAGCATAAAGAGAAGGAAGCCACAGTTTTCAGTCAAGAGTGCCTAAATGTAAGCACTTCCATCTATACTGGTCAGCCACAGTGACGGTGGCTCCAAAAATGAGCCTTTTTCCATTCATTTATATGACAGATTATTTTACTTTAAACAATTCTTGGATAAAATACATTAGGCATCCCTAGGGCAGGAACCTGAAATCAAGATTATGGCATGAGACATTACCTGCCTGGCTGGAGAGATGTGCTCGTGGGCTCAGGGTGATTGAATTGCTCTTGCCAACTGAAGCAGCTTCAGCAGGAAGGATGGGGTGCAGTTCTGCTCAGGTACTGGGTGACTAGGGTGCTTTCCAGGTTTGTTTAGGACTGCCTCTAAACTCCTGCATACTAAAACAGTGCTAATGAAGAGGGCATTGCCACTACCTCCTTGTCTTTCTCTTCTTCTTCTTCCTGTGTTTGAAGAAAAGTGGCTGCAGCTGCACTGATCGTAGCACAGGTTCCCGTTGGTGTTGGTAGGACCCCAACCCCTTGGCAAAGAGTTCCCAGTGGAATTGAGGCACCACTGAAAAATAGAGACTGGTCTGCTTATTGCTGGCAGGGTCAAGACAGCCCAGGGCATATCAAGGAGCACAGCACAGGAATTTGTCAAAGTGCTTTTGGTGCCAAAATCTTTTTGTCATGTGATTAAAGAAGTGGCCACAGAGCAAGTCAGTAGCCAGTCTTTTCCAGCCAGCATTTTGAGAAATGTCCTATGAATTATAGTATAGCATAAATTATAGGCATATAAATTGCAACTAGTAGTATAGAATATTGGACCTGCTGGGGGTCCTAGCCTGCGTGTATGGAATAGTCAACATACTGTTCCCATCATTTTAATAACCTTTATAGAGCAGGTGGCTGACGCAGTTAATGCTGGTATCATTTTTCTTTCCCTATGTGATTTGCTGTGATGACAGGTCTGTCGTTTCATTTTGAGTATTTAAGGATATTGGGAAGCATTTTTAGGCAATCATCTAGTATAGGTATTTTCAAGCATACCTAAAGCATTATAGGGAGTCACACCTTTCACACTGCATATTTCTAAGTAAGTATATGATGTGTTCTGTGTTAATCTGTGGAAAAACTACGGACAAGATCACCAGCTGTGATAAACTGTCTAGCTTAATTTAGTTAGGTGGAGTTATGCTCTTTTGTTCCAGATGGAGATCAAGTCCAACATCTTACAATTGCAAAGATTTCAAAGATGTGAGACATTCCTAAGATCACTGAAATGTATATTTTGCATTTCAAAGATAAAATACAGAAACCAATATGTCATCAAACCATTTAATTTTCTTCCAAGTTTGAGAGTGAATTGACAAGAGATCAGCAATTGGCAGGAGAACAAATGAAACATATTGAAAGAGGCAATTTGGGAGTGTCGAGGGAGGCAGATGTGTCAGTTTTACATCTGCTCAAGCAAAGTCCTTGTTGCTGGTTTTTTCCCCCTCCACCTTTCAAAAAATATTTCATTATCTAAAGGTTTCATTATTAGATAATTGAATAATCCTTTATAAATGGCCAAGGAGCACTCTGTTCATTGAAGGGCCCCTTTCATTGCCCTGCTGTGATTCTGGCAGTTGCAGCTCGTTCGGGGAAGTTTCTGATTTTTTTTTTTTCCTCAGAACTCGTCACACCTGACACACACACAGGATTTCAATTGCAGCTGAGTAGCTTCCTGGGCCCCAATGCTCCTGATGCCAATCTACTACCCCTCTCTTGAACTAGCTATTAAAAGGGAAGGAAGTGGAAACAGCATTGAGGTTCCCACTGACAGCCTGTTTTGGGGTGTAGGCAGGCATCGTGGCAATGAGCTGCAGCAGCAGGAGGAGAAAAAAAAGCAGGAAGGGTAAGTGCTTCCATGTTTTTAAATGCAGACAGCAAGTTGGGACTGTCACACAGTTATTTTCTCCCTGAAGCAGGTAGGCAGGTATGAGCTGAGTCTGTCAGTAGGTGTTAGTCAGAGCTGCAAGTCTGAAGTGTGGCAGCAGCTGTTGTTTGAAGAAATATGGACAGATAGTGAAATGAGTATTTCTCTGCCCTTGACTTTCCCTTGACTGTTTGCTGGTCTCTGTTTTCTTTATTGTTAGTTTATCATATGTCAAATCCTTGTGAGGGGGTTTTCAGAAGTGAATCGGAGGCAGAATTATTTAACTCTTAATATTTTATTAATTTTCAAGAGATCTGATAGGTGGTATGCCCAGGGTGTGTCTGCAAAACTGGAAAACCAAAGAATTTCACGAAAGAAGTGGTAGGACCACTGGATTTGCAGAAGCTTCTTTTGCCAAGTTACTTATCTGTGAATCAGATCTCATGTGTGCATGTACCCTGCAAACAGAGAAAGTGGAAACACGAAAATATGTGATTTTCTTTTATTTAAAATAGATGCTTTCTGTTGCTAGGAGTCTGATGCTTGGGGTTTGGTTTGGTTTGTATAAGCTTGAAGTATTATAGTTGTTAATGTGATTTCAGGAGTTAAAGCTTTAAGTAAAAAAAAAATATACTGAATATTGTAAAAGCATTCATTTCATACACTGGAGGCATTTCTAAAGACTGAGCACCGTAGCCTTGAGGTGCATAAAAATAACAAACAATTCTGCTCAAAATGCACTATTACAACCCTCTTTTTGTCTGCAATTTTTACCTTAAATTCTACGCTATAAAAATTTTTCCATAGGAGAGGAAACTTTGCTTTAAGTAAGGGTTCAATCTGCCTGGGAAGGTTCCTGCAAGGAGGGCTGGGCTGACTGGGCTGGAGGAGCTCCCCTCTGTGTCTCCAGATCCTCTCCAGTGCTCAACAGGGGAAACAACAGCACAGGGCTTAGAGACAAGTACGAGCAACGTGTAACTTCTCTGCAGTATCAAAAGGGTATTCAAGGTTAAATCTCCCAACCACTTGAATCCACGACAGAATTTCCTTTTTAACTCTGCTTTTTAATGGGGAAATAAGGTACCTTTCTAACTGTGCAACTTAATCTTGCACCATCCTTCGCTCAAAGTAAAAACATTCCGGAGAGCAGCGTTTGAAAGGAAGTTTCAGTTTGTTTCATTTCTTAAGATTCATTACGTGGTTTAAGCTCACCCCAAACAAGATCAAGGTGCCAAATGAGTTCATATTGCTATCAAAGCAAATGTGACCTTTTGGGGTTTGAGCCTGTTTTGTTTAAATCAAAACAGACAAGGTAAACGAAAGGGTTTTGTAGATGGGGAACCGAGACAAAGGCAGGCTAAGTGTTTCTACAGGTTTCCACCCACAGTCTATGGGAATGTCAATAAATGAAAACGAAATCTGTAAGTCTCTCAAGGTCACATATTCAAGGGTGCATCCAGCTCACAACCTCCAGTTGTGGAGGTGGCTTCAGGAGCATGGATGAAGGTGGAAAATCAGGAAAGGAGACAGTTGCGTAAAGGAAGGGACCAACCTTTTGTGTCTGGGAGTTACCTGAGCACAGGGAGGCACAGCAGGGAGAGGTGTCATGTCCAGGCTGATTCAACATCAATGAAAATGCCTTGACTCTCTAGAGACACATTGCATCTGTAGAACTGTGAAGGTCAACAGAGATGCCACTATTTGCCAGAAGAGTTTACACTTGCTTACTTTGCTCTTTGTTATCAGGGGCAACCCCTTGCTGAGCAGCCACCAAAGATGAGATTTCCTGTTGGGCTGATGACTTCTAATTGCGCTGTTCCCGTTATCACCCCGACAACATCCCTCAGCAGAAAGTGCTGTGCTAGAGCCACGGAAGATATGGGCAGTGTTTGTCATGCAGTCCACTGGAGAGCCCAGAGCACTTCCCCGTGTTTAGTATAGATGGGAAGTCTTCAGTAGCAGCTGGCAAATGTTGAATTATTAAATTATGTCTACAGCACTTCATATAATTATTGCCCAAGTGATAGTACAGCGAGATAAGCCCGGTGTTGACAAGCAGACTTTTCCACCTTCGCAGTTTGGTTAACAGCCTTGCTTTTTTGAAATTCAAGAAAAGTCCACTCTGTCAGGAGGAATTTAAATAGAAAATTAAATGGGTTTGCATATTGCTCTGCTTGAGAGATTTTTTTTTTTTTTTGTTAGCCTTCAAAGTCTGCATGATCTAACCAAGCATGTGGAAGCCAGATACAATATTTCTGATCTCTATAATAGTTGTTATTGTGGAGAATCATTAAATACAAGCAGTTACCCCAAATGTTATTTTAGTTCACTAAATATTCTGTGGATTAATAATACTGTTGTGGAGACAGTAGAACAGGAATAGCTGAAATCATTTTTGGGTGCCTTCTCAGCTGGCTGCTTTCAAAGGGAATTCACTCTGGCGATCTTTTCTTCCTCGAGGAAAAGAATTTAAACAAGAGATGACTCCACAATTTTGCCTCAACCAGAAATAACTGCAGAGGAAACTTTGTTGGCTCTTCCCATTTCTTTCTGATAAAGTGCAATTGGCCCAGCCCTTGCCTGGCTCTGTGAGGTGTTGGGAGGCAGGGGTGTGGGGGAACACAAGCTGCCACCACAGCCCTTCTCTAAACACGCAGTGGAACACGACAGCTCTGCCCTGGTGACAGAAAACATCAAAGCAACAAAACACACTGTTTTATCTGATGGGGGTAACAATATCTCAGCTAATAAAATGGCTGTCATCCCTGCCCATTGTACAGATAAGGAAGCTGAGGACGTTTGGATGCTCTTTGTTGGTACGCCAAGTTGCAATTATCCTTCGACAGAGCCCTCCTGGTTGATTGATGAAATATTTTGAGGGGGAAAGCGCTTCAATAAGTGAATTTCATTGGATTTGATGATGACATTGCTTGCACAATGGTTGGCAAAAACAAAAACATTTTGAGTGGAACTAGGAAAACATGGCCTTATTTAATCTGCCTGGGATGTCCTTGCCACATTCATTTATTTGTATTTTATGTTGGATGTAAACAAGTCTAATTCTGAAGTTCTTATGTTGACCTTTTCTGGCACTGAGATCAAAGTACTGTCTGCAGTAAAGATGAGAAGACTTTAAAGACTTCAGTGGCTTGTCAGAGTAGGGTATGTTTAAACATAAAATATCACAACAGAGCAGCCTTTGGCTAAAATGAAGTTCTAAAGAGATTTGTTGCTCCTCAAGAAACCCATCATTATCTTGCAGCTTAATGGCCTAAAAGTAGAGCCTGCTTAGAAAACAATTTTTCCCTCTTTCCTGAGCTTTAACTCACAGGGTGACTCTGCCACTTGCCTCTAACAGATGTAACATGGATGTCGCCAGAAAAGAGCAAAGACGTGCCTTTTCTTTACTCAAATTCCTAGGTAGATTTGAGGACTGGTAAAACCCTCCTCCGAACAACAGTCAGACCTCTGTAAAATATCAGCCTTTCCAAAGCATGGCATGCTGTTCCATCCCCAACATGCCCTTTTCCCTGGCTCCAGCTGTTTCTTATCCCAGATCTTTCAGTGGGTCTCTGGAGGAGGTCCTGGAGGTCAACTTTGCAGTGCCTGATCTGGAGCCAAGACAGCTGGAGTAAGAATTTGAGCTCTAATTCGTTATTTTCTTATTTAACATCTTGACCATTTGAAAACAAATGTCTTTTTAAACACTGCTTTTCTGTGTCCATAGTCTGAACTTAGATTTGAGATGTAAACCTACTCCAAATGAAATGTTTAATGCTTGCTATAACGTAAAGTTTCCAACCAATCCAACCACAGAGAACCTTTCCCAACAAACAGAAACTGGCATTTTTCAGTGCTCTGACTGAGCTAGGACTCTCAGAGCTAAACTGAGGATATCCTATAGAACTGCCTGTGCTGGCACGTTCAGAGACGGGTGCAGAGGACAAAAGGCAATGACTTCTTTTGATGAACAATACGTGATGTAATAGTTTTCCTGGATTAAAAACAAAGTAACCATCTTTACTGCAGCTTGCAGCACTTTTCCACTTTCCTAATAAACAGCCCAAATTTCAGGGATACTTAAAATGCTGTGGAAATCTGCCCAATGTTTCTACAAGTTCAGTCTGTTTGATAATCAAACTATTTATCTTGATTGTGTTTTCTTGAACTTAGTTTTAGTCGCTTACTTTGAGAGGTTTATTTCAATCGATGAAGGGAAGTTATTTTTTGTGGGTTTGAGTGATTTTCCTCAGGAAGCAAGTTTATGCATTTTCAGTTGAGACTTTTGCAGCTGAATAATGCTCAGCAAACAACACTAATGGAAGTTTGTGCAGTGCCTCCCTCTCTGACAGATCCTCAGCATGGCACTCTGTGGAAATCTGTTGTGTTTTATATGCCTTTATTCAGCACCTTATGACAGTCCTCCTTTTCTGTGGCTTCTCTCATCTTAGTATCTCCAGTTGCTGAAAGATACACAGCATTTATACAACATATCTACACCCTCCCACCTGTCAGTACTCCCAGGCATAAAATGCACATAATAACACTTTATGTGGCAGGTTGTATTACGGCAGACAAACTTGAAAGTGTTTTCAGGCCTGACTTGTGCCACATTTCAACCTTATTCCCTGTTATAAGTATTACTTCTGTCCAAACTCTAGATATGTTTTTAATGGAACTTTTATATTTTTGCCTACTAAGTGCGTTTTGTATCTTTGGGATAATAAAGTCCTTAGCCCCTGTACCTAAGAATAAAAACCTTCACTGGAAAATGACAAATTTGTGTAGACAACAGTGATTATGAATAAACAGAATATTTCAACCTAGGATGTAATAACTATTGAACAGGGGAGTTGTTAGTGTAGTCAGCAAGGGAAAAGTCACTTTAAATTGGTTTGGGATGCTATGTACTCCCCTCACTCTCAGAATTCATTAAGGAACCTGAGCAGGTTAACTCATTCTGCCATTTGACATGAAACTAAAGTTTTCCAGATTGTATGTCTTAGAAATAAAGGTCTAGAAAGAGCTATCAAGACCATTTGGCCTGAGGAGACCACAATTTCCATCACTTCAAAGCTGCAGGTTTCAGGAGGGAGAGATGAAAGAGGAAGTGCAGCCTTAAGAACAGTCTGGTTTTTGGAAGACATTTCTACAGAAAGGAGGAGGGCTAGATGCTTTCCAAGTTAAAAAATTCCACTAAGATGATATTTGGTTATTATACAGGAAAATTATTATTATCGCCCAAAAATCTGCAGCCTTTTACCTGAGCAGAGCAGTAGCACAGACCTAACTTCTCTTGAGTTTTATAACCCCTAGTTCCACTTGCATCATTACATTTAGCTTTAATTCACATCAGAAGGAGGAAAAAAGAGGGAGGATGAGGGGGAGTATATGACACTAAACCCTGTATGATTTTATAGTGATTTTTTTTTTTCCAGGAATGATCTACTGGGGTAAGTCCCTGACAATATCATTGTCAGTAGTTAAGATGTTTTCACCATGGAGTTAAATACTTGCAGCATTGACAGTAGCTGGAAATACTTCAGTGGTTATTGTTGTAGTCATTAGTCTAGCTGAAGTAATGCTGGCATGTTTTCCCTCTGGGTAGAATTCCTCAGCCTAATTGTCTCCTCCTTGCCAGACCATATTTGATATCTTCAGGTTTGGAGACTGGATATTTTCCAGCAATTAATGGCTTTTCTCAGTTATAGATTGAAATTATTTCCTTTTGTGATTTAGTCTCCTCTCCAGCAGTGAAGCTATTGAATTCCAGAACATTTAAATGGGATAACTTACAAATAGGCCTAATATGAAAAGCACAGTCATCAAGCTACATGGAAGCTCTGTGGTCCACTGTAGAAGATGGATAGCTCACATGTAATTTTTGACAAGAATGAAACAGTATTGACTTTAAAAATAAAATAAATAAATCCACTATTTGCTATTGTGCTATCTTCTTCTAATGAACTAACCTTAATATTAGCTTAGAGCAACATAAGTCCATGTGTCTCACAGAACAGCATCAGGTAACATCATCTAATCTCCTGAAGAGTGCTGGCAATCAAATTTCATCAAGCTACTCCTGCCTTTAGCCCTTTAACTTGGGTTTGACCAAAGTACAGAGTGAACTCTTCATCTCTGATGCCCAGACTGGACTCCTTAAGGTACTTTGTCCACTCAGAGCAAAATTAGCCTGTGGTTTCAGAAATCAATGAATACTGTTCTACAATGGAAAAAGCTTCTGTAGCCACTGTTTTATGGCCTCCCATGTTATTTGAGCTATTACTTCTCTCAAAGCAATTTTACCACATCTTTTATGGTATTCTGCTTTTTAAATCCAAAATGGAACGTAGTATACAGATCCCAAAAGCAAGAATTATTTTTTTAATACTGCTTCAGATATGTACAGGAAATTATCTTCAATAAACTTTGTCCTTTGAAAACTAATGTGGTAGAATGGCAGCTGCACTTCATAATGTACCACCTATTTTTAGGTAGCAGATTCAAAAGCATAAAGAGGGACTTCTAGTTGAACACTGATGAGCCCATTTGTCCTTTCTACATATGGATCTGCCCTTCTTGACCAAATAAAGACATGAAGTCTTTATTTTGAGCTATTTATTTAAGAGCTAAGGCACTCAAATCATGATTTAGCGAAACGTTTTCAGTAGAGTTCAGTACTTCTTTTCCCTTCCAAAAATGCTACTAAATTGGTAAATGTCTGTAGGAGACATGTATCTGGTAGCTGTTGGGATTTAGATATGGACAGAGTAATCCTGATATGGTTATATTGTCTTCCTTAAGATGCATTTAACATCTGTTGGATGAAGGTCAGATGGATCACAAGATCTGGTGCATGGAAATGTACAGTTTCTTTACAAAAGAAAGGTTCTCCTACTGGAGAATTATGTCCTCTAAGAGAAGAGTGTTTATGGTTCTGGTTTAACATGCAAAAAAAAATGTGTCATACTGAGTCTGTATTTTAGAAAGTTCTGCAAACAGAGTTTTGAGAAGTTAGTGTTAGAAATAACAAGAACCAGGTGCATTGGGAATTGAAAAACTTTGAGTCTTATTTTCCTGAATACCATTATACAATGTCTAGTAGAGTATTGGAGGGATATGTGTACACAGCATAAATAAATATGCATTATTTAGATGAACCCTCATGTTCTGATACACCTACTTTTATGGATGGTGCTGATTCTATGCCAGCAGTATGGTAAACAGAAAATGCAATGGGAAGTCTGCAAGAAGTTACAGTGCAGATATTGTCTGGCTATAATTTGGTTTGAATTTGGTTTGATTTTGGTTGGATTTCTGGTTTTGTTTGTTGGTTGTTTTGGGGTTTTCTTTAATTCAGTTCCAGTTGCAGTGTCAAAACAGAACTTCTTACTTGGGCTGCCCATTCAGTTCTGCAGGGAGCATAGTTACCTACTGGCAAAGCTCTCTCAGCAGGGAAGTGCTGTGTTACTTACTTTCCTTTAAGCAAAAATATTCTGATTGTACATATGCTGTCTTACTTTTCAGTTCAAGGGTGATTTTCAGTGAAAACAAACAAGTGAGCAGCAAAAAGGAAAGCTGAATTGGGAATTATGTAATTTAATAGTGGGGAAGTTTCTAAAAGCCTTCTGCTGCTAGCATTGAAACACTGACACCTGCACACTGCCAGGAGCTTGAATCCAGCGTATCCCCATTCAGCTGCACTTCACCTCGTATTAATTCTGTGTTTTTGAAGGAGACAAACCAAGAAACTAATGATGTGTCTCAATTACATTCTGTCTAATCCTCGAGTGGTAAACCTGACACAGAGCGTCTGCCAGAATGTTGAGGTCAGGTTTTTGTAATTTGATCAGCGTGGGGTAAAGAAAGGAAGAGCAATGTGATCTTCATTCTTGACTTCTGCTTGTTTCCATGCCTTTAACAACTAGTTCTGTGCCTGAAAAGTTCTTTTACGAGTCATGACAGAGCTCCAAGTACTCACCCATTGGTGAGCATCGCTGTGTGCTCCCTGTGCAATGGGCTCTCTCCTCCCAGTGCCACTGACATTAAATATGTGACCCTGCCCTTCGTGCTTTGCAGGGGCTCCCAGAGCAGCACGAGTGCATCTGGGTGCTTCCAGCCCTGGCTGTGGGAACACAGTGCTGCTGCTGCCATGTGACATTCAAGACCCCAGGGTGTAGTTCTGTTTAACTGAAGGATGACAAGCCCATATCCTGACACAAAACAGCACCATTTCTTATCACAGCCTTTGCTGCATGTGTGCAGTGGGTTTGATAAAGCTGATCAGATCATGTTCAATGTTCCTCTGCCTCCTTCAAACTGTGTTGTCTCTCACTTGCACCCTTCTTCACATCTTGTTTACTCACACCATGACAGCACCATGGTGGGTTTCATGTATAAGCTGTAAAGTGGTGATGTGTTTCCTGTCTGTGTTTTCTGAATAAATATCTTTCTTTTCTTTTTGTTTTGTGATTTGGGAAAGTGTTGCCAGGAAGTTTTTCTTCCCTCTTAATCAAACTGTTTGCTAAGGTGTTTTCCTTCTGTCTAATCTCTTGCATGGGACCAAAATGTTTAGATTTGAGTGGTGACGTCTTACTCATTCCCATCCTGTCGGATGGGAGCGTTGTGTTGTTTGAGTTCACAGTATATCCAACTGGGAGCTGTGTGCGACTGGGATTATTTTTCTATCCCATCCTATTCAGTATCTACTTGCCAGTTTTCCAAAGAATTCATCCAGTCGTGACTTTTCACCTCCAAAGCCAGTCTTGGAACTCCAGAAGACCATCTTCGGCTTGTTGGGTTGAGGTTTTTTCCCATTTTTCTGTCTCTGATATTACTTTGCTGCAGTCTCTCTCCTTCTTCAGCCTTGCACTTTAACAGCTCATCAGGCCAGGTGCTCAGCTGATGAATTAGTGCCATGTTCTTGGGAGAAAGCAGCAATAAGGCCTCCTCGGGGCAACTGATGGGAGTGTTGATTCTCTCTGCACTGCACACAGTCCCCTACTCTCCAGAGGTACCAGGGAAGCAGTGCTGAGGGAAAACTGGGACAGGGCCACTCAATATTTATTCCCCCCTTCAATTATTTGTTCCCCCTTTTCCTTCTGTTTCACTAATTTGAGCACCTTACAGATGCTGCCCTGGGTAAATGGTTTGTTTCCAATCAAGGACTAGTACTTTCAATGATATATCCCCCACCACAACCCCATTCTTCATATATGAGTGATCCCAAATTATAGATTTTCTTTTTTTGATATTTCACAAGTGTTGAAAAGGCAGGTTGTTCTGTATGGCTAAACAAATGAGAGTTTCATCACTGGACTTACCCAATAATAAATTCTTTTCATGTTTAATTTATAATGTCTGGAAACACCAGCAAGAGATGAGAGAAATAGTTTAGATAATATATTAACCTGTCTAAACCTTGTCCAGTCTCTGAAACTCAACCTGAGTGTGATTTTAATATGTGGGAAACTTTCCTTTCCTCCTTCTTTTACACTGTTCTGCCCTGTTCCTTAACCTGGGACTAAGGGATTTTTCTTTTGTGAGGACCTTTAGTTCATCCAGACATGAAAGAACTGCTGATCCAAAATCATCTCTGCATATCCACACAGCCTATGAAGACTGTGAGAGAAAATAATTGTTTGCTGTACTAATAACTTTTAGGAGACTACCTAGCTGCAGACCCACCAAGTTCAAACCAGTTAAAAACTCCTGACAAACTGTAAAAACATCCTGAGAAGGCAATGTGAAAAGCTCTTGCAAGGGGATAGGGAATTGTGAAATCTTAGCCAGACAGAGCTTGCAGTGGCAAGATTTCCTATGCAGCAACTGCATGGTTCCCTGCCCTGGTGTAGGACTAAGATGGATCAGGTCCATTATGAAAGAAATTCATATTTAAATGAGATTTTCAGCCCAGTTCTACAGCCTCAAGTGGTTATTCTAAGCGTCTGCTCTTTCATGCTGATTTAGACCAAGCTCAAATGCTGAATCTTTAGAGAATCACAAATAAATTGTGTTAAACTGCCATTAATGGAAACAAATCACAAGAAAGGAGAGGCAAGGTTGTTAATGGTATCGCTGTTCCTAACTCGGCCTTTGATGGCTGGAGATGCACAGTCCTGCAGCACAGCAGTGCTGTGTGTGAGCTCACCCACTGCTCTGAGGCCTCCAGACAGGCTCAGCACAGCAGGGTGAGCAGCGCTGGAATTTGTTTTACAGGAAGCCTTTCATTTCCTCGCTTTTGAGGGGTTAAGTGAGGCACTTCAAGCACTGTTCTCCCACGAGGGTTGCACTGGGGAAGGGTAGTTCTCCTTTCCCCCAGGGGCTCCATCTCAGCTTTGGCAGCAGAGGCTGCTGTCAGAGGAGAGCAGTCGGGTGCGTTGGATCAGTGTATTCCCCAGCCACTCTGGATGCATTTCCTTCCCACCCACTGCTGCCCGCTTTTCAGGTTCCTGTGTCCTGAGCTGCCACCACTGATCCTGGCAGACGGTGAACCCAAAAAATCCGGTATAAAGAACTGCCCAGAGGCTTTTGGTCTTTGAGCAGCAAAGGTATTTATTGACAGCACTGGGAGCAAGCCAGCTATTGCTGGAAAACCTTGCTCGAAGGCTTCACACAAAATCAGCATTTTTTATACAATTTTCGTGTATGATTAAATCCATATTCAAGTGATTACATCTGTCTATACATATTAATAACAGGTGGAGTATAGGTGGAGCTCAGGTGGGGCTTGGGGCGATGCTTCTCTTGGCCCTCAATCTTGGGGGTAGTTCTGTCCTTCCTCCATGGGTCTGGGGGCTTAAACTCATCTTCCTCAGCTTGACCTCCCTTCTCTTCTATTGTTCTCAACCAGCTCACTGAAGCTTGGAGAAGGCCTTGGCTCCCAGCCTGTTTCTTCTATTCAAATGTCTACTTTATCTTACTGCATCTTAATTTATTACTTCTAGGCCTATTCTGTGTTTCTTTTACCATTCTCTTAAGTTTTGGTCCAATAGGTAGAACACAACTACAGATCATTTGGATGTTCACAGCTTGTTAGCAGGCCCAGATTTCTTAGTTAACTCTTTTGGACCTGGCCTCCTGTTTCAACAGGTCTGCCCCAGAGGTAACCCTGGTTTCCACAGACCCAGATTAGGGCAAAATTAATCATTAATGTTTTAATTGCATTGTCTTATGTCATGAGGGAAACACACTGAATAGAATTATATAAGGGCTGCTTCTAGTCCTTATACTGTAACATCAAGTTTCATTAAACTTATGAAAATCACACCCCTATGTGTGTTCCTGCTTGGCTTTGGGGAAACTCAGGTGACCAGCCTCCAAATTCAGTGTTGTTAGTTTTCTCATCGGGTTGTTTGCCAATTAATTTAGGCCATCAGCCTGTCTGATTGATTTCATTCCATGCCAGAGATCCCAAAATATAGTTTCTACTCACTATTCACATCTACCAAAATCTCATTTTGCATGGACTGGGGAGGGCTGAAAATGCACAAATCATTCTGTTTAACTTTGGGGGTTTCAGCCTTGTTTGTTTGTTACTTGAAGTTGAGGGAGAAACAATTCACTTTGAAATTTATTAAGAGGAAAACCTTCTGTGTGGTTGTGAATCAATATGACAAGTTTCACCCCAAAACTAACTCTTCATATTATATGTCATCATACCATCAAAAGTCTATCACAGATACATGCCCAGTGCAATAAGAATCTTTCATAGCTCTTTGATAAATCCACTACCATAGGACTTTTCCTCGTGACATTTTTCATGCAAAATATGCAAATGGCATTATAAAAATCTTATATCTAAAATTGAAAACTCAAAGCATTTTCTCGTGCTTGTCACAATAATAACATGTTATGTAACTTTGTAGCTGTAGCTGCCTTGGTGTTTTCCTACTGTAGGTTACAATTTTATAACCATCCCATATTAAAATACAATATATGAGAGGGTAAAATTTGTACTTTATTAGGATATGGAATACAACAAAAGAAATTTCCTGTTTGGTTGGGTTTGGGTTTTTTCCTGCCTAAGACCTTATCAGATTCCTGTAGCTTCCAACTGCATCATGGCCCTAAAATCCTCAAATGATTCTTCCATTTTGTATTGGTATATTTAAAAATATCTAAAATAGTTTAATGCTCTCTATGTAAAAATGTACTGTATCAATGCTAAACAAAATTCATTCACATTTTACTTAATATTACCTGATTATTAATGTTACCTGATGTGTAAAAGAGTGATTGTTCAAACACTGGATCCAATTTATAGTCTTCTGTGACCAGGGAAGTCTTCCATCAATGCCCAAGCTTCTTAGTAATCCTGCTCAATCCTAAACCAATGGTATTCTCAGGTGTGCAAGTGTTTTAACACAGAATTACGAGCTCAAATCAAAATGGAGTTTGAAAGGGGTATATCAGCCTTTCACGTTTTTCTTGCTTTTGATAATCCTTAATACATTTTCAAGAGACCAGTAGAGGCAGATGACATGCAGCTGACAGTCGATTCCATCTAACCACAATTGCATTTATGTACAGTAAAATACATACTACTAGCTGTATTTTTAAGGTAAGAAAGGAAAATTGATTTTAATTCTACAATTGTACAATGTAAGCATCCTACCAATATTTAGGTACACGTTCCCGTGTGTACAAAAAAACCAACACCAACCAAAAAAAATGAAAAAAAAAATAAAATCATGCAAACCCACCATCCCAAAAACCTGCTCCCCACATCCCCACTGGCATTTCTTAAGACAGTGCAGCTATTCAGGAAATGCCTTCTATGTCAAACTTGAATGCAGCATTACCATTTAGCCATAATAATTAACTTTGTCGTTTGGCCATCTTGTCTCTAAAGTCTCCAAATTTTTCATCGTTTACTGGAGGAAAAAAAAAAAACACATATTTAAAGGAATGTGTATTCCTGAGATATTGCCTGCAGTATTCAATGAGTGCCTTGCACCAGTGAATGCACATGGTACAGCTAAATTAGGTAGCAACAAAGCAGGTGGATTATATGAGTGCTGTCATTTAAAGTATCCTTTCTGTATAGGCAGAACATTTTGCTTAAAAAAAAAAAGACATTTTTTCATCTATAAATCCCGTTATTTTTTTCCTGACATCCTTTAAATTGCAAATCCAATAATATTATAAATCATGCAAAATTTGGAAAATTACTTTAAGCCCCTGGGCTTTACATTGGAGTGCTGTCTGAATAAAAAATTCGAGTTGTTTACACAGAGAACTCAATGATATTTTTGCCATCATTTTTGATCTTGTGTAATATTTTGTGTGGAAAAAAAAAATTTAGACTGTATATGAAACTCCCTTTTTTTTTTTTTTTTTTTTTTTTTTAAATTTTTTCTTCACTTGCCTTTCTCATTAACCCAGTAGTTTTCCACAGCCTCCTGACGTCAGTGACTTTTATGTCATTAATTTCAATGGAAACAGGATGTGGTCCAGTAAATTATGCCCCAGCAGGGTCTGCTGAGTATTACATTAGACCATGGGAATAGTGAAAAGAGAGCTTCATATGAACTTAACTCTTTAAAATATTCATTCCTGTGTTTGCAGTGTAAGTTACTGCTGTTCCTTCAATGTTCAAAAGGTTTCTCAAATTATCTGAAAGGCTCTCTCAATAAACAAGCTTGCTGAGGGAATATAGTCACCATTAAACCCCTTACAGCCATCATAAATATTGAGCAAAAACACCAATCATCCAGTGAAGTTATTTAGGCATAATTGTAGTAAATTTATTGATAACCACTGTATGAGTCATTTTAATATTGCTTATAAATCCTTTGGACCACCTGAAAAAGGGTAATATTGTTGGATATTGAGGACTACAGCTGAACTCCTAGGAAAAAAATCCAAAAGAAAAGTTCTTGCATGTCACAAGTAGCCTCCTTAGCCCTGTTATTCCTCTACTTTGAATCAAGTCTTGCCATAATTGGTGTCCTTCTACTTCTCATCTTCCATGGCTCCTATCCCCTGAGCTTTCCAAAGTCAGTACATATTGTTTTCTAGAATATGTAATATTTCCCAAGACCAAGTTGACTTGGCAGCTATAACAGACTAGTCCACTTTTCTTTGTCATTAAATGCTGGGGTCTGGGAGCAAACTTGGGTTGCAAGGGAGTCCAACAGACACACACAAATTATATTAGAAGTGGACCTTGTTGTCAAGGTTCGTAAAGTGTTCTGGGACCTGGTCTCTGCAACACCAGATTTTTTTCAATTTCTTATACCTTTGTTTTTGAATTTGGATCAACACCACACTTTTTCCTCCCTATCATAATTCCACTTAAGCTAATTTGGTTTTACTTTGGCATTCTTTAAGATCCAAATTATACATGTTCTCAGCTGTACTCTCATGAATACCAAAGCTGTAGAATAAATATTGTTGACGTGTGTTGGCAAAGCGCTTTTATACTTGGATTCCTCATTAAATTACATTCAATTTTAGTTTTAATGAGCGTAATCCATTTGATACCGTTGACCCGAATTCCCCCGAGGAAAACTGCAGTTCTGAATTGATATTTGCATGTCTGAGTCGACTGAGTCACATTCAAAATCATGTCAGACTTCAAATCTCAAAAAAGGTCCTGTTCCAGAATTATGCTGGGGGTTGTGACTAAGTTATGTTCCAGAAATGTATTCTTGCAATGCTTTGTGCCTCTTGCTGTACTTTAATCTTGTCACTGCCCTGGCTTATGTGACATTTTGCTTATCTGCACACTATCTCTGTAAAGATCTTGTGAGAACACTGACCATCAGGAAGCAGGAGCACCTTTCTAAAACTCATCCTCGGGTGCCTTTTCTGAAATCATATTTCTTCTCCCTGTCATGCTCCTTAATCATTTCTCTTCTGCAATAAATCGTTATTTCTCTCCCTGTTAGAATTCTTTCCTGTCATTCATCATGTTATGAGTACCTTTTTCTTGAGAACAGGAAAAAAATCCCAGTAGATCTCAGGAAGCTTTTAACTCTTTTCCTTTCTCACGATGTAGAAAATAGAGAATTCCACCCAGAGTGCTTCTTTGGGAGAGTTTCATTGATTTGTTTGTTTCGAAGTTTTGGGGTGCCTTAAGAGAAATGGGCTATTGGGAAAATGGAATTATCAGTGCTGTGAGTGTTTCAGTTTGATATATGGAGTGCCTGGATAAGAAAGCTTTTGAAACTTTTCTTGAATTTGGTCTGAAAACTATTCAATAGACAACAGGGACCTTGGAAGATTTCTGGAGAGGAAGTGGTTTTATTGAGTCATTGCAGAAGATCAACTCTGTGGTTCAGAGCAGGAGTTTATGATTTTGTTTGGCCTTTGGTCAAGCTCTCTGGGTCCTGTGCTCACAGTGACAGCACATGCTGAGGCTCTGCAGAGATGACATAGTCTTCAAACTTGTGTCTATTGTTCCTTTGTGATGTACCACTGGGGGCATGGGATTAGCCACGTAAAATAGGTGATGTAAGTTTGCAGGTACAAAAATGATTACTTACGCAGCAATTGCTAAGAGGGAAGGATCAAGCCGTGAATCTTCCTCATTTCTTTGGTCTTTCACAAAGACCTTAGTCTTTGTGATAACTGAGTAAAAACAATATACTTGAGGACTCAGGTCAGTCAGTAGGATGAATTTGTGAGTTTGTTGTCTGGTACTGCTGAGAAATACCACAAAAGGTCTTTAAAAACAGGCCATAAAAATGTGCATTTAGATATATATTGATTCTACTTCGACATCAGTGAATGAAGGGGGGGCTTCTTTATATCCTTCTGAGCTCTGCTTTCTATGATTCTAAATTCCCAGGTGCATCCTCAGAGTGACTCTCTACCTGTAGATTCTTGGATAGGAAAAAATGTTATCAAATACAACCATGGCAGAACATATACTTGTCTCAATCCTCTATTCCAAGCGCATATCCAATTAAACCATTCGCTTCAGTATCCCACTGATTTCCTCATTTGTTGATTCACGCAGGAAGAGTGCTGCTGAACACCTGATTACATCCTTGGCAATGGGAAAACTATATAGACAAACACCAAGAGTGCCAGCTCAGCATTCAAAACTTCACACAAATAAAAGACCAGAGCCAAATTAAGCTCATTCGACGCCGCTCTCTTCAATCGTCAAATGCAAATATATTTCTCTGTATTATGTCTTGACAGATGATAATGAGTGTGAAAATGCTACTCAGCCTTGTGGAGAGCATGCCAACTGCACAAACACGGTGGGAAGTTATTTCTGCATGTGCATGCCTGGTTTCAAATCCAGCAATGGTCAAGAAACTTTTGTACCTAATGATGGAACCTCCTGCGTGGGTAAGTTGTTACTGTCTGCCAGCTCCCTTTACATTGTCACTCTTATTGCTTCTGTTAATTATAGAAATCTAGCAAAATGCTTTCATGTTTGGGAAGTTTGGAGTCTCGGTATAAAATTCCTATAATTTGCACTGGTACAGACTTAATATTCCAGTTCAGGCCCACACTTCTCACTGACAACACAGCAGCTGTTTTCAGTAACACTTCCATCTTGACTCTGCTTGCAATATATTTAAATCCACATGTCACAGTTTTAGACAATGAATGTAGAGTTAATACAATACAAAAATTCACCCATTTATGCCACTGTTTCACTGATCTGTGAGCTAGCTGATCATATTCTTGAAACAAAGCAGAGTGACAAAATATTCTGCATTCAGGTCACTCTGGACCAGCAAAATTCTCTATACATTTGACCTACTATACTTCAAATATCTTTTGCTTGGAAACTTTGATTGGGATATTTTTGGTAATTTTTCGAGTCTGATCAAAAGCAATGAGCGAGATCAATAGTTATCCTACCTCCTGTGCCTCTGTTTCTGTAGCATTGGATGGAACATGTTCAAGACTAAAGAGGAGGAAAAGTTCTCTGGAAAAATGTTATTTCTGAACAACTATGCAATCCTTTAGGATTTCCTTTGAATGGAAGAACTGTAACTATTTCTCTTTTTTCGAACTCCTGGTAATTTTCTCTGTATGTTGCCAGAGTCCTCAGGGAATGAGAGAATGAGAAATAAATCTATTGCCCTTTACACCTTTATGCTGACTGTGTCTCCTTCTAGGTATGTCTCCTGTGAGCTTGTGAGTGCTGACAACCTCTCTTCTTACTGCTCTTAATATCAGCAGAATGGTTGCATATTAAGCCAGAAAGTGATCTAATCGACCTTTCTTGCCCATTGCTCACATCCATCTAAAAGTGCTCTGCTTTATCCAGCTGCTATGAATCCTTCTTAAATTAGCCTGGATGGAGACTGTTAGCACACTGAGCTGTAAATATTCTCACCATTTCTGGTCCAGGTTTTGATTTTTGCATTACAACCTTTCCTCAGCTTCAGTAGTTTGTCCTCCAAGTTATTTCTCTGACTGTTTTTGTCTCGCTTTAACTTTTTACCATTAGTGTGATAACTTCTTTTTTTCCACCTCTCTTTTCTTTAGTGAGTAGATTGATCTTTTTATATCCTCTGCTGGGATTTAGTTTAGCACTGTTGTTCTTCCTTTTGAAAATCCATATGGAGGAACCAAGAGCTTCCAAACTCACACTGAAATAAAAAAATTACCTGTGGGCACCTTTTCTGATTAAACAAGTGTACCAATTACTTTACCAAGATGTGAGTCCTGAAGACAACCTTATGATCCACAATTAATTTCCTCCTTTATCCTTTATCATGGAAACAATAATAGGATATTTTGTACCCAATGGATCAGCTACAGGTAGTAGATATGCCTTGCACACAAACTGCTGAGAGTAGTGCATTCAGGGTGTACTACACACAGCTGGAGCAAACATCAAAGTTGTCACTGTAAATACAGTGCAAGCTATCCAGTACAAATTGCAGAGGTTCAGTAAAGCTAAGATGATCCCAGGGAGGCAAGAAGCTGAAAAGCTTTATTGGACTTACAAGTTCATGTTTAAAGGGTTTAGGGTCTACATATTCAACAGGGGGGTTGCATATTCATTCTATTAAAATTGAGGGGGTTCACAAGGATAACATCAGGGAAAAAAACAGATTAACAAATTTTTGGGGTCTTAACAATTACTTCATGGGGAAAAAACCCATCTTAGGGCATTTTACAGAGGGGAACAGGTAACACAAGGGGAGAGAGAAAACACAAGAGGTTTTCTGCGCAGGTTTGATGAGATCAGGGCATGGTTTCTCCAGGCTTGGGCAGGACAATCCAAACCCGTGACATCAATGGATCCTTGTCTGGACTCTAGATGGAGTTTTTTTCCCAGTCTCTGTCAGCCCAAGGCTTTTGTTTAAACCTAAAATTTTGCTTTTTCTCATATCCAAAATTTGGAATCCAACACAAATCACAGCACGGAGCTCCCAGATATGCATTCTACCCAAGTTTATAGGGCCCCAATATATTTCCAGATTCTTCAAAGTCTTAAATCTTGTTTTAATGTATGTGTATATATATGTACCTGGCAGTAATTTTCAAAAATACAGTGGTTGAATTTTGAAGAGTATGCCGTTATAGAGCCTGTTTGTTTATGCCATCAAAGCTGTCTGGACTCCCCAGCAGTGCAAGTCTGGTACATCACTGTGTCTGTGCAAAGCCCATTTCAAAGCCCATCTGAACACACTTGTGTTCCTCTCCCTCTCTGGAAACTACAATAAGCTTCTAAGTACAAAGTGATTATCCCTCTCAAAACAGTAGATAGAAAGCAAGCTTGGGACAGCTGCTTTGAGAAGTGTCACTTCACCCTTAATCCAACCAGAATGCTGAGTTTGGAGTTGAGGGTCAGCAGTTTTTCATCCATGTTATCAGGTAGAATTGGTGAAGAGATGACAAAGAAACATGCAGCTAGAGGAGGAACTGGAGGGTAGGAGGGGAAAGGGAGGAAAATAGAAGAAAGGAAATGGAGAAGGAAAAAATAAGAATGCAGAGACGTGGTATTTCTGAAGATGATATTTTTCTGATGTCACGAAAGCGAGCTATTAAAATCCATTTTTTGATTTGTGTAAAAGCCATGCTTTCCCTTAGACTTCACATTTTATGGAATGTTCGGCTGCAGATAAAAAAGTGAAATACAAACCTGCTTTTTTCATCCCAGCCAGCAGACTAAAAACATGAAAATGGCCCTCTGTGAAATGAAAGTGCCATCCACACCACTCCGCCTGTTCCAGGAACGTGCTCTTAGTTTCCTTCAGGTATTTCTGAGAGCGCTGGGAAGGCACCCATTCTCCATCCCATCCTCTGCTGTGACGAGGGAGCCGTGCAGAGGATGGGATCTGGCATTGTGCCACACTGCTGCCTTTTGCTTTTAGCTGTGCCATTCACAGCCTTTTTCATTCCTACTTTGTGTGTGCCTCTGCCTTCCACAGTGTGGAGACGCGGGGAGGGAACATCCAGTCCTTTGCAACTGGACTTTTCAATCACTTGCAAGCTACTAATAAGCAGAAGGTATAATGCAGACATCAAGCTGTCTTGACTGACTGGTGAAGAATCAAAGCCATGTAGGTACAATCCTGTAATTGGCAAGACTGAACATAATAACTGTTCTCAGTACTTTTAATTTAATTGGAATTTCCTTGCCTGCTGCAGTAAATGAGGAGTGACAAAGCACAGAAATAAAATAAAAGGTTATAAATCTATTTTCACACTAGCCTAAGTGGTGCTGGTGATAACATTTTTCTGACTGGAGCTGTTATAAAAGCTTCAAAGTTCAGCTCCAGGATTTGTTTTGAATATTTACTGAAAGGCCAGGGCTTTTTTTTACAGTGCTGTGGCAAATGCTCCTCTGTTTAAAAAGCTGCTGGTCCTCAACCTTTCCTCAGGAATGCTGCTTGTGAAGACTGCTCCTGCAAGCCTTGGCAGCCCCACTCCTGCTCCCACAGCAGATCAAGGAGGACCGTTTGAGATCCTCGCCCCAAAGCCCCCCTAAAATCGGGTTGCTGAAAGCACTGACAAGCTGTTTGTCTGCGTGTGGTCCAATTGCCTGTTTGGTTAAAAAGGCATAACTACAAAATGCAAAGAAACAAAAGCCTTACAGCTACTGCAGACAGCATTTCAAAGCGGGATCTTAAAAGCTGCATTCTTGTAACTGTCACGAGTTGTTGGCTGCCCCTGACAATCTCATTGATTTAAAAGGGACACGAAGCTGATTAGTACCTTGCAAGATCAGGCATATTGCCTTTTAATTTTGTCATCCAGGAGCTGTTTTTTTTCTTCTGGAAACAGTAAATTAGATAGGCGTGATATGGACTCGTTCCATATGGGCAACTCAGCTGCAGAAAGTCTATTTGCATATATTCAACAGAGTGTCTCTATCAGACTTTAAAGAGCTGTCCCACTGCCAGAGATGTGCCGTGGTGCTTGAGTTTCTGCTGTTGTTTTGGATAATCTTGCCTTCTCTCTAAAATCTCCATTACACTTAAGGTCTGACATAATTACAAAAAAAAAATTGTAATTCGTGTGACTGCCCACTACTGACAGATAAGTTTTTTACTGAACTAAAGATTTATGAAAAGTAAAAAATATTGTCATAACTTTGAAACATTTGCATCAGTAAAATCCCATAGAAACCTGATGTTTAGCAAACGGTGTCCTGAAAAGCATTCACATAGTTATCCATTTATTTTTAAGTTATTGTAAGCTTTAGCAAGGATTGTTATGAATTGCTAGTGGTTTTGCACTGCATTACATGCTGAATGCATTGTTAAGATGTACGTGTCCTCCATGGAGCTGACAAGGCCAGAGAAACCTTTGGTATGAGGCTGATGTGTGTCCTCCCTATACAAACTGGCATTGTTGTGATTGTCACCTTTGCCACTTCAATTCATTCAAAGTTTCTCTGTCTTGCACAGTCACACAACGAGGAACGGACAGGCACCCACTTGTTTCAAACAAAGCTTTATAATGTACTGATGTGAGAGGTTATTTAAATGCCAAGAGTAAGAACTTCAGCCTTATGGCTTTAAATGACAGCATTTAATTATGAGGTATCCTGTATGTAGCACTGTATCACGCTTTTTTCCTTCCCTTTTTGTCAGACTGGTTCATGTATAACGTGGTTAGTTCCATGATTATGAATACTGAGGTCACAAAAACCATACCAATATGGATAATGCAAAACTGGGTGGTTTAAAGAGAAACATTTGCAGTTTGGGGCATTAAATATGGAAACAAACTATTGCCCTGATGCAAATAATCGTAATTTAACCTCATACTTTAAAATTCCACGCTGGCACCAAACCATTCCAACACACAGCTTCCTTGCTGGCTGTCCCTGTGGAGCAGTGGTGGTTGTGCTGGGGAGGGCAAATGCACCTCCAGCCCCACAAATCCTTCCTGGCCCTGCAGGAGTTTGAATGGCTTCTCCATGGCAGCTTCTGGAGCTCAGGCTGAAAACACAGCTTGTTGGGAAACACACATATATGAAAGTGAGGTGGGACCTCAACCATCACCTTGAATCCCAGGAAGAGCCCTAGAATTGTGAGCAGAAGGAATGTTGGGATACTCTATTAAAAGTTTATATGCATTTAACTGTTGCCCTGTATCAATGAAACAAAGCCTTAAAACAAAAACAAAACCAAACATCAAACCACACAACCGTTAGTAAAGAATGTTTTCCAAAGTTACAAAAAAGGCTGTCCAAACAGGCAGGTGGCCCCCACATATCCTTCAGGTATTTTTTTGCATTCCCTAGATATACCCATAGACATACACTTCATTTTTTCATTTTTCAATAATACTCTTATTTTATGAGCGTTATTGCTCCTTTTTGTTCTACTCCTTTTTGAAAACCACCAAGATCCTTGGTATCAAAAGCAGAGTGTGAAACTAGTTCCTACACACCAATGGTGCATTCCCAGCCACCCCATATCTGCTTTCTGTCTGTCTATCCCTAACACCCATCTGGTGGGGCAGAGGCTTCCTATCAATCCAAGCAGCTCTTCTCCTCCACTGATCCATTAATCACTTCTTTTTCCACCAATTCCTTCCCAAAATTAAGAGTCATACCAGTTCTTAACTTGGGTTGTCATCCTCTCTGGTTAATCCATTCCCCACACCACCTTTACTTTCCTTCAGTTCAGTTCTCAGGTTGTAACTTTAAACCTGCTCATGTATCACTTCTTCATTTTTCAACTCTTTTCATCAGATATACGTTTCCCAGAGCTGTTCACTTTTTTCTCCTTTCCAGCACAGCACTTCACAGTCCATTACTTCATTCTTCAGAATTATTTGGTGTTGTTCCCAGTTTACTTTCTCCATTGAGTTATTTGATCTTTATCCCCAGCCAACCAAATAATGCAAAATAATCTGTATTCTGGCCAGGGAGTTAGTGCCCAGCTCCCTTAAATTGATCAATTCATGGATTCCCTTACTGGAATTAATTGGTTTTACTCTTGGACTGTGCCCCACCCAGTTAATGAACCTGTCTGCCTAATAACAAACTATTTAGAAGCATAAAATACAGTTTAGGCAAATGTAATTTAAACATGGATTTAAAAAAAAAAAAAAAAAAGAAAAGGCATGCCAAGCACTTTAAAGGGCACAGAGTTTAATTCTTAGATTAACGAGATAGAGTGATCTTTTGCAGCATCTTTTCAAAGCTGCAACTTAAAAGAAAAGTCTGCAGGTTTAGTTTTTTTTCTTTTCCTAACTGAATCATAAAGCTTAGAAAATCTATTTAGTCTAATCTCTGAAAAATGGGTTTCAGATGATTTGCATCATGCCAACTACCTTTTTTCTGATAGAATTAATATGGTTTTAAAACATGAGCAATGTAGTATTATATAGTAATAAAAGTGGTGGCATAAAAATATGATCAATTATGATTTATCCTTGTAATCTGTAAGTATTATAATTGGCAGGGGAGGTTTGCCATTATTAGCACGTTTTTAGCTTCTGTTTTTTTTATTACATGAAATTTTATTATGAAACTGCTTGTAGTGTGTGGTGCTATTATCAACAAAGCAGCAAGGTGTTAGTCTGTAAATACTTAATAAAAAATTCCATTTCTCATGATATTTGCAGATGTAGATGAGTGCAGCAACGGAGGAACTGTTGCCTGTGGAGACCATGCAAAATGTGAAAACGTGGATGGAGGGTTTAGCTGCTCCTGTAAGGAAGGTTATCAACCATCTACAGGAAAATTGCAGTTTAAGCCAAATGATGGCACTTCCTGCCAAGGTACATGGTATTATAAAGGTTTATGTGTTATTATAGAGATACATCTTCTGAGAAACCCACCAGTGCCTATTTATCTTCAGTTAGATTAATCAGCAACACATGAAAAAGAGGCGAGGCATCTTTTTTTTGCATCTACAATTCCTGAGAATAGAATAATTTTGTAAATGTATTTTTGCTAAACAGTGTAATGAAACCCATTTGGTATAATAGTCACCTCCTCACAGTTGTCAGATCTGTGTCCCTTTCTGTAAATTTGAGCTGTCTCTTGACTCCATCTGTCCAAGTCCCCTGGAAGGGGACAGTCCAATCCAGTGCTGTAACTTTGGCCAAAATAAAGTCCTTGTAATTGAAGTTTGAGAATGGGGTGCTGTGTCTTATGTGCATAAATTCAGGAATGCAGGTGGTTTGGGGAATGACCTAAACAAGAGCTTTTACAATTAGATTATATTAAATATTGCAAGGACTCTGATGTATAATTAATTTTTTTTTATTTCTACAGAAAATCCAAAGGCCAAGTGTGAGTTATTCAAAGACTGTGTAACTGAACATATTAATAGAACTTTAGCCAGAGTAAGTAGCATTGGTTTATAGATTAATTTCCAAATCTTTTAATTGTTTCTGTTTGAAACTGCTATTTCAATTATAATTGTTCTTAAACAGCTTTTAACAAGGACTTGGAGCATACAATTGAACTTAAGCATGTTTACACAAGTCTTTTTAATAATTTCAAATTATTTGAACTGGGTTGTATGTTCAAATCATGATAATAACTTGCTGGGAATCTGCATGTTCTGTTTCCAGCCAAGTGAATCATGATGCATGAAAAATTCACAAGTGTGGTAATCACTCAGCTGTTTCTGTAATTTCTGAAGTTACACACTGCTGCATTTACTGATGTGCAATTATTTGCTTGTTCAGAAGGAAAGGCAGCAAGATAGCTTGCAAAAGTAATGTCAACAAGTGACTAAATAGAAAAGGGAGCCATAACATCTTGGTGTGCTGGTTTATTTACTCCTCAAAGCATACCGTGTAAAGTGAGACAGAACTTGTAGAAACAGAGACTCCAGGCTCATTTTTTTTTTCACAGAAACAGAGATTCCTGATGCAAATTAAAAAATATATTAATTAACGCACTACTCATTAGTCTACAGCTACATTAGTGTCTATTTTTAAAGGATAAATGAAGCACAAGCATAAATAATTTAAAAACAATTGTATATGTTTGAATTTGATATTAAGCAGCTTGCTGAAGTTACTGGGTTCAGAAAGATATTAATTTAAAAGCTTTTATTAACCTAGTGTTATATATACATTGTGTTAACATGTTTTCTATGTTTGCCTGCAATGTAGTACTTATATCAAATATAATATATGCTTATCACACTTAGGTGCAAAGGCACGGTAAATGCCACAGTAGGATCTTAGAGTGAGATTTTTTTTTAAGTGTATCACTAAACTAAATAAGTCAAAACACTTTAATTTCATGTAAATAACTGTCAGATTTTTAGCCTGGTTTTTAACCTGTGTTCTAGTTCTATTCAGTTGCAGTTAAAGACAAAGCAAGGTCTCTAAAAGCTGCTCAGCAGCAGAGACTATGGATCATACAAAATCAGATGTTGGGGGTTTTTTTATTAGATTTCAGTATTCTGAAGTAAGAATTTTCTTATTCAGCCATGAGACTGAAACCTGCAAGCTTAATCTTCGTCTCACCCTCTCTTGCCTATACTTTTAAACTACTTGTTTGGTGTAAGTGCATTTAGCATTTCATAAACTGAATCAGTGAAGGTGAAATAGGCAGTACAGTCCACTCAACTACCTCTTTATAATTTGCACTTGAAAAAAAAAAAAGCACTAAAAAATATACAAATACTGCACATCTGCTCCTACCTCTTCAGTTAAAATTTAATAAAAAAGTCAACAGAATGATCGTATCGCTGATATTTAATTATTTTTGCAGAACATTTACTAATTCACTTTGAGACATCAGGATAAGTAAAACTGAGCTGCAGTGGGGAAAAAGAAGTGTAATGACAGCACATGACTTGTTAGGGTTATACTAGGCAGTACTTTATAGGTCAACCTGCTGATTCAAGTAGTGGGGGGTTTTATGCACAAGTGCCTTAAAAACCAGCGTGATAATTCACAGAAATCAGTCGTTTGCACCGGGTCTATTTTCAACGGCAGAAATACGACTTTACTTGCTTCGTTAATATGTGAGTTCTGGCATTTTGCAGATCAGTCACTTAAAAACACCTCTGGAGATGCTGCAGGAAATTAATAAAAGCACTTTGGGCCCGCTTTCCCCCGTGGACGTGGTTTCCTACGTGGAAGCACTGTCCTACCCCCCGTGGGAGGTCACGCCCGACTCCAGCAGCGAAGCTCTTCCTAACACCACCATCAACGTGAGTGGGTCAGGCCTTGGCTTTGTGGGCTTTGTCCTTGTTCCACAGGTAGTGCCTGACTCTCCTCAAACACACGCTTTTATTTACAGGTTTTGGTCAACACTGTGAACAATTTTTTACAAAAAGACAAACTTACAGTCTGGGAAGCCCTTCCTGCGGACAACCAAAGGAGGAGCCTGACTAAGCTGCTGCACACTGCAGAGCAAGCAACACTGCTCGTGTCACAGAGCTTCAAAAAGGCAACACAGCTAGATGCTAATGCAAGTGACATAGGTAAGATAAAGAAAATTAATCCAAGGTATACTTTAGATGTGGGTTACGCCGAGGAGTTTTTCAGCACAATTATGAAGATTAGAGATGGTGTCGTGTGAAAGACACGGGTGTTAATTTGTATGATTTTCAGCACCTGACTTTCAGCGTAGGTAGCACAATTTTCGAAGGCTGAACATTTGAGTCCACAGCCCAGAAAAAAAATGGAAGTCTGTGGGAAGTTGTTTTCAGATTCTCTTTCAATCTCTCATTATGGCCACACTCACAGTGAATCTGGATCCTTTTTCTAAGCACAGAATTAACCTATGCATCTTATATGCATAAAAAACACCAGTGGAATGAAAATTGGACTTGCTCTATACAGATTTTTTTACTCAGTTCAGTGAAGGTATTATAAGTGAACTTTGAATAAGGACTTTACCTAGTGAGTTCAACCTTGAGTGGCTTTCTGTCAACAGAAATTTCTCATTTTAAGAGGAATTCCACAGGAGGAGAACTGCTTGGTCTCAACTGCACCATTTTGCTCTCCTGCCTGCTGCCTGTGAGCTGGTGTCTTCCCACCAGTACCTGCTGGCTTTCCTGTGGCAATAATGGTTTTAGCATTCCTTCTCTGGGAGCAGAGTAAGGCTAACACCAGCCACTGTTCAAAATCCTAATAAAGCATTGCTGATTCCTTTGTCAATGGCCACTCTTTCATCTTTATTTTTCTGAATGTCCCCAAACTGCATGTGATCTGATTTCTTACTTCAGATTTAGCACAGTCCTTCAGTGCCTCTTACTGGCTCGCTGTTTTATAAAATGAGTTCATGAGAAAGATTCCTCCCGTGGCCCTGAGACAGGTCAAACCACCTGTTCTTCCCTCACTTCTCTGAAAATAAATAACACAAAGTGATGAAAAAATAGGGGGAATGGGATTATTTCTGTGGCATAGGCTCTGTGGAATCAGACTTAAGCCTGATGCTGTGTCATGTACTGCCTGTGAAGGCCCCCTGCTCCTCACCCACCTCACCCCACCTTCCCCACCTCCCTTGCTTGGAAGCTGAGGCTGCGAAGGTCAGGAGCAGAGGATTCAGGTGCAGGTTCTGCTGGCACTGTGGGTATCAGTCACCAAGGTGATAGAAAGAGCTGATAAAGAGAACGGGGAGGAATTTCCACATTAAAAGGTTAATGATTTTTTCAGTTTATTTTTGTTCCAAAATGGTAAACTGTGTGTGAGCTCATTTCCAAATTGTACCCAAACACTAACATTTTTTGTTATTGTCTTTCAGCATGAATAAATTTTTCCCAGGTCTCATGTACCACACATAACTATTTTGGGACAAGGCCTACAACGTTATGTCTGTCTCTCTCTCTCCACTGCTTTTTATGGTGCAAGCCCTTGAACTATGAGCTTTTCAAAACTCCAGCCAAATAAAACTATTTCTTATGCCCTGACAGACATTTTCTGACAGCTGGTCTATTGAATAGCTCATATTATTTTTGTGTGCTGTGCTATAAGCAATGCAGATGGTCTAGCTTAGTGATATTCCTCCATCAGTCAAGTTTTGGATTTGTTTGTTGTTGGGTTTTTTTGTTTTGTTTTAAAAAAGGAAAAGGCCTGATTGACTTTTTTTTTTGTTCCCATCCCGGGTGATTGAAACTCAGCACTGTAATGAAGCAAGTAAAGAGCTCAATGGCCTCTAATGTAGTTTTTGTCCTGAGGGGTGATGCTTGTTTGTTTGCTTTCTGACAAGACACATCATTAGTTCATGGTGCAATGTGCATTTGGTAGCGTGGATAGATAACTATAAAATATATACTCTTCAAAAATTGGCTTTTATCAAATGTTAGTATTCAGTGGAGAATTTTATGCTTTGCTTTTTATAATTGTGATTTGTGGCTGCTTTCAGAAATGCATTTTTAATAAAGCAATAGCTCTTCCCAAAGTAACCTACATTGTGTTTTTCCAGTACCTAATTTAAGGCAAGGTAAATAAGAGCCCATATTTTTCATGAAAAAAGTAAAAAGTATGAGAGCAAAATGTATGCATGAAAATAAAAAAACACAGACGTTTAAACAAACGTGTTATACTAATAGCATTTTTCTTGAGATATTTTGCACAATGATATATTCTTCAAATTCACAGTAATTATGCAATCCAATAACACATTTATTAACCCAACTGTAAATTATGGTAGACCATAATGGAGCTGTGATTTGTACTGCATTTTTCTTCTTTTACAGCACTCAAGGTTTTTGCTTTTGATTCACACCACATGAAACACATTCACCCTCACGTTTACACAGGGGGAGATTACATAAAGATCTCGCCAAAGAAGAGAAAGGAATCTCATCCTAATGGTAAGAAACAAAGGTTAGAGAGCAGAGGGGTTAATAAACACCTTGGATAGACTTGTACCCTCTAGCAATAAACGTGCAGTTTACCAAGACTGAGGTTCAGCACTGCTTAACCACAAAGGAGACAAAGTGTTTTTATCACCATTTCTCCTGCCCCTTTATTGTCTCAAGACTGACATTTCCAACATTTCCAGTGGCACAGTGAGTATCCAGTGAGTTTTCACACTGGTACCTGAGCTTTATCCTTCACTCAGCCATAGATCTGCTCTATGACTTTGGAGTGGCCCCTTCAACTCTCTCTGCTACTTCTCCTCCAAAAATTGGTGCATCTTTTTCATTTAGAGAGTAGCTCACTGGGGCAAAAACATGCAATCTTCAGCACCAAAACCAGCAGGACCCAGGTTTGACTTGGACCTCAGAGTGCTACAGAAAGGGCTTACAACTACTGTCAGCACTTAAGATAAATAAATGTGTTTAAACAGCTCTGGAATTAAACCACCTAACGATAAACACAGAAAGGATTTTTTAAATCTTCATCTTCTATCTAATCTGTATCTCACCACCTATCAGTATCTAAAATTGTGGTTTACTTTGATACCAGGGAGAAAGTCACTACATTTTTTAAGATCAGCAGTGCGTCCTAAAATACCTTTTTCCTTAGTTGTCTTCCATATTGGTTCACTATAATGGGAGTCAAAGCAAGCCAGGTGCTTCAGAAGGGTCCAGTATTTACCTCAGATCTGAGACATTTTAATTTGTAAGCCCTGACACCATATGTGTAACCAGTTGCAGAACAGCAGCAAGCATATATTACTCTAGGAAAAATATATATGCATATCTCCAATCAGTATTTCCAGTGCAAACACGCAGTTTTATTTCTAATGGCAGTTACATTGTTTTAAATAAAGCTATATTTCATTGTCCCTAAAACATTTTTATAAGTATTCCACATTCCATCTGCTTTGCATGTTTTATGCCACAGCAGCAATAATGTCTATTGTTCATTGTTTCCTCAATGTCTTCAATTTTGTTCCTCTATAAAAAAACCCACAAACTACTGAGCATGGTGTGTTTGATTGATCGATAGGCACGGTGGCAGTTGTCTTTCTGCGGTACAGCAACATTGGTTCCTTGCTTTCTTCACCTCAAAACCACTCCTCAAAAGATCCTTCAGAGCAGAGACAGACAGTGAGCTCATCAGTTATAGCTGTTGCAATTAGCTCAAACCCACCCACGCTCTATGAGCTCGAGAAAATAACATTTACCTTAAAGTATGCCAAGGTAAGGGTTGGTTTGTTTGTTTTATTTTTATTGTCAGCTTCAAATAAAACAAAGCATTAGCTAATCATTTTATGTGATGTAACCACACCTGCAGCGTGTGATAAACTGAGACATGATTCTGTTGTTTGCTCGTGTGAGGTTGCCATTTATTACTCTAATGATATTAATCTCAAATGTGACGTGCTAAGCACAATATATACTAAATATGATACAGAGGAAAATTGCTCTGGGACTAAAACAAGGGCAACAATATAATCTTTGTGGGGTTGTAGTACGGATAAAATGTAGATGCCTGAGTCAGAGAACATTACAGGATCTTGACTGTTCTGTATTTAGGTGGGGTTTTTCCTGAAAGTTTATCAGACATTTAAGCATGTATACCAAAAAAAGGGAAGAAATGCTTCAAAGTTAACACAAAAAGTTAACCTGCAGTTAATAGCAGAACCCATGGCTTTGAAACTTTGTTATTTCTGAACACATTTATTTAGAACTGAGAGGTTTACTTCCAGCAAATAAAGATTTTTGCTGGTTTCACTAATATGTGAAGAATCACTTTACATGGCACCAGGAATTATCAGAAACTTAACAAGAAAACAGCTCTGTAGGGAGGTGAGCAGAGAGACAAGGTTCTGACCTTGGTTACACAGCTTTTAAATTTGTTACTTGCCTTCTGAGTTAGAAATCACTCGTATATAAATTTACATATATTTATAAAGCCTATAGTTCAGTTGGGACCTTATCTTTGACTGGATTTAGTGAGCACTAACTGTACTAAATAATACAAATGGTCTGGCTCATCACTGTCGTATGGCAGGTGACACAACAGGTGTGGGATGAGCCTGGCTTTATCCCAGCTTACTTTGTAAAATGAACAGAATAGGTCTCAGGTTTTGGACTGCTCGTTTGGAATGGACCACGAGCAGGACAAGCAATGTGACTGTAACCTTGCAGTCTAGTCCATGTTCAGCAGGTGCAAGTGTATATTTAACAATGTTTTCTGTAGGTAAAAATTCCAACATCTTTGCAAGTGCCAGAAGAGTTCAGTAATCTGATTAGACTGCATGTTTGGTGGGGGTTTAGCTGCGTGGATAAAATGTTTCCATCCCCAACCATGTTTTAATTGCTTGGAACAGGCCTTGCAGAATGTGCCTTTTGTTTCCCAGCCTTCCAATGGCAACAAACAATTTTTAATGAATTGCTCTGGCTGGCGTAAGAAAGGTCTCTTGATGGGAAATATCCTGCCTTTTGCCATCAGTAAAACATCTTGTTTCTGTTCCAGACTGCAGATAAAGACATTAAATGTGCATTTTGGAACTACTCAGCGGACACAATGAATGGCAACTGGGCTACAGAAGGCTGTGAGCTGACACATTCCAACTCCACTCATATCTCATGCAAATGTAATCATCTGACTCATTTTGCTGTTTTGATGTCCTCAGGTGGCTCTGTTGTAAGTGCTATTTTAATTTAGTGTTTTACCTGATACTTTTCCCCGTTTTCATCCCTTATGTTTTTGTTTTGGTGCAACCCACGTAGTTTCCCCCTTTAGGTTGTCTCTTGGTTTTATTCAGCAAACACGCAATTTATTGTGCACAGAGCAAACAAAATTCCTCCCATATGTGTTTGAATTTCCTTATGTCCTTTCTGCAGTATTACAGAGCAGTGATGCAGCAAAGTATCTTGTTCCAAATACACAGTCTGTTGTGCTTATTTTTGGAGCATTGCTTTTCATTTTAAATCCCACTTTAAGACTGCTGTGGGATTTATCTGCCATTCATTGGTGGTCAGCAACCATATGGCCTTGAATTTCTCTCTCACAAAACTTTTGCTACCCATTTGCCTAACTTTGGCATCTAAAAATCTGCTTAAAGTCTCTCCTGAGAGTTTGCAGCAGCATAATCAATTTGAAGTTTATGACTATTAAACGTGAAACTCACAACCAGCACAAAATCAGGAGAATGACCACTCAATTTATGTCCTTCTTATATTAAGAAGCCCCACAGATTTCCAGGATCTCAGTGGGGATCTGCAGGAGCTTAGGTCCTGCCTCAGGAGGCAGCTTTTTAACAGAACTGACAGCAAGCAGAATATTAGCATGAATATACTCTATTGAGGCAGTTCTCTCACACTGTGAATCTCATGCTGATAGAGGCTGTTTCCTGCTTGCTAAATAGCATCCTAAGTCTCCAGTTCAAATTTAAAACCTTTGCAGGTACTTATATAGTTATTTTGAAAAGAAAGGCTGGGAGGTGAATAATCTCTGATCTTTTATTAAGAAAAAAATACTTAGAGACATTTTATGGCCAGCTGAATGCTCTCCTTTTGCTGATGTACAGTCACGTATTTCAGATGTTCTTTGTGACAATAGCGAGAGGCAAAAGAAACTGTATTCTTACACAGAAAATACCCACATCCCCTACTAAAATACCCTGTGTTTCTTTGGAGAATGTTCACGTTGTGTATCTGGAATAGCATTTGCTTGAAGTGATTGTTATTTCAGAGTCTTGTTTTGATCATGTTGCAAATTCAGTAAGACAGTTATTCAGTTTTGCTTATCTAAGTCACTGCTGTGATAAGTCCTTTTATATTAGAAAATGTTCATGTCATATTAATATATGTCCCACTGCCAGTGTATTTGTCATTCACTAAAATGATCTGATTTTGAAAATCTTATTAGGAGATACTGATGTTAATAAAAAGTTTTGTTAAGAAATATCAGAAAATGCAAGAGCAGAATATATACAGTTTATTACTAATTTCCCCTAGAATTATACCTGTCTCACCAAACCCCAGTACTTTTTGGATTATCCAAAGTGTTCATTTCCAGCGAAACTCTACAAACAATTTTGATTAATATTTTGTAGAACAGAATAAAAGAGCTGTATTATAGAATGAGGTCTTTTCTTGAGAAGGTATAAAGCTGTTCTTTTAAATACTATATTATAATTTTCCCCCAGGGTGTTACAAATTATAACATTCTTACAAGAATCACTCAGCTAGGAATAATTATTTCGTTGATTTGCCTCTCCATGTGCATTTTTACATTCTGGTTCTTCAGTGAAATTCAAAGCACTAGAACGACAATCCACAAAAACCTCTGCTGCAGCCTTTTCCTGGCGGAACTTATTTTTCTGATTGGAATTAATATGAACAATAATAAGGTGGGTAGTTTTCACTCGTGTCTTGATTTTGTATTGCACAGGAAATATACAGTGTAAGATATGATCTTCTGTCTACTCCCTATATTTCCTACCTACAGCAGTGACCCCAACTTCCCAGCACAGTAACAGGAAATAAAAAATGGTCCTTTAAAGCAGCAGGGCCTTCGTCTGAGCTTTTCAGAAAGCCGAGCTGTTGATTTTTGCATCGCAGATTGGTTTTAGGAAATAAAGTTGTGCATAAATTATCAAAATACCCCTACTATAAGTGGCTGAATAGGATTTAAAAGTACTTGAAAAAAATATGAGCTGCTGTCCCTGAGGTAGCATTCCAGTACTGATTGATTGAAAAATATCATTTTACAAATGCTCTTTATAACAAAAGTTATTTCAGAAATAATTCCTTGCGATGCAATTACAAGGTGATAACAATGTAACTGTTATCAAAATCTTAAAAATGGGCTTTGTGTAGATCAGCATGTAGACTACTCAGCTATAACTATAGGATAAACCTTGTCAAATCGTTTATACAGTTTTTCTGGGGAGACATATACCAGTTTTAGAAGTTGAATGTAGTCTCTTTATTTTCCACATTGCTACAGACAACACTAATGACCAAGTGTGCTCATGGGTGTAGGCCCAGATCTTGTCAACCATTACAAATGGGCTGCTAAGTCACCACTTCAGAGTCACTCAGTTGCTGTGTGTGTACTGTTATACTATCTTGACAAAGGCATATGAATAGAATTATGACTCTCGTTTCTCTGGTTGAATTTCCAGCTCTTCTGTTCAATTACTGCTGGATTGCTCCATTATTTCCTTCTAGCTGCTTTTGCGTGGATGTGCATTGAAGGCATTCACCTCTACCTTATAGTGGTGGGAGTCATCTACAACAAGGGCTTCCTGCACAAGAATTTCTATGTCTTTGGCTACGTCAGCCCAGCCGTGGTGGTCGGAATTTCAGCTGCACTGGGATACAAGTACTACGGCACCACGGAAGTGTAAGTCGCTGTTTCTGTGTCCAAGTCATCCTGCTTGGCCCCAGATAATCAAAATAGCACGTTTCAAGGCATTTTCTGCTGTTTAATTTTTCAGATGTTGGCTCAGCACTAAGAATAACTTTATATGGAGTTTTATAGGACCGGCATGTCTAATAATTCTTGTAAGTATAATTTTAATTTTTTTATTGTAGTACATAAAACCGATAATAAATGGTGTTTAATAATCACCCACCCATTGCCAGCATAGCTGTGAGTGCTAATTATAGGGCAGAATTGACTAATTTAGTCCCTTTTATAGTGCCTCTGAATTATTTATATGCTGTACATCTAAATACTTTACTAGTCTGAAAAATGGATGTTTGACAAAAAAAGCTCAGTGTAATATCAGAGGGGTTTTTCTCTTGCTCACTTTCTTTCTTTTATCCCAATGGCTTGAGAAATTCTGTGAAGCATTTCTGGTTTTTACGGAGAAGCATCTTTGTATGTTGCTGGCATCTCAGCATGGCTCAGCAGGAGGTCTGCACAGGCACTATCCTAGCAGACAGATAATCTGGTTTTTCAAATGTTGTGTGACTTAATCTCTTATCAGTGATCGGTCATCTTTGTAAGATTAGACTGTCATCTCTGTGGTTTTATCATTGGCATGTACCCTGTCATCATCAAAGCCATTTTGAACTAAATTGCGACGTCAGAGAAAAGAACCCACTATTTCACACGGGCAGACAAGTCAAGTATTGATAGCCCTATTTCAGCTGTGAAGAGGGTCTTTTTAATTCTTATTGGAAGTGGTTTCAAACCTGCGAATTTGGCAGGTATTATACGTTCAATTCTGAATCGAGACATTTTTGGGGCCTTGGGAGCATTTTTAAGTGCTGTAAAGTTTAAGGAACCATTCCAGCTGTAATGGGGCATTATTGTGTATGACTTTGTTGACGGTGATCTGGCAATAGCTGGAGATAACAGAAGGAGAAGGTACAATGGTGAGGCTCCGTGACATCTGTGGTCAAGTCAGTTATAACCCTTTGTTGCTTTTTAAGCTATTTGGTGAGAATGTGAGGATTTGTAAAAAAAAGAAGTGGCAATGCCTAACACGTACAGCTTTGTAGTAAAACAGTTTTCTTTCAAGGCATTAGACATTTCAAAGCTTGATAAAGTGTCAGGTATAATTCTGGTTGAATTCCCCCCCAGATTACTACTGCAGACTGGGGACAGCTGGGAACAGCCTACCAGGTGCAAGTGCAAGGTGATGCCTCCCCGTCTCACCCTCCTGGTGAGCACAGCAAATTTGGAGAGGAGTGAAGCACTGTGACCTCCCCTGGCTCAGTGCTTCTGGGTTCAGATAGCCCTGGTGGCCAGCAGGTTACCACAGTAAAACAAAATCATGGGGAGGCATCATCCTTTATTAGGAAGTTCTTAGGATTCTTAGGTTTAAGTTTACAGCTTCCTGTTTCCTCCCTGGACCTTATCTCTTCATTCCATGGAGGCAGCGGGGCAAGGATTTTTCTGTTGTTTCTCTCATTCCTGTTCCTCATCTACCTTCAAGTGAAGATTTATGCACTGTGATGTATCCCTGCACGGTTAGCACAAGAAAACTGCATTATCAGAGCACATACAATGCCCCAAGTGTGTGCATCTGTAACCCTGTTTACAGCTCCAGCCGAGCTGTGCCCAGTGGGGATCTCAGGGACACAGCACAGAGGCAGAGCAGCTCTGCAGTGGCTTTGCTCTAAGTCTGGCTGGCTGCAGAAGCAAATCCTGCAAGCTGGGCTCTGAGGCCTGTAGCTGTTCTTTGAGCACTCCAGATCTTCCAGCAATCCCTGAAAATTAAAAGGAAAAGGGGAGGTGATAGAAGCTGATACAGGCCTGTGTGCCAGTGCATCCTATGGATGAGGAGAGCAGCCAGGCAGTTTCTTCCTTTTCCCTCACTCCTTTGCCTGAGCAAAGCCACACAGAAGAGCTGTAGCTGGACAGCAAAGAATCCTGTGGTTGTTCAGCTACTTTTTGCATGTTATAGAAATATTTTGTGCGAACTTGTTTTCCCAGTATTCGCGTACCTTTATTATTGTCTCTTCGTAATCACGCACCACTAGACCCGGGGGGAAAGGCAACCTGCTTTCAGCAAGCTGCTTCAGCTGCTCTGGGGGGAAGTTGAGGGTTTGGACAGCTTGTTTTGATGGAGTGATAGCAAACTGAAGCCTGAAATGCAAGAGGAATGTTTTCAAGGACTGCAGGGAGCTGGGTAATTTGCCCACGCTCTATCCAAGTAATCGTCTAGGTAAAATATGGAAAAGCCTATGAAAATAGGCACTGATGCTGGAAGATGAAGTTGGTGTGAGATCTCTTCTCTGTGGAAGGCACATTGCTGTGGTGATTCTGTTTCCACTGTCCAGTCCTGCTGAGCAGACTGCACGGGCACCACCATGACAAAGATTAAACTCCTTCCAAAGTAGTGCCACTCAGGAAGTCCTTTTAATTCCAGGAGCTGATCTTTTTTCCTATATTTTCATTCTGCCCACAGCTAATTAAAGAAAAAGAAGAAAAACGAATACTAATTAAGGACTCTGAAATGAAAATGTCATTTTTGTTCTGGGATAACCAGATAGGACACTGCAACCCTCATATTGAAAGCTGAAAAATCTGGCAGCTTCAAGCTTACCTTTAATCCTGAGCTTCATTTACCAATAGCATTGAATTTGCAGGTTTTCCAAGACAGCCTGGAGAGTGTGGATACCAAATCTCTGGAGAGCTCCTCACCACAAATCTGATTCTTGCACAAAAATATTAAACTCATCGTCAGGACAGATGCCCTTGTACCCAAATGGTATTCTCCATTTCTGTGTGTTAGGGGCCCAGGAGATTTGTGGTTTGGATTATACTGTAATATGCCTTTGAGACAGCATGTAAATGATGAAGAACAGAACCAGTCCTGTACCAATGGGTTATCTGTCTCAGGGCACATTGCTTCAAACACGCTCTTGCACTGTAAATCTGCAGCAATAATGAAGCACAGGGAGCTTAAGTGTTTATCAGGAGTACAAATTAAGTTCTCCTCTGATTGCCTAAGCAGAAACACTACTTCTGAAGGTGTTTGCTTATTAATATTAAGGTTCTATTAGAAGTCTTAAGTGCAAAGCAACGGCCTTATTGATCCCATCTAAAAATTATTATTATTGTTATAAGATTGGTGACTGTACATGAAAAGGAGTGAGTCAAAAGCTCTTTAGATGGAGTTAGCAAAGAAAGGGCATTTTAAACCTTTATAAAGCAAGCTGCAAGCTGAAGATAATTTCTACAACTTATTTCTTCCTCCTAATATTTGTAATCTTTAGAACCACAACCATTTTACCTAAAACTATGCAGTAGATTAGATCAAAGCATACAAGTATGGAGAAATTATTTATAACAAGTATTTAAACTTTTTAATAGAAAAGTGAGTTTATCTCAAGCTTTAAGGGACAAACAGTCACACATAGCACAACCCATGTCTGATTCAGGCAAAGACAAATATAAACTCCAGAGATAAAAGGTACAGAAAAAAAAAGGAGAATAAAAAGAAGCCCTAGAACACTTTCTTTTCTATTGTAATGCACTGTTACAATAATAATCTCCCTGTAATAAGAAATGTGTAGAATGGCAATAACTATTTGCTGCCAGGGTAACGTGGCTGCAGTTTCGATGAGCATGTAATGTGAGTCAATAATAAACCCCTTCCCCTTGTGGAGGACTTCAATGTGGCTGTCCCCACCTCTGGTATCAGAGCTTGTTGAGTGGAAGCAGACCTGTGTAAGGGCTTTATTCTGCACCACTGGTGTTTTGGAAACTTCATCTTTTAAACTCTCTGGACACAGCTTAAGTCCTTCCACTTAGAATCATAGAATCCCAGAATCAGCTGGGTTGGAAGGGACCTCTGAGATCATCAAGTCCAACCCTTGATCCAACCCCGCTGTGGTTCCCAGCCCATGGCACTGATGCCACATCCAGTCTCTTCTTAAAAACCTCCAGGGACAGAGAATCCACCACCTCCCTGGGCAGCCCATTCCAATGGCTGAGCACCCTCTCTGGAAAGAAATTCTTTCTAATCTCCAACCTAACCCTCCCCAGGCACAGCTGAAGACCCAGCCCTCTTGTCTTGCTAATTGTTGCCTGGGAAAAGAGACCAACCCCCCCTGGCTCCCCCCTCCTGTCAGGGAGTTGCAGAGAGTGAGGAGGTCTCCCCTGAGCCTCCTCTTCTCCAGGCTGAGCCCCCCCAGCTCCCTCAGCCTCTCCTCACAGCACTTGTGCTCCAGTCCCTTCCCCAGCCTTGTTGCTCTTCTCTGGACCTGCTCCAGCCCCTCAATATCCATCCTGAGCTGAGGGACCCAGAACTGGACACAGCACTCCAGGGGTGGCCTCACCAGTGCTGAGTCCAGGGGAAGAATCACTTCCTTGGACCTGTTGGCCAATTTGTACCTATGTACCTAGTTGAGGGACAGTTACATATTAGTTATCCCACTAATGAAATGATGGTGTTTGGAAAGGTTGGCAAAAGACTCTTAACAGTGCAGTTATGAAAATTTGGAAGAGAACCACTGCAACTCCAAGTGCAGTCATGGCCAACCCTTTTAACATGCCTGTGTCCTACAACTTTCTCCCATCAAATCTGTTCAGCTGAGACTTGTGCAGCAAGTTCCAGCTCAGCCATGAAAACACGATTTGCACCTTTGCAGTCGTGCAGGCTCTGCTGCTGCACCCACTGCCACTGTCACAATAAATTGGCATATCCCTGTGAGGAGCCAGCCCTCAGAGGTGTGACATGTTGTAACATTAATAGGTGCAATTTGCCATTTGATAGTGTAAATCCATCAGAATCATTTGCTGGGATCACCTCTGTAATGACAAAATACAGACTCGCTCTTTGAGGTTGGAGAGTTTCCAAAATTGAACATCATCCAAATAATCCTCTGGATGGCTTTTATCCAAACATCCCAGTGCTGTGCAGTGAGAAGAGAGCTCCTTTACCCTGTTCCTTGTTTTACTCCCCTAATGAGTGTTTTCAGGGACTTTGAAGGTGTCTGGCTTGGCTTCAAGTCCCAGTTTTCTTGAAACAATTGGTAATTGTAATGTTTGCAACTATAAAAATGGCTTACAAATGAACCCTGCAATTTTCAGAGCATTCTTGTGCACTTGACTTGGAACACACAAGCCAAGAATAATTCTTGGGAGTGCTGTCCTCAGAAAATCCAGGCCCTTTTTAATAAATGTAATGAATAATCAACTGTAAAGCAAAAATATTCTAAAAACTGCAATGATTGATTAACCATACTGTTTTGAACCTTTCTTGTATAAATGAATGGGTAAATGAATAAAATATACAGATTGCAGTTGCAAAATACAAAAAAAAGTGACATATGAGTGATGAAAGCTGGCTAACAGTAGAGTAATGCTTTTCATTAAGGAACTGCCTGCATATTCATTAGAGCCAGTCGATTACTTAAAAAATACATTCATCAGATAATTTATTTGATGAATTTTACCATTATTTGTCAAATAATTTATTCAACAAAAAAAGGTAAAATTAATGGAATCGTGCATTTATCAAATCTTATTGGACAGCTCTAATACTTATTCAGCTCTGTACATTTAGGTTGATTCAGGATTAGTAATACTGCTGCAATGAATGCAGAAAAATTTCCTGGCAAATCCATTACTCTGCTGTTTTCTCACATACTCACAGATTTCATGGACTTAATATAGGCTATTCAAACTGAACATCTCTCTTATTGAGAAATAAATATTCAGAAAATTTAAGATTTTACATTTTCCCAAGCTTCAACATTGAACGTGGTCTGACAGACCATTGTTACCACTTAAAAAAAAAAACAAATTAAAATAAAAAATATAATTTTGAAAAAAGCAGCCTGTCTGAGGTCAGTCACATCACACTGGTGCAATCAAATCCACTGTGTCTTTGGGCTTCCTCACTTTATCATCCCCATCCTTCAGTGAAGCATCTTGTATTTGTTACTCTTGCTATTTCTGGATATGCTAAAAATTGCTAACAAAAATTTGCTTGACCTCTGACTGCCATCACGACAAAATATAACACCATCTCACATTTTTTTAGTGAATATTTATGCTTTGAAAATTCTGTGGGGTTTTTTTCCAAAGGGTTATTTGTGATAAATGCCTAGTTATATTTCTTAGATAGATGAGAAAAATATACTCTACCATTTACTGTAGGTTTTTCGGAAAATAGCTGGTTTAAACATTTTTTTATATCCACTGGTGTTCCTCAGTCTGCCTTTTTAGTGGAAATAAATTTCCTACAGGGACTAGCAATGGCTTTATTCTTCTTTATTAAAGAGTAATAGCCCCCTTTTCATTAGCCCCTCTGTGGCTTCAGTTAAAGGTGTCTCCATTGCATTTCCCATGCCATTGTGGATAAAGTGGAGATAATGAATTATATAGTGGCATTAAAGACTGAGTCTGCAACTTTGTTAGAAACAGATTAGTTCAAACCACAGTGCTGTTCAGCAACAACAATACCTGCTGTGCTAAATAATAACTGAGTCAGAAAATGCTTGTCCTGCTCAGTGGACAGGATCAGCTAAAATCTCCAAACCACAGCTTCCATATTTCCACACCCAGTGGATGCAGTTTATCACCAAGACCAGAGCCTGAATTAAGGTTTTTTATTTCCTTCCCTCTGCCACTAAAGCCCCCGTTCTAAGGTTCCTGGAAATACTTGGAAAAAAGAGGCTGTGGCCATTAGTTTATAACACGAAAATTACTTGATCCTGTGCCATCACATAGGAACAAATTTATCACATGAGGGTGAAAGATGTTCAAAGCAAAAGTGTTTTTTTAAAAAATCAGCTTAGTAGTGTTATAAGGAAAAGTACATTAAGTGTTCCAAATAAAAGTATTTTTTTTTAAAAATCAGCTTAGTAATGTTATAAGGAAAATTACATTAAGTTGTCCCTCATGTCCATTGAAAGGACATCAGACTTGAGCCTCGAGCATGTCCTCTGTCACCAGGAGTGAAGCAACCAGACCCAGCAGGTGAGGGAATACAGGTGGATGCCAAGGGGAAAGGGAAGAGCACCTGCAGGTGCCAGCTGGCTGTGCAGCTTTCCTGAGCCATTCCACAGCTCAGTGCAGGGTAATGTCTCTCTTCCCTTCAATTCCAGGAAGATAAACTGTGCCCACACTTTTAATGGATCCATGTGTAATGAGCCACAGTGAATTTTTGTTTCAGGAAAGCCACGTCAAGAGTCTGAAATAGGTTGGCTTTTTTGGGTTTTGTTTCTTGGGGTTTTTTTTATTGCTTAATATCCTCTTGGGTGATTCTTTACATTGCCTTGCAGTAAGCACAATTGCTATAAACATATATGCTTACCCCAAAATGTTCATTGAAAGGACACTGTAGGTTTGCTTTAGATAGTTAGCATAGACTGATGATGTCTTTAGGACTTTCTTAGTAATTAAGTAATGACTGCATCCACGTGACATTTTCTCACTCAAATCAGATTTTCTTCCACTATTCTACTGCCCCTTTGATTTATCACTGACAGGTACTTAGAGAAGTGAATTTAAATTCACAGTGGGAATTGCACATGAATACTCTGCTTGGAAATCTCACTTGGTCACTGAAAGAAGTTTTTGTGTCTTTGAATAAGGCACAGCATGGGATTTTGGGACCACATTCACAGCAGAATCATGGATATTTCTGAAAAAGCAAAAGGCCAAATCCTCTGGAGGATTTGGCAAACTGTGGAAGGCATGGACAGCTTTCTGCCAAATACTGACACCTCCAAAATGGCAAATATAGCTTGTTTTCAGACCTGACATCTCAGTCATGCTCCTGGTGCTGCCTCCCTCCCAGTAGCTCCCCCATTCACTGAAGAAAGTTGTGCTAAAATATAATATACAACTATTTCACTCCTCTTTGCCAGGTAAAAATCCTGCATAAGGCTCCAAATGCAGCATAACAAAGGTTTCTGTGTATGCAAAGAAACCATAGCAGGGAGGAATGTGTAGTCTGAAGTCTTTGATGCACCTTGAATCAGTTCATTAAACAGCCTGATTTATGTCACTACCAACTCACAAGAAAATGCACCTTCTCAAAAGTTTCTTGGAAAAGGAAAAGAGTAAATCTAGTAATTAATTACACTGGGAGCAAGATAGACCCCAGTCCTACCACCAGATCTAACTGGGCTAATGTTTATAGCTAAGCTCAGGTACAGCTCTGTTGGTTCATCCCTTCTTCCCTTGGCTGCAGAATTGAGGGTAAATAAAAATATTTAGGTCAGTATGTGTTTAGCTTTGCAATCCAATGAGAAATAACATAGAATCTACGAGTCTGAGAAGCTGTTTACACTGATGAAAAGCATAGGAATTTATTTATTTATTTATTTGTTTGTTTGTTTGTTTGTTTACAACTTGTTATAAGTGTTCTAAAAATATAAAGGAACTACTTAATTGAGTCTAAATCTATAGCTCGAGGTATGTAAAAGAAAACTTTGAAGTACTCATATGCAATCCTATGTGAAAATCTTATATTTCCTGACAGGGTTTGAAATAAACTTGTTTAGTTATGTTTTAACTTTTAAAACAAGCAAAATCATTAAAATCTTAGAACCATAACATTCTAACCCTGCATAATTGAAACTATTTCCCCAAAATATAGCCTAAAGGGGATTCATCAATGTTTTTGTTACATTTTCTACTCCCAGAGAAGACTGCTGCTGTATACTTAAAGCATTTGAGGAGATATATTCACTGGGGACATGGTAATGAGATAAATCAGTCAGGAGACAAACCCAGACTGTTTGACTGCCAGCTTGTGTCCAATTTTATGCAATTAATATAGCATACATTTCCATTTTGAAGCTTAAACTGTTGTATTGTTAAATAGCTTAATTCCATCCTCCCCTGACTGAAATAACGATGACCCACTGGATGTTGTCATTTTACCCAGCCATTAGCCACAGAGCCAGAAAGACAGAAATGTATTGCTCTCCGTGGCAGAACTCAGACCATCACAAGCTCATTAATTCAAACGCTCATAATGAGGGTCATTGTACAGACTGATACAGATACAGCTGCTCTGAACTTCAGACATTTTTTGAAAGAGCCAAATTCAATATGATATATGTAAAAAATTCAAGTATATGCCTAAGAGAGCAGCAGGGGAAATTTTCTCATTCTTTTTTGTGAGATCTGACATCAGCATATAGATGGTTTCATCAATTATTGAGACGGAGACCAAGAAAGGGAAAGGGAATGATTTGGGGGTTTCGTTTTTGAAGTTTGAATGTAAAGTGCTCAGACTGAATCAGAACTAGTATGTCTGAGTCTTTAGAATTAGCTACCTTTTTCTTATACCTTCTCTTCTTTGTAACACTAGAGAGCCTTTAAAGGCTGGTATTTGAAATGTTTTAATAACTTTTGAAAGGCTGGGGTGTATCTTTTACACGGGGATACCATATATGAAATTACCTATTCCTTTTTCATTCTATAAATAATGTGTCTTGGAAGTACCCTCAAAAAACTCAGTCTCATATTAAACGATTACACCGGTGTGAAAAAAACAAACCTGTCTTTAGATAATCCTGGATGAGGAACTGGGGGATGAGGGAAATCCAGGTCTCCCTGCTCCAGTGAATATTTAATTATTTATATGGCATGGAATAGATGCAGCAGTAGCAGTGAACAACCTGTAGAGAGCCTGGAGAAACCAAGGGTCATAGCCCAGTCTGAATATTAAGTCGAACAGAAAATTGTGCCCATGTCTCCAACATCCCTTATAAATGCCCTGTCCACAGGGATTTTCATTGTTCAGGAGAGTCCTTTCTGGTTTTATTCAGAAAAGCTGTCCTAGTTGGTGAAAGCACAGTCTAAAACAGTAAATGTCTTTCAGTGCTAATGATCTGACATTTTTCAACAAAAAAAAAAGTGTTGGACAAATCTTTTTTGAATGCCCCATCCTGATCCCTTTCCTTTCACCAGGTGCCCAGGTGCTAACTGAGCTACCACCATGAAAGATGGACCATTCCCCTCTGAGCTTTCAAGTGCTCTTTTGTCTTGCTTGGAAATAGGAAAGGGGAAGAGAAGGAAAAAAGATGTCTTGTCAAATTTGACAGCTGTCAGCTATCTTGAAGGGGCAAAATGATGATATATCACTTCACTCAGTAGCTTACAATTTAATTGTAATTAATTATGAAAGAAACTACAGCTCTTCAACATGAGTGCAAATATTTTTATTTGCAGACAGATGTTTTGCATGTTTTATTAAATCTTGTGTAGTTCATACTATTCAGCACTCAACTAAAAATAACTATCATTTTGAACCTACACAGAGAGAGCTTCATGCAGTGTGAAGCACTAACATCATATTTACTCGAGGACAGAACATTATGTTACCCTTCCAGTATGTAAAACACGTACATTTAACACTGGAATTAAGGACCTATTTTAAATATAGCAGTTGCTAAGCAATGGGCTATTAGCAGAACTCCAACGGCTTGGAACATTTAGGAGCTACATGCTCAGTTTTATATTATTACTTGGTTTCCAGAACACAGTTAGCAATCAACAGAGAAGTTTGTAATTCTCTTAGACGACAGATGAGATTGTTCCTCAGTGCTCTCTGCTGTGGCAGCCCCAAGCCTGCCAGGAGCAGAAGCCAGAGCAGCAGCATCCTGGTCCACCCATGCCCACTGTTGGGGTACAATAAAATCCAGCTCATAGAGATTTGTGTCTCCTTAGAGACTATCTGGAGTTATACAATACATAAATGCAGGATTCTAATACTTGCCCTTATTCAATGCCTATTTCACATAAATATATTCTAAGTTTTCCATTTGTTCATAAATACACCACAACAGTTCTCCTTCCCTGCAGGAGCCTGTGCAGGATCACTCTGTTCAGGTAGCCGTGGCAGTAGGAGATCAGAGGGAGGGATGCAAACCTGCAAACAGATTCCCAGAGCCATCCTAGCTGTAGGTGGAGGCAGGTTAACTCCACACAGAGCTTTGCCCATCCTATCCTAAAATACGTATGACTAATTGAACAGAGCTAATTCTTTTGGCAAAGCCTCCTTGTTATTGACAAGGTGATTAGGAAATCTCTTTGAATTTTCAGTTGCTTTTTCTCTCCTACAAGAGGAAATTATGCAGACTGATGCTGTGGGTCAGATCTGCCCCTGGGGCTTGTACCACTCCAGGTAGCTCTGAGCTCTTCCTTCTGCGCCTGCTGGATCTTCCTCATCAGCATCACAGTTCTGAACATGGGAACTGCACCATGGGGGTCCCCAAAACAGCTGTGGGAAAATTTCCCTGTCCTGTTCTGTGCCCCAGTGTGCACCCATGACACATGCCATTGCTAACCTGCAGAGTGAACCTGCAGCAGTGCCCAGTTGCCAGTGAATCCCTTGAGACTGGCATTTTCTGTGGTGTGTACTGGTAAAGCTTTGACAATGCTGGTGGCAGTGGAAGTTTTACTATTTAACTGGAGTTCTACCATGGGCTTAATGGGGCCAGAAGTCACTCCAAAGTCCTAAATCTTTCTGACCCTTCACACAGGTGACGTCCCTGAGAGAGATGTACCGAACACTTACAGTCCTCCCTTTAAACTCAGTCACAGGGGTACAATAAAATCCAACTCATAGAGATTTGTGTCTCCTTAGAGACTATCTGGGGTTATACAATACATAAATGCAGTTTCCCAGGATTCTACAGAATCCTGATTCCATGGGATCCTAATAATTGCCCTTATTCAATGCCTATTTCACATAAATACATTTTAAGTTTTCCATTTGTTCATAAATATACCACAACATTTCTAGAATTTAAGAAAGCTAAAAATACTTTTACAAATACCTTTAAGGAGACTTGATTCCCCTGAAGATGCTGTGAGTGGAGGCTGTTTCTGTATCAGCACTTGTCTTTGATTAACCACTTAAAAAAAGAAAAGAAAAAAAGGAATAGATTAATTATTAAAATTAGTCCTGTAGTGCACCTGAGCATGAAGAGTGAAACATGATTCCCACTGAATTACAGGGAGGCAGAGCTGAGGATGCTCAGCACTTCACAGAATTGGGCTGGCAGGGAGAAAGCCAGAGGTTTCCTTTGTGAAATAGTAAGGACTGAGGGCACTGATTGCCCACTAGCAGTTTGGAGTGGTTTATTAAAGAAATAAAATTTTTAAAAAATTCAGTTCTGGGCTTGGAATCAATGCAATTCCCCTTTAGACTATTAGGCTTGCCGAGGAGCCCCTCTCAGGACACGCAGCGGTTTCTGTGACTGCTCAGCCGTGTAATAACACCGCAAACAAAGACACGAGGGCTGGCGGTGTCACACTGTAACATCGTTATTCACTCCATCAAACTGCGGCCACCTCGGGGTTTGCCCAGAGCTGCAGAGCAACTCTGCTCATTACACAGGTACCTGGTCCCCGCAGCTGTCCCCAGGCTGGCCCCTCTCCAGCCCCGGGCCCTGCCTGTCCTGAGCTCGCTTCCTTCCACACTTCCCCGCACATCCCGCTCCGCTCCAGCTCGCTCCCTCTCCGGAGACAGCACGCCTTATGTTTGCCATTTCATTCTCATTCACCTTGCCTGTCACCTCAAGGCAGCCTTAATTATAATGTCATTGAAGGTTTATTCAACGAGATCTGAAGATTGTGCTTTAATTATAAAAATGAAAACACACGATTACAACCGAAGTAAGTATAAAACAATATTTGGCGGCAAGTGGCAGCTGAAACCTTTTTAGATCTTTCAGTGCCTCTCATCCAGAAGTCACTCAGCTTGTTCCAGACGGAAGGTTTGGGGATCTAGGATTCCTTGTGTCTTTTTCTATATTTTGGATGACTTTTACAGCCTGCTACTTCAATTTCTGCTCACTTGAAACTCAGTTTTGAGTACAAATTCAAATGTCTCAAGCGCTTGTACCTTTGGCCAGGCATTTTAGGTGATTTGACTTCCCATTACATTTGTTGGAATACGTATGACTCTTTGGGGATATCAGTTATATTTCCCCTTTAGTCCTTCCAAGTCCAGCTTCTCAGTGTTCCTACTCAGCCCAGCCACGCAATATGAACTTTTTACTTTACATTTCCCAGAAATAGTTGAGGCTACTGGTACGTTCATGGGTTGAAGCAGAATACATTAAGTTTAGAATACCTTTTGGATTACCAGTTTTCTCTAAAGGCCACAATTGACACATTATTTACATTAGCTAGTTTTTTTCTCCTGGATGATTTACCCATGAGTTCATGTTGTTGTTTTCCCTCAAGTTTTGCTGCATCTCCGTGTGACGGGACAGTTGCAACTACTTTTTTGCATCACGTTTTGTCCCCCCCTCAAAGAACAAAATGCAGTTGCCCAGGCCTCTAGCTAAGGTTGAAAAGGGGTGGGGGGAAGAGAAAAAAGAGGAAAAAATGCTGTGTTGCCTAAAAACCTCTGGTTTGAGACACCAAACATTGCATAAAGGCAGTCTAGGCACTTTCACTTCGCTATAGGTATTTTTTTATTAATGGAGTGCTTCAAAACGGGGCAAAGACCGACTTGAGGCTTTAATAAATCTTGGAAATGACCTGGTGCTTCAGAAGTTAAGCTCACCCTCATTACCCTGTAACACTGCCTCCTGCAAGGCTACCTGAGACGTGTGGTGCAGCAGTTGTGCTCTGGCAGCTGGTTCCAGGAGCCCGTGTTAACCTCTCCTGTTCCCCTGAGATGGACAGATTATTCCCATTAGAAGGGATTGATGAATGAAAAGATCGTGGTTAATGGGTATTACTTTAATGCAGAGGGCCAAATCCTATTATCCTGTGCAGTGGACAGTGCAAACAGTGTTTGTGTAAAGGAGCCCCGCTGGGACAGAGAGAAATGGAGCCCAAGTGCTGCCCCAGCCTTGCTCAGCAAAACCTGCCTGGTTCTGCAGCTGCTCATGTGGCTGAAAAATAAGGGGAGTTGGCCCAGGAGCTTCTCCCAGAACCTATTCCTGGCAATAGTTTGACATCAGTGGTCGTGGTGAGGGGCTGCCAGAGGAGAAGTTGGGCCATGTTGGTTTGTGCTGTGAGCTCCATCTCAGCTCCTGAAGAAGTAGGAATGTGTGTTCTCCATGCTCCTGGTACTTTGATTTCCAGCTACCTTTTTCAGCTTAATAAGTACATTAGGTGGGTTATGCAGATTACAGTGTGTGCACTGAGTTATTTGATATATTATTCGCCAACAAATATAAGATAAAAAGTAAGTCTGCATATAATTACCCACAACTGCTGACTGACTTATAATTAACTTTGAAAAATTGCTGGTTTAGGAGATATCATAGATTACAATTTTAAATATAAGGAGCTTCAGAATAGCTCTCATGATCAGCGCTAGTACAAGGTATTCAGTGAAGGATTAATTCCCTAAACTGCTAATCAGCTCTATCTCCTGTCTTATCAAATTGTAAATATATTATGCTGTATTAAAGTATGAGCATGCAGCTAATTAAAGTAGAGCCTGCTTTAATATCAGATGCTCCCCCCTTGACACAACAAAAATGTTCTAAGGACATAGCTAACGAGTGTTAACAAATGAAAGTGATACCTTTTGCAATGATGCTGTGTCCATACAGCAGCTTTTTGTTTTCTTTTCAGGGGTGAGGGGTTTTGTTGTTTTGTTTTTTTATTTAAAGAAAAAGAAGAAGGGGGAAAAATCATACAGTTTTCCTGGAGAAACTAGTTGGGAAGGGCATTAATTCTATTTAGCCTACAGCTAGAAGCCCACAGGAATCAACCAAGAGATTACAACCAAGGATTTACAAATACTATCTGAATGACATCCAGTGAAGTTTTGGTTCATTTACTAACATTTTAAATAGATTCTGATGTTAAATGCTGAAAAGCAAAATACAATACTTTTTTAAAAAGCAAGAAAGCAACCATCCTCATTTTTAAAGGAATGCAGCATAAATTTAAATGAAAGATCAGTGAAGCCTAGCGAAGCAAAGAGAGGATCAGAACTATAATTGAGCATCATTTGCAAAACTGCTTCTTTTAGTTACTTTTCTCTGTTTCAAACTCAAATAAAGCAATGCCATTATACAGGCAGCAGGGGAAAAAAAAATCAAAATTATTCATCTATGAAACAAACATGAAAAATAAGAGAGAATACACAGCAAGAAGCCTCTCAATTAGTTAGATTTTTTTAAAAATTCTTTGTGCAAGCCTCAAAGTTTTTTTGTGCCACTTGAAAGTTTTCACACCCTAAAGACCTCAGAATGTATGATGTTATTAATGTTATTCAGCAACAAAAGACACATATTTGTCAAGATCAACGTGACAGAGAAGAGAAAACCCATGGGATAGAGAGGGTTTGGTGATTTTTCTCCCTTTCCCTTTCCCTTTCCTTTCCTTTCCTTTCCCTTTCCTTTCCCTTTCCCTTTCCTTTCCTTTCCTTTCCTTTCCCTTTCCTTTCCCTTTCCCTTTCCTTTCCTTCCCAAACCTTCCCAAACCTTCCCAAACCTTCCCTTCCCAAACCTTCCCTTCCCAAACCTTCCCTTCCTTTTTCTTTCCTTTTTCTTTCCTTCCCTTCCCTTTTTCTTTCCTTTTTCTTTCCTTTTCCTCTCCTTTCCTTTCTTTGCCTTGCTTCCCTTTCCTTCCTTCCTCTCTATCTTTCCCTTTTCCCTACATCTATGCTTAGGGAAAATAATCTCAGCAGGAAATCAAAGAGATTTACCAATAAAATCAATGGACATTTGCAGACTGTTAGTAGTGATAAAGTTGAGATAAGGTGGAATTCCATCCCTGTGTGATCAATGTTTATTGCAGGGCCCATATTTTTTAATGGAAGTGGATCAAAACACTTTTTTTCCCCTCCTGGCCCTGGATTCTGGAGGTTTCGGAGACACAGAAACTTTATCTGACTTGTTTCATTAAAATGTTTAACAGTTATTGACCTTCAAAAGCGTCCTGGTTTGAACTAAAAGTTCCTTTCTTCATTCCCCACAGGTTAATTTGTTGGCTTTTGGAGTGATTATTTATAAAGTGTTTCGACACACTGCAATGTTAAAGCCAGAAGTTAGTTGCTACGAAAATATAAGGTAAGTTTGCCATTTAACACAAATTCTCCCTTCTGTAAGTTTGACTGCAGGCAGAGGTGATAGTGAGTATTCAAAAATAACAGTTTAATCTCCTGAAAGATTTGTAGAAAAAGAAGGATCTTTTTTTTTCCTGTTATCCCCTTATATATAGTTGGAAGTACATTTTGCAATCATGATTCCCATCCAGCTATACCTTGTACAGTAACACTGGGGGGGTGTCAGAGGTGCATGAGGAATCCCAGCAGCCCACATCAACCAGAGGGTAAAGGCTGATGGCAAGGTTAAAGAAGGAATTGTCCTTTTTTTTTTCTTTCCATAGCTTCTATACAAGCCAAAACAGATCTCAAAACTTGTGCCTGAAATGGGACCAAAATATTTGCCTGGAAGTAACAAGTAATTCAGAGATAAGAGACTCGAGCCATTCATGTTCCTTGGAAAAGTCTGCAGTGAGACATCGTGCTCCTGTGGTGTTGGGGGGATGGGGTAGATCCTCTCCAGGATTTTACTTTGCATGCTGCTATGATTTTTCCATCAACTCACTCTCCTTAAAACTGATTTATAGGGACCTTGAAAACCGTTTGTGCAGGAAAAGCTGAAGTGTACTACAGGGAACATTGAAAACAACTCACTGTTTGTGTTGCTTAGGAACACTCCTGCAGTTTCAATGCATTGCACTAGATTTATAGTTAGGATTTAGCAATTGTTTGATTGATTACTTTCTCTTATTCCTCACCCTTCATAGCTTCGTGTGGTGACCTGGTTCTAATGAAGTTGAAAATTATTCATTTTCAGGGGAACAGTGCTAAAAATGTCTGCTGTTCAAAGGAAGTCCTGCAATGACTGAGCTGAGAATGAATAAGAAAGTAATCAGTGGCTTCATTTCCAAGACAACATGCTGTAATTTGCTCAAGTCTGTGAACAGTGCTCTACAGCATCTTGGAACAAAAAAAAAAGACATAGCCAATCAGTTCCTACAATTTTAAAGCATCAATATGCTGACCCAGGAGCTATTTGAGAGTATTTGTGTTCTAAAAACAAAAATAATTTTTTTTCTTTTTTTTTTTTTTAAAGAGAAAGAATGAAAGAAAGAAAGTCTGGTTTTACAACTGGCACCTCTGCAGTGAACCTGAGAGGCAGCCAGGGAATCCTTTGATGTCATGCACATGCACTGACCTCAGAGCATACTGTACATTTTTTCTGGGTTATTTTTTTGAGGAAGATAAGGGGGAGGAGGAAAAGTGGGGGGAATGCTTCATAACAGGCATATGTTTTTCCTTGGGGAATTACACTAACAGTAGATTTAAATCAAATCATATGGTGCTGCAGTACACCAGAGAGAACACATCTGAAGATTAAAGCAGCCAGTGTTTTAAGGCCCTCCAGTTTTACTCCTTTGCTGTTCCCAAGGGGTCCCGTGAGCCCATCCGTGCCACGGTGCTGCAGCACACCCTGAAGAGCAGCCCGTGCACTTGCACTTCTCAGGCCTTTGCAGCTGCCAAGGGATTGCTGACCCGAAGTGGAGACAGAAGGGAAGTGGTTTGTGCCTGCACGTTGCTCACGACGTTTCTCTCCTGCCCAGGTCCTGTGCCCGAGGTGCCCTCGCCCTCCTGTTCCTCCTCGGGGCCACCTGGATCTTCGGGGTGCTGCACGTGGTCCAGGGATCCGTGGTTACTGCCTACCTTTTTACAATCTTCAATGCATTCCAGGGGATGTTCATCTTCATTTTCCTTTGTGTACTGTCCAGGAAGGTGAGTGTTCCAGTCCCTGTGGGAAGTGACCCAGGCAGTCTCATGTACCTACACAGTCAGGTGCCAGCCCAGAAACTGAGCTTTTGTCTCCAGCAGAGACAGAACCTCTGTCTAGTTTTTACCTGCTCACATATTTCCTCCCAGCTTTAAAACTAATGTGTTAAACATGGGGAAATGGGTTTTTTTAATTGTAAAACTGGTTATAGTGCCATTAACCTGATGAAATAATCCAGTGTGTCCCCACACTTACCCCGGGACGATGCTTTCTTCACTGTTCTGTCCTAAGGTCAAAACCAGCCCCACCTTAAAACATCTAGAGGCAGGAGCAGTACAAAATGAGTTTAAAGACGTCTAGACCTAGCAATAAACCTATTTCCTATTTGAATTCAACATTTTTATTTCAGATTCAGGAAGAGTATTACAGGTTGTTCAAAAATGTTCCTTGCTGCTTCGGCTGCTTGAGATAAACGGAAGGAAAACACCCATAAGCATCTCAGTGGAAGAAGGGAGCAACCCACGTGTTGTTGTTATGGATATTACAGCAAAATATGGTATTTTGAAAGCATGAAATGACCCAGTGAGCAGGCATATCTCTTAACTGAATTACTGACTGGTTTTGTACATATGTGTGCATTCCTGCAGAACATTTATATTATTTTGTATACAAACAGTATACCAAAAAAAAATGGATTATTGCAAAACAAGTATTAATAAAGACCAGGGAAAGAAGCTAATTTCTAAAGAAGCTCAACAATTCAACAATATTAAAAATATCTGCAATTCTTGAAAGCAAAATATCAAAAACCAACTGGCACGGCAGATTTTAGGAATTGCTTTGCTGGTGGAAACATGTTTCACTGTCCTTTTGTAGTAATGAGCTTCTTACATTAAGTTGCATGTGACCATCTGCAGGGAATGGGTTCCATTAAAGAGTCAATAGATAAAGATCTGCTTCGGCCTAGACTTTTGAAAACATTTCTTTTAATTTAAAGTAGATTAAAAAAGGAATTTGTTTAATATTATTCTCTTATCACTCTGAAATATATATTTGTATATTAATCAATGCTTTATTTTTATAACTTCTAAAGAACTGTTTAGATCTAAAGAGCTGAGGTCAGATCTGATACAAGAATGGTGGGACAGCCATTTTATAAGAGAAAGATTATTTTGTGAATACTTTGAAAAAGATCTGGTTCCTGTTTTATTTAATTTCCAAAAAGGCTGAGATCTGCTAAACTGGCACTATGATTTTGGAGGCTGTGGGAAGAAGATCCTTTCACAGGTTTGTCACTTCAAAGAGATACTTGAAATCCAGACTTTGTAGGATCAAATTAAAAATAAAGTGGTAGAAATCAGCCATGCAAAAGAATACAGATTTAAATTCAAGGTAATGTGCCCCTGTAAAATTGCAGTTACAACAGCTTTCTCTACTCAGAGCACCTTTGAGTCAAGCAGTTGTCTTCCTCTGAGGCTCCTGGGTTTGGAACAATCCTGCACTCAACCTTAGGAGTATCCACAGATCTGCTGAAAGCAAAGGGAGCACTTGAAGTGCTCTTTGGCAGATCAGAGCATGAACATGATGCATCAACAGTTCCACCCATGGCATCTTATTTACTTTAAAAGCAGGCTTTAATTTCAGCCTTCTAGCACCCAGTTTATGTGAAGTGCTCAGCAGTCTCCTGCCCACATTGCCTTCTCAGGAAGTGCCTGGGATCTCAGGCGAAGCCCAATGTTTTTACCAGTGAGGCACTGTAAATATGTAGTTGTTAATAAATCCCACTGCTGTGTTGTCTGTTAAAATAAAGCACCACGCTGAATTTTATTTATATTAAAAGGAACTCTTTTTTTAGTAACGGTCAATTTTGTTTGGTTTTCTTTTTCTTTTTTCTGTATACACAAGGTTTTCATTGTATGCATTGCAGTGACAGGCTTCATTAAGTATATTCCATGTCTCTGTCAAATTTTTTGAAACCACAACAGGAGTCTATTTTTCTGAAAAACTAAAAATCTGCTGGTCCTTTGAATGTAAAATATGTGAACAAACTGAAGTGCTTTGCTTTCACATTTTGACATTTCCATTCATTTAAATAAATACAGCAGTAAAAGTTCTCATTGTTATATATCATTTGCCCTCAATTATTTGCTATATTTCCTTTGCTGTTGTATATGTTCTTCTAGGTTTGGGAAGATGAAGATACATGTTACTTAAAAGAGTATTTTTAGAAGGATATCTACTAATACATAATTTTTAATCTCCTGCAGAACTGTAACCTACAGTAAGACTGTCTGGACAAAGCATCTCTAGTAATGACTTCAGCATGCTCAGTGAGATTGAAAAAAGTTCCTTGGAAAGAAAATACATCATAAAATGTTTAGGCTACAATAGTCTTTGTAATGAAAGAACATCTTTCATAGGGAAACTGGTCTCCTGTCTCTGGGTCAGATCATCACTGAAATGCTGTTTTCCTTACATACAAGGATGAGTTTTCATCTTTTAATACAGCACATAAAGAGCAGAAGAATTTTGTTTAGATTCACTGCCTTAGACCCTGAAGGATATTGCAATTGTCCTTCCTAATGCATGCAGACATGCTGACAAGAAATTAAAGGGTTTATTTGTCACAGCCCCTCGGTTACACGAGCCCAAAGCCAAGAGAGAGAGGAGAGACAATGGGCATAAACTGAAAAAAAGAGAGGTTTCAGCAAGACATGAGGAGAAACCTTTTCACCATGAGGACAGTAAAGTGTTGGAAAGGATCTCCCAGAGAGAGCTTGTGCGATTGTGTTAAAATCTTTGCAGGTTTTTAAGACTGGACAAAGCCCTCAGCAACCTGATCTCACACCTGACCCTGCTTTGAGCAGGAAGGTGGGTGAGGTGACCCCCCGAGATCCCTTCCAGCCTGAATTGTTCTATGAGCCTATGGTGTGAAATATCAAATCAGAAAAATAATAATCGGGCATGAGTTATGATTTTGTTACACAGACTTGCACCCCAAGGGCTAAGGATCAGCTGAACAAACTGTTTTTACAAAAGCAAATTCATCTAATCTATTTATCAGATCAACTAATAACTAGTTGACTGGTTTGAAAAATAAAAATTTGTTTCAACATTTTTTTAATGTAATTATATGTATTAAGAGGCATGTGACACGTCCAGTAGGGCCAACGGGAAAAATTAAAAAAAAAATAAAAACAAATCAGTGATGGACCAGACAGAGAAAAAGAAAAATGTTAAGGTTTCACTCTGAAAGTAAATGCTTGATGAAGAACTGTTTCCATGAAAGCAGTCAAACAGAAATTTGTGTTCAGTGTTGCATGTCAAGGTGGGCTTCAGTATATAATAAATAAGGTAAGGACTTGTTTATTCTGAAATAAATATTCCCTCAAAGAACTAAAACATTTAGAAGTTTTAGAAGTATTTAGAAGAATCTGCAATATTATCATCACATCCTTTGGGAGGTTTAAGCTGCTAGAGCTGTGCTGATAAACAGATCTTCTGTGCTCTTTACCTGTTGGAATGAAGCAGGCAGGCATTTAAAACAGGATGAATACTGTGCAAATTTATTTCAGGCTTTCCTTCACTCTCCAGGTGTCACAGACCTTCAACACAGGTCATGGTGGTACTCTGAAGCCAGGAATTTGCAGACTTGTGCATCTTATTGACCAACCACATGAAGCAATGTTGCACATTTTGACATTAAGCAGAATGAAAAAATATTTTCAGGTCTGATTCCTCCAGCTGCTACACCTCCAGCATCGCTCTTCTCACCAATAATACCATTTTTTATGTCTTTATCATGATAGTTCCTTAAAGGCCAGTTCATAATCGCACTCAGTTAATCACAGAATCATAGAATCATAGAATCAGTCAGGTTGGAAAAGCCCTCTGAGACCACCAAGTCCAACCCTTGATCCAACCCCGCCGTGGTTCCCAGACCATGGCACTGATGCCACATCCAGTCTCAGTCCTAACTTCTTCTTTGAAATCCATACAGGTGAGACAAAAAAGTCAAAACTTAACCCATGAAGAAAGTTTAAACCTTCTTTCCTTTGGGATAAGAGGTGGTGGGAGGAGGGCTCCTGGACAAGACCCTGGTCCAGCCTGTGTTACTCTGTTCACTTTGTGCTCATACACTCAGTGCTGTGAGATTACAGAAGTGAAGATGCTCCCTCGCCAGAGTCACACCCCACCCCCGCGCTATTTTTACATAAAATCAAGCCTTTGAGATGGATGCAGACTGGCAAACAGCTGATCACCGAAGCACCCGTGCTCCGGTTAAACCCAACCCAAGCGCCGAGTGCCGCCGTGCTGAAGCATTTTCACGAGCTGCCTGGCTCCCTGCCAGCCCAGCCCTCACAGCCCTGGCCGTGGGCAGCCTGTCCATCTCCATGACAACCCTCCCGAACAAACCTCATGGAGAACCAAGAGCCCTTGGCACGCCCAGGCTTTGCCAGGAGTCGGGTCCAGGGCCACGGAACCCGAGGGGCCGCGGAGCTGCCGCTTCCAAACGAGCTGCAAGGTGTGACTAACACAAAGCACGGTAATTACATCGGCTCTGCTGCTGCACAGCTAAACTGACGGCAGCGATGCTGCTGGGTGAGAGGGACAGAAAGTACGAGAAAAAGATCCCGACACACCAAAAAGTAGCAGTAAAAGTGACAGCTGAGAATGTACTCATTTTTTTCAAAGTGTAACCAAGAAAATGCTTAAAAAGCACACAGAAATTATCATGAAACATAAACATGAATTTTGACTGATTCTGTTTGTGATAACAACTATGTTTTGGAGAGGCCTTGTTTTACATCTCCCCAGTGCAGGGTTGCACTTTTCCCAGAATTCCTTTTCCTGAACTATCCCTTTAAATTTGGCAGAAGCTTTACTTCTACAGATGTTGTTTTACAGCTCTTTGTTTTTTCTTGTCTTGCTGGTACGTACTCAAATTTATTGTGTTTCCTCCGTTAGATTCCCAAGGAAAAAGCATCTTTTCATCAAATTTCCTAACATAAGGGAGCTCTTCTGTTTTCTGAAGCATTGCCAAATATTCTAATGAAAATTAACTCCAAGACTGACCACCAGTCTTCACTGCAGTGCAATAGGCACCTCCCTCCAATTTAAGCCTTTGTATTTATTGTAACTATTTATATAAATGCTGCAGTCAGCTCTGAATCCACATAAACCTAACACCATTTAAATTAATTTTGTAAGACTTTTGTGAGACACTGCTGAATAATTTAGTCAAATCCAAGTTGATTATAAACAGCTCTTCTTTACAATAACTAAGTTTTCAAACTGTTTTTAAGAGACAATGCAGTTTATTTTGTAAAATCAGTTATATTTGAATCTAAGCAGGGATATTTTCCTGACCCACCATTATTTTGTCTAATGGATTGAGTTAAAGGCAGCAATTTTCAAAGTCCCACTCCTCTCTCTCTTTGAATGTTTCTGCACTATGCAGACTTCTGGCACCACCTTGGCTTCTGATGGGTTTCAGAAATAATTGTTGATGATACAGTAAATTTGTTTTCTTTCCCTTGTGTTTAAATCCCAGTCTTACAAACACTCATGTGTTTGCTCAGTTTTATGCACGACTAAGTCTCTGGCGTTAATGAGGCTGCTCATGTGCATAAAGTTAAGCATATGTGCAAGTGTTGTATGATCAGGGTCTTAGGATGCCAATTTGCAGTAATAACAGATTTGCATAAACTCATGATCCCAAGCACTGGGCTTCCTGCTCATTATCAGTGGTGGAATTCGTTCAGCTGTTTTTCATTCAGTCATGTTTATGAGCCTTTTCTTCTCTTTGAAGTGAACTTCAAATTGTTTTTCTTGCCACTCCTCAGCCATTGCTGATTTTGTCTCTGCCACTTAACATATGGGGGTTTCCACCCCACTTACAAATGCCCACCTTAACCGTGTGGTAGCAGCTCATTTATGTCAGAGAGGGAAGATCAGGTCACACACTCCTCAAACTGAAAATGTGCTCCTCCCTGTGTAAGAGAGCTGCAGAATACCAACTGCAAATGCCCAGCTAGGACTCATCCAAATCCTGTGCACAAGTCATGTGCTCTGTTGTCAAGGGGTTAGGCCCTAAATGAAAATAGTAGCAGCTGTAACCCATGCAGTGCAGATGCCAGCTAAGGGAGAGGCAGCTTGTACCCCTCCTTGGCAGGTGGGTCTCATTGAAGCAGATAAAAGCCGAATATATCCTCATTGAAATTACAGTGCATGTCTTAGTGAAGGATAATCTTCCCTCTGATGCTTAGCTCTGCTTTGGTGCCTATAACACAATTCTTAAGGACTTTGGGGGTTGACTCCTTGTTCTCAGAAGCAGTTCCTGGTGCCTGCACTCCCTCTGGAAATAGATGAGGCAGCAATATGTGTCCTCTGGCAGGTACTGATGAGGACATAAATACCCAAAAACCTTCCCCCTGTGGTGCATCCACACCCTGTCTGCAGTTGCCTTCCAGTCCCCATCCAACCCCCAGCCCAGCTGAGAAGACTGGAGCACAACATTTGGATTTGGAGTAAGGGACATCAGTGCTGCAACAAGGATACAAAGGTAAAAACAGGGATGCTTGGTGGGTAACCATACAAAGGCATGAATGTGTCCTAATTCTAACATGTAAAGTTTTCAAAAAGGGGGAAAAACAGAAAAAAAAATAAATTCTGGGGCAAAAAAGATAGTTGAGTGATGTTGTCTAGAGAACCACACATTTCCCTGCCTGAATAACTGAATTTGTCAAAAGAAAAGGGAAATACTGCTGGAGAAGAGGAGGGTTGGGGTCTAGAGGAAACACAAATAGATTATGGATTATTGGGAAAATGAGAGAAGCATCAAATGGTAAATTTGCAAGGATGTCTCCCCTGCAGGTAAACAAAAGTGAAAAAAAAAAAATCAACTGAATCTTAAAGCAACTCCCATTTATATCCTGTAAGTTATCTTTTTAATGAATGATTTGTATGCAACATTTCTAGACTAAAAGCATAACAGATTAGTGAATCAGTATAATCTTGCAGGAATAGCAGGAAAAAGAGAGAAAAAGGGAAAGACCCAGTGACTGGGCACAGCTTTCATGAAACCATGTGAGCCTGTGAGACCTGCTTATACCGTTGCATGGCTTGAATGGTCTTGTTTAGTCAGGTTTTGTCCTTGTTTGGTTGGGTTTTTTCTCCTTTAAAATTATTGTTTTCTTCAGAAAGACATTGTGTGTGTGGAACACATGGGCTGTGAGCTACAAATGAATAGTATCCTTCTGGGTCTGACAACCTCAGCCTACATCCATTTCTGAGGTATTTTCTCTGTGCCTGTTGTGTGTCTGTGCAGAGAAGGATGAGCAGAAATGTGCTCTGTGGTCATAGGAAGCGTACAGCAGTTACATAAACCCATGCTTTAAAGTAAGCCATCCTTTCAGGGGGTCAGTGTTATTTAACTACTTGAATGAGCAAAAAGTTAGATTCTCCCTACTATGTGCCATCTACTTCAAGCCCATTCAGAAATGACCCCGTGTTTCATGGCTACTTTAGGCCTCCTCCCCAGATCAAAATTGAAGCAATACTAATGGAGGATGGTACAAATGTCAGTTCTATGCACAAGAGCTGCTGGTCAAGGGCTGTATGTAATGACAATGAAGCAATAATCTGTTCTCCAAGCCCTGTGTGGTGCCAGTGCCAGCTGACCTCAGAGGCTTTGCTTGTCAGGTTCTGCTTGTGAGTGTTCCAGTCTGCTTAACAAAGCAAGTGTCCTCTCCAGGGCTGCAGCCACCTCACAGATCTCCTCTTTCTACATTAGGAAAAGAGGAACAGAACTTGGAACAAAGGCATGCTCTGGAGGTAGCTCTCAAGCACAGAGGTGATGAAAAATTATGTCCAACTGTCATGACAAAAGCAGTGATTGAGATGTGTTCTGGTTCAGGTTACTTTAGGTGTCAGCTGAAATAAATGTGCTGGAATAGCAGGGCTGATTCCAGGGCAGAATTAGCCTGTGGCTCTGGCTGAGGCAGGCTGTGCCCTCGGGATGGTGGTGCCATGTGGGATGCAGCTCAGGAGACGGTGCTGCCAGGCCTGTAAGCAGTGTGCCCACTGCAGTGAGGTGCCAGGCTGAGGGGCTCTGGGGGAGCAGCAAAAGCCAAGCAGGGGGCTCCAAGGGAAGGCTGCACTGGAATTCTGAGATAAAGTGGTGGGGGAGAAGGGAAGTGATGTGGTTGGTACTAAAGCCTCATGTTCAGCACTATGTGAGAGCGTGTTTCCTGTGATCTGTTCCACTGGCACAGTTGGGAGTGCTTCTGGGGGTTCCTGAGACTTCTTTATGCTTTAGGGACCCCAAATTTCAAACTGTAACTCCCACATCTGTCACCAATGAGGGCAGCAAAACTTTGGAGATTTCTGAAAGCCATCTGGAGCCACAGAGGGCAGTATCTCTGGAGGCCAGCCCAGGAGGAAGGCATTAACCCTCTTAGTGCTGGTGGAGAAGCAGGAAAGCCAGTTAGTAGTACTAAATAAATGAGCCTGTGTGTGTCTCAAAGCCTTACTGCAATTATTTGCAGTACAGCACCCTTTCTTTACCAGCACAGGGCCCTTGGACAAAGGGAGTGCACAGAGAGACTTTGGTGTCTCCTTACAGGTGTTGCAGGCTGGAGGGTGTGGAGATCATGTCTGTGAGGGGCAGAAACAGCAGCAGGGAACATCCCATCGTGTCCTGCCTTTTGCAAGGCAAGAACTCCTCTTTCTTAAGCAGCTCTGTTCCCCTACCAGGGGCTGTTCTCAGAGGCTGCATCTGGTCGTAGCTTCCAAGCTCTGGCTTGGCTCTTGCAGGCGCTGTTCCTGTCACAGATAAGGCTGCTCCTCTGCCACTTATTTGTTTAAACGGGTTCAAAAGTTCTCGGCTTCCTGACAACTTCCCCCCCCCCCCCTTCTTTTGTTTTATACCAATCAGTTAATTTGCTAACATCACCCTCCAGTATCTTCTGATCTTGGGTAAGCGGGGTTTGCTGGTGCCTTTATCGCCCCGTTCCAGCCATCAGTGAGGAATGCAGGTCAGGAGGGAAACAAGAAGGGACGGCTCTTTTGAAACGGGGAGGAGCAAGGTCAGGGTTGTGGGGCAAACAGGAGAGGGTGGAAGTGCAGAAAAGGGATGTACTTTAAAAACAAACTCATGCTGCACTAATCCAACTGCTATTCAGCTTTATCCCCCCTGCTTATACATTGCTACAAATCTCTTTTTATCTTCCTTTGTCTCTTTTTCTTATTCTGTCTATTATAAAGTCTTCAGGAAACCACCCTATTTTTCTTATACATTTTATAAAATGCTCTGCATATTTCACAACACACTTTTATTAAATTCTGATCAAGGAGCCTGTTTCAAATGAAAACATTAGAACCAGTCAGAAATGGGAACACTTTTCACAATAGGTGATGAGTTTTGTCTTGAGAACATATAACTTTTTAGTCAGAATTTTGTCCTAGCCAACAAAGAGCTTTTTTAGCTCTTTTCCTGTTACTCCAGATTTGCAAGTGTGAGAATGAAAAGAGACTGTGTAATTTTTGTCATCATTACAAAAGGGACAGAGATTTAGAAGGAAAAGTTTCATTGAAGAGTTATATTAGAATAAAATTATGCTGTTTGACTCTGGTAGCTTTATGCTTGTTTATCTCAGTGGAATGATAAGAGATATTCGTATCTGTTCTTTTACACTGCTCTGCATGTCCTTGGTGAACAGGACAGTCCTGCTTTACCTCTCACAGTGTTCTTCCAGGTCATGGTTGAGCACAGAGGCATGACCATGAGGAAACTTGCCTTTACTTCTGCCAACCACATACCAGTCGATAAAGAGAAATCCATTTTCTTTCTGCCTAGCACTGAAGTGGAAGAAGAAAGAGTCTCTATTCTTTTTTATTTTTTCTTTTTGTGTGTGTGTGTGTGCATGCAGCAAAGCAAACAAAAGTTTAAAGTAAACTTTTTCAAATAACTCTTTTTCCTGGCAGAACTTTCTCTGCCTTCTGCTGGCTGAAGGGCATTGTAATTCATGCAATAAAAGGGGAAAAGATCCGCTGGTAGAGATTGTTTACTTTAAACTTCTGTTTGTTTTGCCTCCACTCTAGGAAAGAATGCAATATTTCTATGAAGCTCTGTTAATTTTTTTCTTCCTTTGACTGACTTGAGCACTGGAGAAAGCACCCGATCAACAAACAGGAAACCAAAGGACTTTCAATCCCTGTAGGACTAAGATAGCATGAGCTGTTGCACTGCAAGCTGCTTTTAACTGATCCTCTTTGTGACTCAGTGGATGTTACCTGGGAATAACCCATGCACTTGAGTCAACATTTTCAAACCAGTCTCCTAAGCTCAAACACTCCCACTCAAATCTGTGGTGGAGTTACTGAACTGCTTCAGATACTAAGCTTAAAATAAAATAAGGTATAGAAGTGCCAAGCTGTGGGTGTCAACAGTTGGTCACCACTCCTGGAAATATTGCCACTTTGAAGAGCTGGATTTCAGGTCCAGTTTCCACACTGACAGAGCAGATGTGCAGAGCTGGGGGCTGGTCCTCATGTGGGGACAGAGGCTCATCTGAGGTCGAAGTCCCACAGTTGTCCTGGGCAAACAGCCCTGGGTTGTGGTGCCTCATCCCTTTCTGGGCAGCAGCTCATGAATTGCCCACCCTAAAGCAACTGGAAACTGAGTTTCCAATCCAGGGCTTCCCGTGTCACCTCTGTGGACTCTGTGTGTGTGTGTTTTCCTCCTTACTCAAAGAGACTGAGGATGAGAACATGCAAAGGGTCACATGGATAAAATGCTCGGTCCAGAGTGATGTTTTCAGGTTGGTGTTCTACCTGATATTTTGTATTATTTTTCTCATTTACAAGACCTAGATAGGAAATGGAGGAGCACAGGGATACTCTGAGCTCTCCATGCAGATGTGAATGCTAGGAAGGTCATGTGTGCTGGATCCAGCATTTCTGGGAGATACAACCTACATCCATTGCTTCATAACAGAGCAAGGGTTGGTTTTTACACTTCTAATTTATAGCCAACAGCAATGGTGACACTGATCCACTCATTCTGAAGTGCCTTGTAGCCAGGAGCAGTGGGTCCAGGGAGCTGGACATGCTCCAGCTGCTGTAAGGGTTCAAAGCTACACTTCTTACTTCCTGGGAGTGATTGCCAGACACCAGCCCACGAGCTGGTACTCAGCACAGTTGGGATATGTTTTCCTGACAAATCTCAGCTGCTGAAGCAAAAAATCGTGGGGCCAAGAGGGGCCCAAACATCTCTCCCTTTGGAAATGCACTGAGGCAGTAGGTGGAAGCCTGTGCTCTGGCAGCTCCTTCCAAAACTTCCCCCCACCCCCATTTGTCACAGCTATGGGTGAGCAGGAAAAGAGGAGGAAGAGTGACAGGACAAAAATAGCCCTGAGACCAGAAGTCAGGGCTCCTTCTTGCTGCTGTCTCAACTGTTCAGCTTTACTGACAGTCAGGTGCTCCAGCTTTCTTACCCACAAAGACATGTCAGGGAAGGGACAAGAAATTCTTCTCTCTCCCTTTCTCTTTTGTAGGTGTTCCCTGGCCTCCCCCTTCAAACAGTGCCAGACAAAGGACTTGAGAGCTCCTCAGGCACTGCCTCACCACAGATCCCCATGTGCAAAGGCACAGGCAGAGCTCGAGATGCCTGCACAGCTTGGGTTCAGGCAGGGAGACATCTGAGTTTGCAAGAAAGATGCTGAGAGCAGATTTGGGGGTCCTGATTTTGGTGGTTGGCCTTTAAAAACCTCCTTGATTTGCCTTGAGCTTCTGTAAGATCTGACCCTAAATATTAATCTAGAAAGCATTAGTTTTGTTTCAGCAATGTGAGCTCCATCCCCAGGATGTTCAGGAACACAGATCTTCAGAGCCAGAAAGGATTAAAAATTTCACCTCCTGTGTAATGAAAAACTAAGAACCTTATCTGAAAATGTCTGCTCTGAGCTTGCAGCTTGAGAAAAGATATTGCAAGACCCTCAAAATTCCAGGACCTCAAGATCCCTTACCCATTCAGCCTCTTTCCTCAGTCTGCTACAGTTCTTGAATAAAAAGCTCCTGAAAATATGTATGTAAGTGCAGGGCATTTTATAACATGCTTGCAAGGCAGTCAGATGGGTCAGGCCTTTGAGGAAGCACAAGTGGGTTAGGATTATAATTCATCGTAATGTCATGGCAAACTGGAATTTCAAAGGCCTAAGTCCTCCATTTTTTTAGCCAATAAAAAATTTAAAGGGACAAAAACCCAATTTGCCTTGTAATCAATAAGATGTACAACTTTATCTTATTAGAAGAGGCTGTTGGATGCAGTCAACCATTGTCAACAGGCCGTTTGATCTATCAGTAAAACAAATCATCACAAGGAACGCAGCACTGCTGCTGTGGCTTTTGTGGTGTTTTTAATGAGGACAGGCAATACTTCTATTCCATTAAGGGATTTGAAAGTGAATTTGTTGGAGTCACACCCAGGCTTAAGGTAGGAGAGTGGAGTTTAAAAATAATTAACTGCGCTGTTCCAAATGACTCAATAGATTAAGGGTTCATTCAGAATAAAGCAACTCCTGGTCTCTGTGATTGGTATTTAAATCTAGGGTGGCATTACGTGCTGCTCTGCTTCAGCCTGACCTTGGGACTGTGCAGGATTAAAGGGCACACAAGGCTGCTCTCCTGTGGGGTAGCTCAGAGGAATGAAGAGCCTGAGCACTGATACAAAAAGAGACAAGAAGGAGGAGAAAATATGACAGAACTGGAGGGGGCAAGGGGCTGTTTGGCAGTTGTTTCCAACCGTGGTTGTGGCAGTCTCTGTACACAGTGGTCCTGAAGCTCCTGCTGGCACCCAGCAGCATTGCATCCCTGTGGCATGTAAGCTGGAAAGGGGACCCCTCCCTGCCATGAGTGCACTGCTGCCTCGGGTCCTCCACAGCTGTCCTCTATGCTTTCATCCCCTTGGGTGCTGGGCCATATAGTAGGGTGATGAAGGTAACCTAGGGCAGGCTGAAGCCATAGATGTGGCTTCTTTGCATGTGTTTCCCCATTAGGAACCCCCCAGCCCCATGGCATCTCTCCTGCAGCACTGTGGCTGCTCACCAAATCCAGCTGTTGGCACGTGAGGGTCAGGAAGGGTTTCCTTCCTTCCAAACATGAGGGAAAACGTGCAGCCTTGAGAGAAGAGATACCCTGGGATTAAATCTGGTCTGAGGTTGAGACGATAAATGTGGGACAAAAGCTCCTGTGAAAGGCATCTTCCCCATTCAAGGGTGATGCTAATGGAAGTTATACCCTTAGGTCACATAATTACTGAAATAAACTACAGAGGAGCCCAGTAAGTCAAGGAGAACTGATTTTCAGCTTGTCCTCCATCTCAGACTGGTTTTTAGGCATTTAGCTCATAAGAAAAAAATCTCATCCACCTGGCAAAATACATAGAGTTGGAAACATCAGCACCTCTGCTGAGTCTCACCTGTATTCTTTGCTTTGGCCTGGGAGAGCACTTGGCAGAACAGGCAACTCTGCCCCTGGGAAAGGGTTGTCCTGTTGACTGGGACAGTCAGACGTGTCCTGGCCACGTCTTACAGCAGAGCTGGGTTTTGGAGTCCCCTCTGTGACCTTTGGAGATGTTTCAGTAGCTGCTTGAAGCTGGATGGAACCCAGAATTGTCAACAAGCCGAGTAGCCTCTCACAGCCCTGCTGTGAACTGATTATCACATCTAACAAAATAATGTGCTGGAACAAATAACACTTCAGGCTCTGTTGTTTCAGGTGAAACTTAGTCCTAGTAAGTATAAATCTATAACAAGTGCCGCAGCATTATGAGTTTCCCAGCAGTCGGGTTTAATTCAAATGCATAATTCAGACCCTTATGGGGACACTCTCATCTTTGTACTCTGGAATTTGGGGATTTACACACATAACTCCCATTAGGAGTTACAGAATGCATATATATATATATATATAAATAAATATATATATATATATATATTCCCCTCTCGATGTAGAGATTTCCCCCTGAGGATAACAAGCTGTGCTTTAAATTCTGCTTCCACGAGGGTTTGCAGCGATGTGTGCTGAGCCACGAGCCTCCCCTGGCTGTAGAAAGGGTGCTGCCGGCCCTGGGGCTGGGACCTCCCCCCGCCGAGCGCTCGAGGCAGAGATGCTGATGCTGCTGAGGGCGATTTAAGCCCAGGATTTCAGCCTCTCTGCCCCGTCCCGGCGCTGCAGGGCGCGATCGCAGAGGCGCGGAGCCCGAGTGCCACCTGCCGGGAATGGCGCAGCTGGAAACCGCTGGGCACAGCTGGAAAACGCTGGGCACTGAGCGGCCTGGGGGAAACCCATCCCCAGGCGGAGGGGGCATAAGATTTGGGTCTGGAGGCACAAGAGTCTGCCCGAGGCGGTGGAGGTGGGGCAGCACCGCGGGGATGCTTGTTGTGAGAGAGGGAGAAGGAAACACGTATTTGCGTCTTAAGTCCACACGGAACTCATGTGTGTGAAAAAAAAAATCGGGAATTAGGTTTGTTAGAGTGGTTAGCTGAAAAAGGGGAAGAAAATGAGAACTGACTTCGCTCTCTTTCCTGACAGGTTTTTTTGCAGTCATTAAGTGCACTGCTGCAAAAACTTCTATAAGGCACTCCATTTAAAAAGGATTTAACCTGATGTTTAAACAAGCTGCCCAATCAAGGCCTGGAGGGTACTAGAATATCCTCTCTGGAAGTGTACTCATTATACTCTGCTGCATTTGTAATGTTTTGCAAACGCCTGCTTGTCTAACGAGATCTACTCACATAAAGTGCATTTGTAGCATAACTGTAGTGGGGAAGAAATATTGTACCGTGCCTGACCAAAATATATTCACTGTGTTCTGTTCCCTTTTTAGTAAGTGGGAAGTTGACTCCGTGGAGTTTAATAGGTTGATCTTTTCACAAAGCACGTGTGACAGACAAACTGGATTGTGTGAAGGTTGACAAGGCAGTTGCTTTTGAGAGAGTTTTTTGGGGTTGTTTTTTGATGCTGATAGCTTCGATGTTATTCAGTGCACTGGTGGCTGCAGTGCTCCTCTCACAGGCCCACTGTGCTGTTGGAGCTGCAGCAGGCTGGTCCCTGGCTTACACAGCACAGAAGAGCTCAGGGCAGAGTCTCAGTGATCCAGACAGCCCCATGTTGTGCCTGGAGCTGAGATGCTGACATACCCCCTGAAGCACTCTGATTGCTGAACTACTCTTAGCCACAGTTCTTCCATGAACTCAGAACTGCAACACTGTTGTATGTATGGATTACTAATAAGAATTTGCCCTCACTCTGTATGTAAAAGGCATGACCCAAATTTTTCTAGCAACAGAATGTGGAATGCCCATATCACCTCTTCTAGCAGTCATGTTTCAACCAAAACTGGACTGTAAACCCACAGCCATTGTGTCAGGTTTTTCCAGCTCCTTCAGAGGTCTATCCTCTTAGAACTACCAGGGAGCACATGGAAAAGGTATGTCCCCATGTGTATGCAGAGTTCACCCCTTCTTCCACACTATACTTCACCACTTCATGGAAGCTAAAAATTTGGCCTTCTATATAATTATCTGCAAACAGAAAATCTTTGATAATAAATCTCCTCTATATGCTGTGAAACACTGGAGGATCTCGCAGCTCATTGCACTTATGTGTATTTTAGATCAGAGAAGTGATGGCTTATACTTGGAGGCTCTGCAGAGAGTGTTACATGTTATGCCAGCGACAAAGCTTTGGCTTCAGGCCCTGATTCAGAGCCAGTTGCAATCAAATAGTCAAAGGTCATGTCTCCACAACATAAAGAAATTGTAATTGTAGCTTGTCCCAGAATTACCCTTGGTAGTTTAAGCCTGCCAGCGTGAGAAGTAATAACACGAGCAAATGTGTAGTTGAGAGCTACCAGAATACAAAGGTCTGTGATGTGGGTTGGTGGTGCCTCCTGGAATCCACCACCCTGCAGCACACACAGACACAGTCCAAGCCTGTGACCAGTGCTGGGCCATCAGTGCACCCTGACACCTCCATTCCCCACGTGGCAGCCCCGCTCAGAGGGGCACCAGGACTTCCAGCCACTACCCTGCTCCCAGGCCCTGCCTTCTCCCTGCCCCAGCTCCCACTGCAATCCCCGGGAATCACACGAGGCCCTCAGTGCCAGGACAGGTGTCCCAAGTGCCCTTTGTCCCAACTGTCCACATACCAGCTAAAAGAGGGCAGGAGCTGGAAAGTGATGATTGGTGCCAGCTGCCATCAGAAGGGAGAAAAGCCTAATCTTCATATCATGGGGGAGGGCCAAAGCTTGAGAACGTTAATGAATTTCCAGAAAAAGAGACAGGAGGTCCTTAAAAAGAAGTTTAAAATATATTATTCATATAGAGATAGATACACATGTAACATATTTAGATTTCCCTATAAATACTTTGCAGTACTTGCATGTTTTTTCAAGCTCAATATTTTAGGGCTCTGAATTATAATTTCAAACGTGTACCTTGTTTTAACTGGATGGGATCTCTCCTTGCAATATTGAGAAGTAGAAAGCAAAAGTTGGTGAACTGAACTACTCTCATTCCAGTGTCCAGACTTTTCCTCTTGGAATAAAGTTTCTAACTGTCATATCTCTAAGTAGTTACTGTTCAGAGTATATTTTATTGTAATATTTTAATTAAATGGTAATGGCTCTTTATATCATTATGCAAAAGCAAGGGGATCTCATACTACTACTTGAAAAAATACAGAAAAGATTACATATTTCTGCAGTATCTACCTTAGAAGTGGTTTGCTGTGAACAAAGTCACTGACTCTTTTAGCTCAGTATCTGTGAATGCTGTGGGGTCACCCTGAAATTTTGGAGGGGGAGGGGGAAGGAAAGAAAACAAAGGTAGAAGAAAAGAGAAAGAAGCTTTGCATTGCTAACCTTCCTTGAAGGCAGATTTTCAGCAGATCACTTTGACCTGTCTCCTGTCTACCTGTCAAAATGATTATTTGTTCTTTCACAGTGCCTAGAACAATTGCAGGGTAAGGGTTTGTTTACTCTTTTGCATCATATTGAAATCATTTACTTTTATAATTGTGGACAGCTGGAAAAGGAGTTAGGGAGTAAAACAGGAGCAAAAGGTAAGAGAACTGGAGAGAAGATGAAGGATGTCTAGACAGGGAACCAACCAATTTTAATGCTTGAGACAGGTTAACAAACTTATTGAACACCAAAGACTAGCATGTAACTTCTGTAGCTGGAAAGCCTGACTGTCTCAGTCAAATGTCTTTCTCTCAGTAGAACAATAATAAATATGAGCAGATATGTTTATTTTTTACCCAAACCCTTAATAGAATCAAAAACTCGGAGCAAGGAAAGTTACTATCATTTCTCCGTGACATAAGACATATATCTATTTACCAAACATCTGAATAGCTCATTAAGTGCTCTTGTCTCTGCTCTTGGACATTTCATGTCTTCAGTCCCACGTAATCCCTTGCAAAGCAAAACAAGAGCTCTTTTGCAAAACCTCCTCTCCATTTCCCAGAGTTGTTTTTTTTTCTAAAGCCATTGTTTTTTCTCCTGAGTATACTACCATTGTTTTTATCTTGGTGTGTATTTTTTAGCAGAAGAATGTTTTAAGACCAATAATGTAACATTTAGGGATAATAACCCCCCTGTCTCACACTGGCACTGCTATTCTTACAAAGCCACACATCCTGTCTCTAACTGAAAGACAATACTTAAGAATGAACTTCAGACAATAATAAGCATTTATTGTATTTTCTCAGCGTTGCCACCAGGGGCACTTGATCTTTTTTAGGTCCAAGTGGGATAGCTCTGTATCAGCCTCAGTGGCAATTTCTTTCAGTAGTTTTTCAATTAGTCACCGAAATTTTTCAGTAGCCAGGGCACATTGTGCTTAATGACACATTGAATACAGGGGAATCTCCTTTTGCTTTGAAACTGCTACTTGCACTTTCCTTTGATTTGTCCCAGTTTTCTTATTAGATTACAAAGTGAGCCATTGTTTCTACTCCATACCTAATCTTTCCATAATTAAAACATAATCAGACTGGTTTATGGTTTTGCTTTTTAAAGGAAAAACCAAAATTCCTCCATAAAATACTTATAATTATCATGCCCAGAGAACTTTTTTTCACAAATTCCTATGCAAATATAGATATAGCTGGGATATATGCTTATATTTGAACAGCTGTCTATAATGTTCCTTTATTTTAATCAGAATTACACGCTCATTAGGGTCCAGCATCAGAGAGCGCAACATTGACTTATGACAAATTAATCTTTCAAGATTTTTTTTTCTAAGTGCTTATTCATATTTCAGTTGATTTTCCTTTTCCTCTGCTCAGAAGGGAGGACTTTGCAGTTCCTGTGCAGGCAATGATGCTTGTCAGCAGCCCCCTCCTTAGAGCTCCTGACACGTTCCAATTCCTGGTCAGGCCTTTAAAAAAAAAAAACAAACACAAAATCCCAAAAGTCTGCACAAATATTTCATTTGCTTTATTCAGGGAGCAGGTATATGAGAACACCAAAGCTACGTGCCCTTATCGATTGGGGTTTAGTGAAATCAGAGTAAAAATTCACATCCCAGATGATTTTCAGACAGCCCCTACCATGGAGCATTTCACTGATGGATGTCACCAAGCAGGAGGTCACCCCCCAGCACAGGCTCCGGGCTGTGCTGAGCAGTGACTTCATTTGTATGCAGCAAGGACAGCGAGCCACGGGGCTGCCTCTGGAGGGAACAGTCAATTCTGCAAACATTTATGACACTGCAGAGTAGTCCAGGGAAGTTTACCTTGCCCTTGTCCGTGTAAAATGTTTTGTCAATCAAGGTTATCTGGTCAGAGCTTTCCCGGGGTCTCAGCACAACCAGCTGCAGGAGCAGAGGGGCGGAGGGACATCAGAGACAGTCTTTGTGGTGTTTCTTACGGAACGTTTTTCAGAAAAACCACTGAACCAAGGCTTGGGATTTCTGACCCCGCTTTCCAGGGATTGCTTTGGACAAACAAGAAACCTTTAGTCTTTCTGTGTATGGCCACAGGATGCAGATCTTCTCTCTCCAACGTGTGCACTGAGGTCATCTCACTGATGCTCTCTGGTGTACGTGGCACCCTGATCTCAGCTGGGGTCTACAGACATTGTTTTGTAACGTGTTGAAAAGTGAACATGTGAACAAACCCTTATTGAATGTTTGTCTGAATAAATTATGTGAGGATAGGAAAGGAGAAATAGATTAATGTCTGCACTGCAGCTTTGGGAGAGGTGAAATCTAAGCCTGAATTTTCCACATCCCAGACCTTGTTCCTGCTCTGTTTTGTGAAAGGTGCCATCATTACTTGTTCTTCTCCTTCTTCAATTTTAGCTGTGATGCTTAAGTCCCTATTAGTCAATCCTTTTATTTTCAAGTACTTCTTATTTTAATTTTTGATGTCTTTGCTTTGAGAAAATACCTCAAATCAAAGTTAAAAAAATAATTCAGATAAAATTAAACACTTTTATTTGTTTAATATTTGTTTAAATTGTGTATAATTCCAGGAAAAGAGAATTAGGTTCAGATGGACATGAAATTCCTCAGGAACTTCTAAGAAATATCAGTGGTGAATCAGAAAAATCAATTCTTTTCCACAGGACTTTTCTTAGCATTTTTTTCATACAACCTGCACGTCTTTCATTCCTTTCTCTACCTCTTTCATTTTTTATTTTTTTTTTCTTTTCTGGTACCTGTTCCTCTTCTTCTAAGATCATTTGTAAGAAGTCATCTCAGACTTGTATTTTCAGATATTCTGCTTGTTATCTTACGAAAGATTATTTGTTTGCAGATTGTATCTCCTCTGTGCCATTGAGGTCAAAAGAACTGAAGCCACAGCAGCCACTCTTAAATACAGTTTCAATGGCAAAGGGGGATCTACTTATTTGCATCCTCATTTATTGTTTTCCTGAAAACAATGAGTAACTGTTCATTGGGGTTTGGTTTTTTTTGGGGGGGGGGTGGGGTGTAAACCAGCAGTATTAATATTTTTTTTGCTGTACAAAGTGCTATTTTGGGCATTTGGATGTCTACCTGCTCAGTGTTGTGCGTTTATTTCTCATCTGGGAATGGAAGCACCGGGTTTGCTCATGGAAAGAAGTGAATGAACTCATTTGCAGGTGCAATCTTAGTGTACCTTTAAAGTGCTGGCCTCTTTGCCTTTCTCAGTTCAGTTTTATAGTGCTGGGTTGGGGTTGGGTTATTTTAAAAATTAAGTGGTCCAAAATGTCCCCTAACTGAGATCTCTTTCATCTCCCAGAATCTCTTTAACTGGACTGGCCCAATGCTTAACAGTGACTGAGAGAGGAGCAGAGCAGAGAAGAAAGGTGCTCAAGGATCACTTGACCTTTGGCATTTGGTTCTGAACCTCAGAGTAAGTGTCTATATTCTTTCTAATAACGTAACTTTCCGATCGTGTGAAGTACAGCACAGCAGAAAACTTTGTAACAGTTCATTCATTTTTGTGGAGTTCCCCACTGCCAGAAGTCAAGGGAGCAAACAAGAACACAGTGTAAGCCACAGTTCACATGGTTGTGCTACAGATCACCGAGACAGTTGATGGATGCAGTGTGAGTTTACCCTCCAGGATACAGCTGAGGTTACTGGTGGGACAAGCAACCGAAGATTGTGTTGCAGCTATTGGCTTCATTCATGAATTGTTAATGTAGAAGAATAAAAGAATTCACTCAAGGCAATCAACTTCCCCTTATAAATACAACTATTCACCCCAAAAGCGTGAAAGAAGGCTTAAGTGATAAATTGCAGGAATATTACTTTCACATTTGACACCCATTAGCCCTGTTTCATATTGGGAAAGTAGTATCATTAAGCAAAGTAGACAGTGCTTTACAACTATTAGCTTATGAAAAGATCCAGCTACTACATAAAGATAACTGTTTTTAAATAAGAACATTTTGCAAACCTTTAAAGGATAAGAAGCAAGAAAAGTTGTCTTTGGTAGTATGGGTCTTTTCCTACAGGCTTTCACAAAAGAAAGCACACACCACATCTTTAAGACAGAACAATCAGAGCTATTTGAGTTGAGAGGCACTTAATGGAAAGCTCCATTCCCTTAGCAATAAATGCATGTGCCTGTATAAACCTAGTGGAAGTTGCTGTCCTCCTCCAAAAACATCAGAGTGAAATAATTACCGTGTGTTGAATTCCTGCTGTGAAATGGCAGCGACTTCTCTTCCGCCCCAGGAGGAGCCACGGAGCAGATGTAGAGTGGTCAGTGTCCAGTTCTCCAGGGTTAAGGGCCAAACTAAATAGTGCCTCCTTCATCCTTGCCAGCTTTTCAGGCATAAGTTGAAAACATTCAGCAGCAACTTTCATCCCGTAGTCCTTTTCCAACACAGATCATAAACACTCACTCAATCTTACAATACACTATCTTGTAAGCTGTTAAACAAAAAATATGTGACCGAGTTTCAAACCCCCTGCCAAGTAAACCTTATTCCTAATGTCCAGAAACTGCTGTCCTTTCTGTCTCCATGTCTAATTTGAGGCAGATAAAACCAACTTCTCACCGTGTTTTATCCATCTGTAACACGTCTTCCCACCACATTATACCCCAAATGTCCCTCAGAGAAGTGAGAGTAGAACACTGACAGAGAGGGGGCAATTCCTTTTCTAACCTAGGCCACCTCCCTTCAGAACAAAAAGCAGATATGTCCACTGAAACCATTATCCCTCATCCCATGTGCCAGGTTATGCCCAGAAGCAAGGCACAGCAATATTGCAGGAGCAGGGATTTTTGAAAGGAAAGGATGTGAGAAGTAGGATGGTGAGGACTGCATGAAGCATCAAACACAGGAACAAGGTGAAAGGAATTCAGAGCAAGGGTTAATTTTTTCACTGAGTGCTGACTAGAAAAAAGAGACTTAGAGCTCTCATCCTTGCTGTTTCTTATGCTTTCTACTTGCTTTCTGAACTCTGGATGCTTGACTACATAATCAGATTTTTTCCCCTTAATCATTAGCCCTATATTTGGATTATTTTGGAGGTGAAAACAACATTTTCTAGTTCCCTGAGAACTTTCTCTTCTAACTAGTGCTAGATGGTGAAGTGGAAATTGCTTGGGACAAGCCCTTCACCATCTGCAGACCAGAATATCTTCACCAGCTCATTTTCTTCCATCAGCTCCTCCTTCTTCCTGTTTTCCCTCACATCTCTGGTTCATTTTCTTCTTTGCCAGCCTTCTTGATCTTGATCAGCAATCAGGAGCTGTCTGCCTCCAGCATCACAACAAAGCTAAGTGCAGGAGAAAATCTGTGTACCCAGTCTCACATCCGAGATAAGCTCCAGCGACCAGGGGAGGCTGGGAAAAGACAGCAATATTTGTTTTTGTTATTGATCAGTATTTCTAATACAGAAATACCTCAGCCTTTCAGTCAAGACAGATATTTCTTTGAGGCAGATGCTGAGGCTTCACCTAGTGAGAGGTTTTCCCTGCCTTGAAACATTTATAGTCCAACAGGCATGACATACTATCCACAATTTGTATTAAGTGTGATTTGCTCCAAGACCAGCATGGATCCATAAATTGAAACCAGTTCTTCTCAGGCTTAACCCACTGCCTCAACCACAAAACTAAGTTTTAGGACTCCTGCAGGTCATTTAGTACTCGGAACTCAGAAATATTTCACAGTTTCTTTTTCTTAGTAGCTGTAAATTGGGCCTTCCTGAAGCCAAGGTGGTTTCATTCTAGTGTATTCATTCTTTTTGTAACTTTGCAGTGTTTTGCCATGTTTGAATTAAAATTTATATACCACTACAGCTTTTCTGTGCTAAATAAGAGAGCCATTTTTCATCAGTACTAAGCTATTAAAAATGTTTAAAAAATCAGGTCCAGAAGTGCACTCCTTAAAGTGTACTGCACCAAGTACCTCCAACATACTTTGTCACCTCTTCAAATCTACATCAGAAAAGTTGGTGTGTTGCACATTATGATTGCTGACAGGTATTTTCAAGCATGTCCCTGTTTTGTACGAAGCTTTTTACTGGAGCTTCTGGGTGATCAGGAAAGGTGCTACTTGGACTTTCAGATGCCTGTCATATGTATATCTAAGTGATCCAAATTGCACCTCTGTATACTACAATTATGCTTAATGTCACCATTCTACCCCACATATTTCATTCTGCTCTGAAGTGAATGAGCAGCACTTTTTCCCCAGCCAAGCATTCCCATAGCTGGGCTGTAAATTTGGACTCATACCTGTGCCATTCTCTTCCACACCTTGCCCAGGTTTTATTCAAGTTATCCATCGTTCTCTTTTTCCCATATCAAGGGCATATATTATATTTGCAGTTTTCGTTTGACTGACAGCAAGAGTACTATTATGTGTTGAGCAATCTGCAAAAGTAGGTCACATAAATTTGCAGAGTGTAGTTTGCTGAAAACCTGGGGAGATTTACATAGAGCATATTGTATGGATTTCCTGTGAGCATCCTTTGCCCATGTTGTGCTTTAGAATGATGTGGTGGGTGGGAATGTTCTCCTAGCCAAACACCCTTCATACTTTCTACAGGATTATCCTGAGGTGGAACTAGTGAGCCCTGACATTTGAGAGTAAGTATAAATGGAATAAAGTAATTTGAGGGCCAATAATATAATAAATGGAATTAAATAAATAATTATGGAAATGTATGCCAAAAAAGCAGGGATTTTGGACTTAATTTATGCGAATTTTTAACAAATATAATTAAACGGAAGTCAAGAGAAAACTCATCCTCTAAATACTTCTGTAGCTCTCACAGAGCATCAATGTGACCAATATAGAGCTTATATATATGTGAGCAATACAGAGCCTCAGCCTTACCCCACTGATGTAACTCTGAATTATCAGGGTAGATAGAGGCAAAATTGTGCAAAAATCTATAGCCTGTGTTATTGAGGCCTCCAGTTTAGGTACCATAATGATTTCTTTTGGCCTGTGAACCTTTGAAATCATCATCCTGCTTTTTAAAGAAGACTCTTAAGCATCTAGAGGTCATTGCACTGGGTTACAATTGCAGCTATGAAATGACCAGTAACAAACCAAACACATTTCTTTTCTCTTTTCTGAAGCATCCTTCTTATGCTGCAGACACTGCTTCTCTCACTCATTATAGTGAGATCCCTTATTGCCCAGCATTGTACTAACTCTGTCTGGTCTATTGTATTGTGATGACACTCCTTTGCCCATTGTATTAGGTTAGCACCTCCTTGGCTATAATAAGTATGAAAAAAAAATTCAAGGTTTGACTTGTCAAATGGAACTTTTCAGTGACTTATTAAAAGAACCCCTGCGGTATTTCAAAATGCAGGTTTTCTGTCATCTAACTAAAAGATCCCTTTAGAAACCTTCATTTTTTTTATGTGTGCAAAGACAATTTCTTCTAGTGAAACTCTTTGATTCTTCCCTGAATGAAATCAAGTGTTTTAAAACTTTTTGAGGTGCCCCAAAGGCTCCCTTCTATACTGTGGAATGTGAAAGACTGTGTGAACCTCTCACATAATCGTCACACAGACATTTTACAGTGTGCTCCTGGCAGCAATCCTTCATTACATACTGCGGGCTTTCATAAAAAAAAAACTCACCAACAAACAGAAGAAAATCAGGGAAGAGAAAACTGTGAACTGCCTCTTTCTTGACTGTGAGAACTGAGGGAAAGCAAAGCTAGAGAAAAAGCAGTTGTCAGAGATTGCTAATGAGGTTGTGATAAATTGTTGCTGGACAGTTTTTACCTGGTGAAATAGAGTCAGAGACAGAACTGTGAAGAGAGATGGCATCCCTGTTAACCTCCTTCAAGCAGATACACCTAAAGTGTTGTTGTCTCTTGTACTTTACAAGCAAGCAGTATCGTGTATTTGTAGGATTTGCTGTCCCACCACAGCACGGGAATTGCTGCCAGCAAACTCAGTTGCTACAAGTGAATCAGGTCCTTGGACTGTCTTCTTACATATTTGTTGTTCCTCCCTTTCCCTTTATGCCTTGTGCTGTAAAGCTGAGGTGAAGCTGGGGTTTTTTTACCTTTTAGCATCCCTGTGGCAGCCATTAACATCTGTGCTAATCAACACAGCATCCACACAAGGAAGGTAGCTCTGCTTTTTGGGGGCTTTTTGGGGGTTCTTCGGCTGGGTTTTTTGGGTTTAGTTTTGAGGGGGTTTGTTGGTTAGGGTTTTATTGCTTATTTGTTTATCAGCAATGCCTGTGGGGAACACAAGACCAGTTCTGTGAGCAGTCTGGGAAGTCAGTGGCTCCCACATCTTGTGTGGGTCCCAAAGGAGGGAAGGGAAGCAACGAGGTCAGTGACCAACTGTGTCACAGTGGCATAGTCAGAGCACCACAGGAGGAGGCAGCAGCACCTAAGGGTGGCTTAAATGGAGCTCCCCTTCCATTCTGGAAAGGTAACAGGAATACTCATCTCTCTCCAGTTTTACTCAGTCTTCCTTGAAGGCCCCGTGAAACAATGTAAATTAGTGAGAGGTTTAGAGAACTGCATTTCGGGCTGTTTAAGAGATCAAAAAGCCATCTGAGGGATATTGTTGCTCTCTTTCGACTGTGAGTTTGAGACAGTCACTGTGTCTATAATGCCACAAAACAAGGGACAGACTAAAAATGGTGAGAGATGTTAGACTAAATTTTCTAGATAAGAAAGAAAAGCCAACTGGGAAAAACAGAATATGTGAAATTCAAAGGTCTTCCAGAAGTGCAAGACTAAGAGAAAGAAAATGTCTGAAGCTCTCTTATATTGTCCTGAAGGATCCGTGAACGGATCAAAGAGAAAAATAAAGGGGTTTTTTTGGTTCCTTTTTTTTCTGCATTGTACACTTGCTCCTGGCTTCAGAGAAGAGACTGAAGTAGACACCTTTTCCCAGCCTTCTAAATGGACTTCAAAATGAAAAAGTAGAATTTTTCCTATATCTCTATTTTTTTATTATGTAGCTTCAAATCATTCTCATTTGTTTCCAGAGTAATTTTTACTGTGTATTTATTTAAACCGTTTAAAATTTCTCTATCTTCTTTTATTTAAAAGGACAAATTCAAATCATTTTTCCCCAAGACAGAGAGACAAAAATAAACTACTTAATGCTGAGGTAATAACATGGACAAAATGTCACCCGTGTCTTTCAGTTTAAATCCCTTTTTCCCTCACGTTATTTCGATCCGCCTATTGAGGAGAACTAAGAGTCTCTCTGTAAAAACAAAAGGTTTCCAATTAAGTGTCATTAGTGGGACAAAACCACCTGTTTTGGGTTAAAGATCTTCTGAGGCTCCAGAGCAAAATGAGTGACAGGGAGGGCAAAGTGCTCTGACGAGAAATCGAACATCGGCTCTTCCCGCTCTCCCGATCAATCTGAAGCTGTTGGCAGCATCTTGCTGTGTCTCGTGCTTTTTAGCAAGGTACACTCCCCTTATCTCACAGGGTTGGGGAACACTATTTCAAAAATCCTGGCTGCTTCTCCGAACCTGCACTTTTATACAGTTGTCAAAAGCCTTCTCCTCACCCCTTGCGCCGCCTTCCACGGCAGGCAGTCCAAGCCTGCTTCAGGGATTATTCTTCCCACTGTTTCTGAAGGACACTGCCGCACTTTGCCTTTGGTTGTGGTCCTTGGCACCTTATTTCTCACAGCTGGAGGTCCATGGGTTCAGCCCAGGTCCATCGTGAAGGCCTGTCCACAGGCCTGACTGTGCTCGCGAGAAAGAGGAAATTTGCCCATTAAATGGCAATAAACTCTTGTTTGCCCTAACTTCAGGATGGAAAGACAGGCTGTTTCAAACCCATTACTGAGCTGCTCATTGGAGTCAGAAAAATGCCTCTAGAAATGCCTATAAAGGTCTTCATTTCAATATACTTTGAACCTCCTGCTCCAGTAATCTTCTTCAGTGCTAGGGTTGGCTCACACGCCTGTTGTTCCACATGTGGTGCAGAAAATTCTATCATTTTAGAGGCTATTAACCACTAACTTACTGGTCTGTGGTAGTTTTAGAGGCTTAGGCTGATAGCCTATTTTCTTGGTTTGCCTTTTTTCTTGTTTCCCAGGTGACTGGCCTGGCTTTTCAAGCTGTACTGTGAGATTGGTTTCCTTTCCATGCTTCACTAAAACAGAGCATTTGTTACCACCTTGTCAGATGTTACCTAAGTCTTGTTACTTGCACTGTTGTCACTCCCTTTTATCTTTTTCTGTACATGTTCCAACGTGTTGAGTGAGTGAAAATTTACAGATGGAGCTGTTGATGTTCTTTCATGTAGAGCATATATTTTCTTTTACAGCTGTATGTCTCTTATTTTAATTTTCCTTTGTCAATACCAGCAGTTACTTTTATGCCTGGAAGCCAAGCCATTCCCACACTCCTCCATGGTTTCTCCTAGCAACATTTCTTTGTAGATTGGTTGGTGAGGAGAACTGAAAGGTTGTAGGGCTGCTACCTTCCAGAAAGACACTGAATTATTTAGCATCAATACTTCTACCTAAAACAATAGCATCTCTTGACTGCAAGTTCAACAGTGGCACTGCCATCATCTGCTTGAGCACACTGCTGCTACAGAAAGCCCAGGAGCTGCCTGGAGAGCCTTAACATGGGCACATTTCAAAAACATCTTTAGTGCTTATAAACAATAGTTACCCTGAGAAAGATATTTGAGCTTTATAAACACAAAAATGCTGTGTAAAGGGTCTTGGCTGTGTTAACAGGCAGTTCTGCTGTGACTCTGGGTGAGGTGGCAGCCACCAGCACCTGCACTGAAGAGTAGAGGCCTGTGGTGGCTGGACCAAGAACACGAGAGGTATAGAATGTTTGTATAACTAGTTAAGAGGTAAAATGAATATATGTTTAAATGCATGCATTTATTACACCTCATAGCGGTATATACTGCATATATTTAGAAGTACACAAGTGCAGACTAGAGTGGTAAAGTTGACATTCATTTCAGAAAATAGATTTATTTGCTGTAGGAAAGACCTTAAATCAATCTTTAAATCAAGGGGAAGACAAATTTCGATTTACTTTTACTTCCAGTCTTCATTTTAATTGTCACAGTCTCTAGAAATTCCAGGAAGATGAATAGGAATGCCTGGATCATGTAGTAGAACTTATGGTTCTTTGAGTTCTGCAGTATAAGTCCTCAGAGAGGGTTTATGCACTAACGATCAATTCAAAGGAACTGGTTTGTTGTTAGAAAGTGTCTAGGAAAAGAAGAAGTTGGCATCAAGCAACATGTTCCTATGTTAAAAAGTGTAAAATACCAAATACACAGCTGGAGTAAACTGACCCAATTCCATGTAATTTGACTGAGATAGAGGAGATCATTCCAGAAGAAATTCAGCCAGTGAATTAATTACAACTAAATTGTCAGAGGGGAAAGGAAAGCCAACAAGACAAGACTGCAGAAAATGTTGATGGAATCTCTCTGGCTTCATTCCATTGCCTTCTCTGAAGAACTGAAAAATGGATAACTATGTCAACACTGTTTGTTGATCAGCACAAGCATTCCTTGAAAATTAAATTCAGAATTCACTTTCCCAGTCATTTGCTTTCAAAAACCAAGAAAATAACAATCTTCCTAATGTTTACACAGAATCACAGAATAGGCTGAGTTGGAAGGGACCCACAAGGATCATCCAGTCCAACCCTCAGCCCTGCACCCCAAAAGGCACATCATGTGCCTGAGAGGATAATCCAAATATTCCTTGAGCTCTGTCAGCCTTGGTGCTGTGCCCACTGTCCTGGGGAGCCTGGTCAGTGCCCAACCACCCTCTGGGGGAAGGACCTTTTTCTAATATCCAACCTAAACCTCCCCTGATACAACTCCAGGCCATTCCCTGGGGTCCTGTCCCTGGTCCCCACAGAGAAAAGATCAGAATCTGCTCCTCTTCTTCCCCTCACAAGGAAGTTGTAGACTGCAGAGATTAACAGGAGGAAATTAATGTAGATATTATTATTAAAAAATAATTGTTACAAAATTGGATGGTTTCTGACATAAAGTATTATAGATTTTTTTTAATGTTCTGAGCAGTACATATGTTGGAGCAGATTTTTAAGCCCTATTCATATTAAGAACTATTTTATACCTTGAGTGTTTGCACTGAAGTTATAGCGAAATCTCAAAGAGCAAATTAGTGTCAGCAGACAACAGATAGAGCTCCAGTTAAACTCCATGAACAGATACCATTAACTTCAGTGCAGGGTAGAGAGAGTAAAGAGCAAGGGCCTGCCTTTAACTTTCACCTATTTTCATACTAAAAAGCCTTGAAAATAGAATTTGAACAGTTACACGTTAAGGCTGCACATACCACAGTAGAGAACAGCATTTGTAGTGTTCTGGCCGTGTTAAATTCTTCTTGCAGGAAAAGACAGCCTTTATCATAAGTGTTAGAATGGTTCCCAGTCAAATGGTGAAGAGATTTTCTACAAGATGGGAGAAAATGTGGTTGTGTAAGAGTGTGAGATATCAGTCAGCTGAAAATTGCAGGCCTGGATCTGCATCTAGATGCCACTTCTCCTGGATGTGCAAATCTGTTCAGCCTTCATTCTTCACACTAGGGGGATAAAATTAAATCTTTATAGTCTTAGCCAAAGGTATGTTCAAGAGTTAGTTTGCCCTCTGAAGTTTCTGGGCAATGTCAAATCCTAGTGCTGCAGTACTTGATAAGCAGATATGAACATCAGTGCTCCATTTAATATTTTAAACTGTAACTGCCTTGTACAGAAAATACTATGATTAATACATATTGTAGTGGGAATAATCATGTAGCAAATGTTTTTCAAAGTAATGAAACAGGGTGCCCAATTAATTACTGAACTGACTTTCACACTAAATTAAAAACAGAAGTGTGCTTTTATTTTTATGTGGTTAGGCCTTTTACACTTTGGAAGTCATAGTCATTCATTAAATACTGGTAGGTGATTTTGCCTTCTTTTCTTTTTTTGTGAGGGTAAAGTCAATGCCTGTTGTTTGAACTGGCAGGGTATTATCTGCTCCTTCCTTAGGAATAATACACTGCTTATCTTATCTGACCCATGACCTGATGTCACAGTGACCCAGTGCTGTGAAACTAAGGTATCACACACCTCATATATCCTGTACTGAGAGTGAGTTCATACTGAGCTTCCTCCTGACACCACAAACCTACCTGATACTCTGACACCAGAGAGGGATGATCCAGATCCATCCTGTTCTTGCAGTGGTTCTGTGATACGAAGGAATAAGTTACTAAGATGAAGGTCCATGAAACCAAAAAGCAATCATCATTATACCTGAGAATACTGGCTTCTAAGAAAAAAAACTCAGTCCTTTCCCCTTCATTCTTATGAACTTTGCACATTTTGGGTGGAACCGCAACATAAGTAGCAGTTTTGAGAATTCATTATACATCTGTGCAACTCCACAGTTTGAAAAACAAACAAACAAAAAAAAACAATAAGTCCAATTCCTTTCTTAGGAGAGTCTGAAGTTTTGCAGCCCTAGTACACTTGGGCTGATGTAAAGACAAAAGACTTGAGAATTTTCTTCTTTCTAAAATTCTTCCACCAATGACTCTGGCACTGTTCCTCCAAGGACAGAAAGGTATCCTCATAAAGGATGACAGGGGATCATGGGTCATTTTCTGAAGTGGTGACTGTTTTATGTGTTCACAGTGCCTCCTGAAAAAGGGTTGTGATGCTGAGTCTGCTCAACCAGGTGTGCTCACTTCCTGCCATCCCTCCTGAGGTACATGGGATGCTCTGGGATCTCCTCACCTTCCTCGCAGCAGTGCCCAAATTTTCCTCACCACAGACATTACAGGAGGATTTTTCCCTCCCAGGTAAGTTCCCAGCCATGATAGCTCTAACCAAGCATGCAATTCCAAGCAGTGCCTCAGCCTCTAAACCAAGGCCTACAGCCTATTGATGCACTGCACAGAGCTCTCCATGTCCTGTATATGTTTCATCCCCAACGTGACTGAGCTGGAGTCATGACACTGCTAAATTTCAGGGCTACCTGATCTCCTGTCAGCACCAATGCCACAGCAGCTAATCACTCTGTGACCATGAAGTCGAAGTCAGGGTTAAGATAAACTTGGAGAAGTTATCTTCCAATGCAATGGAATTACATAGCAAACACCAGTCCTCAAATATGACGTGACTCAAACCTCAGATGGCAAGTTGTCTAACATTTAACCCCACTGAATGACTTGGGAAACAGTATATACTGAGAGGGGAGGGGAAATCCTGAAGCCACTTAATCAGTGTGCTGGCTGATGAGCCAATGATGTCAGGCTTCAGAATGTCTTTGTCATATTTGAATAAAAATAAAACCCTTTGAGCTTCTTAGTAAAGCTGAGTTGTACCAAAACAATCTGTTTTCGGGTTGAGGATGTCAAAGTTAGGTTCCATGCTTCTCTTAATTTCATTCTTTTGTCTGGAAGTGACAGGCAAGTCCACACCAGGCATCAGGAACAGTCCCACTGGCTAGCCCAGGAAAAGCACAAAGATGGGGCTCTATTTTAACTGCATGTGTTAGCAAAAAGGAAATCTATCAAAATAAAACTCTACAACTATTCTATAAATCTAGACCAACAGCATCTTTGAAAAATAAAAGAGGTAGAAATGCTATTTCTGTACTGTCTAGCTTTTGGTATATGCATAGTTTCAAAGCTTGTATCCAATTCCCACAGTTATCATTCCACTGGTGGTGCGCCAGCATCAAACTGGGAATTGGGGCCTGTTGGTTTCTTTCTAGTAAAGGGAATGGAAGTCAAAAAAACCCAAAAAGCACCTTTTAAAGTAATCTGATGTAATAAAATCCCTTTGTGAATGTCCTAGAATCAGCATGCGGCAATTTAGCCCAACCTAGAACACATTCTTATTCATTAGACAATGTCTCTGGAGAGAATATCAAACATTATCTCGGAGGGTTATGCTACACAAACAAATGCTGAATGTTTTGAGAGAAAAAAAATCAAAGCATGAATGTTAAACATGAAATAGGTGTGAAATTTTCTTTCAGAAATCTTTAGAAATCAGGAAAGCTGAAGGCTAAAAATCACTTTGCTTAGCCAACTGATTATATCTATTTTAACCTGCTGTGGTTGCTTGGGAGCTGTTCTGCTAATCCCTGCTTTGTCTTTAGGCCATATATTAGCAGGGTGGAAATGGCACCACTGCACCATAATTCAGCAATGTGAACACAGAACAAGGAGAGTGCAGAGCTATCACTGGCAGTACAACAGCAGATAATAAGACTCTGTTACTCAAGCAGAATGTGTTATGTAAAGACAATTGCAGTGTAGAAGCAATAGCTCTAATCAGGTTAATTAGGCTGTGTTCATGTTTCATTTATGGTGCAAGTGCCCTGTAAATTCAAAGCACTCTACCTCATCTTACTGCACTCCTTATAGAGCCATCACGTTCTCTGTAACACTCAACACTGTATATTCTCTTCCTTTAAAAGAAAAAAATTCCCAAGATATTTCCCATTGCTTTTCAACAATTCCTTTTCTTCACTGCTTATGGCTAAAAGAAGAAAAAAAGGAAAAGATACAGGTTGTGTATAAAGCCTATGCCCACATGAAATTTCCTTCCTCTGCAACCAAATTAGGCACTTGGAAGTTTTTTTGTGTTTAATTGTGTTTTATTTATTTTTCATGTATTTTCTTGCTCAGTAACATGACCTGTTGAATGTTTAAGAAAAATTGTATTGACTTTAAAAACTATGACTCTCACCTTTCTTCCTTTTATTCATTTCCTTAAAGTGATAGATCTCCTCTTTATTCCCTCAGAACTCTCTGGAACGATGTGTCTACTTTGAAGATAGGATTAGAGCCCAGTGCTCTGACCCTCAAACTCTGGCTGTGTCTCCTCTCCACTTACTGCATCTATTAGGTTGTTCCTTTACAGTGATAATAGGTACAAAAATTCTGAGATCACTTGCTCTTCTCCCCCAAGAAAACAAACCTGGGCAGAGAGGATCTATTAAAAAGAGAGAGAACATGCTGCAAATTAAGAGAACATTGCAGCCTGCACCATCTTAATTGTTATGGCTGTTATTTTAGCAGTCAGATATCTAGATTCTGATTGTGAGCTTAGACTCAGTGTGCTTCATTAAAAAAAAGAAATGCAGTATTTTCACTACCCATCTAGAACAAATCTATTCATATTACACCTTAATTATGAAACCTTTTATTAAACTTGAAAAATGTTATAGCTCCATTTTAATGTGTGTGTGTTCCTCACACGGTATTTCAATATGCTGTTAATAACAATGCATAGATAAATATTCTCCCCTATATAGTTCTATATATACCACAAATTTTTTCTTATACATTCTGTCCTGTGGAATTGAACTTGTTGAGCACGACAGCACAATATTACTGCAGAGGTCAAGCTGTGGCACTGATGAACAGTGACCAAAGCAGGAGAGTTTTGCATGTCACCACTTACAGGATTACATTGCTTCCATGCATTTACTTCCATCCTGCAAAAAAATGTGACTGTTTGTAAGGAATTTCTAACTCCATTTGACAGCACACACCTGCCCAGGTGTGCAGCTGAATTTCACAAGGCTCACAAACATGCTATGTCTTGTCACACCTCACAGCACTTAGCACCCTGGAAGAAAACATTGAGGAAAACCCATGTGCACCCAATTTTTCACCATCTGAGCCCACACTGAACCAACAACGCAATTATTAATCCCTTGTAATGGTTCATATGTCTGTGGTATATTTAAATATTTTACCAGACAGATTTCATTTCAGGGGAGGTCTGACTAGCCATCCAGTTCTGTATCCTTCCCTTTTTGAAGGCAAGCTGAGATATTAAAATCCTCAAGGTTTCAGCAGTGAAGAAGCCCAAAGGAGACAGCCCTCACTTGCCTTCTGCTGGACAGAGGGACCAGGCAGCTGCATCCCTGGCTCCAGCTCGGGTGCCCTGGCACCACAATAATGAACTTCATTATTCCTCACTCAGGTGGCATCACTCCAAAAAAATGAAGTAATCACGTAAAGGGACTGTTTGATGGGGCCTGCAGCAAATATATCTTCAGGCCTGGTGGTGAAGACCTCAGGACTCATTCTCGGGTTTCACCTTTCTCCTCCCTGATGAAGAGTAGCAGCAGAGAGAGCCTTGTTCTCCTCCTGGAGGACAAACTCTGGCTGCCTGCCTATATGCAAGTGTGTTCTACCTTTCACAGCCTCAAGGAAATACCAGATATGCATTCCTGAGCTCTCCTTCCTGCTCCCCCCAAGTAACCCTTGTACCCAGGTGGGTTTTTACGTGATATTTAATTTACCATTTGACCAAAAGACAAGCTTAAATTCAAAGTAAATGTTAAACACTTGCAAAAAAATATGTATAACTGAAGTTAGGGAGCAAACTCCCTACTGATGTAGTTTTGCTAAGGATTGATCTAAATGTTATTGCTACAAGTGGGAAATTCTGGATATATCCTCCCAGGAGTGGCAGCAAAAGCCTCATGAGAACCCACTGAGAAGCACCCAATGCTCCCAACTCACTGGGGTCTACCTGGAACGTAACTCACTTTTTATCAGGTTCTTCTTCTAGACAAAGAAATTAATTTCTCTCCTGTTTTCATAGCATAAACTTTCACTATCAGCCAGAAGCTGGTGTGGTGTTTGTACTCAGAAGATTTGTCTTCCCTGAGTAACGATGTGTTTGCAAAGACAGACGTGGTAAATACCCTGGAAAGACAATTTCTCATCCCATGCCTATGAGCTGTAAGGTGTCTCGAGCCTAAATCTGTGCAACCAACCACAAATTCTCCTCTAAAAGCAGAGTCTCAATGTGGCAGAGCAAGATGTGTCTCCAAAGCTGTGACCTTAATCAAGAGTAAATTATCAGGAGATTAAAGACACGACTGGAGAAAAGCTAAATAATTTCAGTTATGATGGAGGAACTGTGTTTACTTAACTTAAAATTTGTTATTTTACTGTGTAACTACAATGTAGAGAAATGAGGGGAAAATAGCAAGCAAGATACATTGAAAATTTAATCTCTTTCTCACATAGAAAGTAAGGTAGTTGAAATCAAGAGGTGATTTGAAGTTGTCAGCATTCATGACCTCAGAAATGTTTATTTTTTGATTGATCAATATGCATTCTAAAATACACTTATTTGTCAAACTAACATGCCAAAAGAAACATGTGATATCACATGCCTTTATAAAAGAGAAACCCATCACATTCACCTTTACTTTGTCCCCATCATGAGGGGCTTGATATTAGCCCTGGTTTTAACCCTGGTGGGTAAGTAAATAACTTATTTACTTGGATAAATTTAAAAATAATATTTTAAGGAAAAGGTTTCAGAATCTAAATACAGGTCACTGGCAAACAAAAACTTTGTTATAGAAAAAAATATTTTATGACTTTTTTGTTGTTTAGGGAAAAAAGAAGGCTTTTGGATGGTTCTGAAACAGAAGTTAATTAGAAAGGGTTATGCTATATGTACAAGATGAGATATAGCCCTTTATACTAAAACACACTAACATTTTGTGGTAGGTTTTCTTTTGCTTTGTCACTTCATTACTCTTTTTTTTTTTCTCTTTCAGGGAGCCAGCATCTTAATTACCGTAAGTAATTTTCCTATCAGCTAATATAATTATAATGAGTGAAATTAAAAATAGGATCTGAAAAGTATATCAATGTTTAATATAGTTTTACAACAGCTAATTTTGTTCAGGTGCATTGCAAAAATGAACAAATTCATCTTTTTTTTTTTTTTTTGTTCCATACATTCTAATAGAGGTGTTCTAATATGTTCTGTACAGTCTCTACAATATTTCATGGGAACCATTTCTTTACAGAACCCGATTTCAGTGAAAACAAGGTTTATACATTTGATTATGAAAGTACGCTTCTCAGTGGACTTCCAGAGAAAGGACTTGCAAGAGCTGGAATAAGAATAAAAAGTAAAGTGGAAATTAGTGGTATTGGGCCAAAACTTTGTCTTATTAGGGTAAGAAAATGTGTTCAATTTGAAAGGTAAAATTCTCGTCATACTTGACTTCTTTTTTTAAACTTTTGGGAAGCAATTAAGTTTCCTCGTGTGTTGTGCTTACTCAGGGAGAATGTAACTGATACTGTTATTTTTTTTATACCCTAAATTCTATTTGCACTTTGCCAGGTAATTCTCAGCTCAAGCCAACCTTGGGCTTGAAGGATTTCTTCTACTTTGTGGTCAGGGAGACAATGGAATGTAATTTGAAATGCACAATAATTTATTACCGTATCAATCCAATTGTTCCAAACTGTACAGCCTAGGATTATTTAATCAGCTGATTTCGTAACCAGCAGACAAAAGGCTATAAAACATGTGACAGTAGTTGGATGTGATTCAATATTTAGCATAATTAATGTCATCTGGTAGCTTCTTTTACTGAAGGGTCCCAAGTGACATTCTTTGTCATCCTCAACCGTATATTTTTACTGCATGCTGAGTAATTACCAAGAGTTTTGATTATGTGACAAACACTTTTGCCTTTAAAAGAAGCCTATACATGCTTATAATGGGTGTATAGAAATGCACACTTCAACTTCTTTACACCAACTCCACTTAGTCTCCTGTACATGGGGAAGAAAAATTATCTTTTTAAGAGATTTAATTTGGCAAATTGAAAACTGCAGGTTAAAAAAGACCAGTGAGTGTCTGATAAACTCTTGTAAATGCTGTAGCCTTCCAGCTTGAATTACCCTTCTGTTACTAAGTACTTTTATAAATCCAGATTACAATAGATGTAGATGGGAAACATTGCTTTTCCATGACCTCTGCAAGGGGACAGATTTTTTTTGAAAAAACAAACTAACAAGGAAATAAGAGCCACACATGTGCAATGGTGAGTGGAAGGCTTCCCTGGCAGAAAGGAGGCAGAAGCAGTCATGTCCTCACCCCACATCCTCCCTCCTTCCTGCTGAGAAAGCCCTTGGTGTGCCAGGGTGAGTCTTAACCAAAAGCTGACTCCTGTTCCCGAAAGCCTCCCAGCACAATTTCACTGGCCCTGGTGTATTTGTGTCAGAAATAAATACAGAAATAATTTCAGGCAAGAAAAAGAGAAAAAAAAAAAAGATATTTAGGGGGCAAGTTTTAAGCTAAAGGTAATGGTGCATTTATTCCCTTCTGCTACGGGAAAAGTTTATTTTGCTGCTGTTATATTTAAATTAGACAGTTTGGAGGGATGGTTCAGGGAATTAAACTTTCATCTGCAGCCTCCTAGTTCACATTCAGCCCAAACAAAAAGCCGCGTTCCCCGGGCAATTTCCAGCTGACAATTTTTTCATCACAAACCTGCAAGTAAGAATTGCCAGCTGTGTTCAAACCTGAGCAGACAGTGTAAGTCCTGACTGGGCCCTGAGGGCTGGGGAAAACTACCTCACCCTGACCCTGCAGAGCAGTCCCAAACCTGCCCGTACGCAGAATGCCAGGAGCATGTCCGAGAGGCAGCACGAGGGATTTGCTCCGTAACAGCCTCCCCTGTAAGCTTCAGTTACTGGGGTTGGCAGTGATCTCCACCAACAATAACAAAAATAAATATGAAAGCTCAGTCTCCAGTGGTTTGCTGTGTGAGGGTTTAGTTTTGTGTGGCTTTTGGAGAAATTAATCCCAGTCTTGCGTCACATCGCCCGCCTGAGGTGTCAGAGAAAAGTCTCTTCAAATTGTCAAAATATATAGAAGGGAAGGGTCCTCTGAGAAACTAAGCTAAACATGGCCGTTCCCATGGGGTAGGAATTATTCCAGTTAAGCATAGTTTAGCACAACTTTCTACTTGCTTGGATGTGCCCCAGGTTGAGGCTGGAGCGTGAAGTGCAGAGCACGGTCGGAGCCAGTGCCTGAGTTCTACAGCAAAACACGTAGGGAATGACAATTTCTGTAATCTGCTGTCCACTGCTCAGACTAATTCTGACTATCTGGCTGGCCCAGCAGCCATGCTGTTATTAGTTTCAGACTGCTGCCTGCCCTCTGTGACCCCAGCGAGGGAAATGACAGAGTTCACAACAGGAGTTAATGATGCTTTATGCAACATTAACTTCCTCCTGCAATTTCCTGCAGACCTTCCATACTGCTTTTGGGTAGCAACCTGCTTCATGCAGCTCTTCTCTGGCTCATTTCTTCGTACAAGCCAAACTTTGGCAATATGGATTCTCTACGTAATAGAACAGAGTGCAGTGGCTGCAGAAGTATCACAGTCATTTGCATTGCTCTCTTTTCTGTGTGGAAATATGTGTATCAACTAGCTATGCTAAATTACAGCTTCTAAGGCTTCCCTTTGAAGAGGCTTTGCATCACTTAAAAGTGTATTTTCGATGTGAGTAAAGCTCTAGATGCTTATGTGTATTAAGAAAAGAGTTGACTGGAAAAAAAAATATTAAAGAGTAATTCCATTCCCTCTTTGTTCCAGATTCACTCCATCGAAGCAGGAGAGTACAATGGGGTCTGGCCCACGAGCTCATTCTCTCGGTCACTCAAACTGACCCAGGTGCTGACTGGGCAGCTCAGTAACCCCGTCAAGTTTGAGTACAGCAGTGGCCACGTTGGGAATGTCATGGCTCCCGATTCCATCTCGGACGATGGGCTGAACATCTACAGAGGGGTTATGAACGTGCTGGAGCTGAGCATAAAGAAGATGCAGCACTCCTACAGCTTACAGGAGGTGAGATTTTTGGTTTGGCCGTTGTGGTGGCTTTGTAAATAAATAAGCCTTCTCTTCAGAGTCTTCTCAAGCATTTTCTGAATTCATCCTGGGCATAAACCTCACTAATAAGAAACACCAAAGCTTGGGAAATCATGATTAAGTTGCTCTTATGGGATGACTTTTGATGGAGATATATTTAAACAGGACAACAGAAGAGCAGATTTTTAATCTGGTTGATGAAAGTATTTCAGAAAATGCACTTGCAGTATTAAATCTTTAGAAAATCAGGGTTATTATTTAGAGAAGGTAAACTCCTGTGAAAGCTGAAGCCTACATAAAATGTGAATACTGTATTAAAACAAGCTTAAACATACAGCTTAATAGTAAAGCGAAAATAACAGTAATTTGACTTTTTTCACCAATCTTATACACTTTAATCTCTTCTAGCTCCTCTTTTAGGAGAAAAACAGTATATATGTCATGACATTACTGTAATAGCTTTGACAGTTGCAGTTGATGCTCTGTTGGAATTTCCACTGTTTTTCAGGTTTTAATATATTAGTCCAGGTAAATCATCTGATATTGCTGTTCACCACAGAAATTGCAATGTGTTTAGTTTTTGTGAAACCGTATTTACATTGATTAGAATACATTCAATTCAGAGATCAGCAAAAACCTTGAAATTATTATACTTTCATGGTATTTTTTATTGAAAATGTAGACCAGAGTAACTTTAATTTTCTTAAAATTTATTTTTATGTAAGTAGAGTTGTTTCTGGGAAAGGAACTACGTGATTTAATAGTTTCACACTGTTTGTTTTACATAAAAATCCATGTGCTGGAGTTGCATATTCTGCATCACCATTTTCCTCAAATCTAATTTCACATCTTAATTCTTTCTAATTCAGTTAGCACTATGTCCAAGTCTCTCTGCTAGGCAACAGATGTGACTTCACCTCTTAGAATCATTTCCAAGTTTCCTTTGCTTTTCTCAGAGAGCAAATGATTAATGAGCTTTGGCATCCTTGCTTGACAATCTCGAGTCACCCTGTAAAGGAAGATAAGAGTTGTTAGTTCCAAAATCTGAGCTGCAGAGAGGTTTAAAGGACTAACCTGGGAAAGTCTACATCCCATCCTGGGGGTGCAGGGTGAGGGTATCTGAGCTGGCCATGAGCTGCACACAGCCAGAAAGTCCAGATGGACAGGAGTCTAATTCCTCCCACTGAACTCTCCGAGCAGAACGTTCCCATTTAAAGTCTGGATGTCTCTACCTTACCCTGCAGTCTGCAGAGGAGCCTCACACCTGTATCTGCAGGGCACAAGTCTTTCAGAAAGCTTGGGCAATTCTTATTTCTAGCCCTTTCCAAAGCCACAGTGTCACCAGGAATTCTGTTAAGCTAAAGATGAAGTGGGTATGTCTTGCCTCCCAACCACCACATGACTATTTTGCTGTTGTGACATAGCCCAGAGCTGCTCTCCGCACTGGCTATGCTATAAATAACAGTGAAAAACAAAATCATGAAAATAACTCTTCCTCCTAAAATGCAATCAAATATTTTTCCTCTCCAAAAAAATCTCACTGACTGAGGAAATTTAAGAGCTCTTATAAATGTATATGCTCAAAATATTATTGAAGAGCTCAGCTAAAACTGTAAACTCAAGAAAAGCCACAATCAAAACTCTGTTATCCTGAAATTCTTTTTAATTATTGCTGTTCATGTTGTGACAGATCATCTGATATTGCAAGGCTCGTTCCATAGGCATTTATAAGCTGTCTATAAAAGCAAGTTTTAAGGGCAGAATGTCATCTCCAACCTTGAAAGACTTTGCTGTTGAAATGTCATTCTGACCGATCAAATTATTTTGACACTTTTTGTTAATATTCCTCAAATCTTATTTCATAATCAACAGCTCTAACTGAAAATCGCTACTCCCTTTTCCTGAGGCTCCAAGTGAAACTTTGGGAATTTTAGTTCTCTCAGTGCAACTCTGATTTGGCTCACTGGGAACCTGTACATGTAAAAAAGAGATGAAAGTAATCATCACCCCAATTTTGCTTCTGGAGTGTATAATGAAAAAAAAAAGAAGAGTAATTTTGAAAACACAGAATTAAGCAGGAAATTCCATGTGGTGAGTTGAAGCTTTGCATAAAAGTGAACTTCTCTGATCCTCTTCTCATTTTTGCCAGGCTGGGATTGGAGGTATTTGCAACACAACGTATGCAATTCAGGAAAACAAGAGGGCAAGCCTACTCTATGTGACCAAATCCAAGGACCTGAACAGCTGTGAGGAGAAAGTTCAGATTGTCACAGGTTCAGCAAACACTCAGCCATGCCAGGCCTGCCAGAAGGTAAATTAGAGAGGTGTTATGTATATGTGCTTCGTGTTCTTATGCTGAGCACCATTTGGTATCTGTTGCTTTGAAACACTCGAAATGAGGGAAGGGTCAGGTCTGCTGTATCCAGTTGTCAGTATTTTCTTTCTGTCTGAAAATCAGCCCACAGAGAAGCAGAGGTCTGTGCTGCAGGCTGTCATGCAGGCACACTTCAACCAGCTCAAACTAGCTGGCTTGGAAACCATTAATTATCAGCATGAGTTAATTCACCTATTCTGGTGAGTAAAAAAATAGCCACGATGTCCACTTTCTGCTGCTCAAGACAGGTACTGCTGCATTTTATTGCAATCCTCTCTTTGAAATAAGAAATTGTGTGGTTTAGGCAGCCGCTCTCCTCAGAAAATGTGTCTCCTTCTCGAGGGAATGACCAATTACCTCTATTTGGGAAAAAGAAAAAACAGCTAACACTTCTTAGCAGTAAAAGTAATGGAGCCAGGCAGCGTGTCTGACCTCTCCCGTGGAAGTGAGTGCACAGAATTCACATCAGCTGCTCTTATGGCCAATGAACAAAACAGCCCAGGAAAACGAGTGGGTTGAAGGGGGTGATGTAATAGCTCCTAGTCACAGAATTCAGAAGTTCAATGACTTTTTATTTTCTTTGTTTCTTTGCTTTTTTTTTTCGTATTTTAAAGAGAAACAAGAATTCCCGGGCGACCGCTACTTACAATTACAAAATTAAATATACACGCAGTGAAGCTGTAATTACACAAGCTGATGTCGAGGAAATCCACCAGTTTGCACCCTTCAATGAGATAACAGGAGGAAATGCTATAGTACAAGCCAGGTACTGTACATATGCCTTTAATTCAGCAACTAACTCAGCGACTCCATAATCCGGTCAAATTCCGTAAGTGAAATAAATCCTTTGCTTCCACAGCCCATTGTTTGCCAGTATTTAATTACATAAAATCCCAAACAGTTCATAAAAGCAACCTTCACTGCTAGTTGTAAATCTGAAGCGTGCACATCACCATCCAAATTTCGTTAGCTAAACTTGGCAGGGTTTGACTATTTTATTTCTCGGGGATATTTGATTTATGTCATAAAAGCCAAAACAAATGTAATTCCATCTGAAAAATTGTGAACTAATATATTTGAAGTAAAATACTTTGAAAGACAGTTATTCACAGAAAGAGAGTTCCCTGGAAAATAATAATGCAGTAAGAGACCCTTTGAGACTAGTTCACAAGAAACCTAGATAGGACTTTGGATTCCTAAATACACTGGGCTGCTTACAAATCTCCCATCAAAACTGTTTCTAAATAGGAAATTGGGTTTTATTGCAGAACAATTGGGCACAAGGCATGTAAAATGCATTTGCTTTTCCACAACGAGTTTTGCATATTTCTTTAACAATACTGGGGCAAAACGAAGATGTGGCTGTGTAAGAAATTACGCCCCTGCTCACCATTAGCTCTAGCTCACAAACTCTCAGTGTTTGCAAGTGATTTCATCTATCAAAATCATCTACTGAAAAACTTTTTAGCTACCTAGTTAATTATGGGCTCTGTATACAGGAGTGCCCTACTGAAGGGAGAGGCTTTTTGCATGAAGGCAGCTGTGCAGAAATTATACCTCAATCCCACTCCTCAACTGCTGTAATCTTGCATTGCTGCATTAGCTCCTGCAAGAATCTATTGGTATAATATACGGTTTTGGAAACTGCAGCATCAGAAAATTCATGTCAATAATTCACCAATTAACTTCATTTATGTAATGAACGTGCTCAATTTGGCTAATCAAAAAAAAAAAAACCCAAAACCAAAACCAGAACAGTAAAGGTGAAAGTGGCTTTACTATCCCTATGCAATCAAAGTGTAGATAGGCACAACTGCAGTGCTTTTATCAAATTATAGATTGTTGTGAGTCAGCATCAGTCTAGAGACAATGGACTTACAGTGCTTTACACTCTCATTCTGCAGAGATTGTCTTCTGCAAAGAAGATGTTCTTCCTCAGCCCTCAGAAGGGTAGTGCCTCTACCTTTCCCATTTTCTCTGGATTTTTAGCATTGCCCAGCAGAAGGGGACAAATATAAGATAGCTGGGAAGATGTGGATATCTCACTCGAGTCTTCAGAAGTTATTTCTACAATACACTCTCTGTTTAAAAAAAAAAAAAAAAAAAAAAAAAAAAAAAAAAAAGAAAAAATCTGTCAAGGACTTAAAACACCCAGAGCTGAGTTTTCTGACCTGTTCAGCATAAGATTCTTGCAGCACCTCTCAAAGCCAAGAGAGGTTTTACTGTTTTTTCACCTTTTTAATCCTATCTTTAGTATTCATTTGCTCTTCTCTTCAGAGTATATTTTCCCATCTATTCTGGGCAGATATATCTCTTCCCAAAACAAGAAAGATGAAGATATAATAAATTCATCATGATCTGGAAGGGAGAATTAACTCTGTCCAAGTGTACCTGATTTTCTGATTTCTGACCCAAACGCCCTTTCAATAATATTGTATAAAATTTCAAGAGAGAACAAATCTCTGCTGATTCTGTAGTGGTTTCTATTCACATTCCAGAAGCTTGTCTGCAAAGCAGTTATGCACTATTTCTGCAGCAGTTCTCTGCAATCCATATGGAAGGAGTGAATAAAAATGCTGCAGAAGATCATAGAGATTTCAAAATAAACACGCCAATTTTCTACGGAGATTTTGAGGCACTGAGTAGCACAGGAATATTGCTTTTGAAATGTTTTCAATTGTTCACTACAAATGCCTAACTTTATTACGGTGTCCTAAATGGCCCATTTTAAGCATAATTGGTAGGATAGCTCACGTCTAGCTGAAAATGTAGCAAAGATAGCAAATGTTTACAAAGACAGTCTCTCATTGGAATTATTCTTAATAACAAAGGATGAAGGTTGGTTGCTTCTTGAAAAGTTTCCAAAAGCTTCAGCACTTTCCAAAGACTAATCCTGAATTTATCTGGCCCTTTTTGTTTGGTAAATCCAATTTGAGACTTCATAAGAACCTTTTTTTGCAGTTCCCAGGATATTCAGCTTACCAGACAAAATGGGGAGGGCAAGTAAAAAAATTTCAATTCCTTTTGAAGCTTCCAGGAGACACAGGCATGTAACAGCTTTTATGAACTTCTTAAAGGGTTTAAATTAAATGATAACTAATGAACAAGTTTCCCATCTGTGTTTTCCTATAATCCTTAATTTACTCCTCAAGACACAACACAACACACAGTTCCTGTGATCATCAGGCTGCAGCTTCTCACCTCCTTCTTCTTCCTTAAATTCTCAAGCCAGGTTATTCCCAATGGCAGGCAAAGACTGGCTCTGATCTGAGCCCTGCTGTGCAAGTGCACACCTTCTCAGAGTGCAGTTCTGAGCATCATGTCCAAATGCATCTGTTTGTAGATATCTTTTCCCCTCGATAACAAAACCCTTCTGAAACAACTGTAGCTGCACTGCAATGCAGGGAGGCAGAATTACTGAGGGTTTTTTTTAGTTTGTACCCTGCATCTTGTGATGTTTTCTTCCTGGGGTTCTCCATTCCAGGCAGAAACTTACTCTGACTGATGTGCAGAAGCAGAGGACAGAGGTCCCACCAAAGGAATATCAGAATCGTGGGTCACTTCGGTACGAGTTTGGCAGTGAATTGCTTCAGCTTCCTGTCCACTTATTCAAAATAAAAGATGTGGAAAGCCAGGTAAAGTTCAGGCACTGGGCAGACTCTTTGTTGGACACTGGAACCTGTGCATGCGGGACACAATGCATGTGAACTTCCTGCATTTTCATCTTCCTGCAGATAGAGGAAAGCCTGCAGGACCTAGTAGAGGCCACCTCTGACCAGCTTCCCAGTGATGCGCCAGCAAAAGCCCTCAAGCTCATGCACCTCTTTCGTGCAGCAAACGAGGAGGATTACGAGTCGGTGTGGAAGCAGTTCTCCGGCCGGCCAGCGTACAGGTACGAGCATTAAAGGTGGTGCTTCTTCTGCTGAGAAACTCTGCTGGAGACCCTTATGCTCAGAGGCAGACCTGGAAAATGCTCCTTGCCTTTCCCATTGCAGGCGCTACGTTCTGGACATAATCCCCGCGGTGTCCAGTCACCGCGCGCTCCGGTTCCTGCGGCGCAGGATGGAAAGGCAGGAGCTCTCCAGCTGGGAAGCGGCTCAGACGCTGCTGGTGGCTCTGCACTCCAGCACACCAACCCAGGACGTGATGGAGGAAGCAACAGTAGGGTTCTCTAAACACTCTCAAATCACTCTTGGCTGATTCCAGCATCTGTTGTATTTATTCCTTTGACGAGATGTTAAAGGCTTTGAAAATATGAAGGTTTTATGTCCTCTGGTGAGACTGAAAGGACTTTGTTTCCTGACTGTCTTAAGGGGAGGAGAATGCAAATCAAAAGGGCAAAAATGAGTCCACAATGAAACAGGAAAGAAAGAGTAAAATACCCCTCAGGGACAAAGGTTATTGCTGCAAACAGTGGTTTCTAGTCTTCCTTTTTCCAAATGTATTTTGTAGTTACATCAGATTAGATCTCTAACTGATTCTCTACAAAGACAAAGGAGCAAGAAATACATATTTGTTATATCCATGTATTTGTCCTGATTGACCTATGAATTTGAGATCTGTCCAGATCAAGGCAATTATGCCAATGTGAAGGCCACGTAGGAGAAAGTCCAATTATTTTTACAATTTTTTCTTTATCTGCAGGGTTTAATTCCAGCCTCAGATGCAAGAACCTGTCTCTGCCTGCCCTAGGTAGAGACAACAAACCTCAGACTAGAGGTTTGCTCTCAATGAAAGCCTGTGCAGAGATGCTCTGCTTCTCACACAGGAAAGCAGTGGCTGATGCCTCCTGACAGCTCTTACGTTTATACAAAAATATTCCTCCTGCCCAAAATACTGAGGTCCCTTCCCAAGGAATCTCGAGTTTGTTGTACCTATGGCTGAGGGGATCACAAAACCTGATGGATGTTGCTAAGATAATATGTGTTTTTCCATTCCATAACTGGGTGATTTCCTCCCTTTGGATTATAGCCCATGCCAAATTTAAATCTGAAACACCATAAAAGCAACAGATCTGCCTTCTAGATGTTACTTGAAATTACTTTACAATTGTGTTGTCCAGTACAGTGCTATCCACTGATTACCTGAAAATCCACCAATACAAAAATATCAAAAGCCTGGGTTTGTCTTGCGTTGGGCAGGAAGGTATTTTTTAATATTGTTTCTTTTCATTAATGGTTAGTAACGAGCCACTGCTTCCTCCCCAGCTGATTGTCAGAAAGCACTGCCCACGCTCCAGCACTGTGCTGGGGAAGGTTTGCCACCTCAGCTACGCGTCGCTGTGCCACAAACAGTGCTCTTCAGCAGACTCCTGCTCCGAGTGTCTCCAGGTAATCGCGTCGTTATTCATCGCTCAAAAGAAAAATTAAGGCCTGAGTTCTTCCTTCGTTATTCAGAAAGCTGTATTTCACTTCACTACAGAGTTTCCTTTGGGGAAAGGAACCCCAGTTGGTTAAATACAGCGTTTTTATCTTTAGATTAGCACACGAAAGCGAGGGAGAGGAAGAAGTATATAATTCATAACACTTTCTATCCGAGCATCTCCGAGTGCTTTATTGCCAATTATTAATGAGGTCCCATGGCATTGCTCAAAAACACTTTAAATATAGGTACTTATCTATACTTATAAATGAACTAAGTGACACAAAAGCCTAGGTTTTTCCTGAAGTCATGTGTCCCTTCCATTCCTGAGCCAGAAGCAGAGCCCAGTCATCCACACAGGCTGTAAGCTCTTCATGAGAGTAACACCCTCCCTGTTCTGTACTGCTTTTAATCTGCAGGCCTCAAAACAATTTCAGTAGTCATTAAGTAGCATTTCCCAGTTCTGAAAATGCATGTCGTGGTTTACAGAGGCCAATCCCTCATCCAGAAACAGAGAAGGAAAGAGAAATGGGTGTTTTCAGCCTTTGGTGCTGGTCAGTTCACCGTCCCCAGTACGAGCAGGGTGTTCCAAATACCCTGTGTGCTTGACAGGATTGTTTTTCCTGTAGCACACAGGCACGGCCAACATTCCTACACAGGTCTCATGTGTTACAATTGCCACCAATGCTCTTGAGCTAATTAAATCTGAGAAGAGCTGTGTCAGAGAGTGAAAACTCTTTCCCAAAGCAAATGACTGTACAGGCTTATTCAATGCATTTCAAATGTCCATGCATTTAATTAGTGATATCAGTAGGCTGTTTCTGCACCGTTAGAGGGATTTCAAATGTGTTATTTTAAACTACAGAAACTGCATTGAAATTATTCTCTAACATCTCTGTTTCTTTTTTAGAGCCACTTGTTAGTGTTAAAAACAGATATCTAATAGGATTTAGTTCTTTTCTCTTATTCAGCCTTCAGACAACTACCTCTAATCTTGACACACTAATGCAAGTGTGATCCAGTTGCTTATAACAAAGGCTGTAAAATGACCTGATTTTTTGCCAATGATCTCATTTGCCACCTGCTAATCCACTTCTAAAAAGAGGCTGTCATAGCTGGTTAAGGGCAAGACCACCAGCCATATCTTCAGGAATCTTATTTAAGGGTCTAAAGGTTTAACTGTACCTGTATTTTTGCACCTGTCTTCAACCATGAGACAGAGATGTTCAAGCAGAACTATTTCAAGGTTTCCAACTCACCCTGAAAGCAGTGGGAACTAGCTCCTAGCCATTATTTTTGCCTTTAAAAATCTTACTTGGTAACTTTAAAGCATAGTGATGAAGAAGCTGTTCATTGCAGCTTTCTTGGCTATACTTGTTCTATGAATAAAATGTTCTATTCATGAGGACAGAAAAGAATTTGAAAATATTTAAAATAAATGAATTGGACAGACTGAAATTATGAGTGGAGGATGGAATAGAGATAAGAGCTGGAATTGAACTCAACAGAATTTGTTTTCTTTTTTCAGCTTCTTCATGGTTTTGCAGGAGAGGCATTGAGCAAGTCTAGCACAGAAGAAATTTCCCTGGCTCTGAAAGCCCTTGGGAATGTAGGACACCCAGCCAGCATCAAGCACATCAAGAAGTTTTTGCCAGGATATGCAGCTGGTGCCTCAGATTTGCCACTCAAGGTCCATGCAACTGCTGTGATGGCCCTGAAAAACATAGGCCTGAAAGACCCAAAAATGGTAAGGAAACAAAGCCACCTCCTTTGCACTTGCAGCTTGCACTTGCAAGGCTGTTAATAGATCATGGGTGATGAGGGGAAAACAGATCTTTTTCTCAAAAACAGCACAATTTATTTCTTTTAAGTACTTAGCCATTCCTTAGCTGGCATGTCTTGTTCCTTTTGACATTAACCTCCATTATATCAGACTGCAACAAAAATCCCATTAAAAGGATACATTCGTTGTTGAAGACAAATCAGTATTTCCATTGCAAACATTTGATTTCCAAGGACATTAAACAGAAAACTAAATTATTGACCCAAATGTGTTTAGTACTACTTCACCTTTGGTGTGTGAGAGAACCACAGAACAAGGTTTTCAGAGAATCAACATTTAATGCCGAGTGTCACATCTGATCGTAATTCAAGACCAGGTCTTATTGTAAATAGATACTGGGGGTTTGCATCCTAATTACAAATTTACAGGCATTGTGTGGGCTTAAGTCATAAACAGAGCATTTACCAAATGTGACTTTTGTCCCTGACTGAGATAATCTCACATACAATGGCTACACCAGCATGCTCTGCTCCACCACAGATATCACTTTACAATCATTTTCACCTTAAAGCAATTTGCCTATAAAAGGAAACCTTTTCAAGGTTTTCAAGAATTTTTTTTTTCCCTGATGTCGAATTTTTTTGTTTTATATACGTCAATTCTTAATATAAGAAGTAAAATAAAAGCTTTCATTAACGATTCACCTACTAATCTGTATCAGTTTTTCCATTATACTCATTTTTTTGCATGTGACTCCCAGTTTGAGTGCACGTATTGATTCATGGACAATAGTGTGCCAGGGTATGCTTTTAAGCAAAAGAATAAAGAAACAATTTACTAGAGTGCAGGAGCTGGATGGGGAAAAGCAGGGGGGAGGATAGAATAGCAAGGGTAGGAGTTAGGGTATTTGTTGGGGAAGAAAAAAAAGCCAATTTGGTGTTTGAAAACAACACTGTGTCTCTGACTGCTCTTTGGCCTGGCTTTCCACATGTGACCCAGACCACTCTTTAGTTCCATTTTCTATGCATTTTCTTTGGAGAAATATGATCTGGAGTGAGTTAATGATTGTGACCACTTTTTTCATTGTTCAAAAAACAGTTTAATGCCTGGTTTGCAGCTAGATACTCACCTATATTTGCATTAAACAGACTTAATTCATGGCCTGTCTTTTTTATTGTTTAATTTGAAAAGGCAGCTGCATTTAGGAAGAGGCTACTGCCTCTTTTATGTTGTCACCTCTTTTATATTGGTCTTTGATATTCAACATATTCAAATTAATAAAACCAGTCAGGGTCTTTCCAAATTTTAAGTTTCCTGGGTCACTTTTCCCTCCAGTGCACAGATGTGCACTTTCCTAGGCAGGACAGGGCTGTGCAGAGGGGTTACCAGAACAGTGGCACACAACCCACAGCCATTTCAAAGTTATGGCTTTGGTGCCACTCATGGAAACTGCAAAGGTTCCAGTACAAAATTAGTCTTGGTGCTGAATATTGCTGAGGTCAAACACATTGGTCACAGGTACTACTGTGGAAATTACACCTGTCACATAAAATTTTGGTTTAAGCTGCCTACACAGCATACAGATTTCTGGTAATAAATTGGGGTTTATTTGTTTCATTTCTATTCTGTTATTTAGCAGAAAGGGCCCAGATTAAGATCAAATTATTCGAAGTAAGTCATAGCTTTGTGAGTAGGGATAAGTGATCACTGAAATCACTTCTCAGGTGTGTAACAGGTTACTGAAATCTCCTTAACATAGGGTGGGATAGTTCAAAAAAGGGATGATAGACCTGATGCAGAAGTTACCCAGTGAAGTTCCTTGGCTTTGATTGTCTAGGAAGTCAGACTAGATTACCATAATGCCCCTTCCAACCCTCGGACTGTGAAACCAGGAACAACGTTGCCATAATTATTAAAAAATACAAATTTTTTACTGTGCCGGTGGTGAACAGATCATTCACTCCTGTCGAATGGTTATTAGCAGAACATTCAAACACACAGTAAAATTGAATATACCTATTTTTTTCAGGTCCAGGCTATTACCCTTGAGATTTTCCTGAATCACAGAATTCACCCTCGGGTCCGAATGCTGGCTGTGGTGGTTCTGCTTGAAACCAAGCCAGGTCTCCCAATAGTGATGACATTAGCTGATGCTGTGCTGAAGGAACCCAGCATGCAAGTGGCAAGTTTCATCTACTCACACTTGAGGGCCCTGGGCAGAAGCACATCCCCAGATCTCCAAGTGATGTAAGGAAAATCTGCATCCCTTTCCTGGCAGAAAAACTTATTGCAAACTAATCGACGTGTTAACGTGCTCACCCAACTTTTCCAGGGCTTCTGCCTGCAGAATGGCCATCAGAGCCTTAAGTCCCAAATTCGACAGGTCTGGATATCAGTTCAGCAAGGTTTTCCGCTTCAGTGTCTTTAAAGGTAAGATTCAGAAGGTTTTGTAGAGAAATGTATACAGGGAAATGTGTGAAAAAAAAAAATTGTACAGCATGAGAACCCAATTTTCCTAGCCAGCTGTTAGCTGCACATTGTTCCTCTGTATTCTCCTATGTTTAGTGGGGGAAAAAAAAAAACAAAATAAGAGTGTCAGGCTCTCCATTTGGAGAGTATTTAGGTCCCTGTGTGGTTTGCATTGTACACTGCCAGCATGAAATTACCACGGGGCTTGTGGGGCTCTAACCCTCTGTTTTCATTAGTCTGGGAGGCACATGCTCCTGTAGCAAATGCTGTAGTCTCAGTGGTGCTTAACAATTTCATACCATTGTTCAGCACCAAACAAACAGAAGGGACCTAAATTACTGCTGAAGTGGATTAATTTCCACTGGTGTTGAACACCTACAACTCCTGCTGAATTCAAATGTGATGCTAAGTATTCTTCACCCCAACAGTTGTGCCCAGCAAAACAGAAAACTCTGAAAACATTTACATGTGACAATTCATTGCACCCAGGAGCAGCTACCTCAGGCTTTTCATCTAAAGATCTTTCTTGCATCTTCCTACCAGGATTCTTTGCTGGAATAAGCAGATCCATGCACAGGATCTGGAGACTGACCAGTCACATCAAAGGGAGTAGCACATAAAAATGCAGTCAAAGCAGGGAGGACCAGATTAGAAGACAGGTCCTGATGGGCCAAAGTGTAGCTGTTGTTATTTCCCATATATGTTATTTTTCTCAGTAGGTTTTTTAAGCAACTGCCCTATGTAAATGGCCATGGCAACCTCATGATTGGGCATATGTAGCCAGCAGAGTAGGGAGATTATATCTCCAAACACAGTCTCCTTATACATGCTTTTTATCTGTCAGGAGTTGGATGGTTTTAGCACTTTTGTTATTCACTGGTACATGATAACATTTTTTTTAAAGTAATCAGTGTCAGACTCTGAAATATCTGAAATTCACTGTCTGAGTGCATGAGTACTTCTGCCTTCTTTTTTGAGGCAGGGATGTGGTTTGAAGGACTTCTGTAGATCTTATTAGTGTCCTGTCCCAGTTTTGTGGGTTTTACATGACCATTTAATCTACTCCATAGTAGAAATAAATGTAATACATACAGCAACAATCACAGTAATATACCATACACTGCTTGCTGTGTATAGTATATCCATCTCCATCCTCAGTGATGGAGACAGAGAGTGCCCAAAGAAATACAGTCACTAATACATGTGAATGAATGTGAACTTTTTTACTATTTAAAATGCATTTAGGGATAGATACATTTTTCTATTAATTTGCAGATGTGTTTCTTGTTTTAGGCACTCGTTTTGCCTTCCTATCTTTGCTTTTAAAGTTAAGCTATTTGAATTTTCACACAGTGAGAAAAAAGGGTGCAGTATGCATGAGGGATGCTGGCAAGGGGCTATGTGAAATGGAATCTTTTATTCTGGCTGTAGCCTGGAAATGCAGCACATCAGGGAATTGCTGTTACTTCCAGGTAAAGAACACTGTCAGAAATTTGGTTACAATCTAAACCTCTCATCCTTGAAGAACAAAGAACAAGCTCCTTTTCTCACACATGCTAGTCTGAGAGTTGGATAACTCAGCTAAATTAAGTCAATCTCTTCCTACACCGGCATGGGAAGAGGATCCATCCTCCAGCTTTCTGATTTGATTTGTCACCACCAGGCACAGGTGCAATGTGTCTCACTGAGTCCATCCTGGAGGAGTTACCATAGTGACAGCTCTAATGTACTACCTGTTTCCTTGATAAAAACAAAACTCTGCCCTCAGCACCACAGATCTTTGTGGTGCTCGATGCTGAATTTTTAATGACAGGCAATAGTGTCAGCTGAATCTATCTCTAATCTGGAATCTGTCACACATGGCCACCACAGATGGTGCTTCGTGCTCCACACACTGCTACTGAAATCATAGGGGTGACACAGGTTCTGCTTCTTGTGAGGACTGAGAGAACCTGACTCTCAGATTCATATAATTAATATGTGTACTAATGTTAATAGGTACCAAAGATTCCTTTCTCTGATCACTAATTTTTCTTTCCCTCATCTTTGGGGCAAGGCATTCAGTTAGATCTATGCAGGTGTCATCACACTGTCACAGTAAAGTGGCAAACATTTTCTTAGAGCATTAGCACTATGTAAAGCCTGAGGTATGGAAAATATTCCTGCTCTCTTCAAGTTAACGAATTCTATATAATCATTCAATCATTTATAAGCAACACTTCTTATTAAGTATCAGGAAGCACTGCAGAGTTTTTAACTAATAGTTTTCATGGGTTAGAACATGAAAAAGAGCTTTAACAAATTCAGTAAAATACTGTGCCTTATTTCTAATGTCCAGTCTTTGTAACACCTAGGATTGCTCTGGCTAAGCTCATTCAGAGAAAAAAAACCTTCATATTTCCAAGTCTCTTGTCAACTCATCAGTAATGTCCCAGTATGGCATCACTTTGCTTTTCATTCTCTAGAGGATCAGCATTCAAATGTGAGCTTTTGTCTCCTTACTATCTGCTGAAGGTTCTCCTCTTATTTTTCTGACCACAGTGGGGTGACATAAAAACTGTGTTTTGACTGCAGGAGCTGTTACTGAACCTCACACGTTGTAGGTAAATAGTGTCCAGCACTTTAAATAGCACAGAAGCTTCATACAGCGAAACAGTGAAGGCAGGGTAGTAAAATTCCAGTTCATACATAATTGCCTGTCCTCCAAGTGGTGTAGAAAGAGAAGAGAGAGGAGGGCTGGAAGAAAGGAAGCACAACAAGGATGCCTATGTATCCTGTCAGCCTTACTCCTTTTGAAACTTAGGGAAACTTGAAAAAGCCTCGGGATTACTTTAACTCATAAAACAGGACAGGGTATAACTGTGCAGAGATCATGAAGAATATATGACTGTGTTCTGCACTGATTATCTGTCTCTAAAAACATAGTAGATGATAAATCTAAATAGAGGAAATAAATAGAAACAAATTATGTTTGCTCAAAGTTCACTCGGTAGTTAACTATAACTTAACAATTGTTGCATTCCATGTAAGGATTACAGCATTTGGAACTAGATGTATTAAATTGCCTCTGAGTCATTTGAGAGACAAATCTATAGCTCACCATCTGTCCTTATAGGACATCTGTATCACTTTCCCTAAACTATTAACAAAGGATGGCAAATCTGTTTTCATTTCTGATCCCCTTTGTCAGGGTGCCCTAAATGATGTCTCATAAAAGCATTTCATAAGCTGACACTACAGAATCTGACTGGATGGAAAGGATAGGAGCAGGTGGATTTTCCACACTCGGACAAGTTGGGCCCATAGGAATCCCCTGGGGTTCAACAAGATCAAGTGCCAGGTGCTGCACCTGGGTTGGGGCAACCCCTTGTATCAACACAGTCTGAGGGACAAACAGATCAAGAGCAGCTCTGCCAAGAAGGACTGGGGGGTGCTGGTTGATGAGAACCTGGACATGAGCTGGCAACCTGTGCTTGCAGCCCAGAAAGCCAATTGTAGCTTGGACTGCATCAAAACAGCGTGGCCAGCAGGTCAAGGGAGGTGATTCTGCTCCTCTACTCTGCTCTTGTGAGACCCCACCTTGAGTGTTGCATCCAGCTCTGGGGTTTCCAGCACAGGAACAACATCAACCTGCTGTAGCAAGTCCAAAGGAGGATCACTGAGATGATGAGGTGGATGGAGCTCCTCTCCTATGAGGGAAGGCTGAGAGAATTGGGATTGTTCAGCCTGGAGAAGAGAAGGCTTTGGGGCAACCTCATTGTGGCCTTTAGGTACCTGAAGGGAGACAACAAGAGAGCTGGAGAGGGACTTTACACAAGGGTGTAAAGGGCAGTGATAGGACAAGGGAGAATGGTTTCAAACTGACAGAGAATAGGTTTATATCAGATATTAGGAAGAAATCCTTTACTGTGAGGGTGACGAGACACTGGAACAGGTTGCCCAGAGAAGCTGTGGATGTCTCATCCCTGGAAGTGTCCAAGGCCAGGTTGGATGGGGCTTTGAGCAAACTGGTCTAGTGGAAGGTGCCCCTGCCCACAGCAGGGGGGTTGGAACCAGATGATCCTCGAGTTCCCTTTCAACATTGAGCTCCCATTCTATGATTCTGTGATGCAGAAACAACTGGGAAAAAAGCATAACCACCATGCAGTGATCAGGAGGCTTGTAACTTTGCCCATTATTAGCTGAAAAAAATGCAAAATATTCTGTTTATAACTGTTTTATTACATCAGTTTTATAGCTGGGTTTTCTGGCCTTGCTCATATCATGCTGTAGCAGTTGAATTACGAAATTAGTAAATACATACAATCTGCACAGTGGGACTTGAAAACTAACTGTGCTATGTCTTACTCTCTGTTTCTCTTCAGAGTTCCTTATGAGTGGGCTGGCAGCTAAATATTTGGTATTGAATAATGCAGGCAGCTCAATTCCAACGATGGTAATGTCCCAGCTGCAGACACATTTCCTTGGAAGAGTGGCTGATCCCTTGGAGGTAATTGGGTCTGCCCACAGTTCACCTTCTAATCCCTTCTTACAACCACCATCCAATTGACATTTACACTCTACTTCTTCCCACAGGTGGGAATAACAGTTGAAGGACTGCAGGAGATGTTTGCTAAAGGTTACTCTCCTGACAGGGACTGGGAGAATGACTATGACTTCAAGAAAATCCTGAAAACGGTAAATTCTGGGGGAAAAGAGAATCTCTGAGATATCACTTCCTCAAATGTTATGAAGAATTAGACTTTTTTCATCTTCCTGTGCAGCTCTCTGACTGGAAGGCATTCTCCAGTGACAAACCTTTTGCATCAGGCTACTTGAAGATGTTTGGCCAGGAGTTGTTCTTTGGTGGACTTGATAAAAACACCATCCAAAATGCACTGCAGGTATTGTTTTGAAAATACCACCAGCCAAGAATCAAAAGCTCTAAAATTTTGCTTCTCTCACACGTTCTCTCCCTTTTTCTAACTTTTTAATTCAAGGTTGGTGGGGGTTTTTTTGTCTTCAATATTAATCAAGGTAATTAAGGTCAAGCTCTGATCAGGATTAGTTACAATCATTGCTGGCAGAATTTCCCCTGAGGCACAGTTAATGACACAGATCATGATATTCAAGTTCTGCTTATTCAGGTGTGTTGAACTCTGTAATTTCAGGCATGGTACGGATCTGACGAAAAAACCCCTTCACTAAGGAGAATAATCAGTAGCCTTCAGAGTGGTGTAGGGAGGCAGTGGACCAAGGCTCTCCTGTCCTCTGAGATCCGTCGCATCGTGCCCACCTGCACGGGGTTCCCAACGGAGACCAGCTTCTATTACTCTTCCATCACAAAAGCGGCAGGAAATGGTAATATATCTCATTACTTGAGCAATCCAAACGTGCTTGCCAGGATTGGAGGGCATTTTTAACACTTTCTTTGCTTTCTCTGTAATAGTTCAAGCGCAGATTACACCTTCTCCAAAGTCTGATTTCAGATTGACTGAGTTGCTAAATGCCAACATCAGGCTGAGATCCAAAATGAGTCTAAGGTAAATATTTAGTATAAAGTAAAAGAATAATATTTTCGAGTGGCAGAGGCCATAAAAATGCACCAACTGCTTGCTGCCTGAACATAATTATACCCTCACTCCACCTTTTCAGCATGGCCAAGGAGATGACCTTCGTGATGGGAATCAACACACGCACTATCCAGGCAGGGCTGGAAGCACGTGCCAAAGTGGATGCTCACGTACCTGTGAATGTCGTTGCCACTGTCAATATGAAGGAAAAAAACATCAGAATCGAAATTCCACCATGTAAAGATGAGACTGACATAATTAGCGTAAGGTAAGACACGGCACTTGGCACCTTTCTATGTAGCAAAGCACAGTCTTCTAAATAAACCAGAATATTTGCTTAGGGATCTTGGGTTTGACTTACAGCTTGGATAACTGATGTTATGTGATGATTGGTGTGGTTTATGGTTATTTTAAATGAAGTGGCATGCCCCAAAGCTTTGCTTGCAAATACATGTTGCTGCCCATGGTCTTCACCTGGAAATCCTCCTTACAACTGTATCTCAATTGTCGAGATCCATAAGCTACTTGAAACTTAAATGACATAAAATTTCTATCTCGTTACAAATGTTTGAACTGGGGACAGTAGGTAAGATATAAGCCAGCTGAATCCTATCAGTTAGAACAGATAACCCATCTATATTTGCATTTTATGCCTTGAAGCATAGAGGATTTGATGTTTCTTGTGTTTTTACCTTGTTTTCCTGTGGCTGCCATTTGGTTTTCTTACCTGTTAGGTCTACTTGATTTATTATCAGTGCATGCAATTACAATACACTCTGGAAAACTGTTGTAGCCAGATGCCAAACAAATGAAAACAGATGGAAATACAAGCACAAAGAGAGAAAGGAAACAGAAAGAGTATGTCCAAGGAATCAAAGCAGTAGACCAAACTTAGAAAACCTTCACACACACACACACACACACACACATGAAAAACAACTGAGAAAGACAAGCTGAAAAGTCATCACAAAGGAAAAAGCATCACTGACAAGAGAAGTCGGCTATTATACAATCCATTGAAATGTTAACAAGTTTCTGCTCTAGGAATGCAGCCATAACAAAAGAGCTCAGTGTCTTGATCCAGCTGCAATTAGCATCTGCAATTAGCATCCGTGGCTGCTGGCCCAGAGACGCTCTACAGGTCTCCTCAGTTTAGCCACCACGTGGGCTGATCATTGTTCTCCCTTGCCCTCCAACAGTCACAGACCATTTGACGTGTATTTGGCATCACATCTTCCTCCCTAAGACAAGTCCTCCACTCCATCAGGTGTGACTGTAATAAGGCTCTCCGGGCAAAGCAGGGAGGGTCTCAGCACTTCATGCAGCAAGAGTTAGCTGCAGGTTTTGTTTGGTTCAGTTTCTTGAGGAGGCCAGGACAGTCTGCTCCCAAGGTCATCAGGGAAGCAGGCACCCACTCTTACTAACCCTCACTGTTAGAGAGGGTGAGGAGGATATTAATGAACTCAGTAAGGATGCTGAACTGAAATGAGAATATTGAACACCGATACAGAGTTTAGAGCCTCAAGCAGAGCTACAAATATTAGCAGAATCCCCCCTGCAAAGCAAAACAAAAAATATTTCCTACTTTGACACACGCTTTGTGTCAAAGAAGACACAAAGTAGGGTTAAATGCCTTGCCAGAGAGCAGAAAGTAAGTCAGTATCAGAAACATGGGATTGCAGAAGAGGAGCCCATGAGTTCCAACCCAAGCCCTGCTCCAGACCCTGCAGCATTGCTATTTATAAAGTGAAGTAGTCACCTGGAAATAGCTCTATAATGCCAAGTATATGAGAAAGCTAATACTCACTAGCTAACTTTTAGCACCATCGATTCCTCTCCAAAAATCATTCCTGTTCATTGTTACAAAACAAATGGTCAGTACAAACCACACAGAGCAATGAAACAGCAGTGAGTGCAAGTAAAGGTGAAGCAATAACTAGAGAATATAACACTGAACCACATCACTGAGGGGGTCAAAGACCAAGCAAAGTAAAATCTTAAAGGTGTGAAGAGAAACAAGCAGCATGGTAGAGAGAAAAAGGATATATATAGAGAGATATAGTCTACATAGAATGAGTCAAAAATTTTAGTTCAACATAGTCTTTCTCTTCCTTTTGCATAGATCCATTAAATCGTTAAAGAGTAAAGAACCAACTGAAGTCAATATTTTAGGGATATTGTGACACCTTCCTTTGTTAGCTTTCAGTCCCCCATCTAAAGAAATAGTTCTAGAAAACTATTGATCTTTCATTTGTTTGTGAGCTCTGTTCCAAATGTAGCAGTGTTGGGTACTGTCTCAATGGTCAGCAGGTTACCTTCTACAGTACCATGTCATTAAAGCTAGGCAGGATGTGGTAGTATTTTCCCCTCCATCTCACATCCAGACACAGAAAAAAAACAGTCTTCAATAGCATTAAGTTCATTTATATCCTACACACCATACAGGTGTCACAGCAGTGGGATTTATATAAATTTTCAGGAGCCTAAGAGAAATTCAGGCAAGCAATCACAGACTCTAAAGAAAAAAAAAAGTAATGAAAACTTTGGTCATAGAGAGATTGCATTCCCAAGACAAATCAGCACATTACGGACTCGACTCTCTCTATAGCAGAAATCAGAGCAAAATAATTAATCATGCTATGGGGAGAATATATAACATGTGTTTCAATTCAATCTTATCAAAGTTAAATTTAATTAAAAATAATGGTTATTTTTAAGGCTCTTTTAACATAATTGTTTAGTATACTACAGATGGCTACTTCAACGCACTTTTAAACAAAATTTACAAGAAAAAGTAAAAATCAAATAAATTTCAGGGGAAATTAGAGCCCTGTGATTAAAGTATAAATATGGAGAGCTGCCAGAAAATGCACTTTGCTAATATATCACATATTCATAATAACAGGCTACTGAAGTACATACACAATCTTGAATAGAGCTTGCATCATATGGCTTTTTTGCTTGTTTTAACTGTAGGATAAGCAGAAATTCCTTCACACGGGCATCTTTTTTCTAAGATGAATTAGGAAATCACAACACTTTGCCCAACATGCCACACCACGAGTAGCAGAAAACGCAGAAGAACCAGAGCGCGCTGTGAGCTCGCGAGGCAGCGCCGTGTGTTTGGGGGCAGGAGAGGGAAACAGCTCCAACTCTCTGTTTTTATATCACTTTTGTACCAAGGTCAGGAGGAAGATGCGTAGGAAAGGCAGAAATTTTTGTTTCACCACAGCAGAAAGAGAGCTAAAGGCCTGGCTGTGTGATTGCCTCCCGCTTCTCATTTATTCAGATGTGATGTCACGCTGAGCTTTAAAACCTGAGAAAATTTTTGGTTTATTGATTGGTTTTTTTTGTTTTAAGCAGACATTAAGTTCTTCTGTCCCCGTGTTAGGGACGTATGCAAGGCCACACTCTCTGAAACATCAGTGGGCCCAACATAGCTGAATTGCTTGTCCCTTACCCCTGCAGCGAGTTTGGCTTATATTACAGCACAGCTTCTTCTCTCATCCAAAAAATGCGCTAATACATATTGGAAAATCTCCTTTTTATTTTTTCTCCCTTGTGTGGGATCAGAGAGAACAGATTCTTTCATACCATAGCTTTAGGCCTTCTTTGTGACTGTTTTTTCTTGTTAAAGCACCAGAGCTGGCTCTTGTAGCCTATTTTTACCGTGCCGTGTGATTCTGCAGACACTGACATGTGTCACCTGTGATGCAGCTACATTTGTCGGCTCTCTGTGCTCAACGGGGAGGAATCGATCCTTCTCTTTCATTAGGTGGCAGGAGTAGACTATTGGCATAAAAATACTAAAAAAAAAAAGAAAAATTGGAAAAGAAACCCCAGGGCTTTCTGCTTGGAGATCCAGCCTGCAGTTCAGTGGTCATTTGAATTATTGAATGGGATTAAAATAAAACCGTGTCCCCTTTTTGTCTCTTTACCCAGATGAGCCATCTGAAATGCAAGTTGATTTGTATTTTCTTTTATCCCCTCAGCTTGTTAGGGAGAATATTTTATTTCAGATTCCATTCTTCAAGGTTCTCCTATCACCCAGCGTGGAGCGTTGCTGTCATGTCCTTATCTAAAAAAGGAGAGAGATGGAAAAGAAAACAAAGCCCACAGGTGACACACGTTTTATTGAGGTGTTCCACATGAAGAGCAATTGTGTGCTTTACACTGCACACAGCACGGTAGGAGCCTTCAAGAGGAAGAGAGGGCTATCAAATGAATACAAATTCATCTTTCAAATGGGTTAGATTGGAATTGCTCAGGCTAGTACAGTGTAGACCGTATTAAAATAGAGACCATTCTGAGACCATCTTTCCATTCACTGTCACAGCAGCCTCCTCCATGGGCAGACCACAAAAGCCCAAGGGCAAACAGACCAGCTCCATCCTTGACAAACAGCACATGGGGACTTTTGAGCCGGATGTTAGCGCTGATAAGTGGCTAATAAGGTAGAGTTAGCCCAGTGCTAATAGCTCTCTCAAAAGTGTTCAGCATTCCAGATGTTTCTCTGACTGAAAACAAAACTCATAATTATCACGGCACTGTTACAAAGTCCATAAAGAAGTGGGTTATGGAGCCAGGGGGTCAGGATATTCAGCCATGGGAGCCTCAGCCTCGTGCTGCACCTTATATCACTTCTCCTGGATCCTGGCTAAGATGCTTAGAGTTCACAACGCTGGAAACAAAGTACTGAACACATTTACATGAATAAGCTTTTAACCTTCCTACACATCTCTCTGTGATGTCTTGCCAAGCCATGGCCAAGATCTGAGTACCAGTGAATTTAAATCCAGATGGAGACACTTTGATGATTTCAGGCTCCTTTCTTCAATTCTGCTTTAATAAAAATTGCACAGGAAACAGCATCCAGTAGCCTCCAGTCCCCAGGTTGTTTTTTGAAGTTATGGCAGTATTTTCCCTAATATAATGTCAAAAGAAATTAGAACTAAGCCTAGTGCAGTGAAGTCAGAGAAAATTAGTTTAAAAATTTAGAAGTCCAGGTCAAAATAGGAGACTCAAAAAAGCAGTAATCCACAGCCAGGCTTCTAAGTAGGTGCACTGTTGTTCCAGGAGTCAGGCTATGGAGATCTGACCGGCTGCAATGCTTTTAACCTGGACTAGTGATTCTAAAAGCCTGACTGAGCTATCTGCCCCTGAGATTGGTCTGTGTCTTTATTTACTCTTAGCAGTCCTTGAAAACACAACTAACAGGAAGGATGCTGTAAATATCTGTAAAGCAATTTGCAAGGTGTGATACTTGTTGCTGAGTACGTGCTACAAGGCATTATTCAGACCTTTTCCTCAGCAGTGCTTTATCAATACAGGTTTCCTCTAATGTTTATTCTGCAGGTCTAAGACATTTGCTATCACACGAAATATTGGGGATTTGGCTGCTAGTAAGATGACTCCAGTTCTTCTACCTGAAGCAGTGCCTGACATAATGAAGATGTCCTTCGATTCAGACTCTGCGTCAGGCGAGACCGATAACATCAGGGTAAATGATGTAGCGTCTGACTATTCTTTTTTGGGCTTTTAATCAGTAGGGGACCATTTCTTTTCTCCATAGGAAAAGGTACAATTCATCTCCGTGAAGCAGTGCTGCTTCACTCAAACTAAGTCAGGTTCAATCTAATAACACAAATAGCCCTGTAGTAACATTATTTTAAAATCTGGAGTGTAATACATCAGGCTTGCAACACTTTTTCTAAAGCAAAAGCATTTCCTTTGGTAATTAATTTTACACTGCCATCTACAGGATAGGCCCACAATCTTTAAAATACTTTGCAACCATTATGCAAGCATCACATTCCTGGGGTAGTCACAAATGTTCCTCAAGATGCTCCACTACTCAACCTGTAGAGATAAATTTAATGCTTTACAAGCATCCTGATTCGAGGAGGGATGGAAGCTTGTGTGTCAAGTCTGATGACTTTCCTGAGCCTTGTTTCCATAAAAGCCAGTACAGGCTTTCTGAGATAGGCAGCACTGTGATGGCATTGCTGTGACAATTCATTCCATGGAAGACTGACAGAGGTGAGGAATGCACTGTCCTGTTCTGGTTTCATTGATGTGTGACTCTGAAGGGTTTTCAGATAAAATAAGAGATGAACAGAGGACAAGTACAGCACTTTCCCATGGAGAAGTCAATAGACAAACGTGCCATCAGCGAGAGTAGTTTCCAATATCCTGGAACAAGCTACATTCTTGTGCTTTGTGCCTCTGTGCTGCCCTTCCTGAAAACTCAGCGTTCCACTGAGTTCATTCTTAAATGAACAGCAACTGAACAATGGCACTAAGCAGAGCATTTCCCAGCATCATTAGAAATTTCATTTTTTTGGTGGGGTTCGTGCAAGTTTGGAATCTTGTGAGACATGATAAACTGAGTAAAAAAATTAATTGCCAACTTGAATTACATGAGAAGTCAAAGCTTATGATTATGTGTCTTTGCATATTTGTTTCACTGCTTCAGGAAGTCATAGTTTTCATTTCATGGATTTGATTCCAGTTTTAATTAATTTTAATTTGTTCTTCAGCAAGCATTGCTTAGTACATGTAAATTACATAGTTTTTAGTGGAAATATCTAATATATGATATGTTTTGACCATCTAATTGATATAGTATCACGTCAGACCTCAACTGACAGAATTTTCGTGGACGTAGTTGAAAATTCTCGTCTCACCCAATCAAAAATCAAAGGAAAAAACTCCAGGCAGTCTAGAGCTCACTCAGTTTTATCAAGAACCTGTTAACACTATCTAATACACCAGGAAAACAAAATTAAATATTTAGAATTAATTTGTAATATAATTTTCCATTCCTATAGCCTGAAGCTCTTTTTACAGGAGATGGTCTAATCAACCGATTGAGATGATAATCTTCTCCAATTTAAAACCAAGTTGTCCCATGTCACAGCCTTGCTGTCTTGAATAAACTTCTTCCTTCCTCATGCACAGTACATGTAACTATTACCAAAACAGGATGCATAACATGCAAGTATTCCTCTTACTGTTGTCCAGTTTAACTTGACATGTGTGCTACCTAATAGGAGAGACAGTCTGCAGAGGATGTTTCATCAGGAAATCCCTTCTCTTTCGGACGCTCTTCTTCCCGAAAAGATCCGTTTGTTCAGTCCATGTGTTCCAATGCAAGTACATTTGGGGTTCAAGTGTGCCTTGAGAGGAAAAGTGTGCATGCAGCATTTATCAAAAACGTGCCTCTTTATTACCTCGTTGGAGAGCACGCCCTGAGCATGAGCCTCAAGCCAGGTAAGTACGACTGTGCACAGAACAGAAAACAGTGGGTGAGTGGGGGGGTGTGTACACACATACATGGTTTTTGCATCTTAAGTACCACTAAAACTACCATTAGAAGTAGCAGGTCTGCCAGTGTTGGCAGCGGGCTCTGCTGGCAGCAGGAATCCATTTCTCCCCGATCGCCCGAGCAGCGATTTCCCGGCTCTCCCAGCAGTGCCACTCAGCATGACCAGCCTCAAGCAGGGCTGATCTGTGCCTGCAGAGTGTGTCTGATGCATCCTGAATCACTGGATTTGGGATGCAAGCACGAAGCAATTGGACATGGGCAACAGATTTGATGCAGTGTCCTGTAGCTACATTCTAAAAACCCAGACTCTTAAAGGGAATTATGGATTAACCCTGCCAGGATCTAGTCCTTAATGTCTTAATCCACAATCATAAGAAATAAAAGCACAGCAGGCCACTGAATCTAGGTCTCCTAAGTATCAAACGAATGGCCTAGCCATTGGACCATTCTTTATAATTCAAGAATTGAGCCTCAACTCCTCTCTGATGCCTAATTCCCTAACCATGTGTTATCTTGTTAAGCAACCCAATTCACTTGACTTAAATCTGTTGATTACTCTGTTTATTGACTTGAAAAGAATCCAGTATCATAAGAATATTTTAAAATTTTGCTGCCAGTATGTGCTTTAGCTGTTAGAGAAAATTTTTAACAAAATTGCTGAATACCAGTAATAATCATTAAGCATTCATATTTAAGAAAAAAAAAGCCTAACTAAATTATGGGAAAATTGGGTTATTCTCTCATTTGGTTGCTAATACTAACAGTAATACTAATTGTCATGAAATTTCAGTTTACACAGAGGCACCTATTGAAAAAATACAAGTCACAATTCAAGCAGGAGACCAAGCTCCTACAAAAATGGTACGTCTGGTAAAATTTGAAGATCCAGAGGCACAAGCATCTTCCAGAAAAGAAGCAATTAAAAAATTGAAAAAAATCCTTGGTGACACTGATGACCAGGTACTGCTGTAAAATTCTAAATTTGTGTGAGACACTACACAAAGTTTAGTTATTTATATTTCTTTTACTAAATATCTTCCTTTGTTTAGACAATATTCAGAAACTGAAAAATGTAAAGACAGGCTTTTGGGTACACAAGTCTTTCTGCAGGTCTTTTGTTTGCACTCATCTCTTCTGCAGGTGAAGAACATTAGAAAGAGCAGGTTGGTTTTGTAGGCTTTTCCGAAAACCTCTTGTAAGACATAAAATAGCTGTTGTGTCCCCAAGGGGTAGTCTGCTCTTTCCTGCTACTGCAACTGCACCAAAACAGTCTGACACCTACCTGCCATGAGATAGTAGGACAGTCATTACCAACACCAATTACATGTAATTGTGTGGCCGACAACTCCTGCACATGTTGGTTATCACAAGAGTGTTTGGGGTATTGTTCTGCTTACATGTGGGTTTAACACCTTATTATGAATTTGCCTTTGAATTATTGTGACGTGCTGCAGAGATGCTACCAGGAGTACACATTGTCTTCTAAGCAGAGATTCAGAAATCTCTGCATCTGATTTGACTCGCGGTGTTTTGCAAGAACACAGCAAAGTAATTTTGTTTTGCCAATGCTACCACTGACCAGGGGACAAGAAAAGACAGAAGCTCATCGTCCAGTGCCAGCAGCACCAGCGGGAGCGCCGAGAGCACAACGAGCAGCCCCTCCAGCAGTGACTCTGACGGGAGAGCACCACAGGGAGGCACTCAGATGAATCTGAAAACAAGACAGTCCAAAGCCAAAGAAAAGAAATTCTACCCATTTGGGGACAGCAGCAGTAGCAGCAGCAGTGGTGGTAGCAGTAGCAGCAGCAGTAGTAGCAGCAGCAGTGGCAGTAGTAGTGATAGCAGTAGTAGCAGCAGCAGTGGCAGTAGTAGTGATAGTAGTAGCAGCAAAAGCAGTAGTAGCAGCAGTAAAAGCAGCAGTAGTAGTAGCAAAAGCAGCAGTAGTAGTAGCAAAAACAGTAGTAGTAGCAAGAGCAGTAGTAGTAGCAGTAGCAAAAATAGTAGTAGTAGTAAGAGCAGTAGTAGCAGCAAGAGCAGTAGTAGCAGTAGCAAAAGCAGTAGCAGTAGTAGCAGTAGCAGCAGCAAGGACAGCAGCAGCAAGGGCAGTAGCAGCAGAAGCAGTAGTAGCAGCAGCAGAAGCAGTAGTAGCAGCAGCAAAGGCAGCACCAGAGGCAGCACAGGTAGCAGCAGCAGCAGTAGCAAAGCATCTGGTATAAAGCATAAGGCTAAGAAGCAGTCCAAGAGCACACCATTTGCACGTGCCAGCGCTGCTGAAGGAGAGGGAAGTGTCCGTGAGCAGAAGCCCAAACCAGGGAGTAGCAGCAGTAGCAGCAGTAGCACCAGCAGTGGCATCGGCAGCAGCAGCAGCAGCGAAAGCTCCGGTGCTTCCCGTGGTCACGGCACATCTGACAAACGAGCTGAGAGGGAACGTGTCCAGTCCCAAATTAACAGTCTCAGCAGTTATGACATGTCTACAGAACGGGTAAAATTTCTAATACTTTGACTTCTGCTAGGAGGTGATCTTGACTGAGCTGTAGGTAATAACTTCTTTTGGAATTTTGCAGGAATTGCACCTTCCAAAAGTATACCGTCTCCGCTTCAGGTCTGCTCACATCCATTGGGTAGGTCCCTAATTCACTGCACATTGCTATGGTAGCCACAGTTGATATGGTCAAGCACTTTACTGAAGGGCTTTGTTTGGGCCATTTCACTTGACCATTCCATACTGTCCAATAACAATACTGACAATGGCCAAAATCAGCAGATTTATTACAAAAATGCCGTTATACTACATCTTTTTGTTATTGCAGCACTTGCAGTCCTCAAATTTGGGTTAAGACACCTTTGCAGTAGATGATGTATAATGCAACCAAAGCTGGATTAACGAAGACCATCGGGGAATTATAAAACAGCAGGATCTTCCTATGGGAATAGTTAGGTTCACAGTTTTTAGGCAATCATGGGCAAAATCATTAGGTATGTGGATTTTTTCAGAAACCAGATTCAGTATGCATTATGACACAAAGGTATTTTTAGTATATATTAGAAGGGTGATAATGTAGTGATTTTGTAGGTGTTACCTGTACAGTTATTATGTATCCTGCTTGTGAAAGAGGAAGATGATTTACAGTGTTTTTCATTAAATTGTAATATCTTTTTTTTTCTGCATATGGATACATTTGACCACTTATTAAATGTCACTTTTCATTTTCCCTAGCATTAGACCTGAACAGTGTGACATTGCCATTTGCAATCACTGTCTATGCAGCCTTCCTTTCAGCAGAGAGGCCCAGGTGGATCCAAGGCACATTCCTACCCAACGTACTTCATGTCTGTGTATGATAATAAAAATAACACTCTAGATATGTCTGTTACCTATAAAGGGAATCTGAGATCTCTGGTTTTGATACTTACACTATAAAACTAGAGGCCATATCACAGATTTTTAACCTATTTTTATTTCACAGCATCCAGACCATAAGGGATCAAGCAGCTCATCATCATCTTCCTCTGAGTCGGGAAGCACCCACAGAAACAGAAGCAGCAGGAGCAGCAGCAGCAGGAGCAGTCATCTGAGCAGCAGCAGCAGCCACCACCATGGAGAAAATTCTGCCCACAGCTCAAGGAGGAGCAGAAGAGTCAGCAGCCACCAGCACAGCCACAGCTCCAGCCTGGGGCGGGAGGTACGGCCGCGTGTGCGGCTGCTGAGCAGCAGCTGGAGATGGGGTGGCACTGACCAGCTCAGGGCTGGGACACTAAAAGTCAAGTTTATAAACTGAAAATCAAAGTCCACTGAGATATTCTCCCCCCCCAAAAAAAAAAAATATTTTTTTTCCAAATTCTCTTGCGTTCAGGCTTTTGTTTCCTGGTTTCTTTGGTTTATGATGCTTCATTTCTGAGGGCGTTTGCAGTATGGGGAAGCGTGGATTTGGAAATTATAAAAGTTGAAGGGAAGGGAGTTGTAAGTTAAAGGGAAGAGAATTTTATTTTCCCTATGAAAGCCCAGAATGCAAAATCAGCTGCATTCAGGTAAAAATGAGGAGGAAATAAATAACTCTGCCTAATTATTTTTTTAGATGTAGACCGGAGGTCATGAGTTCATGCATTGTATAACTAAAATCAGACTTTCCATGGGCATTACTGACTGGTAAATGTGAAGACCCATTAAGCACAGATCATCTTTATTATGCACTTAGTATTCTATAATTGTACTACATAAAGGTATCTACATAATAATAGAACAAATATCTCTGCAAATGCAGGCAATGTCTAGGGGAGTTCTGCTACTGGGAAGGATTTGAAAATATTTGAGTGGCTTGAAGAAACTGTAGTATAGTGCAATAAGTTGCGAATGTGTATAATGCTCTCAAGATCTTTGGGATGTGTTGTAGGCAGCTATTCAAAATATTACAATAATGAACAAAATCTTATTATATGCATAAAGATAATTTGGAAGAGTCTTGGATCCCTCATCAAAACAATCACGCCTTTGAAAATTTATGAATTATCAAGTTTCCCACAAAATTTATCCTTGCCTGTTGGGGATATAGAAATATGTGCTGCAAACTAAAGTGATGAAGGACAAGGGAGGCTTCCTGCTATCAGCACACATAAACTGGACCGTAGGCTCTCCAGTGAGCACACAGCAATACTTAAGCACAGATGGTTGGGGGTTGTTTTTCAGCGCAACTTCCTGGGAGACGTGATTCCACCTGGCATTACGATTGTGGCACAGGCAGTAAGGAGTGACAACAGAAATCAAGGTTATCAAGCTACAGCATATGTTCGTTCTGATGCTGCCAAAGTTGATGTGCAACTAGTTGTGGTTCAGCTGGCTGAAACCAATTGGAAAGCATGTGCTGATGCTGTGATACTGCCTCTGAAAGCCCAGGTAAGCACACAGGCAGCCTCGCCCAGAGAGGCATCTACAAAGCCCAGAGTAAGCACAAGAGAACCTGCTGATCAGGAGAATTAAACAGGAAAGGCGTACTTATTTCGAAATGTTTCACAAAGTTAGTGAAGTTTCAGAAAACGTTCCTATCTTTCACCATTCTTTTCGACTAAAAAATTAATAATAATAGCAATAGACTCAGACACTTCAAAATCTGGCAAAAAAAAAATATTGATTTTCAAGAGACATCAAAGTATGACCAGTAGAAGCACAAAAAATGTTTGAAAAATTGACTGCTTCATTACTATCTATTTATTATCTGCTCTATTATGAGTTTTCTTCTCTGGGAATCTTGCTTTTCCATACATAATTCATTTCAGAAGACTCATAACCCAAATGCATTTGCAACATTGTATTTCTTAGGATTTATATGAAAAGATGGAACAAGCAAAGTTGGTTAATGGGCTGATGCCTGAGAGAGCATCATAAAACAGGTTTTCCTTTTTCCTCATCTCCCTGTGCCGTGCTTCCCATGCACCTTTTAAAGCAAGAGATCTTTGCATAACAATTTACAAACCTCTGCTTTTGGCAGCTGCAATTGAAAAATTCAGCATGATATCCAGTACTGAAAAAAGTGGGGTGGGTTCATATCAGCAGGTCTTGGGGAAGGTTGATAGAAATTACAGCACAGTCATCTTTTAGAAAAAAATACATACTGATTATGAACTCACAAAGTCTAAGGAAATCTCAGGACGTTTCAGTGGCTGCTTTGAGACAGGAAACATGTATATGTAGCTCTGCACAGACCAGCAAACCTTTTTCCTACTGTGCCCCAGATTTTGCCAGGGGTAGTCAAAATTTCTCCATGAGCCCGTTTAGAGCTGAAAGAAACATTGGCAGCGTAAGGATCGATGCAAAATTTTGTGAAAGAAAATCTTGCCTTTTGAAACGGTCAAGGTTAGTTTTGTCCTTCCTTTCTGAATTTTGGGCGACTTGTTTCCCTGTTTTTAAAGGCCAGACTGAGATGGGGTACGGAGTGCCAGGACTATAGGATAGCAGCCGTGGCAACCACAGGGCGGCTGGCAAGGAAACCAGCAGCACAGCTGAAGGTGCAATGGGGAAAGCTTCCATCCTGGATAAAAAAGACAACCATGGCGTATGTAATTCACTCTTTCCTAAGTTGTTATTTTTTTTTTTTTTTTTTTTTTTTTTTTTTTTTTACCCCAATTGGCTTTTGAAAAACGCTGAAGGAATTGAATGAAATTTTTCGACGCGAACGGGTTTGGGTGGGCAGTGATGGAAACCACCAGTTCAGTGGCACAGAAGGTGTTCTACTTTCTCCACGTGTTTCATATTAAAAGATAACCCCCAAATATTTAAAAGTTTAGCATGGTTGATTTGACTTTCCATATTAAATTATTTGATATTTCAGTTCAAAATGCATTTTTGTTTGGAAATGTTCTTCTATTGAGTCTCAAAAAACACCCAGTTTAAATGGGCAAAATAAACCCAACGTGTTTCTTCTGGATAAAATCAACCATTTAGTTTGACCCAAAGTATTACTCCCTTGGTTTTTCTGTCCCTTCATTTTTTCCAGATTTTTCAGGTCTGCCAGTAGTCCTCACCCTCCCATGTGTGCTTTTGCTCCTGTACCTGAGTTTGTCACATCTTGTTTATCTCCAGATTCATGCGATACGTTCCTGGTGCAGCACTTATGTTGGGCTTCTCAGAAGCACATCAGAGAAATCCATCTCATGAATTCATAGTAAGGGCAGCTGCAACCTCTCCACGAACAATTGATACAGTAATTAAAGTTCCTGAGGTGCGTTAAGTTTTCATTTTCCTCTTCCTTACCTTGCAAGAGTTTCAAGTTATAACATTTTGATGCTTAATGTAAAGAAACAAAAGCAAAACATTCCCCTTTGGAGAAGCTGCCATATACATCAGATGGGTGTTGAAATACTGCAGTTCTCTTGATTTTGTGCTGCTTTGGTCCAGTGTAGTGGTAAGTTGAAAATCAGGCTCTGTAGTCAAATACCTTATTTACATGCTGAGAACAGCAGTGAGACCCAAACTGTTTCAGTTATGACCTCTCTGCACTCAGTTCTTTATTCATTTCACCCAGTGTGACTAGTTCTTGAATGGGGGTCTCAGAGCAGATAGTGGGGGCCTTGAGAACATTTTGCACTCTGCTGCAGCCATGAACAGCATCTGCCTGTGCTGGCACTCAAGTCCCACATCTGCAGTAACCCTGCTTGATGTGACTGGTCTGAGCAAGTCACAACAGCCACAAACACAACTCTGCCCTAACCAAACTGGAGCAGTTAGTCACCCTCTCAGAGCAGCTTGCACAGGCATGGTCTGCAGAATCCCACTGATTAATTGGTCCTTCTCCACCCAATCCCCATGCACCGCTTTGATAAATTCCCCCTATGGATCTCCAGCAAATTAATAACATCTAGCTATTCACGCACAGAGAAATCAGTGTGTCTTTAACTTTCCATGGTGCTTCAGTAGTGCAGGCTCTTTAATACTTGATAATGAAGAAATAGGTGCACTAGGCGTTAATTTGGTTCTCTTGGTAAATATAATTTTTAGTTACAGTGAAGGATCTTACCCCAGTGCTACGTCATGTCAGTTTTTCCAGACACATCCATCAGTTTACTGATGTAAGTTAAGTAACAAGTTACTTAACTTGTTACCTCATTTTTTAAGAAGTTTTTAAGAAGTCACTTAATTAATGCTTAAACTTCATCTGTGTCAGCTACTTTCCAACATCCTTAACAATTTTTCAAAAAACCAAGTATATGACTCGAAGAGAGACGACAATGATTCCTCACAAAAGCCGAAGGTTTGGGTGCATCCTGGAGAGACCAACACAACTGCAATCGTATAAAAGCATCCTCGAGATTTTTATTTTTTTTTCGAGATAAGAGCATATGGTTCAATTCATCTTAATGTATTCTTCATTTCTGCTTTTTCAGGTAACACTTTACTGCCAGGCACTCCGACTGCCATTCACTCTGCCCTTAGGCCCGTCTCCAGCTTACGAGGCTCGAGATATCACTGCCTGGAACTTATTGCCTGAAATAGCTTCACAAATAGCACAAGAAGATCAATGTAAATGTTACTTATATGTTTGTCTCGTGAATAAGCAATGTGTGTAGATCCATCCCCTGCCATGGCTGGGCTTTGCCTTTCCTTGTAGAGGTCTTGTAGGGAAGCAGAGCATTTCTAGCCCTGCTTTCTCAACAGCTCATTCCCTCACAGAGAAGGATGTTTGCTGGGAGGTGAATGAAGAGACTTCAATCTGCTGTAAACATTCAGAGTTTGGGAATCACCCCTGTCTCTGCAAGGACTAGAGGTTGTCTTTTACTCCCCCTGAGAAGGTACCAACTCTGCCCTGAGAGGCAACAGATGATGGGTAAAAGACACTCCATGTATTTTCTGCCCTGTGTATTGGATTCAAAAAGGAGCCATGTGAATCTAATGGGTTGGTGCCTAGCACTCCTGGGGGAAATGTGGAGGTTTTACCCCAGTTTGTTACACAATTCTGTACATTTCAGCCCCTGTTAGCTTGAGTTTTGTGTTTGGCATGTAATGAAAACCAATACTAGTATAGCCTATACTGAGTAGTTATTCTGTGGTATTCTCCTGTCCTTACAGACTCCTTACTCTCAAGGACATGAGGAAGTTTTCTTTCCTGTTTGCTGGGTAGTTCAATCTCATAGAGGTGTCTTTCCATGCTTTGCAGCAAATGACCACGGTCACATCTGCCATTTCTTTTCTGGTTTTGTTTTGCAGCCACGTGTGAAGTCAGGGAGCGAGATTTCAAAACATTTGATGGCATGAGCCATTCGTACTCTTTCAATAAAAGCTGCAACCTGGTGGTGGCTCAGGACTGTACTGAACACCCGAAATTCATCATTACCACCAGAAAGGTTGATCCTCAGTCTTTCTCCAGAGAGGTTCACATAAACACAACACTGGCGTAAGTGTGGTTTATACTGCGGGCTCAGCAATGAGCTATAAAGTTTCAGGGAGTTGTCCAGTTCCCAGGTGAAAATGGTAAAAATCCCCCAAATGAGATATTTGGGGAAAGACAGAATTTCCAGAAGGAATCCTCATCTGCAACTTTTTGGTGTAGTTTCTCATCTTGAATTTCACAGCCACAGATATCTGATACCATGCTCATTAAGTCCCCATGCTGTCTTTTCTTTAGAGGTTGAATCTCAAAGCCCAAAGTCCCAATGAATTTTGCACTTTGGAAAGAAAAACTGCTCGTTCATTCATCCAAAGTTCAGATATTCAAATTGGTTCTCTGCTGGCTTTGGTCACAAATATCTGTGCTTTTCACATCTTAAATTAACCACGAGTTTCTTCTCTTTGATTTTTGCTTCTCCTGAAGGAACATCACAATCTGTCCTGCCGCAAATTCATCTCTCCTCGTGGCATGCAATGAAGAACGAGTTCTATCACACAGTGGAGTTTCTGAGTATGAAAAAGGTAAGCTGTGATACCCAGCTTTCCAGGACTGACCTAGGAACTAAATATCAGGAAGTTTTTATAAATCCCATAGTAAAATCTTAGTGTAAAGAAAACATGAGTGAGATTAATACAAAATAAAACTAGAGGCTACTTTCTTAAGATTTGTATTGACTTACGTTCATGTTTCCTATTGTATATACACTCTTACTTTCCTCCAGCATAACTAACAGATGAATAAAGCCCTTTCCTATAGATATCATATAGCCAGGTTGGTGATTGTTCAGGAAAAAAATGCTTATTACAGTCACAGATAGATGCCTTGACTCAGACATTTAGCTGGAGCACCACCAATGTCATTATCATCTCAAGATTCAGCAGATACAAAATACTGGATACAAAAGTCAGGTTCAACTACAGGTAACAGCATGACAATATTTTTGAAAATAAAGGAATTATTTCCTCTCCACATAAATATGCATATGTAAATATATATAACTGGAGCAGCAAAACTGTCATTGTGAAGGAAAATGCATCGTGGCGTATTTTGTGCTGCACAGTTTCTCCGTTCATTCCAAATTAAGAAGATCACCATCTTATGATTCACCATCTTTTTACAGGTGATGTTAAAATTTACAAAAGCGGGACAACAGTTATCGTGGAAGTTCCAACACTTGGACTGACGAGGGTGACTTTTGACGGTGGGAATCTTAAGGTACTGGGCTCACTTTCACAGTCACTGCTTGCTTTCTGCCTACTACCTTGCCAATGTAACAGACCATCACTTTGGTATTCCCTACAAAGATGTGCTGTTTTACAGGTTACCGTTGCTTCGTGGATGAGAGGAAGGACCTGTGGAGTTTGCAGTAATAATGACAGAGAAAAGCACAACGAACTCCTCATGCCAAACCATAGGCTGGCACACAGCTGCTCTGCATTTGTTCACTCATGGGTATTGCTAGAAGAAACCTGCTCGGGGGGTGAGTAGGTCTGGAAACACTTTATGCTTGGGGAGAATACGATTTCACTTCTCCTCTGCTGACAGCTAGAAAATATTTTTTTTTAAAAAAAAAGCAGCAGATATCTTTTACTTAGAAATTGCAATAGCAATATATATCCATTTTAACTTTATTAACCACTGACTGTTTAAAACATCGCTTGTGAATATAGAGAATATATACTCCAGCAACAGTCTTCGTCTCATGTGCAGTTCAATGTTAAATAATTGATTCTGATTTCTTACACTGAGTACCTTTTTTACTGAGAGGCAAAATCAGGCCTAATCTTGCTCCCACTGAAAAAAAAGGGTCATTTTCACCATTGTATCGAGACAGTTTCAGCTGTTGTCTGCAGACTTAATTTAACCAAACAAGTTGCAGACTACGAATGCAGTGTCAGATCCTACGTTAGTGTAAATTTCCAAAGTGCAAAAAAAATCATTTTTGTTCTGCACCATCTGAGAGTGCAGTCTCAGGAAAATATTTAGAAATAATTCCGCAGTAAAGAGCTTCATCTCACATGTAGCTGGACAAATAATGATCATCTCCCATAACATCAATACAGTTTTGTTTGGTAGATCTCCATTTGCCTTGGACCTGAGATAACTTTATTGAAGTTAATGGTTGTTTTCTCCTTGACTTCAGTGGCAGTGGAATTGTACCTATCTGTGTGTCAGGAAACGGAGTCATAGCTGGGATCCTGTTAAGTTACATTATACCTTTCTAGTGAGATAATTGCAGCATTATAAAAATCATCCAATACAAAAATTATCCTTGATGTTATTATATAAACGCTGCCTTTTTTCTAATCCATTCACTACAGTTGACATTTTTCCTAATGCAATGAAGTAGCCATTGTACCTTGCAGTATCTATTCTTAATAGCTTTCAGACATGAGAGGTTATTTTCTGTGTATTATGTAGTTCTAAAAAACTGAGTATACATGATTCCATTTGGGCTATATTGTGCAATTAGATTTTAAAAATAGCTCCCTTTTCAGACTCTTTCCTCAACTTATTATTGTCCTATCTCGATAACCTCGCTGCCGTGAAAATGGTTTGCCAGATACCTGTTTTTTAATAAAAGCTGAAGAGAAAATATGGACCTTTATTATTGCAAGGATCGATTGGGATTTATTTCTACAATTTTAACCACCTTTCCTTTTCCTCTTAGGGTGCAAGCTGCAGCGCAGTTACGTGAAGCTGAATCGAAATCCTACTATTGATGGCGAGGAATCTACGTGCTACTCTGTCGACCCAGTACTGAAATGTATGAAAGACTGTACTCCAATCGAAAAAACTTCAGTAAAGGTTGGCTTCCACTGCTTCCCAAAAGGTACGGTATTTTTCTCCCTCTGTGTGTCATGTACTGCAGCAGCTGTCAGAGCACTGGAAAGAACAAAACACAGCACAGCCACGCACAGACCTGTGTTGCTCCGGCTCCTCTCCAAGCTGCGGGTTTTAATCCCATTAGTATTTGGTAGAACTGCTGACAGTGCTGGCCAGCTAAAAGCTGGTTTAGGCAATGGCAGGTAGCATCATCTGAGAAAAACATCTGAGGTGGTGAAAGGGGCAGCGACGATCAATAAAATCACAAAAATAAAATTTGTCGTGTCTTCAGGATCTCCGTAAACCCGAGGTAAGAAACACTGAGTCCTTTTATGCACGTTACAGCCTGCAATTTTGTGTAGAGCAGGGCAAGCAAGGCAATTGAAAGTCGCTCAAGTAGTGCGACATGACTGCTGTGATTAGACTGCCATGCTATGCCACGGTGCAATACATCAGCAAAAACACATTGCTGGAAGGTTCTCTAGATTGTTCCAAATAGTGGTTTGTTTTTGAAGGTAGTTTATACACACACAGTCATGCCCCAGGCTCGGGGGGTGGGGGGGAAGGCAAACAAAAAAAAATGGGCCTTTTTTTCCTTTGATTTATACCAATTTGTCATGGATGTGATGCACTGTCTAAGACAGGTTCACACTGAAATTATATAAGCATGAGACAAGAATACAACCTGGAACATACAGATATTTCTGGTGTATTCCTTCCTCAATCTTTTAATCAATTAAACACATATACCTTAGAGGGAAACCTACCATTAGGGAGCATCTACTGGAATGGTCTGTTCACTGTGTTAGCCATTGTTGGCCAAATCCATTGTTAGCTGGGATAATCCAGTGTAGTTTCACTGAAGCCAATGGACCCCCATGTTGAGCAGTACTGGAGAGGGACAGAGTATTTTATGTTTGAATTTAAACAACAGCTGTGTAGAACTTTGTTCGTGTTATTAATATCTGCAATGTGCTGAATCAGCCCATAAAAGCAGAGAGTATCTCTCTGTAACAGTCAACTATCTGCAACAGCCTATTCAACAAGTAGCACAGAGAGAGTGTTAATAGTTGGCTCCCTGAGACGAGAATAGATGCATTCTTTCATGAATAGAAAAACCCACCCGCAACAAAAAAACCCCTTCCAAAATCTTGTTATATCCGTGTTTCACAGATTTCTTTTGTGTATCCAAGTCTGTATCTCTGAAGTGTCATAACCCCAGGCCACTCACTGCCTCAGAATATTAGGCTATAATAAAGCTGTCTCATTCTCTCACAAAACTGTTTGAGAAAAGAGGAAAATCAGAAAAAAAAGCTACTGTAGTTGTTGCAGCCAGTGCTGCTTTTACAGCAACTGCAGGATTCTCTGGTTCATTTACTGAGGCAGAGACTGGGAAGTCTACTAGCAGCAGTCCTAATCAAGGGCTTTAGCTAGTTAGTTAGTTAGTTAGTTATCCTAAGGAGGAGGAGGAAGAAAAAAAGATGCCATTTGTCGATCTCTAGCAAGACAAATGCTTTCCTTAGGCTGAAGATCTATAGGAATACGAGGCCAGCCCTTAAAAACTGTTCTTTTTCTTCCTTTGTTCAATGACTTGGAGAAGCAGAAGAAACAAAATCCTCATCTTTCTCAACCTAGGAACACATATTTGCATACACTGGACAAAGATCTTTTCTCAGCTCTTTGTAGGGGAACTCAGACATGATAGTCTGCTCTTTCAAAAGAGAAAGATCCCATCACTGTCACCAGTGGAGCAAGGCTAAAATGAAGTACAGGAATGCAGAATTTCCCCTGTTGTCCTCAAATCAGCAAGACCGTAGCCTTAGGACCTTGACTGAGGCAGGCATCACTCCAAGTTTAAATCCACGTATCAGTTTACATTTCAAACATGCCACAAGGCCAACCCATAGGGATAATAGTTACTCAGCCATGATCCAGTTTGCCAAGGAAACTATTTCCTACATGGATATGAATGTGATCAGACCCACAATATGCCCAAGAGCAAGAAATGTAATGTATATAAAAAACAGAATTCAGAAATTTTATAGCATTTCTCATTTCACAGCCTGAAAACATTATATATATATATATATATATATATATATATACATATTTAAAAGCATCTCCAGCACCTTTGTGGGAAATATTTATTATCCAGTTTATTATGTAAAACCTGCACTTCACACTGGACAGTAATTTAGCCAAGGAGAGTGTTAGCCTTGCAGAAGATAAGTGACTGATACAACCTGAACCCATAGAGCAGTCTCCAGATTTCCCTGTGACGAGAGATGGCATTTTATAAATGTACTGTCCAGCTGAGGGATAAAACAAATAGAAGTAAAATTATGAAAGCTCTACCCATTCTCATTATACAAACTTAATCTAAATGGACGTCCTAATATTCTTCCAGATGCAATGATAAACCTCCAACTAGCTAAGAATATTTATTGGGAGGATGAATATCATTATTGCATTTAGATTATTTCAGCATTAAGGGATATGGCTTATTCAAGCTGCTGTTGAGGAAGCAGTGTGGTAAGGTTAATACTGCTACTGACAATGCTCTGCCAGATTTCACAAGATATGGGAAACTTTAATTAGAAGTTTATGAACCTCTGAAAATTCTCCAAAGGGCTTATCCTTCGGGATGAACTTTGACAAACAGTGAGCTGAAATACTCAGTGATATGCAGCACTAACGCAAAAAGAGATTACTGATGTGGATTGGTACGTGGTGGTCTTACACCGACAGCGGCTACCTCCAGCACTTGTACAGCCTGCTGCCTGTTGTCTTTGTGCTTCATGAAATGTAATTCATTTTGGTTTTAGGGGAGTATTAGAGTCATTATATCATGGATGAAAATCCCGCTCCAAGTCAATGAGTCAGTTAGATGCCAGCCGTGAGGGCAGGACTTCATTCTTCACTTGATGAGGGAGTTGACAGCCATCAAAACAGCATTTCACTGAAATGTGTTAATTTGCTTGATGTTAGTTAACAATGGCTTCACTCTTCTGACAGAAACTGCTGTAAGCCTGCTGGAATGGCAGAGGAGCAGCGATAAGAAATCTGCATCTGAGGATGTTGTGGAGTCTGTGGATGCTGACATCGACTGTACCTGCACTGGCGACTGTAGTTAAGCTAAACACTGTAACGTTGTGCTATAGACATACCACACAAATAATTGAATAGCTGCACAGATAAGAAGGGAACATAATAGCTGTAGTAAAATATTAAGAAAGGTGCTTGAAGGAAATAACCCTACTGCAAAGTCAAATGCACTAGGTACAGTCTGCACTGCTTAATAAATATGTTGTTCATTAAATAAGTATTCATGTGGTCTCTCTTTATTTTTCCCTATCAACAAAACAATCAGGCCAACGATAATATTATACAGAAATTCTGCTGGCTTTTATCTGCGATATAATTACAGCAGTCCTCTCTTAAAATTATATTCACTAGGTGATGAAAGGAAAACATGATTACGGCTACTACTAACATTCCATTGTGCAAAGAATTTCATATTTAGCATACTAAAGACACAGTAAGCATTTGTTTTCTTTTATGTTTTCTGGTAAAGAGCAAAGTCTGTTCTTGGAACTGTTCTGCAAAAAAATACATTTTACTCCCAGCAAGACCATTAGCCTTAGTACATTCTACAAAGGAATGAATTGGACTGCTAGACTCCCACTGTAGCTTTCCAGAGAGCTATAGTGTGTGACACAGTCTCCATTTTCATTTAAATTTCAATGGATGTTCTGTTGCTTCATGAGCTAAAAGTGTGAATAGGAACTTTTCCTTTTTTTGCTTTACCATCTCCTATTGTATATTTATGAAAATGGTGGCTTCAAAAACTTCAGGGAACAATAATACATCAAGTAGCATTCCAAATACACCAAAAAGTAACATATAGAAAAGTAGGTAAGATAATAGCATCATAAAGCTAAAATAAAGTACAAGCAGGATAGTTAGACTGTGTTTAACCAGTGAAGAGTCAATCTGCTGGCTTTCATTGTGCAGAAAAGGTAATTCCCTCCCACCCCAGGGGACCAGGAATAGGTGACACCTTCAAACTCCAAGCAGTGGCACAACCTCTCTTCACCCCGTGTCACAAATCAGCCGTGCACTGAACCATGGTATGTTTTCCACAGCAGCCAACATGCTCTTCCAAGAGAAGCCTTAGCGTGGGCAAGGTACTGCTGAACCCAAACGCTGTCAGGAAACTGTCATCAAAGACAATACTTTTCCTTCTAACTAAAAACTGATCTATCAGAAAGATGATTGAAGACTAAATAGTTGAACAATTACAGAATAAGGTTTCACCGTGCTTTCCCCTCAAGAGCAGAAACATGAGTAATGCATAGTACTCCTTTTACTCTCCCTCAGGTTGCAGCTTGCCACCAACTTGGAGTTAGTTAGAAAAGGCCTGGTTGTTCTCCATGTGCAGTGCTCACTTCATTACTTCCAGAAGTAAGCCATTATGAGTTTGTTCAAACCAGATGCCTAGTGCATACTTGGGGCAAGCACGTTTGCCTCTGTCCCTAAGAATCTCTCCTGAGGATATTACAAAGGGCAAAAGGTGGTTACCTGGCTCTTTTCCTTCTCCCAGCCTTATTTTGGTCTACACGTTGTTGCATCTGAGAACCTTCATGTGTAGTGCCTGGTCTATATGCAAATAGACAGTGCTCTATTCAACAGCTTTTTTTCGTGCATGTCTCTTCCAGACCAGCAACATGAATTCTTGCCCTGTGTGTTTATTTGTAATAAAGCATTCACAAATACCCCGTACAAAAGCTGTGTTTACTAACTCATCAGAAGTGCTACAGTGCAAAACAGGTAGCCCCAAACAAGAAGGGAGACAAAGAATATTAGAATATTGCGTTCCACTTTCCTTTAAAATCACACTAATATTACGCCTGGAGAGCCCTTTTCTTCCTGGTATTGTTTTCACTGTGGCTTATGGGAGATTTGACATTGACATTCATAGGATCAGACTGTCATCTTTAATCCAACACCTTTCTCCTTAATCCGCTTGTTTACAAAAGAGAAACTTTTGCCAGTCAACCACTCCAGATAAGACAAAGGTAGTGAAGAGATGTAGGAGGGAAGAAAAATGAAGTTTCATGCTCAACTACCAGAATAGGAATTTAGTAACAGCAAAGAGAAGCAATTCTGCTCTCAGTAAAACACAGTCCTCTACACAGAAGCACGACACTAATTAACAACGATCAAGCTGGGATGTGCAGCACAAAAGATACAAGCAGCTTAGAAAGGCAAACACCTTCTCCCAGAAACCATTTACAGACTTTTAAAAGCATTGGAAAAAAAACTTTGAAGGCAGAGACTGGTCAGCAGTCCCAAATCAGTTTATTCTACAGTGATGATATATAATAATAGTAGATACTGTACAGCATTAAAAAAGGAGTAAGTGTGCCAGGCCAGGTCTGTCCCCACTGAAGGCCCACCTTGGATCTTGCACCAACAAGAAGGTACCTCCAGCACCCCAGCTGAAAGGAGCCACCAGAACTGTTACTGCTAAATCATCACGCCTGGCCAGAGGTATCCTGCCCATGCCAAAACACACATAAGTCTTCTCCTTAGCAGGAGCTTCTCTCTTAACACTTCCCACTGACTGTGGTGTTCTTGGGCAGTAAAGCCAAGATGCTGCACTTGAGCCCAAAAGACCTAACGAAACTCCTGGCTCATTGCCCTGTCCCACACAGGAGGAAAGAAAGGTGAAAATGCCCCACAGTGCCAGCCAACGGGCAGGGAATTCACTCACCATGACCCCTCCAGTGGCACAGGCTGGGCTGGGCTGGGCTGAGCCAGAGGGGAAAGCAGCACTGGCACAACCCGGGCACACGCCCGTCACTGCCCGTGCAGACACAGCTCCCATGAGCTCCATTTCCAAGGGGCAGCTCTCCTTTGTGCCCAGCTCCTGTTCCTTTGTGCCCAGCTCCTGTTCCTTTGTGCCCTCTTGCTGAGACAGCTGAATGTCTCGGACTGACTGAAAGGCTTCAGTGACACCGCAGCTGTAAAACCACAATGTAAGGAGCTCAGGAAAGCCCGAGGTTGGCAGTGTGCACGGCAAAGCAAAAGACTTAGAACCGGCTCGTTTTGCCAAAGGAATTAAGGACATTAGCAGTACAAGTGTGAAAAAGCCCTTCTGGAATTTCTAATGCACCACACAGACGTTTCCAACCCATCTGGGAGGATATCTGCAGTCCATATTTAGACTTCATTTGGAAATCATGCCTGTCCTTTCTTATAAAGCAAACCAAAGCTATACACCCACCCCGCTATTAAAATATGTGCTACATAGGCTGAGCTTTTATGCATTCTAATTTTCATTCCCACTGCTTCTCAATGACATGAATTAATGAATTCTGGACTTTATTGTAGTAACCAAGTAATATAATCTTGCCATTATGGTACTCTAGTATTGTTTAAAAAAAAGGAGTGCCAGAAAAAAAACGCAGGCCTAAGCATAAGCCAGGCTTGAGTCCTAATCCTGCCCTTGCAGCTCTGTAATGTGGTTTTGCATGAGGCTGGGGACTTCTGCATCTCATTTTCTGCATCAGAAAGATATGACTACTTACCTACTTGATGGAGTCAGAAATGCTTATGAATTTATAGTCCCATATGTCTTTTGCAAGTTCTTCAATGATCCTAGAGTTGAAAAGTAAATTTTTCCACTAGATCTCCTAACCACATGAGTATATTTTATTGCTAAGTTGAAGGTTTTCATTTCCAGATTCATCCAACTGTAAAATAACCATACATTTGGAAAAAATCAAAACAATATACTTAATTTGTTCACGGTCAGCTTTGGTTAAACCTTAGTGGATTATTCATAAAAGCCTAGAATTGGATGCTGCTATTACAGAGGGATAAGCAAAAGGCTATTGGAGACACAGTCTTTTGTATCCTAGACAAAGACAACAAACCTTTTGTCCATCAGAGCTGGCTCTTCTGATTCACTAATTTTAAATGACACAGTGACTCTCAGGAAAACATGGTCATTCTGCTCCAGAGGAAGGAGCTGCAGTGTGATAGGAAAGGACAAAAACCACTACTATCAAACCCCTCCTGGAAATGAAATGCTTGCTCCACAGCATGAGCATTAAAAAAAAATAACATCTACAGTTCTAACCCCACTGAAGCCAATGGTTAAACTTAACAGAGCTAGGCTTTTACTCAGCATGTTTGAATGAGTTATTAAATGAACTTTAGTTGTCCCTAAAAATAAATGTACTGTGTGGATCTAAGTGCAGCTGATGAATAAGAAACCTCAGGAATCTAGCAAATACAGTAGTTAGGGCTAAAACCAGAGACAGCACAGAAGGTTGCAGAAGAGAGTAGCTATTAGTGGCCATTTGAGCTTTATGTCAAATCTCAAGGTCTCTCGTGCCATCTACTGGCTTTTTTGTTTACTTACAATGGTTTCAACCTTTTTCCTCTAGGTTTATTTGTAGGTCTGATAAATTCCAGGTAGTTTTAGATAAATTCTAATCAAGGTTTGGGGTGTGGGTTTTTTCCCTCTAATCTCCACACTTGATTACTATGTGGGGTGTTTTTTTTTTCTGTAAGTATATTACAGTTTGGTACCTTTCTGAATACCATTTCACATTGTCCCCAGAGGAAAAAGACATTGCCTAAGACATTCTTATTTCTTTGTTGCTGGATAGGCAGTAATTACACCGCAAGCAGGACTGGAGGAACAGTTTACTAAGAAAATCCAAAGCTGTTTAAAAATAGTACTTACGGTTCATCCTCAATCAGTGTGAGAAGGTTGTCATTTTGGTACCTGAAAATGCTTAATGTACAAAAAAAAATCTGGTTGTCCCTTTTTTTTCCCTTGCAGTTCATTTAGCTGTAATTCCCAGGGAATATTTCTATGTCCAAATATTTTTAAATATGCTTTCAGATGGGATTTGGGAAGCAGAATTATCTATACAGATAGATCTGATCACAGGGCTTCCCTTCATTAGTAGATGTACAGGTGATGTTGTTGATGACAGGCAAGGTTGGAGTTCAGGCCCCAGAAGAAGTGTGAACATCCAAGACCTCTGGATTATTTTGGATGATTCCAATTGCCACCTGTATACTATGGGCAAAGTCAAAACCTTTACAGTAGCAGCTAACTGTGCATCTGATTATTCACAAATACTTGGGTCCTCTTACTGAAGAGCCACATTCTCCACCACCTTTGATGCATTTTATCTTTAGCTAAATTGTGAGTCCTTTGGAGCAAAATACTAGTTGGAGATTTGTACCATCAAACCCCAAGTCCTGCATAAACTCTGCAAGGTCACTATAACAAATACAGTGCTAAACTAGGGTGCTGAAATAATAATCCTCAGGCTTTTGCCACGTCTTTGTTTTGTCTCACTTGGAAAACAGATCACAGTTTCTTTTCATACTGAAGCTTCAGGGCATTCACATGACTCTTAAAATCTTCTTCTTGGTAATGATATTAATTTCAAAACAGAGTAAATGGTGACAAGCCATGAAATGTTGTGACTAGCTCCCCTCAAACCTATTTCCATTATTTTTTTACATTTTTTCTTCCATATAGCGTCTTAACTTTCACAAGTAGAAGTAACTCAACATCCCTTATTGACATTATATGAAACAATATTTAAATGCCTTGTGTAAAAGTGGTCATATCTGTCTCTTACATGGTTGAGAATTTATTCTAGCTAGAGCTGCTTTGATGCTTTGTTTTTTACCAGCTGAGAAAAAGGTGATTATAGCAAAAGAAACAGAGCCAAGAATTTGGGCTGAACAAGCTAACACGGTAGAATTCTACTTAGATTTCCTGCTTCTGTTGTCAAAACAAAACTATTAATATTCAAGATCTGTTCATGATTTGGGGGATGATATACAGATTAGATTCACTATGGGCATAAGAGATTAACACAGGCTCAGGCTGGGGCTGGAATTGGCAGACAAATGTTTGTCTCACCATGCCATTAACCTGTCTACATTATTGCAGGCTCAGTGCAGATACCTCAGGACCTCTGAATGTTGTTTCACCTTTGTGAAAAAACACCATTTCCTTTTGATCTACACCATGAGCCACAGTGCCCCCATTGTCTCTGGTATGACCACTTGCTGTATTACAAGACCTGACTTCCATGCCTCTGAAGTCAGAGTACAACGTTCCCCCCGGAGTGATGCACTGAATTCCATCTATTAAGGAGAGCTAAGCACTTAAGGTGTGACATAAGGTATCTTCCCCCTCCAGCCCAACAGCTGTCTAGACTATTCAATAGGAAATGCTGCAGAGGTCATCATACACACCCCATTTCACAGGGCCCTGGGTTCCCTGGGAACAGGTTTCCATACCTGAAACCACCTTCTAGGTTTTGACCATTCTGAAACACAGCTGGGGGTACAGTGGGCTGGGGACAGTCTTACATCTCAGGTGATTGTTCAACCCATTAAATCATTGTCAGAATATAGGCAGAGAACTGAATGAACATAATCACAGATGCTGTGCTTTTGTGGGGTTCACTGACACAGATTAAGGGGTGTAGAGGGAAGAGCAACTTGTGTGACATTTTTCATGTCTTACATGTGAGAAGGGGCTGAGCCCTGCAGATTTTCCAGCATTTTTGAGCAGAGGTAAGGCTGCCTTTTAGGATGCTGGAGAGCTTTACAGATGATAGACTTTGCTATTTAAAGGTGTAGAAGGGAGTATTAAGGATTTTAGTCTTGACTATAAGCACCTGCATTGTACCTAAGTCTTTTTCCTTTCCTCTGTGAAGCTGGGCATCAGTCTCTGCAACACTACAGCTTCACATTGGAAAACCCTGATGCAACCAAACTGAAACGCTCCAGAGGAATTAATTGGTGACCTTGCCTGACAAATCAAAATAAATCTGGCAGGCAGGTCCCCCCCTTTGCCAAGTCCTCAGCTCCCCAGCTGCAGCCATACGGATAACACCGCTCCCTGGGCCGGGTAAGGTTGCCAGCTCCGAGTCCAGCAACCAGCCAACTCCCCAGCGCTGCCTCCTGCCTTCGGCTTGGCTCTGCAGGCTCCTGAGCGTGCCCAGGGCCAGCTGGTTAGCACCAGGCAGACAGGGAACCTGGCACTGCCCCCACCCTTCGGCCAGCTGGTGCATCGACAAAATGGATTGCTCCACTCATGAGAAACGCTGGGATGCCGACACCCCCTCCTGCACGGAGCCAGGCACGATGTGACAGCCCCGAACTTCCCTGGGACAGCCCCAAACTTCCCTGGGACAGCCCCAAACTTCCCTGGGACGTGGATTCTTCCTGCGGCACCTGCAGGCTGCTCTCTGCCTCACCTTCTTCGCTCGGCCAGGGGACACCCACAGGAGCTTTTCAGGGGCACTGTGACCAAGTTACTTCATTTATATTGCTGAAAGGACCTGAAGCTCAAAGCATTAACTTTTTGTGCATCATTTGGTATTCCATTCCAGCTTTCCCTCAGTGAGTAGGCACAGACCAGCTGAATTAAAGGTCACAGTTTAGGTTATAGGCACAGGCAAAGCTCTGTGCTTTGTGCTCAACCAAATCTGCAGCTTTACATCAACAAACACCTAGAGAGAGAACCCTGGCCTGACCAAGCAGAGTCATAGCTCAGACTGTAGTAGTGCTTTATATCGTGTCAATATAAATATAATTAAGAAGGATTTCTCATTTTGTTCGAAGCTTCTACCACCAACTCTAAGGGCAAATCCTTTATAGTACGAACATTTGAATGTCACCTTCACTCACCTGCTGCACATTTTCAACATGGTACTGAACAGTGCTTGAAATGTGTAAGGTTTTGCTCCTCCTGAACTTGTTCCTCCTTTAAAAGTCTCGTTTTAAAGGTGTTTTTTTAATGATTTACATATGCAACTGATTTGTTTCGAGCTTAGATGATCAGGACTCTATGCCTGAATGGCCCCACAATAGCAATATAAATATTTTCTGTAATTGTGTCCACCCCTTCACCACTGTTCCAGTCATCAAGTCCCCTTTTAACTGCAGCTCCATATGGAGCAGAAGAGACAAGCAGTGCCTCAACAGCTTACATTTGCATAACCTCTGTGCTGCAGACAGTGTGAGATTTTCACAACTGCTAGCTGGGAATGTATTTGTTTAGCCAAGCTGCCAAAACTCATATTTTAGCTTGGGAAGTCCTTCATCCACTGCACTTCCCTGTGCCACAAGCACTTCATCCTAAGGCAATCAAGATGGTAATAAATAGTTCCTTTTAAAAACCAATAGCCCCAAGTCATGTGTGTTTGGAGTACAGATGAAGTGGGATCACCCAAAGTCAGCCCCCTCAGGAAGATACCTGGTAATTTCCACATTACATCATTCTTGAGTTTCATCCTTTTCCTCAATAGTTGCACAAACAGCACGGAAAATATTGAACCTTGTTGTTTTCCTCCACGTCAACATGAACTCTGGAAAAAAAAGAAAAACAAGTTTCTTCTGCCACAAAAATGCTGATAGATCGTATGAGAAATAAAATACATGGCATAGTCTGCCTTACTTTTCTAATGACTCAAGTCTGAAAGCTGCAATAATTTTTCTGAATGACAGACTGAGAGGTTTTCTTGCCTGGTGATCACACAGCAATTTCACAGCTACTGGGTTTCATTACCCCCTTCCCTCCCCAAAAGATTTCCTTCATATGAAAAGACCTTTCCTACTTTAAGTTCTTCTCTTTGCCTGAATTCTTCATTATGCTATTTGTAGGGCTTATTTTTCCCTTGTTAGGCAGTAAGCAGGGTTGTCATGAAAGCACTACATAATCAAGTGTGTCTCAACCAGCTGAACAGATTCCCACAGCAAACCCCCAGGAAACCCAACTGCAGCCCCCCCTGCTCTTACCAGCTGCTGCTGTGCTTGTCTTCCAGATAAGAGACTTGGTGATCTCTTCTATGGCCTTGCTCTTGAGGGAATGGAGCAGCAGGAAAGCAGGTTTACTCACACTTCACCCTGACTTCCAGGTGAGGGGAAGCCTTCCCTGTGCAGTTATATGCTCGCAGTAGAGGCTGATAAATAAACCAAACCATAAATCAAACAACAGAATTAAATAAAATCCATTAGTGGTGTTTTCTGCAGAGGCCCCTTGGCTGGCTCCTGGGGGCCCATCAGCTGCAAACTCGCTGCCACTAGAGGGCAAACGTGACCAAGCCATTTAACAAAATTAATCCCTCTGCATTAATACATAATCAGGTTTAATTATGGCTAATTTTGTGAGAGGAAGCCTCTTTGTCTAACTGCAACTTCAGAAAAGATACAGTAATGGCATCTTCTACCAGAGACGTTGATGTCAGACACACTAAAAATATTCACAGTTGGAGCTCTGCCAAAGCACATTGCCACTTCATTACACATGTCCCTAAAAACTTTATAACTGAGTATGTCAAATGCTCTTCTCAAAAATTCAAGTAAAAACATGGTATCTGTATTGATGTTACTCAAACCAATACCGATGAAAACAAATTAGACATTTTTCACCTTGTGGAAAAGAATTATTTTGAAAAAAATACATTCACAGGAACCAGTCAGAAGGTTTCCAGAAAACTGTTGAGATCCTGCTCTAGGTGTCTGCTATTAAGGGAGGAGGTGATACAATGAGACATCTAGACTGACTCCCTCTAAAAGGCACTTGCCTGGCTTTCATCTCCTTCTGAATGAGCACATAGGCAGCTCAAGTCTCACTCAATAACTCTTCATAATGGCTTCAGGGTCTGTATGAGGAGTTAGTCATTATCACATAATATGGGCATTTAGCTATTCAACTATTCAAGATACAGAGGGTAGTTTCCAGTGTAACAAAGTGAAAGGAAGAAAGTAAGGAGCGCTGTAACTGAAGATGTAATTTAAACTGTGAGGACGAAACAGTATTTGTTTGATAATTTCTTGAAAGATTTGAGCAGGTGATTTTCCTAATGGAAAGAAATTATGGGTTTAGAAAGATCCTGCAGTCGTACAAGCCTGCAGAATTGGTATCAAAGTTCAGAAGCTGGTGAGTTTGTTCTCCCTTTAATGTAAGCAAGGCAATATTTTTCTATAAAGGGAGGTCCAGCTTCCTAACTGCAATGAGATGCAGTCTCTGGAGCTGCATTTGCCTCTGGTATCAGGAAGTGTGACGCCCCAGCATCAGGATTTTACAAAGATTAGCCCAGCAAGCACATAAAATGTCAAAAGCTACAGGAAATTTTCAGCATTTTCCTTCAGCTCCTCAGAAGGAAAGTTGTCAAAGTAGCTGTCTGCTAAACATATCATCTGACTCACTATAGAAAGAAGGATGTCAACACTGCATGTCAAATCCAACACTGAGATATATTTTTTAATGGGCAGGATCTGACTTAGACAGATCCCAAATCTCTCTGCAATTACCTACATCTGTAAGAAAGGCACAAAAGGATTTATCTTAAAGAGCTCTCAAACTGTTTTCCAGCCTTGTTTTTTGTGACAGAAGCAAAGTAAAAATCTTGGGAAAATATTTCCAGAGGCATTGTTTGAGGAGACTGTAAGTGTTAGTTGCTTCCACGCCTTCACACCAGCGACAGTGCCACTTGGGTGCAGTTTGGACAATGACATTTGCTCTCAACCTTTCCTAGGGGTCTGGTGACCCTTCTCACATGAGGTCCAGCCCTCTGTCAGCACTCAGACACCACGACACACAGCAGCTCTCAGGACAGGCTCCTCTCATCTGCTACTACAGCCTATTACCTTCAGAGAAAGTGTTTGGGATAATGCAATGTGAAGTACAGCAGTATCATCCTTTTTTTGTGTGTCTGTCATCTTTACACCTACACAAGGTATGTACAGAGCCCTGGTGTGCCTTTTTACAAAAATTTCATGAATGTCCAAAGAGGAGGAAAAAAAAAATAGGAGACCCAAGCCTTTATGATTCAAGCAAATTTTTTTGCCTTTGCAACTATTCTCTGCTGGGTTAGATTCACCAAACATTCAAAAATGTGCTTTGGTGGCCCAGGGAAGTAAAATTCTGGACTGTTTTCACAAGTACTCCCTGTGGAATCTTACATGGAACACTGAGGAACTGCTCCCAGTAAAGCCAGCAGAGTGAAAGGGTTAGGGAACAAGACTTAGTGTTGTGCTTAGCCAGCACAGCTCACTTCTTTTCTCCTTCTTTCCCTAATTAGACATGAAAATCAAAAATAAAAAAAAATAACAGAGGAGGTTTTGTAGAAGGTGATTGTCTGAAAACGTATGAACAAGATTTTCTTCCTTCTAGGGGAATCCTCAGCTGGGTGGGTAAACCCCTGCCCTTCTGGACTGGGCTGGATGCAGCAAGTCATGCTGGCCCTTACTTTTCCTAAGCTTCTTTTCTCCTTCTCTGCTATCATCAGACAATTTATTCTTTAAGGAATATTTACAATTTCAGCATATCCTGATTTTTTTAGAAGGGAAAAAAGACTTTGAAGCGTCACATGCCTTATGGCTTCAGAGTATGGTGGGACAAAAGGATGGCAGAAATGGAGTACAACTGCATTCTGCTTCTCAGCTGATGTGCTTGGGTACATGGCCTGAGCACCTTCCTCAAGAAAAGGGAATGTTTTCCTCATTCTACAGGAAGGGATAATCTGGTGCCAAACAAATGGGCAACCTTCTAGGAACTGCTCCCCAAGCAGCCTCCCTGCAATTGCTTCTGGTTGAAGACCGCACAAGGATTCAGTTTTTCACAAAGGCATTAGGTAGAAAAGCTTTAATTATTAAAAGACTGTGAATTAAGCAGACACTGTGCTGCACCTACAGTGCCTTGGTGAGAAGGCGCTCTGTAAACAGAATTATTATTTCATCAGCACAGTAGACTCCTCACTTAATGGCTCACTAACTGGGCCAGAGATGAGATTCGATGTGAAGAAATCAATGACTCAAAGCAAGAGACTCAGCAAATATGAAACACCTAGTGCTTAGCTCTTAGGATTGCATATTGTCTCCTGTGGAAGTGACTCGTATCATGCAGGGAGAAAATAACACTCCTGCTGCTGCGTCCAGCTGTATCCATAGGAGATAAGACTGAACTGGTGCTTGCCAGCACTAGAGTCCCATACTTTAGGGGGGCTTTATTTGCTTTTTGGTGTTCTCCTTCTGTGCTATATCTTCTAAATTAATAAGCATTGCTACTTCACGTTTCCAAAATGGTCTTACCGGTATCTTTTTTTTCTTTTTGTAATTCACGACACGAAAGTCAGTATTTCTCAGTAATGGTAGCCTTGTTTTGGTGTCCACCAGATGTACCCATCAATCAGAATGACTCTGCTGTACCGCAGAGCAGGAGCACCAAAGGGCATCCTGCAAAATTAAATGGGGAGAATAATGGAGTCCTTCACAATTCCTCTCTGTTCTAACCATTATAACAACTCAGGAGAGCAGAGAAGATATTTTCAACATGTGGCTATAGGTGCATGACTCTTCTTCAGACAGCTGGCTAGAGGGTAAATGGCAAGAGCAATAAGTATCTATCTCTCCTCCCTGGGAGTGAACATGATTCATGGATGAAGAATACTTTATTTTCCTACTCACCAGCATGCTGAGGCTTTACTGTGAAATTACTTCTTAAGTTTTCCCCTTCTCTTCAGTGCTGATTTAGGGATATAAAACTCACCACACTGGCTCACTTTTTACTGAAGTGATTTCAGCTTCGCTTCCAGATTCTCAGGGAAAATCTCAGCTTTACATTCATCAGCTCCTAATGAAAAACAGCGAATCCGACCCTGCAAAGAAAGGTTCTGGTGCAGTCAGGAGTGTCTGTGGAAAGAGGGAGAGGTGAGTTAAATTGCAGAGGAAATCCTTCATTAATAGTGCCAAAGGACTGTACAAAACCTAACTAATTCTCTGAACGAAAGAAGGATTAATATCCCATTTTATGGGGAGGAAAGTGAGATAACAGAGCAAACACCCAGGAAAATTAACAGACCGGATCGCTGCAGCTTCAGTTCCACATCCATTCCCACGGATGGAGAGCCAAGTGCGGGCAGAATCTCTTCTGTTGGAATGGTAGTTTGTTTATTTGTTGCAATAGAAGGAACAGCCCAGCAAAATTTCACACAAGCAATTTTCCTCAGAATATCCCATCATTTCTCATTTGGATTTTTTTCCTCTCAACCATGCATCTTTACCAAACAGGACAGTCAACAGTTAACGTGACAGAGAACAATTACAAATTGCACAGAACTGTGTGGAAACCAGACTGACACCTCTCATGTGCTTTTGAAGGTGATCTGTCTTTCTGACACACCTTTCTGGCTGCTTTTTGTAGGGTGGGATAATGCAGCACAGAAACACAGCTTTGAAAAATGGCAGCTTACAGTGCCTTCCTCGAAAAAAGCAATAACCTTTTCCTACATGTAATTGCACTAAATTCACCAAGAGCACATAATGGACAGGAATACAAAATGAATCACAGCATTTCTATATGAAACAGCTGTTCCATGAACTGGCCATGATGATTTTTGACTATACGACTGCATCTGTAGTTTGGAAACAATTAGCCAGAAGCAATTATTTATCTTGGGTTGTCACACTTGTTTTATCAGCTCTTTAGGGGGTTCTCTTGTAATCATAGAACTTGCAGAGCTGAAAAAGCAGGATTTTCCTACTCCAGTTGGACCAAGAAATAAAACGCAAATCAATGACAGCATGTTTAAATAAAATTTGTGCGATCCAATTTCATCCATCATTCTCTTCCTTTCCTTGTTAAGACAAAAACACTACATTCTCTCAAAGACTCAGGAGATCTCAAAATATATTTAGTAGCCACACCAGTATACTGGAATCAGGAGAATGCAAATAAATCCCATTCTTCATTGCCTCATACTTTCCACTCCTCTAATTTGCAGTGGTAAATTTGAAATCCGAATAGTCTCATTTTTCAGAAAGCTCTGAGCACTCCCGGGTGCCTTTTGCAGCCACTGGGACGTGCAGCTGTGACATCCAACACCTATGCAAATCTGGGCCGAGTTATCTGCAGTGACACAACTAATGCAGCTGAGAAAAAGAGTTGCTTTGCCATCTCACCAGGGAATGAAATCTCTGTAGTGAGCTGCTGGCTCTGTTAGAGGTAACTCCACCACATTACAATAATGTAAGCAGCCTTAGGAGCAGGCTAAAAGTTATTAGGAAGTTGATTTTCAGAGCATATCAGGAGAGGATATATGGCACCGTTGTGCATTCAGGAAATCATGTTCAGGTTTTATAAACCACAAATGCAAATAAGGCCTGGCAATCCTTATACTAGGAACACATAAATAGATTTAGCATGTGCAAACCATTGTGTAGCTCAACTGGAGAATTAATACCATCCAGGAACAGATATGCCAGAGGAGTAAGAAGTTTCTCAGTGCCCAGGACAGTCATATCAGGCTTTCTAATTTCACATGGCTGAAACGAGAACCAAGACACAAATGTTGTTGACATTAGACATCATTTTGCAGGACATCCTGAGCAGTTAGCCAAGTGCAGCATGGCTGCACAAAAGAACTTGCTGTCACTTGTTATTAAGTTATCTGGCTGCTTAGGTATGGACCACAGCCTCTGGACAGTTGCTCTGAGTGCTCAGTTTGCAAGCAATAAGCATCATTTTTCGGGGAAACTAGTAAGAGTGAGACTGCTCAAGTATGTATTAAAAGGCTGTTTCCTTTCAGAGCTGAATTCAAATTTGGGCTCACGCAGTTCTTTCAAAATTAACTCATTTGTTTTATCTATAACCTTTTTTCACCTTCTTTTTTTTTAAGAAGCATTTTTTGAACATGTAAGCAGACTAGGGATCTGATCATGTTTTCCCTGCTGACATATTTACCAGTCTCCTGTGCTGAATCCTGATTCACTGGGTGCTGCCCCCACTGCCAGGCTTGTGCCCCTAAACGGTGCCAAGCACTGCTCCTGCTCTCACTGTGCTCCTGCTCTCTGGGCACAAATCCTGTTACAGGAAAGGGGCTCTGGGTGCAGCTGCCATAGGTGCACAGGACAGGCAAAGAGCTGAAGTGCACCTCATCCTGAATGCTGAACACGAATACTCTGCCTCACAGCTCGGGGGGTAATGAAAACTGAAGACACAAAGGGATTTTGCACTAGATTTCTGAAAAATCCAAGCTGAGCTGACAATCTAAGCACTTCTCTGTCAACAAAGGCTGCTTGGGATTTACAAACTAGCTGTCCCTCCTGAAGAGTCTGATTTATTTGGTATGCTTTGAGCAGTCTTAATGTATGCCAAGTCTTTATTCACAGACATGGCCTTTTGCATAATACCCGAGTAGAGTATTTGCTCAGGAAGTGGTAGACCTGAATTCCAGGCTTTTCCCTGCAGAGGAGGGCTGAAAGCCCGGCTTCCACCTCCTGTGGGAAAATGCAGAGCCCACAAAGAAGCACAAACCTGGATCCGATGGAAGAGACCTGGGACCCGGATTCTGCTCCCTGGGATGTTCGAACATCTAACATTAGATGGCATCTGGATTAAAAAACAAATACAAGCCAGAAATAATCAAGGACACAGAGCTGGGACCAGGAATACATCAGTCTTGGCCAAGCTCCATAATCACTAGGTTAGATAATGATGCCAGTCCTCTTGGCAGATCTTATTTGCAACGTGCTAGTGCAATTATATTGCTTCAGTTCTGCAGCAGCTTGAATGTCTCTGCACTGCCCCTCCATGGCACAGTGCAGTCACACTTTCTTCTCTTTTCCTGAATTAGTTTGGTACGAGCTACCTTTCCATTCCCTGGGTCAGAGACAAGTTATCCGTAATCGTAACATTAATGTAACTACTACTGCTTCACTATTATTATACATTTCTAAATTGGGACTGTACATATCCTTGTATCCATGGCATTGCCTGCACCTGGAACAGGAATCTTCCCCATTTAATTCCAAAGATGTTCCATGATTACAACAGTCAACCATTCAATTGGGGTATCATCCCCTGTTTCAAATAATATTTAAATAGGTTGCACCTAAAGAAGAGCAAAATCGAGAATCTCCTATCCAAGAAAAATAACAGAGTATTTTAGAATAAATATCCTCAAGATTTTAGAGTAAAGATGATTTGACAAGGAATAGTATGTTATAATTCATCTGCCCTTGTCTTTGTTAACACATCTTACCCTCCCTACAGTGGGGATGAGATTTTCTGGAGAGCAGCCCAAGATCAGGGAGCATGGAAGAGACACTGCTTCATTCCTCCTCCATGGATGGAGCTTTTGCTGTACAAAGCTTTCTGCCCTTTCTGCCTAGTGCCCAAAGTGCCTGTGTGATGGAAAGGACATTATTTCCCCTGGCCTGAAGTGGCTCTGAGCTTTCAAGAATCCCACACCAGCTTTCAAGAATCCCACCCCTGACTCTACTGATCCTATGGGGTATCAGGACACCCAAGAGTTAAATACCTTTACTGCAGGCATAAAACATCTTCCATCCCCTCAGAGAATGAGCCCTCAGCTCCTCTCTGTGCAATATCCCATCTAGCTGAAGCACTTCGGGCATAGGTGCACTCAGACCTGCAAGGCACTTGGATTTCACAGGCGTGCACAAGTACCTAAAATTCAAGTATCAAAGACACCTAGATAACCTCCTAGGAGAACATGAGTCCACTTTAGTCAGTTCTCAAGACAAGCCACTTGCCCAACCACAGTCACAAGTGGTTGTTGCAGGGTCTGACTGCCACACAAGTTATCTCAGTGTCAGACACTTGCAAAGAGCCAGGAGTTACAGCAGTGCAACACTAAAAGTGGGTCACCAGAGTTTTTTGACATTAGCCTGCCTTTGACTCACAGCCCAAAAGATTTAGATCATTTCCAAGGAAGTCTGCCACACTGAATGTGCAGTTTTTAAAACTTGATGTTAAGGCTGGGCTATTATTGTGCAGCATGTGCTGCTTGCACAGCAAGATGAGAGACTCGTTTCCAGAATGAGGGTCAAATTTATAAACCTGCACACAGTGCATTGTCTCTTACTCTAATAGGATTTTTTCCTTCACACCCTTTCCTGTTAAATGCAAAGTGAAATTCCATTTCATCTTTAGTAAGCCTTTCAGCTGGAATATAATTTTGACTAATAAAACCTCCATAAACACCGTCACTTTTATTATCTGTGACTGCAACAGTCACACCTTGATAACAACACTTGGCATGACTGGCAGCAGCAAGGTAACCATGGACACTGCTCTTATTAAGAAGAGATAAAAAATTGCATTTCAGTAATTTAGAAATACTTCTTTTCTCTTCAAAGGGAAAGTGGAAAAAAATCATTTACAGATATATTCCCATGTCAGATACCTTGCCTATTATTAATAGCATTAATATTGTTATAGTTTTAAATGTGGTGCTTGGAAACACCAGCCTAAGGTCAGGGCTACTGAGGTCAGACAGAAAGGATGGTCCTTGTCGTTCAAGAGCTGGAACAAACAAGACAAACGAGTAGAAGAAAATTGGGTTTATTTCCATTTTTAAGATAAAGGGAAAGAAGCACAAGAAGACAGATCTTTAACTAGTCTCATGGACTTTGTCACCTCTGAAAATACTTCTTCTGTATCCATTAAGCATAACAAAGGCATCAAAAAGCAGTGGACTAGTCAGTCCTGCACAAGTAAAATCATATCCATGTCCTCACTAATCTTTCGCATTACTTATAAACTTTTTATAGTCGTATTTTAAATAACAGTTTCTATAAAAACTGATCACAGAGCAGACTGTTGTGTTGACATTTTTATGGTCTACAAAAACATCTCAAGTTCTGGAATTTCAGCAAACTGCAGCCCTTAGAGAGCACATTAATTTTATCTGTGCATTTTCCTAGCCAACTCGTCTTTTCCTCTTCGTGCATGGGTGTCAAAAACGGGTATTTGGGTTGACCCAACTCAAACCAGCTGTTGGTTTTCTTGTTTGAATTATTTTTCTATCACACACTGCTTTTGCCCTTTGCCCTTCTCCATACTGACAGCTTTGCCAGAATAAATCTTTGCTGTTCAGCCAGATGCAAAAACAACCCACAAACATGGTTATTGTCCTTTTTTGGCTAGGTATGTGTAGCCCAGACTGCAAAGTCCTGACTGGTGTGTCAGGCTGTTTTCACATCTCTTATTCTGTATTCCAAAAGGTGTCTCTGAATCATTAGGTCATCTACCTGTAAATAAGCCAAATTTTCATAATGATGCTAAAAAATAAATCTTCGTGTGGCAGGATGCATACACTTTGCCTCAAATATGTACAACGTCACCTCCTCTCAGTCCCAGACAATTTAAAAGATACTTTCCAAGATTTCCTGAGCAATCTAAATCCGGGTAGAATAAATATGATACAAAAGATACAAAAGGCAATAAGCCTGTATTTCATGGTAGGCCATGAAGTGCTCCCTAACACTGGTTGTTTTGAAATTACTTCTGTCGAGGTGGCGAGCAAGTGTCTGTGCTCTCACCTGGAAACAAAGACCGAATTATTGTCTCTGATGTCGGGGGAATGTTTTAATTTCTTGTGTTACTGTCACTTGAAAGTGGGTCCCCCAGGCTGCAGATGGAGAGAGAGGGCTGGGGTTACATTCCCCACGGAGTTATGTGCCTGAACTCTATCTCAAACTCATCACTGGGGGTCTCACAGATGACTTCATAAATACCAAGAGTTGGGTTCAGCTGTTCAGTGATAGATCTCATTGTGTGTTTCTTGAACATATTCTGTATAAGGGCTATTTCTTTGGAAAATTAGGTTTCTTCACACAATATTTGCTTCTAAAGGAGGGTCTTTTTCCACTCTGTACAAACTGGGATATATCAGGTTCATTATGTCCCATCCCTTCTTAAAACTACTACTGGAGAAAGAATGGGATTTTCACTAAGATTTTAGCTGATCAGAGAATGGGATGTAGAAAAACCCTCCCTGAGATGGCTGAAAATGTCAAACATTCCCTATGGTCACTAAGTTTCAATAGGGAAATGAAAACACCAGAAGCTTGAAGAGGCAGAAAATCACAGAATGAAGAAGAGATTCCCAAAATGAGATGGCTTTCACTGTTACTGGTTGCACAGAAAGAAGATACATTAACCTGCTTCATCAGCTTGGTAGCTGGGTGACAGTGTGTTTACATCCAGCCCAGTCTAGACAGGTAACATGATAAACGTTCTAGAGGGCTACACCTTGTTTCAGTAGCTCAAACCTAGTCAAAATCCACCTTCACAGTATGTTTAGGCTTCAGAAGCATGAGAGGGTGACTGAATGTTTGCACTGACTTTTTCTGGCACGATGCTATTGCATAGCTGGGTCTTTTCTGAATAGAGATCAATATTATTTGTACGGTCATTTTATAATAAACTATGCACCATGGCAAATCTTCTCAGGTTGTATAAGAAAATATTAAATTACATTATTTAAGAACACGTGGTGTTAAGTAACACCTGGTTTCTTCTCAGCAACACTGCTAAATATATATAGAACACAGTTCTTTACATGTTCATTAACACCTCACTCACAAGTAAGTAGCTGTGTAAGCACAGGTAGCAAAGTACTAACACCTCAAAAGTCAAGAGACCCTCAGGAGGATGGAGAGAGAAGCCCCATCCATTCAGACCCCATCTCTCCCACCAGAGGGGACAGCACATGGACAACAGCAGACCAGCAAATGGGCCAACTAAAGCCTGAGGTGGGGTTCAAGCTGCTCACAGCTCTTGGTGCTACAGTTCTGTGCTCACCAACAAATACCTTCTTGTCCTTGTCCTCTGCCGGTGCTTTGTTCCCATAAAACAACTCTCGCTGCAACAGGGCTCAGAGAGCAGAGATCACACTCCTTTGTCCTCCCAAACTAATGTTCAAAGTGAGAAATAACAGGAAAGCTAGAAGTAAAAACAATTCACGCAAATGCATGAATTCTCTGCAGTTCAATGCCACAGGACATCAAACCAAAATACTGCAGATAGTCCCGCTGCTTACACAGTGTACAAGCAAAAACTCATCATAATTCAGGCCATACAAAGTAAAATCTACGGGACAAGAAAATCAGCTTCCTTCATCTCCCCCAGTGTGGTGGCAGGCACAGAGCTCGGCACACAGATGCTGCTCACCCCAAAACCCACTGCAGGGGTCACCTTCCCGGGATGTCACCACGCCTGTGGTTTGGACAGGCACAGAAGTTCCTGCTGCTGTGACCCACAGCTCTCCAAAGACACGCCGTTGATATAAATCACAAAGCAAAAATGCTCGTTCCTAAAAATTTGCTTTCGTTTCCACCGTGTTCCATTCAAGTGTTTTACCAGCACGCTGAGGATTGTGCTGTGCATCTCTAATGCTTTTTTACTTTTTTGGTGCATGTCTTTTACCCAAAATACATGAAAGTTACACTGCCAGTAATAGATTATCAACCGCTGAGGCAATTAACAGTTTAAGCAAAAAATAGAATCTTTTTTTTAAGTTATTAATCCACACATATGTAACATTAGAAAGAATAACATCATATATATCACATGATACTTAGAGCTTCACTTTTTTGATTCTTATTAATTAAAAAAAAACCCTACATTAAAAATGGGGAAAATAACGACATTAAAATATCTTTATTGTCTTCAAGGCACTGTAATTTTTAGATCATGTTATTCTCCTAAACTTTAGGTCGTGCTAAGTTTTTTCTCTCTACTTCCATATTTTTCTCCTCAGCTACAGATCATGCATTTCCCCCATCTTTTGCTTCTACTTCAAGTTTGATTTTTCCTAGGGACGGGTTTGTTCAGCAGCAAGCAGGCAGTCATTTTAGCTTCTTTATTCCCATTATCCCCCATTCTCTTCTGTGGATTTAAAGGATACACCTAAGGTGAGTTGAGACACTATTCATAAGATCTTTCTGTCCACCCCCACCCCAATAACAATAATCAGAGACAAGGTGTCCTTGTTCTTTCCTTGCTACCAGAACATTCAGGATTGACAACTCTATACCGAGATGCTCAGTTAATCATACATGTTCTGCTGGAAATTATTACCTTTATTGCAAAGCTGTGTATAGATGGAATTAACTGCTCATCTTTGCAATAAAGAATGTGCTCTTCTGTAAAATAATTACTCCATTATCAGGTCTGCTTTAAGTATTGTGAAGTTGCTAGTCATTTTTTCCCATTCTGTGAGGTTTATAAAGAGAACTTGAATTTCCAAAGTACAGGATTTAAGACCATCAATTATTTCCCTTGTGGATCCCTCCCTTTCCAAAAGAAAATAATCCCTTCTGAAGGAGGTGTCATTCTTATGACAACAGAAGGATTGCAATATCACACTTTCAATGAGAATGTTAGACCTGATTCAAAGTCCAAAAATTTGAAGTACATGAAAAGTATCCTATTAACATCAGCGAGCTGCACTTCAGCTCTACTGAACAAAAGCTTCCCCTCACTTAAAGTCCTGCTGATAGCTGTCAGGTCCTTGAAAGTTTTGACATCCTGGTTCCAGTTACATCAGCTCCCACAGTAAGATTTATGCAGGGTTTCTGCTCATCTTCACTGGTTAGGTCTATTCAAGCCCTCCTTCCTTACTTCAGAAACAAAAGAAAAAAAAGCTTAACTTTTAAGAGTGTGGTAAAATGACAAGGATTATAAGGATGGTGCCACCAGTAATACCCAAACAAAGTCATAGCCCTTTTAAGATACATAGATTTTTTTAAAACCACAGACTTTCCCTCATGCCTTGCAATCCACGTGATACTAAAACTTGAAAGAAATTACCATTGTATAATTACCATTTCCTGCAAAAAAAACCCACCACTGAAATAACTTACAATTCTGAGTGTTAGATGTAGCTGAGCTCATTTACGCCTTCAGAAACATCAGGAAGTTGTTTTTTTTTATTCAATGAACACTCTTGAGAACTGATGGGCTAAACACAGCTTCCCTGCCAGGTGTACTCTTTTGTGAAATAAAGCATCACAGGAGCATGTCAAGAAAAAACAAAATTAAGACGCTTACGAGTGCCGAGTGCAGACAGAAGAGAAATAAATGCTTTGGGACAAGGACACAAAACAGGAAATCCAGCCAGGAAAATGACAGTTAGGTAACAGGCCGTACAAATAAGGCAGATAAAGGAAAGAAAATAACATATGTACATTGTCAGGGAAGGTGTCAGATATCCAATCCCCCACAATCCAACCACTTCCATTCTTTTGCATCCAGAACCATTATTGAAAAATTGTTTCATTTAGAAATGGAAGCTAAAACGGAAATCATGCTGAAAACAGAACTGCATTGGAAATCGTCCCAGTCCAACTGAGTACTGAATATCTATCCCCTAGAGGAGAAAAAAGGCCTCAATCAAGGCTAGTCCCAAAACCACAAACTTTCAACCCTCTCTGCTCAAAGCAATAACTCAACCCACATTAACCAAAGCTGAAATATTTTCTCTGCCTGTACCCAGAAAGAAGAATCACGGTAAGAGATACCCGGCACTTTCCACAGAGGGTTGATTTTTGGTTCACTGTGATCCATAAGTTACAGTGCCCCAGGCTTCCCCCCACCACAGCAGGCAGGGCCAGGACAAAACCAGCTGAAGCCAGAAAAGCCAAGCTGCAAAAGCAGCAGCAGCTGCAGCACTAAACCCCCCACTCCCACTGCCCAGCCAGCCCCACTGACCTCACCAGCGCGGGGCTGAGCCCACGTGGTCACACCTCGACCACCTCCAGCTCCCGTGGTCCTGGTGCTGCAGAGAGGGAGCAGCAACAAGGCTGGGGAAGGGACTGGAGCACAAGTGCTGTGAGGAGAGGCTGAGGGAGCTGGGGCTGTTCAGCCTGGAGAAGAGGAGGCTCAGGGGAGACCTCCTCACTCTCTGCAACTCCCTGACAGGAGGGGGGAGCCAGGGGGGGGTTGGTCTCTTTTCCCAGGCAATGATCAGCAAGACAAGAGGGCTGGGTCTGCAGCTGTGCCAGGGGAGGTTTAGGTTGGAGATTAGAAAGAATTTCTTTGCAGAGAGGGTGCTCAGCCATTGGAATGGGCTGCCCAGGGAAGTGGGGGATTCTCCATCCCTGGAGGTGTTTAAGGTGAGACTGGATGTGGCATCAGTGCCATGGGCTGGGAACCACGGCGGGGTTGGATCAAGGGTTGGACTTGATGATCTCAGAGATCCCTTCCAACCCAGCTGATTCTATGATTCTATGTTGGGATGACATTGCAGCCAGCAAGGAACACACCCATGCTTTGGAGCAAGGGGTCTTTCTGGACACGTTGGCCACGGCGTTTTCTGGAGAGTCACCATCACTTTGAAGGACACGCCGTTACCTGATCCCAGGTGGATGCCTCCTGCTCCTCCAGCTCATTAATGCCAATCTCCTGTACAATAAATAATCCTGGTAGCTGGTCTTCTCTGGACTCTCCTGGATGATTTATGCCACCAGCTTGCAATAAGTCATGCTGAAGTTTCTCTGACCTAGATTCACTCCAACGTTGTAACTAGTTTGGTGACTTCTTTCCAGTCTTTCAAATCCATTATTCAGCAAGCAGGTGCTGATGATGCACTTTCAGCCAGGTTGCTTTCATCTTTCATTTTATTAAATGCAAATTGGATTTGAAAATGAAGGCGGACACTGCCTGTAATCATACTGGCAGGTAACAGTGTTACTCAGCTGTCAACAGAATTCAGCCTAAATAGATCATGGCACAAGAAAGAAATTGTATCAATGACTTTGCTTTGCTTGTATTTAAATATTACATCAAACCCATACTGTCACAGGGGACAAAAAAGCGAGCACAAGTTGCAAACATAGCACTCATTCTATATCCTTCCTCTTTTCCCTTCCTCTTGCTCCTTAGCTAATCCAAGGGAAGTTATTACAGCATGAAATCTGTGCATTGTTTGCCAAAAAGGTGGCAGGATGATAATAAACCAGACAGCACCAATGCCATGGGATCCCACTTTATATTACTGGTTTAGATAAACTAATTAATTAAAATGTTAAAAGCATGCTTTATACATAGATACTTCTCAGTTCCTGAGAGCTAAAAGTAAATCAATATAAACCACTAGGTACAGACATACATTGTTGATACTGATTTGCTTGTCTGTATGTTATTTGTAATAAATAACACTACAGTCTGCTTTTGTAAAAGTAACTATTAATAATTAATCAATTCCAATAACCATTTCTGAACTACATCCTTACGTAAAATACAAGCCAGCTGTGGCACAATCAAAAATATCAGTGAGTATTAACCAGATTTCAGCAATTAATTTGATGAGGCCTCATTCATGCATTGGACAGCGTTAATTTTTCTTACCTTTGCTAACATTTTAATACTAAGGAACAATGCTCAATAGTTTTTGCTATTAATATGAAAATATGCTGAGGCTTTTGTTAGAGAGTGTAGTAGATAGTATTAGATGGATGTTTAACACTATTGTTTTGCAAAGGGGCAATTATTCCCTACAAGGAGGAAGGCAGTGCAGCTACAATCCCTCTAAAGAACAGACCAAACCCTCTGAAATATTTCAGCACAGGACACAGCATTTAGCACAGTCACGGGCTGAAAAATCTTGTATTTTCTTTAAGTGGGGAAATTTTATTAACAAGTGGCAATGTCATAAGAAGATGGGAGGGTTAAACATCTGGCCTGAGATCTGGCAAGATTCACCTTAGCTTTGGGTGTGGAGTCAGAATCATTCCTGACATGTCTCATTTATTCTGTTCTCCTGTGCAAGCACCAAAGTCTGTAGTCAAGTGTCTAATTGTCTCACTTCAATTGCAGCAAGCAGCTTTCTCACCCACTAGAGCTGTAATTTTATGTGCTCACTACTTGCTACAAATGCTGTCAGAAATGGAAATGATCAAGTGGGAAAAATACTTACATTCTGCCACCCTCCCCAGTCAAATGAAAAAGCAGAAGGGAGTAGATAATCCCGGGGGATTAGAAAGAAAGGGGACTCAGCCTCTTGCCTTGCCTCTCTCCCAGCCAAGACACAAAACTCAGCAGCACAGTCCAGTCCCATCAAGCTCCCCTCACACCCAAAGGGTTTCAGAGGTGGCTGCTGCCCTACCCAGGGCCACTGAGTCCTCATCCCTCAGCACAGGTTGCCTGAGAGAACTGCAATCAGGTTCCTCCATCTGCAGGGGAAAGGTCCAACTAGACAGACAAAAGTCACCATGAAGCCAAGTCCTGCAAATTGAACTCACACTCAAGGATCTTTACCCCTCCAAAAGCTGCAGAAGTACGACGAAATGCCCCCTCAAGGTCTCACACACACCTATGCTGACAGAGTCCCGAGCAAGTTTGGACCTAGGTGTTCTGCAGTTGAAGAATGTTGATTGTTGCAGGGGGAAGAAGTCAATTAACTTCGCATATATGCATACCTATCTATCTATCTTGATATCTGTGCTTTCATCTAGAGAAAAATATTTATTTGAACTAATTCTAATCTCAGTTTCTTGAGGGTTTCTTTTTATTACTTTTATTCCTTACCAGGCAATTCAAGAACGTAAGAAAACGTGCTGTGTATACTAATAATATACCTATATCCAGTGTGCTTTCTACATGGCTGTGTACCCCACCTCTAACAGAGAGCCTCAGTGACTCAGCATCCCAAGAAAGCTCACCAATATCTCTAATTACGTTCAAATATTTGTGTGATCTGCCAGATAGACGCAAGAAAGCCTTTCGTTTTTTAAAAATTACAAATACATTTAAACGCCACAACTCAGCTCACAATCCTTCTACTGTGTCAGGGACACCTTCAGTGCTGAGGTCTGGCCCACTGAGCAGCACCTACTTTCCCAACTGATGCAGATCAGACAAAGGGCTCTGCCGTGATTCAAACCACGAGCACGCAGCAGAGGGCACTGTGAAAGCACCACGGCTGCAGCCCTGCACAGAAAGAGCTAGAAGGTGTCACACACACACACACACACACACCCAGGAGACACGCGTGCCACCCTTGCTGATGCTGCTCTCTCATTTCCTCTCCTGGAAAGGTGACTGTGCTTCCCCCTGGGAGCAGACATCCAGGAGCCAGGCTGGTTTATCCCACCATGCTCCCAACAACGAGGCCAGCTGAGTTGTTACTGATGATGCCGTAAGGTCCATCTGTTTTTTTCTTATTTTTCTAATTTTAAAAGCTTTATAAGTAGTTATATAAGTAGACGTATATTTTAGAAGCAGCAGCCCTTATTCCTCACCCTTTAGCACGGTAGTTTACACATTCCCTACCCCATCACCCCATTCTATGTTCCCCATATCAATTCCACCCCTGAATTCCAGTAGAAAATGTTTAGTCTCTTGTCAAGGCAAGGCCTATGCTGTCTAGAGAACACTCATATCTTGGCCTGAACCACAGAACATGGCCAGAAACCAGGTGACTGTGTACCCTTTGTGCTCTGAAGAAGATGAAGATGATGAAGATGATGAAGAAAAGCCCCCAGAACCAATTCCCAGGGGGTGGACCAGGGCAAAAGGTACAGGATGGACAAAACTTGGATTGGTCGGGCAGTACCATAAATTGTAACATCTCAGGCACAGAAGGTGCATCTTGTGATCTTTATGCCTAGACACAAACTAAACCCTTTCCTTATCTCACTTCCAAAACTAACTTGCCTCGGAGGTTTTTTCCCCCCTGCGTTTTCTTTAGGCATCACTGAGGAGCTGCTGCTGCTGCTGACACCTCCTTCCCGGTGAGGTGTCTCCTGGGCTGGCTCCCGGCCGGGGTGGACAGCCCGTGTCTCCGGAGCAGGCACTGGGAGCGCTGCTGAGATGGACGGGAAGCTGTAAAACCGGGACTCTGGGAACCAGCACACACACTGCCAGGGAATGACAACCTGTACGACCTGTGGGTACGCCTGGGCCATCAAATCTGCTCGGGACTTTGCTGGCTTAACTGTCAAATATTCCTGGGAGAGACAATGCCATTAAAATACGGGGTTTATGATCAGTCATTTTCATTTGGAAGCTGAAGGCAGCTCTCCCCGGCTCTGCTTTTACATCCTGCACTATCAGATATTCCCAAACACCCCCCAAAGAGGGAAAGGCTGCAGAGCTGAGATAGTGAATATTTACAGCAGTGCTCAGCAGCCAGCATCTCTGAATCTATCAACAGCTCCTTGCAGGAGGAATCAACCCTGCATTTCCCCATCTGCACAAGTACTTTAAAGAATAATTTTAGACAGCAAATGAACCATTGCAGAGCCATTAAAAGAATTAAATAATCCATAAGTAGCAGTAAAACGGTACAATAAGGAACACTTAATGTTATTAGGAAAGTCAGCTGTGTGTGGACAAAGGCTGGCTGACAAATGAGAAAAATATTTCTTCACTGTGAGTGATCTACAGCAGACCTACAGCCAATGGTACCAGATGGTGGGACTGGTTTTTCATAAACACACCTCTTTTAGAACCAAAAAAGCCTGGTTAATAGACCATGGATCATGGTCCCATAAACTAAGCAAAGCTATGCCTGCCCAGCACTGCTGGCAGACAGTTCCCATTAGAGAAGCAGTAAAGAAAAGTTCCTGGGTTCTTCGGGAGGCATCTGGATGCACTGGGAAACACAAAAAAAAAGTAAAAAGGAAATGGAGTAATTCTGACTGTGGATCAGGTGATACAGAAAAGATCACATTCAACTTTCCATGTCTGTGTTGGATAACACATTTAATTTGAATGGACAGGCTTCATTTTAATTCAGTATTTTTAGTCTTTCACATAGAACACAGGGATGTAGAACTAAAGAGCTGCACAGCTGAGGAATCTATCTCACACAGAGTGTTGTATGATAACCATGAAAAGGATGTTGATTCTTGGTTTGAACTGTTACTTGGCAATAACTAATAGCATTCTTAACTCTAGCACTGTGGTGGTATTTAATCTATGGATTTCAAAAAGCTTTTATACAATGTAGAGGATGAAAGAAATTTCCAAAGCAAACAGGCATAAAAAATTCATCAAGGGAAAACTCTGACTCCAGTTATTAGTCTGCAACAGCCTTCCAACCCTTGGAACACAGTATTTTGTTTATTGGCACAGGATCACAGCTAACCCTGCTGTCAGCCACTTGAGGATTAATGACCTGATTAATGACAAGCAGCAGAGCAGCTCCATTCATTAAAACCCATCAGCACCAATTTCTAATTTCGACACGCTGGAGGGAAGGGATGCCATCCAGGGGGAGCTTGGCACGCTTGAGAGGTGGGCCTGTGCAAAACTCAAGTTCCACAAGGCCAAGAGTAAGGTGCTAGATCTGGGACAGGCTAATCCCAAACCAAAATACAGATGGGGCAGACAATGGATCGAGTGCAGCCCTGGGGAGAAGGACTTGGGATTCTTGGTGGATGAGAAGCTCCACATGACCCAGCACTGTGCTCTTGCAGCCCAGAAAGCCAATTGTCTCCTGGACTGCACCAAAAGCATGTGAGCAGCAGGTCAGGGAAGGTTCTGCCCCTCTACTCTGCCCTCAGGAAACCCCACCTGGAGCGTTGCATCCAGCTCTGGGGCTCCCAGCACAAGGGGAACACGGACCTGCTGGAGAGTCCTGAGGAGGCCACCAAGATGCTCAGAGGGCTGGAGCACCTCTCCCAGGAGGACAGGCTGAGAGAGCTGGGATCGTTCAGCCTGGAGAAGAGAAGGCTCCAAGGAGACCTTAACATCAGTGTCCAGTAGATAAATGAGGCTCCAAGAGAGCTGGAGAGGGACTTCTCACAAGGGCAAGGAGTGATAGAATAAGGGGGAATGGCTTTAAACTGAAAGAGTAGGTTTAGAGATTAGAAAGAAATTCTTGGCTGTGAGGGTAGGGAGACCCTGGCACAGGTTGCCCAGAGAAGCTGTGGATGCCCCTGGATCCCTGGAATTGTCCAAGGCCAGGCTGGATGGGGCTTGGAGCAACCTGGTCTAGTGGGAGGTGTCCCTGCCCATGGCAGGGGAGTCAAAGCCAGGTGACCTTTAAGGTCCCTTCCTACTCAAACCATTCTGTGGTTCTAAGAACTATGATGTAGCTGACAGTATCTTCAGGTATAGGATAAATTTCTGAGATTTTTTTTCCTGTGCTCACAGAGTATAAACTTTCTCTGACCACAAGATGGCCCTCATGGTATATTGTCTGTGCTATGGTACACAATATCCCTGACTTATTTATGATGCACAGCTTGCAATATTCTGGTTTCACTTTATTTCATATATTTTTATATACATATATATATATATATACATATATATATATATATATATAGCCTATTTCTCTTCTGTTAGCAGAAGATAAAGTAAAAATCCTGAGTCTGTCAAATTAATTCACAGGCTCTGGGGGAGCCACATTGCTTCAGGCTGTTTGTGGCACAGGACCCAGCACACCTATGGCACTGTAAAAGAGTCAGTTGTATCTGGAGAAAAGTCTTTTCCCCATCACAAGGGCTGGCTGCCACCAGGTCAGATGCCAGGAGAGCAGAGCTCCTCCTCGCTCTCCCATCAGGATGTTTTGCATCTCTTCTTTTCTTTGTTTTCTCAAGGATTCTTGGTATTGCTTCTGCAAGCATATTTGACCTGGCAGTGATCAGGCACAGGGATGTCAAGCAAGGAAACTGAATTGTTTCCTTCAGCCTCTGGCTTCCACAGGACCCTCTGCAGCCCTCAGCTCTAGTGACAGGGCTCGGGTGTCTCTCTTTTTAGGGCTTCTGCTGGTCTAGAATTGGGGGCTTTCTGTAAGAGCCCTTCCTGAAAGGTTAGCTCAAGATGATTCAAAGCACACAAAAGAATTCTGCCTAGAAACCTCCTAGTTTCCTGACCAAACATGTTCAAAGTTTTAAAAGGCCACAACAAGGAGTGCCAGCAGGATGAAGGACAGTCCTGTCTCAGCCCAGCTGAGATGGAATCGTTTCATGACAATGTGATGCTGATTTGCTGCAACACAGAACTACCCTAGAACGGGACAGGGTACCGATCACACTTCAAATGTGCCTCTTAAATAAAAGAGCAGCAACAATTTATGGTCCACGTATTGGTCAGTTATGCCTATTTCCTGAGGGCTTCCAGTGCTCCAAAATGGTGACAACAAGCACAGTTGGGGGAGAAAGAAAAAGAAAAAAAGAGAAATCATTACAAATTTCAGTTGAGAATGCTTGGTTGTTTCTAATTCCACACTGTGGGGGGCAAACTTTAGGTCTTCTCTGTTTTCCATGGCAAGAAAAGAAAGTGCAGGTCTTTTCATCCTTTCTAGACATGTAGAGCTTAACAGGGGAAATGGACCTGAGCGCTGAGGTTTTGGGGATGCCAAACCTGCCAGTTCCACCCTCTCCAACTCCAGTCTGTAACTCATCTCTGATCATTTTAGCCTGCAGCTAAAATGCAGATAATTCAGCCAGCAATGCTAATCTTTAGCAATATATTTGTTAGCAACATCTGTGTGGCTGATTACTGATCATAAATCATTCAGTACAACGAAAAGCTTATGTGAGGTATGAGAAAAGGCCCAATAATGCAGCAGTTCTTTAAAAGATGAAAGATGCATCCTTGAGCAGCTCCAGAAAACTCAGCAGAAGTATTGAAGACACACTGAAACAATTATATCTTGATTATCACTCCAACACATAATTTGAATGCAAAAGGAAAGCACTGTATCACATTAAAGAGCAATGAATTTTATAACTGTAAAACCAGAAATAATTCTTTGTAGACAGATAACCTGCCAAAACCAGTTATAGCTAAACAGCAGTTATCATTTAATGCAATCAGTGTAGTTTTTCATCCCCTTTAAACTGCTGAAGATGTTGACTGATGCCAATAATGCAAATTAAGAGTTCTCTATGAGGAATGAAATCTAATTCCCTCCTTCTCTAAGGGAAAAAAAAAATTGTACAACTCCTAGGAACCAAAACATGATCTTGTCATGGCACAGGAGCTCTTCAATTTCTGACCTATAAAAGAGTTTGGAATACCAAAAGAAGCACAAGCATTAAACAATGTCCATATATCAGACCAAAGTCGATTTAGCTCTGTATTCTTCCTTGACTTAGTGACTATCCAGCAAAGGGTAGAATGGAGGAAGCATCCTCTCCTGCAGTTCTCTCCTGGCACTGTTACTGCAGCTACTGGACCTACTGAGCTCTGCCAGTACTGAACTCAAACCCAAAGGCTGCACATTTTCCTTAGCATTTTAGTTCACACACACACACATCAGCAGCACACTTCTCCAGCCCTCAGCAGAGGATGGCCTTTGATTGATAAAGTGCAAGTCTCCTAGGAAATCCCAGAACATGCTGAGTTGGAAGGGACCCACAAGGATCATCCAGTCCAACCCTCAGCCCTGCACAGGCCCAGCCCCAAGAGTCCCCCCCTGTACCCCAGAGGATCAGCCAAATCCTCCTGGAGCTCTGGCAGCCTTGGGGCTGTGCCCACTGCCCTGGGGAGCCTGGGCAGTGCCCAACCAGCCTCTGGGGGAAGAACCTTTTCCTGAGATCCAACCTGACCCTGCCCTGACACAGCTCCAGCCCTTCCCTGGCTGCTGTCCCTGGTCCCCCCAGAGCAGAGCTCAGCCCCTGCCCCTCCTCTGCCCCTGCCCAGGCAGTTGAACTGCACTGAGGTCTCCCCTCAGTCTCCTCTGCTCCAGCTGAACACACCAAGTGCCCTCAGTGTCCTCACACGGCTTCCAATCAAGGCCCTTCCCCATCCTCGTTGCCTCCTTTGGACACTCTCTCTGATGGCTTCAGATCTTCCCTCCATTGTGTTCCCCCAAACTGCCCCAATGTTGAGGTGAGGCCGCCCCAGGGCAGAGCAGAGCGGGACAATCCCCTCCCTGATGCCCCAGGACAGGGATGTCCCTCCTGGCTGCCAGGGCACTGCTGGCTCAGGGACAAGGGGCACCCACTAGGGCACCCCCAGGGCCCCTTCCCAGCACTGCTCTCCAGCATCTCATTCCCAAATCTCTGTCTAAAAGACATTTTCCTGGATTTCACGGCAGATCTGAAAATTAGCCTTGGGTTTTTTCATTGTTTTTCTTTCTCTTTTTTTTTCTTTTTTTTTTTTTTTAAAAAAAAAGGGTTCTTGAAGCTCTTCCATGGATTTGTAAGTCACAATGAGTCAAGTTGTGTGTTTGCATGAACTCAGAGTACACTCAGCACCCTCATATGCTTACAATCAATAACCTGGCTCCCTGTCTCCTCTGGTTTGTCAGAGTCTGAGTTGGAGCTTTTGGATCACTCTGAATGCAAACCACAGAGGGGGGAAAAATTCAAAGCAAAAAACAAATCAGCAATTCCCCACAGAAGCTGTGCTTCAATGAAGCAATGGTTCCTTCCAATGTCAGCACAACATGTCTGGCTCTAGATCTGAACTGGGCTTATTCACTGCAGCAAAGAAAATTTACTGGTGACACTTCCTCACTGCCTCCTGAAATCCTCCTTTTTCTATACCCCATGCACCACTCTGCTTCTCCTCTCTAAATTACTTTTTCTCTAAAATAGTCTCCCCACTTATTCTTCCTTCACCCTCTCAACAGTAGTGCCCTTGAGCAGGTTGAAGTTTTCTATCCTGCAAGTTCTCCAGGCTTTAATTTGCAGATATAGATATGTAAAATAATGCTTTTAGCATTGCTCTCCATGTGATTTCTTAAAAATAATACTTCCAGCATTGCTCTCCATCTGATTTCTCTAAAATATGCTTCCAGCATTGTTCTCCATCTGATTTCTTTAGAACTAACTGCTAAGCAAACTCTCTGGTGATAGACTTCATGTAACCTTGAAAACAGGTGTCACAGAGGAAAAAAAGGTTTAGGTATGAACAGCAAGAAGAGCCCTTGCACAGTGACATTTCAAGGAGCCAACAGGCTGTGAAGCAGCAGGGCAGACAGGACCATACTGCTTCTGGTAACCCAGGTGGGACAGGAGGAGAAAGGAGGGAAAGGTTTAAGAATCATTATTTTTTTTATTATTTTTCCTGAGAGAAATGAATATGTAGAAGCTTTTCCTGGAAACTATTCATCACGCTGAAAAAAACTGGTTGACAGCTCTTTCATGGGAGAAAAAAAGAACCTTACATGGGACTGTGTATCTTCTGCCCAGAATGGGACCAAAGAAATGAGACTGAAAATCAGGAAAATCTTCACAGGAAAAGATTTCTACTCTTCAAACCACCCACAGACTGGATGCAGAAATTAAGGTGTTTTTTCAATTTTGATGTCAAGGGACCAACATTGCAGTGTCCATACAGCAGAAGCTTAGATGTCCCTGCAAAACCATCTGCCTGCTGCCCACTTCCCTGGTGCTCTCATGCACAACAAGTCACTGAAATATATCCTGACCAATTTATGTCACTCTGCTGCTTGGCTGCAGAGGCAGGTGTGGCACAGACAGAACTTTGGCTTTATGTGCTCTTCAGTAGTTCCCAGCCATCTGTTAAGAGGCAAAATAAATGGGCCCGGTCTCTGCATGCAAAATTAAGCAATAGGGATGGGAAGGATAATTTTATATACAAGTATTTGACCAAGTTTAAAGTATGCATGAGTCTGGTTGTCTCTGTGAGCTGTGGTGGCCAAACTGGGCAATAAACCAAAGGCAGCTACAGAAAAGTGTAAAATAAAAATTGAAATGGTGCCATGTAATTTTTACATTACTTAAGAAAGTAAAGATGCAATTAAATTAATTCAAGCTTTTTTTGAGAATAGTATCCATAAAAGTCCCAGTAATAGGAAATATACCTCCGTTCTTTAAAATCCATTATTTTTTCTTTGAAAGAAACAAATAGTTTCAAATTTCAGTTGATTCTGAGTTTTAATTTTCAACGGGAAAGTGGGTTGACCTGAAAGAACTTGTTTAGAGAACCTATGACATTATTTTTGACCTGTTTTAAGAGATGAGTTTCAATCATAAATCAAATTCCATTCTCAGGAATTTTGATTTTAAAAATAAGACCCAGAAATCTCTAAGACAGCCTCTACCATTCCTAGCAGCTTTCAGCATCCCAGCTCCTGCAGTTTTCTTCTACTGCTGAAATAAGACCATAATCCAAAATGATTGTTTAATACTGGCAGCCAGGGCTAACATTTCATTGAACCTACTGAAACTAATTGCTTTTCATGTCTTGAATGATACAAGACACTGTATCATATTGCACACATCAATATTTTGCAGATTATTTCTTTTAATGATGATGTTTTTATCACAGATCTTCCACTCAGAGAAGAGTCTCTCAACACACAATCTCTCTCCACACTGACAGAGAACCACAGCACAAGGGAGAATCTGGGAGAAAAGAGGTTGGAATGTGCTCTGGATGCACACCTTGCACAAGAGTACCATGGCATAGTGTAGGACACTCTCATCCTTGATCAGCATTAAATGAAGACACTTCTTCACTGAACCATTATTCTTAACACACTATCTCTCCTTATGATAGTACAAATCAAGAGTAATGCCACTAAAATTAACATAAGCACATAACCAAGAAATTAGCATAAGTTGGTGAAAATCAGAGTGAAAATTAAGTGGCTTGACTGAATCTTCAGTGAAGTTCAGCCTGTCAAAATATTATATAAAATCTATTACTACTGCCTTGGTGTGCTGTGATTATTGTGCTTTCCTGAGAAAAATATCACAGCTTTTCAGAAACACTGAAACATGTTAAAAGTACAGTCTGCCACCCAAAAAGCCACATCTTCAAAGTTTTACTTGTTCAATCAGCCAGCTTAAAACAATATGTCTTTGTGAACACCTGTAAGGTCAGGTCTTGTAAAATGACAAGGGGATTCTCCTTGAAAATTATTTGCACTGTTATTCCCATATTCACTTCTCTGAATATATATATATATATGAGTATATATATGTGTGTATATATATATATACTCATATGCATGTGTATATATACATTTATATAAACATCCTCATGCTCTGGCTTTGTATGATGGCCTTTTGTGGCTTGTGTCCACGGAAATGAACAGTTGCATTCTCTCCAGCAACATCCATCACAGAAATCCTTTTGATGCTGGGAACAAATAAACCAGGAGCAGCTCCCGGTTCCTCTGCCCCTGCACCTGGCACAGCTGTGGGAAGCAGCTGACAGTAGCATTTATGTGATTTACACCCTCTGGACAGGGGCCATGAAAGCCTCCTCAGAACCTGCAGTGCAAGCAAGCAGAGCTTAGGAACTGCTGGGCTACTTAGATTTGAGGGTTTTGAACTAAACAGAAACGTCCCTTTGAGGCAGTCATCCCTTGGAGCTGCCAGCCAGGAGCCCTTGCACCAACTGTCAGTTTATGGTATGTGAAGAGTCAAAAATAAAACCTTGGAGATATATGCATCTCTGTATGAAAAATAGCTTATTTTTCAATATCCCTGCAGCATCCACACTCATCAGTTATTTCCCTAACCTTTGCCTTAAAAAACACAGCCATACAAGTTCACTGTAGCCCTGAGACCATTTCCCATTTCACTGAGTATCAGCCTTGTGCTCCTCCAGGGAATCTCTTACCCTGCAGTGCTACCAGAGATGGTGCCTGGTGATAGCCCAGTTTAGCTCCTGCTTTGATGCTACCAGACCATCAGAACAGATTATGCACTTTTGTGGGAGCATAATTTGACCTGCTGACCACTTGTTATTGGTAATGAAAAAGAAATAAAGAGCATGATTTGACTTTCAGGGCCAAAAATTAATTTGCTAGGCTGGCAGTTACAGGAAAAAAAAAAGTCTTTCCTTTTATGTACTGAAGATTTTTGTCTTAAGTTCCTGGCACACAATTTTAATAGACCCCTGAAACACATTTGAGATTGAAATAGACCTTTAATGTAGATAGAATATGGGAGGCAGGGAATCCTCTGGTTTCAATATTTCAAAGATGTCCTTCCTAAATTGCAATAAATGTCCTTACCCTCTTCCCAGACTCTCTTTTCTCAGTGTTCTCACATTAACCTATTTAGCTGCCTGTCTGACCGTGATTAGACAAAAGGCATCATTTTTGGTGAATGTTTGATTCAACAGACATCTTGCAATCTCCTTTGACAAGCACTTTAAGAAAGGTGAGAGTAAAACCCTGCAGAGCTCCGGGTGCAAGGACAACACACTGCTCCTCACAGCGGGTCCTCCTAGGGGGTGCTAAGCATTTCTTCACTGCAGCTGAGGGAACCAAAGTATCACTGTAGATCACCACGCAATTTTGAGTGCCAGAGCTGAGAAGTAAGAAGAAGAACCAGCCCAGTTTCAGAAATAAAGGAAACACGTCAAAAGTGGGCTCATGGTGTCTTCTTGGAGACTCTCAACTGGTGTGGCTGAGCCCCGATGCTTGAAATTCGTTTCTAGTGCCAGATCTGTTTGATGTGGCTGTGTGAAGTGCCTGGATCTATCTGTATAAAACAGCACTATTTGCTCATCTCTGGAGACTGGAGGTGAAGATTAATTGACAGGAACGAGGGAAAGATTAATAGAAAAATTATTTCCCTTGCCAAACACGAGGTTCAGCCTCAGACTGCTTTTTGTTCTGTCCAATAAATCCATAGTCAGGAAGATTGAAAGAAACTGAACTTCAAAAAGACATCAGAGAATCCCAGCATACTAATGCCACTAATAAGAAAGGATCTGATTCTATGAGTTGTGTTAGCAAAGCTTAGTGGAAACCCCAGAACTGCCGTGATTTCCTTTTCTGGGATCCAGTATTCACAGTAAAATGTACAGCACTTCACTGTGTGATTCCTCTTTAGAAAGGAAGCTTCTCACCTGTTTAGAAATGTGACTTAATTGTCCCAGAAAAATAAAAAGCACTTTGAAAACCCAGTAGCTTGAAACACACAGTTGCTGTTTCTAGTTCTAGCTTCCTTATAGCCAGAGACCAGAGTTTTAAAGAGAAATATTTTGGGGTCAATATTTGGAGAAGTGCATGCCTCTGCTCCTGGCTCATTTTTCAAGTGTATTCTGTACCATTCCTCAGAGCTAAACAGCTGCCCAAGAAGGATCATCATTACATTAATTTAATAATTGCTTTCAAAAACTTGCACTTTCCAGATATCTTATGGAATGAAGAATTTCAGAACATTGCTAAGTTTTCAAAGTCTCTTCTCAGTCCTTCCATTTATATCACTAAATTCTAATTCCACAGATTCCTTCCTTAACTCCCCAAACTACCCAAGAGCAAACCTTTTTTATAAAGGCTAGCCTAGACAGACTGCAGCCTTGGACCCAGTTCCTCCTCACCTCCTCAAGGATTCGTGGATTTTCTAGTGGAAGAAAACGGAGGTCTCCAGAACAGAAGTAGAATTTTTAGGGCATTTCCCTACTGAGGGCTCCCAGGAACTTTGGACAAGAGACTCATTCAATTATCCATTACCTAGAACAGCAGACAACTGTATATCCCGATTTAAACACAGAGCTCTTAAGCCTTTACACTAAACTGTGTGACCTGCAGCTTTGCCCGAGGCAGTGCTGGATACCAGAGCAATCCAGCTGGCATCCTGCTTTCAGTGTCAACACTGCTTTTACCACCTGGCACTGGAACTGTGCAAGAGGTGAAACTGCTCTGCAGACACTGTCTCTTCCTTTATGGCAACACAGAAGTGGCACAGCAACATTTCTAACGTGTTACCATTTGCCTTAGTTCTTCTATAAAAGATATGTTCTCATAGCATTGTATACATTAATGGAGATTTACAGTAACTTAGTAGACATAGACTTATTAAATCCAAATATTCTGTATGCATCTTCCATCTGGTTACATGGGCAATTCAATGGTTTCATCTATGGCATAAAATCTCGGGATTTCAAATGAAACTCTGTCTAATTCTGGTTGTACGCTTTTAGTTTTAGTCCTTTTTAATTATTTCTGCATAAAACAACAAGTTGAAATTTTTACAGTGTCACTTACTTTGCCCGAACCCCTCACATGAGCTATCTTTTGGAAGAGTGTTCAAGCAGAGCAGCAACTCCTCACTTGCCTCAGGTGTTTTAGGCAATCCTTTTCCTTTGTGCCCTGACCAGTGAGTGTTACAATGCCAGTCCCAGCAAGCTCCTTTTTTTCCCCTCTTTACCTTCCTTTTCCTAGCTGTACTTTTTTTGTGGCAAGTTCCCTGATGTCGACCAACGTGTCTCACATCACACGTGGGGGGGAAATTCGTCCCTCCTCCCTGCTCAGTGGACATTTTTCCACTACAATAAATACCACTGGGTTCTCACCCAGAGGTGACACAAAGAGCCCATTCACCCTTTCTCCTCGAGGTGCAGAGACAAAGTGCTTCATGAGCACTTCTCAGCCCTAAACATTTTCAAGATGACAGGAGTTCATGGTTCCTTTTTTCTCATTTAAACATTTTAAGGAGGGCGATAGGTCAGATTCGCATTAAGGTCTTTTTTCTTTGGAAATGCTTCGGTTCCTACAGGAAGCACAGTGGCTCATATGACTTAATTCTACCTTAAAAACTAACAAGGGACGATCAGAGAATACCTGAATAGCTTTTCAGTGATCAAATCAAGACCAGACAGGGTCTAACTTATGCAGCTTTCTTTTGTGTGTGAAAAATCCCATTTTCCTTTGCTCATTTAACGGTGAAAGTCACCAGTTCCAGGCTGTTCCTGAGGCACTTATTACATGCTTTGGGTTTAAAGCAGTGCTCTTAACACTGTGAAGCTGAACTACCTCAAAAAAGCTTTTCTGTTTTCCTAGGAAGGGCCAAACAAATTATGGGGGAGAAGGAGGGAAAAATAAGTACAACTGGTGAGGGACAAGAGCATCATTCACTATGGATTTTAAGGTTTTGATCTTTATTAATGTCAAATCCCTTCTCCTAAAAGAGAGAGATTCCTGATAAGGCAGATTTATATATTCCACGTGGTAATTTGTTCATCTAGAGTGGAAGAGATCCACATTTAAGGCCCTGCTCTGCTCTTTAGGACTGGAATCTTGTTCTGGCATCAACTCCATAGCTGTCCCATTAGAGGAACTTTGGCATCTCCCTCTGCTCTCTAAAAAATATGAACTATGAACTATTCCTATCAAGCCTTTACACGGAAAATATTCTCAAATATTTATGTGTGTATGCATAAAGTGAGGCTATACAAGTACAAAAATATTGCAAATAGCAAAAATGTTATAAATATTAAATTTAAAAAAAGAAGGGGGAGTGGAGAGGGGAAGCAGGTTTCTTGGCTTGCTGAACACTTTTAATTGAAAATTTGGCAAAAACAAGAACGACGAAAAAAAGTACTTTTCCAGATGAATCTGCTCTTCCTAAATCAGGTTTGGGAGGAAGCCAGCAGGAAAGAGAAATTAGGAAAGCAAGATGACTACACATTTCCCACAATACAGGTCACAGTAAAATTGAATGGGTTTCCTGATGTTGGATGCTCAGCCCCACTCCTCACTGCACTCTGATGATGTAAAACTCTCCCGGGAGGGAAAATGTTGAGAAATAAGATTGTTTCCACAGAACCCTGTCCACTGCTAAAAAGAGCACTGAAAACAAAGAACTCCAAAACAGACATGAGAAAGTAAAATTTGTGCTTTACCTTTGAAAAGGTAAAACACAAATGTTTTACCCGTCCTGTGATTTTGAAAGAACAAAGATCTCACAAAAATATATATATTATTAACTATTTAAAAATTAGATTCTGTGTCTGAAGTTATTCTGCCATCTCTTCTTTTATGGTAACATAGAATTGGCATAGCAACATTTCCAATGTGTTATCATTTACCTTAGTTCTTCTATAAAAGATACATTATTATAGCTTAGTTTAGGAGAACTGTATGCATTAATGGAAATTGATGGTAACTTGGTAGAAAAATACTTTTATTAAATCCAAATATCCTATATGCATCTTCCATATACATTAGTACTTATATAGCTAAAATGTGTGTTAAAACAATTTCAGATGTGTAAATTCAGCCAGGAGAAATAAACTCTTAAAAAACTATTCATCTGGGCTAAAATATTCTTTTCAGGAAGTAAAATAACTGCACTGAAATCCTTACAGACATGCACAACAAGCATACATTCTACCAAAAGTAAAAAAGAAATAAAAAGGGCACATCCTAAAGGGTTTTACTTTTACAGTATTATATGACAGAATCCTGCTACTCAATACATTTAACCTTATTTTTGAAGTTAATTTCTGCCAGTAAAAGGACAGAGACACGAGGATGCTCTTCAAAGTTACAGCAATATCCCATTGAAACTGAAGTCACCAAAGTTCAAACACGAAATAGAACTGTTGTACTGAGATTTGCATCCAAACTGGCTGGTCACAATAATCTGGTATCAGTGGATTACACAGCAATACTGGTGAACTATTTATTAGTGATGAACTGATTCAATCCTGATTGTTCCTTTACAGGAAAACATCCCTTGTTTGAGTCCTGAGTGCTGTTTGAGGCTACACAGCTACGAAAATCCAACTTCTTTTTGAGGTCTACACCAAGCCACAGATTTGCCACAGAAAACCCAACTTTGGTAACCACCTGAATGCTGAGTTCAGGCTAAAATACCTTCAGCCCGACACCACAGAAATCAAAGAGCATTTTACACTAACGTCACAATTTCCATCCTTGAGGATGATCAGAATTTGACTGTGCAAGGCCCTAAGCAACCTGATATAAAGTTAGACAGACTGGTAGTTTGGATCAAGCAGCTTCCTGAGGTCTCTTCCTACCTACATTATTCTGTGATTCCCAAGGGAAAAAAAAAACAGTAGGTAAAATGAAAAGTTGCAGAAGCAGAATGTGAGAGGTATTCACAGCGACTACAACAGAACTGTAGAATAATATTGCTAGAAATAACATTTTTAAGTGAAGAGACAGAAATAACAGCTGGAAAATATTTTGTTGAAATGTTACTCAAGTATTACTTAAAATGGTCAAGTGAGCCTTTCAAGGCACATGATAGCACAAGCTTTATATACATAAATCCCTCTCCTTCTCCAGCATGTTAAAACAGATGTTTGAATGTTCTACTTTTTCCCTTTTCCACAGACATGGGAGAAAAAACTGCTCAGGTTAGCTGACTGGGTTAACTTCTTTTTTTCTTCTGTTTGAATCAAACAGCAAACATCTAAAAGGTAACATCTAAAGGGTACATCACGGATGCTGTTTCTAAAGATCAAGCTTGGCAATATCACCCCAAAGAGAAAATTCACAGAAAATTCAGATTAAACCTATTCCATCAGGATCCTAAAGGGCAGAGTTCATGGCAATATGTTTGTTTACTCTTGGTCCCTCACAGCTGTTGCCACATCTTGCTCTATCTGCTCCTGAACACAAAATATGGACTACAGCATTCCCTGGTTCCATTGCAGGGAGCATTCCAAAGCCTTCAGCAGGACAGCAGGAAATCCTAGCAGCACACTGGTTTTTTTTCCACCTTACACCCGAGGGATTTTAGACAGAGAGAGAGACAGACTCCACAGGCACAGTCTCTGACCTGTAGCTGAATCTGTATTTATAGACTGCTGCTTCCTGGGAAGCACAATAGAGTCAACTCATTGAAAAATCCTGTGTTAGCCACTGGCCCAGCTCCTGCACAGATATAAGGAAGTCACCAAGAGAGCAGGAAAGAAGTGATCTGTGTCTGTCCACACCATGTGACTCATAAGTGAGATTATTTTAACAGTCTTTGCTTTAAAATCGCAGATATTCATAAACAGCAGGTTCCCACTCAAATTTATGAGAGAAATATCACGTACCTTGTTTGAATGAAGCAGTCAGAAAGAAATCCCCGTGCACTTCATTTGTAAACAGGGTTTTTCCAGAGGAACACTCCCATCCAAGGAGGGCAGAGCTCTCCCTCTGTCCCGGGTCCCACAGTGGCTCCCATTGACTTCACAAGAGCTGAGAGAGGTTGCAAAGTTTCCTGCTTTGGGTCTTGTGTGGATCATCAAAAACCACCACCACAACTGCAGGTTTAGTGCTCTCCTCCACCACACCTGTGTGGAAATTCCAGCTTGTTGTTTGCTGAGCATGGCATGCAAGGGTGTCACAGCACACAGAGCTGGGTAAAAAAAAAAAAAAAAATAAATTCTAAAAAAAGGCAGCTTTGCAGAAATTAAAATCAGCATTTCCTGACTATTGTCTTAATTTTTGAGACCATATTTTGCTAAGCTGTTTTTGCAGTTCCCCTTATATATATTTAAGAGAGGATATGAAGAAGGCAAATTATCTGATTTACTCTGAGAGGTTTGATAGGGGATTAAATAGTTGGTTTCTTCAAGATCTTCCTAAGGCTCTGCACAGATGCCCAAAAACTGTTTCTGCTCATCTTTTTATATAAATTACAGCCTGGAGAGAACTGGGGAATGTTCTGTTATCCTCCTTCCAGAGGATGCACATCAAACAAGATAACTTTCCTGTTCAAAATCTATTTCTCAATTTTCAGAATTAAAAACATCTGGGTTTCCCATGTCAACTCGTGACATCTTGAAACTATTCTGAAATAAATGAAAGATCATTTTTCCACTGCTGAATATTCTGACCAAGGCTGAACAGTAATTTTACAGTCATTGGAAACAAAATGTTATTGATTGCAAAAAAAAAAAAAAAAATTCAAAATGGAATAGTTTTATTAAGTCAAAACGTTTTTTGCAGCAGCAATCCATAAGATCAGTTCCTAGAAAAGGTCACAGTGTAATTGGGCTATTTCTGCCCAGGGCACAGGACTGGGCCCCAGCAGAATGGTGTTTTATTTCCCATTTAATGCTACCGACCTTCAGCACAGCAGTGTCTCCCTCAGGAACAGCGATGCCAGTTTACAGAGGGCGTCGTGATAAGCAGGTGAAAAGCACTTTATCACCTCTTAGTCTAATCCTTACTAATTAATGACATAATAATTGGTTTGGTCTTGTTGCTCGTTAGGCTTTGATGTGTTAATTGGTTTATCCTAATGCCTTTATTGAATAGACCACTTCCATGAGATGAATTTCCAGGCAATGAATAATCCACAAACAGTTTTCTCACAGCCATTTAAAGCAGGTGGGTAAGGCTGTACAGCTCAGGCTCTGTGAATGCAGTCTGAAGTACCAGAAAGATTAATTCCAGCTGCATCCAGTTACTTCTTTCAGAGACGAGATGTGTGAACCTCGTTATCTCAATTCATTGACAGAGTGGAGGTTTCTCCAGCCATGACAAATCCTATCCTCCACTTCTCAGGCCAGTAATAAGGCACAGAATTCAGTAAATGAGCCCAGTTTTTTACTGTGAGTCCTTTGAATCTTTCTTGAAATTCTACCGTTTTAAAATTGTCCTCCCGCATAAATGATCCTAAATCAACGTTATGCAAAGATTCCCTTCACAACGTGTAATAGGAAATACCTGTCAGGTGCACAGACTGTTATTTTACTAATAAATTAATAGCACTTCTCCCAAAAAAACCTTCTTATTTAGAACTACTGCTCTGAGCCTAAGAAAGGGAATATAAAACATGAAAAATTGCATCCTCCAGCTGAACTTCCTTTCTGAAATGATTCCCTATCTTTAAGTGGACATCAGATATGACTCCCAGTATTATGATACACTGTTTGTCTGAGACTTGGAGGAACAAGAGGGATCATTAATTTCTCCTCAGACTGAGATTACATGTACAGGGATTTGTGTGTGAGAAATAGAAAATGCTTCTTCAGTCTCAAGCAAAGAGAAAGGGTTCCTTGGAGACGTTCTGAAGCAATTTTCAATCATTTCAGAAGTATCTACTCTAACATATTGAACCACTGCCAGGTCAGAGCATTGAGATCAAAAAAACAAAATAATTCATGTTTTTTTCACAATTAGAAGGAAGCAGGTGTTTGCATTGTTTCAGGACATTATTTCAGCACAGCACCATATTGCTTCATATTTTCTATTACAGAAGTACCCTAAACTCTCTAACTATCCATCATGTATCTTAGAAATAACAAATACACCAGTAGCTAATTAATCATAGTCAATATATTATTAATTCTAACGTGTAATACATAAAAATTATGCCCAAATAACATGAAGAAATGAATGTCAAGACCCAGAGTGTGCACTAACACCCAGGGAAACATGGATTTGAATCAGAGCAGAGTGAGAACTGGCCATCAAGCTCCCACCTTTATCATGAGGAAAATGGTATCTGAGCAGTGAGTGTAGGTATTAAACACAAACATGGTATCAAGCTACTGAAAACCCACTATACCTTATGTATCTATGCAATATATATATATATATATATAACTTTTTTTTATTCTGCTCAGATCTCCGAGTAAAAGGAAAAAGCAAAAAATTAAAAATTTATATGTATATTTATGTATGTAAACAAAAAGAGTTATAGCACCTTTTTCCTCCTTCTTCTGTGTCTGTTCTTTGGTTCTGAAGGACAACACCCTCATATCTTCTACTGTAACACCTAAGAGGAAACGAAAATGAAATAGGGAGGAGGTGAGAGAGAGAACATCATGGAAGAGGAGAAAAGACAAAGAAGAGAGAAAGTTAAATGGAAGGGAAAAATAGTTTGTCTTGATGTTTTTATCACTGCAGTTTCATTTCATCCTGCTCCTTAGCACAAATGAGAGAGCTGCCAGCTGAGGACAGCATGTTCACAGCTGATTGGAAAGAGCTCTTCGCCAGTTTGAGTTTACAAAAAGGAGCAAATATGCTTCTTGAACCAGCCACACCAAACACGTGCTATTGAGAAAAGGCACACAGTGCAACTGCTGGCACAGAGAAGCTCTCAAGAGAGATCTGTGAAAGTTCTTGCACAAAATACAAATCCTGTCACCATAACAAAGCAAGCAAAGGGCAATTGTTCCAAACACCTGCGTTCAGCTCATCAGTTCGCTGATCACACCCTCTTCAGTTTGTTAGAAACCTGATGATCTCCATGACAGCCTTTGATTAAGCAGTAAAACCTCCACACCCAAACGTGGTGAAGTGTTGTATTCGTGCATTAGAAAACATAACAGCACAAATTTGTAATTTGAGTATCATGCCTTTGCTGTCAGAGGCCACCTTTCTCCTCTAACCTGAGACGGAGACAAGAACGAAACACAAACTCGGTGTTTTCCTGCTGGGCTTGCCTTGTTATGTTTTTTCTAATTTATTCTGTCATGTAAACACTCTCACAGATGTGTCTGATGACCTCCTCTAGTTCTGTTCCGTGCCTCTTCTCAGCAGTGGATTCTCTGTGCTGAGGATGCCTTGCCTGGAGTGAACGTTTGCTCCTTTCTGCACGGGGCACTCTCGCATGTTGAGGCTGGAGTAAATTTGTATCTTAAAGGCCAAGATCTCTCCCCATCTGCCAACCCACACCACCCCATCTCCTGGGCATGCAAAAGGAAAATCACAGGCAGGAAACAAAGCAGAAGAAAGCAGAGGAAGACTGAAACAGGAATAACAAAGGGTCATTGTTCGTGGAGCAGCAGAAGTTCAGGGAAGTGAAAGGGAAGCTCTAAGTTTACTTCTCAGGTGACACCGTGATGTGGAAGCTAAAATAGGGCTAAACTCCAACTCCTGTCCCTGCTACACCACCAGGCAACCACATCTCATTTTGTAATGAGCTGATGAAACCTGGCAAAAGAGCATTACCCAGTTCCTTGTAGTTTATTCTGCTTATTTATTCTTGAAAATAAAGGACGGCCTGTGGTCCATCTGATCAAATTACCATTCATTGGTTATAAGAGGATGCAACTAGAATCCAATATTTTACTTATTCCTTCCACATAAAGCTTCTGTGAGAAGGGAAATTGAGAGAGCTAGCTTTTCCTGCAGAATGATCATTATCACTTATTTAGATAAATATGGACAAATTAGCAGTAACAAAAGACTGTCTCTACATCAGGCATCACACCATAGACGTGAGAATGACATATTTCATCCTGCTAAAGTGATGAGCCAGATGTTCATCTTTTCTGTTCAGAGAACTTACTTAAGACTGATGAAAGACAGTGTCATGAGGCAGCTGGGATTGATTATGAAGAAGACTTTGTTGCTCAAGTGATATCAAAACTAAAAGAAGCAAGTCTCCATCAGACCTGAGTGAAACTACAGAAAAACCGTAGGCAAAAGCAAGATAAGTTCTTTTTTTTAAAAAAGAAGTCCCAATAGGATTAAAGTACCATGAAATAGGGGAACACAGAAGCAGAGACTGTATCAGCAAGCAATGGAAGTGAGCACAAAAGACAAGCAGCAGGTGGTTTTATTTCTGAATATTGCTAGTTCTGAAACTGTTTTCCACAGGCCTTGGTCGGGCTAGACAAGTCACTATGATACTGTGCTCTGACATATGGCATCTTCCACACTCAGAATTACAAGAGATCTTTCAAAAAGTGTAAAATGGAAGTAAACTGTGACTATTTTAAAAGCAAAGACTCTTTGTGGAGCTGAGCTCTTTCAGACAGTTTGGGTCTACCATAGGACATCCAGAAGGACGAGAAATCTTACGAATTACTTGTTGGCAAGCAAAGGTTAGCCAAGTTTGAAGGCTGAATGGTATCTTGACACCAAGGATGAGAAAGAATTCAAAATAATGTGGGAGATAAAGAGAGAAATTTGAACTTCAATCTTCAAGACTGCAAAACAAAACAGAAGGGTAAAAAAATCTCTAAACAAATCGCTGTATTTGGGGAAAGATGCAAAAACTTCAAAGGATTCTATCACTTTGCAAGTATTTGGGAATATCAACAGAGTTTTCAACAGAATAAACAGAAAGGATAGCAAGAGTAACAGTAACTCCAAGGAATTTTTTTACAGTAACTAATGAATAATATTACAGCAGAAGACAAATGACCTACATCTGAAAGGCAGCACAACATTTAAATTTAAAGGCTTACATTCTTGGCTTCACATTAGGCAGACTCAAATGCCCAAGCCAAAGGAATACTCCAAAGCTCCAAAAAGTTTCCACATCATGACTGATCTTTGCAGATTTCTACCACCTCTCATGATCTGGAATTTTTAGTATTATTCCTGCACAAAAAATAAATAAACAATTAAGTTGTCCACCAATGCATTTTAGCAGGTGGTTTTTAAAACACTTTAAAACCTCAGTTAAAAACAGATTCAAACCTGGGAGAAGCTACAAAGAAGTGTTTGCCAGATCAGATCTGATAGCACCCTGTCATGGAGTGGCATGAATTTAAGGCATTCTCAGCACAGTGTCATTTGAGATGTGTTACTCCGGCTCTCTGACAGAATTAGTTGAACCATCTTTATTAACGTTTTACAAACTGCAAAAGCTGCAGAGCTCTGTGCCAAAGCAAACAATGTCGGTAACTAAAGTCTTATTTAACTGAAAACTTAAAACAGAAATACACTGTTTGAGATGTGCAGTCACATTAGTGAGAAAATGCAAATACAGAGGAAAAGGAATGCAAAAATAAAATCCACATAATGGGGGTCTGCACTTAAAGCTAATACTTAAAGCTAATACTACTGGAGTGAACCTACAACACCAAGCTCTGCCAAGGCAGACAGAACTGAGATGAAAGGAGGGAATGGATGCGGATTGAGAGGTGGTGATTTCAAAGTGAGAACAGGCGTCTTTAAACACCGAGCAGAAGATTTTGCCTTCTCCTGACAGCTCTGAGGCTCTTTTAGGAACATCACAGCTCCTCCTTTGAGGCAAGGCAACCATAAGAGTGCATTAACTGGGAATTTAACTGGGAAGTGCTTGTAAAAATTTGAAATTGTGTCTTTAATTGCTAGTATTATGTGTACTTAGAAAACAAAGAGGGGGGAATAAGTCCTTTAAAGGACTGCTGGTGGAAAGCTGTGGGGCTGGCTATGGTGGGAGAACCTGCAAAAAAGCAGAGTTCAAGTCCATATCGTTTCTGAGTTATGTACTGAACACCATCCACCAGAATTCCTCACTAGAAAAGGTGCAAGAGAGGAAAACAAGCTACATTTTTAAAACACTCCCAAGAACATTTTTTACATGTAACATCTGCAAAGGAAAGAAGTACCACTTGAAAACAGAAACAAAAAGTCTGAAACTATTCCTTAGAATGCCATGGATCTTCGTTAAATTCCCAATGTTTTAGGAGGGTAAAAGTACACGCAGGAGTTCCAACGGAAATATTCCAGCTTATGTTTCATATTCTTCAAACTCGAAAAAAATGATGTCTTTGGTTGTGGTAAACTATTTGCTTTACAAACATATCACACATCTTACCTACTTATGGACCTTGTTATTCTTAAAAGATGAAAAGGTATTGAAAGTCAGAAACACCACATGGTCTTTCTAAACTCTTATTGCCAGTATCCAGAAATGTCATATCCTGAACCACATGAATTATACAGGGAGCCATGGTGATCATAATTCTTTGCTCTGTTTCATATTTACTTTTCATTCTTGTTCTTTATAGTCCTTTAGGAAATTAAAACTACTATATGTGAAACTTCATCATTAAAAGGTATCGGGTTTAAGTAGAAATTAATTTTAATCACAGTTTTTGCTGCGTTTTCTTTGCTAGTAAAAAATTAAAACTTTTTCTCCCTCTACTCCTCACATACAATCTTATGTCAAAAATCCATGATAAAGCTGTTTCTTTTAAGAACACCAACAATTAAAGTTACACATTTATGGACACATAACAAATTAGGAAAACAAAAGCTATTTGTACAGCACTACAGGTACACTGATAGATCAATGTAATGGACTGTGTTGGCCCAATATTTTCTCATATACCTACTAATATACTCCTTGATCTTTAAATTCACCCTTAAAAGTTTAAGCTACCCTGTTTGTCAAGAAAATCAAGTAGGTATCTCCCAGATGATAACAGTTCCATGTGCTGTTGCATGTGCAACGACTGGGGGATACCTGCATATGCTTCAAAAAAATGATTTAAAAAAAAATGATTTCACAAATCATTATAGATATTACATTGAAGTTCAGCTGCAGAGCATTTCCAAATGCCTACCAATGCCCCTGTACTTCACCTACCACAGAGGACATGCACATTCAAGAAATTAGAGAGAGGCAAAAATAAGAAAAGACATGTGACATCTCCCAGTCAGATTTACTCAATAACCTTTTGTAACTGGAATTATCCTCTGAAATGTGAAAATTGAAGAGGTATGCACTCAATAAAGCTTTAGGTCTTACATGCCTACCCACACCCTACCTGGTTAGTATTTGTCAGGAACATAATCATACAGACACTACACAAAGACAGCATTATATCGGATCCATAGTTTCCAGACAATGCAGAAGAATCCCAAAATAAAATTAGCAATTTCATACTGGATTTTCCCGTTCTCTTTTGAAGAGGATGAAGAAAGTATTTGCTTACAGCTGCCCTGGTACAGCTCTGTTTACATATCATGTCAAATTTCCAAACCTTCCTTTATTTCATTTGTTGACACAGCGTCCAGTAAAATATTATGGATCACTAACCAGGCCTAAATATTTTTTTTCTGTTTTGTTTTACATAAACATGTGGTTGGTTGGTTGGTTGGTTGGTTGGTTTCACTTAATGCAGAATTTCTCAGTCATCCTAAAAGTGATATAATATGCTCAAGGCATACTTGAGAATAATTTTATGAAAAAGGGGATTTTCCTGTTTTACGTATTAAACCTGTGGGTCAGATGGAAAGTATGACCAACAGCTTGTTTTCTTGTTCTCTCCTAGACCTTTTCAGGACTTTGGAAAAAGCAGCTGATTTTCTCTTTTTCAGCATCTGAGGCACAGAGCACATCTCCAGCTGCTCGTGGCATCACCCGGGCACACTTTGGCTGCTCCTCTCCACCAGAGGAATTTTCTCACTGAAGCAAAACAAACAAGATGAACTGATGGCCCCACAAGAGCAGCAATTTGTGATTCCATCTTCCTTCACGGGTAACAAGTTTTCACTGCCTCTCTACAGGTACCCATCGGGCTCTGGCTTCATAAGTGCTTGTGTCTTGTCTGGGCTTTAAGCACCCTGTCATCATTTCAAAAGCTAACAGATATAGTGATAATTTGTAGTGGCTCCATCTGTTCAGCTATGAACTTCATCCTGCTGGGATTGTAAATGCAGATGGGAAAGAAAATCACACTTCATTGTTTTGGGTTTGGGATGGGTTTTTTTATCTGTACAATCTCCTGAAAGCTGATACACAAGCCAAGAACAAATGAAGCAAACAAACAAACAAAATCTGAAGCAAACAGACATAGTAAAATTATTGCCATGGGGGTCAAAACAAATCTAAGCAGATAATCCACTTATAATAGCCTTGTGATGTAGAATCTGAAAGAGAAAATAGTGTGGGCCACTAGTGGATGAAAGCTATAACAAATATATAGTAAGTAAAATGGATCAACCAAAAGATATCATCTCTCATAAACCTATGCACTAATAGCTTTCTTCTGTGCTTCCTCGTGTCTTTAGACAAAATTCTTTAGATTTCACAAACAAAGTTTTGACATTGATAAAAAAAAAGAAATTACTAGTTGGACAAGTCCATCACTAAGACAGTTCAGTTAATGTGTAACTCATAGGAATTCCACTTCCTCACTCAGTGAGAACTTTAAAATATGTTAATAAATCTGACTAAATCCCTTAAATAACTGACCAACTCTTATAATTTTAGAAACTCTAAAAAAAGTACTACTGAAAATCATTAATAATTCTACACCCTTATGAGCACAAAGCCATTTCAGTCACAACATGAAGCACGGGAATATACTTGGTAACACATTTTGCTGTGCAACACTATTAAAACTTACATATGCCACCATAAAAACATCAGCTGGTTCTTCACTAGCCCACACTCCATCCCCCAAACACACTCCCAGTGCAGCTTCCACCTCAGGTGAGGGAAACCCATCTTCTCTCCCTCCTGCCTCAGCAGACCCAAACATTTCTCCTGGTGAAATAAATGGGTGCTCTTTGGGAAGGCAGAGGAATGAAGTTGGAAACCTCTCAAAAAAAAGCACAGAATAATTCCAAGTCCTTTTTCTGAAAGAAAGCTCTCAAAAATTTGACAATTACAACCTAAAATACTAAACACTGCCTAGCTTGAAGGCAGCTCCATCTTTTCTCCTGCTGTATTTTAGAACAGTAATTCTGCTCAGAAGTCTGGATAAAGATGGGAGCATCAATTTTCTGAAGAGTGGCCTGGCAGAAGAAAAAAATCCCTTTTCTGTGGAAAGCACCTGTCCTTAATGGAGGGATGGTCTGAGTACAAGCTCTGACCGTGGCAAGTGCAGTCCCATCAAGGTCCTTTGGGACACCACAATGGAGAGCTGGACATGCCAGTACCCTGTTAGCTGGTCCTAATGTCTGAGGCCACCTCTCACAAATTTAAAAGGCAAACCAGTTTTTTCCCTGGTTAGAGGTGCAGGGAAATTTATCACATCAGAAAATGCTGATTCAGAAAGAAGAAAAAAAGCCAATAATTTTAATAAAATATTTTTCGGGGGGGGGAAAAAAAGCAGCTGAAATCGTGATTGCTTTTGTCTCAAGAAGAGGCAACACACATTCAAACTTGCTGCTCCTCAGTGAAAGTTATTTGCACATGGGCTTACCTGTAAACCAACATTTACCTGAAGGAATTAGAGAATTACACACAACAAATCAAAATGAACCAAAATTCCAATAAGGCAAAGGTTTGGGATTTTCAGCTGCAGCATTTCAGCGTTCTTCGTTTTTTTCTGACTGAAACTGAAAACAACTTTATTTAGAAACAACAATAAAAAAAATTAATAGAGATCAGATTGCAGGAAAGAAGAAATATATTATCATTTTTTCCTCTGTTTTAAGCTGACTTAGAACATGGTACTGCCTTGCACCACTATAGGCAATGATTTTAGTGTGTTACTTTATAACTGTAAAGTATCACATTTTCCCAAGTCATTTCCCAGTTATAAATGACTAAAAAGATGGTCAATCTTGCACACAATTAAATGATTTATTAGGTAAATTGAAACCATTGCAGAGTCAAAACAACCTTCCAAGATGAACTTACAACATAAGTAATAAAAGTATTTCAGATGAGGATAACAACATGTCAGGCTAAAATGATGCAAATGAGAACCCTTTTTAGAGAGGACAGAAATGCTTTGTTCTTCCCTCTGCAGCAATAAAAGTACCAGGGTGACTTTTATATTGATGTATTTTATATACACAGGAAGGTTTTAAAATGAAGCACTCAGAAGTTAGAAAATTCCTAATAATTTAGGCAGCCTGTGCAGCCAAATTTTACCCTGCATGTCCATGTGCACCACAAAACAGCCCTTGGCTTTTTTTCCCACCGGCTGTGAGCCAAATAACATATCATTCCCCAGCCCCATCTCCACAGGCAGCTGAACTGCTGCAGTTGAATTTTTCCCAAAAAGACTCCCCTCAGAAGGCCATCCAACAGGACTTTTTCAAGCAAGAGGTCAACGTTTCAAACTTCAGCAAGTGCAACTGGTCGTGCTTGGAGTTCTCGCGGGGTCTCACAGCTGGGCCCACAGACAAGGCTGCCACCTCCTTGCAAACATGGACATGGACAATGAATATCCTCTGTGAGGATTCAGGGACACAGAATTCCTTGTCAGACAAAAGGATCCAGCTCACCTCCCCTCCCCTGCCACACAAGGAACAGGAAAGGGATGGAGTGGGTGGTTATGAACGTCACACTCGGGCCACGGCGTTTCTTCAGGACTGAGGTGGCATTGCCTGAACTTGATCCAGGCAGCTGCTCATGACACCACCTGGAATGACTGTGACCCACCAGCCCATTTTGAGATCTGCCTCAGATGCTCTGAACCCTCCCTCAGTTGTGCTGACCTATCCCACAGTGTCCTGTTTCCTGCCTGATCTCAAGACAGAACACATATATCTGCTCAGCAAGCCTGCCTGCCACTGGTTTATAATCCATGTTTCTGCTTGTTCTTTCCTTCCAGGCCAACATTTCACTGCTATTTCATATTCATAGAAAAGAAATAATCAAAGACAGGTGGGTTTCTTCTGCCATTTGAGCTAAATTCCTGCCCCACATAACACAGCCTAACAAGAGGTCTGTATTAGATTACATGAAAAGGACTTGCAAGCAAATCTTATCTCTCTTGCAACTATTAAATCTACTCCTAAGTAATATGATTGTGTATCATTTGTATGATAAGGCTTAGATGTGTGATTACATACAGGCTTGATCATTTTAATTCGGCTAAAACATAGAACCAAAGTGGTCAATTTTACAGTATTCTTATTTCTTTCATGTTCATTTGAACCATGTACATTCATTATGAGCCAATTTCCTGCAAGGCCATCTCTTGGATTCCATTACAACAGGCCTGCCTGCCTTGCAAGGCTTTGTATGGCACAGACACTGTTCCTGATGCTCCTGCTCCACTATTTGAAGTTAGATAAGGTATCACTCCACAGCACACTGGAGCATGAAACGTTGGCATATCCATAAGTTGTTTGGTGTGGTTTTCTCTTTCCATTAAATGCTTTTTATTTACATCACTGTGAGAACAGAATCCAATCCAAAACTGAATCTTTCTGCAGATCTAATCGTGCTTCCCTCGCTTTAATGGCAATTTAAAAGCATATTAATACCTATCTCCATACCTATCTTTATTGTACCAGCTCAAATTAAGTAATTTCTTGCCTTCAACAAATTATTCCAAAGCAGATGAAAAAAAGTTTAAGTCAATGCTTTAGAAAGTGTGGCTGAGTTGTGTGCACACTGCTGGCAGCAGTCAGACAGAATTCTGCTAAGGACATACAGATCAGGGCTTCTCTTCTAGCTCCTGATTGTTCTCAAAGTTTGGACTCTGAACTTTTATAATCTGCTGTTACCTAAACTGTGCTCTCCCTCCCAAGTAACCACAACTTAAGCAACGGAGACCAAGGTCTCCTTTGTTTTGCTTTCAGGTTTTTTTTTACTTTCAAGTTGTTTTACTTTCAAGGCACGAGAAATAAATACTGTTCTGTTCACCACACGGACTCACTGCAGAGCACACGATTGCCTGTGATGGTAACAAGGAAACGAGCTCACTTGGATTGAGGCTGGATGTCAAAGGAGTTCTCTGCCTTCAGAGCCTTAAAAATACTGCCCTGCATTTTCTGAGAACTTTTGCCTTTCAACTGTAAAAGCTCATAGGGCTTTTTGTGGCTGAGTTTGAATCATATTTAAAAAATGAAAACCATGTGAACCTCTTTGCCTGTTTTTACTGCTGTATCATTAAACATCTTTAGATTTACTGGTACATAACTGAAAGCAAATCCTTTTATCTTCTCGTTGAGAATAGTGACATTAGGAATGAGGTGATCATCATTAAAAAACATCTCCACGGCTTCAGTACCCAAATATATTCCTGAACGTTCAAGGAAATCAAAAGCCACATTTTTTTGCACATTAAAAAAAAAAATAGAGAAAAGGAAAAAAGAAAACATGGCATCAACACAGAGGACAGCCCTTGAATTTACACACCAAATAATAAGCAAAAAAGTAAAATTGCATTTAGTGTTTCAGCCATCTTTGGCTTCTGAACTGTCATGGGAAGTCGGACTTCACATAAATCTGTATCACACCTTTCAGGTAATGTCAGGAAACTTTTTTCTGTTACAATAGAATGCAAATAAATTAGAACTAGGTGTTAGTAAAAGGAATTCTCACTAGTGTCTTCAGAACTCACCCAGGCCCTCCTTTCCTCCTGATGGCAAAACTTGAACACGCTGTCTTCAGCACAAGAGACACGACTGCACATCATTGTTTTAAGGCTACTCACACATTTATTTTTATCTTAGGCAGGCTGTGCAGTTGTGGACTGTCATGTTTACTTGAGGCATTAAAGCAGGGTGAGCAGACACAAAGCACTCATGAAAAATTGTGATGTGAATAATCACAGCTTAGCAGCAGTGGAATCATTCACCACAGTTCACAGTAAGCATAACTCATCCCCAAATCAGAACAAGCCATTCTAAACTGGTGGCAGATTTCATGGCAACTTGAAAAGACATTGGAGAATCCATTTTTAGAGTGTGACCACTATCATTTCTCACTTTGGCTGCAAGCAGTAATAAATGTTTGTTAGTTTTGCGGAGGAAGAGGAAAAAAAAAGAATTAGCAAGCACAGCTCATAAAAGTCATTTAATCAGTAGCACAGTCCTGGGCTCCCCTCGTGCTCTCACTGCTGTTCTTTTTGGAAAAAGCAGGTAAAATGCAGCAAAGCTGGCTGGTTTCCCTTGGCCAAGCAGACCCTTCCAGTAAGAGGATGGGACTCAGGTGCTGTTCATGCCCTACCAGCAGAGACTTAATTCTGTTCAGCATTGTGCCCTGCAACCAGAAATGTTCTCAAAAGGTGAGAGTCACAACACTTGTCCTCGTACTCCTCGATCTGCACAGCAGAGAGGACAGCAACAGTGAATTTGCAGAACTAAGAACACAGTGTATTGTGTTACACTCAGCCCTCTGCCACGTGCATTTGACTGATAGTGGTTCTCGGTTTATTCTGTCAGAACTCTGTGGTTTTGCATCACTTCTTATCCTGAAAGACACTGTACACTGATTTTGCTGGTAGCTGCTTCTGAAGAAAACAGTGGAGGAGACGAGCATTTCATCATCCCAACAATAAGCAGTAGGGATGGAGAGCAGGAGGAAGGAACTAGGATGCAGAAGTGTACCAGAAGGGTGACAGTGTCAGTCTTCATCACCCCCACCCTAAATCCCCCCAGCAACACCAAAAACACAAAGGAATTAGAATGGAGAAGAAAGAGGCATAAAAAACAAAAATGAAAAATAGAAATTACAAGATAATCTGGCAATAAGAGTGCTGATTAAAGTGCTGGGGTAGCTTTTCCTCCTTCTAATGGATTGTTTTCCTAGTAGTTTCTTCTGCAGTAGGCTGTGATTACAGATTACACTGTTTTTCCATGTGAGTAAAAATAATTGGTTCAGCCTCAATATGGGCACCATTTTCATTTAGTAAATCTGAATTTGAAGGGGTACTCTTACTACATGGGGATTTATAGAACCTGAGATCTCCTCAGAAATGAGTCATGCTTTCATGACAAACAAAATGAAAATTTCTCCCACATCAGGCAGCAGAACGTAAGAAACACCATCACAAAATCCCCCAGACCTGCTTTAATTTTTCTTCAAATTCACAGAAGTAGCAGTACTGCTTTCCATAGAAAATACTAATATCCCTTGAATTTATGTAGACTTTTTACTCCTGTTTCCTCACCTCTCTCTGAGACTGATACACACCAGTTGAAACCCTCGACAAGGAATTACTGACCACATTGCAGGCTGATTTTAAGTCATCTGGGGCGAGAAACCCAAGTGTCTGAATAAATGAGGAATTCCTGTCTGCTCCCAAGAGCTGTCCCTACCTTCCACACAGGCTTGTTTGAGAAATTTCCTTGCTCTGACTGCACATAGTAAGACTTGAGGTGAGAAAATTTATAATTAGTTATTATTCTTGGGTGGCCTCAGTCTCCCTGAGGACCGAGTACATCACTAGTGCTGCCCTCTGGGTAGCATGTTCTAACAGAACTGTCCTTCAACTGAACTGGTTTTATTATTATGAAAAAAAAAATCTACTACAAGACTGATTTTTTTTCCCTCCTTTTTCACAATCGTCTCACCATCCTGGCTTCAGACCAACACTCCTCATACTGGCCAGAGTATAAATAAGAGATTTCACCCACCAGGGAAATTGCAGAGTGGATCTGCAGAGGCTGGAGGCCGGCAGGGCTTTGGGCTGCTCCACCCGGCCTCCCGAGGACGCTCCCACGCCACAGCAGAGGGATCAGCCACGTCCCCCCCACCACCTCCAAAAGGGTTCCCTCAGGCCACTCCTGCCACTGCTGATGCATCACATCCCAACCACTGCAGCATCACCCAGCGAGGGCTGACAAGTGGGATTTATTTGGGGTCTCCCTGGAACAACCTGCGGCGCACAAAGGACGGGAAACGCTCCCGCATCGCCGTTGTCTCCCGGCAGGAGCAGGATCACAAAGAGGGACTCTTCTGGCTGGGATTCTGCCAGCACGAGTATGACACTGTCATTTAACTCCCTTTATACCATTTCCCTTGCCTCCAGCCAAGTTTTTGCCCTGTTTGGAGACAGCAGACTAAGATATGGAGACACGGACCACGCTCATCCCTTCAGGCCACGGCACTGGGCTCTGTCCAAAGCTATCCCGAAATCCAAGAGGGCTACAGCTGTAACTTTCCCCATCTGCTCTTTGCATAATTTTTCTGACAACACCACACTCGAGGTTCTTTAACCTTTTATGAAGTTACATTGGCTTGGTTTTGTCATCCAGGATTTTTCCAGATGTTCTGTGATCTCACTTACAATTAACAGGATCCAAGTCTCGCACTGGCACCGAGATCAGACTCAGACACGTACTTTCAATAGTCTGACATCATTCTTGATTTGGTTTACATTTCCTAAGCCTTTCCTATGGAATAAAATAACAAATGCACGCAAATAATAACTCTGAATATCATCAGCAACTCCTAATCATCTATTTCACTGCTGAACCTTTACGCTACAAAAATTACTGTAATCTGTATTTCTGTGTTGAACATGTGGGGCACAGACACAGACATCCTGGGCTGAGTCTCCTGTTACTCACTTCACAGTTCTGAAATTAAAATGGCCTTTTTAATTTTTATATCTGAGAAAGAAAAATTAACTAAGCAAAACGTGGCAGTATCTACGACAGAACAACACTAATTACTCCACTGGCAGGAGCTACAAGCACTCACATATAACTTAAGCAAGGCTTTGGCTCAGAATGTTAATTTTTCTACCTATTACCACCCTAAAGTCAGTCCATTATCGTGAACTACTGACATTTTAGCACCAGCATGACAATACACAGCACAAATTGCTGGCCAAAAATAGTTTTTTGACGTAGTAGGTGATATTTTGTTATTGGGATATCCCTGTTACAATAATTCATTTAGGTCTTTTTTTTCCCCTTTGATAAAAATATCATCCTCTTAGTTACAGTGAGTTGGATAATTCTTAATAAGGAAGAAGTACACAAGTTGGAAGAATCATCCCTGCTTAATTACAGCAAAAAGCATCGTTTCTGCTCAATGATCCAAAGTGTTTCAAGAACGAAAATAACTTTTTAAATATGAATGATGCTCACTTTCACTCGACAATTTTTGTTTTACTTTATTTGAAATCAGAACTATTTGAGATAGCTCACAAAGGTTCAGGGGAGAAACCTGGCTGTCCTATATGTATTTGCAAATCATATTCCTTTCAGACCCCTGAAGGCATATAAACTATTTCCTGGGAAATAAACTGTTTTCCAAGATGACACCTGTGGGAGCAGAAACACACCAGCCAAACATGGTGAAATGTGAACGTTTATTTGGGAGGGAAATGAAGCAGTAAGTGATATTTTGTGGGATTACCTTGTGTCGAGTTGCAAGTTATTGGGTAGAAGGAAGCAATTTCAAAATATATCAGTATTTCTTCAAGCAGTGAATGTTTTGCTCCAGCTCTGTCAAGTCTGGAACTGAAAACTGTTCCATCAAAGTCAGTGTGAATATAAGTGAATATAAGTGACAGTGAATATAAGAGGAATAGGTTTGCAGTAAGCATACCAAATAAAATGTAATCCTAAACATTGCAAACACTTTTAAAATCATTTTAAGGGTTCCGTGGTACTGACCCAATTAAACACCACAGCAAACACTTCAGCCTCTCACTAAAGTGGATTAATGTTTCCTTGGAAGAGAAGATCAATTTTATACAGACAAAGACTGACATGTCTGTATAAAAATATAAACAATTCTAACACACATGGAATATTTTATCCAGCTTTGCAGGTTAAATCATCCAAACCACTGCCTTTCCTTCTGGCCATCAGCTCCTACTCACCCTAGATGGGTTATCCAGAGAGGAGGTGCCAAGGAGCTGTGGCTATGGCACAGTCCATAACTCCTCTGGGCAACCTGTGCCAGAGCCTCAGCACCTTCACTGCAAAGAATTCTTCCCACTATCTAATCAAAATCGACCTTCTTTCAGTTTAAAGACAAAAGAGATTCTCTTCAACGGAGGTGACAAATTTCAAATTGCTGTTTTAGGAAGCTGTGGTTGAATTGCTTTAGGTAATCATGGATTAAAGTTCTCCTTTCTTCATCTCCCTCCTGGTGCCCGGGTAACACAGAGCAGCAGGAGCAGCAGACAGCACGTGGGTTTTCAGGCACCTGGGGCAACTTCATGGGTGAAAATTAAGGCACCCCAGAAACTACTGAAAATCTCTGCTTGTCAGGGATTGTAAAAACAAAAAGTTTGAGTCCTGAAATTAAATTTAGACTTTCTCACTCGTCCAGGTGTCCTTGCAAAAGTTTCACTCCAGGCTACTGGAGTGGACTGTTCTAAATTCTCCTGCTGGAGCCCTCTCTTCCACACAGCTCTGCCTTCAGCGTGTCAAGCAGAAATAGCACAGAAACATGCAATCCAATGAAGAAATTGTTTCAGATTACAAATTACAAATAGCTTATTTATAATTTACAGCAGAATTTAAAGGATTTTTCTGCTGCTGCCTTCAGAAGAAAGTAAATACACACACACACACATAAACTTTTGCTGGGAATGGCAGCTGCTTGGTAGAGCTGTTTTACTGATAACAATTTTTTGCCTCAAGAATTCAACCTCCTACTAGAAGTAGATTTTTTTTAAAAAATAAGAAATGGATTTATCTTTGTAAACTTCTGCAGCGAGTATTTATTTTGCAACCATGGTGCTGAAATTAAACAGCTAGATAGATACATGTTTATATTCCTGCAACCACAGGACTTTTTTCTAAAGACTCCATGAATGTGTTGCTACGAAACAAAGTCCTTCATGTATCTATGTCACTCTTTAACTTATCCTAATTATAAACACATTTTTAAAATTGCTTCTGAAATTATATTTTTAATGTTTAACCATTGTCCAATCACTTCAGACGTCACGTTGTTTACAGGAGGCAGCAGAAAAAAGGGCCAAATGAAGTAAATAGATTTGTTCTTAAAGCATCATCATTTGGAGTTGCTGGAATGTTTACAGGAAGCCTTTTCCCCCCACATGAGGAGGGTCAGACCTATTACAGCAAACAGTTGTGACTGACCAGACCTTTGGCACTTTTGTGTTATTAATTCTTCCTGTAACTTGCCGCAAATATTATGCTTATTTTCTTGTTTCTTATGAAGAAATTGCACTAATGTTTTAGGGTTTGCACAGTTTTCAGGCTCTCTGATCAAACCCCCATGTTTCTCCCAGTAGGTATATTCCTCAATTGCACTGCCTACCCCTACAAAACATAAATCACCTCTAAAAAGTCATCAGACTACTACATTTCTCCAGAGCTGCATGGAATTTTTCCTATGGCATTTCTCTCAAAAAAAAAAAAAAAAAAGAAAGAAAGAAAAAAAAAGCAGAGCATCAGCTACATAAAGGTCAGATTGCAAATCTGTTTTGATTTCTCCAACAGTATTAAAGTGAAGTGAAAACCAGAAAGAGTATGGATTCCTACTCACCAAGGAAGAACCAGGAACAGATGAGAAAGATTTACAACTGTCCTTGTCTTTCAGCCTTCACCAAAAGAATTATTTGTGACCTAATTAGTTTGAATAACTAGGAAAGCTTGGGAAAGCCTGCAGAAGGTATGAGTTAATGAATCTGTGAGTTACATTTAAGAATCCTATAATAATCAGCAAGTGCAGATCCTGCTCACCAGCCTGACCTCCTCCCACCAAGGGCATGGGTTCACAAAACAGCTGAGTAAAATCAACAGCAAACAAACATTTTGGTGCAGAAGAAACCATTTACTTGATAGTCTGAATTGCTACATTTACAACAGAAGAAGGTCTCTGTCCAAATCATCCAACTGGATGTATTAATGACCATCAGAAACCAAGCTGTGATAGTGGCTGTTCTCTGCAGAGAATCAAATATGGCATTTTCCCCATTGTTTACCCAGCTCCAGAGTTGAAGACAAGAATGTGTGAGACACACAACACCTGTCACCACCGTTCCCCACATCGCTGCATCCACTGGTTAAGGAGCAACACACCTCTGAAAAGTCATTTTTATGAGAATACAAAGCATGTTGTTACTGAACCAATCAACGTCGCATTAATGTGCAACATTTTCCACCTGAGATAGACACTCAATACTAGCTGGCCAGGGGGTGTTGGAACTCATAATTGTTTTTCTTCCTTGCAGCTACTCCTCATGACATAGTAGTAAACTCGGGGTTATCTCCAGAACACAAAATGCAACTGCTCATATTGAACAGCCCCTCTTTTATCTCACTTTTTACACAGCATTACACTACCAGTATTTAAAAATTTCCCAGAGAGTATCAAAATTAACTCACATTCAGCAGGAAAACAATGTCTGTTCAAGGATTAAATACTTCCCTCAATATAATGCAGCAACACTTAATTGAAAGTCACTGCTTGCTGAAGTGCAAGAGCAGCTTTGCCATTTTTAATGGTGACAGGTTGCAGAAGTTTGAATTGAAAAGCATCTGGGTTTTCTTTAGGATGCAACAGAAGTCACAACAGGTGTTGTAAATCCCCTTGGATTTGTGCACTTTTCCCAGGACCCAAGTTTTGAGCATTAAATCTCACGCCAACCTATGTTGCTACTCAGTGGAGTGCTGTGTTACCAGGAACATCCTGGAGCAGTGTATTGGCACATCCAAAAGGTCCCAACATCTTGTTCTAAAGGATCTCCATGGCTACAAAACTGGCACGTACTGCCATTCCTGAAATTGTTCCCAACACATCAGACTAAACTAATAAAAACACACAAGGTGGACACTTTGTCTCAAGAATCAGATCTAAAAGGCCTTGAACCTTGCTCTCTATCTTTGTATCCAGGTAACAAACTACAGATATTTGCATAATCCCTATGATGAGCAACTGGTTACTGATGGTTTCTTTGCTTCAGCACGTTTATTGAGCCCAGGCTAGGACCTCATTTTAGGATAATGTGCTCCCTCATACAGCCTGCCATTGCTTAAGATCCCAATTAGGTTAAAATATTCTCCCACCCTGAGGATTTCTTTGGTCATTAGTCAGAAATGAGATTCACTTTCTTCCCACCAGAGCACTTATTGCCCCTGCCTGCTCTGGAGGCACTAATTATTGCCAGCAGTAAATAGGCAGCTGATGACTGCTCACATCGTTACCCAGATCATCAGCACGCTGCTAAGCAGACTGTCCTTTGCTCCCTGCCTGGGCAGCACTCAGATCCTAATGTGAAGCCATCCCACAGGTGGTTTTTTTTTTATAATCTCATATTCCATAAAATATATAACTAATCCTCCAGCCCAGCACGTTGTTGGCTCTCCTGTGAGTGGAATACAAGGATAATCCAATTGCTTTCGGGGGTAACAGATCCTCAGCACCCTGAGCTGCCTCTGCAGGCTGTCACACCACTGAGCAAGACAAAATATTAACAGCAAAACTCCCATTTTTTCCAGGATTCACAGCGTATGTGAAACATGTCGGCAGGTATTTGGATAAAAATACTTTTGTCCCAAACACCGAACTCCCTCAGCTCCGCTTCTATTTGCATTTTCTGAGAATGGGTCATCAGAACTTGACCTGTCCAGCCTCAGACAGCAAAGTGTTCAAACGCTATCACCTCCTATCACCTCCTATCTTGAATCCAGTGTGAGGTTTTTTGTCATAAGTATTATTTTTAACAACTTTGGATCTCTTTTGTTACACAAAAATACCATAACACTCACGATACAGTTTGATAACTTTAATGAGGCTTTACAATTTACATTCAATATGTATTAGTACACAAAATATAAGAAATCACATATACATATAAACTTCTGTTTGCTTTGCAAGTCAACCAGTCTGAACTACACAAGCTACGTTTATTCACACAACAAAATGGAACATTGTCGAGCTTCATTCACCGATCAAACATCTCAACAACTTACGGACCAACATTTTTTTTTGCAGCTGCTAAAACAACAATCTCCCATAAGGAACAAATAATTTACATCAACAGATACACTGACACCACACTCTACAAAATGAAAAAGCCAAACTGAGCACTGAGTGAATGCCTCCAGATTTCAGCAGAACCCACGTGAAGCAACAGTGCAGAACTTATACCAGCATCAAATCTGTCCACGGCTTATCAGCTCCACGACTGAGAAAATAAATCACATACAGAAATTCTTTAGGGTAAATGAAGCCATTTCATTACAGGGTTATTTAACCCACTTATTTTTCAACTTTTTTAAAACAAAAAGGAAATAGCTTTAAAAAAAAAATTGAAATATTTACACCTTTTGTTTTTTCTATTTTCTGACTTAAACTATTCTCACGTACAACATGAATTTGTACTTTGTGAATAGTTTTGGTCCCTCAGACTGTTCTCTTGGTGAATCTGTTTTTAACTACTTTGTTCAAATATAACAACACTTCACTAATGTAGTCATTTGAAGTTAAGTAGATAAAAAATAAAATAGATCTTTTTATCCTAAAACAACACCTCTCATTTTTTGCTTCTGAACAGCATACAGTCACAAAAACCAAAGCTTCTGTTAGCAGCATTATAGGTGAAGGGCCTTTTGTGTGAAGTCCTGGAAACCTTCTGGTACCTTCAAATATACTGAATGTTCTCAGCTCTTCAGACACAGACCCTGCAAAAACTGAGCATTCAGCTTTCACAAACAAAACCGTGTTCCCAAAGCAGTTCCCTGCAGAGGTGTTCATTTGGTCACAGACATTTTCACGAGACACATGTGACCTTTAACAAATGAAGCAGATGTACCACATGAGCATTTCAGTATGTGCACTAGGGGAACACTTCCAGAATTGTCCTTCAGTTCTGGGAGGGAGGGGAAAACCTATTTTTACAGACCAACCACTGCTTTATGTCTGGTTGTTTCAACAAAATTTGTTGAAAGGACTAAAAACTCACCAACGAATCTGAAAATGCAACTAAGCAAGCTGAGCTGATCTGCTCCTGTGTTCCCACAGGAAACCTTGGGTTTTGTCAGTAAGCTGAAAGGAACACTTACACTGATGAAGCTTGCAGCTCTCCCCAAAAACTCATGGAATAGTCAAGAGGTCAAATCAATGAACCAAGCAAAGTGCATCATTTCATAAACTAGGAACAAGCAAAATGTCTTTTATATACACAATTGGTAAATTCAATGTCTAGAAGCAAAGAATACCCTTATGGAAAGGACACTGGACTTTATCCTAGAAAGAAGTGACTCTGCAAAGGATTTGGGGTAGAGAAAATCTACTCCTTTCAAAAATCACCTTGGAGAACGTTTTTGCACTCGCATCCAGTCTTAAGAAGCCCTCCAAGGTTTGGTGGGGAGTATTATAAGGAGCCCTGTTCACTTTAGTACCTGGAAGGGAGAAATATGGATGACTTATCATTCCACTACCAGTTTTGGAAGGGACGTATTCCAGAAAGAATTAAAACATCCCAGGGCATCTTTTGGAGTAGCAATATCAAACCGGTGAGCGACAACAGCAAACCACTCACAATTTAAAAGATGTGCCAAAGCACTGAGCCTTGGAGTTCACTTCAAGGTACTGCCCGTGCACGAGCGTTGCCTCCACTGTCTCTTCACAGCCTGTGTTAAACTTCACTGTCCTCTCGAGCTGAGCGGCCGCGGGTTTATCTGTTTGGAACTCGGCGACTCGGATATCGCCGCGACCTTCAAAGAATTCTTGATGGAGCTGAGCTCCCACACGTGCAAGTTCACGATGTGAACGCCACAACAGCCCCTCGTGATCTTGTACAGGTTCCTGAGCACGGCCTTCCGGAGGAGAATGTACACCCAGGGATCTAAAATCTGGTTCCACGTGGCCATTCGGAGGGCGAAAAGGATCGTTTCGCACGTCTCCTTCGAGCGGCTCTCGTTAATCCCAATCCTGGCCATGGTCACCTGAAAACGGAATGTTTTAAAATTATGCATCAAAAAAAAAATATGCCAAGAGAGCACACAAATCACCTGCAAATGGAATATTTAAAATTACACATTAAAAAATAAAAATACACCAAGAGGGCACGTAAATGAGTGAAATCGTTTCAGCTTCGTCCCTGATCTTCACACCTTCACAGCATCAATGCCTCCCAGTTGCAATGTGAATTCTGTCAGGCATATAACATTTATCATCCTAGAAATCCTCTCATGTTTTACACAGGACACACACGTGTCTCTGCTGAATTACTTCTGCTGAACTTTGAGCAGATGATGGCAACCAGCCAGGGAATACCCTCCAAAACCAGGGACTGATTTGAGCAAGAAATAAAAACTTAATCCAGAAGTTGAGCTAACAAAGTATGCCAAGACTATTCCAGGGATGGGTTTTTTCAAGGACAGAGGCCACTAGCAGGTCAGAACATTTTTATGAAAGGTTTTTTCACATCTTCCTAATTAAAGGCTACAGAAGGAATAAAGCAGCTTGATTTCAGCAAGAAGATTCATATGTTTTAAGCTGCAATAGAACATAATTTATTGACACCGGAGGATTTAGAGGTTTATAGGGAAATTTAAGCCATGGTGACAAAAGCCTCCAACACCCCTCCTCTTGCCAGTGGAGACACAGATGGGTTCCTGTCCTGAGTTCCTGTGTGAGGAAAGCCTGATCTGCAAAGCCAGGAATCTTGCCATAAGGTGGTAAATTATCTCTCTCTCTCTCATTAATGTTCAAAGCACACGAAGACTTTTTTGGTAGAAAGATGAAACACTGTAAGGCTTTCAGTTCCAAAGCCTTTAAAGCGACAGTTATTTAACCAAGAAACGGGGTATTTTACAAACTGATGCTACAAGTACACTGATTTATTGGGCCATGAAAGGTAGGGTCAGTCTGTCCAAGTGCAGAAAGCTGTAGTTTCAAAAAGATACATTGGGGAGGAAAAAAAAAAAACACCAGCAACAAAAAAAGCCTAAAATGAATGATGAGAGAAAACTAAAGCTCAATATTCCAGCAAACCTATTTCACTCCTTTTTAAACGCTTCTCTTCATTCCCAGACTCTAGCTATAGCTTGCAGGTCACCACATCTGAGTCTAAACTTGAGTGGAACAAAATGAATGCATAAAAGGACACTGAACTTGCTTGATTAAGTATCGGGTTGACCATTTCTGTGTGGCATCTATGGGAGCAGCACAGAAATCCCCCAGGAACACTGCTAAGGAAGCTGGTAGGACTGACAGAAGCACAGCTGGGAAGCGGTGTGAGGAGGAGGAGGAGGAGGAGGAGGAATGTCTGAGCACCAAGCCAACACAAACACCAGCCAGTTCCCTGAATCTGCTTTTCACCCCACAACCACTGGGCACATTCCTCTCTGACATCAGCAGCCCACCCAAACTTGAACAACCCCTTTGGCTTCTGCAGGGGATGTTTTTTCAGGGCAGTCTACATTTTATTTATTAGAGGTCTAATACCACAAGCCAAACTCAGAATATTTCTTACTCATTCAAGTAGGACTGGGCAGCAAATGGGACCTCAACAGAGCTCACAGACCAACATCCTTGTCCCACACAGCTCATGCTTGACTTAATCCAGACATACAGCTTCCTAACCTGCTTCTTGATGGACTTCAAAATTCATTTGTTGTTAATAAATGCCAAATCCAATGCAGTTTCATGCTCAGAAAAAAGAAGCAGTAGATGTTGCCATCGAGGAAAAGCAGCTCCATCCAGATTTTGTAAAGCTGTATTATTTTCTCTCGTGTTACCCAGCAAACTTGTGAGATTCCCTTCCATTCAGAAGTAATCACCTCTAAATGAATCTATTCATATAACATACCTCTGCTTTGATTATGGATTTACATGAAATAAATCAGGGCAAGGAATATTGAAACATAATTTATGGATTCTGAGACTTGGAGAAGCTTCATCCAGAACATTCAAGTTACCTCTTCTGAACATAGAGCTTTATGTACATAGACACTTGCTTAAGCAATTCAGCTGTGAATCTCTGTATTTGAAATAAGATAAAACCTAGATTAACAACTAATTTTGTTTCATAAAATACAAATTTTCTAGCCATATTACTTACATTATTTGGGAATATTATGAAGAAATTAAAAAATATTTCCTTTCTTCTATCACTGAAACTAACACAAAATAATATCCCAAATATCTGAAGTTCTGAAGGCTGAGATTTCCATACAGAAATAGACCAAGAGAATCTCATTCCAGCCCCAAGCATGAGCATTTTTGTCCTAAAACACTTCGTGTCTTCTGAGAAAACACATCACAAAACTGCACCAACAGTGCTAAGAGGTGACTATGTCCTGGAGCCTTTCTAAAACCATCTGCTCATTTCTAGAACAAGACCCTAAACTCCAGCTGAGGAGGGGTAGAACAGAGTGAAGTCAATATAAATTATTAGTTCTATCACATTTTCACAGTCAATTGGTTTCTTTGCATTTAAATTCTTATGATACTGTTCCAAAGTCAGTTTGAAACTGTAAGTTATAAAAAGGACTAATACACTCCCAGGTTTTTAGTTAAGGATTCCATTGAAGCAAAAAACACAGCAGACAGTCTGTATTTGCTCCCTGGGCACGAGACACTTGTGCCACTGAACTGGCTCAAGTCACCAGCTCAGGAACTGCAAGCAGAGCTCTGAGAGCAGGACCACCTCTGCAGGCACAAAAGGCCACTTCTTTCCTTCTTATTTGACTAATAGTGGGCAATAATTAAGTCAGGAAACCAATTCAAAGACTTTTTTCCTTCCCTGTAGATCCACTAGGTTACTCTGACAAGGGAATTCTGTTCCTTGTAGCCAGCAGTACACAAATGGGGAAGTGGGAAAGGAAATGCAATTGCATCATATTTAATTGCCTTTGATGTGTACAAGTTCCTATTCATGCAGATTCAGCAGTATGATTCAAAAAATTAATCTCCAGCTGGTAAATAATAAATGTAACTCGTGACGTTTTCTAACCTATTTAGAAATGTAAGAATCCAAGTAGCACTTTGCTGATTTATTCAATGTTTATATGAGCACAGCTGTAGTGTGTCTCCCTGGTTTGAAAAAAAAAAAAAGAAAAAAAAAAGAAATGATGTAACCAAGACAATTCAAACTTTCTTTAGAAAAGGAACTATAAAAGCACAACTCTAAAAGCAATTTTTTAAACCAAGGGTACCTGCTTGTAAGATATAAAGTTATCCTGACTCATATTAGCCCTTACTGGTTTAAGGAAAGACCTGAGAATTCCCTGTATCTAAAAATTAAGAGAAATTAAATTTGTGCCAAGTGAGGACTTGACACAACACATTAAACTTCTCCATACTTTCTGTCCAACTTTAAGCTTCACTAAAACCAAGGCTCGCTTTGCAAGATCCAGGAAGCCTGATGGAAAATTTTTTAAAACCATTTTGAAATTGTTGACTTCTTCAGTTTTGCACCAAGCCAGGGAGCACCAGAGAACTGCCATTTCCCCGGGGCACAAAGCTCAGTGCAACAAACCGAAAAAACTCCGCTCCAAAGCTTCACACCACTCTCCAAACGTAAACAGCGCTGATTTAATTTAATTTCCCCTCCAATTGGAGCTCCAGGAGAACAGCTAACGGGCTGAATGGCTGTGCTGCTCAGTCACATTCCCGTCAGTCCTCAAGGACAGCCTGTCCAAACAAGCAGCAGACTTCACAGCCGGTTAGGAAATAAGACAAAAATGCTCCTTTGATGCATTTCAGTGCTTAGGCTCTAAATCCAGGTTCTATCCTTGACTTCAGGAAACTGGAAAAAAAAAACAGTCACCGAGAGACTGACATGGAAAGCAGAGTGGACAAATATCAGAAACTCTCGTCCTCTGCGGCTCAGCCCTCGGGCTCCACTTCCCTGTGGGAACCTCGCAGACCCTCCCAAACCTCTTCCTCTTCCTTTGGATTTCCTTACAAGCAGTTGGGAAGATTTCCACTGATGGAATAAAGTCCATGGATTTTTCAGTCTTTGCAGAGTATTTATATTTTGTCACTAAGGCCTACACTGAACCCAGAGGTGCAAATCCCCTTCTCCTAAACCACACAGGGCTCAAGGCAGAACTTTACTGATCGTGTCCCACTCCATGGAAACAAAACAATGTATACTTATCCTGAATTTCCAGAAGTTTTTGGAACTTCCATTACTCCTGCTACAAAAGAAGCTGCAGTCTGCTAATAGGCCAGAGATCATACAAGATGCCACTTTGTAGCACTCTATAAACACAAACTTTAAGAAAAAAAAAATGCAAAACAGGGGGAGAGAGAACTAAAAATGCATTTAATCTTCACATTTTATGTACCGTTTTATATCTCCTGAGAACAGCTATTTGAAACACTGACAGTAAATTGCCTGTATCATTTGTTATACAGATCTTGCAGTATATAAACCACACATTTGTTGCAACAAAGCTGAGCATGCTTCACTCTGTTTTTTATGTGATTCTGTAAGTCAGGGTAAAAACAAGGGCTTCCAAGAAATATGCAGTGCACTACTCCTGCCATCAAAATGTTAGTGCACACACTGTTCTACTTATGCCACATAATGCTTTTTATGTTCTTGATCTGCAACGTGTTTTTCCCCTAATGTTTTCCTTTCTCTGTCCAAAAGACAAACGTGAACCGTGTCTTCAACTTTTATATGCCAGATGATCGTTCAGCCTAGCAGTTAAATTTTAACTGAGTACAGTACTTTTATAGAAAATGTCAAATTAAAAAGGAATTGTAGATGAAAAAATACGTGAGCAAGCTTTCCTTCACACTGAAGTCCAGAGGGTACTTTTAACAGCACACGCAATAATTCCTTGTGGAAAGTTTTGCAGGATCAGCTCTTGAGAAGTAGCAGCAGAACAAGGCAATCTCCTTTTCTCTCATGTATACTTCTGTGGCAAAGTAGTAATGCCAAAAATTAAGAGTGGATCCACTGACTCACTATTCAGCTGGGGAAAAATCTGTGTCTAACTCCCAAAATCAAGTTCTGGCCCAAAACAGGTAAATCAAGGATGGTGATTACTACCTGCCACGATATACATCCTTAAATGTGTAAGTTTGATTATTATCCTGATAAAAGCAGCGAGTCTGAGAAAGACCTTTCCCCTGTCAGGATCACAGGAAAAACAGAATCCGAAGAGAACCCAAATGAGAAACTGCCAGAAAAGATTTGAATTACCAGAGGCAGCTGGGATTGCCAAATTATTTTACAGAAATTTAGCCTCTGTGCACTCCATATTTGCTCCCCTTAAAATGGAGCTGCACAAACCTGGAGGTATTGTGGGAGTCACCATCCCTGGAGGTGTTGAAGGTGAGACTGGATGTGGCATCAGTGCCATGGGCTGGGAACCACGGCAGGGTTGGATCAAGGGTTGGACTGGATGATCTCAGAGGGCTTTTCCAACCCCACTGATTCTGTGATTCTCTGATTCTATGTTCTGAACAAACCTTTGTAAACTTCTTGAAATGAGATTTTTCTGTACACAAGGATTTCTCAAAACTACTGAAAAAAAAATCCGTGAAGTGCCACAACATTATACTCACTATTTGTATTTTATTAAATGCCTTTGGCATTATCATGCTCTATAAAAGGCAGGAATGCAATTATGAAGTAAGCCTCATAAACAGAAGGTGCTGGGGTTTTTTGCATATAAACTTGCAAACATTAACTGAAAGTGAAGACTTTATTTCCCGTCAGCTTTCCCCTTAGACACTACCTATTTGCATCTGTTTTGCAGTAGCATAAATTCAAGCTGGGCTTGAATGAAGCATTCCAGGCCTCTTCTCTTTGTTCCTCCTAAATAATCCAAATATTTCTATCTATGGTTTGACAGTCCTTTTTCCTTATTTCCTTTCCTGCCAGTCAAAATTAGAAATACTTTGCTTCAACTAGCTGGTAATGTAATTACTCTCACATCTTAATTGATAACTCATTTGAAAGGAAAGCTTTGTGGATAAGGGTAGAAAAGATTCTAGCACTGGAAAGAGTAAATGACTCACTTCATCGTGAAAAGACACAGCAAACACACCAAAGTCAAATAAACAACCTGTTTCCTGAGCTACATGTTTTAAAGTTACAGGAAGGCCTGATTCCATGGCGTGAGGAATGTGTTCCTGCCTAAGAACAAGGCCTGCAACCAAAATATCTTGCACAAAAAAATTAATTGTACAGATAAAATTAAAACATTCTTTACCCTCCAACGCTGAGAGGAACTTTACAGGACAACTGTAAGGACTAGAAAACAACAGAGTATTTCTAATACTGCATAATAAGGGACATCCTTAAGTATTCAGGGATGCAAGGACTATACATATTCACACTTATTCTTCCATTAAGGTCAGATGGGTAAAGCTTCAAATCCTGGAAATGATCTATTACTTCTCTTTTGTTGCTTTGCTTTTCCAGGTTTTCACATTCAATTGGGAAAAAAATCCCATTTTTAATGGTTAAATAAATAGTCTAATTTATTTAGGAGTAACAGGACTTCTCTCACTAATACCTGACAAATGCCCAAAGAAAGAATCACAAATAACACACAATACTTGGGAGAAAGAGAACTGTCTGAATGCAGAAAAAAAAAAAGACAATATATAGACAACCTGAGGAGAGATACAACATAGATTCAGCAACCAGAGGCAAATCTTCCATTTCTGTCTTTCAGAGCATGAAGATGCTCCACTGGGAATGCAGGATCTGCCAGTTCTTCCCTGGCCAGTTTTTTAAATTCTCTCTGATGTGTTTCTTTTGTCTAAGAATCCAAGAGTTAGGCTGAACTCTCTAAGGGTTCCTTGGACAGATCACTCCCTGATTTCAGAGGAATGTCACACACCCAGTGGTTTTCAGGGCAAGTACCACCAAATCCAGAGATATCCAGACATATTAGAAGTGTTAAAAGAAGGGAGAGAAGAATTTCAGAGTCAGTCACGATACATAGTGGGCCTTTTCACGTCTTCTAGAATTCAGGAATGCAGATAGCTTTGATGTGTGACCAAGCCTGCAAGACCTCTATTAACAACAGGTCTAAAAAAAGTGAAGAACCTACTCTATTTTCTACCAGTGGAGAGTCAGACATTCAGTTTGAGTATCTGAGAAATGATGGTGTTCCTTGTATGGGTGTAGGAGGAAAAAAAAAAAGGTATGTTCAGTTGTAATTATATTTTATGTTTATCATGGATGCAACATACACAGTGGAGGAAAACGAAATCTTCTTGAACATCACAGAATGTCACAGAATCATTAAGGTTGGAAAGGACCTCTAAGATCATCAAGTCCAACCATTTCCTCAGCACCACCATGTTCACCACTAAACCATATGCCCAAGTGCCACATCCACATGCCTTTTGAACACTTTCAGGGATGGTGATTCCAGCACTTCCCTGGGCAGCCCATTTCAACACCCGATCACCCTCTCAATGAAGAAGTGTTTTCCTAATTTCTGATCTAAACCTCCCTTGGCACCCTTGTCCTTCTTGAAGATGGATTAGAGTCACAGTCACCTAATGACTTGGTGCTATCTGATTTGCAGTGTTTGAAAACCTGGCTGGAGGCAAAGGAAGACATGATCTGTTGCTTTCATGTTGTTGGTTTTTTTAAAATCACCTTTGTTTAAGTGACTTATTTTATATATCATTGTGGAGAAGTAAACTAAGAAGCCATGAACAGAAATATCAAGGCTATATTAGCAATATATTTACCAAGCTGGAATATACAACTCACAATCACATTTTTCTTTAGTATTGTCAAATAAATTGAAAGGGACTGTTTTGCAGCTGGACCACTCAGGTGGAGGAGGGAACAGGAAAAATTGTCTCCATCTAAGAGTGATTTATTTCTCAGTACTTCTGTGCAAGCACGCTCCAGGTAAAACACAGATTCAATTTTATTTCCAATTCACTAATGAACTGTAAATCCTAACTCAAATTGCTACCACTTACATGGATCCTCACCTCCTTCCTGCTTCACCTGCTCTTTCTCCATGCAGTGAAGCAGATGGGAGCATAGCTGGTCACATCCTTCCCAGCACAAGAGTCTTCAGCCTCATGTCCTAACATTGGTCATAACACAGGTCAAAACCTTTCTGCAACGTCCTGCTACCTGGCCACTGCTGTTCCTAAAAGCACATCCACAGAACCCAAAATGGGACAGAGCTCCTGCTCTGCTGGGGATGGAAACACCAGGAACAGGCACCCTCCAGCCCGGGGAGCTTGCAACAAAAACTGCAATTCAGCAATTCCTCTCAGACATTCACACATTCTGCAGTATTCCTGAGACAACCAACTTCTACTAGAAAGCATTTATCAACACCATGCCAAACTAAAGCTGTGAATTAACACCATAATTATCTCTCAGAATATATGAATCTATATCACACCCTGAAGTCTGCCATTAAACCTGGGAAGGGTGAAGGACTTGGTGGAGTTGCTCCATGTGAGTGTATTTGTCCCTGAGACTTTTCAGCAACAACTTTACCATTTAAGGTGTTTAGATACTCAGGAAAGAGAACTTTCCTAAAATAACTATCCAAAAATGGTTATGCTGTGTATGACATTTTCCAAAGATGGTTATGCAGTGTATGATATTTTCAAGTAAGAAAGGCCTGAATAAGTGTAATATCTAGGAAACAGGAAGAATTCTCTTATACCAAACAATGGAATGTATGTCAAACTGACTTTTTAATATCAAGCACAGAATCCAAAAAATTTACCAACTGAATAAATAAGCAGAGGTTATGAATGGCAAATTTATTTGGGTGAAGTTTGGAGAATTTGATTTTTTGAGATGGTAACTTCAAAATTGGAAAAAAAAAATCAGAAGTTTCTGTGATAGCCACTGACATCTATTTGGAACAATGTGCTGTGTTTCAATTTTATAGATCTTCATAGTTTAATTCGGTATATATCATCTAAATTCAAAAATAAAGATGGAAGAAACTATGAAAGAAAACCAGAACAACATTATTTTGAAAATGCCACGTTCTCACATGACTCACAACCTGCCTTCCCTACTTTCTTCCCTCCAAAACAATCTTATTGTATTCTGATGGCACTGCATTTTCAGAAAAGGCTTTACATAAGTTTTTCCAAACAGCACAAGTAAACACAGATAACAAAAACTATATTTATGCTTTCCCAAAAGCCTCTGGTAAAGGGCAATCTGTCAGTCTCAGCCTTTCTTCCTCCCCTGGTTCATATCATCACTTATCACCACCATCCATTTCTTCCCCAGCACTTCTTTCCTGTTTAGAGAAGATCTCAACTGCTCAGCTCCCTGACTTCTGGGAGAGGGAGGTAAACACTTGAATTACAAATATAGCCACAATTAATATAGAGTTTCTAAGCACTCTGTGATAAACTATGCCCTGGCCCACACTTATAAACATTTTTTTTAAATGATTCCTATTTCTCGGAAAGGATAAGGCCTGTAAGATCTCTATGTGCTGTAAAAGAGGAAAATAGGAACAGACCAATTCTGAACAGCAAAACAGTACCTTTGAAATTCAGTATCATCTCAGGTGGGTATACTCTAAAATTAATCTCATTCCATTTCTCATCTAACCTGGAGGAAATTTGCCAGCTGTGCCTTTCATTTTATTCAAAATAAAAGAGAGATCTCTATAACCAGTACTAAAAAAATGCATGAACATCTTATCCAAGGGTTTCTAGTATCATAGAAACACATCTGAATAGGTGGATTGAATTTTTAAATGCACTGTATTAAACTCTGTTGCTCTCTCTGCAGACATCTGCAAATTCTTTCCAGGGAATATTTTCATGGGGACATACAAAAGCACACTCAAATTGTCTGAGTTGCTGATTAAACCTTATTCCAGGGGAAACTAAGCTGGAAAGACACTTGTGTCTTGAGACTAACAAAAACTTCGATTCAAATGAGTGTTCTCTTTCCTCTTCGATCCTAAAATGAGTTATTAATTTCAAAATACCTTTTGGCCCATAATATCAGCAATGACAGTTACCTTTCAGCAATTTAACCCTGAGTATCAGAGGCTCATTTGGAAGAACTCAAGCAAGAACAGGAATTGAATTTGCACAGTGTTAATGGATGTATCAGGAAATCCAGCAAGCAACCAAAGGATCACGACAGGAGGGAGAGCAAGAGCCCTTTCTCTAGTGTAGCTCGAAAGACAAGCAAACTCATGAGATTCTTCTTTCCAGAGGAACCCAGTGAGCATTTTATTCGTTCAAACTGCCCCTCCTGATCTCTTCTGACACAGCAAGGTCTGGAAGAGAAATAACTACCTACAGTCGACAATAACCATGAATGTATTGATGCTTTGGACTAGACATAGAGGTGTATTTAGCAGGCCTGCTGCTGGCAAAAACCTTTTTTTCCTTTCCCTATGAAACTGGTTTGTTCATTAAAACCACTGTGGCAGCAGTGGGCCCCTGAGATGGGCTTGCACCCATCCTCAGAGGTGCAATGACAGCATCCAGCAAGAACCCACAGGGGAGAAGCATCACCCAGACCCAGCAAACATCTGCCAACACATCCCATCCCTGTACGGTGTCAGTCCAGACCCAACAAACATCTGCCAACACACCCATCCCTGTACGGTGTCAGCAGACAACCACTCTAGCAAGAATTCAACACCAAAAGCCAGCACAAGTGTAGCAATTATTGTTGATTATCTTTAAAATCCGAATCTGGAAAACAACAAAGTGCGTTTTTTCCCTCTGAAAGTTTACAACAGCATTCAGAGCTGCAAAGGTTAGCTAAACATATTTAAGAGTATCTCCTTCTTCAGTCTTCAGAAACACATGACTAACTTATTCTTTTTCAAAAGGAAAGATCACTCTCCCTGCTGACAGTGCCTGTGCAGGCACAACAAGCTCACAGAGGCTGCAGCTTTGACTGAAAACGTGTAAGACAAGAACACACTTATGCAGAACAGCCACCAGGGAGATGTGGGGGGCTGTGCTGGACAGGTGGCAAGAGCCTCACTGGCAGAGCATGGGCCTGCATCTTGGGACACCTCTCTGCTTCTCCTCAGCTGCACTTTCTGATCATGAAAAACCACCAGTTGCAAGAGAATAATTTTTAAGTAACTCTTCTGTAGTAGGGCAATACAACCAGCAATGGTTGAAGGCATACAAACAGCATTAATAAAGCAACGAGCTTTATTAATACATGATGCCCATCACACATACAAGCATAAGGTAGCAGAACAGAAATTTAAACTGCCAGCTTACTAAAAAAGACAGAAAACAAGAATGCAGGGAGAGACTTCAAGGGTAAAGGGGGTATGAACTGCTGGCAAAGTCACTGTGCATGTGTGGATGTGACTACACATGCAAAACAACCCAAATGAGATGTACACAGATTGCCTTGTACACCAAACTACCTTATACTGTATGCAACTAGAACTTACTCAGTGTAAAACCTGCAACAAAGTGACCTCCTTTGGCACATATGGTCTGTGAGTACCCAAAATACCTGGTGGAGCAAGCAGGGGGGACTGGGGTGAGGGTATTCCAAGGAGAGCCTCCCTGTTAGCACACAGCTGCCCTTCTCACCAGCTCCAGAAGCACCTTTGTTGAAAGGACCCCTCAGATCAGCTCCAGCAGCTTCTAGGCTGAAGTGACTCAGTAAATTCTAAGCTGGACACAGCCCTAAGTGCACAAAAACCAGCCATCAAGCCCCACTGCATCTGAGGACAAGAAGAAGTCAGAGCAAGTTCAGAGAGACACAGTTAGCATAACAAATTGGAAAGGGAAGAGATTACATGAGAAGGGACTGATAAAAATTAATCTATGCAGTAAAAAAAGCAACTGAATAAGAGTTGATTTAATCGTATAAAATGAACAGTTGAGCCCTAAAAAAAAAAAAAAAAAAAAAAAAAAAAAAAACCAGGAGTGGCTATTTTTTGCTGTATAGGGGAGGTAAAACTGGAATGAAATTAATCAGATAACTGCATGGAAAAAGATCTTAACAAGAATAATTTGAATTTTTCTCAGGCTAAGACTGTGTTCCACACATGAAAAAGATCAGAAATTTCTCCGCATCACAATCTTTTTCTATTCCTCTAAAATAAATCCCTCCTGTCCACAATTACAGGCAGTTCTCTTTGCTACTCCAAAAAACAAAATTTAAAATATGTTTACCCCTCGAGCCCTACAGAATATGACGTACTGAAGTCAGAATTTGCTCACACAAACACAGCTCCAAAACCAAGCCGTTTCATGACAGGCCAGATGTCAACTCACAGCCAAAAACCAGCTTTATATAACAATCTATTTCATCAGAGGTGCTCGTCACAAAATGCTCCAGCCCAACTATTTGCTTTGGGAATCCAGCCCCTTGGGATCAAATTTATCCAGCAAAATTCACATACCCCAAGCAAAGGGCTAAGGCTCTAGCAAGGATGAGAAACGATGACACTGTACAGAGAAGTTGATGTTTCTATCTTCAGAACATATTTACCTGGAATTACCCACCACAAAGCAAAATTATTTGGACTGTCAGAACAAATGTGCCTCTGCAAATTGACTATGTATATTATTGACTACACATATTATTATAAAACTCATGAATTTCACTTGTCACCTTTTTTTGCGAATTCGCTCCCCCTCTCAGTTCCTCAAAAGCAGATCAATGCTCCCCCTCATTCTCATACTTCATTAAGGAAAGATTCCCTCACAGTGGCAGAAAACTTGAAAAAGCTGCTCATGTTTGAAAAACAAATGAAATGGAGCTTCAGGAAAGAAATCGAAAGGAAAAAAAAAAATATCAGAAGGAAGTCTCTGTCCAACAGCTCCAGGCAGAGCTCCACATAAGCCATACCACAGGCTCTGCTTCTGAAAAATGCTACACATCTCCAGTAACCTTAAGGTAAAGGTGTTGACTGATTATACACTATATATTTTTAACTATAATATTAAGTGTCAGCTATCTATGCATTTACACACACATAAAGGCATCAAAACAACTTCACTACCACTGAGCAGATGCACAAGTCAAGTTCAGTTCCACACCAGACACCATAAAGGACAATCCAGGGTCTTGGGACTCTAATGACATCTAAAGGTGATTTTGTCACAGGACAGTGACAATGTCTGAATATTAACTGCACTTGGAAAAAAACACAGAATTGATTGGAAATCTAACAGTGAAGTCAATCTGTAGTGGAATTACAGTCCTGGACTTGACTCTGGTGGCCCTGCACGTACATCAACAGACATAACACCAGACTAGACTGAAAGCAGAAGGAAAATAAACAAAGCAAACCCCCACATCAGACAGGAAATCACACAACAAATCCAAACTCTCCTATCTGCAAACCACATGTGGCATAAACCACATTGCCTTCCTCCACTTTCTCTTCCAAAGGTTTGTTTGGTTTCCAATTGCTTTGGTTTACATTGAGGCAATTGACTCTCACAAACATTTTGTTCTGTGTACTCTTTGGAATAGAGAACATAGTTAAAATTCACAATTCAAAGACTAATACTGACTTCTAGATTGAGCTTAAAAAAAAAAAAAAGTTAAAAAGCAAATGATTGAAGAACAATCATTTCCAGATAATTTCACCTATGGACACCTGTTCATATTCATGTCAAGAAAGACTTACTTTGGTACATGCTGATTATATTATAGAATATAAATTCATTTATAGTCTATAATTCATTTCACAAATTAAAGGCCCTGAGAGGTGAAGATATATCAGATAAGCAGGTTTGAATCAGCAATTCATCATAAATCATACACTTTGATAAACCCTGGATCACTTTAATGCAGCACTTAGGCAGTATGTCCTGACAAAGCTTTATCCCACTGCTGGCCAAAAAACCTTGCTAAATTAACAGCACACTTATAATTCTGTTTGTATTCAGTGAATAGAATGCCATGAAAATAAAGACTGGGTAATTCAATTAATTAACTGGTATAAACTCTACCATCCTAAGAGCTAAGAAAGGAAATATCTACAAAGGACCCCATCCTTAGTACAATATATAGTACAATTAATAAAAATGGAAAGGCATAACAAAATTACCAACACTGAAAAACAACCACAGTGGTTGCAATTTAGTGTTCCTTCGTATGTTGAATAAATGAAGCACCTCTTTTGAATTAAAAAAGTTTGTAGGTCTTCTGACACCCAAGGGTTTTCAAAAACCAAATTAATTCCTACCTTTGAGAACAATTATTTTACCTGAAAATAAATGTCACCAGAGGATAATGCTTCTTTTTCATGGAATGTAGAGTCATCATTTGAGTTGCTCTCCTTAAAAACCACTCTATGGCTTGCCCCAGACAAACTTCAGAAGGTGTCTGAAGTAACTGGAAGGAAGTTCACCACAAAACTTGCTATACTGCTGTGACAACTTTGTTTATGCTCTCCACACTACAGCCACGACACTGACAGAAGCCCACACGAATTTAAACTATGCTGCAGAGCAAGACTAGAAAAATTCTCTGTGATATGAATAGAAGTGAAAGAGGTTTTGTGCATTTCAGTGATGCAGACATTCATATCCAGACTTTCTCCTTAAAGTCTGTGATACTGGATTAATTAAATGCTACCTGCCAGATACACCCAACTGCTGCAGCAAGGCTACTATCAGCATCTAATTTAGAACTAACTCAGGTAACCTCATACCCTACCATAGGCAGTGAGCAGATGAGATACAGCTGATACAAATCTCAGATGTAAATATCTGTATTTGTTAGCTCAAACCAAAACTGCTCCTCATTTATCTCCGTGGAAAACTACAGGGCCTTGTTTCTAAGAAAGAAGGTAAGATTTCATACAGCTTGTAACTTAACCTCTCTGACCTGAGCAAAAAAATTCATTTTCTCCAGACAGGTTTACTACACTAAAAAGAGTTACAGCTTTATACCAGCTTTATACCAGCCATCACACAACAGCAGCTGTCAAATTCTTTCCTGTAGCACAATCCTGGTTCCTTTGGCTTAGAGTGTGCCCTAACAGGAGCAGCACTTACCACTCTGGGAGAGCCACAGCAGTGACAGCAGAGCCCCAAGATACAGCTGGGATGGCTGAGAGAGCACACCAACCACACACAGCAGCTCTGCCAGTCAGCTGTCCAGATTACAAGCCCAGCTTGCTTAGGGCTAAACCAAACGTTATTTTAACCCACTGCCAACCCCTGTTTCTCAACAGGACTCTAAAGCAAAGCCCTTAACGCCCTGTTAATGGAGTGGAGGATTTTTAAATGCTTAACTGTTACCTGCCATAACACAGTCCACAAGTATAGCAGTAAACAGTGAAAATAACAACAAACAGGCTGCCGCAAATAAAAAAGTTACAGGAACCACAGTTCAGACTAAAAAGACTTCCTACTTCAAGATTTCACTGAATTTGTGGACAAGCACTATTTGTTCCAATGTATTCTAGCCACCATTCTGCTACCACTGTCTGCTTCACAGCACTGGAAATACAGTCCTCACAGTCCCTATATATTTAGCTTACTCAATGTATTTTGTTTATGCTCAGAAGTGGACAATAATTACCAAGTTTTTTATAGATGCATAGGTACATGCATTATGGACAATATGTATTAAAATTAGTATCATTGAGCAAATAGAGCTGTTACCACAGCTCAAGCACTTTAAAACCTGGAGATAAAAAAGTATAACTTTTATACAGTGATGTGCATTAAACATTGGCAAACACATTAGGCTCTTACCAGGAATGGACTCCAGCAAATGCAAGAAACACACATTATAGCCAAGAGCTGAATGATCATTTCAAAATGATGAGATCTCCCTTGTCTTTGTTGACTTTTAAGTTTGACTCTTAAGAGGGTAATTCCTGTGACAGCATTGCACAAGAATGAAACAGCAAGGGCCAGTAACCCAAGGCAAGAAAAAAGTAAGAGATAAAATCTGTCTTCCCAGTCCTCAACATGTTCTGTTTTATAGAAGCACCAGGTCCTCGATGCTTGAATTTGGTAGGCTCTAAACCTAAGAATAGGCAGCAAAGCTATAAGAACAGCAAACAGACATACCATAGTCAACATCATTTTCACATGTCTAGAAGTCATTTTTGTAGAGTGAAATATTGGCTTAGTGACTCCAATGCACCGTTCAACGGCCATCACACTGCCCAGGAAGAGTGGGCACAGACCAAAGAAAACCATGCAGATGCCAAAAACACTGCAAAGAATGTTGTACTGGTTAAATCGGATCCAGTCTTTATCCGACGCATACACAAACACTGCAATGGCTCCGTTGATGAGGTGGCCGAAGAGATCTGTGACAACCAAGCCACTGGCAAGAAGCAAAAAGGAGGCTTTTGATTTCTGCCTGAATCTCTGGTATGCCTTCATGAGAATCGCTATGGCGAGGCTGTTGGACAAAATTCCCACCGTCATGAAGATTATTGAAAAGAAAACTGAGATCTTCTTCTCCGTGTGGCAGGTTGTGTTCCTCAAGACTCCAAATCCAGCCAGCCCTGGTGATTTTGAACCGTTCATGGTTAGGAAGGGAGGCGCAGCCCTCAAAGCATTTCAGCAGTCTTGCAGTCAAAAGGCATCTGCAATATTAAAAACAAATATACACAACACTGTAAAAGGCATACCACTGTTCAAATGGCATTTGAAGCAGAAATTCCATAATATTAGCCTGTGGTACAAATCTAATTTTCCGGTTTTCTGTGTGATACGATATGGCATCACATTGTAAGCGCATCAGTCACGGGGTAAAACAATTATCTGCATGCATTATACAATGCAAATATAGCCTACAGGATCTTTAGAGTCTCTACATGTGTATGATACACAAAATAACACATAAAACACAAAATGCTCTTATACATGCAGTAAGAGAAACCATACAAACCATTCTGGTGGTTAACCTACGTTAAACAAACGTTTTTGCAACACACTCCTAGAATGACAGTATACGTCAGCCCAGCCACAGTAAAAAGTGAAATACTCAAACTGGAGCATTTAGAGATTACAATCGCACTCCATTTCTCTTCTCACTGTTAAACATTTATTTTCAAAACAATGTCCTAACATCTTCCAAACAATTCTCCTCTCACAATTTCTTGTTTCAAAGCTTTATCCTAACCGACACTGAAGCCTTCGACTTCCCAGCACCCTCGCTGAAGCTCAAACTTGGTTTTTAGACCAATTCAGAAACCCATTCTGCGAGTCGCTTTGCACTTTATCTCCCATCTCTGCTCCCAGGATATTTCTGCTGGCAAAAGGAAAACCTCCCAGGCAGGGGGGGGAAAAAAGGTACATGGAAAAAAAAAAAGAAAAGGTAAAGAAAGAAAGAAAAAAGAAGAAAAAGAAAATGAAAGATAAAAAAAAAGACAGGCGTTAATAACCCCTACTACAAACTGCCGCTGAAGTCTCTCGGTTACTGAGCTACACTGGGAACCGCGCACGCCGGAGCCAGGGGCATCTCTGCCAGCCAGGAGCGCTCGACCGGCAAAGTCCGGGGAAACTCCTCAGGCGGAGCCCGGCACCAAACTGCACCTCCCTACCCACACTCCCACCTCCCCGCGCCCCCAGCGCGACCCTCGGCGGTGCCGGGAGCGGCCCCTCCGCCCTTGAGCGCTGCTGCCGCCGGGGGCGGGGCGGGCACAAGTGCCGCGGTCCCGGCCCGGCCCTGCCCGCTCCAGCCCCGCCGCCCCGGCCCTACCGCGGTCCCGCTCGGCCCCGCTCGGCTCCGTGTGGCTCCGTGGTGCGGACGGAGGCGCTGCGGGAGCTCCGCCGGCCCCGCTCCCACACCGGCCCCGCTCCCCGCCCGGCCGGCGCCGCCCGCCGCCCGCCCTCCCTCCGCCCCCGGCCCCGCTCCGTGTGGCTGCCCGGCCGTGCCCCCGCACCTCAGCCCGGCCCCGGCGCTCCCGTGCCCGGCCAGGCTGCGGGGCAGCCCCGCTCCGGTTCCTCCGGCGCTGTCCCGGGAGCCGCAGCCCCTGCGCTCGGTTCCTCCGGCTCCCCCCGCCGCGCCGTGCCGGGGCGCAGCGCTGTCCCCGGCCGGGGGAGCGGGGCTGCCGTGTCACGGCACGGCCACGGGGCACCCCGGCCAGGCAGGGCGGCTGCCTGCCCACCCTGCTGCACACACGGCGGTAGCGGCTCATGGGGCAACCGAGGGAGGGGTTGTCCTCAGCCACAGCCTCATCTCTTCGCTTTCCACGTGCTTCTTCCCAACTGCCGCCTTCGGCAGCGCGCAGGGAGCTTGGGAAGGGGTAGCTCCCAGGAACACTGTCCGGAATGTAGCTGGGCACATCACCGGACACGCACCCCTTGCACCTACCGGGTCACGTAGAGCTAACAGTGTTCCTTGGACAGTTTCTCCACTGGAGAAGTGGTGAGAACACATCCAGATGAGGCATTAGTGATGTTATGGATAAGGCTAGAGAGTCAAATGTTCTTCCTTTCCCATCATGTACTTACGCTGTTACAACTTGAAGTTATAGGTAACTTTTAAGTTCTTTCATCCATCAGTGTCTGGGACTACTAAATGGGCCTGAATGGGAATTTTTATGAAGAACTCTTCTATAAAAATAAGCCAAAATATAAAATCAAGGTCAGATTGTAAAACCAAGTTATAAAATGTTACAGAATTTCTCGTGGGCAATAATGATGGAGAAGTTACATTTACTTCCATTGAGACACAGCCTTGAGTTGTACTATTCCTGGAGCCACAAGACAATTACTTAAAAATTAAAATTCTCAAACATACTACAGTTTTCGTATACCTTCATACCTTAAATACTATGGGTACAGTTTGCCTCTCCCTAATCCACCAGTGAGGAGATACAGACCAGGTAAATCCATTCTTTCAAATAGTATTTCAAGTCACTTACACAGACAGTTAAAAGCCCCACACGATGACCTTCTGCCTCAAAATACTTGTCAGATTTTGGCATTTTATCATACAAGGAGCAAAAATGCTCAATTTGGTCTGATTGAGACCTATAAATTCCCATAAATTCTTAAGACAACAATAAAATATAAAAACATCTCAAAATACATTATTGCTCATTAAAGTTCAGGGGGAAATAGTTTCTTTTATGTTTCCCTACCCAGAAATAAAAAGAGATGGAGATCTCAAACTACAAACAGCTTGTTTCATGCTCTTCTGTCCTACACAGATTTCTTCACCCATCCCTCCTGAAATGGGGGGGCAATTCCATTTGAAAAGAAGCAATGAAGTTGGTACTTCAAGACCCTGCAGTCTGGGAGGTAGAAGCTAAAACACCATTATCAGGTAGATCAAGACAAAGAGAAGAACAGGAAAACCTCAAGACAGCTGTTTCAGTGTGCTTGTAAAAATGTAGTTAGGGTAGGAAGGGAAAGGCAGGCCTGTAGAGTACATCCTGAGTAAAGCAGGGCTCTGCCAAAAAGAGGGAGAGGAGCATTTCAGTTGCTGCAGAGATGGAGAAAGAAGGAAAGTAAATACATAAACTTTCATCTCTTTTGTTCAGACAAGAGGCATCACAGAGTGCTCCTGAAGAGGAGCTCGAAGAGCCACATCCCAGTTCTGTGCTGTGAGCAATGCAGCAGCACAGGAAGCACTGGCATAACCAGGATGGATATGTCTGGAGCTCTGGACACGTTTGTGTGCTCCTGATACAAGAATAACTGAAATAGTGGCTTCTCTGGGGTGGGGTGGTTTTGTAGCGTTATGGCTAATTAGGATAGTGATTTCAGAAGGTGTTGGAGGGGTGAAAACTGGCAATGACACCAGCAGAACTAAGTTTTTCACAGTGACCAATGGTCAGCTCCATTCATTTGCTGTTACTAATGAAGACAGCAGAAGTGACCAAAACTGTCCCACCACAGCCTCTGCTGTGGGTCCTGACTGGGGAGCCACTGCTTTCTCAGAGGGGAACAGCCTTTCTCAGGTCGTACACCTGAGCAGGAGCTGTGGGAAGGGACAGGAGGGATTAATGTCATCTCCATCAGGGCAGTGGCTCTTCCTCTCACAAAATGTTTTCCAATCAACCACGATGGAGCAGGGTTTGATTGAGCTTCTTACATAGCTGAAAACAAAAGCTGCAGGTGCAGGAGCCCCTTAGGAGTATTTCTGAGAGGCTGTGTCGCTCTGGCTGTTCAAAGGCTTCAAAAGGCTGGAGAACTGAGGTGGTGGCATTGGCTCAGCTCGCTGACTTCAGCGCTTCTTAATGTGTAGGGGAGCTTGTGTTGGTTGCAAAACCCTGGGCTCCTGGATACTCCAAGAATCAGGAAGATAAATGCTCTTTTTTGCTCCAAGTTTCCACTTGAATGAAGGAATCAGCATTCCCTGCTCACCGTCAATGGGTTTAAATTCAGCAGCAATAGTTTAACATATTTAGAGATAAAAAGATATGGACATAAAAAGACATCTCATGTGCTGTGACAATTGCAATCCACCCATTGGTTATCAAACTCCAAACAGTGGGAGAAAAATGTTAAAAAAAACTTCTGGATGAGGAAGCATGTTGCTGGTTGGCAGATAAAGTGTACAGTAATCAAATCCTCAAAGCCTCCCATTATTAGTCCAGAGCATACTCAACACTAATTTTGCACTAAAGACCAGCTCCAAACAACCTTGCTGTAAATGAACAGGTAGACATTTCAGTAGCAACATCAAAGCTGGTAGAATGCAAATAAAAACAATATCTCTTCCTCTTTTTTCATCTACTCTTAAATTTCTTGTGCAGCCTTCAGTAACAGTTACTATACACTTTTATTATATGCACAGTTCTTGCTGCAAAACATTGGAAACCTTTTCTTCTTTGTACATAATAACAGTAAGTGTCATCTTTCCATTTAGTGAAATAGCAGTGATATAAAAGTCTTTATATTTAGGAGACAAAAGTAGTAAATCAAAATAACTACAGATGGAAATTATTAATATAGGATCAGATTTGGGGCACCTCAGTCAAATAAAACTGTCAGTGAAGATCCTTCAGTTATTCAGATCCTGTCTCCCATTTCTTCAAAATTAGCAGTCCTTCAGGAATTCCTTGTCCTCTGGAATTAGTGTTATTCCTGCCACCCCCAAGGAGCAACTTCTATCAAAGATCCAACTATACAAGATGAATGAGCTGTTCAAATGAAAAAGTAGATATCCAGGTGAAGGTAAGAAAGGAAATTTAGAGCAGGTGGGATTGATATCAGACAAAACTGTACATTTTTTGATGCATACATGCTGTTCTAAGTATTATATTGCTGAAAAAAAAATAAATTAATGGAAATGATGAGTTTCAAGAGGTCCATAACCAATGCTGAGAGGTTGGGCAGAGGCTTGCTCTGTTCTGAAGCTACCAATAGGCAGACAGCAGAAACATGGAGATGAAAAATTATAGTCTTGGAAAGTCTGAGTCACTCCTTAAGCATTGCTACTGCTTCTTGTATTTTTAGTGGTGTTATTTAGTATTCTTATTACGAAATGAGGAATTATTTCCACGTCTTTTTTGAGGCTGTTAACTTGGTTTTACAGCAGATTTTCTGAGAGACTGTGATTCTAAATCACATATAAGTGAAGGACAATTTGCAATCTCATTTCTTTAAGCAGTTAAGACTGATAAGGGCTAATTTTGCTTTAGAAATTAATTACACCTCGTGTGGAAAATGTGATCACAAAATGTGGAAGGTGATGATGTGCATAGTAAAGTGTGAGTAAGTGCACAATAAAGGATGTCACAAATGCTTAAGGTTTTGAAGGCTCATACAAATTTAGCAAATAAAGCTTGTTTATATAAATTTAGCAAATAAAGCTTGCTGTTGTGTCCCCTTAAGGTCCTGGCTTGATAGTGTTTAGATAAAACAGTAAGTTTCTGCCCAAGCTGGGCAATAGGTTTTGTAAGAACACACGCTCTGTCATGTTGGGGTGCAGTTAGAGAGTGTAGGTACCTGAAGCAAGTAATGGAAGTTGCAATATGTCTCCTTAAAGATCTGGTCTCAGGATCCTGGGCTTGCTTGATTCTTGAGGAGGGTGGATAAAATACTTGCTGTGTCCTGTCATATTCAAAATATACATATTAAAATATGTTGTAACGCTTCACATTAAAAAAAAAAAATGTGGTTCAGCAGAATGCAGACAACTCCCCCATGGCTTTGTCATTCCAATAACCACCACTCTGACCTTCATGAAGTAGTTCATAAAACAGTCACAAATTGTGGCATGAGTTGCCTAAATTGGGACACTGGCCAATGCAGTTAAAGGAGGAAATTCCTAGGTAGTTAAATATAAATTAATGGTGTTTTGCAACAAGCCACAATTCACTTCAGGAGGTTAAAAACACCAGTAGGCATTCACTATCAGGGGAGAGTAAAACCAAGAAAGGTCATCAGGAATCATAACGACAAACATGCATCTTTCTGCTGAGATTTCCACCTGCCGACATCTGAAAAGGGACTGTTTGGTCTTACTGGAAGTACAGCTATGAATAATGGTGTTTTATTTTCTAAACACCCCTATCAGCAAGGAAGTTAATTCTTTGTTCCTTGATAATAAGGCATGGCTCCTGGCAAATCACTGTAGAGAGAACAAACGGGAAATATTCTCAATTTCCCTGGTGAAGTTTGGAGGGGGAGGGGGACATACAAAGGTTTGCCATAATTTGTGATATTCATATTTGATTGTAGTTCTTTTCACTAGAAAGAGCAAAGAGAGATTTTTCTATTTTAACTGATCACTTCCCTGCAGTGACCAGGGACAGCACTCAGGGAATGGCTGGAGCTGTGCAAGGGCAGGGTCAGGTTGGATCTCAGGAAAAGGTTCTTCCCCCAGAGGGTGGTTGGGCACTGCCCAGGCTCCCCAGGGCAGTGGGCACAGCACCAAGGCTGCCAGAGCTCCAGGAGGGTTTGGATGATCCTCTGGGGCACAGGGGGTGACTCTTGGGGATGGGCCTGTGCAGGGCTGAAGGTTGGACTGGATGATCCTTGTGGGTCCCTTCCAACCCAGCATATTCTGTGATTCTGTGATCTTGTGCTCACAGGAAGAGTCCAAGAAGTCCATTCAGAGGCATTCCTTTAACCAAGGAATTTGGCCATCAAGTGGCTGAAGGCACTACTGATAGCAAACAAACTGATGGTTTCTGAGGTACCAGCAGACCTGCAAAGCAATTCCTTCCTAGGCAGAGCACAACCATCAGCTCATCTGCTTGAACAGCTGAATTTGACTGAGTCATCATGGCCTGTTAGCAGAGGAGGAGGGAGCTCAAGCATCCATCATCCAGCTATCAGAGATGCAGACAAAACTTCCAAGTGGAAAAAAATTACTAAACTCAGAAGTTTCCAGTCTAATCCAGAATATTTGCAGTATGCCAGGATGTGCAGTACAACATCAACAACGGATTTGATTCTTTACTGTCTTATTCACATTTGTTCTGAGCAATGCTTGCATAAACATAAAAATTAAGATGCTGCTTATTGGTCAAGTGATTCACTAATGGATCATGCCACCCTATGCTAAATATTAGAAGTGGCTATTGAAACCTTTCATTACATCAGTTTATTGATTTGCATTTATTTCTGCTTAGAGATACACTTTCATCTTAATCACATACTGTTACCCTATCTGATTGCTTCAGACAGTGACTAACTTGGCTACAGGAGAAAGAACTGCAGGACAATAATTTATTTCCCTTCTTCCTTCTTCATTTGTAAACCTTGTGTATATCTGGTGCTTTATTGATATCTTTCTTTCTATTATGTCACTACAAGGCATACTTGGAAGATGTTAGGAACCTCCTTTGAGTAGTTTGGTTCTTTCTTATGTGCAGTTTTATGCATTACTTTGTACCCCTTAGAAATGAGAAATAGAATAACAGCGATGTGACTATACAGCAGGTCACTGAGGATGTTCTTCCTACAAACCAATCGATTTGAAAGCATTCTCATCAAGAATTTATAGGAAGCTTCGTGTAGTAGTTCTGTACCCATTTGTCTGACTAATGAATAGCAGATTAAATGTTTTTTTATAACATAGTTTTTAAAGCTCCATGTGATATTTCAGAATCAAGAGTTGGCTCCTCTCTGATTATGTAAGGTATCCAGTTTTTGTGCTAGCATAGATCCAAATTTTTGGATGGCCAGAGGAGAAACATATCACCATTACTGTCCAGGCTGGGATAATTTGTAGTGAGTGGGGCTTAATCAAGAGTGGAAGTACAGTTCTACACATAACAATAACAGCATAATCTTCTTTCATTTTAAACATGTGGGACAAAATGTTCTCTCTTATGACTCACCTCTTTAGTATTTGTACATGTAAGAACAAAAAACCTATAAAATTGTACTAAATGCTGAGCCATATTAACTCCTTTTCTCTTCTTCCATGCTCCAAAATGGAGGCACTGAAAAACCAAGTCAGAAGAAATCTTTCATCGAGTATTCTTTTCAATCATTCTACTCAAGTCAAATTAAAAAAAAAGAAAAAATTTCCTTCAAATTGTCCTAACCTATTATATTTATGCCATAATGGGCAAAACAAGCCCATTATATGGATAAAACTCATTAAGGGTATGCCTGCTGTATGCTTTCAGGTTATGTGGTATTATTTATTTGGGTTTTTTTACATGTTCAAGGATTTAATATGTGAAGGCTTGAGAGATTAAACACTTCTAAAGATGGTTTTGAAACTAAAGGGTTGTATTGTTCCGTTGGTTGCAAACAGAATTTCCACAAGGTCTGGAAAGGAATAATTTGTTTAAAATCAATAACCCCTAGCTCACTGAGTTCATTACCAGTTCTAGTAGTCGTGCTGTATTACCTCACCACTTATTTTCTGGCCTAGCCAACAGGTAGAGATCTATCCCTTTAGACTTTATCAGTCTCACAAACATCAACCGAAAAAAATAATCTCATTTTCTCAATACTTCAATAAATAGTCACAGAATTAAAACACCAAACAATAAATGCACTAGTTAGGATCAGCTCTTTTAAAGAGACATTCTTCACTTCTCATTTCGGTCGTGTGATTTTGAATGCCTCTGTTTGGGAGTTGTGGTCTGTGTATTACTTTTAACTGTGGCTCAAAATAAGGGTGAACTGCTGTTAAATGGAACAGCTTTTAATTTAAATAATATGGCAATTGATATATGTTATTGATAAAGGTAACTAATCAAATTTGTTACTAACCCAGGAGACTTCTAATTCAGAAGTTAATTAGGAGCAGAGGTAAATCACGTTTGAAATACTCCTGTATGATGTTATGTGTTTTTTCTCAAAACAATCACAGGACTGTGCTCCTGAAGCATTTACAACCTACATAAATGAACAGACAGAAGAGGTTGGAGCAATCTCTTCTCCCCAGAAATCATAAAAGCAACCCTTGTCGAGTGTCATCTTCCCATCTGCCATGTGGGCCCTGACAGGCTTTCCTTCCAGGAAATTAAGATGAAAGGTGATGCTTTCAGTTTCAGAGGCATCTTTTCCAAGAATAAGAGGACATTTGAAACTGATAACTCAGTGAAGAAATGAAAAACATGATCTGTTGTTTCTTGGGAGCAGACACTGATGGGACAATCAAAGCTGTGACTAAGGGAAAATCTTCCTTTCTGTTTAATGACCTGCAATTATTGCTGCAGTTCACAAAATGTCCATGCTTTTCCAGAGTCCAGTTCTGTTACAAAATCACAGCCAGATTAATATTAGTTGTTCCTGATTATCAAAAGCATCAGGAAACAGAGCACAGCTGCTTTTAAAAGCACAAACAAAAGTATCTTTTTAACATAGAAACCTTCTATTCTATTGAAATATTCTATTCTACCTTATTCAAATATATAATGGTAAGTAGACAGGTTCATTTGCTTTTCTGGTGTTTTTTCCTCTGATTCTCCTCATATAATTCTTCATATTTCAAAGTAAAAACACTTCAGTGTTATTATTTAAGTATATAATAAAATACAAATCCAAAGTCCATTAAAAAGCAGTAGAAAGATTTCAAGTAACATCAGGAGGCTTTGGGTTACAAACAAAGTAAATGCCAGCTGATTAGCAGAAAAAGCAGCCCTAGAATAGCCAACAATTGCATTTCAGATAAACATTTCTCTCCCTGAGCCATGCCACCACAGCCTGAGATTGATAGGGATGCAGAAATATGTCGTTGCTGCAGATAAATAATAAAAAAAGTTAGCCTTATCATCTAAAAGTGAGGAGAAGGAAATTTTCATGATACACCAAAGTAAACTAAATGAAAATAGAATAATGCAACAGCTTAGGCAAGCAGATGTCTAATTTTAGAACAAGCTTGATGTTTTCACAGTATTATTTTTTTTCCCAGAATCACTATTACCTTAAAGCAAAGCATGAACTTTAGACTCAACAACAAACCACAGCCAGGAGCAGGAACTCAGCCTCAAGGTTTTCAGCTAAGTGAAAGTGTTTGAATTTCCTGGCAGAGGATAATTTTTTGATGAAGAAATAAATTCACCTTAATGAAAAGAAAGAGCACTCATTTATGATGTGGAGAGGTCTCTCTGTGGAGAGATTTAATTAAGGATGATCTAATTTTTTTTCTATAAGTAATTTTCACAGTGTTGGCTTACCTCAAGTAATATCTTTGCTAAAGAAAGCTGGTAAACAAGTTTATATCCTTAATTAGAATATATCAGTGTGATAGGCAGCCTTGTAACTATTCAGCTCTTACTAAATTAATACAATCTGTATAGGTATTGCCTTAAGCCAAGCAGAAAAATTACCTATGAAATCTCAGTAAGCCAGTTACTCTTGATAAACAGTAGGATGTGATAAACAGTGGGCTAATGAAGGATTTAATAATCAGAAGGGCCCATCTGCCTCTAAAGGTAAGGGGCAGAGAAAAAAACATCTGTGAGTCACAGTTTTGCAACCACATTCTCCAGGTACTGGTGCTCGATGAAAAAGTTTGGCTTCACATACTCAAAAGAAAAAGTGTCATAAAGGTTCTTAGAGGCCACCCACATGCATTTGTATACAGATATTAGAGCACAAACACAGAAGGAGGGAGTCTGACTTCTGAATTTTAAAGAATTAATAACTCTTCAGCAGCCTGTGAGTCCATAAGTAACACTACAGGTTGTAAAAACACGAGAAGGAATGTTTTTTTTCTTTAATCTTTAATTAGTGGCGAACAATTAATAGCATTTTAAAATTCTGACTGCCTGGGGTCATAGCTAGTTAATAGTAAAACCAGAAATTATGTGTCAGGCTTCTACTTTCTAGCTTGGGGGAACTCTGAACCGCTTCTGTCCATGCTCAGGTTCTCCTGGTCACCAGTTAGACAAAGTGGAAGGACAAGTTACTGAGCCTGGGGAAAACTGTAAATGCTAAAAAAACAATTTTGGTTTTGTTTTGTAATAGAGTTCAGGCTTGAACATCAGAAAAAAAGAAAAAAATTAAAAATTGCTTAAACCAAGCAATACACCAAAAACCCTCTCCTGGTTAGAAAACTCGTTTAAAAAGCAGGGGTAGAAAATATATTGTAAATAAACTGTAAGGGGCAATTCCTCATGAAATATTACACCTAATTTAGCTCATGCTACTTGCAATTATGCTGAAATATAGTTACTTCAAGCTCAAATTCATGCTAATACATATTTGTCCCGTGTGTATAATGTTGACAGGAGCATATCTGCATCAGAAATTGAATTTCTGCCTTCTTTTTCCAATGGGCCTGAATTTGTCTGAGTAATTCACTCAGGAAGGAATTAAAATTCTAACACAGCCTTAATTTTTCAACAACAAGCCACTGTTACAGCTGACATTTATATTTCATGCTCCTTGTTTTCTCATGCTTCACACAAAACCTTATCCGTAGACTGCAAGGATCCTAAACACTTGGATCACATTCAGGATGTTGTGTCTCTCAGCAGAGAGCCTGATTAAATTTGGAAAAGAGTGATTCCAACAGGTCTGAGCAGCAGTAGTCTACATCTCATCCCATTCCCTCAAATTTTGATTGAATTCCATGGAGTGCATGATCTTTTGTGATCACAAAATTAACCCTCCTGGAGGTTCATGGCTCAGCGGGCTGCAGGTCCTGCTGGCTCAACCACTTCATCATAACACATGAAAACTGGGGTCAGGACCTTTCATCAGTGAACACAAACAGTGCCCATGTGCTGCTCCTGAACCTTCTGCCCCAGGAACTGCAGGTCCTTTGGATCAGGAGCGTGTCTGGTTCTGTCTTTCCTGCAGGGAAAGAAATTGTGTCCAGTGGCCACAGACTCACGAGTGCAAACAGTTCCCGTGGATCAGATGACTCAGCCATTTTTTCTGTGTTTAAATGTCCAGATTGCCTCCTCCTGATCACTTCAGACATACTCACTGAGACAGCCTTGGAATAAATACTGTAAAATTCCCATTTAACAAATTCCTGTACTTGATTATCTCTCTGTTACAGTTCAGTACTAGACACACAATCCGTCTTTACCCAATTTATTTTTTTCTTGAAAATTTTCTCCCCTGGATAATAGCAACAATCAAATGTTGAGGCATGAAAGGATTCCTGATTCCACCTCAGTGCTTATTTCAATGGACATTAAATGCTTCTCATCATCACCTGCCTACTGAAATAATCAGCGTTACCACTGGATCTAGAATGGCTGGTTGAATCTTATGGAAATTAAATGATTGCTTTAAAATAATGTGCGTCTCTTACTGATTGCCCATTCAAAGCTAAAAATGTTCTTTTTTTTATTGAAACCTATATAGCTTCTTGGATGATCAGAGAAATGGTACATGTAAGAGCTACTGTGGCCTTCCTTGGAATATAGTTCATTCTTCCATTACCTTTTCTGTCTCCATAAGTGGTCCTTAATTCTGCTAAGAGCTGATGAGAAGTTTGCCTTCTGTGAAATTATTTCTGATCAGGAAAATTCTTTTAAAAAAAGAGAAAAAAAGGAGGATTGAATAAAGTCTTTAATAACAGCCTCAGTGGAGCCTCTTTTCCCATTGAGGTTCTTTAGAGTCCAAAAGAATACACAACTACTGAGACATCATCTTCAAACTGCCTGTCTTGTGGTGTGGATTACTTGTGAGTCTCTGGGGCAATCACTGAGAGATTCCTGATGTATTAATGGAGTTATTCCAGGAGGAAATAATCCAAACTGACCATTCACTGTGCCACCAGAAAATCCTGAAAGATTAGGCGTGAGCTACACCTCACTTTTACTATACCTGAGCAATTCTCCATCAGCATCTCAGCACCAAGGAAAAGATACAAAATCTCCAAACCAGTCTTACCAGAAAATTTGAAAGCAGTCTCATTTTCAGAAGTGGCCAAGTAAACCAAGGACCTGGCTGTCATCACAGTTGATGGTGATAAAGCAGTGAATTCACTGAAACACTTGGAAAATAGCTGGTAATTTAGCAGCCCCATTCTAGGGAGATCAATCCTGTCTGTTTAGCAAAACAGGGTTTGCAGTGTGTGCCCACGTCCTCCCTATTCCCAACCCCGAGAACTCAAATTGCAGGACATTGTGTGGGAACTCCCTGAGCTGAAGAGCACAAGGGAGATCACTGGTGGGAAGGTACTTGGTTGGCCAACCAAAATTGCAACTTTCCACCCTTCCAGCCCAACCTGTTTGGAGCCAGTGTTGCTTTGCAGGTTTTCCTGCCACACAGCAGAGCCCTTGTGTGAGCTGGGATTTCCTGCCACAACTGAAAACAGGCTGTGAATTACAGCATCAACATCTTGGTTGATAATTAATCTTTGCAATGAGCACCTGTTTTGACCTTGTCAACGATATAGGGAAAGATCTGATAAAAGAAAAAGGATTGAGACTGGACTTAGTCTTGGGTTTATTTTTTTCCACACCATTTCCAATCAGATATTAGAACTATCCTCTTTAAACACAGCAGAAGGCTCATCTTGACAGATGCAGCAGCACTGTAAATTATTGGCAAGGTTCATATAAAACAAAATGATGGATAAAATTGAGAAATAATATTCTGGTATTGGAGCCTATGTTAGCCTTGGAGATTAATGATGCACGTCCAGAATTCTTATGCTTTGTTGAAGGGCTGAGAGAGAGAAATTGTGCGAGTACCAAAACTGTTGATAAGGAAACAGGGAAAACAGCTGGTCTAGAATAATCACAACTTACCTGCCAGAAGACAAAACAGTGTATTCCTTGGCCCAATATATCATCCTGCCTTTCCTAAAGGATTTTTGAGAACAGCTTTCAGATACTGTTGCCATGTGATATGTTCTGTTGAAATACAGAAAAAAAAATAAATTATATGGAGTTAAAAGCCTGGCCAAGAAAAGAAAATCATTGCCAAAGAAAAGAGAAGAGGAAGTGAAGAGAACAACAAGTGGATGCATTAATAGGACAGGAGGGAATTGTGTGGTGTTTAATTTAAGAGTAACAGGTATCAGGAAGTATATAGAATTTTATTTGAGGGGGAGCATTGGAGGCAGTGAAGAAGACTATTGTGGGAGCCTTACTACAGCTTCACTCTTCCCTAGTCAGGCTCTCCAGCCCTAAAGGTGCTTGTAAGCACCATATCTCCACTTCCTTATACAGATTTATAATGGCAAGATAGGTTCTGATGTTGACTAGAAGGGAATATGTGCATGTCTGAAAGAAATTTTTATGTCTGTATTTTTCTGATAGACCTTAAACAAACATTTGATGTTCTTTTGGGAAGCAAGAGAAATTCAGACATTTGTTTTATAAAAGACACATGTTTTCATGACTATGAAATAGCGGGAAAGGCCAGGGTGAAGTACTTTCAACTGTTTCTCTATTCCTAGATTTTGGCTGCTGAATAAAAATCTGAAGAAGAAAATGTGTAAATTATTCAGATGAAGAGTTTTACCTTCCCTTGTGTTCAGTTCACGAGCAGTCCTGCATTTGGACACGTGTGTATGTGACTGCCATTGGACACCCAGAAGACACATTCACCTGTCTCATCGTGTGAGCAGAGCTGAATCACCAGCAGTGCCAGCCTTGCAGGCACATTTAATCAAATCCATGGCTTTAGCTGCTGTCACTGGGAACTTTCTGATGCTCGTTTGAGGCACAGGCTGAAAGTCAAGAGTCGTGGAAGTCAAAGACAGAACAGCCATTGACTTCAGCAGGATTCTACTCAGCCAAGGGAATGAATGGCTGTTCACAGACACAGAGCAGGAACAGTGCTGGCAATGTGTAGGCCAAAATTTAGTGCAGCTCAGAAAATCTTCATCTAAAAGTGAGGAAAAAAGCAGAAATTGATCTGATGACAACTGCAGTACATGAGTACCTAGGGAAAAAAGGAAGATCGAAACACATTGTGTCTGTACAGTCACCAAAACCATATCCTGACTTATGGCCAGGAGCTGTTTGTCCTGGAGCCGAGCTGAGGAATGCACTGTCGACTCTGAAAATGAAGTGCATCACTACAGTGTTAAACAATACTTATAATCCAGTAAAAATCCATAATACTCAGCATAAGGAGTTTTATTTAATTCGGTTTTAAAGCACAGTTTGTTTCCATATATGACTTGAGCAACGTCCTTTGTGGACGGCAGCAGCTCGGCAACACTTGGCTCTTGCAGCAGTATGAGCTCTGTAAGTTTAAGAACATTGCACAAAAGTTTTTTTCTTTTTCCCTTTTTTTTTTTTTTTTTTTTTCTCCTTAAGAAAGAGCTGGGAAATGAGGGAAGTGAGTAAAATTTTGAACATTGGCAGATTGTTTGCTTTTATGTAAACAGCCTCGGGGGATTTGTTGAGACGCAGGATTCAAACAGGCGGATTCTATTTCATAATAAATGAGCTTTTAAATTATCCTGACATATTCAATCACACAAACAAGGTCTTCCCAATTGAGAAAAACTTCTCAGAGTTTTTTCAAATCTTTTTTTTTTTTTTTTTTTTACATCAGCAAATAAGCTTATTCTTCTCCTCAGATAACTCTTACTTGCTTTTTTCCTAAATCTTGATCTCAGTTTCATTTACATCACCAGCCAATCCTATCGCTGGGATTTAGAGATTTATAAACATTTCATGGTAATCTTGATAATGTATTTGTGATGTATTGAATCAAGTCCTAATGAAGGTTTGTTTTAAAGAAATATAAACAGGAGAGACTTTTGCAATTTCTATTCTAATGCAATTTGGCAGCAGAGTCTCCTACAGAGAGGAAATGAGCTGTCCCATGGTTAGTGTACTGGTCTGGAACTCAGAAATTCCTGATTTAGTTCTCTCTTCTGCTGTAGACTTCCTACATGACCTTAAATAAATCTCTCTCTGCTTCTGATCCTCACGTGTAAAATGCAGTAATACCTGTTTCCTGGTTAACAGATGAAGGAAAGTGAAACACAGCTGAAAAGAGCTCCATGTCTGTCTGCCCAGTTCTTATTGGGATTGTACATTTGCTCATGCTGTCACCTCATCTCTATCTGCAGTTTTCATGTGTGACCAAACCTTTAACAGTTGAGCAAATGCCTTTCTTGTCCTTTTTATCACCTTAGTAATCTCTTCTTGTCTTTGCTCTGTTCCCTATGAATCCTGAACTGCCTCATTCCCCACCTGTTTCATGAGTTTGCCTCCATCCCTGAGCCAAGAGCCATCATTGACACCTGCTGTCATGTACAAAGCCAGGTAATTTTATAGTCTAATCAAGGCAAAGGAGTCACTCTGTTCTTCATAAGCTTCTGGAAACTATAACATATATAAGACCAAACTAAATGCTTTAAACCACCCTCCTAAATTCTACCTAACCTAACACACATTTCACCCAGGGTGCTCTTTCAGAGGCAGCCCTGGACAGAGTACTTAGACATCTTCAGTTCACAATGTGCCATGATAAAATGTAAACCACAGATCTTTTGCCTTTAGAGCTATTTCTTTTAAACACTATTAACCATATATATGTTATTAATAAATACAGAACATTTTATAACATTAAAAAAATTTCATATAAAGTGTCAACATTAAGAGAAGATGGAAGAAATATCTAGTGTAACTTATATTTTCACAAGTATTCTTTGAGAGAAATCAAAGGGACTTTGATAATTTAAACTGTTGAAAAACAGACTATTGATTTAAAAAAAAAAAAAAGAAAAATACTGTCATTGTAACCACATGTAAGGCTGTTCTTTATAAACTCAGCTACGTTCAGTTTGAGATTACTGGGGAAATAAAACACAGAGTCTCCAACACGTATTTTGTAAAAAACAAGAGAAAACACCAAACCAAAAACTAATGGAAACCCAGACTTGAGAGACACATTTTGTTCTGTTCTAGACTTTGATCCATGTCCATGTATGACTAGTTTTTTGGGGTGTTTGTTACATTCCTAATCCCAGCTTCAAAGCATCTGGTAGATCTATTAGCCAAGTGTGTATCAAAGTCTGTACATATGGTTACTGCCAGTGGAGTTCAGAATTAGAGCAGAAAGTGATGACTCAGACCAATGGTTAATATTTCAGTCATAGAATACTGGATTGGAAATGATTTTATGTATCATCTGATCCAACCTTCCTTGGCAAAAACACAGTGTAGACAAGATGGCCCAGCACCCTGTCCAGCTTAATCTTGAACTATCCAAATTTAATTAAAAGTTCTAGGTAATCATTTATATTGGTTGTCCTTTAAGCTATTGCCTAGTTTAGACAACAGATACTTGGACAAACTATGAAGATAGAAATTTATACTGTTTTCTTGTTTGTGCACTAACAATAAAATCCACTCACAAGATGGAATAGTTATGATAGAATAGTCAAATTTTTCTCTTGACTTTTATGCAAAATAATATTGGAGCACTTAAAGAAAAGACACTATAAGCATACTGAAAAAACCCCATAATTATTCCCACTGTGTCATGTTTGGCCTCCTAGTCATGATTTCACTTTTGTTTAACAGTGAAAACGGGAAATAAAGCAGAGATTGATGGACTTCACTGAGCTATTGTACCATGACTGTAGGAAAAAATAAATAAGCTAATCCTGTAATTTACTTTGAGGGTGGAAAGTTTGGGAAATAGGACTGAGGAATTCTAAGTATGTGAAAGGTGATGAGTTGGTATTACTATATTGCCTCACCAGTGTTACTGATCCTAATCTGATCACCTGGAGAGAAGGGAACTCAGTCCAGTCCTTGCTGTAAAAATAACAATAAAGCTTTCAGGTAGCACCAAGACTAGTGAAGGTTATTGGCAACTGAACACCAGAGGGCAATAATCAAATTATGCTGCTCTCATATCCCAAATCTTGTTGGCTTTACCACTGTTAGACCATGGGGGGGAGGAAACGCCACAACTTCACAAATAACTGGCCCAGTTTTTTCCTAATCATTTCTTTTCACTGACTCTCCTTACATAGTGATATCTCATCTACCAAGAATTAGAGAAAGTAATATATACAGTGCATGTAGAGTGAGGTATGTGACATTTGGTGAGCCAGGCCTTCCTTCTTTTTTCTTTTTTTTTAAGGATACCTGTTTTCAGACAAGACACAGGAAAAAAATGGAGAGAAATTACCAACTCAAGCTCTTAAAGTAACCTTTTCTCTGTAATAAATAGCTCACATTATAAAGTTTAAATGGGGATTTAGTTTGCAGGCAGTTTTGGAGGAGAAAAAGAAGTTGTAGATTCCTCTCTCCATGCCTCCAGTATAATATTGCAGCACTTTGTAGCAAAAGAATGGGAATGGGAAGGATGGACAGTGGATAATGCTGCCTCAGGACTTCATATCTTACAGACTAAGTGCATACACAACCAAAGGTTCTCCTTTTTTTTTTGTTTATGAAAGCTTTCTCAGAAAGTGTAGCTACTGCCTCACTCCCTGTTTTCCACAGAACTTGGTCTTGTGTTCTTTCAGTGACATTCCAAGGCCTCCTTGCTATTAAGAAAACCTCAATGTGACCTGACACTTTGAACTTGGAGACAGACATAAGTGGGTCTGACGGGAAGTCTTCCAAAGTGTAATTGAGACTGTTAAGTTTTTCAGTGCAGCCTTTTCAAAAGATATGCAACATCCAGTAAAAAAAAAAAAAAAAAAAGTGAAATCTATAAAATAATAATATTAATAACACTGATCATTTGCCAAAAATTACCCCCGGACTGACCCCAATGACATTTAGCCTACCCAAAACATCACCTTCTTACTTCACATTCTTCATATGAGCTAGTCTTGGAAAGTATGTTTGACTTAATCAAAGCTGTATTTACTGGACAACTGCTTCCTGTGACTACAGTGCATGGTAACAGTAGTTGTATGCATTGAATTCAGTGGTCAATATATCAAATGAGTGCTTGAGATAGAAGAGTGTTTGAAGAGGAGGGGAAAGAAGAGAGGGTGAGTACATTCATAATCAGCACCTAAGCAAGCTATTCCATCTCTCCAATGCCACAGCAAATAAAGCAAGTTACAGTTATTTAATTTCTGCTTTGGACAATGAAGAATGGATTTTTTTAAGTCCTGTTTTCCATGTCAGACTCAACCAATTCTGAAGTGAATGCACCATCAGGGGCAGAAGAAACCACAGCCTCTGCTTGGCTCTGCAGGAGAGGCAATGTGGGTTCATCTCATGTCTGACTCTTTTCTGCAACAAGATACAGCCAAAACTCTCATTCATCTCTCTAAACCATATTTGTGTTGGACAGTTTCTAACAGCATTATTTCCATGCCTGTTCTCCACTACAGTATTGTAAGACGAGCATGAAAAATTATTTGTCTGTCTTTCGTTCTTTTTCTCCTTTCTCCACCTTGTGTTTTACCTCCACTAGGGATGTACCTGATCTGGAAAGTGCAGCTGAAGATGATGAAGCTCACGCTGGCTGGAAGTTGTAACTCTGGTCCTGACTTAAAATACGAAGCCCTGGTTCAAAAAAGCACTGTTGTGTAACAAGTTTAAAACCTGTCCTAATGTCCTGATCTAAACCTGCTGCTCACATTATTTAGTGACAAGTGAACACTATCCTGAAAGAGTGTGTGTGCATCAGCTAATAAAAGACTAGGTTCAATATCCAGAGCTGACCTTCCAGTTCTATACACAATCAAAGGAAACTGTGAATCCCAAAATAATATCAACTTTAAAGAGATTCCGATATGAATTCAGTTTGAATTCAAGTGTGTCAGAAAGAAAGAGAGAAATACATCCAAAAGAGCAAAATACCCTCTCTTCTCTATCCTGGTTGCTCCTCTGAGCCTGCTTTGATTTTGATCACATTTCACATTGATTTTCAGGTTCAAATAAAGGCACGATCCTACTGAGTTCCTCTGCAGCTGATGTTAAAACAGAAACCATATAAATAATTGATTTATTTTTTTTTTTGTTCAGTAGCCAACAGAAAAAAAAAATCCCACAAGTTAGTGGTTATTGTTTTGGGTCTGTCCCAAACTGAAATGTTTCCACATACTCAGCCAATTAAGACAGATCATTTGAGATTAAACAAAACATTTCATTCAAGCAGAAATAAATCAGACATGCTTAATAATGCCAGCAGGCCAGAGTCAGAAAACAGTCAGGGACAAGAAAAACCCTGCATGTGCCTGCCCCTGTGTACCAAAGGTGGTGACCCTGTGGCTCTCGGGTTGCAGAGGACCTGCAGACATTCCAAGGACCATTCCCAGGCCAGGCAGCAGGGCTGGTTTTTGCAGGAACGTGCTGGCAGCGTCCTCTGAACCCTCCTCTGGAAGGAGGGAGCCAGGAAGGGCCAACACTGCTTGCCTGGATCAGTGACATAGAATCATAGAATCAGCTGGGTTGGAAAGAACCTCAGACATCATCCAGTCCAACCCTTGATCCAACCCCGCTGTGGTTCCCAGCCCATGGCACTGATGCCACATCCAGTCTCATCTCAAAAACCTCCAGGGATGGAGAATCCACCACTTCCCTGGGCAGCCCATTCCAATGGCTGAGCACCCTCTCTGCAAAGAAATTCCTTTTAATATCCAACCTAAACCTCCCCAGGCACAGCTGAAGACCCAGTCCTCTTGTCTTGCTGATGGTTGCCTGGGAAAAGAGACCAACCCCCCCTGGCTCCCCCCTCCTGTCAGGGAGTTGCAGAGAGTGAGGAGGTCTCCCCTGAGCCTCCTCTTCTCCAGGCTGAACAGCCCCAGCTCCCTCAGCCTCTCCTCACAGCACTTGTGCTCCAGTCCCTTCCCCAGCCTCGTTGCTCTTCTCTGGACCTGCTCCAGGACCTCCATGTCCTTCCTGAGCTGAGGGCCCAGAACTGGACACAGCACTCCAGGGGTGGCCTCACCAGTGCTGAGTCCAGGGGCAGAATCACTTCCTTGGACCTGTTGGCCACCCTGTTCCTGAGCCAGGCCAGGATCCATTGGCCTTCTTGGCCACCTGGGCACACTCTGGCTCCTGTTCAGCTTCGTGTCAATCCAAACTCCCAGGTCCCTTCCTGCCTGGCTGCTCTCCAGCCACTCTGTCCCCAGGGGTTGTTGTGGCCAAAGTGCAGGACCTGGCACTTGGCCTGGTTGAACCTCATCCCTTGGAATCAGCCCATGGATCCAGCCTGTCCAGGTCCCTCTGCAGAGCCCTCCTGCCTTCCAGTTGATCGACACTCCCCCCCAGCTTAGTGTCATCTGCAAATCTGCTGATGGTGGACTCAATCCCCTCATCTAAATCACCAATAAAGACATTAAACAGAACTGGGCCCAACACTGATCCCTGGGGGACACCACTAGTGAGCGGCCGCCATTTTTCTTCGTCTCGTATTGCCTGAAATAGTGCATTTTGAGAAGTAAATCGTTCACCAGAAAAACAAAGTTATTCAAAGATATTAAATTAAAATTCACATACCTCTTTAATTCTGTTGGGGTTTAATGTAGACCAATGTGATAGTCCAGATTTCATCAGAAGTTATTTAAATTTCTAAATAAATGTTGTGCTTTTTGCTTGTTTTGAAAAAAATCTGGATGTTCATGTTGAAACTCCTCCTGAAAAAATAAAGTTAAATAATCTTTAAGCTTTAGGATAACTATGAGACTGATCCTCTTGCTATACAGCTTTTTCTTGAGAGGAAAAGCCTTGAATTTCAACGTATAAATTAATTACCACATAGACAAAAAGTAAACACAGTTATTAAGACCAGTAATGGAACCATCATCCACACAAAGGATACATGTATGAGCCACCAAAAAAAGAAAAAGGTTAGTACATCTATTTTTTCAACATAATAGAGAACACTATTCTTTACTGATCACTCCTTTTAAAAGTACTTTTGACGGCCAAGTTTTGTCCAACTGTTGAATTTAATAAAAGCAGGGGGAAATTGCGTTTTCAAAGTTCACTTAACGCTTGAAGTGAAATGCAGATGTTTAACTCACCGCAAACATCGATATTCTGTTTATTTAACAGAGAGCTTGAGGAATCCATGTGCCTCTTCTTGAGTCACATTTTGCACGCTGCTTTCCCAGGCTGCTCCCACTCGTGTCAAACCCTCCTGGCTTGTAAATTTGGCTCAGTGCTCACTGCACCACGGTAGTTGAGAGGAGGATTGTGAAGCTGCAGGCCTGTGAACAAAACAAGGTGTGCCTTCACAGCCCTGGATAGCAGCTGCCTGAAAAAGAAACCAGTAGGGACATGAAGGAAAGAACTCAGATTTCTGCAAGAGGTTAAACAGAATTAACTCGTGTTTCCCCTTCTGAAGTAAAATTCAGTAGCAATTCAGAGTTGTACAATTAGAGTTATCTAATTATACAAAGGCACAAAGAAAAGGTGGAAGTTTTAAAAATTGGGCTAATTTTCCATTACATTTCAGCTATTTTGAATCTTTTCTCCTATAGCTTTTCTCTTCAAACCTTATGTAGCAAAACCCAAGTCCTACTCACCCTGCTTCCTTTGGACAAACTGCTTCTGTTCAGGAGACAAAAGTATATATCATACAATGGCAAACTTCAGCCTGGAACCTTGAGCTACCAAAAATAAATACTAAGTCAGAGGAAAATGTTAGTGTCACAATTTAAAATAAATAATGGCCCCGATCAGGACAGCCTTCAACTACCCCAAAGTGTTTCTGCAGGGGTTTATCACACTGGTTGAATATCAGGGCTTTAGCCCTGGTGAAACATCTAAAAAGCATTAATAGGGTGATAATGCACCTTCACAAGTGTGAAGATCGGTGACCAGGATTGTATTCCTAAGCCATATTCACCCTACAAAGGAGGAACCTCACTCAGCTACAGCAGCAAGTGAAGGCACCCTGGAATGCCACAAGCTTTTGTGTTTGCTGTGCACAGAATGGAAATGTTGCTTAAGAGTTGTTGAGCAATCTCCTGTAAGGAAATTTTGTGATTATGAGAAACCTTTTCCTAAGGGATTTTCTGTTTTGGAAGATGTTATGTGCTACGATTTGTGAGGTGTTTGAACTTGAAAATGCTCGGGGGTAGGGGCGAAGGCTTCTTTGTTGAAGAGCTTGGTTATTTATGGTTTTGTTGTTTGGGAATTTGTCTGCACTGTAAACCCAATAAACAGTTAATTCCCCATTCCCCCCAGAAAAACCAAATTCTCTTTGTAGCTTCTGTTTTGTTATCAGCTCCCTGACTGCACTGATAATCCAGACCCAGCATAAGGTGCACATCAGTGCATTGCACAATTGCAGGCCCTCTTGGCACGGCACCAGACAGCAGCTGATTCACACACAAATGGAGTCACTGGGAACCTTTTCCCTGACCTCACAGGGCTTCGAGAAGGCCTGAGAAGACCATTTCATTAATCCTGTCATTTCCCTTGTGAACATCCCCAGGAAAGCTGGAGCACACAGATTTTAAGATCACACATTAGAAATGATGACAGGTTCACTGGTAAAGGGTGAGGAAACACAGCCAGTCTTTCTGCTTCCCCCTCCAGTTCCTCATATTTTGGGAGGCTAATCCTTTCTTTGGGAGGTCTGGTTGGATCTTTTTGTCACTATAGGGTGAAGTCCCATCTGGGAATTGTCCAGCATGGAAGTGTTTAAATGAAGATATTTCTCCATGGTCTGACAAGTGCCTCGTCTCAATGTGGTTTGTTCTCTGCTTTGTTTTCTTACATTTATACAAAAACTACAAAGCATTTTTTACCTCTCCAGTTGTTTTGATCACTTCCTTTCCAATAGGAAATAGAATCCATAGCATCTTTCCCTTCTCATAACACAGCAGAACTCATAAAACAGTAAATAAACTGTCTCTTGTCTACTTATTAGAAAAAAACATATTGGACTGCTGCCATCTTTTGGCTATGCTCTAAGATAATTGCTGTCAATTAGAAGTTGTTTTCTAAACCAAACACGGGAATAAAGTATTCTAAAGACATTTATGAGTTTGTGGTAGCAAAGGGAATTCTCTAGATAAATACAGATCCAGGAACATTTTCTCTGTCGTCACTGAAGTTTCAGAAGCAACTTTAGTGTATTTTTACAAGGATCTCTGGGAAGGCCTGCTTGAGGCAACAGAATTTTAGGACACTTGAAAACATTACACTTTAAATTTTTTTTCATTGCAGACTCATCACTAGATAACTTGTGATCCTTGTTTTTGCATTTCACTCTTCACTTTTTAAAATTATTTCACCACTTCCACAAACATATAGTTATATTTTCTGAAGTCTTTACCTATCTGTCCTTATGATGTTTGGGATTTATTATGCCCTCAGAAACCTGAATTATCAGAAGCCTTGAATGCTGACTCCTCTGATCCACCCAAATGAAATGGCAACACGTGGGCACAGTTAGAGACCAGAGAGAGAGTAAACTCATGCTCCCCATTGGTTTGGCTTTTACGTCAGCTGATGAGCAATGACTAAAACTGCAGATTTCTACCACTGCTCCAGCTTTCTCAGACTGTGAGTACATTCACAGCTGTTTCATTTAGGAGACCAGAACACAATGAATGCAAGGAATACAGTTGACAAACAATTTAGCAGCTGAATTTCAGGCGAGCTGAATAGCTCAGAAATTATCAGCCCAGCTGGAGTGCTTCAGAAAGCGCTCAGGAAGATGTACGTAAAAACTGTTTTTCTTAATTTCATTGAAAAAATCAAGATGAGAGCCTCCTACTTCTTGGCAGCTGTTTGATAAACAGCAGAACAGATTAAAAAAAAAAATATTGCAATGAAGCTGTGGTTTCTTGAGATTCTGTGATAATTCCTCCAGTCCACGCTGTCTGCAGCTGGAATGTCACAATATAGGGATAGAACATACATTTTCACGCTCAGGTTACAGAATATTTCCCACTTAGCCTTCAGCAATATATAGTCCACCATGCACCCAGCAGGTAGCTCTGATTAACCCACAAATATGAGTGTGTGGTACCTGGATCCTAGTAATTAGCTAAGATAGTAATGACCCCAGTTAAATGTAGGCACATGTGGCCACCTGATACACCTTTGGCACCCAAAATCAGCAGGACAGGTAAGTTAACACTATTCAGTGCATAAAACCAGTCATATCATTATGGAGCAGTTCAAAAGAACTGATCAATGCCAAAAGTATTCCAAAGCCACCTTTTTAGTGTGCCTGCAATATGATGGAGTTAGCTTTCTTGCTGTTATCAAATATTTATGTTAAGTTGCTGCCCAAAGGTACTGCTCTAATCAGTAGTAGAGATGCTTGTGTTTGGTAGTGCATAAATGCAGGTTACCTATATCCTGCCAGGCTTACAGTCCATTTATCAGGACATTTTTATTTAATTCATGAAGCTATAAAATGCAGTGTATTAACGAAACCCTTATGTTGCTGCTGGGGAACCTGTTGTACACAGGTTTGTCAGAAATGACAAACAGTGCTTCAGTCAGTGGTACACAAGCACAAATAAAAAGGCTGTATCTGTGGAAAAGCCTCTGGATACCAAAAGGAGCAAAGGTACAGAGAATAACCTGGAGGAATTAGGGTAGTAGGCAGAGGAATATTTTGCACAGACATAAAAAGTCTTCTCTATCAGCGATTCATTCTCTTCCATCTATCTGGAAGCTTTCCCAAAACCAACATTTAATTTCGAGACTCAGAAATTATGTTTCTTTCCAGGTAATTACTTTCTCTAGTAATAAATTTAACAGTAACAAAGTTAAACACAGCAAAAGATCTTTAAATAATCGCAAAAAGTTAGCAGGAAACAGGCTTTCAGATATGGCTCTAGATACAAAGCACTGCTTTGTGTGGAGATACAGAACTCACTCAAAAATAGGCGTTGCACAAAAAATGCAACAGGCTGAAAGTGTTTCTAATATATGTTACAGTCCTGTAATGTGTTAGTTGTACTTATTTCAGTGTATATCTACTCAGGTATTTAAAATACATAAAATCTACCTGACCCACTTGATGTCTCCACAAAGTACATGTGCAGCCCACCTCAGACAGATCATGGATGCTGATGACACATAAACAGGAGAGAACTCCAGGTCCAGTTGTTTGAGCCCAGCAGCGACACCAGCTGTTCAGAAAATAACACCTTTGCCCTTTTGAACTGGCCAAAAGATGTTGTATAATGAGCAAGGACATGAAAATAAACATATCTGCAGTGGAGTTTTCAGTGTCACTCCTCAGGTTATAATTGTGGTTTATACAGTTGAAAAAAAGTTCTACCAGTGGAAGTGCAGAATTTTGACACAGCAGCTTGTGATGCTCCAAAGGAATAAACAGTCCACACACTCTCTGTCAAGCTGTGATATGTTACTGCAGCACATCACACTGAAAAGGCAGAAAGCAGACTTGCTATTAATTTCAAGCTGAAAGAAGAAGAAGTTGAATTCATCTCAATATGGAATGAAGGTTTTAATGATGATTTTCCTCTTTAATTTCAAGGATCCAGGAAAGAATTCTATGAATTTTCATGTAAAACAGAAGAAGCATTTTGATAGAAAAGTGGCACTTAATTTGTAACAGTACCTAATTTAAAGTACTACTCAGCCAGCACTGCAGAGATTACAATGATTTTAATACACAACTGTGTGTGAATTTTCCAGGTTGTGTTGTAGTGCACACCCACCAGGCTCAGTGGCCACAGCTGATGTGAGGGACTGTGCCTTCAGCATGGAAATAAGATTGATGCACATTGAATACTAGAAACTAAACAGCCTATAATACAATTTTCACTACTTCAGACTGCTCAAGTGTTGCCTGCAACTTCTCGGTAGGTCTGTAATCAGGCACTGAGCCTACACAGCAGAATGGCTTTGTACAAAACAGAATGGCTTTGTGGCATGTCTCTGAACACAGCAGACTTACCCACTTTGTTTCTAGTAATCACAGCTGATATTGGTGGCACTGCTGCTGAGGGAAAGCCACCCAAACACACACAGCTGCAGGAAATGCTGAACGCAGCTCGGGATGAAATGGGGAAAACAAAAAGAGCCATTTGCAGCTCTGAAATCTTTAATGTGGTCTACAGCCTGATTTGAAGTAGTGGCTTCATTCCTCTCCCTTACCCACAGACCCCAGGCTGAGATGAGGAAAAACACGGTTTAGGGCAAATTATTTTTGTTATTTATTGTGGTAACTACCTGTTACTCCCGTTGACTCCCTGTCAACTCTCCAGACCTCAGTGGTACAAAAGGACTGGCTGGGGCTCCCCAGCATATCTGTATAAACCAAACAAACCTGAAATGTATGTCTGGTCTCAGTTAACAGAAAAATGACAGAAAATAGAGCTTGGGAGGACCACAAGCAGCTCCATAATGACTCAGCACAAATAGCTGCAGCCTAAAGATATCGCAGTCATGACCTAATTAGTTCTGAGCTTGCTAATTCTAAGAGATTTTAAACTGAATTATTGAGCTATAAAGAGCAGAATTGCAGCCTATCTCCACCAAGCAGCTCCCTTTTTTTCAAACCTCCATCTTTTAAAAGGCCTGCCAACCTCTGGAAACCAGTTATATCAGAACAAAAGGTAGGAATGATGCCCCCAGGAGTGCTAGTGAGCACAGTATGCACACCTTTCACAGAGTCAGGGCTGTTCCTTGCATCAGCTTGAGTAAACAAGAGGGTTTTTTAACATAATCATGTAAGCAAACTATACCAACAAATTCAAAATATCACAGAGAATGCCACGGTAATCTCAAGGATGCCATTATTATGGCACTACAAGAGGACAAGAAGAGGAAGAAAATGAAGAAGTACAACTGCAAAACAAACAACAAAGAAATGCAGGGGAAAATTACTGTCAGACGATGAAGCATTTTGTATTAATATGTCGTATTTTCTCCCACTTGCTTCTGACCAAAGCAAGGTCTTCTGTGCTCTTTTCCAGAGGTGCCTGCGGAACTGTGATGCATTTGCCACAGTCAGGCTCCTTGGAGCTCTTCAGGGTGGGAACACAGCACAGCAAAAGGCAGGAGGGGATCACAGGGACTGACCCAGAACAGCAAAAGGCAGGAGGGGATCACAGGGACTGACCCAGCACCTTGCCCCACAACCATCCCAGACCTCTCAGCAACCCCAGGCTAAGCCTCCAGCTCAGAGCAGAGGCTGCAGCAGCCTCTGGAGCAGAACACACAGAGTCAGGAACACCACGATTTTGTCACCGTAGCAAAGGATTATCCCACATTTTCCAGGAGCACATCTGGGAGCGTGGCTCCCTCACTCACAGACCTGGCTGGTGATGCACCGTGACAGGGAACTGCTCTGGAGACAGAACATTGCACAACAACACTCCACGCAAGTGGTACTGATTGGATGCCAATTATGTATCATTAATATTGTGTTTGGATTGTAAATCGGGCAGACTCAACTAAAATAACACAGCTTGTTTTACTAAGTCTTTGTGTAAATAGAGCCATTGTACTGTTCATATTCCATACTTATTGCTTCTCCCTATGGGCCAGATTCTGCTTTTCCTCTACTCAGTAGAAACCAATTTCATAAGTTTTTCATTAGTTTCACAATGTACATTTCACAACGTACAATAGTCACAAATTTGACCTTTCTCCAGCCATTTTCTCCAAAACATCTCTCATTCTCTGTGAGATACAACCATTCGTTCATCACTTTCCTTGAAGGCAGAATAGAAAAGATATTTATCATATGTCATATATCATTTACTTCTAAATGTACAAAATCCTTCCCCAACTCCTAAATTTAATGCTAGGACACATCAAGGATCCAGAAGGACTAAGGATGCTGTTGTGGTCTATCAAGGAGCAAATGGAGTCCAAAGTCAGTGCAAGCTGTAGATATGGGATATACCAACCACCTTTGTAGCTGAACAATTAGACACCAATGGAAAACGAAATCCAAATAAATTTAAATTAGGAAGCCGCTCACTAGTCGCTATTATCAAACCAAGGGGTTTCTCATACATTCCTAAAAAATCAACATGCATGGAAATCGAAGGTCTGTACTGACCACTTACTCCAAATCTTGACTGAGAAATGAGCATGGTTGGTTTTTTGGAGAAAAGACCTTTATTTACACAGGTCAGTTGGCTGGATCAGCCAACCAGCACAGAATGTATCTTTTGACCAGGACACCTACCTGTGCAGATCTCAGTAAGTAGTGCCAACAGACAGTTAAGGAAGTGTGCATTATTCTTGCAGAATTCCAAAAAGGAACAAGGGACACAGTGTAAACAAATCTAATATCAACTGACTCCAATCACGTCGTTTGCACACTCAATAACCGTGAAGAACTAAACAAATATTTCAAAAATACGTGTTGAACAGACACAGGAGAAATAAACAAACACTGGAGAAACAGTTTGTGATTGTCTTAAAGCCTCCAGGGCGTTCCTGAACATGCACCCACCTGGTGATTTGGTAACTGCTCGTTCCTGTGCACTGCTGTGGCAATAGGTGATTAACTTCTCACTGCCTGGGCCTTCCAAAGTGAAACTTTGCTTCAAGGGCTTTGATGGTGGAAATGATGGCGACTGACCACAGAGCAAGATCCTCAAAATTGGGAACCAAGGGACAGCTCTTGGGAATGAAAGGGACTTGGCAAGAGTAATATTTTTAGCTGTGATATAAAATTAGATATAAAATTTTATAAAATTAGAAAAAATGATGAAAGAGAGTAACAGGAGAGGTTAAATTTAAATGCATCTAAAAAGAAGAAACTTTCAGCACTCATTTATGGCTACTGGATGGCAAAGCATAGGATACATCAGTACATATTACACAACAATTTTTTCCTCTAAATACTCAGCTGTGTGCAACTGGAATTACACTTCTTTCCTGACACACCGTCCTGACCATCATCCCAAGTAGACATTAAAAAAATCTTCTATCTAAAGTTTACTCAAAAGTATGCTACATTTGTCTCCTCTATGCTGTATCACAAGATTTATTCCAGGAGTCTACAGAGCACTGGAGAAATCTGTCCTTTAAATATGTTTTAATTTTGGTTGATAGACATAATCCTCCTGCACTGTTGTGTTGTAATGCACAAATGCAAGTAGTGAAGCAGGAGGAGGCTCTTTTCATTAGGAAACATGGCACAAAATTCAGCTGAAAAAAATTAGGCAGACAGCATAGTCAAAACCCATATTCAAGGGACAAATAAAACCAAGGAATGGAAAAGGTTAAAATGAAGTTAAAATTTAGCAGGAAAATTCAGCATCTCCACCTTTAGGACATGTGCTAAATATATATGAAATTCAAAAGCAATTTTTAAATTTTTTAATTAACTGTGTGTGGGATTTTTTTTTAACTATTTTTTTTAGAGTAAAAGCGTTTATTACAAAATCCCAGACTCAGCAAAAAACATCCATCTGGATCCCATGCTGCACAAGACTGGATGTTTATGGTTGGGAAGGTTTGCACAGAACAGAAGCCTGTACCAGACAGCAACTGCATTCATGAACTGGCCTTCTCAAATTAGACATTTGCTTCTAATCACAATTGTCAAGCTGTAATAAAAGCAGGAAAATAAGAGCTTTTAAACAATGCAGTATGGCCATGTAAAAATGTTCTTTTACCTATAGAATCTTGCCTTCAAATCCTCCCAGGTAAGGAAAAGGAACAAAGACACTGTACAGAGAAACTCTTTTCTAGCTGCCTCTCAGAGTAACAGTTGTTTAATTTTTCTGCCATGCAAGTAATTTTTAAATCCATGCCTCTGTTTCCCAAGTTGTGACATTCTCACATAACATTTGGGGGTTTGTTATCTCTGTGCTCTCATGTGCTGAAAAGTTTAGAGTTGACTTGAACAACAGAGGAAAAGTGCAAGAGCAGCAAGCTCCATCCACAGCCAGCAAGAACAGGACACAGCAGTGAATGGAGCTCTTTCATGGCCATGAAGAAATGCAGATCAATTAAAAAGAAATGGTAACTTCAAACTGAGCTCCACTTTTTCCTTGCACCTCTCTTGCAATGAAAAGAACAAGCGTAGCTCGGGACCTTGACATTCTGTCTCCCTCTAGGAAGGAAAAAAAAAAAGGCACAAAATTATGTAAAAGGAGTTCAAATATGAGGTTCTGGACTGAGAAAAACCATGGTGATATTTCCCCAGAAAGGCACTTGAAGTAGAGGCCAAGCCAGACTGCAGGTCGTTTGCTTTGCCTTGTGTTGTTCACTTCCATGGCTTGGTTGGAAGGATTCATTCCACCAGGCAGCTTCTCACAGACACCTGAGGAAAAAGGAACAACTTCCTTGAACATGGAACAGTTGTAAACTAACATATAGTAGCCAAGCACAGCAGTAACACAGTAATAACTATGTGCTTCCCAGTCCCAGTTGCTGCATTCCTGAGGGCAAGCAAAATAACTTACATCTGATGGAGTTCTGAAGGCTGAATGTGAATCATGCCCTGTCTCTTGAGTGTCCTGACTCATCTTCATTGTGAACTAAACAATGTTATTTATTTATTGCCCATCACTGTAGCATCTGGGTGCCAGCTTACCATCAGTACTCTGGCAGGCAGAGCAGCAGAGCACGGGCTCTAGACTATGTCAGATAGCTGTTAGATGTCATTGTTGTTAGCACCAGCTTTTTTTTTTGCTTTGCTTTGTCTTTTCCTTCTGCTGCTGTCACTCTGGCAGCTGCAGTAAGTGGCTGAATTTGTCATTGCTTTCCCATTGTTTGAGACTCTGGATGAAGGCAGTGACTGTGCAGAGCTGAGAGCCCAGCCTTGCAGATAAGCAGCAGGCAAGAGGGAAAATGGTATGGGATTTGCTGGTAACACAGCTCTAAATGCTGTCTGTGTAATCAGCTACCATTTTTATATTGATGGAAAGCCAGTTTCTGTTTTCTTTTTGTTTCTAGGGGTATTATTCACGTGTATTTTCATGGGAACTGAGCTTTCAGGCAGTGATTTCCAATGCATTTACCTTTCACCAGGTAATTCCACTCTGCATTAAATCATTCACACTATTATAGGAGTAGTTAGAGAGCTCCTTTTTCTTTAAACAAATCCTTCTGCATTTCTTTGGGCAGTGCTCTTCTCCTATGCAAACAAAGAAAACCATGAAGAGAACATTTTACTTACTAAAAAATAGGCAACACAGCATACCAAGAACGGATTTCAGGAGTTTTTCCCAATGTAACATCTTATTAGTTCTTAGTCTTTGGATTTAAGCTTCTCAGCCTTCTTATTTCAAGTCAATTGAGATATATACTTCAATGTGGAGATGTCTTTAAAAACCGTGCTAAGCATCTGAAAAAGAAAAACAAAAAGAGAAAAAAAACAGGCAGCAGAGGACAACAGGAATAATACAATCATTTAGGTTGGAAAAGACCTTTAAGATCATTGAGTTCAACCTTTAACCCAGTTCTGCCACATCCACCCCTAAAACACATCCCAAGTGCCACATCTACACATCTTACAAAAACGTCCCGGGATGGTGACAAAACCACTTCCTCAGGCAGCCTCTTCCAGTGCTTGACGACCCTTTTGGTGAAGAAATGTTTCCCAATATCCAGTCTGAACCTCCTCTGGCACAACTTGAGGCCATTGCCCCTTGTCCTATCGCTTGTTACTTGGGAGAAGAGACCGACCCTCCCTTGCTACAACCCCTTTTCAGGTCGTCGTAGAAAGGGATAAGGTCGCTTCAATCCCCTCATCCTTTACAACATTTCTAATATTTCTTGTTTTTGGCAACTCTGAAACTTTATAACTTCACCAACACTCGGTAGCTCGTATTCTTGGGGTATCCGAATTTTTGAGTGCTCTGCATGAACATTTGTAATTTGTTTCCAGAACTGCTAAATCCTGCTGAGTTTAATGGAAATTCGTTAAATATCACATTCACACATGTCAACAGACACCCTACTTAGTCACACATATGCACATTAAAAAAACTCAATACACTTCAGACTGGAGGAGACTCAAAAAATTTGGACATAAAGTCATCCAGTCCTTAGGAGAGATGCTGACAACCCACAAATATGAGGTCACTGGAAATGGTGGATATGCAAGTAATTATTTCCCACACAGAAAATGCAAGAAATCTTACAGACTATTCTCTGTGATTTTGAAGCCTGGAAATCAAGCAACTATTTAAAACTGTTGAGCAAAACCAAAATTTCAACAACAAAAGAAAGAATTCTACGAGATTCACAGTGTGAATTTTTTGCATTTTTTTTCTTTTCATTTTCTTTTCTCCTTACTTACTTGCTTTAAACAGCACAGCCCCCATTCTCGTATGTTTTAATACAAAAACCTAAGGGCCAATGGGTTATTCTAGTTATCTGGGTTAAAAGCTTTTAAAAGGGCACCCAGAAAAATCACAGTTGGAGGAGCCCTGAAATTGCTGTGGAGAAATGGCAGCAATGTGAAAAGGGACTGCATTGGCAGATAGCTCCATTAAATCTCTCTATTCCCCCATGAATACATCATTGTTTAATTCCTCCCACAGAGGGAAGTACAGGGGGCCAGATGTAAGATTTATTTGTTTTAAAAATGATTTCTGTCTGGTTTTAATTACTTTAGCACACAAATTGTACTATCACCTGGATAAAGCATCACCCTATCTGTTGGTCTTAAAGGCAACACAGGGATAGCTGTTTGGAAATGAACTTTTCTGTAGCAAGCAAGGCAAAGATATGAGAAATAGAGATTTCTCAAGAATACAGTAGTTATACAGTCTCTTCCATCCTTTCATCAATGTGTGTCACATGAAGTACATAGAGAGCACAGGAAATATATACAAATCCAAAAGAACCTTCTGGCTTACAACCAACTGTTTCACACAGTGAGTCCTCACTTATTTTCAGGCACCAAAGCAAGGGGTACCACTGTGACCCTAATGCAAGAATTTACACAGCCAGTTTCTTTGCAGCCTTTTAGCTATGTTTCAATGTCTCCAAACAGACTTATGCCCAATAAAATAAATAAATAAATAAAAAAGTAATTTTCCAATCAGGTGAAATACTTTCTAAAGTATTCTGAGAAGAGATAAAGGGGTAAAACAATTGTATTATTTTGCAGAATAACATTTTAACGTTTGGGGTTGATCTAAAATTTTCTGTTTCATTTTCATCTATTTGCACTTGGTAATAAATTCCATTCCTATTAGCCAACGAAAACAAATCTAGAATTTCCATTTTTTAACTGTTAAAAAGGGTGACAAGCATCTACATTTCAAACTGCGAACGCCACTGGATTTTTAACTGCGTGTAAATAAATGCAAAAATACCTCATTTTCTGCAGTTTTGAGTGGAGTGTGTGTTTGTGGGACTGCACGGGTGCAGCAAGTGCATGCAGAGATGATCAGAGTTAAACAGCTCTGTGGTAGGGGGCTCAATTCCTCACTGAAGGAGTGTGATGTAAGTTGGGCTGTATGAGCCACATGTACCCACAGCTTGGCTCAAAGCACTCCTCCTGCTCAGGCACTGTTTGTACCGAAACATAATTAGTTTGTTATTTATTGCTCATCTTCTAAACACCGTGTGTCTGCTGCAGAGTTATGCCCTCTGCACTCAGTGTTCTCTTATCTGCTGTGCTCTTGTTCCTTATTACCGAGTCCTGAGCACTCTATTCCATCTGTCAACACTAAATATTAGTTGTGTTATGTAAATCATAAAAGCAGGTTCAGTCCTTTCTGCGTTCCTTGCCTGTATTCACCTCGTGAGCTGTGGTTTCACTCAGAAGTGAATTACTGCTGAATAGGTTAGTGGTTTGTGCTAGAGCACCTATAAATATATATTTAGCTATACACCTGCACTATATAAATACATAGCACCTACCTTTCAGGGCATCTGGATGGATATTTAAGTAGGTAATTTGCAAACATACCTGATGATAAGTTATCTAAGATAAATGCTTCTTTTAAAAAGGAATTTAAAGAAAGGGTATTCAAATGAAAAAAAAAATAATATAAACAGGCTAGTTAAATTTTAGCCATTAGTGGACAAATAAAATAAATTAAGTATATGGTGCTGGAAGTGTTTTATTCATAGAATTTTAGTATTTTATGTAAAATATCATGTTATTACAGGATGACACTTTAAATTGTTTAGAAAGTTTAAATCTTTTTTTTTTAAATCACTATTTTCAAAATTATTATTCTTTGTCTTGCTTTTCTGTGAAAAAGACAAGTTTGACATGGTAACACATTAAAAACTTGATCAATGACAGTAATGTAAAGGAAACCATGCTTAGGAGTTTGTACTTCTTCTTTATCTTTAATACTGTGGATTTGAAGGTACCAGATCACCTAAAAAAAAACCCCAGCAAACAAAATAGAGTAGGGGGTATGGAAAAAAAAGTAATGCAGGGTCACATTTCCACTTGATTTATTCAAACCATCTTTAAAAGTCACCTGACTTCCAGTTAACAAGAGTAGGCAGAATATGGTCACTTAATGGAACAGAAACTAAGCATCTTAGCATTGGCAATACTTGATGGTGAAACCAAGTCATGAAATAGGTCCTTATTAAGTATTCTTAAAGAAGAGCAGTGGAAAAACAGGCAGTTTAACAACCATGCAAATGTTGCCAGAGAGAACCCAGACAAAAATTTCAATAGTCCATCATCAGCCTTTATATTACAAGGACTGTGTTATCTAGGAAATGTAGCTGGTACTAGAAACAAACAGTAAGTAAAGGTATATATCCCTATAAAAGAAACAGTAAGTAAAGGTATATAACTCTATAAAAGACTGTTCTGCAGCATCTGTTTAGACATCTGCAAATAAAAGCCAAACAGTCGTGAAAAGTTGCCACAAGGATATTTCTGAAGTTTGCCTGGAGCTGGTTCCTCAGTAATTGAGGTGAATAAGGCAACTGAGAAAGCAACTAAAAAAAAGGTAATAAATGCATTTAGGAAGTGCATTAAAATTAAAATGATTAATTAAAAACCTGAGGTTTCTCAGTACGTTTCCTAATTCAGTCAGAAGCATTTATAATAAAAGGCCACCTTCTGCATCACCATTCCCTGGCAGTTAAAGGTTGCAAATAACACTGGGGTTGTGTTGCCCATCCTCTGCTTCCTTTTTCATTATTTCAGTTTGAGCACACAAGTCATTACTAGTGCACTAATAATGAAAAGATGTCTCTAAATTGCAGTATGTTTCCCTTCAATAGAAAAATTCCAACCTCAGCTGGAGCAAAGCACATACAAAGGGCAGCTGCCCCACAGATGGGGATGATGCAATGGGGACAAAACCAATCCTCACCAGCCAGTCAGCACATCTGGCTCTTACTCATACTTAGTAGTTACTAATTCGAGGGGATTTTCTAACTCTGATGAAAAGAGAGCTCCAGCACTGAGCAGGCTCCCCCCCAAACACAATTCTGCCCAAGCTTTGTGTGCTGATCTTCCTCCCCTGCTGTGTCACAGCACCCGAGTTGCTCTGGGGTCAGTGGTCTGGGGTCAGTTGTCCTGCTGATGGAATCTGCAGCACTGCCCCACCCAGCCCCTCCTCAGCCTGGTGCTGCCCCAGCCCCACCCAGCTGCTTCTCCAGATTCTGGAGCTGCCTTGTCACAAGTGAGTACAGCAAACCACTGCTGACCACTGCAGTGGCCAGAGAACTGGACACAGTCAAGCTGAACGTGAGCCAGAGTGTGCCCAGGTGGCCAAGAAGGCCAATGGATCCTGGCCTGGCTCAGGAACAGGGTGGCCAACAGGTCCAAGGAAGTGACTCTTCCCCCGTACTCAGCGCTGGGGAGGCCACCCCTGGAGTGCTGTGTCCAGCTCTGGGCCCTCAGCTCAGGAAGGACATGGAGGGGCTGGAGCAGGTCCAGAGGAGAGCAACGAGGCTGGGGAAGGGACTGGAGCACAAGTGCTGTGTGGAGAGGCTGAGGGAGCTGGGGGGGCTCAGCCTGGAGAAGAGAGGCTCAGGGGAGACCTCCTCACTCTCACATCTCTGGCAACGCCTGACAGGAGGGGGGAGCCAGGGGGGGTTGGTCTCTTTTCCCAGGCAACCATCAGCAAGACAAGAGGGCTGGGTCTGCAGCTGTGCCAGGGGAGGTTTAGGTTGGAGATTAGAAAGAATTTCTTTGCAGAGAGGGTGCTCAGCCATTGGAATGGGCTGCCCAGGGAAGTGGTGGATTCTCCATTCCTGGAGGTGTTTAAGGTGAGACTGGATGTGGCATCAGTGCCATGGGCTGGGAACCACAGCGGGGTTGGATTAAGGGCTGGACTTAATGATGTCTGAGGTCTCTTCCAACCCAGCTGATTCTGTGATTCTATGAATATACCTGAGGCACCTGCAAAGATACCTGCACACAGGGAAGGGTGAATCTGCCATGGAGGATCCAGAGCAGAACCTGTACTAGCACTATTCTGTGCCTCCCAGCTCCCAGCACTACTGGGAGTGTATTGTTCCTCTGACAGGATGCCTACAGCATTATACTGCACTGCTGGCCACTCTCAACCCACAGACTTCTCTCCCATAACTACCAACTTCCAGCCAAACATTTCCATTTGGACAGACCTTAAGAAGGAATTAAATCCAGACATTATGCAGGATGAACAATTACAGATTTCTTGGCTATTCACACTATTCTGCATCCAGGAATTCTCTGCAGGAATGGACAATTTAAACCAGTGTTTCATGAATAACACTGAATACAACAAGGAAAGTAAAAACAAAACCACAAGATGGATAGAAATCCTTTGCTAGCCCAAAAATGCACATGTCCCAAGCTAACTGGTTACAGCTTCTTCTTCTTAGCTTCTGGTATTTCATTAAATGACAGACATCACTCTTTTTGTGTTAAAAGCAGGATTGTCATCAAGAGAAGCCACCTTGGATTCATTCTTTTAATCAGTTCTGGACAGAGTGCATTTCTGTAGCATGTTCTAACAGCTTTGAGTACAGCTGGGTAAGCACCAGGATGCTTGCTAATGAAAACTAATTTCATACAGTATTCTGTACTTACAGCATCATTTCACTTGAAGAAAATATTTTCAATGAAGATATCAGCATCTACAGAATGTTTTCAAACACGATATCAGCAACTGCATTTCAGTGGTCTCTGATGGGATTGAGGTTTTTCTTTCTTGACTTGATAAGATATAATCTCTCCTAGCTTTCAGTGCTGGACTAATATGCTAATCTAATCAAGAATTCACAGTGAGACACCAAATGAAAGAAGCTATTTTTCTATTCCCAGACAGGACTGAGTATGAGACAAAAGCAGATATAGAAAAAAATTTAGGTGGGACATACAGTAGGAGAATTGATATGATTTTTTTTTTTTAAAAGGGAACATAGAGTATACTTTCACAAAGAGGGAGAATAATTCATCTTGTCATTTATTCTTTGCTAAAAAAGAGGGTAATCAAACTAATAACTACACGATTTTAGTAGAAACAAAGAACAGGAATTGTGTGCAAAAGGGACAATGTCCTGGAGACTTTTGTATGAGTGACAGCATTAAAAAAAAAACCATTACCCAAGTCTGTGGTTGCAAAGCAGACTTCCAAAATGCAAATAATAATATGGACCTGGAGCAATGATTAAACCAGTTCCCCATAGCAGCCTTAGCTGAGAAATTGTTTCTTTCTTACTGAGTAAAAATACATAAAAGGAAAGGAACCACCCCTTGGTCTTTGTCTGTCCTGCCTGCTGTGGCAAAAACCCCATAGTGGGGTCATGAGTAAGCAGAGCTCAGTTTGTTTGGAGCAGGAGAATACAGTTTGTTTTATCACTTCAAAGTTGACCCACGGTCAAAGCAGTATTGGTTTTGTCCCTATTGCACTGTCCCTATCTATGTGTTCATGGTGAGACTAGTTGGTGAATGGTACCTTTCACCACAGTAAAGTTTGTGTCTGTATTTGCTTGAAACAATAGGTGAATAACATAGTTTTAATCATATTTCAAAATGGCAGAAACAAGATGGACTGCTATGATGATTATGGCAAAAAGCCTCTGACTGAATCTTCAATCATTATATCAGAAATGGGCATCACACAATTATTCCAAACTATCAGTATAAAACCCACACAGCAATTCAAGCCACGTAAAATCACAGGAACAAACAATAGATCATACACCAAATAAAAATATTCAGACCATTATATTGACTTCACCACTACTCAGAAAAACACAGGGTAAGCAATTCTAAGAAAGCCAGCTAACTGAAGCTCCCTGAAGATGTAGCCACAGACAATCAATGTGTGCTGGCAGCTCTCAGCCAAAGCTCTCCAAGAGCAATGAACACATAACCTTGGTGCTGACACATGACAACACAGGGGTTACCACATCTCTGCTCTGATTTTGTAAGCCATGCTAATTAGATGTACAGAGAGCCTTTTTACCTCACACCATTGTTTTACTGGGTGGACAGCTCAGATTGCCTGTGGTCACGCTGCCTGGAACAATCACACCATCAGGTACTCCTTCCTTTTTGCCTCTAAACATATCCCAAGTACACTCCTGGTGCTGTTACCACAACCACGAGGAGGACAGCACTGGCAGGGTGAGTAAGGACAGTGGAAAATAACCAAGTTGTTTACTGGTCTATCTCAACAAGGGCTTGTTGGCTCCTGTTTTGGTTGTAGAAAAGAACTGCCTGATCCAAACATGACTTGTTATTTTATTTTACACACGAGCTGCCTGTGCCAGAAAATCCAAGAGGTATGAAAAGCCCAACCAGAAGCACCATCTGACCAGAGCAGCTTAGTCCTTCTGGACAACTTAACTTCACAACACTTGGCACAAAGACCAAAAAAAAAGATAAGGGTTTTACTTGCCACATTTTGGTCATATTAACAAGTCTTTTAAGCAACAGACTCGGCTTCCACCTGCAAACGCTGGTCTGGAAATGGAACAGGTGTAGTTTTATCACTTTACAATGTCTCTGGGAGAAGGATGGTAACAGAGCCATTTGTTTTGCACAGATGCCACCTCCTGTAACAGAAGGACAATGATGGGATGGCAACCACGAGGCTCATATATGCTCCATGAAGTCCATTAACAGCTAAGCAGTGACCAGCACAGGCATCTTTGGGAGGTGCTGCACTATTTTCTGGAATGGGCCCCAACATCTACACAGTTTTATAGCAAATAGAGCTACATATAAACTGTGGAGTGAATTCAATAGCTGAGAGCACTGTCCTCAGAGTAACATAAAGTGTTATATACTTCAGCTTTCTAGCAATATCATTCAGCATTTCTCACTCTGGGTGACGTGGTTTAGTGGTTTAGGGGTTACAGTGATGGTTGGACTTGATGATCTTAAAGGTCTCTTCCAATCCTGATGATTCCACGATTCCCTCCTCCCCTTTGCATTCGATTCTTTTCATCTCTGGACAACTTGCCTGTCTAGGTACAGATTACAAATCAGATTACATCTCACTTCCCCAGAAGTTTCTCATCCCTTATCTGAAGCAAAGTATTAATCTCTTATTCAAACCCACAAATATTTCTTTTAGCCTTTAATTCCTTTGATGCCTGAAAATGATACAGTCATATAATACAGTGCCCACCTTTCCCAAATAAAGGTGAAGTTGTTCTCTGAAAAGAAATGCCGCAAAACTGTGCAACTTCCAATAATGCAGAGATTTGAAATGGCGGGATAAGGACACCAGATTAAAATATAAATTACTACACAGCCTCAGTAAATTGTAGAGTTTAGATCTATACACAAAAAGCCCTAAGTAATTTGGAAAACAAAACAAACCAAAATAAACAAACAAAGGATCTCAGTACCCCGGTCCAGGTTAGTTTCACTATTTCTGTAACCCTGAAAGATCTTTTCAACAACTGTGATCTGACTTTGGAAATAATTTTTTTTAAAAGTCCACCTTCTTGCTTCATTAAAGACATTTTGACACAGTTCATACCAAAATATATAGAGCAGTCTCGTGGCATATGAGGCGTTCAAGCCAGCATTTAAGTCTCCAACCAAAATCTCTGTGTTCCAAATGGATTAAAATATATCACGATGCAAAGTGCTTGAAATGAAATTGTATTGAATGTTCTCCAGTTATCAGCATTTTTATAAGCATCTTGTTTGTGTCTGCTGAAACCCCTTCAGTGTAGACCATATCCTGTAGCCAGGTAACTCCATATGAAATTCCAATTAGAAAACAATAAAATAAAATTAAAAAAGACCAGAAAATTAAATTCTGACAGACCGAGGACAGAAGCTGTGGGGACTCTGTGGAAAGTTTTCGACCAGCTGCTTCCTTTCTCAGACCAAGGAAGTTCCAAATCTCCATTTCCTGTTGTCAGTGGATCACTCCTGCCATTATTCCAGTGAACATCCCCTACATGACCGTTGGAAATCGCATGTGCCAGGTTTCCTAAGGAATTCCCGAAGCCTCATTCGCGTTTATTCCTCAGTCCCTCCCTTTTCTCCACACAGTAAGGGAAGTGCTTTGCCTCCTTGGAGCTATGATTCATATATAAATTATTGCACATTGCAATAACTTCTTTTTCCCCTCTTTTCTAAATATAGTGGCTCCTTGCAGCCACACTCAGAATACACCTCCTCACTGTTCTAAAACACTGGGCTCTGATGGGTTTTCACAACATCCTCCTATTTCTCCCCTTTGCCATCAAGTTGATTAATGATTCAACAAAGATTTCTGTGGCATTCCTTGAATTGCATCCTCTCATCTTTCTTCTTCAAAACGTTTCATTCTGTGCAAATTTGAGACTCTACGTTTTCCCCTGTTTGACACCTTTGATGCCTTGGACAACAGAAAAAAATCCCATACGGAAGGTTTGCCACCACTCGTCTTTCATGGCTTGATCTCCTCTTTCATCTTTTCCTTTTTTTTCCCCATCAATTCCTCTTTCCATGAATCTTTCTTATTTCAGACCCTTTTGATTTAAGATCTGGACAAATAATTCAAACTCCTAGCTGGTGTCTTCTCTTCCTGCCTTCTGTCCTGTCCCCATCCCAACTCTGCACTGACAGCAGAATAAAGCTCCTAGGTAACATGCTAACATTAAGAATATAATTTAAAGTCATTAAAAGGCTTTGGCTGGCTTTCTTCCCCGTTTTTAACAGTAAATCGACACATTTTAATTATGAAAATTATATATTTCCTTTTTTTAAGAGAATTGCTTGGCTGAAATATAGCCATAGCCATAAGGATATTAACACAGAAATCTGACTGTGCACAACAATTCACAAAATTCTCATACTATAAAAAATACGAGAAATTCTAATATCTTCTGTATGGTAACACAGCTACTTTGATAACTGGGTATTAGAAGTATATTATGTTACACATCTTTATTTTTCTTTCTAAACATTATTTTTATTCTGAACTGCTTTAGACTAGAAGATGAAGACCAGCACCATATTAAGATGATGTCCTAAGTTCTGGTCCAGGTTTTAATGGCAAAACCATCTTCTTTGACTTGTCTTGTCTACTTTCCATTTCTTGCAACTCTGCCAATGTACAAGATTTTCCAATTCCTAGGTTTGACCAGGCTTTTTTATTTTCTAAGTATATCTACTTGCCTATACACACACATATGCATATATTTCCTGTACATGTAATAAAACTGAGCTTGATCCTACCAAGCACAAATCAAAAGAAACAATCCATGAAATCAAGGCCACTGCAAAAGATCATTGAAATAGGTACAATTCATAGAATTAAATGTCATACCTGGTGTGAAGTAGGTTCAGCTGTGAGTTTGATTCTGTTTCCTGTGCAACTGAAACACAAAAACAAACAAACAAACAAAAAAAAAGTGCAGGAAATAACTATCTCATTTGATTGCACATGTCAGTAATACATAATTTGACATTTAACATTTCACAACACTAATGAGGACATCTTACGTAAAAAAAAAGACAGGGAAAACCTAATGAGAAGGTTCAACAGCTCCTCTCATATGAAAAGAGCTGTAATTGAAAATTGTTTTATGTTAAGTTGAACTAAATTTAAAGAGTGATATTCTATTGCCAAGACTTTGATATGCCAGGAATGGATGTGGATTTGCAATCAGCCATTAATTACCTTGCATACCTGCACAAGGAGGAATTCAAGTGCTAAGATCTGTTCTTGTGGGACATTTTTAAAATATTAATTTCCCTGGTTTTTAATTCACTCAACCTTTTATTATAGAATTATTTTAATGTGTGGTGCTATTGTGGAAATTTTTGGGGGAAAAATAACTGCAATAAGACTGATATCCTCTATAGAGACCAAGGGAAATACACTTGGCAGGAGTCATGACTTTTAAACACACACGTAACAATGACTATTTAACAAAATTAATCATTAATTATTTAGCAACACAGGACTATCACACTGAGTCTATAATTTTACATTATACTAATAGAGGATTGTCAATGTTTCAAATTTATTAATAGTCTAAAAAGTGAAAATTATTAAAAAATTGAGGTTTTGGTTCACTGGCTAAAGCTAAGAGCAAAAAAAGCAATTTTTCAGTATTGGTGCAATGATAAAAGCAAATTTTGAGGCTAATTAAATCATTTAATTCTGTTCAAAGTGTTTCTTTTTCTTATGTTTAAGCCACTATTAACCTTTGACATTTTTCACATAGTATGTTATTTCAAAACCAATAAATATGGAAACTTTTTGACACATCTCAGCCAGGATTCCTTCCCACACACACACGCTGAAGAAAACTATTTGCAGCATTCAACCCCAAACCATAAATTACTGTGAATCTTACAAAACTGTAACAATTCAAAGAATCTGGGAAATTCCTGATAGGTCTAGAAAGTTATTTGGTGACCCAGGTTCACTGACAGTGGAGAATTTCAGAGAGAAAATTCTAATTGGAGGTAGTACAGAAATTATTAAAGCAGTGACCTGTACCCACGTCTCCCACTACAGTTTAACCACTAAACTGTAATTTATGCTTCTTTGTTACATTAATACTTTTTTTCCCCCAAAAAACTAGCTCATCTTTATAGAAAAACTAATTTTCCTTGAACTTTTTCCAGGAAAACTGTTGGTTCAATTGCCTTTATCAAGGAAAAGTACTGAATGTAGATTTATTTTTTTTATCATTCCTGTTTGTTGCTGTATTAAAGTACATTTCCAGGATCAGCACTAATAGGATGCACTACACAAACTCAAGGAGGCAAGTCAGGAAATAGCCTTTTTGTCCTATTCCTATTTATCTGGCATTACAGACCAGCACTTTATTGCAATCCTGCATAATCTTCACACACGGGATATTTTCAAATAAAGACTGAGAACTTCATTTATATAGCTTAGTTTATCTTGTATGATGTAATAATAATAACCTTAAATCAAGTCAGAAGCAGGTTAAAGAAAGAAAATATCAAACTGTGCGTGGAATATCGACAGAATATATTTATTACTACAGACTGGAAGTCTAGACACCAGTAAAGACAGATTAAAACAATACCTCTCTCAAAGAATAACAGTGTGGTCATAAAACCTCTGGAACCAAGGAACAAAGGTCTTTGAATGAGTTACAGAATGGAGCCACCAATAAATTTCACAGGAACAATAAAAAAAAAAGAACAAGATTTCAAACCACTGTAATTACTTTAAATAACAAAATAAAGAATTGCAGCTATATTCTCAAGGAGAATTGGCCACTTAAACGAGTGGAAACTCTCCCTAGGGAAAAACTTGAAGGAGTGGAACAAATGTAGGATATATTTTTGAAAAGCTCCTTAAGAAAGCAAGAAGAAATTATTTGGCATTTTCAAGGTACCAACAAGATCTTTACACAGAATTCTTTTGAAAGCTTCAAATTACTGGGTTGGTTTTTTTCCTCGTTGCAGGGTTTGCATGAGGACTTAGGAAAATGAGGGCCAAAATGACCAATTAAGCAAGGAGGGAAGAGTAAAAACAGGCTGCAAATCCTTTTATTCCCCAACCTAAAGAATATTTTAAAATAAGGACTCACATCTGAATTAAAATTCAAGCAGTGAAACAGAACCAATCCCTCTCATGTGAATGAAATGTCTCATGTGCAGCACTTGACCCTTGCAGTCATGTTGGAACCACAATTCTCCATCTTCTTCAGGAAATCATTTTTTTAACTCAAGTCCATCCTACTTTTCCATTAAAAACACCATTGGAAAAAAAAAACAACTGTTAAAAGTGTTTGCAAACTGGCTAATCTTCAAACAATTAAAAGTTATTCCTAATATGCCTGAGGTTAAATATGTACAAAACATCTGCAGGATTAGGGATTTAGGGAACTGCTGAATAGCCATAGAAAATTTCTTAGCACTTAGTGAAAAATGAGCTTTAACGACAAGGTGAAAAAGAACATTCTGGATAATGGTTTGCTTTTTTGAAATAAGAGAAGATATTTCCCATTATCTTTTCATGAGGCAATGATCTGATTTTTGGGAGCCTGGGTTCTTAATCTGCATCATAAAGCCTCATTGTTAAAGCTGAGAATTTGCTTTCACTTCTTTTCCATTCCCAGGTTTTTTAAAAAGAAAAGATTCTTACTTTACCAAAAGGAGTACAGTATAAAATCAAAAATGTTTAGCTATTAGACCATATTAACAGCAAGTCACTTTTTATCTTTTAATTTTTCCATGGAGCCGCAGTTTGATGGATCCAGAATTTTTCTCCCGGGACATTTCAGAAGTACCAGTGGAAAGAATTACTGGATTCTTCAAGGACTCAATAAATATCTTGTGAATTCAGTTTTTAAATGGTGATCTATCCAAACCATCTGCTCCAGCTGAGACAAATGGCATCATCTCAGACTAGTTATGAACATTCAAAATTACATTTTAACTCCATTATAATCACCCAATATTTGAGCTGTAAAATTCATACTCTCATTCTTATTTCTTACCACGAACAAATCTTTCATCCACCCGCTGCATCAAAGAGATACAGCTCACATGTGGAGCCATTTTAATCATGAATGGTTGTAAAACAATATACACAGTGCCTAAGTCCAGAAGTTATTAAAAGGTATTTTCAGCAATTTAAAAGAACTGAGTATCTGATAGCCTTGTATGGATACATACATTACACAAGTGCTGTTACAATTAAAATGTACTTCTGTGGTCAACAATTAACAAAACCAAAACCAACAAAAAAGCCAACAGCAATAAAAACAAATAAACAATCAAACAAAACCAAACAACAACAACAAAATCAATCGAGTACCTCAAGTGTTTTATGTAGATAAAACAATTGAGAATATTGCCCCAGGCTGGTCTCCAGCCCAGCACCTCCTGACCTGCTGCAGCAGGTGGGGTGAGCATTTCCCACCTGCTTCCCTGCAGAGGTACCACACCTCAAACACCCCACAGATGAACTTTAAAGGCCGGAGAAGGGAAATTTAAGCAAAGCCAACTAAATTTTCACAGGAACAGGTGAGAAGCTTTCACACCATCCCCTTGCCAAGATGCAGTTATTAAATGTGGTGATCTCCATCTGGCCATTTTATACCATGGCAGATGATTCCAAGCAATGGCTTTTTTGTAGTTCTCCTTTACAAACTTAAACCAAAGAACTCTAAGTACAGCAGATGTAATTTATGCATTCTATTTTCCCAGTGCAAGTCTGCAGAGAAATATTTTGTTCAGATTAAGCTTTTCCAGTCCTTGTCCACTTTAGCTTAGCACATTCAAAAAAACCCTACATTTTTATAAAATCAGATGGTATATACAAACTTCACCCAAAATAAGAAAACAAATGAATAATAACTGAATACAATTATCTAGGAAAAGTTTTTAAGGAGGACAATGACAAACTCGTAAGACAGGGATGATGTTGAGAATAGCAAAACTTGAAGACTTCTGCTTGAAGATATCAACCTACCAATTCTTTCTCAGAACCAAAAAGTGCAATTACATTGTAAGAAACAGAGTTGTTTGAGCATCAGGCCCCTTTTCCTCTCTGTTTGCAATACCAAAAACAGATTTATTGGAGAGGAAGGGACAAACTAAGGAGAAAGTAGGTAAAATTCAGTCCATTTTTAATACCAATTTAATACATAGCTGCAGGCTGAACAGCTCACAGTAAACAATGAGCAGTGAAACAAATATATAGTAAACAATTATAGTAGTAAAAGTAGAATACAGTAGAAAAATAGGCAACATGTGTTTCTCCACACAACAGCTCTCCTGCTGAAAAGAAACTAAATGTTTCAGAAGAGCAATTTCCCCTCAGTGGAGTTGAATTCAAACTTCCAGAACACACAGATCACAGCTGCAGGCCTGATCCAGCCAGAAGTATGAAATGAATCGTTGCAGTAACAACCAGCATAATCTGCTTTACAGAGTGTATGAAGTTCCAAAAACTAGGGTCTGATAATATTTTAAATTTGAGAAACTCCTGATTCATTTGTAGTAACCACAGGCCAGCTTTTCCTTCCTCAATATAGCCAAGAATCGTGTTTCCCCACCTCTCAATTATTTCATAAATAAAAAATAACTCCTCAAACTCTCACTGATAGCAGCTGTACCTGTGACATCCCAGCATTGTGGGGCTCTCACCCTTTCACAGGCAGCACCTCTGACATCCAAGCTGTCTTTCTGTGGCTGCAGAAGTGCAGGAAGGCAGGGGATGGAGGAGAACATCCCTCAGCTCAGGGACACGGGCAACAAAACGAGCCCAAGGAAATGGATGAGGGAAACAAAGCTAACCATAGCTAACATGAGCTTTCATGGACCTTTCCAAGCCTGTCTGAGTCCAAGAAGTGTTTGGACAATGCTCTCAGGCACATGGTGTGATTCTTGGGGTGTCCTGAGCAGGGCTAAGGGTAGGAATTGATGATCCTGATGGGTCCCTTCCAACTCAGCATATTCTACGATTTCTTCATCAAAGCATCAAGTATATATATTAATTTTAAAACAAAGTCAAAAGTAAGCATATACTTCACTGAATTAAGTTCTTAATACATAGAACAAGACTTTACAACACCGTTCCCCAAGTTATTTGTCAAAGCTCCTTCCACAATCGTGGAAAGAATTAGACCCATCAGAGAGGATCCAAAACAACCAGCAAACTACAAAACTGGCTTCTTGTGTAGCCAGAATGAGTTCCAGGAAAGAGCCTTCAGAAAACCTCCCCACACATGGGCTGCATAATAAAATCCATTCAAAGGAAAGGAATTCCTAGGAAGTGATGGTATAAAGACTGAGACCTTTGGAAAACAGCGTAAGGAGATGCAGATGGATCCATCTCCTTTCAGAACGCCCTTATCTCTCCTCCAACACTGTCACTGAGGGCAAGGCACAACCAGGAGGGCTCTGCCAGGACTCTGCAGGCTGTGACCACGAAAGGATAAGTTGTGTTGAGAAAGCAGAGAAGATTGTCACCAACTGAGGAGGACAAGAGGAACAGGAGGTGCAGCAGGTGAAGGCAGAGGTGGCTGCTGCTCTGAGGGGAACAGCACACGAGGTGCATGCTGCTTGTACACAGACTCAGTTTTCAGACATCAGCTTTGGTAAATTCTCCCAGAAGCTGCCCTAAATCAAATTCCAGGACACATCAGTAATGTCCTGCACTTGATGCAGCCAAGGTCCCTTGGAGGCGTGCCCTGAAGTTACTCCACATGTTATCTGTCTAGTTTCGTAACCTGGAGGAGAAGCAGTGCTACTTTATCTGGCTAATCAAACAAACTTGTTCCAGAAATGATGGTCACAAGAAATGGATCTAGTCCAGAGCAGCCAACGCCTCCTGTCTGAGCAGCAAACCTGTGAAAGGAGGAAACTAAAAGGTGCAGTATGACCATCTACAGGGTTCTGAAGAAGGCACCTAGGTTCCACCTCAGCCCCATTCTGGGGAGACAAACGTCTGTGGGGACTCAGCTGTATCCCCTAAAAGATCATAAAATATACAGATATTCCCCAGCACCAACGAGCTCAGCAGAAATGTTCTGTCAGGCTTCTCCCAGACCAAAGCCAGCCATCCTCATCTGGCAGCATGAAAACTCTGTACACATTCATGAAGAGTCTTCCCTTCAAGTCAGCAAACTGCAGGCCCAGACAGCACCTGAGCCTTGCCCAGATGTGTGAAAATATTGGGTATTTGACACAGCAACATTGTACTTCTGCATCCTAAACAGTGCTTTATAAAAACACTGGGTTTATACTTTGTTGTTGGTTTTTTTTCAGCAGAGCTCAGATATAAATGGTACTGCAGCAGAACGTGCATACTAACTTGGGATTGGTTTCCAATAGGCCACAAAATTCCCAAAAATACTATCATTCATCTCAAAGATGAATGATCAGAAAACACTATTTTAAACTGAAAGTGTCTGGGGGAAAACTTCAGTGAACCTTAAATTTTTCACGGGCAAACACACACAGTACTTGTAACACGGGCCAGTTACAGCTTCTCGAAGCTGAACCCAGGCTCCCTCCAGCACCACAGCAGTGCTCTCCCTCTCACAGGAGCTCTTGGACTGGATCATTTTCCAGCAGCTCTGAGCTTCTCACACTGCAACACAGTGTGAGAAAAATGCATCTCTGTGCGCCCTTCTGAGCTCAAGTGAAACCATGGCAGGAACTGGAAGGTCTGGCTGATGTGCCAGCCACTCCAAATGTCAAGAACAAAAAGGCTAATACTCAGTAGTCATTAAAACCAGTACATTTTTAGATTAGATCCCAATTAATTTCTCTAGTTTTTTGAAAATCTCCTCTGGAAGGAGATGATCCCTTTGCATCTTCTCCTCGTCCTGTTTTCCGAAAGTCAGGGTTTGCCCCGTTTAGTTACTCAACATTTTGGCGAAGCTGCTCTTCCCCAGACAAGTTGAATATTTTCCTACCACTCAGATGCATTTATCACCTAGGACAGCATCTGGGTTTTACAGCAGGAATGTTGCAACATCACTGAGGTCACAGCTGATAGACACCCCTGCTTGCTCACTGAAGTTCTTCCACACTGGCCTCAGAGTGCAAGTCCAGAAATATATTTTTATAAGTTGAAAATAATTTTAAAAAATGCAGAGGTTATTCTGAAAAAGTGACATCTCAAGGATAGCTTGTTTACCTTCATTCAGCAATCTATTTTCTTTCCAAAGCAGACTTCAAGATTAAAGAAACAGCACTGTAAAATCTAGTGTGGAGGGAGCAGGTTTTACTAAGTTTTTTTTGCTAAGATCTAAGAAAAAAAAAAATCTCATCACTTTAATCACAAGATAATTTTAATCACTTACCTTGCTCAGAGGTACTGACAGAGATCAGCCACCTCTGCTGTAACTCCTTTATTGTGTGAAGCTTACTACTCAGTGACATGAAAATGGAATTTAACAACCGTTCTGGTAACGCACTGACAGGGAGTCACTACAAATATTCTTTCATTTTTCCGATTTTTAAACTTTGAATTTTACAGAGTCGTCTGCTTGCTGCTGTCTTTATTACCCCAGCTGAACTGATTTTATAGTCCCTTGCTGGAAGTTTATTACAGCTCATCTTATCCATCTGCCACTGCAGATTGTCCCCGTGCTTTGTGAGAGCTCTGTCATATTCAATATACATTTTGGTCTGAGCACTGAATGTGAACTTAGTTTTCATATTTTCTTGGGACATTCACAAAGCTGTTATCATACTCACCTAAGCACAGCTTGATATCTAAGAAGCTGGATCAATGCTTAGGCTTACACATCTTTTAGCTGCACAAAATAGGAATGACCTGGAGGAACGGGACAAACCTCCTTAGAGAAGCACAGTATAGACATAAGAAGGTAGTTTTAAGCTATCAATACAACAAATAAACCTAGTTTTTTCTCTCTTTGGGATAGTCTAACAAGGACTTATTAAGAAGGACTGCAGCAGCCAAGGCTCAGAGAAACCTGAACTGAACTGCAGAGCACTGTCCCTCTGGCTTCCAAATATTCTGATATTCTTCTGCTGTAGAAACAGAATGGTATGAAATAAAGCAAGGCTGCCATTTACACACAAAGGAAAAAGGCAAACAATAAACCCACTTCCCTTAAAAAAAAAAAAAAAAAGAAGAAAAAAATATTTCCCTTGCTGATGTCAGCAATACTTAGCTTTTGCCAGCTGTCATAGCCTGCCCTTGAAATAGGTACCTTCTCTCACGATAATTTTGAAATGCCAAAACAGAATCCTAAATGGAAAATCCAACAAGAATATGTAGGAAACCCCAGGAAGCAGAATACATGCTTTTGTACCATATTTTTCTTGAAGAAAAAATATTATTTTTCCGTGACAAGGGACATAGAGGAGCTCTTTCTATCTTCCAGTGTTCACTACACAGCTAGAAAGTCACTTCCCTGCAGAGGTACTGGAGAAGAAAAGGGACTCTGTTCCCCTGATGCAGACTAGATCCCCAGAAGATAAGTGGAAAAATGTTTCTCCTGTGCTTATACTCCCTACAAGTTGTTGTTCTCCTGCTGAAAAATTTAAAGCTGAAAATATGCCCCTTTCTTCATTCCCAGATGCTTCACATACACAGTTTAATGAAAAAAAAAAAAAAAAAACTAACAACCTACTACATTTCACATTTCTGAGCTGTTTTTTCTTAAAAAAAAAAAAAGAAAGAAAAATGAAAAGGCACATACTGCAGCTTTCAGGAATGGAGAATACTGTCAGTAATAACCATGTACACTATTATATCCAAGGATTAGCCTATTTGAGGCTTTATCAGGAAACTACACAATTATTAATTGGCCACGATGCCGAGTTTGGAAACAGAGGTCACGTCGTGTTACAAGAAGGAAAGCAGAGTTAGTTACTGCTCCAGAGAGCTCTTAAGTCAGTAGGAGGCTTTAGATCCTTCTTCCTTTAACATAAAACTGATTTCCCACAAGTTTTATATGAAGACTCTTCTGTGAAATCAGCGGACAGTATTTCTGTGTCACGCTGATATTTTCCAGATGTAGGCTTTGATATTCCCAAGTTAAAAAAAAAAAACAGAAAACCCAGCTAATTCAGGGGATCCTCAAACTAAAACAGTGCTGTTTATTTTCTATCACCCTATTTCTTTTGGCAGTGCTACCTTGAACTCATAAACAACAGAGTTGTAACCCAAAGATTGCAGCTTGCCCTCAACCACAACTGAAAGCAAGAGGAGTGGAGCACGCTGAGCACCTGGCAAGAAATCCTTAATTAGCACCATTTGGAAAGCCATCACATGAGATCACTCTCTCTTGGCTCTCAAGAAAGAATATGAGGTGGTCCAGAGCAGAAAATGCACCCAAATCAAACACATGTTGACATACACCATCACCCTGCTGCTTTAAATAAAAAGGGTAAGAATTTATTCTTAAAGCCATTCTAGAATTGTCCTGTATTTGAGGTATAACACACTGCTTGTGTTCAGCAGTATGGATTAGAACCATGATAAAAATTTGTACCTAGGTCTCATTCTAAAAAACCCACACTTAATTTGGCATGAATGTCCTTTTTAAAAGTTAATGGCACTGTTTATGCTCCTATGCAAATAGGAGCAAGAAATAAAGAATCACTTGCAGAGTCACTCTTTGCATAAATGAAATGACCCTTTCTTTTTTAAAAAAGGAGAAAAATAATTTGAAAGGAAGAATGTCTAGAATTTCTTCCTTGTAATCAGTTTGTAATTGAAAGCTTCACAAACATGACAGGCTGCCTATATTGCTAAGAAAATGTACATGATTCTAAAACCTTGGAACAGAAACAAAACACGCTGTGACTGTCTAGAGTTTTTAGAAGAAGCCAGTCTGCAGTATCTGTAATTAATAACACCCCTCATTGGCATAAGAGAGGGACAGGTTTTTAAAAAAAAATAAAATAAAAATAATCACATGTTTTTTCTTAATTACATTTTCTAAGAGGAAATAGAGGACAAAACCAAAGCAGCTCTAGTTGCAATTTTGTCTCCCTCAAACCTTCAATATAACCATTCTGCTGTGCCATGTTCCTGTTTTCTACTATGACAACCATCATGTGGATAATAAAAGAGTGTTACTTAAGGTAATGGGGTAATTTTTTCAATATGCTGCTTATTTTGCCCAACAGGCCAGTTCCTCTATAAGCTACAGGATGGCTGGTTTCGTGCAATAATTAAATGATTCACTGTGTCTCTCTTCCTGAAGCACTTAAAAAATAGAAAATTAAAAAACCCCAAACAGGTCATTTGCAAAAACAATGCTTTCTATGCCATATATTTCATATTATCATATAAATTAAGATTATAAATCTGGCAGAGGGCATTGGCCATCTTGTCTGGATGCAGCCAAGTCCTCCTGCTGAGAAATGTTCTCTTACTCCTTCACCCTCTGCAACAGCATCAGCAGATCCACCCTCACACCTCAGCTTTTATCAGCTCTTCTCATTAATGTTGACCAATGTCAACTTTGTTGCTAATGTTGTGAAAAGACAGCATATGGGGTCGGTTTTTTAAAATAAAACTGCAGGTAAGTCAGTTCAGCAAACCATCATTTCAGAGTATAAAATGTACCAATCTTAAAAAGGAACCTGCTCCTGTAAAACCTTCAGTCTATTCAAACTCGGGGACAACATCACTAAAAAAATGACAAAGGTCCCAAAAAGAGGCTCCACAGTCCTATTCAAAGGGGTTTTTTTGTTTTTATCTGTATTTGATTGGGGTTTTTCTTGAAAAAAAATCAATAATCAAATATAGCATGATTCCAATTTAATCAGGAATACTGCTGTCTGGGAAGTTACTTTTCATAAAAATACTTTAAAGCTTATTTACCATTTCCTTACTCACTAACTCACTTGGCATCTATTGCATCAACTACTGCAAAAGCAAAAATAAAGCAGGGCTCTAAACACCATCATCACCATCCTGGACATTTCAATACTGCTCCATCAACTTCTACCATGTGCTAGTCACAGCCCTACCTAAGAGTCAGCTAAATACTGAACACCCTGGAGGCAGCTGACAAACCAGATTTAATTCTGAAGATGATGTAAGGATGAGGGAAAGGGAGAAAATGGTAAATATCAAATTTTCTGTAATGAAAGAAAACAGTTACCAGATCTATAAACTGATCTTCCTGCAAAAGCGAGGACACACTGTTCATTTGATCTCTTCCACAGGAAGAGCACAGAGGAAAGAGGAGAATATAAGAATTGGTTTATAAGAATTCTTCACATTACCCTGAAGTAAAAAAAAAAAAAAAGTGGAAGAGCTGAGAATGGTAAAGACAATTTTTGGATTAGAGTTATGCTGCTGGACAATTACGACTCTTCAGGACCCTCCAGGCTATTTACTGAGCAAGCCATTAACTGCTGCTAATTTTCATCATGAAAACCAATTATTTTCTTATATAAACCAGGGAGGCAACTGTTCCTAGCACTGGAAAGTCTAACACAAACACACACACACACACACACACCCCAGTTGGCTCCGTCGGTGTTTTAACGACGCGACCCCCGGGATCGTGACATTCCTGCCAGGACAGAGCTCCATCAACCCCACACGAGGACCTCCCCAGAATTTCCACCCTCGCACTCACAGTGTCCCACTCTCAGTCACGGGGCCTTTTCCAACAGGAGGGAATTACTGCTGGATGAGATCATGGTGACACAGCCCCAGAGCGATGCCAGCGCTCCTCCGCTGCTGGGACATCTCGGGCTGGGCTGGATGGGTCACATTTCAGAACTTCTTTTTTTCTTTTATTTTTTTAAGTGAAATGCCCTTTAACAGCGTACCCCTTTCCCAATTGCCTTTCTAATTATAAATGCAGTTGATGGTAGTGCATATAAACTGTGCTGTGAAACATCTCAACTATTTTATAACCAAGCCGAACGTTATGAGAACTCTTGCCAAAGCTGGCTTATACTTTTCTTGACAAGGTAGTTATTGATCAGCCCTTGTGTGGGAGAATGCAAATATTAGGCTAAAAATTGAGCTGCTTGGAGTTCCTGCAGGAATGAAAAGCTGCTGTAAAACAGCCCACAAAAGCACAAACAACTTGGAAGTTTGTAAGGATATAGAATCAAAACCGTCAGAAAATTCAAGGTCAAAATAAACCTCGTGAGCTCGTTTTTACCAAACCCAGAGGCCAAACTCTAAAATACAACTGAAAAGATCTTAAGAGAGAGTATCTCAGAGAGCACAGGATGGTCTTTCTCTCAGCTGAGTGCAGACACGAGACACTGGAACCTGTAGGTAGGTGTGGATCAGACAGTTCTTGCCCCCAAAGCCCAAAAGTAAGCAGAAGGGAACCAAAAACCTCTGCAGAGTTTCACCCAGCAGGCAGCAGGAGCACATCTTGAGTTTTCTGCTTCATTTTAATGATCTTTCATTTAGTTTGAGAGAAAACACATTAGAGATTCAACGTAACAGGAATAAACATAATGCTATTGCATGAATGCTATTTTCTCCTCTCTAGAGAAAAAACTCAGAGGAAGCTAAAATTAAATTAATTAGCAAAAATTATCGTCTTCAATCTCTCATTTAGTTCTTGATTCCATAAATAAGTTTTTTCACTTGATTACAAATACACAAAGTTGTTATAGAGGTTGAAATGAAGCAAATGCACCTTTTAGCACACTCATAATGTTTTGAAAACCTTGTGCTTTAAACTGAGAAAATTTTGGTCAGGAGCTGCCAGGTAAGCCAGAAGTTATAGCAAACAGCACTGGCCAAAAAAAAACCCCATAACCTAAGTGAAAAGGAAAATAAGGCTTTTAAATGCTAAAGTTGGAAATAATTCTGGGACTTCATATTTAATTTCCAACTATTGACCTTTTCCTGTAAAGGGAACACTATACAGTTGTTCTTTATCTCAGGGACTATCTTCAGAGACCCTATTTTACCATCTGTCTTGTAGAATTCTTTTCCCATTGCAATGATTTCATTGGAGAGGACACTCAGCTTACAGCCAAGAAACCAAGACACTTCCCCTAAGCTCCAGTTTGGTCTTTGGCAAATAATGAAAACTTGAAAGCCTCAGTTGTGCAGCTGTAAAAAAAATAATCATTTTGAGGCCTTGGAGAAGAAGTACAAGACATTGATAGTGTATATTGGTTTGTATCACCTGAAAATAGGATTAGAATCTCTCCATTGAGTAAAATAGCTTGTTTCCACTACCTATGGCAAGGACCATTACCTTCCTTCCATCAGTTCTCTTCCCCTCCTTTACTTCTTCATCTTCTGGAGGACTCATAATCCTATTCATAAGTTTAAACTCTGTCTCCACAGTTGGTCCTCATATTCCTGCTCTGGAAATCTCAGTCAAAATGTCTTGTTGTTGATTATCTGCCTCCCACCATTCCTGTGCCCAGGAGGAGGTTTCAGTCATTTCTTCCTGCATGTTTTTCTTTTATTTATTCTATTTTTGCTTGGCACTGTCAAGTGCCAGTGTCCTGTCACCAGAGATTTTAAACAAGACAGCCACCAATCCCTTCACTCACAAGGCTGTCTCTGTTAATCAGCAACAAATCAAGGAGGGGCATCTTTTCTGGTTGTCTCCCTTAGGTTCCTGAACACTGAAGGAACAGCAACCTCTTCTCCACTCCATGACACCCATTTATCATAGAACAGAAAGACAAATTTTAGACCTGAGCTCTTCTACTCCAGGCTCTCAGTTTTCCAAAACAATGCAATTAAAAGATCACTGAATATTTTTCAAAAGATGTTTGAAAGCTGTTACTCCAGCTCCTCATTTTAAGATATCTTTAGAAATAAATGACTCTTTCCTAAGTCCAGTCTGTACCTGTGACCAAAAGCTGTCACGAAGCTCACCATTCCTTACTCCAGTGCAAAGCAGACATCTCCAGCTCCCAGTCTGTAAAAAACACTCAGAAAAGTTGTATTAAAACCCTACAGATATTTTTCCTTGAGGGGATAGCAGGAGAGAAAGGAAAGAATGATGCAACAGATTTGCTAACTCATTTAAAGTGCCGCTAGAAGTATTTGGTTAGAGTGGTAAACACATAATTAGTTACGTAGGTAATTAGTCTTTGTTTTTTTCTCAAAAGGATGTAGCCAAATCCAAGTGCAGATGAACAAAGTTAGCTTCATTTTTTTGAATGACAATAGTCCAGTCAAAACCCTTTAAAGCCAATGGAAAGTCTCCCACTCACTTTAATGAATTTAACTTGTCCTTGGACATCCTTTCCACAGTTTGTGAGTGGAAAAGAAAAATAGGTGAATTCAAATCACGTGGCTGAACTGAGTAGACTTCTGAGTCAAAAATAAAAACCTGACTGCAATTAAAGAAAATTAAAGACAAGCAACAGATAAACTGGAAATGTTTTGGAGCCTGAAGGCTCCAAAACAGCACGACAAAAATATCTGGGGCATTACAGAAAGAACAACCTAAAAAGACTTGGGGAAACTGTTCTTTCTGGACTAAGAATGTTAAACAGAATTTATAAACCTGTCAATGTGATCTTCTCATAGGACTACCAGTGCAGGCTAGGAGTTTTCCTTCAGTTGAGATTTTCATCTGTAGGCAGATCCAAAAAAAAAAAAAAAAAAAAAAACTCTGTCCCAGTGAATTTTATTGAATAAAAATTAAATATTTTTTTTCTAAATTACCCTATTGTATTTCAGAAAACAAATTAGTATTCTTGGAAACAAAGTGACACATCTTAGTTCAAATGCAGAGAGTAGTAAACAGAACAGGGCAGAAGTTCTGTTCTGGAATATGGTCTTTGTGAAGCAATTTGCTTCCAGAAGCAACTCAAGCACAGTGATGGGCTGAACAGACCTTTGTCTCTGGAAAAAAATCTGCATGACACGAGTTCAACCCAACCTTCTGTTTCCCCTTCTAGTTCTTCCACGACTGACATTGTGAACAGAGCTGCCAAACAACTCAGGCAAGGCAGTGCCCAAGTGTTTTGTTTGGAGCAGGCAACGGGAAGGTCTGAAAGCTTCGAGTATCCTGCGGGTTCTCCACTGGAATTTGCACAAACCTCAGCTTGAAAATGGACACGGCACTTTATCCAGCTGAGAATCCACACTGTTGGTTTGATAGTTTGCCTTGAATCCTCAAAACATGTTCTTCAACAAAAACCTCAAGACAGGAGTTAGCTGAGAGCACTGGAAGGAAACCAGCAAACAGTGTAGATATGAGAGAGGACAATACAGACTCGAGCATTTTATGCTGGATGGTATCAAAACTTAGCTTTTCTTTACTTCAGTTAGATTTACTGGAAAGAACCCTGGCCTTCATTCAAATTAAACATCTGTTGTATAATAATTCTGCTGCCTGTTAGGTGACAACAGGAGGTGAGCCACACACAGGGGCTGCAGAGCCTCAGAGGTTAAGAAATGCCAGATTCAAGGTTGCCTAATGCAGCTTCTATATCATGATACATGCTCTAACTATGCAATTGCATTTTTTTCCCCCCAGACCTCCTGCACATCACAGGATGCACAGTTCTTCTCTCAGAATTTCTTCAGTATCGTTTTTTCAGACATATTTTTTCCTCGTGACTTTACTCAATTATAATGCCTTCAGATATTTCATTAATTAACCTTTCTTTGCTGCACTCCAGAAAGAGATGTAATTTTACAGTGACACTCACATCAAGAAAGGAAGGAGGAAAGGTTAAACAGCAAGAGCCAGACCTGCAAAGGGATTTCACTCATTTAAATAAATAGGAATTTAAGCAAGTAAAGTAGGCAACTCAAAATTAAAGAAATTATCTATTAAACAACAATAACAAATACTTCAGAGTATTTGGAGACTTAAAAAATTAAAGTTGAAAACTGTGCTGTTACTTAAGGTGATTTATTCTTGCACATTTCTGGAAGAGAAACCATGTTAGCATGTTTTTAAAAGAGATATAAAAGAGCTGCCTCCCCAGTGCAATTCAGTGCACAGAAGTCACATCAATAGTTCATCTCTGGCCCAAGCACTGCTTCCTCTGTGTTTGGTGAGAAAAGGGACAGGTCTGAAGCATCAGGCAGGTTTAACAAGTGTTTTTCAGGCAGCCCAAATGGCCCTGCAATAGAACAGAAACCGTTCTGCTTTTCAGCTGAGATTTTAAATTGTCTTTTTTTTTTTTTAACCCAATGGTCAAATGTAGCCATATCTTGAACAACGTTTAGTACCTTCAACATTTAAATCTCAGTAGCCTTTCAAGACAAAGCCCAATAAAGCAGGAAGAGAGTCAATATTAGCATTTGTTGATCTGGTGTTTCCAGCAGAGAACAGCCCAGCTGGTCAAACACCACAGACAGAGGAGGCAGAGTGAGTGAGGATGAAGCAGCAATGCATTTGTGTCCCGAAAAAGCACATTAGATCCTGTCTCCATCCATCATTTCGAGATCCATCTTACTTTCCACTTAAAAAAAGCTTAACAGAAGCAATTAAATACTATTACATTAAGCATTTATGGCAAAAAAATGAGCCTTCAGAAAGTTGTGCCACCTGCCAAGTTCTGATCTTTTCACTGGTCACGGAAGGTGAAGCAATGAAAGAAGTTTGTGTTCTCTGGAAGGTAAACAGCTCGTTTGCCTTTTGCAGTACAGGCTCCCAAGGCAACTGTATCTGCAGTTCTAAAAGCTTCATATCTTATCAGTAAATCAATGGAATGGAATAAAGCAAGAAAAAGTAGCTGGGAAAATTATAACTTGGGTGCACAGATACAATAATTTGCGGGCGTGCTCTGCTCCTGTAGGAATAAAATCAGAGGTAGTTCTGCCATTGCAGCACCACATGCATGGGAAACAAATGAGAAGAAATCTTCTTGTAGTGAGTCAGCCTATCCACCTGTGTCCCCTTCTTTGCTCTCAAGTAAAGTATATTTGCACGGCAAACTAAATAGGAAGGTCTGATTTATTGACTTCGTTGCTACATGAATATATAGAACCATTAGAAGAGGAAACTCAGGAAGTTATGAAAAGAAGAGCTATGATAGGACCAAGGGAGTTTCAGTGGTATAAGTAAGGTCATTTTCTTCATACTAGCAAATTCTGTGCTGTACTTAAAGGATGTGACACTGTGGTTCAGTATCACTGCCAAACTGGAATGATTATGCCTCTGAATCACCCATTTCAAAACATAATTCCTGCTTACCTTGAAATGGAAAGAATGGAAAATCTAAACAAATAAGGGTCTGTGGTTTCCTGGTGTTTTTCCATAACATGTAATGCACTGGCAATCGAAGGCATGACAAAGCACAGGGACACAGAATTTAACCCTGAACCCAATTTCAAACGGGCGTGAAGGGTGCAGGGTCTGCTGGCCACAACCACCGAGGAGAACAAACCTGCTTAACAAAAGGCCTCTTATCCAAAATCACAATCTAAGGGAATAATAACAAACTGTAAGAAAACTCTCTTGCTCAGCAAGAGAATAGGCTGTTATTCAGAGGGAAGGCAAGGCTGCTCATGGTGTTACTCAGAAGAGATGGACTAACTAACCATTTTAAGAAGACCTCTCTGCAGATGTTGTAAGAATTGTGGGAGTCACCCTGAGAGTATTTCTGCTTTTGCTCAGCAGAGCAAAAAATGTTGCTCAGTTTGTTATCAAAAATAAATAAATAAATAAATAAAAAAGCCTGCACAGCTAAATAGAGGAGAAACATGGAAATATGAAGGCAAATGAAAGAGGAATTCTCTCAATTAATTGTGCACATTGTGGAGTTCTGCATGGATCATTAAGTGCACAGACAGAAGATGAGGTACTCACTGTGCACAGACTAGAGTGTCTGCTCAGCTTGCACCAGGTACAGAAGGCAAAAAAAGCATGGCTCATAAGAAATGAGATAGCAAATATTGTTTTTAATTTTATAGTACTAGTATAGTATCATATGAACCCTTTATATTAATTATAGACACCATCATGTGAAATATTAGAAGGCATTGCCATCCAGCATCTACACTGGCTTCCTCGAATTAGAAGATCGGTTTCTCTTAAGTCAATTATCTGCTTAAAATGGGTCTTAATAAGGTCTAGAAAGAACAGACAAGAGCACAGGAACATAGAGAATAATAAGAGACAAGATGGAAAACGGAAAAGATAACAATCTCTCACATCTGGATCAAACTGTGGAGAAAGTAAGGAACAAAATTCTTTCATTTCAGTGACATTGGGACCAAGATGCAAAGTGCAGATGAGTGACCACGAAATGACAGAGGATGGGGAGCACATCCCTGACTTCCACCCAGCCCTGCCCAACCCCAAAGTCACCTGTTGTTCATTATTGGTTGCTTGTACAAAAATATGCATAGCTTTAAAAAAAAAGTACAGGGCAAATGATGGTATTTGTCTGATCCACTAAATCAATACTGTATTTCACATGACTGATTCTGTTCACTAATAATAAAAACTTCAACCCATATTCAAGGCTAAGGCTTTTATTTGAGCTTGTGCTTAACTAACTGAATTGTTCCATCTCTCTCTGTGTCCTGGTCTGCCCAGAAATAATCTACAGGTTATTAAAATTAAAATCTCCACTCAATTAAAAAAAATTGTAATCTGTAAGAAAATGAAAATAAACTAAATCCAACACTTCTTGACAATGTATTTGGAACCGTTTTACTGAACTCTTCCATCATCCTGTGTTTTCTTTTGTGGTTTTTTTTGCTGTCTGACAGCTTTTATTAAAGTCACCTTGTGGAGGTTTTGAAAATTGGGCCCAGAGTCAAAACACGACACCGTGTAATTGCCTCTTAAGATGTATGTACAACATTAAAACATACAATTATCCATTGGATTTAATAACTAATTCACATGATGCACTGTTAAAATAAACTGAATATATTTATAGAAATTTAAGTTAGGATTCCTGCTGCTTTTCATTATGAGAATTTGAGTCATGGTCTGAAGAAGGTTCAAAAGTTCCACATTAAAACTTACATACCTTATGTCTGCTAAATAAACTACTTCATAAGAACTACACAGATCAATGGCAAAGGAATCTCTATAAAGGGTCAAGAAGATGACTCTGCTCTTATTCTTGCTTGACCCAGAATATTTCTATTAAAACATTGGTTCTAAAATTCAGTCTCGACTTTAAAATGACAAAGGGAGAATCCACCAATGTTTTTTTTTATGCCATCAGTGCTTGATTAACCTCAAAACTGATTTTCTTTGACCCTGAATTGACTTTGATTAATTTTATGCTTCTCTCACTGAAATTTTTTATGTGTGCTTTATACAAACTAGACTGAGAAATTTCTGTTTTCTCTGTGATCAAATTAAAGAGTCTTCACTTCTTTGATCTGCTGAGTAGGAGTTCCTAAACCTCTTAAACAGAGTAATGGGAGACAGACACTCTCTTCTCAGATATTTGACAATCTCTGAGGTACTGAGAAAAGTAAACATATAGCCCATGAATAATTTAGCATTTCTTTTCAAAAGGAGCCAAAGATTACCTAAATAGAAATAAATTATCCAATGGAAAATTTCTGACTGCCAACAAGTGCAAATTCTGCAAACTTACAGCACGTGCACAGATCTGGTTTTAAGAAAACCTGTGAATTCATTCTAACACGAGCAGTTAGATCAAACCAGGCTGCATTATACTAAACTCATGAAAAACATACCTTTTTAAGCACTCACACTCTGTAGCCTTTATGGATCATGGGTTTACAAGCAGCCAGGATAACAATGATCTGAAAACTCTCATATTAGATAAAATGGAAACAACTAGATCAGTACTGTACTTTGTGTGATCCCAACAAGGGGCAGGCATGGAAGAGCTGGACTGTGTTATATTCACACCTGGGATTATCCCTATATTCTTCACAACATGTTTATGTTTAGGTCTAAATAAATGTAGCAAGAATAAAGAATAAAGAATAAAGAATAAAGAATAAAGAATAAAGAATAAAGAATAAAGAATAAAGAATAAAGAATAAAGAATAAAGAAACAGGGTATCCAGTTGCAATAAAACAGGAAGCAGCAGCTGCAGACAACAGTCATCTCCATCTGAAGGGGTCCAAGGGCATAGAGAAGACCACAGTCTTCTGGTACAGAAACTGTAAAACAGCTTTACTGAGGGAGAAATAAAGAGAATTCCCTCTGGCTGGGAAATGCCTGGCAGCAATGTCTCTTGAGTGCTGAAACACGTCTAATTCAGGAGGTTTAGGAATATCCAAATGGGTAACAGTCATTAGCATTAAACATTATTTTTAAGGCAACATGGGATAATGCTGATCTTTCAGAATTGCACTGTACTGTGCTTGGAGTATCAAAACAGAGGTATTTCAAGTAACTAAATTATATGTATTTTTAACCATTAATTAACCTGTTCTAAATGACATTTCTCTAATTAAATTGTCTTCAACACTTACCACTTCTTTTCCAAATTTGCGATGGTTTTCTCTGTTTTGAGGAAATTTCTCCTACTATCACCCACATTTGAACTCTGCAATAGCAGAGCTTTCTTCCAGTAGCAGTCTACTTTCTATATTCCAATAGAGAAGCCAAGTCAAAAGCACAATAATTCTCACTGACGTGGATTTTTTTTTTAATTGCAAAATGGAACTAATAATTGCTTTTTTCATTGTTGCCTCATGCTGGCTTAAGATGCATGAGCAACATTAAACACATTATCAGTTCTTAAGTCTTATGACTTAATGCAACAAAGGAGATAGGGCCACTATTCATTTTACAATAACAGCCAGAATCACAAAAGTGGACTTGAGAGCTCTCTGTTAAATTGATATACTTGGGGCCTGCTAAAGAAATAATCCTTTCACAAGACCAGAGTACACAGACCAACAACTGAGCACTTTTTTTTTTGCACAACAGAAGGACAGAGTGGATCACTAAAATCTTCCAGTCTGACCCCCTGAATAAATTGTGCTATAAGACTTTTATGTATTCGTCTTTTTAGAATTGGAGCATTTGCTTCAGAAAAGCAAATCCAGTTCAGATTTTAGAATGTCCAATAAGGGGAAATTTATTACAATCTTTATTAAATCATTCCACTGGCAAACCACTCACGCTTTTTAAGATGGGCCTGCTTGGAATCTAAACCACCTACTCTTAAATTTAATTGCATGGTTCTCGTTTTACCTCTGCCAGCCAGACAGGAGAGATGCTGTTGTTAAATCTGTGCTTCACATATGGGCAAGCTGCTCCTTTATCTTCTCCTTAACAAACTTTGCTGGATCCCACTGCAAAGAAAGGTTTCCAAATCTCAGAGTTCCTCTCTTACACCTCCAGGATGGATAAACTTCCAGATCTGAAGGTGATACTCCAGTAACCATTGTACTGTGGGTAATTACAGCTTGGACAACTTCCTATTCCTTTGTTCAGACAGAGAAAGAATCACCTTTATAATGTTGCACTGGGAACTCCCTCACCCCTAGAGCTCTTTTCTGAGTCATTGCCTCCCAAAACAGCCCTCCTTCATAGAAAAAACACTTCCCTGTTTTGTTTCCAGCAGCATGATTTTAGCTCCAGGCTAACAATATGTACTAAAAAACCACATTTTTTGGTGATAGCAAGGGCAAAATGCAATCATCATGTGGCTGTGAAGGAGCAGCTGGGCAGCCACATCCACAGCACCTGTATCCAGGAGCACACATCACGTTGTGCTATGGAGAAGCTTCCCAGGAAAGCCAAGCAGGGATACAACCACATCACCAGAGAGTCACATGGAAGCAGGAGACAATTCTCCCAGTCAATCCCTTTGGTGTAATCCCAGCAGAAGGGAAAGTTCAGAGGGCTGGAGATCTCTCTGGTGAGCCCAGGTGTGTAATTCAGGACTGCAAACAGCATCTCACACAATTCTGCCTCTTGAGCAGAATTGATTGTCCTGGCATTGTACTGACCCAAGATGATTTGGAATCAGCTGTAAAGCCAAAGAAATAAAGATAAAGCCAAAAGAAATAGTTAACCAAAGGATGAGCCCACCAAGCTTTGTCTTCACAGTCTTTCAGAGGTGGTAGTTAACAGCTGAAACCACGTCATTTTGGAGCCTTGTAAAAAAAAAAAAAAGGAGAAAAAAAGTACTCCAAAAATCCCCATTGTGCAGATTAACCTAGCACAGAAGAGTCAAGGTTTGGGGTTTTTTCATTCCTTCAGAGACACAGATGTCATTGGCTTTTTGGTTTTATCAGCCATGTCAAAAATCGATTCAGGCAAAGAGGTAAAACAGTTTTACTCTTGAGAGCATGAACTGCCAAAGAAATAAGTAGATTCATAGAGGAACTATAAGCAGGACTGATCTGTGGGAAAGACAAGAAAATGCAAATGAGAACACTGTGGAAAACACTAATGCTTCTTGCACTGAGCCCAGAGCTCACAGAGAACATTCACACGGGGAAGTTCCTTTTTTTAGCCATTTTTGTACTTTGTCACACAGGCTCGTTGAAGAAAAAATAAAGGCCTGCTTTTTTTAAAAAAAAATTATTTGTTTCCTTTTAATAATGCTGGTTTGTTCCTTTGCTCTGCCTGGAAGCAAGACAGATATTCCATATTCCACTGTGGAAAAAAAAAAAAGGCCATAAAAAAAAAAAAAAAAAAAAAAAAAAGAGAGGTGAGATACCAGACTGAGGTTAAAATAAATGAGGCCCAGGGATGTCAGTGCTGACACTTGCCAAGTGATAACTGCAGAGCAGCTCTAATGAGCTATTTTTCCTGCAGGGTATGAGTTACTCTGTGAGTCAAAGGAGTATTTTTAAGTGACAAATAAAATGCCTCAGAGGAATTAATTGTTACATTGTTAAGTGCTGATTAGTCACACATATCACAATATGTGTCTGAGTGATGTCACCCTTCAAACTCCCATCCCAAAGGGGAGGTGATTACAAGAAGCTGCCTGGAAGGAACCCAAGGGAAGAAACAAGGAGCAGAAACTGCTGAAAAGGTTGTTTTAATCTTAACAGAGAAGGAAGTGTCACTCCACATTTTCCAGAATTCTTACCTGCCTCTCCCTGAACTCTGACAAAGCAGAGCTCATTTCTTTGTTCCCACGTGCTTGTGAGCAGATATACCACTTTTTTTTTCTTGTAAATCACACTAAGATTTGATCACACACATGATTTTGTCTATACTAAGCTAGTCCTGGCTTAGATGATATGCTTTTCAGGACAGATGCTTGAGAGTAGACTTATGTACAGACAGTGGAAACCTGATATGAAAATCCAGGTTTATTACACAATAAAAAATTCTTTTGCCAGACAATGTAAATACATTCCTGTTCCATAAATTGAAGTGTGTAAACAGAAATAATTTTTTTCTCCTTACTTAACCTTGTCATCAATCACAACCCCTTTATAGAGATGGGCTGTAGAAAATAAACTTCCCAAATTCATAACATCTGCACTGTCTGTCCACTTAAATGTCTCACAGTATCTGTTTTCTATCTACACAGAAACAGTATCAGGTATAAATAGTTTCAGTTTGTCTTTTAATGCTTTTGAGCCAGTTGCCATGGATTCTAAAGAACTTACTGTGATGTTTTGAGAGCTATTTATGATAGATGAGGATCTTACAACAATTCAAAACTCCAGTCCAGCTTAATTTTTCAGCAATTTTTTTCCTACGTGATGAGATTTAAGAAGATAACAATTTCAAAAGATGCATAAAGAAACAGTATGAAATCCTAATTAGTTATAATTTTAGACATTTCTGTTACCCACCTTCCTAGGCAGAGTAGCAAACAGTGATTTGGTAAACAGGAAAGCCAAGGGATGTGGAATGTGAGACGGTGGGAGATGCAGTGGCACCGGGAAGAAAGAAGATTGCAATCTTGCAAGTTCACTGTCCAAATGGTTCAAGGTTATCCATGATTTCATTCCCTCATTTATTCAGGTGTTCTCAGCAACGGAAGATTAAAATCTTTCTGCAGTAAAACACTTCAATAAAAGGAGTTTAGTGCTAAGAGTAAAATGACTGAGTTACACACATAACACTATTTGTGTGCTAATCCTAGCGGGCTTTTTAGCTGTTAGGCCTTATTACTGACTCTGGATAAGGGAATGGAGACTTATAAAACTTCCCCACCTCCTACTTGCCTTGGAGCTGAAGCAGATGATAATATAGCAGGATGGTAATTAATTTTTTTTTTTAACCAGTCAACTTCTGTGCTCTAACACTGACATGATTTTTGCTGTTGCATTTGTGACGGTGGAAATATTAACATGTACCAGGCAGTCTGTCACTCACATACAAGGAATAACATCCATAAAAACAGTGTGATAAGAGCATTCTTTCAGACTCATTGGCAGGAATATGAGGCCCTAAACACAAGATCCAGCTGGAAAGAATGGAAGGATGAGCTGGAGTGCAAAGTCTGACAAAAGCTGAGCTGGGTGGACAAAGCGACTCCCTCATTGTTCAGCGTTGTTTGGCAAAGCTCAAAGGCACAAAGGAGAAGAATGAAAGCTGGAAGCAAACAAAACTGTCACAGGCATCATTCTGACATGGAGCAAAGATGAAGAAAATAAGGCATGTTAGAGAAAGCAGTTTGGAAACAATGAGCAAAGCAGCTCCCCCCCACTCTCAAACCACCAGAATAACCAGGATTTTACACACTTCGCTCGTGCCATGAATATTTCTTTTACACATAGTGCTGCAAAGCTGCAAATACACATTCAGGGCCTTCTGCAAGCATTAACCACCTTCATACTAAACCCAGCACTTGTTCATCAAGTTATAAAGCCTTATTTTTATGCAATGAAAATTGTCCTCATTAAGGAGGATTGCAAAGGGGTCAGGCTGATTATCACACATTCCACCTGCAAGCAATAAAGCAGCATGGCTGCAACTCCACTCTCACATTTCCAAATGCCATATTAAAAAAAAGGCATAATAATGATTTGCAAGAAGTCTCGAAAAATGTTCTCTTCCCTATAAATACTATTGAGACAGGCTATTTTCTTGCATATGTATTAATGCATTTAATTGAAAACCCAAGGCAGCTGTTAAACTGCTACCCATTTTACTCTGGCCATAAAAATAATGGATGTTCAACACAGAGCTGAATGCAGATTAATGCCAAAGCTATTTACTAATCCCTTTTGCCCTGATCATTCGAGAGACTAACCACAAATTTGAAAGGCCAGAAATGCAGGGGGAGAGCACATTGTAGTGAGTTTAGCAGGGTACAAATAGCAGACTTTTTTTTTATTTACTAGGGACTAGAAATCTAGACAATGGAGAAAATAAGTGTCCTGAGCAACAGTCTGCAGCATAACCAACAGACACCCTGTTGTCTGCACCCTTTCTTCACTCAGCCACTGCCAAAAGCAGAACTCAGCTCTTCCCCCTCATATGTCCTGGGCAATTCAGTGCCTACACCAGATGAGAGCTTAAGAGCAGCACTTCTCTCAGCTGCTCCTGGGGGTAGGATAAAAACCTTGGCAGGCTCCTTCTCCACACTCAGAAGATGTAGTGAAGACTTTAAGCACAGGTCTAGGACAGCAAAATGAGCGTAGTGCACCAAATCCATACAAAAAACTGGCTTCTAACGCCAATGGAAAAGTCACCAGGACCAGTAGCTATTGCTGGAAATGATTCTTCCTGACCCCCAGCAGCAGTAGCAAGCTCAACACTCCAGAGACATCTCCTCCTCTGGCACAGCTTCCCTGCTTTAGGCACACAGAAGGAAAGCCTTGTCTTAACCAGCTCCCTCCACACCTTTGCAGCAGCAACATCCAAAACCACCCCCCCCGCTGAGACCTCAGGGGGACCTTGGCATCACATTGCAGTCAAAAAGACAAGTTCCTTCATTTCAGTCATAAAAAAAAAAACAAACCTCTATAATCCTGCCTGCCTTTTCCAAATCTGTCCACATTTAAACTGAAACTGGGAAAGTTCGACAAATCTGGCATTTTAACACAGCCAGAATAATCCTTGGGACTGGAAGGAACCTACTGGAGGATCACATCTTGTTTGCTGGTGCTCCAGCAACTTTATCATACAGCCCTTCTTCATAAAGGCTAAAATTCTGCCCTAAAATTAGCTTGGTTTTTGGTCCCATAACTCTTCCCTTGTGCTGCTCCATTTGTGGTGAGAAATCCTCCTTCGTGTTGCAGCCTGTGGCCACATAAAGCACACCTGTATTTTTGGCAGTGCAGTTGGTCAGCTTGAAGAACTCCTCCCTCCAAGATTTTTGCCATCCTAACACACCTTTTTTTGGATGTGTTTGCTGTACCAAAGGATGCAGCATCTTCAGTTTGATCTTTAAAGACTCCCGTGATCGTCTTAGGAAGCCTTTTCTTCCAAATCCAACTGATGTTTAAACAGCAGGGGAAGCTTGCACTGAGCACATGGTTGAAAATAAAAACTCCACCATTGCCCTGGGTAGCAAATTACCTCCCAGCTCTTCATGGGCTTCCTCCCTGTGATGCACACCACAGTCATTTGTTCCCCAGATGCAGCCCTCTGGTGGGTTACAGTCATTCAGTGAATGACTAGTGCATCCAGGTATTTTTCATCTAGCACCTCAAATTAAGAACTTCCCTCAGTTATTAGTCCCCGAAGTTATGACCTTTCATTTTAAACTGTTAAAATTCTGTTAGTCAAGTTTTAAAGGCCATCTTGTTGGGCAACATTCCACTATTCTTTTTAGTCATGTTCATCCTTCCCAGCCTGTGTCCTCAGCAATCTCCTTAACCTAAGCCTGTTATTTGTGCCATTTTTCATTTTAAAAAAGAAATCATCCCCAAGGCCAATTCTTGAAAAGTCTTCTGGTAAACTCTCCAGCCCAACAGTTTGACAATTAGCAAAGCTCAAGAGAAGAGCTGGTTCCCTCTAAGGCTGCCTGGGACCTTATGGACCAAATCACCAACCTGAGCTGAGTTTCAGGAATCTTTCCTTGGTGCCAATTCACTCCAACCATAAAACTGCCAAAAATTCCATATTCAGTTGGTAGTACACAGTTCTCTCTACTTGAACAGACAAGTAACATTAAAGTACATTCACTTATCCCTGATATTGAAAGGCATTACCTTATTCTTTACCAACTGAGAAAGCATTTGTACTGATAACTTACTTACCTAGAGCTTCACCTCAACTCACAATGCTTCTGGTCCTGGAAAGAGGTCATACTTGTGACTTCACAACATTTGTTCTGCTCAGAGTTGGTCCCTTTCTTTCCTGGTTCACTTTATGGATTAAGAAAACATATCAACCACGAAACAACGTGCAATTTTGGTTTGTTAACACAGAAAGGACAAGGTCAACCTCCACTTTTGCAGTCCTACAGTAAGGATTTGTTCACCACCAAATTTGTACATGCTAATGACAAACACCCAGTGGGCATTTCAGGTATTATCACCAGCACAGCTGAAATTTAGGTAATTCTGTTGACCAGTTTCTGTATCTGATAATTAAAAATTCAACTCACCTGTAGATACTTCAGAAAAAAAAGGCTTTCTGGTTTCAAAACAGAAGCTCAGCAAATAAAATCATCTGTGACAACACTCATTGGAAACAAAATCCACAGGGTGAAAATAAGGCTGGAAAGGATGTGTGAAGGGTTTTGATAGAGATTTCAATATTAGGATATCAATGCCTGGAGACCACGACTTGCAATGGATTTACCATGTTTGCTTTCTTGTTTCAGGCCAGAGAGAGTTTATGTGTCTGAAATACAAATTGGTGCCTTTACTGGAAGAGCTGTCAAGTGAAAGGATCACACAAATTGTTTTTAGGGCATCTGTGTCACAAGCACAACTTGGAACTCGAAGTCTGCAGTTAAAAGCTTTTTCCTCTAAATGAATAGTTCTCCTCCCTGGTGCTCTCACCATTCTGTGAAATTATTTCCCTATTAAAAGGACAAAGAAAAAAGATTTGGGAATACTTAATAAAACAACCCTTTTAGTAAGCAGAAACTTGGATTATTAGATATGGTCAGGTATTGTGGTGCAATATGTTTCTCTAATTAGAGCTCATCTGAAATTCAAGTACCTATGTAGTTAATTAATGCAGTTCATGCTCAAAAGAAAGAAATTAATTATTCATCCCAAAAGAAAACAGGAAAAAAAAAAAAAGTCAATATAAACAAATTCGGCAATCAAAATTTCAAATATTAGAGTGAATTTATTTTCATTCTTTCTGCCTCCATGGAAAGTTCAGGCATGCAATGGTTAGAGAAACACAACTGAAAAGCTTTGGGGACCATTGTTTGTAACCTTTAGGTTCAGACAAACCCACGTCCCTCCCAGGAGAAAAAAACTGCTCTGTGTAGTTCTTAAAGCCAGTGCACGTGTTTCAATTAAAAAAAAAACCTAAAGAGATGTTTTCTTTACATTCATGCTGTCTCAATCCTTTTAGTTGGCATTGACTGAATCTCACACATAAACCAGCTTTTCCTGAGGACAAAGTCTGTACTGCAGGCTGCATCATTTTTAATCAAAGACTTTGACTTCCAAGCCTGTGAATTTGATTTTCATAAACTAAATCAGAGATCTTTCAATGTACACCAACATCTAAAAGCAAGATGCCTTACAAACATAGTGAGTCAGAGAATTGCAGAAGAAAACAATACTGAATATAAATTTCAGTTGAAGCTCTTATTGCCTGAGTTGAGTTCTGAAGTTTGTGGCAAACATACATTTGATTTCAGGAGGGGAAATAGTGAAATAGTCAACACCCTGACTTCTAATTGTTCTGAAAGATCTCCTGGCAAAAAAGAGAAAACTAAAAAGAGTAATATATCATTTTACTACAATAGTCAGACTTTGGAAGACACGTTCTAAGAGCTGTTTTCGTGAAAAACAACATGTAATTTGAAAAGCAGCAGAAGTTCACATTAAAAAGCAGGAAGAAAAAAAATCTAACGAAATATTATAAATCAGGGTGATTTTAACATTAATATTTCACTCTCAAATTCACAAAGAACAAGATTTGCAAAGCTTTATATTACATTTTGCTCAAAAAAAGATGTAATAGACTAATTGTGAAGAAGATAATATACAGAAATATGAATACATGCATTATTCAAATCAAGGTGCAAATCTGAATAGCAGACAAGACTTTCCTACATATACTGATTATATTAATAGCTCTTTGAATAGCAGCTGTATGAATAGGGTTGCATAAAATCAAATTTAACTGAAGCATAATTTGGCATACTAAAGGTGCCACAAAAGAGATACCTGTAATTTGCAAAATTTTTTCCTTTAAAAGTGTAAAATATTCCTCTCTCATCATGTTTTTAAGATTATGAGCTCAGAACTTTATGAACACCAGATTTCATTAAATCCCCTACAGACTACCTGAAGTCTCTGCATACAGAGAAAAATGGTGGTGTTTTGTCCTGAATAGAGTAGTAAGGCTGAAAGTAAAGTAATTAGTGAAACCACATTAATTTACTACACAAATCACTGCAGAAAGTGAGAGGTATTTATCATGCTTTATAAGGCAGCGTGATTTTCATGTGACAAATTATTCATGGCTATCAGGAAAACACAAATAATGCCCTAAACTGGGTAGCAGAACCATTGGAAATAGTGTTTGCTGTGAGAACACAGAAAAAATTAAGATATATTGACGTACTTTATTGCAGCAAACGCCAGTAAAATTGCAACCACTGTTTAAATCTTAGGTCTGAAATAAACTCCACAAAGACAGGTCACTATGGCAAAAGACAGCTCTGTGCAGAATTAGAGCTTCAGAGATTACTTTTATTTCACTATTTTATCAGTTTAATGAGACAAATTATCCCTTGGGGATAAATTGATTGAGCAACATTAATTTCTCAAAATAAAATGAATGGCCCAAACAGCAGGGGTTATCTGCTACAGGCAACATCTCATGCATTATTTTATAATACAGCTCTTCCAGAGTACTTTTTTATAAAGAAGGAATTCTTTATAAATTATTCTATATAAATCATTTCAATTTATTTTATAATCAGTAACGTGTTGGTTACTAACATCAGTGTACATAAACATTTCCACAAAATTTGATATTTGACTTTTATATAAAATAATTCAAAACCAACGGGAAATTCTTGACATTTCCTTTTTCCTTTTCACCTGGAACTTTACAGAATAAACCATATGGCTCCCAACATTTTAACCCTTCATTACCTTGAATATATCAGTTAAAGTAACCCTGTACAAGAGCTGAGTGTGCTCAACTGCAACAGAAGATTGTGGGCTCAGATTTGCAATTATCAAACAATAAGAAATGCCAGACCTTGTGCTCTCTGTCCTAAAACTACACTCCCTTCACAAAATAATATATCCTCAAGGCCCCAAAAGAGCAATGTCTAAAATTTAACCACCTCCTTCAAGTTTCTTTACTTTCAAGTTTTACAGAAAGTGACGTGTTCTTGTAAAATTATGCAATTTTACTTCTCATAATTGGGTTAGTCCAAATTTTTCTGTCTGTATTTCTATTTACATATATTTTCTATCTAATTTCTGCATACAGAAATTGATAACAATCACACCTGTTTGAAGATAAATATAGATTTCAGCCCACACTGGTGATGAGGTACAATGAAGAGAAATTTTGATACCTTGAACTTCTAAAATACCCTAAAATATATTACCTCCATACTGCTCTGTGCCACTCATTAAATAGGAATATCTATATTATGTGAAAGCTTGTCCTTAAACCAGAGATACAAGAGCAAAACATTCACAGCAGCATTTATAAAACTGGAGATTATCCCCATTTCAAAGATCACTGGATGGTATTTATAAGATCTTCATGCAATATTTCCTAACTAGAGAAAATATTCACTAATTGTTAACAGGTGCAAAAAACTGAAGGGGAGTTTGGAAGCCTTCCTAAACAACCTAGTAAAGAGAATGAGGACCTGCTCTCTCCATGATGCTTCAAACTCTCATGGTTTGAGACCCAAAAATAATCATTGACATAGAACATGTGAAATTATTGGCATAGGTTTTATTTTAAAGAGATGTCTGCGAGACAGTGAAAGACATTTTCCTCAGAAGAAAAGTAACTAGGAAGTGACTTAGAAAACAAAGTTTTGTAATAATTATTATTTTATACTCTTATGCAAATATAAAAATACTAAAAAGCTAGGACACCTTCCCAGGTCAGACCCCACATTCTTGTTTAATTTCATTTTCTATATTCTCAGATTTATTAGTAAAAAATTAGCAGTTAAACGCTTATGTACAATATAATTGGAAATCCTAACATCTAAAAGCAGTTTAATGTATTTTCCAGGGTTTAGTCATGCACTGTCATCCAAACCATGAGTGTCTGTGACTTTACAAGAATTATCTCTAGGTCTGAACACCCTCAATTCCTCCTGTGTTTCCACATTGAAAAAAAAACACAGAAAAGAGGGGAATTCCGTAAGATTTCAAGAAATCATTTAGCATATGCAAAGATCAACTAGTCCTAGACTGTAGTCTCCAAAGCCAACTCACAGATATTATTCAAATATATTAACAGGAATCAAAATTAACATTTATTTCTCCATCCACAGCTCCTACTGCAATAATATGGCATCTGAATAAAGCAGCAGCTTCCTACTTCAAGCATTTCTACCCTACTTACTCACCTCAGTAATATCCAGACAGAATGTCCTGTGGCTCAAAGGCAAACGAGTCTTTTCATTCCAAGATCTTACTTCTCATCTTTTAGAGGATTTTTTATTTTTTTTTTGCTGAATTTGCATCCTAAAGAACCAGAGTAACTTATTCCCAGCTTTGTCTACACAGCAAAGACAATGTCCAAGCCAAACTGTAAGAAAACCTGAGGCTTTGGGTTTTTCTCAGCTTTTTGTGTACATGAATACACAGGGACAAAAGGAAAACCAGGGAACTGCAGCACAGAGCTAGGTAGTTCCTCAACAAGTTTATAAACCTCTCCAAAGAGATAAAATAATCCAAACTCCTTGTTGAGTTCTGTCTAAAGCTTTTCAGAATATGGATATATCAAAGTGTCTGTACAATAAAAAATACATCATTTTCATAAAATTTCTGTATAAATATATCACCTTGACACGTCCCTCACAGCGATTTCTGCGTGCAAATTAAATTTTTTAAACGTGCAGCTGTCGAAACTTTGGGTTTCTCTTCATGTTTTTATTAGAAACCTTCCTTTGCAAAAGGAAAGCCTCAGACGAGAACACTTTACACAGAGCACCCTGAACTCATCTCCATAAAGTTACTGATGGAAATATTTGCAAATCACTTTGTATTTTCAAACAGGGATTGATGGAGTTGCACAGTTCTCATTCCAGTCGTCCCTGCTTGGCATCTCCTATCGCTCCCCACACGTCAAAGACAAATTCATCCGGGAAGGCAAAGTCTCCAAGAGTTTCATCCAAGGCCACCGCGAACTCGTCGGGGTTTTTCTTGTCTCTTCCAGCTTCCACAATGGTTGCAGCTGAAGAGCAACAAAACAGAATAATGGGATCAGCATCAAAGTGGCAGCTAACACACAGGGCCAAGGCAGGTTTTGAACGTCTGTTTTCACAACCTGGCAGGGTCAGCTTAAGGAGAAGCAAAGTTTACCTGCTGAATTTGGGATTTGAGGGAATTTATGTGCTTAATTCCCCCCACACTATCTACTTGTTGCTCTGATTGACAGGAGAGCTTCCTCGGAGTGCTCTGTATACATTCTTCTGTTTGTTTGGCAGAGATTTAATTTTTAATTCAATGACCTTTCATTTTAATGTTATTAAACTGTATCCTGTATTCATTACAAGAAGCGTGGGCCTAAAAACAAGGTTAAACACAACCCTCGTGTGACAATGAGACCCATGCCAGGTCATCACCAACTCCACCAAGTTTGATATGACCTTGCTGATCTAAACCAGAAGATCAGAAGGCAAACTTGAGTGTTTTTCTCCTCTAAACAACACAGAACAGATCTCAGCAAGTTAAGAGTTTAAAGTGGCCAAGCTTTTCACAGAAAGCCAAAAGGCACAGGGTTTAAACATGGAAAACAACACACAGTCTGCAAAACAGGCACATGCAACCAAGCCAGGATGGGTTTGCTAGCAACAGTCTGTGTTTTACAAGTCTAAATGTTCAAATGTTGAGTATGACCTGCATTTAAAAAGGAGTATTGGCAAATGAGCCTAGAGAAAACACTTGAGCACTTGGAATATTTTAGGAAGCGAGAATCCAAATGTGGCTCAACTAACGTGTTGTGTAGAATACAAAGAAAATTAAAATCTGATTTGCTAGGTATTGGACACAGTGTTTTTGCAACTGCCTGAAAGAGGTTGTGTCCTCAGGAAACTATGGTACAACCTCAAGCAGATTTGCTTAATTTTTCAACGTAATTTCATTTAATTTTTAATTAGCTTATTTTTGTCAACAACAAAAATCCCCCAACCAAACCAAACCAAACCAAACCGAACCAAACCAAACCAAACCAAACCAAACCAACCAAATGCACAAAATAAAGCCACAGCACCTCCAGGTAGTAAAGAGGCTGAGGCATTTATTGTGGGCCACATTACTGTCCTGCTTGGATCCACATTTTTCCACATCATTCCAAACTAAGGAGCAATTAATTTCAGTGCACGAGTTTGCTTCAGTTATTATTACCTCCAGCTTTGAAAATCATATTTAACTTATAGTGCCCTAGAGGCTGGGTAAGTTTTTGCTTTTGCCTCTGGAAAGTGAAAAGGTTATTTCTGAAAGTCTCAATCGGGTGGTTCAAACTGTGCAAAAGCAAGGGAAAGGCCTGTAACCAGAGCCAGCAAAGACCAGGAACATCCTGGTATCCAGGAAAATGAAAGCAGAGGTCTGATATGACAGAGCCAGACTGTGATATCTTAAAGCCTCCCTGATAAAAAGGAAAATAAACTTTCCCTACTCTGTAGTTTTAATAAATTTCTTTGATGTTATTTTGATGACCTGAAACTCAGCTCATCGACAGTTATAAACTTCTGCCAAACAGTATTTGCTGTTGTGCAAACTTGTAACAAGCTGTAAGCAAGCCTGAGCCATATTCCACACTGTAAACATCAACAACTGGAGTTCTGAAGAAACCTGAAGTTTTGGGTTTAACTGTGTTCAGACATGAAGCTCCAACCACAATCACAGTGTGCCAAACTACACAGAGCAGTCCAAGGAAAATATCTGTAAATCTTGACAAATAAACTGCTGTGATGGAGACAGTTCAAGTGTAACTCAGCTTGCCAGGCACCACCAGTGGTTCTCAAGGACTCTCAAGATCTCTTTCCCTGCCAGATGAAACCCTGTCCCTGTTGCATTGATTCTCTCTGCGTCCCCTGGGAAGTTCCTGGGACTCTTGATTCAGACAAGTCTGGATGGGAAATGGGCATTAAACAGGGGACTCTTGCTCCTGACAAGTGGAATATGAGGATTTGTCCTATCAGCTCATTATTGTCCTATCAGCTTATTCTCTGACATCATGGCATAAAAAGGTACTTATAGAGAAGAAATCCTGGAGATAACGAGGTGAAGAGTGTAATTGAAACTTCACAGATTTCTGGATACAAGGCAGGATATGAACTTACTCTGGATAGACAGTGGGAGAAAGTCAGAGAGAGACGAGCTGTGCAAGGTGACACGAGACCAAACATGGCAAGATATAGTTACACAAAATACTTTAAAAAGCTGCCGTGAACACAGTAAGCATCTAGACAAGTGTTTAAGCAGAGGGGGAACAAAGAATTTAGCCAGTTTTAAGATAAACTGGTCAAGAGACATGAAAGAGCCACATAACAGTGACAGCAGATAAAACAAGACCACCCAGCACTGCATCACAGTCCAACTGCCCCAGCTGAGGCCTCAGAACTGCACAGTAAAAAACTGCCATTAACAGCAAGTGTTACTTCAAACACAGTATTCCTTTAAAGGCTGAGTTTCCCAAACAAAAAACCAGAATTTAAAAACTAGCTTATACTTGAAAACAAAATCCACTAAACACAGACAATCAGGACAACTTTCAACTTAGCCAAGAAAGAACCAGAACGTCACTGCCATGCTAAAGCCTCAAACCAAAACAGCTTCATCTCGAGTGCTGTGTCCAGCTCTGGGCTCTCAGCTCAGGAAGGACATGGAGGGGCTGGAGCAGGGCCAGAGAAGAGCAACGAGGCTGGGGAAGGGACTGGAGCACAAGTGCTGTGAGGAGAGGCTGAGGGAGCTGGGGGGGCTCAGCCTGGAGAAGAGGAGGCTCAGGGGAGACCTCCTCACTCTCTGCAACTCCCTGACAGGAGGGGGGAGCCGGGGGGGTTGGTCTCTTTTCCCAGGCAACCATCAGCAAGACAAGAGGGCTGGGCCATGAGCTGTGCCAGGGGAGGGTTAGGTTGGATATTAGAAAGAATTTCTTTGCAGAGAGGGTGCTCAGCCATTGGAATGGGCTGCCCAGGGAAGTGGGGGATTCTCCGTCCCTGGAGGTGTTTAAGGACAGACTGGATGTGGCATCAGTGCCATGGGCTGGGAACCACAGCGGGGTTGGATCAAGGGTTGGACTTGATGATCTCGGAGGTCCTTTCCAACATGGTTGATTCTTTGACTCTATGATCTGCATTGAGCAGCCGCAACCAGCGCTACCGGGGCACGTCTGACGTGCTGTAATTATCAGGGCACACTCCCATCGCCAGGTCCAGCCGCTGGAATGCGATGTTCATGGAATGCCGGTTCCGCGGGAGGCTGCAGGGCCGTGCCTGCGCGTTCGGCAGCGCGGTGCTGACCCCCAGTGCCGGCGGGGCCGCACTGCCGCGCATCCCGGGAACAGATCCCTCAGGAATTCCAGGCACCCCGTGCCAAGCTGATCCCCGCCTCACTCCTTCCATGCATCCAGGAGCACTAAAAGCTGACCAGCCTTCTCCATCACCCCCCGAACACGTTCCCGTCTCCCCAGGCAGCTGCCGCAGCCCCAGGGCGGCCCCGCCGTGCGGGACAGGCGCGTTCCCACCGGGACATTTCCCACACGGAATTCCCGAGGCGATTCGAAACCTGCCAAGGCATTTAGCAGACACTTTGCCAACTTGAAGAAAACTCTGCCGGTTCTCGGGGGGGGGGGTGACGGCCTCGTGCCAAATTGTCACCACTCCCCTCCCTCTCCCCCAGTGCTTCTTGTAAGAGCTGCACAATAAGTGATTACAGGAATTTCATTCCAAGAGAATACTCTTCCACACTCAAGAGAGCCCCCAATTGTTTTCAGATTTTCTTTTTTTTTTTTTTTTAATTTCACTTCAGGCAATGTAAAAACCTGATAAATTTCTACATAAAACGTGAAAAGTTCAGCAATCTTAAAAGTGATGAAAGGAATTAGAAGTCTTGTCAGCTTTAACTGAGAAGCTCAATATCAGCCTTTCCAGAATCTGAACAAAGTAGTATGCTGGCTTTTTAAACCTAGTCCCTTCTTTAAAATAACTTCAAAGATCTTTCACAAAATCTTTATTTTCACTTTTAACAGACACATGGGGCACAAGCCATGAAAGCTACCTGCTGCCTGCCACTCTTATTATCTACCTTACACTCTTATTATCTACCTTTTCTGCCTATATCCTACACTGTAACTTCTTAACAGAAGTCTTAACAGAAACCTCAATATTTATTTAGCTGTAATGCTATTGGAAGTTTTGCCTTCACCAAAAAGGTAACAAATATTATTATTCTGTCTTGTCAGTTTAAAGCAGAAAATGAAGCATAACACTGCAGTTTCCAATATTCAGCATTACTTGTTTTAAGTTTCATGTTGAACATTATCGTATCTGGCATTTAAGGTACTATTACAAATATTATTTCTTGTTCCTTTTTTTTTAAGTACTAATACTTCTTGAAGTGGAGAAGTTTTCTCATTTAACTGGACTTGCTGCCTTTCTTTTTTTCTGGAAATTCCCATTATTCTCTCAGAGTAAATGAACAGCCACAACAATACGCCCCAGAGTGTATACAATAAAATCCTTTGGGAAATGAAAGTCTGGTGACAGAAGGAGAAGAAAACAAAAGATCCAGGGAGAATATTACTCCAGCTAAAGCATTTTGAGATAAAAACATGTATTAAATATTGCTGGGTTGGATTTGTGAATCAAGAGAAGAAGCTTGAGTGACAGCAAGGCCTTTTTGCCATCATTTTTCAACCAGCAGCATTCTGGGGTTGGATCCCATTGATCCAGGCTTCCTCCCACACAGAATTTTTGGGATCAAATACAGTCTATAACAATTCAAGACCTACTGATTTAAAAATAAATGCCACTAGTATTTTTCACTAACACTGTTTCCTGAGTTGCTCCCATTAATCCACAGTTCAAGTTTCTTTAACAGAAAAGAAAGCAGAGAATTTAAAATAACCTGAATTATCTCTCAACTGTACATTTATGTTTTAAAGAAGGCTGAAGTCAAGCCTTCACCCAATTTCTAGTGTGCCCATAAAATGGCTGAGGAACACAGTTCCAGAGCCAACTGTCCCTTCTGTGGATTGAATCCAATTTTCAGTAAAAGAGTAAAGAAGTAAAAAAGTAAAAGTGCATCCAAAAGCAGGTATATAAATCTCAGCAGCGTTTAGATCTCTGAAAATAAAAAACTGTGCCAAAAAAAAAGAAAAAAGTGCATGCATTCCCACTAATGATTTCCAAGCATTTTGCTCCAACTTAGGGATTTGTGTGTAGATTTAGTCAGTCTTTTTGCAACTATCACGATACTTAACTATGCAAAAATTAAGGGCTTTATCTCACCTTTAATTCTGTCTGTAATTTGACATTAGGGTTTCTTTTTCTTTCTTTCTAACTTGTGGCTTGAAACTGGGGCACTGTTTTAGAATTCAATCACTCCATGGAAGTGTCATTTTAACGGAGATGAAGGAGCAACACTGACATCCAAGGATTCTGACAAACAGAACTGCATGGGAGTGAGCAATGATTGAGATCTTAATCACTTGTCAGCTGCACATTGTGATGACTTGCATTTTCAACTGATCTGGCTTGAGTAATGAGTGAAATTTCGAGCTAAGTGGTGATTGGCATTCTCTGAATGAATCTTTTCCTCATATTTCATTTTCATGGATGACTGATCACATCCAGTCTATGAAAAACTGACATGTGTTAATTGAGCAGATATGTGACAGGTGATTAGCTCTCCTTTGCTAAAGAGTCTTAGAGCTGTTTAATTGTTTTTAAATTATAAAGTTTTGTCAGCACCGTTGGCCGCCGACTCTCAGATTTGAACTTCAGGATGGGGCTCCAAAGGTGCAAACTAAACCCTACAGTCTTTGATTCCTGACAGCTTTTCTTGGTTACACTCCCTTTTGGGGAGGAAAGGAAGAGATGAAGGACAAAACAACCACCCAGTTGGGAAGAAGAGAGTCTCTCTGAGAGCAAAGATCTCTTCCTTCTTTGAGTATTCTTTTAAGGCAGTCTTTGAAAGTTTCCAAACTACAGACTGAAGGAGGAAGGGCACTACATCTTTGGGGGGAAAAAAGAAAAAAAAAAAATCAAGGAATTCATGGGAAAACTCTACCAGGTGCTTGGCAATCAGCTCAGTCATATGTGTTGATAGCTGAACTTCTCAGTCTGCTGTGCCAGAGCCATCCTGTTACAGCCCTGAGAGCCAAAACCACAGGGAACAGCAGTTCCCACAGCACTGTTCTATGGACACCGAAAGCAGGACACCTCCAGCTGGTTATTCCTGTCGGGTGAGGAGCCTGGAGACCTTGGCAGTAACCTGCAAGGACAGGAGTCTCCAGAAGCCCAGCTTAAGCCGGGACTGCAACAGCTGCAGGACAAAAACAGCTCCCAGAGGGACAGCTGGCAAGAGACTCAGGGCTTTGAAGCTGGAGCCAGAGAGGGACTGAGGCACAAAGGCTGCAGGAGAGGGACAGGCCATGGAATCCTAACCTAAACATGGCTCAGTACCACACAGGGATGCCAAGAGCACATTACATGGCAGCAGCATCACATGTTAAAGTTGCTGGGAACAGGAGTTTTGAGAACTTTTATTTTCTGGGAATAAGAAAGTTTAGATGTTACTTAAAGACCACAACTCACAAGTTTTGGGGCAGCTCTGCCCTCTCTTCTATGTCAGGAAGCTCACCTCTACCTTAAACTGAAGAAAAATAGTGTTTTACCTGCAATTTTTCCTGAGAGAAAACCAGCAGAATCTGCCAATCACATGCTGGCTGGCAGGAGCAGCCACAAAGAACTTTTGGCTATTCAGATAACCTCCTTTTGTTCTCACTCCTCTGTGCTAACTGCTGCCTTTCCAACCCTGCTTCTTTGCCCTTAGCTTCATGCCAGACCTATTTTCTCTTCTGCTCTTCCTTCTCCACTTCTCTCTCACGAAAGCTTTCTTTTCAAGATCACTTTCCATTTAGTTTACCCTTTTCCTATTTCTTGGCTGATTTTTTTTTTTTTTTAGGTATTACCACAACAATAAACACCTTCCTCTTTATCTCAGGGTCAGCAGTTCCAGAAGATCCCATGAGGAATACACCAGACACAGCTGGCTACAGTGGCACTGCTTACTCAGCCAGACTGCAGCTTCTTCCCACACAAACAGAAATTCCTACTTAGTTGTTGTCAGATCAACAGAGAAAAGCAAGGACAAGTTTGGTGCACTTTTAAGGAACTTATGACACTTAGTTCTTTCATTATAAATTGATGATTCTGATAACTAGTAAACATTCTGCAAGTTTTCCCACGTTCTTCAGAATACAGGTTTTAGAGAATTTGATAAATTGTACAATTGCTCTGTCAGTTCCCTTGCTAAATAGCTGCCCTTTCACTGATGAAGATCTCAGATTCCAACTTCAGCAATCAACTGTGATGTGTCCAAGCCAAGGGGCAAAAAAGCAAATAAACTTATCCTTAAGAATCCTTAGATGTGGTACACACAAGATCCACCAGAAAACATGTGCCAGAAAGAATACAGTGTGACAGTTATGGCAAACAACTTAAAAATTCTTGCAACAGTGCGTAGATAATGTGAAGAATAGAGGATTAATTCATTACATCATAAGGATTGAAGTGGGAGGAAGATTCTTTTATCAGACACACACATTTGCAGAAATACAGGCAAGTTTTTGAGGCTGCATGCTGGACAAGTTCTGCTTCATTTACATCCAGAGACTAAACTACTCAATGAATTTTAGAGTGCATTCAGAAAATGAGAAATTGCTTAATTTTGTAGTAATGTATTTGCTAAGAACTCACCTAATTCATTATCTCTTATCCCCATGTATGTTTCAAGAAGCTCATCCACTTTATTAATTGCGTTTTCTTCAACTTCAGTTGGCTTTGTTGAAATAAAGGGAGAAAAAAAACAAAAAGTATTATTATATCCATGCAGATTTCAAAGTAACCAGCAATTTTTCAGTGATTATCCTTACTCCCATCTTGGCCACCTAGACTTACAAAATCTACAAATAAAATTGGTTATTCCACTCTCTTACCCTCTTCTCATAAACCTGAGCCTACCTCCTGCCATCAAAGGCAGGCAGCTCACACATTCAAACTAAACATCTCCTGGCAATACAGATCCTCAAACCCTCATCAGATTTAGGAGAACCCAGAATAAATAACATTTCTTCACCAAACCCTAATCCTGGTTTTACACATATTCATGCCCATGTAATTAGTCTCTCCTAACAACAACCCTTACACTGGTCCCACACACTTTGCAGTGTCAGAAATGGAACCAATTCTTCAACCACCCTCCCTTTTTCTTTCCCCTTTCCCTCTTTGGTCTACTCTACCTTAAATCCATCCAAGTAATCCATGGATTCCAAAACCTAAACTTAGGTTTTACGCTTCCAGGTTCCTCAGCCCCATCCTATCCCTGATAATCTTCAACTTCCTATAAGCATTTCTCCATGCAGAAGGTAGTCTTTGTCCCACAAGCTTTGTTAACATCCAGATTTTTCCTTCCTACCTGGTAACATCCAGATTTTTCCTTCCTACCTGGTGACATCCAGATTTTTCCTTCCTACCTTGGGGAAGAATAAATCAGGTGCCAGATAACTGAACCACTGAGGGGTCCCAAGGTAACCATACCATCTCCTCCACAGTAGCAGAGCCTTTGGTTCTCAGGCGAAGTGTTTCTCTCCCTTTGGAGATTTTTGCCTCTGTCAAAGCTCCACCTTTGGACCTTGGTTCCAGCTTTTCTAAAGATAAAACAAACAACAAAAATAAAACAACACCAAGCAAAACTAAGCATTTGGTACATCAAAATATGATGTATTGGCTTTGGTTATTACATTATCTTCATTGCTTATTCTAATCAAGATGTAGAAGTATGTAAAAATTATAAATTAACTATATTCTAAGTGTTGCTTTGCTGACAGTTTCTGGTCTTCAAACTCCAATATCTGCTCGACCTCACTGAAGCCAGGACTTCCACTGACCAATGTATCTAAGCAGGCCTATGGCATGCACTTCAATAAGTGCACCTTGTGTAATTTTATTTCCCTGTTCTACAGAAAACTGTGTTTATTCCTTAATATTAGATAACAGCTGCAAGTCACCAGCCAACTGCTGATTTATTCTGGTCTTTACATGGCAGGTTTAGCATTGCAACATTCCCATCTTTCAGTGCTGCAGTGGTGCAAACACCCCCACAAGGCAGGTCATGATGAGCCACGCTGAGCTGAGCTGAGCTGAGCTAACAATTTGATTCCCAGCAGTCACACAGGGGAAACCAACAGGAATTCAGCACCTGCTTGTCCAGCAGGACCTGGCAATCCTGCGACTCCTGTTCCTCATCTCTGGGGCTATTCTCAGCAGCTGCAGCTTAAACACTATCTTGAATAAATTTGTGCCTAAAGCCCAACTGCATCTCAGGCTGGAGGCAGGATGTTCTAACCTACTGCAACGTGCAAATTGATTTATGTAGGGTAAAAAGGTGACATGCACCTTCCAAAAATCTGCCCACAAAGCTCTGATTGCCTCTTAATTCAATGTCAGATCAAAGGTATTGCCATGAAATTAGCAGGTCTCCTTCTCTACATCACAGGCAGACTAAAAGGTATCCTAATCACCTGATTGAAGTAAATACTATTAAATAATGGCTGAAGTCATCAATCAAATGCTGATTTACCCTGGCCTTTACAAACAGGCTGTGGAACACTTTCAGCATTGAATACAAATTACAGGCTCATATTAAAAAAGGGTATTGCTGTGTTATTAATTGCAATAGAATACATATGTAATACTACTTTAGCATAATGTATAACATACACATTTAAAGTTGATACAGGAGTATCAGCTGATATCCAAACACATTAGAGATAAACTCAGAACCCCCATTCTTCACAGAAGCACCAGAAGCAGAAAGAAATCATTGCATTTCTCACATTTTCAATTTCTGCTGCTATTCTGACACCAAGTGTCAAGACTGGTGTATGACATTAGCTGTAAAATATTAACACATAAAAGAAGATTTGAAAAATAAACATTTAAAACTTTGGCTGCTGTAGGGAAGATGGTGATTTTGAATTTCCCATTATTGCAGCTGCGCAAAAGGCCTCATACAAACTTATGATTTAGCACTATTTTGAAGTTCTTATTACAGGAAAACGGTAGAAAATTTGAGGGGATATAAAAAACCTGAGATGATAAAAATGACAACTCGATCTCTGTTTTGATTCCCTGAGTTAAATATACCGGGGTTTTTTTGTTTGCTTATTTGAATTAATTATTAATTGCTTATAGAATTAATATACATAAGAATTCACAGTAGATATGCATTCCTCTTATATTTAAGTATAACATGCAGGTGGCAAGTAGAGACAGAGCTTTGCCATGTTGCTTCCTTCCAGTTCTGAGTATTCCTGCTGTATGATTAGAGATCCACAAAACAGTTGGGGAGAGGGAGAACAGACAGGCAGAGAGGCAGCAGAGGAGGTGCTCTGGGGAATCTCAGTGTTTTCTGCAGCCTGGAAAATTCTGACACACAGATCAACAGGGAATATGTATCAATAGAGGAAAAGAGGAGTTTTGAGGGTCAGCACATTAGTGAAGTGATCCACACTTTAAAAACGTATCTGTGACACAATTCCTGCACTTATTTTGCAGCATCATGCAGTGGCAAAAGAGACTGAGACTAAACCCTCCCGAGGATGACTGCTGGAGAAAGCAAGGTGGAAGAAGATCCATTCATAAATTTTCCACTTCAAAGAAAAAAAATTCATGCGCAGCTAAAAAAATAACGTGGCAGCCACGGTACCTTAGGGGCACATTCTGAAAACAAACTTACAGTGCAGTGCAATGTGGGATTTTGCTATCCAGTGAACAAGGGCACTCACCAAATGCTTTCAAAGGCTCTATCAACTCCAGCTTGAACATCTGACCTTTCTCCAGATCTTTCAGCATTTTGGCGACCTCATAATGCCGACAGTCCGACACGTTTCTGCCATTTATAGTCTCTATGTGGTCACCCACGCAGACAGTTCTGGTTTGGTCCATAAGGCTGCCTTCTTTGATTTTCTAGGATTTAAAAAGAAAAACAAAACAGAATTAGGAACGTTCCTTTAAAAGGTGACACCTTTTCAGAGGTGACGCCACAGAGTTTCGAGAACGTCAGTGAACAACATCAGTAGCACTGAGCTTGTTATTCCAGCAGTGTGATTGGTCTGTAAGATTTTCATAAAACGTATTTTGAAAAGCATTATTTTTCAAACTAAGTATTTTAATAAGCATTGAATAAAAATATCAGCAGGAAAAAAATAATGCAACTATTCTTTAGAAATTAAGGGTTCTGAATAAGCTAATATTTTTTATGCTTTAAAACTGAACACAGGACATGTCACTAATGTGAATGTTTAATCAATTTTTGGGGGGTTATTTTGATTTAATAGCTTGACAAGCATAGGAACACAATTTTTCTCTTATCAGGTATAGTCCAGGGACATGAAATAGGTGTGTTGTATAGTAAAAACTACATACTATAAAAGGGTCAATCTCAATAAGATCCACTTCTAGTGATAAAACTGCCATTTTCCCCATCAAGCTATACAGCTGTATCTCAAAGGATTTCCTCTGAAATAATAAAGAACAAGAAAATCTTCTAAATGCCACCTCATGGAAAACACACACGGTCTAAAGGTCGTAACAGAAGTCAGCATTTATAGGTTTTGTGAAGTGGAACGTAAAAAGTGAGGGGGAAAAAAACCCTTTAAAATAATTTATCACACTTAAAATTTCAGTGATTGTTTACTGTTGTTACGTACTTGTTATGTATTTGTTCCTCATGTGCATACATCACATAAGCCGTCGTTCTTTGGCTATTTAAGAGAAAAGCTGTGACACAGTAGAATATCTTATATTTAGCAGAGATACGAATTCCATTTGAATGTGTTCCTGAATAACAATCTTTTCAACAAAGCCTGACGTTGTTCAGGCTGAGTTTGACTGAGGTAACAGGGAGACAAAGCACACAAACATATTGCCACCTACTGCAGTGACACCCGGCCCAGCTGCACAACCATCCCCAAACCTGCTCCCGCTCCGCGCGCGCGTGTGTGAGCCCACACATGTGCCTCCATCTGAGAGGCAGTGGGAAGTGTGAGAGCACTGCTAGAATGCACTGCCACAGTTTGAAGCTTCAGGATGAGTTTAACTCTTTCCAGCACTTTTTTCTTTAATCTAGATCAAAACCAAACTTGTGCGCTGTAAACCACCTGCGACTCCTGGAACGCTTCCGCCAGCGCTGCCTCCGTTCAATCCTAAACATCCCCTGGTCAGATGATGTGACCAACACATCTGTTCTAGAGCAAGCAGCAGTCACAAGCATCGAGGCCATGTTGATGAGAACACAGCTGTGCTGGGCAGGGCACGTCTCAAGGATGAAGGACCAACCACCCCCTCCCTAAGATCTTGCTCTATGGTGAACTTGCCACAGAAGAGAAGATACAAGGACTCCCTGAAACAACATCTCAGCCTTGGCCAGATTGATCAACAGAACTGGTCTACTCTGGCCTCTAACCGGGAGGTCTGCAGACACCCCATCTATAACTCTGCTGATGCCTTTGAGAACGCAGCAGGATCACTCTGGAGGAGAAAAGACAACACAGAAAGAATCGTGTCTTGCAGAATTTCCCACCTAAGGAGTCTTTCTGCTGTGCCTTTTGCAACCAGACATGTCTGTCTCATACTGGCCTTTTTAGCCACCAGCGTGTTTGTAACAAACGTGGGTAGAGCCCTTCCCAAATCTTGGTTTGTGAAGCCCAGCCATGATGATGATGAGATCAAAACCAAGTAGAAGCCTCGTGGTGAATGAAGAGGTGGGTGTTGCACACACGCCAGAAACCAGGCACCAAATGCATTTCTTATCACCAGGATTCAAAAGAGTGCCCCCCAGACTTCAGTTAATGTTTGGTCTACGTGTTGAACTCCTATTCATTTAGTTGCTCTTCTTTCCTTGGATCCCAACAATAAAACTGTTTCAGCAATATTCACTGGCTGTTATTTGTGTCATATCAAACATTTTTTCCCTATGACTTAGTTTTTATCATCACTCCAAGTGATCTGAGACAGCAGAGCAGCATTGTCACAGCAGTTAAGGTGCAACTGCTAGGCCTGTATTTCAAGTGCTCTACAAGTCCAGTGAAAAGCTGTGAGGATCTACATTTCCTGTGTAATGTCTATTCCTTTTGATAATGTCTCCTTATACACCTCTCAGCCACACTTCAAGTTCTTCTGCTATTCTTTGAATGCTAATTTGATTCCACAATACTTCTTCCCATCTGGCCATGTACCCCAAAACCAAATTTGTGAAAAGAGAATGACACCAAGTTTTGTTCTTGGCATGGCAAAATAACATTAGATTTCACAGGAAAAGAACCTGCAGTTCAGAGTGTCAGATTTGAAACTGGCTGGGTTATATCTCAGATGTAGAAAGCACCCCGTTGTTCAAAATGCAATAAAATTACTACAGCCCATAACAACTTTCAACAACCCACCAATCAGTAAACTTAATATTAATTTTTAAGTAAGACTGGAACATAGTAAGTTTTCAAGGAAAATATATGTATATAAACAAAAACAATTCTATCAAACTTTAGAGTAGAAACAGCTTAGTCTCTGCTTAGTCATTCACCTAGACAACCAAGTATAACAAAGATACAGCTTTGACTTTTGCATATGTGTTTCCTATGCTGCTTTTAAAGATCCATTCTCTACTTGTGCAACAACAAAGTTCCTGGAAACTTCCTAAAATTGATGCATTTCCATGAAGACCACACCATTTTCATGACAATGCTTATTATTAAACCAGTACGAGGAAAATCGTGTTTGTTCAGAGAAGTTTTACCCGATTCACTGGAAATCACAGCTTGCCTTGCTAATGTGGTGAGGGTTTTCCAGTCTGCTCCAATTATGCAGTATTCTGTGTGCTGGCTGCTCTCTCCCTGTGTTACCAACCAAGCACAGAGAGGGTTTCACTGCACAGTGTTGCACACGTGAATGCTGAGCACCGAAGCACTGCTGTCGATGCCTCCTTTTAAAATGCCACATAAGCAGCAGCACGACTGAATGGTATGGGCTGCGTGGATGCCGTCACCAGAAATGCACACTTCTGTGTCTTTAAACATAAAAAACGAGGCTGTGGTTTTGCCAAAATGCTCACTGAAACCTCCACTGCAACTTGACTTTCTCAAACGCGATCAATTTTTTCCACCACGACGACGAGCGAAGTGATTTCTAAATCGTGTCTTGTTTTATATCCACAGCAGCGAAGGAATGAACAGAAAATACAAGCTCTCCTCACAAGAAGCTCTGTTTACAACAGCAAAGAGAACAGCAATTGGGGCAGCAGTGACCGAAGATAATTGCCAATGCCTCGCTAATAGTGGATAATTGGAGTAGATTAGAGCAAAGAATCTAAAAAAGGCAGAAAATGTGATTAAGGTTCCTAACACCTAGTCTAACAAGAAGGGTAGCATCATTTCCTCAGCCTCTACTTGCCTCAAAACATACTATCTGTAGGTCCTCCAGAAGAGGAGAAGGGAAGCAATTATGATTAACATGTTGTGCATGTTACTGCCCATAGTTGCTACTCAAGTTAATTGTGGTAAATTGTGTTAATTCATATCCTTTTAATTCACACTACCTAAGGCAACAATACTGGAAAGCTGAAAAAGCACTATACTTGCCCCTATTCTAGTACAGCACAAAGGCTCCTGCCCTGTGAACAGGCAAAGACTGAAAGAACATGATCTCATTATCACATGAGCGTTCTATAAGCACCTAATCAATGACATCAGGAAATCACTTTAAAATAGGAGGGGGCAGATGCAAGCAGGATCTAACACCCACCACCTCAGGGTAGGTCGGGAAACACAATGGTCACATTGTAAAGCTGATACACATTACAGAAGCAATGAACAAAGGAACTAATTTTGAATGACATGCTGCACAGAAATAGCTGAGCTAATCTTGAATGATGTACCTAAAGAAAAGCAACTTTATCCTTTACTTACCATATTTATGATAATAAAAGATTTCATAGTCCTGAAGGATCATTAAACCAATAATCACCCTTTTATAGTAACAGAAGCTTCTACAGAACAAAGTATTTCACTGGTAATTCAGCTTACCTTTATAAATGCACAGCCAGTCCCATTGTCTGTAATAGTAAGTCCCAGCAAATCCTCAGTTTTAAGAATTTCCACTTCTTTTCGTTGTCCCTTCACGTGGGCAAATATGAAATCTTCAAGGCCAATTTGTGCACCTAAGAGCTTGTCCATGTCAACTTTATAAGTGTTCAAAGTGCAAAACATGATCTGTGTGGGAGGAAAGCAAACACATTAACAGCATATTAGGTTTGATGAGCTTGATAGGAAGATAAAATGAGAGCATGGTGCTGGCCTCTGACAGATCCACAGGTGAAAGGAGGATATCTGTCCTTCTCCAGCTGTCCCAGGAGAGGTGACAGCCTCCACACATGACATGACAGAATCCACAGGATTCAAAGATCACTAGGGACTACTTAAAACACAATTGATTAAAAGCAGTTTAATGGGGGAAAAAAAGAGCTTATCAAAACCAAACAGTCATGAGAGAGCATGAAATGTTTTGTATTGCTCCATGTGTTCCCCCATGAGCTCAGAGCACATTGCCTTCAATGGGTTTCCTTAGTTCCTACCCTCCCTCCAGCATGACTTGGGGTCATCCCTGTCCCAGCTTAGTAAAAGCAAGGCTTAATAAAAAGGGCAAATTTCTTCTTTATGAATCAGCTTCTCTGAGGGATTCTTTTTCTCCCTACATTTATGGTAGTTCTTCAACAGGGAGGCTGATTGTCCTGGGCACAGGGAGGGTGAGAGCAATCCAGCTGTACTGCTTAGGGAGAGAGATGATGCTTTTGCCCCCCACGGTGCTGCACGAAGGAATTTGGCCATTCCAGGCAGGCTTTGGGCTTTCTGCTCTTATAGGCTGTCCTGAACAACCCAGTCAAAACAGAAAAACCCAAACCCAGCATCCCCCTCGCAGCTCTAGTAACTACACCTGCCCAATGCCTTTCCAAGCTGAAGTGGGGGCCAAGGGATTCCACAGCTCCTCCTGCACAGCAGCCAAACCAGAGGAACTCTGTGCTCCAAGAGAAACCTGGAGAATCCCTAAAACCTACTTGACCAAGGCAAAGAGTACCCCCAAAGATCATCTTTTACATGCAACTGGAAGCAGAGGAAGAGGAGGAGACTTGCCACTCCGTTTGTCCCTCCAGCACGGGTGGCAAAGGCACAGCAGCAAACCATCCCACAGAGGCTCTGCTGCCAGCAACGTGCACACGGATCTGACAGGACAACAGATAAGGGCAGATACTTTTCCACTCCCTGCCTATATGTGCTGGATGTTATTCTCCTTCAGAGTGCACCTTGGACCCCCCTAGCGCTCCAGCCCCAAATTAGGAAGTGGAAAAAGCAGTGCCAGCACATTAAAAGGAGTACACAGTGGGAAGCCAGCCTAGCATTCAAGAAAAACAGCAGCAGGATGTCACCCCGTGTCCTTCATCTGTGCCACCACTCAGGTGGCAGGCCCTGGAGAGCAGTCAGCTGCCCAAAAAACCAGGCACAGAGCTGGGCCTGTGGCCTGCTGAACCCTGCCGGGCTTTGCCGGAGAGGGAGGGTCTCTTGCCTTCCCAGCTTCCCTCACTATCCTCATAAAACATACAGGTTTTCCCACACTAGAACACTTCAAATGCCTTTTCTTTCTTTCTGGCATCCCCTGGAGGACAGCAGAAAAATGTTTCTGGAGGGAGGTCTTGCTTAGTTCGTTTTTAAAAACAAAATAAACAAAAAACCCCCCACCAAACAGCCTGGCTTCAAAGGCTACTTGCTTATCTCACCTAATCCATCCACTGCAATCTAACACCTTATTTAACAATGAAAGTTGTAACAGCACACCCCTAACACACATTAGTTTTATTTGCTTAGGTAATGCAATGTTTTTCAGTCAAACAACAGTGAAGCAGTAATAACACCTAGAGAACTTAACCTAGTTTTAAGTAGGAAGTTGCATTCTATTTTGTAAATAAGAATAATCTCTAAGCATAAGCTTTTTTTTTAAAAAAGAATTCAATTCGAACAGATAACATCAAGTTCACACACGCATCTTCTCTCTCAAGCTACATAACTTTGCCAGTTTAAAACGGCAACTCAGTTCTTTGTTCATTGTTCTCACAATGAACAACAAGCAGTCTTTACATTTTAGACATTAGCATCCTTCATCTGACCTTGTCAAACAGACAATCATCTAGTAAATACTGTCACACCTTTGAATAGATAAAATTGGCAACAGAGCGGAAATGTGATATTTAGAAACTCGATCCAGAGCTTCTCTTTTTAGACTTTCATCTGGATGGCATTCCTACTACAGCCTATAAGTCTGCAGAATTTTTTGTGAGTCAGTTCTGTGCTAACCACAAGGCTGAGAGAGCATCAGCCGGTCAAAAATAAAACTTAAATCATTCTTCATCCTCTTTAGTGAACAACTGCTTTTTCTTAGAACAAATACATGCAAAGAGTAATGTACTAAAGATGTATCTCTCCAGGATAATACACCATTACACCATCTACCAGTTACAGCACAGCTTTATTCGTACACAACTGAGACCTGCGAATTCAAAAATTATATTTTTGGTGGGTTTTACATAAGTTTAATACTGGTACCTAATAACAGATTATATACTTAAATACTTAAATAACAGCTTCCACTCACTCCAATTTTGGTACAATTTAACAGTAATTTTCTCATCCAAAAATGATGCAAGAAAAAATTCAATGTGCAATTTTCATTGTTAAGTCTTTCCTCTCCTTACCCTAAACCTTCATATGCATTTGATCTTTAACTCAGCATACCAGTGCTGTGATATTTCATGCCAACTTTAGCAAGATATTATAAATCAGAACTGTTACATCAATGCCAGAGTATCTAGGATACCTCCTTCACCCAGAGTTATCTTGTGCAGCACACAGAACAAGGAAATTCCATTCAGTGACAGGATCTGGGGGCTTGTGCACAACCTTATAAAATAGATTATAAAATGGATTATTTCCTGCATCAGTATTTTCAATTGGAAGAGACCACATTAGCCAGTAAAAAACAGGGTTGCACTGTGTGTTATATAAAGAAACTGTATTAGCTCAGAGGGTTACATGATGTGTTATATAAAGTATATATGCAGCACCATACTGCATATCCTATATATTTATTATGTTCTCATCTTCCCTATTAAGCCTACACCTTGAGATCTCAGATAGCTTTACAGAGGAGATCATAATCTCCTTCTCTGTTTAAGAGGTAGGGAAATGGGAAATCTAATTCTGAGCAAGATGTGACACCCACTGACACCAACTCCTCCAAGTTCTACTGTGCTTTTGGTACTGCATCAGGTCTGCAACTTTGCCTCCCCAAATACATTCAAAAGTTTTATAAAATAACCATTCGCTTTGGGGTTTTTTTAAACCCAGAGCACACATATATGAGTTCTTCTATACCATTATTTCCATACTCGTATTTCAAATACTTTCAATTAAACTATTTGAAAAAGACACCATTAACACAGCAAGCATCACGCCTAATACATTTAAGTGACATTTAAGCACTGCTTAGGGAAACAGCAAGCAAACAATTGCTGCCATAGGGCTGGGAGGAGGTGGTTTGTAGGGAGTGTTTGCTCACAGAAGCATTCAATCTGTAGGCGAGATTGTGAGCACAATTTGTTTCAACGGATAAGCAGATACAATAAAACTTCCAACACTGTGGTGATGAGGATGAAGATTTCACAAGCTGACCCTTTTCTCTAAAACACACTTTAGATTTAGAAGGGCAGTTTTGTTCAGAAACCTAAGTTTCAGCAGTGGCTTGTTGGTTGGTCAGCAGTCTTCCATAAAAGTTTAAATTGAACAGGTTTAAATCAAACACTTCTAAGAAAGTTGAATGTGGCACAGCCTCACAGTGTACTGTTCAGCATGAGGAGGCAAGGCCTGTGGAACAACAGCCCACACATAAGCTCAGGAGCTGACTCTTATTATTGGAAGAGACAGAGGGAGCTGCATTTCTGCCCTTAGGGCTGCCAGAAAGGGCTCTCTTTTCCTGTATTCCCCTCGTGAAGCAAAATTCCAGCTACTGTGAAAGAAACCCCAACCTCCACTGGCTCTTGAGAGACACACCCACTGAGCATTCAGCTCACCTCAGCAGCCCCACCACACTTCACCTTTCCAAGCACCCAAAATCATCAGAAGCACCAATTAGGAGTACACAGCCCAAAAATCCATATAGCTCCTGTGGTTTACCATTCCCTCCTCATCTGATCAAGAAACAGCCTTGCTACAGCTGCACTTTGATATCCACGTTCTCAGTGCCTGATTAGCTACTCTGAATGCTTTAAAGCCCTACCATGTGCTCTCACAGGAGCACACCACCACCAAATGCTTTAACAGACCCACATTGTCCTTCAGTCAGTGCTGATTATTTATCATACAGGTTGCACTTAGCACTTTCACCCTTACAGGGAACATAACATTCCCTGTTACATTTCCCAATAGTCACAGTGGAGGGGTAATCCTAAATGGCCAAGACTACAGATAAATACTTTTTCCAACTCCTTTTCCTACTTCATCCTCCATAGAAAAAATAGAGGGAGATACTTCTATTACTCGTGCAAACAGAAACACACATGTGTAGTTAGTTAAGAATTGCATCTATCCATATATTTTTTTAGATCTGTGCTTGCTTGTTGAAAGCCTGTTGAAGCAATTAAGTTAAAAGACAGGAACAATGTGATCTACCTCGAACAGCACTCATACTAATGATGGAGGTAATCCATTGCTAGAAACCACGTCCACTCCTCCTCCTCCCTGTGGAAAGAACATTAACACTGCACCAGGAAAAGAAGAAATGCTGGTCATAGCAAAAGACAGAGAGGCAGGCAGAAAGGCAGGCTAAACATCAGATTCAAGAGGGATAAGTGAGATATATTCGCCTAGGAAGGTGGATGAAGAATAAAATACCTAGACAAGAAAGGATGAGTAGCAGCTCAGAAAGCTGCTGTTATGTCTCACTCCTCCATAGACACCCAGCAAACACCACAGGAGTGAAGGAGCAACCCCTTTGAAGCATCTCCTGTCTTGCCCTGTCCCCATCTGACCCTGCCCAGGATCCAGGTCTGCACAGAAGTTTCTGTCAGTGTCTGTGCAACAAAAACCGTGTTTTATATAAACTCTCTGTCACCGTTGGCAGTCAGTCACAGAACCTGGAAAGGATTCTCCAGCAGAAGCTGAACTCAGCTGGTCCTGTGAGATGTGATCCAAAGAGGGAATGAGGTGCTGTAACCACGCAAAGTCAAAAGGAAAAGTGACAGATTACAAGTGTAGCTCATTCTCAATCTTATTAAAACGCTCAGGCAGGAATTTATCCAAAAATGCACACCCTTGCCTACACTCCACTGAACTCACAGATCATATTAAATGTATTCACTTCTGCAAAAGTTCTCTGAACAGTCTCCACACCGGTCTCTGCCCCTCCCTTCCCCCTCACTCTTTTCCACCTCAGTCACTCCCAGGCAGAGATCCCTGTGATAGTGCCTGTTTCCAAAGGCACTCCCAGGCAGAGATCCCTGTGATAGTGCCTGTTTCCAAAGGCAGTGGGGTGGGCACTGCCCACAGGCTCCAGCACAGCGAGGTCACAGAACCTGCCCTGCACAGGGACCACCTACAAACAGCATCTGAGCACCTCAGTGTCTGTCAGCTTGATGAGATGTAGCTTCTGGCATTATTCTTTACACCAGACTACCTGTCCAAAAGAAGCTTTACCTAACAGAAAATACCATTTAAAATAAATTCTAATAAATTCAGACTCCATGGCAGTTCTTGCTGTTCACTGATCTATTCTGGCCCTCTGGCCTAGGTTCTTCACTCTGCTGAGCCACCTTCACAACAGGAAATATTTTTGATCATGATTTGCATCTCGTACAACTTAGTTTCTTAAAGCCAGCTGAATTTACAGAATGAAAGATTTAAAGTTCAGTGCCTCCAGAAATAACTGTCCATCAATTTCTACCAGCAACCACATTAAAACAAAATAAAACAAACAAACAAACCACAACAGAAAGACCCAAAAAGCCACACATAGCAATGGAACAGCAGAGAGGAAAAAGAAATAAGAAACTTCTCTAGTTTGGCACAAGGCTGGCAATACATGCCCATGAAACATGTGGTGCTTCCTCTAAAACCTTTGAGGGTGTCAGATTATACATTTAGCAGGAGAAACAGGAGAGCACCATTCATACAAAATTAAGTTTCCTTGTGAATGAACACTGTTCTTTCTCCAGTCAGTGGAGCCGAAATTTCAACAGTGAAAGGAAGAAAACTAAAATAGAAGACAATCTGGCAATTAGGAGAACTGGAGAGTAAAAGGTCTGAGATGGAACAGAACAAAAGGGGAACAGCAGCTCAGTATGGAAAGAAAACAAAGCAGCGGAAGGTCAGAAAGCAGCTGGGAGGATCTGGAAAATAGGTGCATTGCCTGGCAATGGCACTGGTACCTCTTAATTACTTAATGCAACAGCGACTGGTTAAACTGTACCCACCGCCACTGCCACTTTTCCTTTACAATGTACTGTTTGAAATGCTGCTACCTCAGGCCACAGCAAACTCTCAGAACTTGACAACTTTTAAAAATGCCAGTAACAAAGAAGGGAACAAGTAAAGCTGTACAGCCACACGTAGGCGTAATGAAATGTTAGCACTTTGTTTCAGTTTCCCACTCAGAGGTCAAGGTTCACAGAACCACGTAGGAAGAACTTGATAGGGCCACTACCTTTTAACTAAGAGAAAACAATGCATTTACAAATACAAATGAATCATTATCCAAACAAATGTTTAGAACGTGGCTCAGGAAAAAAAAAAAAAAAAAAAAAAAAAAAAAAAAAAAAAAAAAAAAGAAAAAAAAGATCAAAAAGGCAGCAGCGTTAAAAAAAAAAAGAGTTTGTTACAGACTCAAATAAAGGTTGGACTTGACGATCTCAGAAGTCTTTTCCAACCTGACTGATTCTATTAAAAATAATTACCTGATAATTATATACCTGATAAAGCAGAAAACTTTCCAAACATCACACCGCAGACCTCTCGGTCAGGAGGACCGCTGCTGTTTCCGTCCGTGTCTTTCCCCGAGCGGTAACTCGGAGCAGCAAAGGGAACGTCTTTCCTCGCAGAAGAGGCGCAGCAGCCGAAGCTGCCCGCGGGGGCGGCCGTACCTGCGCGGGGTCGATGCCGAAGGCCTGGCCGATGCTGCCGTACAGCTCGCGGGCGCTGCCGAAGCCCTCCACGCGGCCCGTGGGGCTGCCGTGCGCCAGCTGCGTGTGGAAATGCAGCCGCGACGGGGACGGGGCCGCCGCGGGGGACGGGGCCGGGGCCGGAGCCGCCGCCGGGGACGGGGCCGGGGCCGGAGCCGCCGCCTCGCTCTCCACCAGCTTGAAGGTCTCCTTGGACTTGTCCTTCTTCTTCTTGCTCCGCAGCCCCAGCGGCATCTTCCACGCTCCGGCCGCTGCCGCCCGCGCTGGACTCTGCCCCCGGCGCGGCACCGCCCCGGCCCGCGGCCATCGCGGCCGCCAGGTGCGGCCCCGCCCCGACACACAGCCGGCCCGCGGAGCCCGGCCGACCCTCAGGGTGAGCCCCGGGCCGAGCCCTCCTGGCCGAGCACCAGGCTGAGCCTTCCCCGCCCAGCACCGCAACAGCTGCGGCCGCGGAGCCCGCCCGAGCCTCAGGGTGAGCCCCGGGCCGAGCCCTCCTGGCCGAGCACCAGGCCGAGCCCTCCCCGCCCGGCCCCGCAACACCCCCGGCCCGCGGCCGCAGAGCCCGCCCGACCCTCAGGGTGAGCCCCGCGCCGAGCCCTGCCCGCGTCCCGACCCTGCGGCCTCAGCGGGGGCGTTCGCCACCTTCCCCCTCGCTAGTTCAGGAAATAGCGAAGATGTTCACCTGACAGGAGACAGCTGTGCTCCAAACTACACTCACCTCAGTGGAATGGCCCTGTTTTCACTGGAGTACTCACTAGTTCAGGAATTAGCCAAGTACTAAGTATTTACTAGTATTTACTAGGTTTATATCCAGAATATAAAAGAAACCATGTATTATAAGGACTTCAGCCAACCCCTGCTTATTTACCACAGCTGTACACAGAATATCTATGAATCTTTAAGGGCTAATAAAGCAACAGCCATATAAGCAAAGTTTAGGAGCCTTCTTATTTCCAGCTTTGACACACCAGGAATTAACGCAGAAATATTGGAAAAGTGTAACATCTAATAAATTTGAAATGTTTCCTTTGCTACCATGGAATAGAGGAACGTATTGTTCAGTTAGATGTTCACATCACAGGAGACAGCTGTGCTCCAAACTACACTCACCTCAGTGCAATTGTTTTCACTGGAGTACTGAATCCACTGCAGATGTGAAGAGTGCAAATTTCATGAGGTGACATCCAGCACCTCTAAAGGAATCGGCTATGAAGCTGCAGAGAGAAGCAGCACTGCCTTACCACATCATCTTTCAGAATAAAAAAGACAAACCACTGCAGAGAAAAAGGATTCTGGCACATGGAGTCAGACCGGGCAGGCACAGAGAATGAATTACTATGAGGCAACCCAGAGTCAAAAGTTCTGACCAGATCTAATCAGAGAGTACTTAGAGCATAAAAATTTAGTCTTGGTTTTGGAAAGAAAAATAAACCATGTACTAAAAAAAAAAAAAAAAGAATCAAAAAGTCACGTTACTGGACATGAAATGCCACTATCAGCACATAAAGACTGTTTCACTATACATGATGTATCTATCTGGTGGGGTTTGGAGTTTTTTGAATGTAAGGCAGCAGGGCTGTGAACATGGTAATTTGCCCTCGATAAAGCAATCAGGCTTGACTAACAAGATTGCTGTTGCAGAGCTCCTCCCTTGGGGAAGCCAGTAATTCCAGGGAAACAAAACAAGCACGGGGCACTTATACCTTCTATGCCCAAGGGGATCAACAGTAGATCTCTACTTTCACTCCTTAAATAATAGAACAATTAACTAGAGAAGCCTGAAGGAAACAAATCATGCCATCTAAAAGTCCATTGCCGAGCAATTTGACAAATGAAGAGCTGAGATTCTGTACTTCCTGAGGAGATCAGTGTTGCTGTTTGCCCAGTTTGTGTGCCAAACAGTGAGAGACCTTGTGATGAATAGCCTGGTTCTATAGGATCTGTTCAGTAAGCAATACAGTAAGAACTATTCAAGTCAGCTGCAAAGGAGGACTAGCATTTAGTGACTGAAAAGGAAAGTTGACTCAATATTTACAGTAGCATGTCCATCTGTTTTTTAGGTGTAGCAGATGAATTCCTGTGCACAGAATTTCACCCTAAGTTATAGAAAATTTCACTGGTAAAATCTGTTTTACCTCTCAAGTATGTTACCAGTGAGTAAGACTAGCACATAAGATGCACATGCTAGAAAGGAACGGAGTAAATTTGTTCAACGAGCCACAAACAGGCTTCAACAAGCTTTCAGCACAGCTAATACATAACTGGCTCGGCAGGAGAGGGGAACACCAGTCCCCTCAGGACATCAGAAACCTGCTGTGGAGCAATCGGAGTTGCACTGCACGGCTGTGGAATGGCTGTAATGGAGCTCTGCCCTACTTTCCAACAGCTTGAGGTTACCCTAAAGACTGATGGTGGGGAGATTAAAAAAGGATCTTTAGAAGCAGAGCTTTGCATAGCTTTGCTGGATGAACTTCAAAGCAACTAAACGACTTTTACTTTCAATGGCACCTAAGCAGCCTCCAGGAGACCAAAAATCCTCCTCATCCCAACTTCATGAATGACCATTTTATTTCCATGTATTTCAGTAGTTACAAATATAGTAGGTGACTGAGTACTTGCTTCCTTCTCCCAAGTAGCCTTTATTAAATAATCAAGTGGGTTTTAAAACATAGCTTTTAAGCACATTTTTGATTAGAAAAATATTATTTTTTGTGAATCCTGGATTAGATAAGATATTAATGCTTCCTCTCATATTTTGAAGTAGTTCTACATGCTGTTTTCAGAAACATATACTTTGTTAACTCTCCATAAGAAAAGAAATACAAGCATTTATTTCATACCAGTCCTACAAGTTTTATATTTTGAGCTTGAAAACAGTTGGAAAAGTTTAGTTTGCTATACATATATATATATAATCTATATACACCTCTAAATACACAAGATACTGCAATTCTTCAATTTAACACTACTCCTCTTGCCTGAAGATAATTACAAAAAATAGTCCTAGTTGCTGTAACTGTTTGTTTTTTTTTTTTACAAGTTGGACTATCATTACAAGACCCTGGATTACAAAATGCTCGATTCTATTAGCTTTTAAACTGACAAACAGGTATTTTAGGATGATACGCTTTTGAAGTCGTGTAGCTTGTAGCATTTACCATCATAACAAAATATAAGAGAATGTTAAAAACCAACTTTACATTTTTTACTTAAAAACCACATAAGAAATGCAATACGGAACATACTGAAATGGAAATTTTTTGAACAAACAATATATAGTTTTAACAATATGCAGAAGCACTAAGCAGCAATTTTTTTTTTCTTTGTGATACTGCTCCAGCAATTGTTTCCTTCCTGTAGGATTTAGAACTACAACTAACTGATATGACATGGAAAGATCTGCAGTCAAAAAATTGATTTGAACAATATCTCCCAGAAATTCTATTCCTTTGAGTAACAGAAATGGGATTCTTCTTGTGCTCAATAAGCAGTTAATGTAAATTAAATCCCAACTTCCATATGATCTACTTTCCTGCAGAGAATCACATATGTAACACTGCCATTTCTTAAGCTACTTAAGAGAGCAGGTAACTTCTAAATTTCCACAGGCAAAAGGCTGACAGCAAATCTTACATATTTTCTTATGAAAACAACAACAACAACAAAAAAACAACCCCCTTTGAAAGTATTGTTAAAGCACTGTATTATGGTTTTAAACTCAAGTAATAAAGCATGCCCACAAGGCATTTCTTTCACCAACACCATGCCACAATCAAGGGAACCAGCCCTATTACTGTATTATAAAACTAGACTATTACAGAGGGCTCTCCATCTCTCTATGCATCTTTTAAACTATAAAGACAACTAACTCATTTTGTATTCAAAAAAGACTCAGTTCAAGCATATGAAAGTTTATGGGCAACCCCTATCCCACTTTGTGTTTTAAGCAAACTCTCCTTAGGACCTGGGCTCTTCCTTCTTCTTCAAGGGAGTAAAATTTGGCCTCTGAAAATAATGAATGCTTGAGATCAGCGTGACCTTTGAACACCTGCCCAAGCCAAATGCTTTTAGAGGGTCCTTTGTGCAGCTTTCCACTCCAGCACAGACCTGCTCCCCAGGCCCTTGTCACGAGTACCCCCCAGCTTTGGGCCAAGCCTCCTTTGCAGAACATGGCTCAGAGCACCGTCTAGTGAAAAGTGCCAAGTCCAAGTTCACAGAATGATTTAGGAAGCAAGAAACCTCTTGGCATGACGTAGTCCAACACCCCAGGTCGTGCATGGTCAGCTGGAGCAGCTGCCCAGGACCATTTCTGCTCGGGTTATGAGCATCTCCAGGGATGGCAACTCCTCAACCTCTCTGGGCAACCCATTCCAGTGTCTGACCATCCTCTCGGTAGAAAGGTGCTTCCTTGTGTTCAGATGGAATCCCCTGTGTATTAACTGGTGTCCCTTTAGTCCTGTCACTGAGAGCTAATGAGAAGAGCCTGGCTCCTCTATCTTCATTCCCTCACGTCAGGTACCAAGATCTCCTCCAGGCTGAAGAGCTCCAGCTATTTCAGCCTCTCATACATGGTTCTGTGCTAGAGCCACTCCACTAAATTTGTATCTTCCAAGGACTGGGGAGTCCAGTACTCGAGCCGTATCCTCCTCAGGGCTGACAGAGATCATCTCCCTCCATCTGCTAGCAAAGCTCTGGCCTTTGTTACCACAAGGCTGCACTGCTGGCTCACAGTCAGTCTGCTGGTCAGCTGCTCCTCAGGGAGCAAGACTTTGCATTCCCCTTTGCTGAACTTTGTGAGAATCCTCTGTCCAGTTCTCCAGCCTGTTGAGGTCCCTTCGAAAGGCAGTACATCAGCCACTCCTCCCACGTTTTATATGATTTGGAAACTCCATCCCATCATTCAGGTCATTAATGATGCTGAACAGTATTGGCCCCAGTACTGAGCCATAGGGTACACCAGGACTGACTTGTCTCCATCTGGACTTTGTGCCATGGATTACGAGCCCCTGTGCCCACTCATTTGGCCAGCTTTGAAATCCACCTCACTTTCCACTTCATCTAACCTGTACTTTATGAGTCTGCCTGCAGATGTAAAAGGCAAACAACGTGGACTGTTCTGCTGACATCCCCAAAGCTCACTGGGGATGGCAATGAGATTGGTCAAGCAAGATTTCCCAACTGTACATTGATGCTGAATATTCCTGATCACCTTCTGGAAACGCATTCCAGGGGGATTTTTTTCCATCACTTCACCATGGCTTGAGGTGAAGCTGACTAACTTCCTTCTTGTTCCTCTTGAGAAGTGGTATTTTCTCTTTTCCAGTCTATTGGACCATCTCTCAATCTCCATGACCAAAGATAAGTAAGAGTGGCCTTGCAGTGGCATTAGCCAGCTCCCTCAACGCTTGGGGGCAACCTGTCAGACTCACAGGCTTCCAGTTCAAGTGCACCCTAACCTGGTCCTCCACTGCCAAGCTTCCAGACTTCCCCTCTGGTCTCAGGGACCTGGAATTCCTCACTGCTTGTTTTACTGGTAGAGACTGATGCAAAGAAGGCACAGAGTAACTCAGCCTTCTCCGTGTTACTTGTCACCAGCTCCCCTGCCCCATCTGACAGCAGGCCCACTTGTTACTTGTGGAATCCCTTCTTGCTGAGCTGCCTGAAGGCTGAGGAACTGTCCCACAGCAAATGGCTCCTCCGGCTCCTCAAGCCATCTGCCCTTTGCTAGACTCACAATGCAGTCCTGACATTCCTGGGGCAATAAAGAGAAGGCTTTCGTTGCACTGGGGGGAGGTTCAGGAGTCCAACCTGATTTTTCCAGCCTATGCTTTGTGCAGTGGAAGGCAACATACTAAAATGATCTCTTTCATGTTTTGCTCTTTTAAATGTTTATATATTTGTGTATTTCTACTACTATCTCCAACTTTTGGATAAATGTGTAATGTTACAGATAGGGTAAGGATATAAGAAAGAAAGTACTTGGAGGCTCAAGTACTGTATCAGAAATATGCACTGGCTTTGTAAAAAATTACTGCATTTTATATTAAGCAAAATAATGAATAAATTTTGTTGATTAGGAAGATTAAAACAAAATGAGTGGTTTTCCCTGTAAATTTTACTGCAGAATTCACCTGTATGACTTGTACTTGAATCCTTTTCTTCTCATGCAGCATTACAGTATTCCCCCCCACCCATCCCACAAAACAAAAAGAAACAAAGATTCCACTAGTTGTTACAGATTGCACTTTTAAAGCACAGACTTGCCAGTCTTCTGCATTTCCAGTGTCCTATTTTAATCTGTTGACATACACAGTCTTCCATTTTATGAAACTGGAAGATTTCGCCTAAGTACTTCTTTTGATGCTGGAGAAATGTTATCTGGGAAAATCACTTCAAACTCTATAATTAAGTCTCCACGTTGGTCAGGATTTTTGGGAAGTGGCAAACCATATCCTATAATTCTTCTTCTCATCCCAGGCTTTACCACTTCGTTTACTGTCATGGGTATGGTTCTTCCTTCTATGGTTGGCACGTTGAAAGAGCTGCCACACAACGCCTAAAAAAAGATCATAACAGGAGAAAAACAAATTGGTCAGAACTTCTTTTGTACCTACAAGTGAATTTAGATTACTTAGAAGTGACTAAAATCCTAAACAGTGTTTCTAGTGTGCACTACTGAGATGTCAAAATTCAAATATAGTGTTCCTTTTTTAAAAAGAGAAGGTTTCAATCACTGAATCTACAAATCTCACACAATGGCCACTGGAGGGTAATTGAGCTTACATGTCCTTCAAAGATTTCATCAAATAATAAGGGAGCTGAGCAGAGTGGAAATCCTCACTCATACTTCTCTAGAGATGTCAGTCTTCTAAGTTGCCATTGGAAATTCAGAATCCCATTTCATTTTTTGTGTGCTTACATTGCACAGGGGTTTATTCTAATACACTACCAACCTATCAAATTGCAGAAAGACATCTGAGTGTCTATAAGCAACAGCATATCCAATTTCAGAGCTGTGTTCAGTGAATATTTGTGATACTCAAACAAAAACTAACTATTATTTTGGTGAACCAAAATTAAAACATTAAACCTCCTGCTTAATCCAACAGTTTGTTTTCAGTACTAGGATCTCTGATAATAAGATTTTGATTCCTCCAGCTTCACTTGATTCAGCACACTTAGTCTACACTGATAATGTCCAATTTACATAACAATGTAATGAGTCTAAATAGGTTTTTATCTCTGAAGAAACTGTATTACCCACATTAACATTAAATAGTCTGTTCTCCCTCCCTCATACTACTTCAAGTGCTTCACCCTAGTTCACACTTATTTTAGTTCAGAATCCTTTAAGAAGGGAGCCTAATGTACACAAAGAGCTTATAATGCAAGCAAGAGTTTACTTCTTAACCTGATACTAATTAAGAAGAAAAAATACATTACACGCAGCCACATTATCTTTTAAATGATGATTATGTTGAGGTTCCAGACTCTTAAGAACTCTGAAGTTGCCTTTCTGACTTTTCCATCAGAAAGCCAGTATGTTTTGACTTGGAATGGAATTTTAAAAAGCTATACCATTTTTGTTGTTATACATAGCTCCTCTTACACCTGTTCACAATTATTTATCTTCATGAAATCAATCTCTGTGTAGTTTGAAATCACACTGAAATGAATGATGACATAAAAGGGGAGACTTTGAATTTGCTGGAAATGAAAATACTTAAGGCATTTCTGCTTTATCCTACAGAAATAGCAATCATATCCCAGCAGCAAGGAGCATATTATATAGGATTTGTTAATGTGTCTGTCACTTCTGCCTAACACATCATTAGCTAGGAAGGTAATGCCTGAAGATTTAAGACATATCACCTGTACTCTTACCCTTCCACCTTTGTACACTTCCACCTCTACAGTAAACAGCTTGGAAATAATACCCCATTTTTATCAACACAGCTATTACTTCCACTATAAATAACTGTGCTCTTCAGCCACACATTGACAAAAGCAAAACTCTAATTAAAAAAAAAAAAAAAAAAGACACCCAAAACCCAAATCCTAAAACTTCACAGCTGCCATGCAGCTTTTAGCCATTGTATCATATGTTAACAACTTCAAACATTTAGAGCTCTTCCAAAAGAGAAACTCACCTCCCTTAAATTGATCTTAACAGGATAGATAATATTTGATCCATCTCTCTTGAAATGAGAGTGAGGTTTATCTTTAATGATAAAAACAATATCAGCTGGAATTGTGTTGGGCGTTTCATCGCCTTCTTTGGGAAAAGTGATTTTGGTGCCTTCTTTCCACCCTCTTTTGATCTCGATGGTAAGAATTTTGTCCTCTGTTCGGACACTTCTGCCATCTGGGTTAAGCCTTTTCCGTGAAATCCTCATCCTTTTCGTGCAGCCGTGGTAGATCTCTTCCAATGACACTTTGAGTTCATGGATCACAGGGGGATCTTGTTTACGACGTAACTGGCTGCCAACTGTATTCCTTTCCCTTGGAAAACCATTCATGCTGAAGGTAGTGAAGGATCCAAAGGGATCACCATCCACCTCCATGTCTTCAGTGTCTCTGCCACCAGGCATCCTCCTTCCAAAGAAGATCTCAAAAGGATTTGTGCCCCCAAAGAAAGCTGCAAATGTGGCGTGTGGGTCGCCGTGGAAGGAGTACCGGAAGGTACCGCCCTGTCCATCAGATCCTCCAGCTCCTCCTTTCAGACCTAAAGGAGACAAATAAGCAAAGTTAAAACCAAAATGAGTATTAGTACAAGCTTTCCTACTGTAGAGTGTAATGACAGCAGAACTGATGAGTCAAAAAGATATTCACAGTAGAGCCAAAAGTCTCCTTCCAATGAGGACTCACCATGAGAATATGAAGTACCAACCAGTAATTCAATAGCTTGAACAGTAGCAAAGTTTCTGAAGCTCTAGAAGGACTTCAGAAGAGCAGGTATTCTGACACTGCCAATTTTATTTCATACGATTCAAACTAGTTATTTTAACGAATTAGCAGAGGACAGGTCTGCTTGACTTGATCTCTTCTTGTTCTGCAAAGTCTGTAGGGAACTGCAACCTTCCACAAGATCACTTCTGGGGAAAATTATGCACTCTCACATATGCAACATTTTCCACAGCATTAATTCAGTGTTAATTAGTTTTACCTCTGTCTTCCTGGAATGCATTTTCAGTATCAGAGCAGCTACAAATAAAAACATCTTAGAATTTACTAAGATCCACTCGGGTACAAAAATCTTATGTACACTATCACTGTCTCTGTGCAAAAAATCAAAAGGTTTGTTGTATCTATTCCACTTTCCACAAGGAGAGATCTACATCTTGTTCCTTCCTGCCAAGACTTCCTGTACAATTCTCTCTGAACAGTCCCTTGTACTTCCTGTGCTCCCATTCCAAACCCAGCTAAAATCAATTTTCTTCAATGTTTCTTTCCCAACAGGCAATCAAGTATTTTATTTCCTCGCAGTAGTGCTCTTCTGCTCTGACCATTTCAGGATACTTTCTCAAACATTTAAGATAAAAAGACTGAAAGTCTTCTTATGAGACTTTTATTTCTAAACTTACAATGTTGGGGTTTTTTGTTTGGTTGGTGGGTTGTTTGTTTTTTAATCTTAGACCAGCTCAGAACTACAGTTGCTCTCCTACCTCCACAGCCACAAAAATGGGAAGGCTAACATTAATGAAGAAGGATTCCCTAAACCTTAAATTTGAAGGAGGAAAGTTTGTGGGGGTTTTTTGTCTCAGTGTTCTAGACCTTTTATGCATAAGTTAAATATCAGGTACCAAGAGTATCCAAGTAAGACATCAGAATGCCTTCCCCATCTCAACACCAGATCATATCAGAAGTCCTTAGCACCATGTAGTAAATCCTTCTGTCACAGCACTGTTAATGCCAAACAAGTAGATCAGGGATTCAATCTGTGACAGCAGAAGGACACCTCCTGGAATAGCTGGCCAAAAGTTCTTGAAGGTACATCAAGTTCTTGGCTGTATAAACACAGTCTTTCCTCCTTCCCACAAAACCCAACCCTCTGCCTTTCCCTTACAACTAGTAATTACACTCTCAGATGCAACTGAAGAGCTCAGAGAGCAACTGAGGCATGAGGAGAGATCTCCAGATACACCACTCTACAAATTCACACTTTGTACCTTTCTTCAAAGTGCCCTACTTTATAATGGTAACAAATTACTTCAGTGTCCTCCTGTATAACACTAAAACACATGGCCCTGAGTGAACAGCAACAAGTAGACAGTTGTCACAACGGAAGCCATTATTCCATATGGAATTTCTGATACCATACATTTATGGCAAGGGATGTTAATGACTTCCTCTGTTGCTCAATCATGAGACTGAAAGTCATGTTGGTCAAAAATAAAAAAAAAGCCATCCTCTCCAGATAACCATTTTAGGATAAATATGACATTTCTGAGGCCTCATTCTCTTGGCATGTTATCACTGTTTACAATTAAAGCTAAAAAATTGTTCTGGTATTTCGTGACATCAGCCAAATTCTTTCCTCTCCAGGCACAAAGCCAAGGACAACTACAGACTGGACACCTGGGCTTCTGCTCAGAAGGACTGCCTTGCCTGGATCAAGCAGACTGCCCTCAGGCAAAAATATAAAAAAAAGAATACATCTCTTTTGAACTGCATCTCAGAAGTGCTCTGGCAAGGTAAAAGATCCAGAAAGCTATTTATGAGTGATACAAACTTTTTCTGTTCAGTAACTTTTTGCCCGTCGAGTACTTGGGATTTATAAAATAAAAAAAAATTAAAATAAGAAAGTAAAACTGTATCAGCATTAAACCCCAGCAATGCATTTTACATTTAAAAAAACTGACGAGCCAAATACACTGCCTAAAAATCAACACATATTGTGTTTTCCCCTGTGTTTTGTTTCATTCCACATAATGAAATTAATTACTGATCAGAGTAATACAGAGACATACATACCTTCCTCCCCAAACTGATCATAGATGTCTCTCTTTTTGGGATCACTCAGCACTTCATAAGCTTCTGCAACCTCTTTGAATTTTTCTTCCGCGTGGGGAGATTTGTTCTTATCCGGATGCCATTTCAGCGCTTGTTTCCTGTAAGCCTTTTTGATATCCTCGTCAGAAGCCCCTTTTTCAATTCCCAGGATAGAATAATAATCTTTCCCCATCCTGAGTGTCGGAGGAGTTCAGATTTTCCTCGCTATAAAAGAGAGCAGCGTCCAGTGTCTCAGCAAGGTGGAGATGCTGGAGGAGGAAAAACACAAATCAAATCCGGAATCCAAACAAACGGCACCGCCGTAAATCAGCAAACTCTCCGATCCATCTAGAAACGCGGGGCAGGTTCTCCCGTACCTCCTTCCCTCCCCTGCTGCTCATTTATAAATGATGACACCCACAGCAGGCACAGCCCTCTCCTCAGAGTCCTCCCATGCCCACGACGTGTCTCGGCTCTTTCTAGAACCACAAATAATCGCGGACGTCACTTCCCCGCTGGCCCAGCTCCAGCTCCAGCTCCTGCGCGCGCACCCCCAGCGCTCCCTGCTATTTTCTCCCTCCCCAGACCTCCAAAGTGGAAAGGTTAAATCAGAGTGACACGACGGGGCCTTTCACCAACAGCGTCCAGCCCCAAACACTGAGCGGCCCCCAGAGAGAGAGAGAGAACTGCAGCGGCCCAGAGGAAGTAATTATAGCGTTTTACTTCACTGTTTCTATAGAGACAGCTGTACAGAACCGCCTTCCAAATATATCAACGGGCATTTGTACCCTTGCCAGCAAAGGCTAGCAAATATTTTACACCCAAATCAACTACAAACTTCATTTCTTTAACAATAAAATCGAGCCGCCCCCCCACACACAAACAGCTGACTGCAGTCACGGACTACTGAGCAGAAAGAATGAATCGGAGCAAAAAAATACCACTTTGTTTAACGCAACTCGAACCACCAAATTAAACCAGACCAAAACTGTAACTCCCATCACAGCCTTCTTCGACAGAAGAGGAAACATCGAGATCATTAGACAAGTACAGCAATACACCAAGCAAATACCTTCCCTCTGATGAGACGTTAGTAACAGAAAAAATTTGGTTCTTATACATTTGTTTTACAACATCCAGTGCAAATTTTACTACTGAAGTATTTCTCATGCTCTGTAGTGAAAATGCTATGAAGTTTTAGCCTGCAAGATTTCTTTTGTATCTTTGCTAAAAGCTATAGGTCAAGAAACTATCCCCGCTCATCAGTAGGGGAATAAACTTCAAGACTGATTAATACAGCTTGAAAAATTACTCCTCCCTGGAACAAAGTATTAAAACACACCAGCTTTGGTTATATCTAGAAGTTACCCATATGAAGACATTTCTAGGCTCAATTATGAAGTTATTACTATGAAGACAACTAAACTGCCTTCCTTCCAACAATAAAACCCATTAATCCTCTGACTCAGGGAGCGTTATATGTGAAGTTGTTTTCTAGGACCTGCTCTAACTTAAAAGGGGCTGATCAGAAGAGACAGAAAATGTCTCCTTAACCAGAGATTTCTAGAAAAAGATCTGTACCTTTTCTTTCTCTTTTTAAACTTGTGTCATTCCCCCTAATCCTCACATCGTATCTATTGTTTCCCAATTTCTGTAGTAGAATTTACTAGATTCCCTCCAGTGTATCCAGGATTTGATTAATTATTTATTGAGGGCTTTTTACACTCCCCTTTGGAATAGGGGTAGAAAAGAGGAAGACTGAATAAAGCCAAGATTTCACCACAGTATTTGAGAAAGTAAGAACTTTTGCATATATGTAGATATTATTTCAAATGTAACAGAGGCCAAAGGGTATTGCAAGTAGGAATCAGCTCCCCTTGCCACCAAATCTCTCAGGACTTACTTGCATTTTTGGCACACTGGGAGCCACAAGGTTACAGAATCAATTATCTTTACAGCTGAAGGAGGAAGCTGTTGCTGAGTTCCACATGGAATAAAGCTCTAAATCACCCTTCTCATTTTTATTTTGAAAGTGCTACTTTAGTTAATTTACAGTTAGTATTTCAGATAGAGTCTGCAAACCCCACATCCTAAATTCAAAATCTTCTCCGCTGTGGAGTTCTGAAAGCAACAGGTCAACAGCTGGAATTACAACAAGACTTCAGCAGATTCCATGTGAAGGACAGTACAACTCCCTCAGGAGCTACTGCACTTGTATGTTTTACTGGTAGTTTTAACCTTTTGACAATATTACATTAAACACATATGTCTCCTTTTAAGTACCAAAAGAATATTCAAGCAGTGCAATAAGCAGGGTTTACTGAGCCATCCTCTCCCCCCCTTTTGTAAAACGTATTATTTAATTTCACAGGCTACATTAAAAGCCACAATAATGAGGATTTCTCCTCAAATCAAAAGTTTCTTCACCTTAATTTTCAATCCTTACAGAACAAATTCTGTAACAAAGTCACCCAGGGACTGTTTGCTGACAGTCACAGTGACTAAGTGTTCAGGCATCCTTTCTCTCCCTATAGAGAGGGACATGCTATTCTGGCCCAAGTGCTGAGTTATACCCTAATTATGTAAGATATTCCCTAAAAACTAAATTACTTAAGATTGTGAGTGGGATGTACAGCAATGACTACATTACTTCTACTTCCTGCCCTGCACGAGATCTTCATTGTCAGAATGAATTTATAGCCTGGAATCTCATATCTTCTAAGAGTCAATGGGTAACTGAAACATCTCCTTCCAGAAAGCATATTCCTTCTTTTTCTCCATATTGAGACCTTCCTTTTATCCTACAAGCAGAGATCTTTTGGAAATACATGTAGGCTGCAGTCCCTCTCACATGTTTATTGAGTTCTTTAAACAATTTGTAACAAAGAGATATGACTGTTAGAAGTAGAGAAAACTTTTTCTTAATGTTCATTATTGTTAAAAGACTAGTGTGCACAAGATGGACATCTAGTTAGCATGCTAATTACAGTTTGGGTACATCTGATCATACCAGCACTTCTTCAGACAGTGAAATCCATCTGCTAAGTGTGGTAAGTTTTTACATCTTCCAAATCTTCTCTCTTTAGAGCAGTTTCAAGGAAAGATAATAAATCACAGCTTTTCAGAACTCCAAATATCTGATATTTGCAATTCTTTACTGTTCATTTTGTTATTTTATCCCATATTCCTCCTCAGAATTATTATCAAAAGAAAAGGAAAAGCCTTCATGTACTGGCACTGCAGTCCCTCCAAATAAGCTCAAGTAAACAGGAAACAAAACAGCCTTAATAAAGTAAAAGTAAATATTTAGTTTTACTGCTACAGTCCTGTCTTCTCTGTTACCATATACACCTAGGAAAAACTTTTCTAGACTGAGAAAAGATTTTGCTTCCAATATGCTGGGATACTTTTTGTTTAAATGCCTGAATAAGCGTCCCCCCAAAACCCAGACAAGGTCATTACCTACTGGGCAACATATGAACTCCTCTATAGGATTATTTTGTTCTTTACAAGTTTCTGCATTTCTACCTTGTTGTCTTCCTCTTTTGTAGCAGAACCTGGAAACCCCACAGGGCATTTTGTCAGTAAGGCCATTCCCAGAGCCCTTGCATTTCAGTCACTGCTGCCTGCAGAGGTTGGCACCTCGTGCCACGTCCCTGAGGGCCCTGCAGTGTGTGCAGCCCTGCTGGTGCCCCGTTCTGACTGGCACACTGGACGTGTGCTCCCCTTCGCTGGGGACTTTCACCTTTAACTGGAAGGAGGGGTGGTGCTGGGATGTGGTTTGGGCAGCAGTACCAGCACCCAGCCCTGCCCTGTGCCCTGGAACTTACTCGAGCCTCCCAGAAGCAAGTCACTGGACTACCAACCTATCAGTCAGTGAGACTTGATTAAGTTTGCTCCTGAATGAGTGCAAAGTACCTTTTTGGACACACAAATCCAGTTGGCTGTGAAACCACCTCAAAAACAATTATGTTTAGAGATAAAAACCTTCACCATCCAAAAGCTTTCTTCCTAATTCTACTACATGTCTGACTGATATATCAGTTATGACTCAACCTTCTGTATCATCAGTTTTGTTTACACAGCCTTCAAATACAACAGCTACTTTCCATTTCAGCATACACAGAAAAATGTTATCATCAGCACTCCAGTATCAAGTGGTATCTATGCAGCTTTTACTTATAGTCAGTTCTGGAAAACCATTTTCTGCGAAACTGGGCAGCCTCAGACGTGCCTTCCTGTTCTTAGAAACTACTTTAGGGTAATGTCATGGTACTCCTGTTATGCAATGAGAAAGTTAACAGTCCAGTGTTCAATACTTCCTTTAAATTAAGCCATTTCTTCTGCATTCTTCACCTATTAAACCTCAGAAACAAAACTGAGAAGGACAGGACTAAATCACAGAACAAGTTAAAGAGCAAACAAAACCACAAAGGCAAATTCCAGACAGATCACAACTATAAATACACATGTGCACGTAAATGTCAAGGCAGAGCAGCCAAATCCCTCCCCAGGAAGAGCTTTCACAATTAAGTATCATAATATTTGCAAACCCACATTAATGAATGGAATAAATTTATATTTGCCTACGACGGTTTGAAGAAAGCACACCCATACACAACCATAAAGTTTCCTGTAAGATCATCCATTTTTTTCCCAGGGAAGAAAAAAGAAAAAAAAAAACATTTTGACAATGACTCTTCTCCCCACCATGTTTAACTGTGAGGTATGTTTATATTTTTATACACTTTATACTACGACCTTGGCCATGCAAACCCCATTCATGAATTCATTAGTTTCACTACAGAACTATTCAGTAGCTGGTATCACATTCAGAAATAAATTTTGGAGTTTACAACAGAAGCAACAATTATTTGATTTATTTTTATATAGCTGACAGAAAACTCCAAGTGAAACCTGCAGAGCATAACAGTGCTTTCTAATCAATGATCCTGAAAGAAAAGCTTCATTTAGTCACACACTTCATATGCCAGTTACTACCAAATTTATCCCTCAGCTGCCTGTGGGACATTCTGCTAACTGTGATGGAAGTAAGAAGTTAACTTTACATAAGGATTCTGGGGCTGGTTTTACCTCTAAATTAATAATCAAAAAAGAAAGTGAAATTACACATAAAAATGTACGATTAAATAATTATATTTAAGTTACATCAGCCTTATATTTTCTATTTTTTATTGGCAGTATCTGTCTCAAAACAGTGTTTATAGTATTACTGGAACATGCATGAAGTTCTGCTCGTGCCAACAGGCCAAAGGACATGTTTTTAAGGTCTTAGGTGGAAAAGCTTACTTTAAATATGCATTCCAGAGTCTACACGAATTTACAGCTCAAGTTCAAGTGTTAAATCTCAAAAAGGCATACTGCTATCACCCAGAGATATACTGTTACCACTTTTGAATCTTCAAAATGAAATTTTAAGCCTGTGATTCACGTAGCCTTCTATTTTATTTGGAAAAGTCTACATGACAAGACAGCAGGTGCTGTCAGCAAATAATTTATGAAGTTAGTTTTATTTTTTCTTATTGCTTTTTGTACCACTACCCCAATCGTTAGAAATGCTTTGCACAACTGACAATGTCCACCATACTTACACTTTAAAACTTACTATAGTTTGTGACTACTAAGTTAAAAGGTTGGGTTCTTCAGAAAATTATCATTCCCACCCTATTTACCTAATGACCTACGCAGAAATACATAAAATAACAGAAAAAGAAGAAAGAAAAACTAAAATCAAGTAGATTTCATATCTGTATGGTTACAGTTATCTTAAACAGGACACTGCTAACACATGCACACTGAACCGTCATCACACCATAGCAAACTGAAATGTCATTAACATAAAGAAATTGTTTTCTCATACCTGATTCCTGTCTACTAAGTCCCAATCTCTACTACAGCTGAAGGACAAACACACCCGTGGAAGAACTTTCCCCATGTTACCTTTGCAGCACCAGGAGGGACCGAACAGCCTCCTGCAAGTCAGCACCGATCTCAGGGCTCAGCCACGAGGGACTGCACTGATGAAAAGGCAACCAACTCCCTCTTGGGAAGGCCAGCAACTACTTCACATCAACTGACTGTCAAGTACCAGACAGCACCAGAAACACAAAAGGAAACATCCCACGTGTGGCCACACAAAGCGACACAGAAAGTATTTTCATCTAGAGATTAAGGCTTCCCTCTTCTGAGAGAATACAGATTCCACAAGTGCTTTTCAACTCCTTTACTTAGATTTTCGGTGGCCATTTGAGTTCCCACCCACATAGCTTCCGTAAAAGGATTCTTATTCAAGTTGATTGGTCAAGCAGGAACAATGCCAATCATGCAGAACATTTCACAGGTTCCCTCCCATTATTAACTACACCTATTTACCACCCTGCTACAAACTCCGAGCAGTTAAGTGTTGCCATGCATAATTCTGCAAACATCTATATGGAAAAGCAGACTGTGTTGGTGAGGAGAAATATCTTCTCGGTTCATAAGGAAGCTGAAGCCCTGTTTCCTCCAAGAAAATGTTCAATTTTGACCAGTTCTACACAACTTACTATTAAGTTTCCAGTCTGGGGCAAAGAGAGGAGTTAAAAAAACAACACAGTAGCCAAAGTTTCCCCTTTAAGTTAAAGATACAAAAAGCCTGGATTTTTGCTTTTGGCTCCGATGACCATCACTCAGGAATTTCTCCAAGCCTCAGGGAATTCCTCAAACAGCCCATTTGCAAATGAAGACTTAATCACACACTTATTACACTCTACTAGTCAGGTTTCTGACTCCCATGCCACCAACCTTCCCATGCTGGTTATATAACAAGATATTTAATATGATGAACAGCTTAACACTTCGTATATATTCAGTTTCTCTCCAAGGTTAGTTGCTTTTTATGAGACTGTATTAAGTTTTATAGCCTTTCTGGTAGTTGTTTTAAGAAAACATATTGCTGCAATACAAGTCTTTCAGATGCTCAAATGCCAACACACTCAGACTCTGAATATGTTATCAAAATCCATCACATAGGATTAATGTATTAATCATACATATGCTTTATAGTCACAGGCTTCCATGTTATACTATTTTCTCAGCATTAATAGTATATCACATATAATATCTTAAAAATATGTTCAGAGGACTATACAAGACAATCAAAGATACATAAATGTTTCCACATGAGAAACAACTGGGTAGGCTCGAATTCTTCAGTCTGTAAAAAACACAGAAGTCACAGAGGTCTGCGAGGTCTACAAATGATAGAGAAAGGGGAGGCTGAACCACTCATGGTCTACACCCATTTAAGCCAGAACCACTAAGTGTAACCAGCAGAAGCCAGTTTAAACAATAAAATAGAGAATTTCTACAAGTGATAGAATTCTCTGCCAAAGGACACTGGAAACTCAATAATGGTGTCAGTGGGACACTAAAAAAATACCACAGAACAGATGCACTGCAAGTTTCTCGACAGAGAAGCCAAAGCAGGCATGTCAGATTATAAAATACATATTAAAAAAAATGTGTAGACTCCTACCCTTATTTGTCTGCCTGCAGATCATTTTATTATACAAACCTTGAAAAATAAGCCATGAGAAGTGTCTCTGTATTGTTTCCCACCTCAGTGATAAGGAGGGGTGTTTACAATAAACACGCTTCTATAAACATGTATTTAGTAACACCTGTAAAGATGTTTCCATTATTCCTGTTTTCAGTAAAAGTGAGGCTTAATTCAAGATTCTCAGTCAATGGATTCAGCCCCACAAAAGGGGTAAAAATCTCCCTAAAAATGCAGGGGCAGAATGGCCATTTCATAGAGTACCTCCTCCTGCAGGCCAGCATTCTCCAGCCCACAGGCCAGGGCCAGCTGGCACAATCCAAAGTAACATTTGCTCAGGGCCAGCTGAGACTGGACACAAGGCCAGGCAGCTCAGACCCTGGGAACTAACACTGGCTCCCTCCCAGTTCTTCCACCAGCTGAATCCTGGGGCAGGAGAACTTCTGTGACCTCACAGTAGTGCTATGTACTGATTAACAGCAAAAGGACAATGGAAAAATAGCACTAGTTTCCACAACAATCCTTGCTGAGTTTCCTTCAAGAAACTCCAACAAAAGAAGGTGTTTTAAGGGCATTTAAAATGCATTTATTTCTATACCCCTCACAAAGTTAGTTCTTCCTCATCCAGGAAACATTAGGGCTGGCAGAATGTTTCATTTAATAACTATTCCAATGGAAGCAGCATAATACTTCATTTATAGCAAAGTAATTCTAAGAGGTTTCTTCCACCAAATAATATAATTAACAACCTGTTGTCTCAGCAAAGCAGTACCTCTAGAATAAAGATAGTCCTCACAGGTTAGCTCCTGGAAAAAAAATCTCTGTGAAGCTGGCACTGGCATGACTCAGATAGGACCTGATCTGAACCTGAAGTCTGTCTTTCCAATGGTTCTCAGCCTATCATCAAGATTTTGGATTTGTTATTTTTAAAAAAAAAAAACAAACACAGTGCCAGTTTGGAACATTCATCAGTGGAACATAAGACATTATAGAAATATTTTCCTTGTGATGAACAGACTACAGGTTTACACTAAAGGCTGACGGGCTCATCAAGAGTTTTATCAGTACTTCAGTCATGTTCCATAATTAAGGAACCAACAGAAGTCATGTTTTCTTGCAAAAGCATTAGGTTTCTTTCTGACATAATTAAAAACCTACCAGTAAACATAACAGCTGGGAGAAACAACTAAATAACCATGATACTAATTCATACAGGTCACATGTAAGAGGGGAAAGGGTGAAGATATATGGAAGATATGCTTGCACAGTCCCTATCCTAACCCTACTTGTGGGCTTTTTTTCCCTGTAATAATGACAGAAATTAATAGTTTCCAGTTGAAAATAAGCTACTTTTTTCAGCCTTGATGAAAAAAGAAGAACTACAAACCCCATAAATCCACTTGGAAAAGCGACTCAGCCACATTGCACTGGCTTTAATTGCCATTACACTCCAACAGGACGAAGGTTATTAATGCATTCCCAAATAAGGAACTGCACACATTTTTGCTGTGCCCATGTGATCACTCTGTTCTTACATAAGCAAAAGGAGATGGTCACACTGGATGCTTTTTCCAGAGCGTGCTAGTCAAAATCCCACCCAGCTGCTCTGATTCATGCAGCCAGTTTTACAAGCACGGCTGAAAACACAGGCCCTGAACTGCTGTACAAAGAGAGCAATTTGAACAGGAGATGTCAGAACAACTCTGTTCAACCTGAAAGGAGAGCATGTCAATAAGAATGTACTGCAGTTCACCTACAGAAGGCAGAAATACAGGCAGCCCTAGTTGTAGTAACCACAATCTGCTGTGATACAAGTCAAAATAGTTGCTCATTAGTCTTTCAGATGTTCCAACCACATCCCATAGCTAAATTACATTTCGCAGTTGTTTCCCCCCCCTTGTCAGTTCTGAGAAAAGAGGATGGAAGGGGAGAGTTTAATAGATCTATTTTGAAATTAATATCTTAAGTTACTTTATTGCTCTAGATTAAGTGGTGTACACCTAGCTAAGAGGTGAACAAGGTACAACGTGGAAAGATGAACAATTCAGCAGAAAAATATCCAGGTGTTCTGCAAATTTCAGCATCTATTCTACTAAGAGACTATAAAAAAGCATAGTTCCATGAAAATTTTCCCTCTTGTAAGTTCAAACTTTGCATGGTAGCAAGTCCTAGAAAGACACATCACTGTAGAAAGTCATGTACTTTCTTTTTACCTTTTCCCTGCTCTTTCTAGAAAAAAAAAAAAAATCGGTACAAAACCCAGTGATAAATTAGAGGACAGCTGCAATTAAATAGTCATAGAAATGAAAAATTTTAATCCAATCATTACACAGAACCAGTCCACTCACAGGACACAATCCTAACACACGACAACCTGTTAAAGGGAAATAAAAGATCTCCTTTCCCTATTCTCTGCAGAAAACACCAATCCATAGTCAACAGATTTTCAGGTATGGTTTTCTGTTTAAGCTAAGCTTACACAATCCCCTGTTTTCTTGCCCTTCACATCAAGTCGAATTATTAACATGGACTGATATTTTTACAGTGATATCTGAGATTAAGCCAGCAACATTCATCCCTTTCTAAGCCTATGTAGCATTGCTAATCACTGCAAACATTTATTTTTCCCAAAACATGCATGTGACCCTTACAATAAAGTTTTAGAAGATTTTCAGTTTAGATAAACTTGTCATAATCATGGTTTTATGCACTGAAGGGATTAGTAATTTAGAGCTTCTAAATCATCTCTTCCATTTTTCCTTCCTCAGTCTCAGAAAAGATTTACGTTTCTACGGGTTTTTTTAATTTGCCTTGTGATAGATGCACAGTGTGGGTAAAAATAAGATCTGACTCACAAATTAACAAATAACAGTTGTGATCTTAATTAAACAGCATCAGAATACTATGAGGGATCAGGCCTATGCAATAGGGAAGTGCTCCAATCTCTTCAAAGTAATCAAGCTTTTCCCACTTCAAGATGGCAATTTTGAACATTAATTCTGCCTTAATTTAAAAAACTATTTACACGCTTATTAATAGGACTTGAATGCACATTCTTCAGTGCTCTGCTGAAAGAGGGATATTTAAAGACACTTCCACCCTCTACAGTTACTTCTGCATTATTCATTTGTTCTCCCTTTCAAAGTCCCTCAATCCCCATCTCTGCCTTTCCTAACCCCCATTCATATGCAGCTTCCACACCCAGCTCATTCCAAGCAAGGCCCTTCACACTTCTCCCCTATCTGGGAGGAGTTTTGCAGATGTTAACAGCAAACAAATTCTCGGAACTCTCCAAGCTTCCCTTCCCATGACATCCACACAAAAACATCCAGCCCCCTCAAGCAAGTCAGAGCTGAGCACTGATGACACTTATCACGCTGACTAATATTATCCAGCTGCCTTTCACACCACAGTCCCTCTATATGCTGATCCACACTGTCTCACTGCAGCTGTATTTAGGGAAAATGTGAGTGTTCTCTGATTTATCCTCCTGTATTTGACACACCCAAAGCAACTGTGGCCTAATGCAGTTTGATAGCATTCTGTGACCTAGTCAAAATTTAATCTCAAATACAGAGGAAATAAGATTCGCGAGAGTAAAACGTGAAAGGAAAAAGCTCTAAGGAATCTACAATATTTACACGGTTTCTCTTCAAAGATTTAATATATTAAAGCTCTTTGCTAAAAAATCCAGCATGACCAAACGTAAACCTAAACCACCAAAGATTTGAAGGTTGGTTGGTTGGGTTTTTTTTTTCCAAACTCAGCATATAAAAGTTATCCAAATTGTGGATCTGAAATTTGCAATTACTACCTCAGTGCACGTGCAGTAAATATGAAAGCTCCTGACAGATCAACAGTTGCTTGGGTACAGCCCACATGTTAAATCTCCTCTTTGCAGCTACTTAAGGGAGTTTTCTACTGGTAACATTGCAGATTCTGGAGACCCTTGGCCTGTGCAGGAGCAGCAGCTGACAGGATCTGAACCTATTGATCCGTCCCTCCCACAGGGATGAAATCATCAGGACCCAACTGCAGATTTCCCCACAGCAGCGATGACTTGCAGAAAGCACAGCAGGCAGAGGTACAGCCCTGCCAGTGGTGACCCTCCTCTGATCCTCACAGACCAGCATCACTTCTCCAAAACCCTCTGCATAAGCAAAGCCACCTCAGCCCCTCAATGCACCGAGTTCTGTTCAACTGTTGGGTTGTTTGGGGCTTTCCCCCCCCCAATAATTCACTTTTACTGTGATCTGTGGTGACAAGACCAAAAGGTAACACAGTCTTGAAAGAAATGGTTCCTGGTACAATTAAGGAGACCTCTGGTAGGGTCATAAACAGGTTTTGCTTATGCAGAGGATTTTGGTCAGTTCCACACTTTCACATCGATGTTTTTGCAATATCTGAATTAGCTAATTTAGGAATATCCTAAGGACTTTTTGCTAGAAGTAAGGATTCTTCCATACACACAATATTTGATAACTTTTCTCGAGAACCCTCCGTTACTTAAGTCTGTGGCAACCCACACAACACAGAAAAAGTTTTCTGACTTGTCAGATTTTTCATTTAAGCTACCTGTTTCTCAATAAATGCATCTACCAGAACGTTGTAGTCTGATGATTATCCAAAAAAACAACCATGGTCTGGAAACCATAAGAGATGTCATAATCCAGTAAATTCAGTTAACAAAGTCATCTTCCTCCAATCTCCAAAAGAAACACTGAAAGACCTTTTAAAACTCCATATTCTGTTACTTCTTATATTGCCTTCTAATTATTAGAATTCTGAAAGGTGATAGATTTTTCTACTGTACATCCTTTTTTAATAAGAATGAGTTGCTGTATGGAGTGAAGCTTATTTTAAGTATCAAAATCAAAGTTCTCATGCTCCATCAGCCCAGTGCAAACTACTTAGAAATCTAGGACATTTAATTTCTTAGAAGGCAGATTAGAGAAAGCAGGCAATGAGCAACTTCTGCAAGTGAGAAAACAGAATATCCTGGTGTGTGCTGCTGGAACAAGTCAGCAAAGCACTTGAATATTGCAGTTAGCACTGTTAAGGGTTTAGACCCTCACCCCATTCCATTAAGAGATTAAAGAATTAATCCCATAAGGATATTTTCCCCAACAGAAGTATCATTTAATAAAGGGAAATGGAGACAAGAGTGCTTAAGAGATGTGGGTTTCTAGCAGATAGGTTCTAAGTGCCATCACGGGAAATACAGAGAGAAGTAAACTCTGTAACTGCCAATAAAGGTCATCAGATCAACTTAGGAACAGGGAAAAGAAAGGTAAAGTATTTATATAGTGTACAACACCCTAAGACGTGTTATACACCTTCTTTTCTTCAGCTTGCTAAATTTCATGCTCTGACTCTCTGTAAAGCCTAAGAAATACAGTGATTTCAAGGGCTGAGAAGACTGAGGAATCATACTAAATACCACCCCGAGCTTTCAAATGAAGCATCACCTCAAGCAGAAGTAAAAAGCTGATAAAAAAAAAAAAATTCAAAATTAACACTCCCTCATCATCGGTTCTCATGAATGCAACTAGACCACTTATGGTACAAGAGCACCCCTTAAAAATCATTAGTGTCACACAGCTACTGGCTTGTCTCACCTCGCAAAGAATCACCGGCAGGTTTTGTAACAATAAAAAGCAGAGCACATGGATGCTCCACGTGGTTTAGCAGTCAGTGAAGAGCCACAGAAGTCATAGCCAGTGGCCACTAGTGGCTTCAATGCATCATCAACTGCTGCTGCTCCACTTATTTATTTGCATAGCGCGGCAGTACACACAGTCACGCCCTCAAGAACACAGAGACCGAAAAATAATTCAAGGTCAAACCGTTGCTTGGAAATAGCAGGTTAAGAGTCAGGCATAAAAATTAAATTCCCATTTTCCAAACCTGATTTTGCTTTCCTTCCTCCCACCTCCAGCTAACATAGCTGCGTTAATGGAAAGTATATGCTAATTCTTATGAACGGGCCTTTTCAGCAAAAATATCACAAACAGCAAGGTTCACCTGGCTTTAATTACGCACTGTAATCTGCCTAGAAACACGTAATAACTTTTACTTGGTGGAATATATTACTCTTAAGACCTTTTTGAGCTATAATACTTCAAAACTGAGTTACCTGAACTGGATAATTTGACCTCAGCAGCCCCGTGACTAAAGGTCATTAAAGTGATCCCATTTATTATCGCATAAGGCAGCACGGAACTAACAAGGAGGATGGAACAAGGCTGGCTGAAAGAGAAGACAGCGAGATGCATTTTCTTACGCGAATTCAAGAGCCGCTCCCCCCCTGCCCGCAGCCCAACACTAGGCAAAGTTCAAGATAACAATTTTTAAGTACTGACAACAAAGAAAACACGCTCGTTTAGGCTGGAAGAGGCCTGACATGCTTCAGTTTAAAAGCACGTACACTTAAAAAAAAATAAAAATATTATATTTATATAAACCAAGAGCCCACGAAGAAGCAACAGTCCGATGAATATTATTTTAAAACCGTAAAGCACCTCCTCAGAAGGGCACAGAAAGCAGTCGCACAGCAGCTCCCCTCCAGTATTATTTGGCCTCTACTTCTACGATTGCTAAATAGATATTCTGCGACCTTATCTAAATGTGAAGCCTTTGCGAGACCGTCACCCCTGTTCAGCAGGACAGCCCATCCCCAGCGGGTCACAGGACCTCAACACGGCCCAGATTAAAGCATTACTGCCCCCAGTTTTTCACTGCAGCCTGTGCTGGCGCAGCCGAGAGGGAAATCCCCCTAATTACAAGGAGCGTACACCAGCAGCGAGTTCGCAAACAGGAGGCAGGACACAGCCCGTCCGTGCGGCCGAGCTGTGGAACGGCTCCAGATCCGTTCGGAGCGAGCGCGGCCGCGCCCGCGGGGCCCCGGCGGGCCGGGCCGGGCCGGGCAGGGAGCCGGCCCTGCCCTGCGGCCCAACGGCCCCGCAGCCCGAGCCCCTCCAGCCAGGGCGGCTCCCCCGGAACGCCGCTCGCGTCGTTCCCCGCAGCCGCCCCGCGCCACACGGCGGGTACCCGGTGACAGCCCCGCCCGGGGCACCGCCGCGCTCCGGCGGGGGGGAGGCTCCGCCGCCGGACCCCGCGCGCGCCCCGCGGCCCGTCCCGCACTCACCGAGCGCCGCCGCCGCCTCTCGCCCCGGCCCGTGCGCGCTCCCGGCAGCCCCCGCGCACCCCGCTCTCAGGCGCGCCCCCGCGGCCACGAACCAAACCACGCGAGATCCGCGCGCGGCTCTGCGCTCTTCACCACTCCCCGGTCACCGCTCCCCCCCACTCTCGTCCCACGTGACCCCCGCGGTCCTATCAGCGGCGCCTCCCGGCGCTCGCGCAGCTGCTGGAACCCTCGCGATTCCCCCCCTCCCCAGACCCTGCGGGCTGGCCCTGGAGGCCCCGCGGCCGCGGGTGGGCGGGGCCGGGCGAAGCGCCGCGCGGCTCCTCCGCCGTTCTGCGGCGCAGATCTCGCGCGAGCTCTCGCGAGGCGCGGGCGCTCCCCCCGCGCGCGGCGCCGCGCAGGAATGTGAAAGGCGCGCGCCCGCCGCCATTTTCTCTCTTTCTTGGCAGGCGGCGGCAGCGGCCGGAGCGGCGCCGGGCGGCCATGGCGGACTATTCCACGGTGCCCCCTCCTGCCGCGGGCGCGCCCGGAGGAGGCGGCGGCGGCGCCGGCGGAGTGAACGATGCCTTTAAGGACGCGTTGCAGAGGGCTAGACAGGTGCGCGTTGAGTAACGTGGCCGAATCAATGGGGTTCGCGGGGCCTGGAGGCCGTGGCGCCGGAGCCGCGAGGGGACGAGTGGGGGGGCTGTGGCCTCGCCGTGCTGGGCTGCGGGGATGCCTGAGGAAGGGCCTGCGGGGACGCCTGAGGACGGTCCTGGGAGGGGGAAGGCTTTGTCCCGGCCCCGCGCCCTGAGGGGTGTGAGCGGCCCCGCTCCGCCGCGGGCAGCGCCGGGGGGAGCCGGGCGTGAGGGAGCGAGCGGGCCGAGGGGCCCTGCCCCGGGCGGCGGGGAGCCCAAATCTCGGCGGGCGAGTAGCGGCGCGTTATCGGGGCCGGAGGGAGGGAGGGAGGGAGGGAAGGAGAGAGGGAGGGCGGCGGCCCCGCGGCCCCCTCGGAGCGGCCGGGCAGCGCCGCGGCCTGCGGGGCGAGGGCGGCCCTGGCGGCGGCGCTTTATCCCGCGGCTCCGTTTGCAGGTTGGGCACCGCGGGCGGTGTTTTCATCGCTTCTCGGGCGAAATTTTCGCCCCGTCTGTTAATGAGCGGTCGCGGTTTTGGCAGTAGGTGTAAAGTCGGTGTGGTCGGACTGCTGAGCGTTGAAATTGTTTCGCCGGTGAGGCCCTCGGTGAGACACAGCGGTGTTCCTCCAGCAACACGGAAAGAAAATCCCCTTTTAGGAAAAAGTTTTTTTGAAGGGAAACTGGGTCGATTTTGTTTTCCAACGGATGAGAAAAATATAGAAAGCCCTGTTGTTGAAGGATGAGCCCAAGCTTTCCTTAAAACATTAATAAAATTTTTGTGAGTGGAACTGGTTTTGGCTACGGTCTTCTCTTTAGGTTATTTTCGTTGTGTGAGTTTCTCAAACCTCTTAGAAAGTCTGGAATAAATGTGAGCTAGTAAAATTACGTTTTTCTTGGCTCACAACATCTGCCTTTTGTTTAGATTGCAGCGAAAATTGGAGGAGATGCTGGCACATCAATGAACTCGAACGACTACGGTTATGGAGGACAGAAAAGACCTCTGGAGGATGGAGGTACGAACTCGTTACTGCTGCATTTGTTTTTGTTGAGTACGGCCACTGTGGCAGAAACATTGCAGGTGGTGGTTTTGTTGGTGGATTCGATTTTTTTTTTTTCCATAGCACAGCGTTAAAACATTTTGTTTCCCTTGTAGATCGTGACATGCTCTTTCGTTTTCAGTTTAATGGGAAAATTTGTTTCAAACTGTTGTGCTCTAAACTGAAGTGAATGTAAGCCTGTTTTAAATGTGGTTTAAACGCTGCAAATGAAAAAATGTGTGTTGGGGGGGGCAACAAAATTCTTGGTAGAGAGAAATGCCTGCACAGGTATGTCAGTGAAGTCTTCTGTTGTGTGGGGCTGGTTACAACTTGGAAGTTAGAGTAGGAAGTGCTCACCCTTTACACAAGATTGTTTCATATACTTTGTTACAGTAGTTTCGTATACTTTATTACTGCACAATTTCAAATAAAAGTATTACTGCATTTCATTGTAAAAGCATAGGACTTTAAAAAAAGACAGGAAGGTAAATTTTCTACCTTGTAGATACTTTTGTTAGTCTAATATTTCAACCTACAGCATGTGTGAACCCTGATAAGATCATACTCAAATCTTCTGACTTGTTGCAGCTTTTTGGATTTGCCTTACACTGCAGTAGAGTTTTCTCCTGAAATGTGTGTGTGTCGTCTTCTGTCTCTTATGGAGCAGCCACTTTGAACTTAACAGGGTTTGATATGTTTACTATCCAGACAAAATCCTGGCTAAATTATGGAAAGAAACCTCTGAGCTTGTTGAAATGTTCTCGTAGGTCTTACAAAAGAGCAATGCCTTTTTTTTTCCTTTAAGAGGATTGAAACTCAGACTACAGAATGTAACTAAGGCTTTATATCAGGAGTTCTTATGTCCTGCAATAAAGTTTTTTTTTCTATTGAAGGTGAGGTTTTTAATATACAAAAATGAGCTAATGATGCTTCAGATGATATATGTAATGTATTCTTTTTATTTTATGTGTAGATGGCTCTTGGACAAGTCCGAGCAGTACAACACACTGGGAGGGAATGCCCTCTCCTTTTAAAGGCAGGAATTTTTATTTATTACCTGTGTTTAGTATGTAAACATGACATAAACTAGTGGATCTTTCTGGATTGACACAAATATTTCTTGGAATATGTGTCTGAGTTTTTGCTGCACATAAATTATGGTGGTTCATGTAGCCTTTATTTTGGGGTGGGAAGGAAGCATCTGAAGTCTATCTTTTTAGATACAGGTTAATGATGCCTTTTATTTCTCTACTGTACAGAAAGGATTTGGACAGTAGTGATGTAGTTGCTTGAATCTGCTTTTTTTGGAAGTTTTATGCTATGAAATGCTTGATATTTAGATAGGAATTTCATATCCACATTCAGATTGAGATTGCATTGCCATGTGATACTGTTGTATTTTCGGATATTTGATCTAGACTTGTGGTCATTGTCAGAAAATTTTTTTTCTTTTAAGTCATTGTTGATTTTTTATGGATTTGATTTTTTTTTTCTTTTTTTACTATAGAAGCATCATTAGCTTGAGCAACCAACAGAGCTCAACTTTGTTCCTTGTCTTAGTTGAGTTTCAGTGACTGGGTATCTGAGCAATCTACATACAGCGAGTCCTGAAAGCTGCCTTTTGTTAAACTACTGAATAGATACATGGAAAAACCTAACATCTTTTCAGCTATACTAACCAAGTGCTGAGTGGTCGTGAGATTCTTTCTTTTATTCAGATGATCAGCTCCCTGAAATTGGAGGAAAAAAAAGAAAGAAAGGAAAAAAAAAAAAAGGAAAGGGGGCTAAATACACTGGAAATTTACAATTCACACTAAAACGTTTAAACACTTCTTGAATTCCTTGGCAAAAAAAATTTAAAAAATCTTAATTTTGCAGATCAACCAGATGCTAAGAAAGTTGCTCCTCAGAACGACTGTAAGTAATTTTTATTTTGTTGTCAAAAAACCCTAAACAAGTGTAACATTGTCAGAACAGGAGTTTGAAAGTGTTCTGGTAGGTGACACTTGAATAAGTAAGAACAAAAGAATGGCTGGGGGCTTATGTCTTATTTTGCAAAGCCAGTCTGCTTTGTAAAACTGGCAGTGGTGTCAGTTTTAGCAACAGTTAATGTTTAAATTTGTTTTTAAACCTGTTGATAAGAATTCTTAAAAGTCAACTCGGACAAAATATTGATACAGTTAAGTTTTATTACCAAAGCAGAAGCTTAGTTGTAAACTACACCACTTGTTTGAATTTAATTTGAACAATATTTGTTTATAGCTTTTGGAAATCAGCTACCACCGATGCATCAGCAACAAAGGTAAGAGTTGCACTGCATCTTATGTAGAGTTCTTGTTTTTACTGAAATAAAGCAATTTCGAGATTTTTTTCTGAAAAAGTGATACCAACTCTGTGACCTGTTGAAATTTAGCTTCAGCAAGTCCTAAGTCAGACACTCCAAATGCACCTACGTTGCTGTTTCTCTCTGTTCACAGCCTGGGCTGTGTATCAAGCTTAAGGAAAGGAAAACATGTTGCTGGTTTTTGCTGCTTGAGCCATAGGGAGCATAACTGGAAGGTGGAATCTGAAGGGAAAGGGGGGGACACACAATCTTGTAAACAAAAAGGAACGTTGATGGACTCAGAAACAAAAAAACATTCTAACCTTACACAGAGGATTACTCAGCTACAACTTAGTGGTTTTCTCCACTCCTTTCTTGCCTGAACCACATCCCACTATTATTCTTACGGTTTGGCTGGGTTTGGTAGATGAGATGCTGCCATTTTCAGCATACTGCAGTGGATATGCAGATGAAACCTGAAATGCTCCAGTGGCCTTTTCTGTACCACAATAAAGGGATTGGGTTGATTTGTGTTACACTTGAACCTTTTGCGTTGCTCCTGTATATTGGCAGCTTAGGCAGAACTGTGCTTGCAGAGTGACTTCTAAAGCTGATGGGAGGGTAAAGGTGGGGGCAAAAGCTTTCTTAAGAGTAATGGGAGGGTATATATATAAAAATGCAATGCCACTTTGGTCTCTGGATGGTCATTGTCTTCTGTTTAACATTCTCTGTAGGTCTGTGATGACAGAGGAATACAAAGTTCCAGATGGGATGGTTGGATTCAGTAAGTAGTGTGGATGTGGTCCTGTAGTATGGTGCAGGATGTTAGCAGATGCTGTTAATACAAATAATCTTTCTGTATTTTCTTTCTTCAAGTAATTGGCAGAGGTGGAGAGCAGATCTCACGCATACAGCAAGAGTCTGGCTGTAAAATACAGATTGCCCCTGGTAACTATTTGTGGGTTTTTTTAATTTGTTTATTTGGGGGGCGGGATGGTAGAAAGTTCAGAAGACTTCTCATTGCTTCTAAGTGCCTCAACCTTCATTTAAGGTACACTTTAATTGTTGTAGTTGTGACTATCGTGGTCTAAAGAATATGGGATACACTGATTATTCTGCTTCATTGACGTTCCAGTAGTTTGCATGTTATGATTAATTTCATAATCTTTTTCTGACTTTGCTGACAAGTTGGTTTTATTTAATGACTGCAGATAGTGGAGGCCTGCCTGAAAGATCATGTATGCTAACTGGAACACCAGAGTCTGTTCAGTAAGTAAAACAAATTCTGTGCGTGCATGTTAGGTTGTGCAATGCACTTCATTTTTTAGATCTGAATGTAATACCCATATAATATATGTTTTTCCTCTACTGAAGAGGCAGTTTGATGACAATTAAACGTATACAGGAGAAAAAAGGCCCTTGACCTGTGATCAAATTTCCCAGCATACTTGGAATTTTAGGACAAAAAGAATGGAACTTCAGCTTGAATTCAAGTCCAGATCTTGTTGTAGATAATAATTGCATAACCGTGCACTGATTTCAGCTTGAGAATGAAACCTGTGGATATATATTAAAAAGAAATATATGCTGAAAAGAAGCTTGAAGACCAACTTATAGTGGCTTTGCTAGGAAAGATCTGAAGTGTAGTGGTATAATGGTATTACCTTATTTCTGTTAGCTGCTGCCACTTCATGTTTCCAGGTAGGGCCTGCAGCTACCTGTTTTCCTTTGGGAAAGTAGGTGTCATCCTCCTTTTAAGTCTCAGCCAGGCACCCTGCCATTCATGAAGTCATTTCCTTTATGGGAATTTTCTTTGTAATTGTAATTTATTCTGCTCGCATATTAAAGGGAAGCGTTCTTAACTGATGTTAGTAAAATCATGATTACAGTCCTCTGATGGCAGCTGGCTTACACATGTGGTGAATATATACTTGCTTTTGTCCACTCTTCTGGTGATGGTTCCAAGTACAAATGTCCTTACTTGTCATGCAGCAGCTTTTTTTCAGAGTTAAGCTTTGATTAGTGTAACTCTATTCAGGGGTGATGGTCATGTTTGAAGAGGAAACTTACTTGAGCTAGTCTGGTAAAGAACCACCTTTTGCATTCTCATCTTGGGGTGGTTTTGTTTTCTTGCAGTTAGTTCTTAAGTTACTGCTGCAAATTTATTGAGTTTACCTCATATTTCTTAGTGTTAGTAAGCACATTTTTTTGACAGAAACTTCTCAGATTAAAAGAATTTCCAAGGAGAATAGGTGTGAGCAAGTGATACTTGCAGGAATAAGTTATTTATAAATATGGGTTTTCTTTCACAGATCAGCAAAAAGATTACTTGATCAGATAGTTGAAAAGGGAAGACCTGCACCTGGCTTTCATCATGGTGATGGACCTGGAAATGCAGTCCAAGAAATTATGATTCCAGCAAGTAAAGCAGGATTAGTTATTGGGAAAGGTGGAGAGACAATTAAACAGTTACAGGTATATATGTATCTTTTTTTAAATATGATGGTGTGGAATCTGGATTTGAGTGGGTATTGACCTCCCTTTTATCAAATAGGAGCGGGCAGGTGTCAAAATGGTCATGATTCAAGATGGGCCACAGAACACTGGTGCAGACAAGCCCCTTAGGATAACTGGAGACCCTTACAAAGTTCAGGTAAGGAGTCCTTCCCAATTCAGAGCATTTTTAAATCCATTCTGGTGTTGCAGTACCTAAATGAACTTTCCTTCTTCTTCTAGCAAGCCAAGGAAATGGTGCTGGAGTTAATCCGTGATCAAGGTGGCTTTAGAGAGGTGCGCAACGAATATGGGTCAAGAATAGGAGGAAATGAAGGGATAGACGTAAGCATGGTTGAAAAACTTGTTCACTGTATTTTGAGATGTTAACTTTCAGATGTTAAGCTGGGTAATACTGCTGAAAGCTCTTAATCAGATTTCTAAAGTGGTGGTGGCGTGTAAGTATGACCTGATCATTGCTGAAGTTACGGCACGACCTGGTGTGCAGCGTTCACGTTGCCAGCTGCTCTGAACAGTTTCAGCTGGAGCTTGTCAAATAAGCAAGTCAGTTTTATGGCCAAGTATAGAACCCTAGAATGTTACCAAAATTGGAGTTTGGCCTTTATGGAAAGATATTTAAGTTCACCTGTTATGCAAGTCACAAGCTAATAAGAAGAGGCTTAACATTTCATTTGCTGGAATCTGCATTTTAGACACCTTATAACTCTTTTTTTAATTATTCTGAGAAGCATAATATTCCCTGCGGTTGCTACCACTGTGAGAACTTGTAGTGCATAAGATTGCTTTCTTTTTTAAACTGTAGTCCAGTATTTGCCAGACTTGTGACTATTAAAAAATAGACAGTTGAAAAAGCCTGAAGTGGCTTAGGTCTTGCCCTGGTTTACTCTTCTACTTTGTAACCCTTTCATTCTGTGATTTTGGTAGGAATATCTGCATCAACAACATCTTGCTTTGTTTTGGTTTTTTCTTAAGGTTCCAATACCCCGATTTGCTGTAGGTATTGTAATTGGAAGAAATGGGGAGATGATAAAAAAGATCCAGAATGATGCCGGTGTTAGGATCCAGTTTAAGCCAGGTTTGTGACACGTTCTTGAATTTCTGTGAATTGACTGTAAATTTATTGGATTGCATATACTGGAATAGTTCATTTTTATTCCAGATGATGGAACAACTCCAGATAGAATAGCCCAGATCACAGGGCCTCCTGACAGATGTCAGCATGCTGCAGAAATTATTACAGATCTCCTTCGCAGTGTTCAGGTTGGGTAATGTTATTTCAAATTTCAAATCTCATACCCACCTTTTGGAAAGGCCTAAACTTTTCAGAAAGTGTGTGTAACTAAAGCAAATAGTTTAATGATACCATTTGAATCTGCTTCAAAGTTTGGTCTGGAATAGGAATGTTTGCTTTTACAGTTACAGTTTTGCAAGTGATAAGACTGATTCAAGGTCATGGCAGTTCTTGATGTGGTTGTTTTTAGAGCTGCTGCTTCTGTTATATTGTGTTAATAGCTAACATGCTGTTACTTTGGGTTGTAATTGGTGTTCAAGCATTTAAACCATCTTGTATTCTTAGATGAGCCCTACTAATGCATTTACAGAAGGCAGACAAAAATTCCGTCTTTGTGCATATGAAACTCTCTGCTTGCTTCGGTATCCTGTCATCTTTCACATGCAGAGTTATACAGAATATCTTTTAAAATGTAATTTAGGTCTTCCCAAAAAAAAGATACTACTTCAACTATCAAAACTATCTGAGTAGTGAATCAGTTTTTTCTTTAGAAATGATGTGATGTAACCTGTTGGCGTTACTTGTTCTAGAACTTGCTCATTTCTTGCTGCTCTTTTTTAGGCTGGTAACCCTGGTGGCCCAGGACCTGGTGGTCGAGGAAGGGGTAGAGGCCAAGGCAACTGGAACATGGGGCCTCCTGGTGGATTACAGGAATTCAATTTTATTGTCCCTACTGGCAAAACTGGATTAATCATTGGCAAAGGCAATATACCTTATATATGTGTATATGTTATTAAAAAGCCAGTCAGCTTTTCTATTTGTACAAATGCCATACTACAGAGATGTGTCAAGTGTGTGTAGATAATTTACACTAGAGCAAAACAGTACTGTTAAATCATAATACTCTTCAAATTTTCCTCACCAAAACATAGCCCAGTACTTGAAAAGGCAAGAGGCAATCAATTTATTGAATTTATCAAACCCTTTCTTGAAGTAACAAGTACAGGCTTACATTGATAGCATTTGGTAGTTTCTTAGGTGATGTATCTTATAATTACCTTGTGTTTGATACTGCATGATAAGCCAAGTGCTCCTGAATCTGACTTGCTCCTAAAGCTAGTTTTCACACATTTCAGTGAAAATCTTTTACAGTGAAACCCTGTAGCGATTTCTTCCACACCTTTGTTCATTAAAATAATCCTTGAATTTAATTTTAAAAATAATTTACCATATGCTTCAAAAGGAAACACGAGTTCATTTTAATCTCTTGTTCATACTGTGTTTTCCAGACACAGCAAATAGGCTGACATAGATCGTTCTTGACCTGGAAGGTTGATTTTTTTTTTTGATTTTTTTTTTTTAATTTTAAATGCCAAATTACCCTTGTTTTGAAAATGTTGTGTATACAAAGGGTACATAAAACATGTCTGGATCATGTAAGAGGAGGAGCCAGTTTAAGCAATTTAACTTTCTGCTTTTAGTGCACTGCAAAAATTCTGGACTTCACCATCTGGTCTTCTGCATTTTTTGTCATCTGTGCTTCCTTACTGCTTTGTAGGGAGTTTAGGTTTGAAGTTTGTCTTTGCTGATAACTCGTGTGTGTTGGTTGTTATTCATGTCTAATCTTACATGTTTACATGAATGAAAAACCAGGTAACATTGTAGGAATTCTTTGCTGTTGTTTCTGAGTAACATTATTGTGGTCTTTATTTAAAAATATAATTTATTGTTCCTAGTTTATTGCAATCAAAGCTCTGTACTACACTGAAGAGGCTTTTTAAAATTGTTAGAATGTTCTTGTACAGCTTGTAAGAATAGGCACCTTGTCACTTCTTTGTCTTCAGCTTCCATGCCCTTTACTTTCTCTGATTTGAATCATTATTTTCTGCTTTAATGCACATCATAAAAACTGTATGTTGCATTGCAGGTGGTGAAACTATTAAAAGTATAAGCCAGCAGTCTGGTGCTAGAATAGAACTTCAAAGAAACCCTCCACCTAATGCAGATCCAAACATGAAGATGTTTACTATCCGAGGAACACCCCAGCAAATAGATTATGCACGACAACTTATAGAAGAAAAGATTGGAGTGAGTGGTTAACTGGTTTTTGGTTTCCTGTTATAACTAAACAGAACTGCAAGCAAGGCTCCTTCGTGGAGACTTTTCTTCCCTTTTGCTTCCAGTTCAGTCAGAAAATAAATTGGTAATAGAAAATTAGACTCCATATTTAAAATAATATAAACAAAACAATGCACCAAAAGAAACAAAATCTTGAAATGGAAATTGTTGGTTTTTTCAGTGTAATATGGTGTGGTTTTAAATGATGTGTTCTTGAATATGCCTTCTTTGTGAATATGAAAAATGTGATGAGTTCAAAGATACCAGTGGTATTCTTAAAGCCACTAAATTGTTTAGTTTCTGTCTCAGTATGTTTAAGTAAAGTTTTAATCCAAGTTTACACCTTCAGTTTTATTGCACTTTTGTTTGCATGTAGTCAAATTTACTGGTGGCTTTTGGTACCTGATATTACAAACTGGTTTAATTAGTAGGATTAGTCAGATTTAGGTGTATTGGTTTGTTTTAAAACTGGTAGTCTCGTATTAGTCTAGGAGGGGTTTAAGACAACCTATGGAAGAATCCATCTTTTATTTGTAAAATTCTTTACTTCCTCAAGAAGACTGAAAGAAATGCAACTTTTTAGTTATTACTGCCACAGCTGCTTTAAAGTGTTCTCTTTAATTAGCCCTAAGTCTAATTAATCTTAAAATTGCCTGTTTTCAGCAGGATTGCTATTTAACAGCAGTCAAATCTTTTGGATTGTATTCTTAGTGTTCAGATAAATGCTTCTAAACTGCTGAAAAATGGAGAACCTCAAGATTTATTTTCATCTCTGTGCTGTTCTTGTTACAGGGTCCAGTGAATCCATTGGGTCCACCCGTTCCCCATGGACCTCATGGTGTTGTTCCTGGCCCACATGGACCTCCTGGCCCACCAGGCCCTGGTGCTCCCATGGGACCATATAATCCAGCTCCTTATAATCCAGGGCCTCCTGGCCCTGCCCCTCAGTAAGTCCTGCTCCAGCCACCTTCCTTCTTGCAGGGTGACCCTGGCTCTGGCTCTCCCTGATGTGTGTGCCTTGATCTTTTCCAGTGGTCCTCCAGCTCCATATGCTCCACAAGGATGGGGAAATGCTTATCCACACTGGCAGCCACCAAACCCACCAGATCCAGGTAAGGAATGTCACAGCTGCACTGCAGGGTGGGTATCCTGGAAATACAACCCTTCTGTCCTTCCAAGTGTCACTGCACAGCTCACTTGTGTCACACTGGTAAATCTGAGCAGCTCCTCTCTCAGGCTTTGCTTTACTGTTTGTCCCTTTACCTGCGTTTTGCACTTTCCACATGTTGCTTGTGAGATGTTGAAATTTGTTAGAGTTGGAATATGCTTTTTTTTACAAATGTTATTGATACTGCATCCCTGTTTATGATACTTTTTGCCAGAGTCTTGGTTCACTGGTTTTGTGCAGTTCAGTTTTCTTACAGTTCATGTTTTTCCACTGAGAATGTGTTTTCTTTCTCTAATAGTAAATGACTTTGTATTTTATTTCACACAATCTCCCTGATCTGTCTTTGCATAGTTTATGCTCTATTATGTTTTAGCTTTTGTTGACATATGAGGATTGCTTCTCAGACTCTGATACAGGTGTATTTTGTTGAGTCCCTGTTGAACTGCTGTTAATACAGTAAAACTAGTCAGGGTTGTGTATTTTGAACTCTTGCTTATAATAGTTCTGTATTTTCTTCTGAAACCCACCAATGTAGAATTTATTTCTTCTATTTCTGATTATCTTTGTCAAGACTGGGAGTTTTTACTGAATTATAACTTCCCAAAGTTGTAGTATCCTGCTTTTCTTAAAGTTTACATCCTTTGGTTGGAGTAGAGCATGTGGGGGAACGGAACTGCAGCCACAGAAGGCATGGTAAGGTAGATGCTTGAGTCTGTTGTACCTCATTTGTTTGAGGTGGAACTTCCTCAGAACTTGAGCCAAAAGACCTCAATTTCATTTTTGTTATAAATGGAATCAGCATTTTTGGATAAGCCACTGTTCCTGACACAGGTTCCATTAGTGGAAAAGGGGAGGATGTCTGTCACATACTGTGTCTTTTCAAAGAACTGTCTCTGGCTTTACTTACCAAGCTTTTGCAAAAGGTAGCTCTGCATGCATTCAGTTAGTGTTTAAAAATGCCTATTGTCATTATTTAAATGTAGAATGATTCAAAGTGACTTACAGTCTCAGCATACCAAAAGTGTCATTTAATGCAAAACCACTGCTAAAATCTTAGACTGTTTTGAATCACATTTTCGATTTTTTTATGAAGTAATTTATCTACATAAAGATGTGTAAGAAAAAATGGCAAATACTCTCTTAATGTCACCTTGATGATTTTGTAACCATTTTTTTTGATAAATACTCATCTTAAAAAAAATCTAATGAAGTTTTCCTATGTGCAGTTGAAGTTGGTGTTTCTTTTGATATGTGTTTTTTTGGATGAATTTTCTACAGTTTTCACTTAGTTGCTCATTTCAGTGTAACAAATGGGTTGTTCTAGTATTTTTTTCAGAGGTGCTTTCTCCAGAGCCATGCTTGTCACGTGAAAGTGGAGCTAGTTACTACAGTCAGATTTCTTTGGAAATTTAATGAATCCTGCTCTTTTGTTCTCCCACTGTAGAGGGGAAGGAGGGGGGGAGTCGAGCAATGGCTTATTTGATATTTGCAGGTAACCTTAGAATATAGTACATGTTAGTTTAAATCCACTACTGTTGATGCAAGCAGCGTTATTTAAAAAGGAAATAGTGTGTTAACATTTTTTTCTGTATGCTGATACTACTGTGTGCATTTGAAGTGGCTACATCTGACTTTTGTCACAGTATTTCATTTAACATTAATTTTATTGTTGTGATTTCTTCTTGAATGCCTTTTTCAAGGGATTTCTTCTTTTCCGTTACTCGCTGCCTTACCTATTTTGTGTTTGGGGAGGATTATATTTCCATTCTCATATATAGTTACTCTAAAATATCAGTTATATCCATATCCTTATGTGAAATTCTCTCCTCATTTGGCTGCATTTATTTGCAGAAATAAGTACTCTTTGTGAATGCAAGTATTCTATGCAAAGATATGATGGTTGGGTAAAACGTTATGTTCTCTAATAGTAGATTTTCAGGTGTTATGGGTTACCAGTCTGGTAATGTAATCAATCTGTGATTCAGCAAGAATAAGCCATTCCTAAAGGATAAATGTGAAAAACAGAGAAACAAAACTAGGAAACAGCATCATTGGCCTGCCTAGATGTAGATAAAAATAAGGAACCATGGGAATAGCTGCAGAAGGTGCAGATGTCGCTATTATTTATTATACTAAAAAGCTGTAAGTAAATAGTGATGCTTAATAGCCATGTGTGGGGATTTAGGTTCTTAACATGCTGATTGTTTCTGTGTTTGACTGTGACCTTAAAGTTGAACTGCCATGCATTGCAAATACCCAGTAAGCTTTGTATTCTTCTGTTTCAGAAATATGTTTTTGGCATGCCTCCTGCACCGGTGCCAGTGTCATTAGCGTGAGGTTATAACCAAAGTAAAACCACTGAAATTGTTTGGTGCTAGAATGATTCATTGCTGATTAACATGACTGTTTAATTAAACTTGCCAAGTCTGTTTCTGCTTATCCCATTGAAAAAGTAATGAATGGCATTGTAGTAGTAAGGGTTCTAAAATAATTTTATCTCGCCAGCCCTATGAAAGTACACTTTGTACAGCTCACTGTTCTGAAACCCGAGCAAAAGTTTGTGCTAGAAAGAAAAAATACTTTAAAGATGTACATGGTTATTTTGTTTAGATGGATTTTTCCTTGGAGGAAAATAAGAGTGTGTAGGACAGGATTAATTGAGGGCAGCATTCTGTTTGTATGTAGTTCTACTTTTATAAATGTTTCTGTTCTGTTTCCATAGGTAAGCCAGGAACAGATCCCAATTCAGCAGCGTGGGCAGCTTATTATGCTCACTATTACCAGCAGCAAGCACAGCCACCTCCTGCAGCCCCTCCTGGTGGACCAGCTACCACCCAAACCAACGGCCAAGGTAGTTGTTCAGTCAGATGGACACATTTCTCATTGCTGCAGCTCTGAATGCCCAGTTATTTTTTACTCTTGTCTTCATACATTCGGTCAATTTATTTAAGTAGCTGTTTTTCTTTGAAAACTATTGCTTACAGCCTTCAACAGTGCTTTTCTTAATTTCAGCAGTAGTAAGGGTAATGTATTTGTTTTGCAATATGCTCCAAAGACAATATTGCCACATCTTGGGCTGGCTTAATGACTACACAGAGCAGTCAGTCATAACTAAAAATTATTGTCATTTACTTAAATAGTTGCATCACTTCCATTGGGTTTAGGACAATTACAGTTGTGGTATTTAGTTGTGTTATTATAACTTATGCCTGGATGAGGCTTACCACTTGAATTTGGATAGTATTTTGTGTTGTGAGTGATGTGCACTTCCTGAATCTTGAAAACATGCTGAGCACTTTAAACATTCCTTTGTGGTATCTTTTGCTAATACTTTATATTTGTAGTAGCTTCTACCACAAAGGTTTGTAGCATCAGATTTGAGTGCTGTCATCTGGGATTGTTCCTGAAAATTTCAGTTGATGATTTGTATGTATGAAGCAAACCTCAGTAGTTTTTGTCTAACTGGTTTTAATGTAATTCAGGAGATCAGCCAAATCCAGCACCAGCAGGGCAAGTTGACTATACCAAGGCCTGGGAGGAGTACTACAAAAAAATGGGTAAGTGTGCAAGGGGTTTTTTCCTGTTGTTACTTAGTGGAATGTTTTAGGAGGCTTGCTTGCTTTTTTACCTCAAAATAATTAAAATGCACAATCCCCATATCTTCTGAAGTGTGCACTGCTGAAGGCCCTGCTGAAAAACAGACTCAACTTTCATGTTGTGTTTAAGGCAGTTATTGGCACTAATGGTAGTAATGGCTTCACAAAAATACTTCATACTTACTGAGATGTCTGTATTTAATCCTTGGGAAACAACATCTTTTAAATGCCTCAATCTGACTATTTTAAAGTATAGTTTCTAAGTTTTGGAGTTGAACTTTGATCTACTTTATGAAGCTGTTTTTTCTTGTTTAGCAGCTGTTTCCTAATGCTCTTCAGATAACCTGTGATTTTTCTTTTTCCTTGTAACTTGCTTTCTGTGTTCCAGGTTACAAAACCATCATGATTAGCTTTCATTTATATCTAGTGCTTTTTTTGTAAATAGCTTTAGCTTTGCAGCACTTTAGACCTGCATTTAAACTACAGGTTATATGTTGTTGCTAACTTTTTTCCTCAAGTATTTTGCTTGAGCTGACTTACCAAAATGCAATTGCTGGTGCAGTTGATTATTTGCATTTAGATTTATTACCATGCTTAATTCCTCTTAACTTTCTACCATGTTCATCTTGAATTATTTGCCAAGACATAACTGTCTTTATTTTGACACAGCAGAATTGGTGAAGTAAATAATTGTTATGTACATTTTCTGCTTCAAGAACTGTGGATCAGACCAAGTAAATGCCAGCAGAACTCCCAAACACTAGATCTCTAAGATGTGATAGGCCTTTCCATTTTCCTTCTTCCTGGTTCAGTTAACTATTTATTTTCACTTTATTGTTCTGTCAGTTGAGGTCACATTCTTAAATGTAAAGTTGTGGGTGTTTAACATAGTCTTTTTAAAAATAATGTAATTTGTTGGCAGGGGCTCCGCAATCTTTCTAATTTGCTATCTCTGGAAAGCTAAGTCTGGGTTGCACTAGTCTTGCACTTGCTCTGATTAAATCATAACTAGTCAGAAGGTGTAGGGAGAGTTTCTGGGAGCAATTCCAAAAAGGAGTGTAATCCAAAAAAAAAATTATGAGATAAAAATAGTTGCACTTAAAATGCAAAATTTAGAAAATACCAATACAATCAAATAAGAGGAAAAACACGAGGGCAGTTCTGATCTTAATTTCTTTTTCTAGTTTGGATTGAGTTGTTGGCCTGAAGGAGAGCTCTTGATGTCTGGGGTTGTGTAATTTGACTGTCAATCATGAGAACTTTTGGCTTCAGAATCTTGATAGGGTAGATACCATTTCTCTTAAGATCCACTTAGAAAAGAGGAATTCAGCTCGAGCTGTTTAATCCTAAATGATACTCCAATAATATTAAGTAGTAGAAGATCTGATGAACAGGAAGGCTGTCCCAGCAGCAGGTTCATGTGGTCTCTGAGCTCTCAGTGCTGTACATGGATCTTGTAGATGACCCAGTTGCTTTGTACCCTACTTCATAAATCAAGAAAATGTCTTTTAAATCTCCCTTTAGTATTACCTGGTAACAAGACAATAATTTAGCTTTCAAAGACATAAAGATGCTGTTACCTTGAGTTGGAGACATGGTATTTTTATTTTTCCATAGAAAATCTGAAATAAAGATTGTGTAACTGGGCCATAAAAATCTTTCAAGAATAACTGTTCCTTCTAAACATGAAATCATGTTTTAGTAAATTATTTATATGTCTCCATTGAAATTTGTACATTTATCATTTAAAGTCATTCCTGTATATTGTGGGCTTGACTTACATAGTTAAGGGATTCCATAATAACATAGTGAAACTGCTCTTAAAAGTTTCCTCATGATTGTAGCAGGAAAGAAGACACAGTTTTCTCTTGCTGGAATTTCGGTGATGTTGAGTTGTAAAATCTGGTGGCATTTTCTTTCTCAGCCTTCCTTGAAGGGGAGTTACTCTGTGTTTCTTGTGTTTCCTTTGTCTGTAAGTTTATCAGTGTAATTTGTTGATTTGGGTATGAACAACATCCTGTTCCAGTGCAGTTCCTGCACTGAAGGGAGATTTGGACTAAGCTGCTGAGTTTCCCTGTGTAGGTTCAGAAGTACTTGTACCTAAAATACCCATTTCAGGACAGAAGTCCAGTTTGACATCTTTGAGTAGATGTTAAATTTGCCATATTTGATTTATTACTTGAATTTCAGTGCTGCCTTGAGATAGTTTGGTGAATGTCAGAAAATTCTTGAGTTTTAATGCACAAAAAACCCCTTTAGCTTTGACATTCAGCTGTGCTGACAATAAGTTAAATGTTACAATTATTAAATTAATAGTGAACATGAGAAAAGGGTGTCCTGGGATAATTTGTAATCATATTAAAGATCATTTTTGTTACAATATGCACTTCTGATTAATTATTTTAAGTTGTGGTAAACTACAACTTTTAAAATGTGCTTACAGCTCTAAAGATTTGGAGAAATTGAAGATTTTCTAGGAAAACAATTGCTTTACTGTATAACCCCCAAAAAGATGGATGGGTTTTTATAACTTATCTGCATTGTAAGTGGAAAAGTTATGGCAGTTGTGTAGATGGTTGGAAAATGGAAAGTTGTGTGTTGGTGGCTTCCAGGATGGTGCTTTGCCAAATGTTCACATCCTCTGCTCACACTTCATGTGTTTGAGAGGATTGGAAGTCTACACGTGTAGGAGAGTGTGAATAGCTGGCAATAAAAATGAAAATTAGATAAAAAGTGGTGAAGAGAGTGGTGCTAAGCGGGGTGTATTTGATGTTTGTGAAGTTAGGGAAAAAGGAGGTAAAGCTGCCTGTGACAAATATTCCTTGGCAGAACAGCATGACTGAGGTCCTAAAAGGTTGGCTGTGATTTTGTTTGGGGTTTGTAATATGCTGCAGAGTCCTGGTGTATCAGTGTGTCAGTGTTGGAGTTTTTAATCTGCCAGTTGGCTTTGTTGCAAGGATCAGTAGTTCCGAGCTGTAGGTCTGGGAGGGTGTGTGCACACTGTGTGTATGCACTGTTATTTCTGGAGGATTGGAGCTTTAGCAAAGGTTGGAAGGAGGTTTCAAGACTGTGTTCTGTGCTGGAGTAAATGTTTACAAAAATTATTGCTGTTTTTGAAAAATGTGATCTGCAGTGTCCCAGCCATTGCACGAAGGATACCAGAATTGTGGGAGTGTATGAATTGGTATGTGCTGAGCTTGTGAGTGTGCAGCCTGTAAAATAAGGTAAAATCAGGCTAGATGGAGTACAGAAAGTTTTGCCTCCTTATGTATGTTTAAATGCTGCCATTGCTCAGATCAGCAGGCTTTAAACTATCATGAGTGTGAATCAAGAGGCAGAAAAAACTGTCCTCGTGGTTCCTCAATTTGACTTTACACAGGAATCACGCTGGTGAGGCCACCCCTGGAGTGCTGTGTCCAGCTCTGGGCCCTCAGCTCAGGAAGGACATGGAGGGGCTGGAGCAGGTCCAGAGGAGAGCAACGAGGCTGGGGAAGGGACTGGAGCACAAGTGCTGTGAGGAGAGGCTGAGGGAGCTGGGGGGGCTCAGCCTGGAGAAGAGGAGGCTCAGGGGAGACCTCCTCACTCTCTGCAACTCCCTGACAGGAGGGGGGAGCCAGGGGGGGGTTGGTCTCTTTTCCCAGGCAACCATCAGCAAGACAAGAGGGCTGGGTCTTCAGCTGTGCCAGGGGAGGGTTAGGTTGGAGATTAGAAAGAATTTCTTTCCAGAGAGGGTGATCAGACACTGGAATGGGCTGCCCAGGGAGGTGGTGGATTCTCCATCCCTGGAGGTGTTTAAGGACAGACTGGATGTGGCATCAGTGCCATGGGCTGGGAACCACAGCGGGGTTGGATCAAGGGTTGGACTGGATGATCTCGGAGGTCAAAAGAAAGCAGGCACAAGTTTATTCAGACTGCTTGGAGGAATATTGCTGGGTGAGCTTTGCCAGGCAGTGAGCTGTTGAAGTTTGCACCACCAAATGTGTGTTCAATGACTGCAGGTCAGGCAGTTCCTGCCCCCGCCGGGGCTCCTCCGGGCGGGCAGCCGGATTACAGCGCGGCGTGGGCCGAGTACTACAGGCAGCAGGCAGCTTACTACGCCCAGACCAGTCCCCAGGGGATGCCCCAGCACCCTCCAGCGCCACAGGTACAGTGCTCGAGTGTTTTCTGCCTGGCTTCTGGTTCAGTGGTCGTAGATATTTTTTTGCATGTCTCCTGCTTTGTTACTTTTGGAGTATGCATCTTTTTTTCTAGCAAAATAGATCTCAGAATAATTAAGTAGATGACTTTGTTTACCTGATAACTTGAGTTTTGTATCTATCCATATGTTTGGTGATTATGTTTTGTTTTTTTTTTTTTAAAAGAAAAAAAAAAAAGAAAAACTTTCTCCTCCCAGGGTTTTGAAAACCATGCAAGAAGCCACCACCATTTACATTAACCAATTTTTCTTTCTTAAAGGCTTCACTCCTGAGTTAGCTCGATTTAAAGGATTTTCTTTAACTTTTTGTGTATCTCTTATGTATTTCTTCTGCACAGGGCCAATAATAAGAAGTGGACAATACAGTATTTGCTTCATTGTGTGGGGGAAAAAACCTTTGTTAAATGTATGGATGCAGACGCCTTGATGAAGATCTTAATTTTGGTTAAAAAAAAATAGTGTTTTTGAAAATGTACAAAATATCTATCACTACTGATAGGAGGTAATATTTCTGTGTAGAAATGAAAAAAAATGGTTTGTTTTTAGTATTAGTGTAGATGTACACATTCCAGCAAATGTATTTGCAATTATGTGGTCAATGCTTTGTGATATAAATGTACTTTTTCAATGTATACTTTATCACTTTTAAAAATGCCTGTTTTGTGCTTTACAATAAATAATATGAAACCTCCTGTGTCGGTAAGTTGGATATGTGGGTATTGCAGAATTATAGGATTGATTTGCAACGCTGAATCAAGGTACCTGTACACAAATGAGTTGTGTTTTTTTCCCCCCCCCCCCGGTGAAACCTTGTTGAGTTTAAAAACTTGTCGTTAGCATGTTTTTCCCCTCTTGCAGAATAGTTGTAGATGGAGGATCTCTTTCATTCATTGTATTTTGCTGCCTAGCACCAGTAATCTTGATACCTTAATTTTCTTTCTATTTGATTCAAACTGCATGTGTTTAAGAAGGTGATCTTTTGGCATACTTCCATTGCATTAACAGTGAAATTTCCTTTAGACATGACCACTGTTTCAGACCTGTGCAGCTGCTATAACAGATAACTTTTGTTTTTAACGAGTGCTTCAGAACTGTTCCTGCATAACTATTTTATGGATTTTTTCAGACTAGTTATAAAACTTACTTTTAAGTGTAATGTGCTTAAGCCTTCAGTTTAAAGTAGTCCACTTCAAAATGCAGTGTAGAAAGTCAATGTGGTTTGCATAGTAGCTAGAAAAATTGCATCTGTCCTTGAAACGCTGTTTTGTTTGAGTGGTGGGAGCGGTTGAGAACTTCCTGCAGAGCAGATAACTTCTGTTTTTGTAAATATTCAAGTATTTGAATCGACTGATTATTTTTCTATATATACTTGAAACTTCTTATTGCTCTAATGCTCATACTGAAAAGCTGATTCTCTTGAAATCCTATGTTTGCTCTTTGCATCTGTTAGATGACATGCACTACAGTCTGTCTTGCCATTGTCTGTTGAAGTGCAGGTTTGATCCAGCCAGTATAGAACTAGCTCTATAGGGGTGAGGAGGACTGTGCTGTGTATCATCCTTGATTGTTCCTTCAAGGAGCATTGCACTGTAAGTACATCAGAATGACAAATTGATGAACTGCAACAGTATCTTTTTGTCAATGTTCCACATAATGCAAATGCCGTACTTGTGTGACTATTATGTTGGAATACAGTGCTGATATCTTAGGAAATCATAATTGCTTCTTAATTCAGAACCATAGGTTTGCTTTTATATATATATATATATATATATACATACACATAATATGAGCTTTGTGGGTAAGTATTCCTGAAACTTGTAGCAATAGCTAAAGAAAATCATGTTTCTGTTTATCTGAGTAAGAGTTTTTTTCATTAGTACTCCTGAGACAGCTGTCATTCAGTGTTTTAAAGTTTGCATATCGTAACATTGAAGTCTTTGGAACCACTTGTTAGACAGAAGTTGTCTTTGTCTTCAGATAGTTTGTGGATATGTAGTGATGTAGGTATGTTTTAAATAATTCTGTAACTGTTAATTGCTTTATTTTTTTGGAACACCATGTTGTTGCTTTGAGAATAAATTTTTTTAGGGTGGCTGCACAGAGAAGTAAAAGTTAAGGCTTGAAAACTGAAGTAGTTTATTCAGGTAATCAGCAATGTATGTATTGTGCTGTAGAAATAGAAGGAATTATTTTTATCCCTTTTAAAAGTAGGAATTATGCTGGTAGCTTGCAAAAGGCTAGGACAGTATTTGCTATCTTTAGTGTAGGGCATTAAGTTTAATAGTTCAGGTATTTTGCATGGTATTTTGTAGATAACCTTACAGAATGGTGCATTTATTATGTACTAAACTGAGCAAAAATTAAATTCACTGGATTCTTTATCAGTCACAAAATGGAGGCTGTTGATTTTGATTCATTTAAGGTATAAAATCTTTATTAATTGCAAACAGTGCAATTATTTATACTTCACAGTGCCTTCCCAGACCTTCCACCTTAGGTTCTGCTGCAAAAAAGCAACAGGTAAGCACAACCTAAGGAAGTATATAAATTAATATATTTCAGTACATTAATGTTGTCCCTGTGAGATCTTTGTGGTTGTGTATTGAAAAGCAATCTGCTGCTTCCCCAAATGCATTGTTACTCACGGTTCCATTTCAGTGGAAAGTCTTAAGTTTTTAAACAACTGTTTATATTTCTAGGTAAATATGTATTTTTTTCTTTTTTCTTGTTTTTTGTTTTATTTTTTAAAAAGATTATTAGATTGCAGTAATTGAACTTGATCAGAATTAAGTAATTTTTGTTATTTTTCCTCAAATAGCTAATTGTTGCAATTAAAGAATCAAAACCTTTAAAATATGCAGGAATTACTTCGGTTAGAAATGTCAACAGCCTTCACAAATGTTTTTTTATACTAGGGCACTATTCCCACTTAAACCCATCAGACCTAATGTAAAGAATATGATTCTTGTTGTTATCACTGAACTCGATAACTTGTCTTACAGTTATAGTGTGTTAGTGGAATCTTTAGATAACTTAGTTTGCTTATTCATACTTGACATGGTAGGAAAACAGATTGTGGAGTTTGAGGTCAGTATGTTTTATAACTGAACAAGCATGTGCACCAATTAAATGTTAACAGTACAGCAAATACTATTTTATTGATATAGCAGTCAGTGTATCCTGTTTCTTGATACTTTAACTGAATTGCTGTATATTTTGATAGTATAAAATGTTATATGTCTTACAGATGGTCTGGTACAGGTTTTTGTTTTGAGTTTTTGTTGTTGGTTTTTCTTTTTTTTTTTTTAGCTTAACATAAAGCAGCATCTTTGGGTTTTTTTTGTTCATTATTCTGTTTCTAAAATGTGCTGCTCCTCTTTCAAAAGTCCTGCTTATCTGTTACATCAAAGAAAAATATTCAAAAATCCTGCCTTCATTTTCACACACAGTGCTGAAGATGCTGCAAGCACCAAATCATAGCTCATAGAATCAGGTCCTGAGATAGTTACTACCAGTAAAGAGGAATCCTTTGAGTGTATGCCATTGGTGAGCCGATGAGCATGGACCGTAGAAGGGCTCCATGTGGAAGGTAAAATTGGCAAAAGCATAACAGATTTGCAATGTATCCCATACATGATGGTGTAGGGTATAATTTTTGTTCTGATCACTTTTCATTCTTTGAAGTATTCTTTGTTTGACCATAAATGTTCCATAATCTGTTACGTTTTTTTTTTTTTAAACTGTGATTGAATAATATAAACCATCTATTTTACTTTATATTCTTCTAAACAGCCAAGTTTAATTTTTTGAACTAAATTAATAGTTGTGCTTCAGTTTCTCAAGCCACTTAGTATTTCATCTGTAGTTTTAACATGTAACTTCATTTTTGACATGAGAAAAGGTTAGGTGTGTGTTCCATTTAGAGTTTGATACTGTGAATTTAGTGTGGGGATGAGTCATTTGTTCACTTCCTTTTTACATGGTACTTTTTTCTTCAACTGTTACTCCTAAAATACCTTGAACAGTCTTCCAGCTGTTCATTTAGCCTGTGGGAGGAGATAGGGCAGGAGCAGCCGGTGTGTTGGGATGTTGGGAGTGTGTGGAAGGTGGGCTGTTCTTGTGTGCAGCATTTGAGGTGTATGACTCCAGCTCTCTCACTGCTGGCCTTACAGCCACGCTGCTTTGTGCTAAGACAGTGTTTAGTTTTCACCTCTGTCTCCAAACTCATAGTTCTTGGGAGAACAGGAGATTATTGGAGCTCTCCAATAGCCAGAGAGAGAACTGGCCTTCCTTAGAAACGCAGTGAACTTGTCCAAAAGGTGTCTGGAAATGTTCCCCACTTAGCCCAGCCCCACCCTTTAGTGTCCCACAAATACAGCAGAAGGTGAAGTGTGCAAAGCTGACAAAGCAAGCATAATTTTCTAAGTAGGAAAAGCATTTTTGTATCGCTTCCTGCAGCCTGTACTTCATTAGGACAGAAACCAAAATATCAGGTAGATAATCTTCAGTGTAGCTTGATCATAAGCCATCTCCTTCACTTGTCCAGGCAGACAGGATCATGATTCACTTGCACAGCCTAATCTTGAGATATTTCATCTTTTTCTGCTGGTATTTTATTGGATGGTAGAAACTGTTCTCCCCTGTTCTCTTCCAGAGTAATTCTTAAGTTTTCCATTGCATGCTAAAAGCTTTTTTATTTTGCTTTTTTTCTGGAAGTGGGGGGAGGAAGGGAGGACTGGGCTTTGCAGAAAGCATACAATTGCCAGGATTCCCTCTTCCCTAGTAATAGCTTGTGAAACTCTCATGTGTGCACAAATATTTCTCTTGCGTGCATGTGAAATGCCTTTTCGTCCTGAGAAAAGTGTTCTCTGCAGAAACTACCCGTGTGTAAAAAGAAGATTGGCTTTAAAAGGCAACTGTGATGGGAACAGTGTCTTAGGGAGATGCAGCTTGGACTTGAGGTAAATTGAATGCTTTACAAAAATGTGGTTTTGAGCTTGCATTGACATTGTATGTAATATGGGTACACATTAACTGTATAATGGTTTTTGTATGGTTTTTCTCAATAAATGTAAACTGATGGATAATAATAGCAATGTTTTTGTCTTTTTTACGCTCCTGTCCCTGCCTCTGCTAGTTTGAAATAACAGCTTCAGAGGAAAAATACTGCAGCAAGTAGTACTTCTGTGACTGAGCATCACCCACATGAAATGAAGGAAAATCTGTTTATATGGCTATTAGGGGAAGTACTAATTGAAAACATCAATTAGTGCAGCTCGTTACCATTTTTTCTGGAGGCAGAAGAGTGAATTCCAGTAGGGAACTGGACAAAGAGCAGCAGGTTCTGCCACGGGGAAATTTCTTTTTGAAATGACCGCAGAACTTTAATTTACTGCAGCTTGCCTTGTCTTTATGTCCAGGCCTGTACACGTGTTCTTTCATTTAAAATGTGACTATTTTTTTGTAAAGTTACTCCTAAAGAAGCTGAATCTGTTTCAGATGGTGTTGGCACAGTGACATCAATGTTGATGTCAAGAGGCCTTAAGAGAAAGATAGTCCAGTAGCCTTAAGACAATGATTAGAGATGGGGCAATAAATTTATTGCATTAAGATGAAGAAAACAGGCACTTTCTGAAAACTTTTTTTTCTTAGAGCTTGTTTCTTTTAAGCTTAAAATATGAGCCAATCATAAATGTCACCACCTGTCCCTGCATCAGTTAATCAGTGAAAAAATCAGAAGTTTTCCAAGGCAGTGTTGGTATTATGAAGAGCACGAGAAACCTAAGGGAGATGGTTTTCCTTTAGGATTATCATCTGCATGGGTCGGGCAGAGCACAACAGTTTAAATGCAAGCCCATTTTAAAGCAAGAAGTAATGAGTGCTCTTTGGAAAAAGGCAGCAGTGGTGAGCAGTTAGGTAATCTTTTATTCTTTAAAAACAGTACACTTGGGTTTCTGAACATCATCAATAAGTATTTCTTTTTGCCAGTTCAGTGCCTCTGGGATAAAGTTAAACAACTTAAATATTCAGTGCTCATGCAAAGTGTACCAACAGACTGACACCACGACACATGTTTCCAGGTTGTGTATTCAGCTTTATTCTGTTATGCAGCAGTCTTGGAATGGGGGAGCACTATTTTAATTCAGCTTTTTCCTTTGTTGATCTTTCATACATTGATTTTTTTTTTTAGCCTTTAATACTGATATTTGCCTTGAGTAGGGAATCCAGACACACTCATAATTCGAAGGTTATCTGATGCAGGAATGACAAATTAATGCATATCCTTGCTTTCTTTAGTTGGCCCCATCAGAGAAAGAGATGATGCAGTAAGAAAGTTGAGGGGAAGAAAGATTCCAGCTAAGGTAGAGCATTAGTAGTCATCAGCTAGAAAATACAAGAAGGGTTAAGAGAGAAAGGTAATTAGGTTTTGGTAACAGGAAAGATGCAAAGAAGAGTGAGAATTAGGCAGATTAAAATGCTAACTCTTACTTTCAATGGTGAGAATGCAGGTGCTGGCAGCTGAGCCTCTGTTGTTGACTGCTTTACACATATATTCCCCCTCGTCTTCTGGGAAGGTTTCTGGCAAGTAAAGGCAATAGGTTTCTCCTCTTTCAATGTACTGATAGTCCTCAGAGTCCTGCAACATCTCCCCCTCAAACCACCACGTAACTTCAGGTTTGGGTTCTCCAGTGATTTTAACTGTGAATCTCACTGGCTCGCCATCAACAACTGAGGTGTTTTTCAGTGACTTCTTGAACCAGGGAGCTCCAGATCGAGCTTGATCCTCCTCATCTTCACAAGTAGAACCATTAATGATGCTTCCCTCTTCTTCTTCTTCCTCTTCTCTTTTCTGTTTTGAAATAAGTCGACTTAGAACATTTAAAGTGGCAATAGCAGTGTGACTGCCAGTGATGCATCTCTGATCACAGACAAGTTCTGGTGCTTGTGAGAAGGGGAAATGCCACACCTGTCCTCACTAGGTCACATATGCCCTGAATCTGGGAATGCAACAGGCAGTAAAATGCATTTTAATTAGGCTGGAATCTTGGTGTAAAATACAGGCACAAGTGTAGATTCCATTTTCAAACTGTTCAAGGGATGCCATGACCTTTCTTAGCAGTGTCTTGTACTCTTCTGGAAACGTTCCAGGCCAGGCTGGATGGGGCTTGGAGCAACCTGGTCTGCTGAGAGGTGTCCCTGCCCGTGTCAGGGACATGATCTTTAAGGTCCCTTCCAACCCAAACCATTCTTTAATTCCATGAAGGGTAAACACCAAATGCAATTTTTACATTATTTATGTTACCTCAGCAATTCCCAGCAGCTGCTAAAACAAGCAAAAGGTTCCTTTTGTGTCTCTGATAGTGTTGTCATCAGTGGTAATGAGAAACAAATGACACTTAGGACTGAGGAATGAGACTTTAAGATTTCTACCTTCTGTAGGGCTGCATCGATCTCTTTCTGTTCAAACTGCATGCGCAGGAATTTCTGCTCCTCGATCCTCCTCTGCTCCTCCTCCTCCCGGGCTCTCGCCATTTGCTCAAAACGGGCCTTCATGTTCACTTTGTGAGTAAAGGGAGCCTCGGATTTCTTGGCTGGTCTCACATCTACATCGTCCTCCTTGGCAAGAAAACGTTCAAAACGGGACTTATTTATTATCTTTGATATGTGTACGATGGTAAAACTAATTTTTTATGTTCCCACAGTTCTTTCTAACTGAGAAAAGCCACACAAAATCCTGCTTTTTTTCGCAGGTTTGTTAAATGTGGGGTCTAAAATCAAGTCTTGTAATAGTTTATCCCAGGATAGGACAAAATAATTGCAAAAGTAATTTAAGAAATGATAGGTAGAAAATACTCCTGAAGTTTTATTCATATAGAAATGTAATACTTTGTGCCAGTGGTAAATCCTCAGTGACTTGAGTTTTATGCCATGGTGGTAGTGTAGGTTCAACCCCTAAGGTTGATCTTACAGAAACAATTAGTGTCAATCATTAATTTTAAAGTTCAGAACTAAAAGCCAGGCTTTGAGCTGCCCCAGCAGTGAGTGAGTGCTGTGCAGAGGAGCCCAGGGCAGGATTGCTGCTGTCACAGGATTGGGCACTGCCACAGAATTATGGCACCAAAGCTCCACTGGGCTGGTGGGTCCCAGACCCTTGTGTGGATTGTGCAGACTGATGGCTCCAATTCTTGTTTTTTCCCCTCTGAAAAGTGTGAGGTTCCAGTCTGAGCTATAGATAGGTGGGCATCCTCCTCTGCTCTACCCTGAGGAGTGAGTGAACCTGATAAAAAGACTTCAAGTGGTTTTGTTTGGGTTGGGTGTGGTTTGGATTTAATTCATACAGTGGAGAATGAATTGGAGTTCAGCAGGAGAAGCAATTCAAGTGCTAATGGCTAATTCTCAGACAGGAATGTTTTAAACCCTCAGGCTGGCAGGTCTCAAGTTAAAGATGCTGAACTGAGGACTTGGAGCAGAAAAATCTCTCTCTGCTTGCCCAGGTGCTGTTTCCTTTAGGGATGCTGGGTGAGAGATCCTCAACATCCAAGGAGGGAACAGGAAAGAAGGGAAAACATCATTTTAGAAATACAACAAAATTTGATGAAAGCAGCAGCATAGTCCCCTCCTGGATCATTAATGTGCTGGTTAATTATATCATTAACATACACACAATGAACTTACCTCCTGGAATTTTTCAGCTTCTCTTTCTCTTATTTCTTCATCCATTGCTCTCCTCTTTGCTCGCTCTTCTTCAATCTTCTTCTGTATTTCTTCTTGAGACAGCTGTCCTATTTTTTCAAACTTGCTTTTTAAGTTCTTTGCCTGAATAGAACCACTTCTTTTTAGCTTTATTAATTCTTCGTATTCTTTGCTCAGCTCAAAAGTTTCACACTCTTCTTCCAGCTGTTGAGAAATCACAGAATGTGTAAGGTGGAAAAGGCCCTAAATTAGTTTTACTGCCCGTTCTCCCACAGAAAGGTGCAACTCAAAACACTACAGTTCTCTTGGTTACTAGAAATCAGCAGAGATCTTCTCCCTGTAACATTTTTGTCCTCCCTGTTCTCATGATGACTGCATTTGTATCACCTCTCAACCAGCTGGAGATTTTAAAATGTCTTGTAAGATATCTTCTAAAACACCCTTTGTTCAAGGGTTCCTGTCAATAAATGCCCTTCACAAACTCACAAAACCAGACACCAATACAAAAAACTGAGTTATCCAGGATCCATAAATTCACCTCTACTTACTTGCAATATGATATGAAATAATCTTCTAAACCACAGCTATTTTGTTAAACAATAAAATTATTCCTTTTTTTTTCTTTTAATTCAGTAAAAAGCAAATGACATTTCAGGATGTTGTGGCTGGAAAAGGAAGGGCAGCTCTGGCTCCTGTAGTCAGACCACATCTGAAGCTGTAATTGCTGATATTTTTCTCCCTCCTTTTATGACCTCTGGCTGATGGTAAAGATTTATTATTGCTGGATGTCTCTGTCTCCCTTTCTCCCTGGGATGACTTGAGAACATCACAAGCCACAGCCTTTATTACTCACTTGAGCTTTGCTTAACAAAAAAAAAAAATAATACAGTCCTTGAACTTTCAAAAGGGAATAATAAAGAATTGCCACCCACAGCCAAATTGAAGTGTGAAGTTCATGACTGGGATGTTTTAAACATTTGGAATGTCAAGCAAATCGTGTGTGTGATTTGTACAGTCAACTGTGACAGTCTTCAAACCCTTGATACACCAATTAGAAAAAGCCCACTGTATCTCTTTCCATTAGTTACACAGTGTTTCCCTGAGGAAAGGCAGGATTTTTTGCTCTTTCCTACCTTTAGTTTTGTATTTTCACTTGGGAACTAAAGATTTCTGTTCTCCCAATACAGTAAATATTGTCTAATCATTTTAGTAATACTCTAGAGATTTTCAGAAGCGACTGCAAAATAAAAATTACAAATTTGAAACTGTTGTTTACTTTAAGGGTGGCAAGAGATAAAAACATTTCCCTGGTTAGATTAGTGTTAAAAATATGTCATTATCATATACAGTGTTTGCAAAATATGGGTTTCTATTTTTCCTTCCTTTCACACAATATTGAACGTGTCTATTTAACATTTCCCTTAAAGGAAATTTTTAGCTAAAGCCTTAAACTGAGATTTTAATAATTAGCTGAAATGATCTATTCAGAGCATGCTCAACATATTGTTTGATGCACAAACCTCTCCCATTTCTTGTCTCAGCTGCTGGAATTCTTGCCTTTCCATTTCCAACTTTTGCCGACGCTCCTCCTCTGTGCGTCTCTTCTCTTCTTCCATTTTTTGCCTGAGCAGCTCCTCAAAGTTAATTTCCAGTTTCCCAGGTACGAGGGATTCTTGAGAAAATGTTTTAAACATTTCTGGTGATTCATCATCCAGCACCTGCTGGGAACGCAGAGATGAAACCACAGCATTGCTCAGACACTTGTGGGACATAAAGATTTATGTCACATAAACAGGTGACATATTTTGTGGGCATTCCTCTAATATTGTAGGAGGGAATGGTTTGGGGGGGTTGTATTTAACTTTAGCTACAGTGCTAAAACTTTAATGAAGTATTTTCTGCCCTCTAAATGCTCCTTTAGGACCTAAAGCAATTCATTCTTGTTTCCTTCAGACTATCATTAAACAAAGTGTTTGTGTTTAAATGTCATTGCTCTTAACACTGAAGTACACAGAGCTGCCCTTTCTTTGGAGCAAACTGAATTAAGCAATGTTAGCATTTCCAGGAAGGAGAACTGAACAGAATTTTCAGGAGAAACTCATCTTGTGAACAAATTGTTTAAGTCCTGTTGCCGGTTTATTGGTTTATAGAACCCCCAGCAAGGGCTTCCTCCTTTCCCTGGCCTTGTCTCTGGCTTCCCAGTAGGGTTAGGCTTAGTTGGCTGTTTGGGAGCAGTTGGTGTATCTTACAGACTAATTCCTAGCATGGTAGGGCTTAGGAAAGGCAGTTTTCATTCCTTCCAAAGCAGGGAATGGAAGAAGTAACATTTTCTCAGACTGAAGTGCAGTATGACTAAAATCTGAAGCTGTGTGCTACCAAAATGGCCAGTGGTGACAGTGTGAGTCCTGCAGGAAGGTTAAAACAACTCCTTGCCAAAGCTTCCATTTGGGCATGGACCTGGACAAACTTGCTGACAGATTGTCCCAGCAGGAATGTTCTGGAGGTGAATGCGAGCTGAGCTCGGGTCCTGGCCCACAACTCTGAGCTGATGTGCTTTGGGCTTCATCAGGGCATGTTTGAAAAGCCTTGGGGCAAACATGGAAGGCTCAGTGTGCCCTGAGTTGCAGCCATTCCCAACAGCAGGAATCGGTCAAATGCTGGAAACAATTAAAGCAGCAAATTTCCATTGGAGAAGGTGTTGTGACTACCTTCATAAAGGAACAGAAACTAAACATTTTTTGAGAGTCTTTGACAATTCCTCTTCTCTTTATTGCTGCTCACTGCCCTGTGACCCACACCTTTTGCTGCTGTTGATGCCATCCTAGTTCACATCCCTGTCTCGACCTACTTTGCCCATATTCTTTTTATTTGCCACAGCTCTTTCAGTAGTTTTTTAGCCCAATCCCACTCAAATTCTGGTATTCACTACAGATATCCTTCTGATTTTCCCTCTGAGTAATTTCACAGTTGGACTTCAGCCCCACCATTCCTTCCATTCTTCATTTGTTTTGTGTAATACGAGCATATTTGTTGAAATTGTGTTATGGAAAAGTGAAGTCTAAAAACAAGCTGTAAACTATTTCCTTCAATGAAAACAATGCCATACAGTTTTTGGAGGCTAACCATTGCCTAAATTAGCAAAGAAACATGAAACTCTTGCTTGTGATGCCCTGGTCCATGTGCTCATCCCTTCAAGGAGACACAGACCCTGAGGGAGCAGGAGGGGTGTTAATTCAGGATTTGCCCACGTGTGTTCAAAAGCTGGGCCTGTGAGCAAACACTGAAGCTGCTGCTCTGTATTTGTGACTGACTTATGAAAAGACAGAGAACCAATTTATTGGTGGTTAAAAACCACAAAGATTCAATGAGTTGTGTGAGGTACAAAACCCCTGTGGTTAGTCCAGTCAATATTTTAGCCATATTTTGTGAAATGAGGCCATACTTTTTTTTTTTCCTGCAAAGTGGGAACAGTTGGTGGTGAGAAACATTCCTGTAACAATTCCAGTTTGCAGCACAGTCAGCCAATATTCCGAGGGCAAACAGGGACTGAGAAAGTAGAATTTTTTTCTTTATTATTTCTGCTAAGACAGGTTCTTTTTGCAGTCTCTAACAGAACGAGACTGATGGGGATGAGAGATCCCTGTTTCAGTCTGAAAGCCATCACACTGGTGGTGGGGAGCATAGATTTTCAGTTAATTTTTTTAATTGCTGACCGCTTTCAGTGCCTGGAGTCACAGTGCACAGTCTCTGTGCTGCAGCTAATGGATTAAACCCCGTTCAATCAGTGAGGTTATTGCTGCACCGAGGCTGAAAAAAGTGTTTCTCAAGAAAACAAGAAAAACCAGACATACTGTCCTTGCTTCCCTTTAGTTCTCTGCTGGCTTTTCATAAAATAACTGGGTTATTCCACAGTTCTGTACTGGCCAGTCCTGCCCTTCTTTTTGCAACAAACACTACTTTGTTCTAGTTTCTGTTTGGGTGATTTAATATTGTATTTCCTTATATCCACCAGTAAGTAACTGGCTTATACCCACAAGCCTGCTGAGACTTGAGGTGGTTGGAGTAAGGATGAAGACTGCACTTAAAAGTTCCATGCTAGGGTTTTTTTTTTAATAAATAATATTGTTGCCACCCTCTGAAATTGGTCATCTCCCTCTGCTTTCAGCTAATGTCAGTATGTCAGTCCTAAGCCTGAAAATTTGTCTTCTGCATCATCTTAACTCAAACTTTAGAAGTCCTTGCATGTCACAGAGATCTGCATTTATCTCAGGAAGACCTGTATTAAAATTGTTCTGATGGGAAATGCCATGAGTTACTTTTTGTGTTGAAATACTTTAAAAGCTACATTTGAGTCAGCTGGGTTCAGCCTTCCTCATTTTTCCTTCCTAAAGAGCCCCAGGTGACTGGATAATTCATTGCTCTGACTGGGATGCCATTAGTTGTGCTCCAGCTGTAAGAGATGATTGCTGAACACCCTGTAAAGGTGTGAGAGAAACCCAGAGCTGGTAAAAGAATTGCTCTTCCCCCCCAAAAAACCCCAACAAACCCTCCTAGTGAGAACATTTTGCTTTCCAAGTTGGTTGCATCCGGCATAATAATACCCACTGGATGGAATCTCTGGGTTTGACTAAGTCAGCTGGAATCTCTCCAGGCTGGGTGTGAGGAGGGATCGTTCTGTGAGGATTTGGGGTAAATGAACCTGATTAGTTACCCCATCACCTCCTAATGAGTGGGGAGGGGAATTAATGAAGGAAGGAATTGAAGCAAACATTCCTAACTCCATTTAAAGCTTTTTGCCAGAGTTTCTTTCCAGTTTGGTAACAATGAAATCATGCACTAAACCAGAATCCCATACCATGTTCTTCCTCGCTTCAGCAAATGCTCTTTTCTCCTCCTCTATGCGTCTCCTCGCTTCCTCCTCTGCTTTCCTCTTCTCTTCTTCTCTCCTCTGTCTTTCCATCTCCTCAAAACTGAGTCTGAGTTTCCCAGGGCGGAATTCTTTAACAGAATTTTCAGATTCTTCATCCCCACCTTCATTTATCTTCAGAGAAAGGGGGAGAGGAAAAAATAGAAAGGACTTACCCAAACATAAAAATATTCTTTATAGTGAATAAATACTCCATTAATTCCTTTCTGATCTCTTATAAATGTTGTTTTCTCCTTGAGGAAAAAATATAGCAAGAGTTTGGTTCCTAAGAGAAACATTTTAATCTTGGTTTTAGCCAAGGGAGGGAGAAGGGAAATTTTCAGTATCCTATATGTAGCTTCTGTAGTTTTCAAAAATCTATTGGGTGTGTAATTCAAAGAACAAACCATGTGTTATAAGGAAAAGGCTGGACAGTTAAGTACTTACTTTATGATCCTGGGGTTGGATCTTTACTGTAAATCACTCCCTATTCAATTTATTTACATCACTTCCATAGACCTTTATACCATCAAGTCTTTTTGTTGGCATAGAAATTGTTCTCACCAGTGCACCAGTTGAAAAAATGCTGTAGAGTCTTATAGAAAAACTGAATCAATTCATTAACGTTTTGCTATTATTCCAGACTGAGATTTTTATTTCTTTTCTTTTTAGCCATTTAATCATCACTGAAGAAAGGGAACTGAGATACTGTGATCTCCTCACTGTAGCTTGTCTCCAGTGAACACTCACCTGCTAAGAGGAGCCTGTGCTTTGCAAACTGCAATCAAGGACAAAAGACCAAACCCCCTCCAGAGGACACCCCAGAGTACTTGAGAAAAATTATTACTTCCAGTTTTGGCAACCACTGCATAGCAGATAAAGCCACATGTTAGAAGACTTCTTTTGATGCAGACAATTTGTACATTTTATATTGGTTGGTAAATGAAAGCATAGACACGAGGGCGGGAGGTGGGAACTGCACCTCAGTTAGAGCAGCTCGGGACTCCAAGGAGTTCACTCTGTCACTGTCTCCCCTCTCCTCCTCTGCTGCCCAGCCCCAGACAAAAAGAAGAAGGTGCATTGTTGGCATAATGACCATGTTATTGGTGTGAACAAGTTAAGGGATTTGGTGGAGGTGAAGCAGTAAACTACAGTTTGGGTATCTGCCTAAAGCCAGAACCCTCTCAGTGTGGACCAGTTGAGAATTTCTGTGTTTCAGCTTTCTGGAGGTTCTGTGGTGTTGGGTTTGTTTAAGTTTGTGTGTGTAGAATATACATTTCTTGAACGTTTCTGAAGTGTAGTCAATATAATGATCTTGATCTGTTTGTCTGAGAATGTCCATTCAATAACTGCAGTCTGTTGAAATTAGCAAATTCCTATAAATAATATTTTCCCAGTTTTTGCAGAAGATTAAAACCTCGTTTCTCATTAATCTTGTTTGTATGTGAATTTTTTATGTGAATTAACAAAGTCAGAGTGATCATGACTGTACAGGGGAAAAGTATTCAAATACAGAACTTGAGAATTGCTTTTGGCAAGGGAGTGTGGTAAAAATGAGGAAATACAGAACTAAACTGTCCTGGTGGATCTTTGGTTAATGGTGAGTGTGTGATTCCTTCAGTGTGATCCAAGAACAAACTACAGTGAGGTCTGTTTAGAGGTGATCTAAAGTAACTCTGCCTCATGATAAAGAACACATATGGAGGTGGTTCTGCAAATAATATAAACCAGGAATTGTGAGCTACATTTCTGACAGTTTGGGGACTTAATCAAGTCATTTATGGTATGTTGTTTATGTCACTATATACGAGGGAGCTGAGCTGGTCTGTCTTTTTTGCCCTTTCTTCCTAAGAGGAGAGTTGTACTTGATGTTTATTTCTATATGTTTACAAATAAATGCAACAAAGGTGGGTAGAGCCCTTCCCAAATCTCCTTTCTCGAAGCCCAGCCATGATGACAAATAAATCTGGGAATAAGAAACAGGATTCTGTTCCTACAGAATGTTTGCATCAAAACCTGGTCACTGAAACATCTGCAGCACTAATTAAGAACACAACAGACAGTAATCTTGGTGAAGACTTACAGCTGAAGGGACTGCAAAGTGTAGATATCAAACCCACTGAGATTGCTGGCACAGTTCAAGCACCTGTATTTGTGGGGTTGACTAAAGGAACGTGGAAAGCACGATAAAATACTGGGTGATTACTGAGCTAAGGCTAAAAATGCATCTTGCAGAAAGGCATTTTCAGACTCTTAACAGCTCGAAATGTGGTTGAGGAGTAAGAAAAAAGCAGGATGCTGTTGAGGAGCAGCCCTGCCCTCACCATTCGCTGTCTGGCCTCCTCAAAGGCCCGTCTCTCCTCCTGCAGCCGCTGCCGGGCCTCCTCCTCCGCCTGCCGCCTTTGGCTCTCCTGCCTCTGCCTCTCCAGCTCCTCAAATGTCACCTTCAGCTTCCCGGGAGACACGGACTCCGGGGGGGCACTGCTGTCCTTCTCACCCTGGGTAAGGAACATGAAACAGTTCTATCTGCAGCTGATAACTATCTGCTCTGTGGGTGTTTTGGGATGGGGGTTTACCATGACAAATGAAAGGCACTTGGTTTCCTTCAGGGGTTGGTTTTCATTCTTCATTTCTTCCTCCTCTGCTCTCTCCTTTCCTGGGTTCTCACAGTTTATTTTCACCTTCCCAGGTGTCTTGGTGGGTTTCACAGGCACTACTGTAACTAGGAGTGAATCATCCCCTTCCTGTCCAGAAAGATATTTATTAGATATCATATAAATAAACTCATTTCTTAATGAAACTGCTGGTTTAACCTGTGTGCACCAAAGCTTCCAAAAGATTTACTTGTACTGAGTATTAACCACAAGAATAAATCCAACTGCCTGTGGCACTCACTGCTTTTCTTGTAATAGCTGAAGAGTGTCAAGACTGAATTATAGTTTAAACATAACTGCTGGGAAACTCCTTGATTTCTTTACATATTTTCACCAACTGTTAGTTATAAAAACTCACGGGTTGGAAAAGAACAGGTGTAATTTGGAATACACAGCAATTGTAACCACACTCCACGTCCAGTTTTAACATTTACCCTGTAAAGGAAATACTGTGGCTGGAATAAGCCAGTGGCTCTAGAGAGCAATTTGTAATTTCTCAGGCACAGTAATTGTTTTTTGAAGGAAGTTGCTGATTCAAAGCTATTTTTGCAACTTACTTGCCAAAATACATTTTACCTTTTTTTTTTCCTCTCCACAGAATACCGTGATTAACAGGGACACTGTCAAATAAGTTAAAGCTAATGGATTCTGGGGGTATTTTTTGCTTTCCAAAACTGTAGTAGGAGTGTGATCTTCTTGTGTTAGTAAAAGACAATAGGACCTTTGGACCCAGCTTTTTGAAATTAAACATTTATTTTCAAGACTTAAAATCCAAATGGTAAATTAGTCAATTAAAAAAAAAAAGTTCACTGAGTGAGGTGTTCAAACATCTGTATGTTGTCAGAAGCCCCTTTTAATTTCAAGTTTAAGGCAAAGAGCTTTTAAGATGATTCTTTCCAAAGCCAGAGGACTTAGAGTATCATGACCAATATATATCAAATGATTCTGGTGGCTTTGAATATTTACATTTTAGATCTTTTTAACTAACCACAAAGTATTCACAGTGCAGGCTCTTTTTCAAAATTCAATATACTGATTTCAAGAACAGACATCTAGTTCCACATACTCTAACAATTTGTTAGCTCCTTGGTTGAACTTTAAGCAGGTATTTGTGTGCCCTTTTCGAAGTTTTCCCAACCCAAATTACAACAATAAAACAAAAGTGAATAAAAATGTAGGTGAACATTTCTTTAAAAAAATCTGATTACCTCAGCTGCTGATTCAGTTCCCGTATTGTTAAAGTCCTCAATCTATTAAATGAGAATTTCACAGGATTACATTACTTTGGCTCTTTGCCTTAGAGTTGCAAACACAGAACTGGAAATTGTTTTTGTATCAGAGATATGTAGGTAGCACTTAAATTCCCAGGGGTGATAAGGACTGGACCTTGGCTGGAATGCTTGTGGAGGAAGAGGCAACCTGACATAAAACATCCTAGAGAAAATATGCTACAGCATTTTAACAGGGCAGGGCTGAACTAAGAAGTGTACTTGAGTCTTCATTTAAGCATTCCAGAATTGTGTGAAACAGAAACAAAACAAACCAAAAAAAACCAAACAAAAGCAAACAAAGGCAAAACCAAACAAAAGCAAAAACCACCAAAGCCAAATGCTGTGTTTGCTTCACGTTAATTCTAAAATTCGACATGTATGTAACTTCTGCCTTGCAGAGTAGATTAAAAATATGGTAGATACATTGCCAGTTAAAAGCACAGTTGTAACAATGTTAAAAGCCTTAGTAGAAAACCCTGTCTGAAAACTGACTCCTAGTTTTCATTTCTTAGAACAAATTCAAACCTAAGTTAAGTATTACTGTCGTTTGGTTAAATAACAATTGGCTCATGTTACAAGCAAAAGTAAGAGTTGGTAAAACATAAGAAACATTTTCAAATTAGTTTAGCAAACACTGTAAACTCTTGTTTGCATAGGACACCAGAATTTGTGCCTGGTTCCTGCCACATTTTTGCCTGCCTGGTTTCATCTGTAGCTCAGTTTTAGAGCTTAAAAAAAGATTTACTGTAAAGAAGAGGAAGAGTCTCTGAACATTATTTCCCACCTCCATCCCACTGAGCATCACGTAAATCACCACTATCAGAAATCTTAAGATTGAATCTTTCTGATCAATACAAAACTTTAATTTGTGGCTGATTGCTTCCAATTGTACCCTGCCTGGTGTGATCAGATCAACATACCTCCTGGGCTTTTTTGGCCAATTCTCTTTGAATTTTTCTTTTCTCAATCATATCTTGTTCGATTCTGCGCTTCCTTTCTTCTTCCATTCTTTTTCTTTCTTCTTCTTGCCTTTGCTTCTCCATTTCTGCAAATTTGCCTTTAACAGTCCCTGTAGATGTGAAATACACTGATAAATACTTTCATCTAATACTTGTCAGGTGACTTATGGGGCCTTTAAAGTTGGGCCTCTCTTACCTATCAGTTTTGGGACATAACCTTTTTCTGTTTTAGATAATTTGGTGTCATCGTCTTCATCAGACGCGAGCAGTTCTTTCATCTAGTTGATGAAACACAGAAAGTAAACTGTCTTTATAACTAATAAAATCCCAATGTTATTGTCTTAAAATAATGTGAATAGATTTTCAGGCAGAATGTCAAATATTAACACAAAATATTAGCAAAGAAAACAACCTCCTGCTTTCTCCTGTTCCATTCTCTCTCTCTAACATATTGTTCTTTTCTTCTTTGCTTTTCATCTCTAGATCTCCTTTGATTTCTTTCTTCCCTTGCTTTTTGCATTGCTTCAAATTTATCCTTTACATCGCCCTTGTGAAGCTTGGGCACATAGGACTTTGGGACGGGTTTAGATGAAGAAAGCAGAATCTTGGTGAAGATATAGAAGAAATGAAGATAAGAGAAAAAAAGAAAAGTTGAAGCAGATGGACAGAAATATTCTGATAGATTGGGTTAGAAAGAAATGTGAGAACATAAAACAGAAGTGCAGTTGCTACTAGGAACTTTGTGCCATGAGCCATCATCAATTAAGCCATAAATAGCAATAAATACTAAAAGAACCAAAACAACATTTAGCATTACGTTAAACTTAGGCTATAAGCAATTGCAATGAAGAGCTGCAAAACAAGTATATGAACTGTGTGAATGTACATTCTCAGGCACTGGGGCTTTGAACATTAATTACAGATTTAGATTGTTGCTTTCAATCCTAAGCAGCCACCAAAGAGCCCCTCTGCCCCCAACACTTAAAACAGATATAAAGTCATAGATGTATAATACAATATGTAACGGGGGGGGTTCTGCAACACTTCAGCAGCCATATACAGTTTTTTAAATAAATAGTAGTATTTCTTAACTTCAAACTCCCAGTGCATTAACATGCTCACTTTCTTAATATTTAGAGAAACAGAGAATCCCAGGGATTTTATGTTATAAAGTGCAAAGATTGCAGGACTGATACTGATACAGCAAATGGACATTTCTTTGCCAGTGCTACTCTCTGGGTGCACAAACAGCAGGAGAAGTTCCCACTTCTCAGAACTGCTGGGAAGTTTTCTCTTTTTACGGTGATGATGACAGGAATGTTCTCAATAAAGTAATAAATACTGAGAAAACTGGCTGAAAACATTCCATGTTTCATATATTTTCACCTTTCACCAGGTGACATGTTGTCCAGAATTACCCCATCAACACTGAAAGTTTCTTTATATTTTGTTGCCTTTATTTTGCCTTCCCCCTCCATGTTTTTCTAATAACAGTAAGAACATAATTCACAGACTCTATCAAATAACAGCAATACCAGCATTCCAGTATAATTGTCTATTACAATTTTTCTGTAATTATTACTTTTGCAAGCATCAGTAGTAAATTATTCCATTGCTTTGATGACTTTAAAATAGGTACCTACCTCAGTTTTCTGTGCAATGTCATTCATGGTTACTGTACTGTGCTCTGCACCTGGTATGTTTTAAGATTGCTTTCAGTTTCTACCTGAAAGAAACAGTTGTAAGTTATATTCCTTCCTTTTCCTTTTAAATGATGCTTTAACCATCTTCCTGTAAATAAGGTTGCATAGGCTGAAATCAATGTATCACAATTTCACTTGGTCCTCTGAGGCTTTTGAAGACATGAATAGGTTCTAAGTGTGCCACAGTAATTAAAAGAACAAGCTTATGATTCACTATTCATGCTCATAACTCCTCTATATAGTTCTAGATATTGGGTTTTAATTTCCATTTAAAAAAAAAAACAAACCAGCTTGGAGCCAAGCTCTGGTGTGTTGTTAGAAATTTTAAAGTGCACTGTATTTATTAGGAACCAAACAGAAAGGCACTTCAAGTTCAGGGCAAGCCTTTGTCTTTTCTTTTTGATTTTCCTTCTTTTTTTTCGCCCCCCTTTCCTTTTTTTTTTCACCTTCCAGTCTATCAGAGCTTGTAGGAGAAAAGAAACCATACCATGACTGCAGTGCTCCTGCTATCTGTGCTCTATCAATCCTCTGAGTGCCAGGAACCCACCAGAAAACAAAGGAATGTCATGCACTGGTGCAATCCATGCACTGGAGTAGCCCAGGACATGGAGACCTGGCAGCCCTCACACAGGGCTGGAGCAGAGAAGTCCCAAAGATAATCTTTCCCAAGAAATTCCATTTCACCTGAACACCTCAGGAGAAGGGCACCTCTAATCTTCACTGCAGCAACAAACCCAGTTGATGTGGCTTCCTCTTAAAGTCATTTGCAAACAGCCCTTTCCAATGTCCGATGCAGAACGTGCAGTTAATTGTAAGAAGATGTTTATGAGTCAAGACTTTGTCTTGAACCTTCCCGATAGCTCCAATTGCCTGAACCCCTTGACAGTGGGATAACAAATCTGAAATTTTCTTTAAAAGTGCAAATGTTGGAAGTAATTTTCCATGTGGATTCCTGCTGTCTGAACTTCCAAAATTGTGCCAGTCCAACAGGCCGTTGGCCTGGAGGATGGCAGAGCTGTTCCTGCCATGTGGAATGCTGCCATATCTGCTATTACTTTGGGCTGCTTTCCAGTTTGTTGGCATCACCAGCTCTTAATATGTTTGAAGGTTAGCCAGCTGGCTCCGTGGCAGTTTGCCTCTGCAAGTCATCCTACCTGCACCTTTGATGCTGAAAGATATGGCTGTAAAGCAGCAGAGCATTGCTAAACATGATACCATCCATGTTTGCACTTTCATCCCTCTCCGTGGCCATTAAGCCCAGCAGGACCAGCAGCAGGACACACCTTGGGCACCCCTCGAGGCAGAGCAGGAAATTCCAGGGAAGACAATCCAAAATGTTTAAGAAAAAAAGGAACACTCCTTGAGTTTTGGCTTGTGTGGCAGTGACCATTGCTCCAGGAATTACAGCTGTGGCCTGAAGCTCCTTTGGATCTGCCTGATCACCAGGAGAGGGTCACAGTCCAGGTCTTCTTTCTGGGAAAACCCAAGTGGCTACATCAAAAAATCCTGACACCTTCCATGTCATGGAAGAACAGTGACTTCCTAACCTGCCAATAGCTTTGCAAAAGTATGCAGTAATAAATTTGCCAACCCAAGAAACCTTGACCTACTAACTCCCTTTTGAGATGAACCAGTTACATTTTTAAGTTGTGTGTATATACATATGTATTCTTGCTTTGCAGTAAGAATTTTCCCCCAGAGCTCATCTAATAAAAGTAATGCTTATTCTTTGAGGCAACACAAATCTACTTGTATAGATACTTCAGAAACTATTTTGCTTCCTATTATGAAGCTTAAGATGCAGTCTCATCTTTTATTTCCCAAGATCAGCATATCTCAGGAGAAGCTGTAAGAGCTCCTTACTGAAGCTTCTCACTCAAAAAAAATATAAAAATCTCAAAGTTCAAGTGAAAATTTAATACAAAACCAATAAGGCATAGGAAACTAGGCAACAGATTAGAAATGTTCTGTAAAAAAAATAAGTGTTTTCAATTATCTTATTTGTTTGCTGTAAATGATAAGCAATCACCTTCGATATGATCTGATCTGAAAAGTGCTGTTTTGATCACAGCACTTTTTCAATTTTTCATGCAGCCTCCCTAAAACCTTACTCCAGGCAAAAGAAAGTGAACACAAAAAGCCAAAACATCCAGGGGACAGAGGTTTGATGGCTCACAAGTCCTAAAATTCATCTCCTTAAATTTAATTAATTTCCATTTCTGAAAGGAGGTCAGAGTCCTCAATTGATACCAAAAAAAAAAAAAAAAAAAAAAAGTTGTGCAGCTTTAACCAGACTAAAAAACACCCCAGACTTCCCACAAATAATAAAATTCCCTTTCTTAAAAAAAAATTCTTGATTTTCAGAGGTGTGATTAACATCCTCACAGGAGACACGACAAATATCAGCATTTCCCTGGCCTGAACACTACTCTTCACAGCAGGACTATGAAGCCAGGACTTTAAAAGAGGTCCAGTTCCTCTGTGGTGTCTCCTTTTGGGAGGCCCCCTGCTCTCCTGCTGGGTCCTGTGAGTTATAAATAAGCCCTTCATGGCACCAAGTTACGTTTACCATCTGTCTCCTCTTTGTGATCTACTTGCAGGGAAGACTCCATTATATAAGAAAACCACATTGTCAGAGCTGGCAACTCACTACTTGCAGCCAGAGAACTAAGGAGAGGAAAACACAGCGTTAAAATATTAAACAAAATACTAAATAGAACTGGAAAGAGGAGGGGAAGTGTTCCTCACTTATGTCCTTGCCATAACTGATCTGGAATGACACTACCAGTTGTTGTACTAAATTACAGATACTGAAGTAGGTACTAAAATTATCGTGCACAGGGGAAGATCCTGAGCTGGCATAAACTGTCAGCTCCACTGAAGCCAATGAGTTATGACAATTAACACCAGCTGTCTCAACTTCACATTTTCTATAATACAAAATGCAAAACTACTCCCACTTCCTTGTATTTCCTTCGTTAAGTCTTTGTAATTAAAGACCAGAATGCTCACCAATAACTGCCCCAGCTAATTCAATCTCATACACAATCTTTTCCTAGGTCTCTGAATTTATCACACTCCAAACATTTATTGAGAGTCTCATATTATATTATTGAGAGTCTCATATAAGGACTATTCATATTATAGAATAGTCCTTACAGGTATGGTGTTACCTGTAAAAGCATATTTAATACAAGGGGTGCCTGTGTTTCTTTATGTAACTATAAACATTCTTAATGCAAGAGTGCCACACAGTCCAAAGTGTTAAAAAAATGAAATCACCTCTCTGTAGAAAAGATCTGTTAATTCCTTACTCTCTTCTTACTGTTACGGGGTATACAGGCTCCAGAGCAAAGGTAGTGGGGGATGAGAGAGCGCTCTGTTAAGGGGGAAATCCTGCTGGGATCTTCTGGCCCGTGACTTCATGTTCCACGGTGTCTGCTGATCCTAATCACAGGTGGCAGTAAATTGTGAACTGAAGTCCCCAACAGAAAAATCAGCGTATTTTGCCCCACGCCATAATTCCTTCATCCCCTGCTGTGTCACAGCAGCTGAGGACCAACAGTGTGATTTCAGTTCTGCTGAAAGGACTGACAGGACTTCAGAGATGAAGGTGCTGAAACAAGGGGTAAAATACTGGATATGAAGCACTGTTGCCATCTGTATATTCCCTTCCCCACTGACAGGACACAGCCAATCTGCCTCTTCTTGGAAATCCTCCTGGCCAGCTCAGGCTGAACACAGGGCTGGTCACCCCACGGTGGTCATGGCCCGTGTGGTGCCTCTGCTGCAGAGGAGAGGTCTCCTGCCTTCCTCGAGATGTGCTGCTGCTTCTACTCAAGCAACCCCCCCTCTGGCAGTGCTGTGAAAGCCCACTCGTGTGTACAACCTTCCTCTGAGCAGCTGTGGCTGCCTCGGGTGCACAGCAAAGGGGCACTTCCATCGCCTCCTGCCCTGCCCTGCCCTCCCAGTGCCATCAGCTTTGCCCTCCACCTCCCCACAGCCAACTTCAACCACCTATGGTAGATGCTCGTCTGACTTCTTTCACTGAGGAAACCGCTCATCTAATACATTCCAAAACCAGTTAGAGGAGGTATTCCCTAGCAAAGTCTTAAACCATCTACCCAGCTCTTATATCCTGAGCTCAAGATAGGCTCTTGACTCAGACTGTTCTTTCTACATATACTAGGCATGTTCTCATACTTCTGTATCTTCCTTAATGACTACACTTGGCCCTCTTATAAGACTAATTATTACTTTACAATTTAATTTCATTGGTCAATTTTCTAAGAGATTTAAGGTCTCTTAAGTTCCAAGATCTAAGGTTAAGAGTACTATGTTTTCTACCATACAGCTACTTGCTGATTAATGTTTGAATTAACACGTTTCATTAAGCATGCTTATTGCATTAACAGAAGTTCTTATTTACCTAAAATAAACATGATAATAAACAGTTTGTAAGCTGTCACAGAAGCCCAATATTTTCTTCCAACCCACGCTGTCTTACAGCCATCCCTTCAGGGTGAAGCAGAACCAAGGGACGCACTCAGCTGAAAACCACACCGACAGAACTGAACTGCTTTGAACGTGCAGACACGCGATTTGCGAAAATCAGGCATTTATGGGATTTCAAAGTAACTCTTACGGACCGCACAGCCCAGACGAGCTGCCCGCACCGCTCACCCCGCGCTCGCCGCCCATCGCGGCCGGGGGGCCGAGGAGCGCCCGCTCGGCCGGGACACAACCCCCGCTGCGGGGCTGCGGTTAAACTGCTGCGGGTCGCACCCGCCGGGCCCGGGCCGTGAGGGGGCCGTGAGGGGGGCCCGGGCCGTGAGGGGGGCCCGGGCCGTGAGGGGGGCCCGGGCCGTGCGGAGCCCCTGCCCGGCGCTCCCGGCCCCGCTCCCGCCTGGCTGCAGCGACATCGCCCCGGCGCTGCCCGCGGCTGCCGCCCCAGCCCGGGGTCCCTCCCCGGCGGCCCCGCGGTGCGAAGGGGCCGCTGCCCCCATTGCCGCGGGCTGTGCTCGGCCCGGCCGCCCCGGGGGCGCCGCGCGGGGCCGTGAGGGGGCGGCGGGAGGAGACGGCGCTGCCGCGGCGGGTCCGGGCGAGGGGAGCGGGGTCAGCGGGGCGGGCGGGCGGCCCGAGCCTCGCCGCACGCCGGGGGAGCGGGGCGGGCTGCGGGCGGCAGGGCGGGGAGCGGGGCGGGGGAGCCGAGCCCGCGGAGCCCCGCGGCGGCGGCGGCGGAGCCGCTCTTACCTGCGCCTGCCCGCGCTGCGGCTCGGGGCGCTCCGGGCGGGCTGCGCTGCCGAGCGCCCCTTGGCTGCGGCCGCCGCCGCCGCCGCAAGTTTCCATAAAAGTCGCGGCGCGCGCCCGGCGCCCGCATTCCAGGCGATCCCCGCGCCGCGGCAGCTGCCCCTGCCGGCCCGGCCCCGCCGATCCGCGCCGTGCCCGGCCCCTCGCCCGCCGATCCGCGCGGGGGGCGCAGCCCGGCCGCGCTGCCAGACCCCCCTGCGGGCAGCGGCCCCGCCAACAGGCTAATTTTGGGCTGGAAGCGGCGCGGGGCTATAAATAACCGGGGCGGCTGGCGCGGTGCTGGCCGTGCCGGCCCTGCCGCAGGTCAGCGGGGCTCCGCGGGCCGGGCCGGGAGACACGGAGGACTCGGGGACCCACCGCCCGGCCCGGCGCTGCTCCAGCGCTCCGCGGTTCTTCTCGGCCCCGTCCCGGAGATCCCCGCCCGGGCACCGCCGGCGCTCCGGCAGCCCCGGCCGGGCTCAGCCCGCGCTCAGCCCGCACTCACCGCAGCCCGGCCCGGCCCCGCTCAGCGCGGGCACCGCAGCTCCGCCGCCGCTGGCCCGGCCCGGCCCGCGGGGAGGTTTTATACCTACGGCCGTCAGGTCCCCGGTCGGTTTATGGCACATGGAGAGCGATCAACTAATAATAGTAATGTGACGGTGCTGGTGGAGCGGGGAGGAATCTCCCCAGTGCCAGGCTGCGAGAGGCAGAGCGCGGTGGCTCAAAGCAGCGCCTTTCTCTGGGAACTTTACAAAGCAGTGGCAGAACGCGGTTTTATTACATCTGAATACATTCCTTTTCCTGCTTAAAGATGACTTGTTTCCTACACGTTCAACTGCAAGGTCTCCAGTGCAGAACTTTCTTCTTCCCATCTCTCTAGTGTTGTGTCTGTCACACCGGAGCCCGACTTTCAGCTGGATTATAAACATTAGGACAATAACCACATGACTTTAGGCTGTGCAGATCTCAACAGCGGCCATCGAAGACAAAACGTGTTTGGCTTTTGAAGGACAGCACAGGAACTTTCCCCCAATTTAAACTGCACAGCCCAAAAGCTGTTGCCGTTCAGTATTTTTTTCCTTTATATAATATATTTTCTAATAGTTGCTTTTTGTTGGTTTCAGGCAGCGAATTCCAATTTCAAGGTGACTAACTGGTATCAAAACACCTGCCCCATGAAATAATTTTGCAACAGATTTCAAGAATCGTGCGAATTCAAGTTTTAGATACAGTTATATGAGCAACAGTTGTTTCACTGAAATATTTTATTTCATATACACAGCTGCACTTCATTAGGCAATAGAAAGGTCACAAATGATCTTACTCTGACACTTGGTTTGACACGTCCAGTTTGGTAGAAACCAAAGACTACAAAAGAAATGTATAATAATCATTAAGAACACATTAAAAGTGAGATTATTATTACAACTAAATTACAAATTATAAAAATATTTGATTCTTGCATAATCCCTACACATTCAACATTTCTGACTTTAGGAGCACAGTTACGGCAGAAGAGGATGGTTTTGAAATTTAGCTTGTTCTTCTTAGCATGGAAAGTGGCATTCAAAACTACCCAAATTTAGAGATTATGAACGAAATTCTGATTTTGGAGTCGCTAGAGTAGAACTGCATCATCCTGTCCCTGTGCTGCAGCTCTGGCACTTGTGTTTTCAGAGATGGTGCACTTCTGAAATTCTCAGGCCACGTGGCTGGTTATCAGCAGATACTCTGGACACACCTGCTAGCTCAGGTGAAGCTTTTAACAGAACTGACTCCAGTTCCATGTTAAAAGGGGACCTTCATCTCCCATTTGAAGTTAGAAAGGACAGAATAGATGAATGTTTTTTTGTCCTAAAAGAGCCAAAGGGGATCAAAAGCCTACCCACATGTACATTTCCCTCTTCCTCTCTCTCTTTTCCTCCCTTCCCTCGCTCTTCATTTCTGAACTGCTTCTGAATCAAATATTTGTTGGTATCTTACAACAACCAGAACCCGTGTTTCTAATTTTGGGAAAGACATCAGTTCAACTTCCAACCCCATTCTGAGGACTTCCGAGAGCTCCACGAGTGCATGGAAGTGCTCCTATTTTAAGTCAGATGTTATCAAGATCTTCCTCATTTTCTAAATATTTTGGTGTTTCTTTAGATCCTTCTCATTCTTCTGTTTAAAAAAAAATCCTTTCATTTTTGACAGAAGACCAACTTTTAAAGTATCTGGAAACATTCACAACCTCCTGTGCAATGCTGTTGCACTTTGTTCAAAAGCTTTTTGTAAAAACCATGAAAATCTCAATATACATTTACTTCTGTGAAAAAGTGCATTTCTGTTTCTCTGAGATGTATGTTAAGGTGTAATTTTCTTCATATCAGTTTATTAGACCAGAGAGACAGTTTGCTACCTACAGCTAGTGCATTTGCTGTGGAATATGCCACTTACTCTGCTACTATTTCCAGCTATTCCTATGGATTATGAGCCCAACAAGACACCTTTACTCTTCCACATAATTTCACTCATAGACTTGCAATAAGCTGCCAAAACACAGATAGCTTAAACATACTTATCTGCTCAAAAGCTGAGATAGGTGAAGAAAACTTCACATGCCCACAATGAAGACATTGCAGAGAAAAGAAAAAATCCAGCACGGAGCACAGCGCCAAGCTCAGCAACTTGAACGGTGGAAACAGGCATTGGAAAAGAGCAGCATTTGGAATTTCTCTTTTATTACACATAGAAGTATACTTTTTTTTTTGTTAAATAAATCATAATCAGTTGGCATTTCACACAAGTCATATGACACATTTTCATCATTTTTGTACTTATCAAACGAGTACAACAAAGGAGCAAAATGTTGGCTTCGGTAAAATCTATGAATTACACAGGCCCTCCTCTTGGATATTGTCATTTTGGGTTGTGTTTGCAACAAAAGGTGACATTTTTCTAGTCAAGGATTGTTTTGATATCTTAGATTTTTAACAACATGCTTCTCAAGTATCTGAATATTTGGAATTGCTCTGTAATTACTTACTCTGTATTTCTTGACACAGGATAGATTCTTGTGGGCTGGCTCTGTGTGGCAAAGCATACGTAAGTGTAGTTTAAGAGCCTAAACTAATTATGAAGCATTGCTTCAGTTTACAGAAATTCAAAGATTATACCTCATCATTTATTACCCCCAGAACAGGAAAAAACATTACTGTGAGTTCCCTCAGGGTTCCACAGCCTGAGCCACAGTTTCACACTGCACACAGATGGCCACAACTGCTTGAATTTCTTAAATAGACACCTGACTTCCCACAGAGAAGGGAGGAAGACTGAAGTGCTTTAAATTATAAAACACTGCCTTCAATTCTGTTTCATGATTAACAAATCTTACCATACATACTTATTTAAAAATATATTTTGAAATGCTACATATGAACTGAGAATGCTATTGGTTAATTTACCACCACACAGAGTAGTAACAGTTTTAGAACAAGGAAAGGTTTTAAAATTAATTGGTGAAGCTAGCATAGCTTTTAAAATATAAATAAGTATTTTTAAACACCTTAATGATGTTTAGATATTTTAAAACAAAATAAAGTAAAAAAATGCATACTGGCAGTCATTCCTGCCCCCTGCACTGCTCCCTTGCACTGCAGTACAGAATGGCTGCTTACACCCACACAAATGGAATCCCAGGGCAGGGGCAACATGTTCAGTTTTGTTGAGTGTGATTCCTTTATTGCATGTGTCACATGAATCAGAGACTGCAGGCAAAACACCTTCCAGACACCTAATGATGAGACTCTGCAATGAGCACTTTGTACTGTAAGCCTTTAAATGGGAACAACTCCATCAGCTTCACTCACAAATCATCTGTGCAAAAGTACAGTATTTCATAAATAAACTTTACCCAAATATTACAGAAAAAAGCTTTGGGATACATGAAGTATAAATACAGCGACAGCTGGGCTGCAAAATTAATTTAGGTATATACAATAACACACTCCCCATTTCTCTTCACAGGTGTACATTTAACCTCCCTGAGTCCTTTTCCACACTGTAGTGACCTGATGCATTTCCAGGTGCTTGCTCACCGAGAGCCATGGTGTAGCTTCAGCATTTAGAGAAAAAAGGTGGGAAGGAGCACCCCAACGTGCACTCCCTGGCATTTGTCACGGATTTTCAGGGCTTACTGGACTTTTGCTTCCAAGAGCCCGCTGGGCACGACGTGCCCATGAGAGCTCACACAGGCCCCCACGTGTCTCAGGGAGTCTGCCCCCAGGTAAGCCATGAGCAGCTCCGTGTGGCGGATCAGCAGCTGGGTGAGATCCTCAGCCAGGCTCTCCATGCTGGAGTATCTCACCTTTTCAAAATCAAAAATGTCTTTGAGGAAGAAAAGCACTTGATCCTAGCCAGGGGAAAAAAATAAAGAGAAAAACTCGTATTCACTTACCAGCAGCTATTTCTTTTACATGTTTCCTACGAGCATCCATTTTGGTGCTGAGGCAGAAGTGTGCTAAAACAGACTTTGCAAAACAGTTCTAAGCTTAAAACATTTAATAATGTTTTTAAAATATTTTAAAATATTTAGTTTTCATGCTTTCTTACTGTTAGCCCTAATCTTAGGAAAATGGAAATGTTTATACTTATAAATAAAATATTAATTTATTTTAATCAGGAAGATTTTTTTTTTTCATATAGATAAGTGGTAATTAAAAAAAAAAGTTGCAAACCTTGAAGAAGCAGCATAAGTCATAAAGGGAATTTCTAGGGCCCAAAAAGCCCCACGCCAAAACAGGGCTGATATGTTCACATATAGCATAGAAATGTGCAAAAAATCCATCAGGCACCTAAGTGATGGAAAATTGGAGACAGAAGTTACACAGTAAGTTTAGTATAAATTTCCATTATTTAACATTAAGTCTTCATAAAAGCCTAACACACTTACTACAGCAGGGCTGTGGTAACCTGAACAGAATTACTGTCACCACTGCCGACTGGACCCAAACTAGGTTGAAAATCTTTCAGTTTTTGCTAAAAAACAGGTGTTAGGGCCCCATGAGCTAAATTTCCACAATTGGAAACCTCTCGTCTGAACTTCAAATTCTTAGGAGCCGATCAATAACTTTGTTCCACATAATTTTGAAGGGCAACTTACCTTCATTTGCTGTCTTTTCTGCTTCAGTACTGACCAACAGCTTGAAGCTACAGCCTAATTGTTAAAAGAAAAAAAAGCAAGCCCAAGTCATTTTTCATCTCAAAAGAACTCACCTGCAGAATACTGTATTTCTGTATTTTGGGGACATGTATTTTCTGCACTTTCAACCTTGTGATAACACAAAGTTTAAAACTACAAAACGGCAGCTGATACAAATAACCAAATTTATATGTAGTTCATACGTGTCATTTCAGATCTATCTTTGCAACAGTTTCTTCAGTTTAATTCAAATGTAATTTGGCATCCCTGACTGATTTTACAGTTACAACAGTTAGCAATTCTCTCTGGGTTTAACTGAGGACCAGCCTCTTATATACCTAAAGCATGTGCTCAGACATAAGTAACTATTTTAGATATTATGTGGAATGTGAACACATTAAAATGTCCTTTTTCATTTTAGCAAAAACATTCTTGCAATAGCTTCAGATCCAGTTAAGGAGTTTTGTCCAAATATGGACCTGTGAAATACAATATACTGATATCAGTACTGGGCTTTTTTCCCCTCAGAGCTTGTTCCTATCCTCATCTGACTCTCCTTCAGTGCTGCAGGAGAATTAACTATTCACAAAGCCAGTGTTACCCCAGAATTACAGAAATACATGCATGGCACTTTTCTCTCTAGAGGGAATGTTTCAACTGAAAGACAAAAACAAAAGGAAAACTGGCATTTTACAGACAAAAATGGACGAAATGACAGCAGTATCTGTACCAGCTGACCATGGCAGGAGCCTGTGTCCCTAACAGATCTATCTGACAATAAACAGGCCCAGCTGAGAAATCATGAATTGCAATCAACATTTGAATGCCTGCACTGCATTAGTTTACTTTTGTTTCCTTGCAGCTTTGTGCCTTGTTGCTAAATCTCTGGTCTCTGAACCAAAACCTGGATCTAATACCTCAGACGTGGCTAAGTGAAACCTCCCCTCTAAAATTCTGCTTCCTCAGAGGAAACTAATTTTTGCAGGACAAGCTGAAGTATTTTCTCTGATACATTCAATCATTCTGTATGTTTTGGGCCCAGACTTGTAGCTTTTCAACTGCTGTTATGATAAAATACAATCTGTTTAATTCTTTTGAGGAATATTTCAGGTACACACTCAGTTATACTGGAAGCTAAACTGGACTTTACACAGCCTTTATCCTGCAGTTGTTGGATTTATTCTTGGTTTTAGATTGTACTTTAAGGATACAAAGCACAGAGCACCAGAACAGTTTCAGCACAGAAATTTCTATCAGAATGCTCACAACACACTTATATTGATCACACCACCCACATACTGCAGATTAATTGGTATGAACATTACACATGAATACTCACTGTTTCTTTAAAAGAGGAATTCAACCAGCGGTTATTGACTACATTCTGTATAGATATAGGTGGATTTTCTAAATCTTCAAATGAATCCATTAATATGAAGTCCAGAACAACATCATAAAAATTCAGGTTTTTCACCTGTATGAAAGGAAAACATGACCTAAGTAACCTAGTTTCTCTTTCAGCAGTGGAATTCAGCATGCACCACATTCAAATGCATTAAAGATACTATGGAGAAGTTAAAAAAAAAAAAGTACTTTCTGGTACTAAACTGGTGGATGCCAATTCTCTAAATCAGAAATACAAACAAAAAAAGAGCTGCCTTTCCCACAATTCTGAATTGTAAAATTTTATTTTTAGATCCTATGGCTCAATAGGATCCTTTAGATCCTATTAAGGGTAAAAGCACTTTTCAGAAATTCAGACTCACTCCTCTAGCAGCAAGTTCCATTTCGGTATTATCCCAGTGGTCTGTTTGTTCCAAAAAATATATCATTTCATCAAAGACATCTTCAAATTTCTTTGGGTTCTGTAAAGTAAAAAGCAATGAGTATCAAGCAAACTCAACAAGAGATGTGGTTTATTTGCAGTGGAAAGTGAATTCTGGTAGGAGTCACATAAACAATGAAACATTAGTTAAAAAAAGCCTTTTACCTTTCGTGCTTTCACAATTAAAGCAGACAAAATTTTTCTTCCACTTTCAGCAAGAAATATTCTGTTTGCTGTTTCTGAAAGAATTACCTAGAAAAGGGTTCAGAAAATACAGACATGTTCATGCACAGGTTATACTAAAGTGACCTTAAACACTCCAATCACATTTCAGATAATTATAACCTCTGGTATGGTGGACCAGCTCCTAATAAGCCTTTGGTGCAAAGGTTCCAAAGCTAATCATAAAACTGGGACTCCTCTGCAAATTCATCTCGTCTCAGAACTATGGGAATGTAAAGGCAACAAGAAAATATTTAACTCCAGAACAAGTTATAAAAATGCTTGCCCAGAGAGTGCTTTCAATGCCATGTACTTTAGTTTAGGCTTAACGAGACAGACAAATCACCCTGCTCACTGTTTACCTGAAAAGCTTGTCGAATACAGTGCAGCTTAGCAAGGAAGTCACTGTCTCCTAGACATTCAAACATTTCAGTCCTACACAAAACAGAAAGGTTTTCAAAGACCATTAGGAAAAGAAGCACCAGAACAGTCACATCAGTCTAACTCTTAGAAAAAACACCTAGTGCAATTAACTCCTAAAAAAAATGGTTCCTAGGCAGAATATTTAACTTTAAGTTTTGCTTTTCTGGAAAATAGTTAAACAGACATAAATCAGTACCTTAACACTCGTGAATATATTTTGCCTTCTTCTGCCAAGTGCATGGCTTCTTCATACAAGGGGCAGTGGCAGAGGGAATCCAGCCCGTACGTGTTACGGATCTCCCTGTGCTCTGTAAGCTGACAAAGAAATCGTTTGGAAGTTCATTAAAGAGCTTGACAACGTATTTTTTTGTAAAGATAAAAACAAATTCAAGAATTTTCCTGATACTCTACTGATAGATGCATCCTTTTCTGCATCTGCTTAAAAGAAAGGGGCAACACTCAACTGGTACACAGAACAAATACACCACACCTCGCAAGACCTGCTTCGTAACTCTTAGAATCTGAAAGCTACAGTTTCAAGTTTCAAAACTCATGGAGGCAGCTTAATTTTATATTTAATTTGCCTAGGTAAGTTCTTAAATTGTCTGGTTAAATCTAATGGGTCTCCAAGCTGTTAAAAGAAAATAATTGCCAGGTCACAAAGTACAGAATGATTGTATCATGCAGATCTTTAGGAAACCAGAAATAGTAACATCCTCCCACCCCTGTTTTTGTTTCGCTGGGAAATATGTCTACTAGTTACCAAAGCACGTTGTATGAAGCATGAGCACTCAGAATTTTATATGACAGGCTCCCAAAAAGGTTTTCACTGTTGGCAGTTTTAATTCTGTGATTATTGTATAAATTAAGGTGAACTCACAGACATTTTTAAAGCAAGAAAGAAACCAAAACCAGATTAATAAATCAAAGCACATAAATAACAGAGAACTCCTGTTTACAGGGTATCATATTTAATCAACAAAACAATGGCTAGCTACGATTTCCACTATAAACATTACATCATATTATTAATAATCAAAAGAAAAAAAGCTTATACATCATTCAGATTAGTTAATGACCAGAAAATTATTTTTAAAAAATTATTATTTTTTTAATTATATATATATATTTAATTATCTTTTTTTTTCTTTAATATTCTGTATGGGGCAAACAAACTTGTGTTTCTAGGCTATAAAAACATAGCCTGGAAACATCTTTAAAAAGTAACTGTCAAAGTATTTGAACTATATAAAAAGTTACCCTATATTTGAGAACGATTTAAACAAATCAGATTAAAGTATAACTTTGTATCAAACCTCCATTAAAATTTTCAAATAAATACATGCTGAAAAGCTTTTCCTGTCAGTGAGGACACCCAGCCAAGTGCTGGTGAGATGATCCCGGTGTGCCTTCTCCACACACTGCAGCAACAGTTTGGCCAAGATGGCTTTCCTGCTGCAGGGAAAGGGCCAGTACCTGCTTTTGTCCATGTCAACATTTAAGGACATGAAAAAAGTCAGAGATTTCAGTGCAGAGCTGGTGCTCTGACAAGTGTCACACAGTTAGATGGTGTTCATTTGCTGGAACTTACACAGGGGGGTTGAGTCACTCACACCAGTAACCTTTTACTTCTGGCAGATACATACAATTCCTTCCATAAACTGTCAGGTTCCATTTTAAATTGTTTTGTTTGGCTACAAAAATCCCACCGAGACCAAACCACTCTCTCGTGGACACCTTCTCGCACAGCCAGTGTCACGCTGAAACCCTTCCCACAGCTCTGAGGATGACAAGGTGCTCCACCACAGCCAAGAGAGCTGGCAGAGGGCTGTGAGGATGGCCCTGACATGCCAGCCCCCAAATGTCTGCTACTTCCTCACTGTCATGTGGGGTTACATGGAGAAGAACATGAAAATGCAGACAAAGCAGAGATAAAAAGGTGACTGCAGTTCAGGGCTGGGTGTGTCCACAGGTTTCACTGGGTTGGAAGGGACCCACAAGGATCCAGACTAACTCTTAAGTGAACAGCCCCTAGAGGGATCAAAGCCCAAACCTTGGCTTTACTAGCACCATGCTCTGAACAACTGAGCAAATCTCAGGGTTTTCATGACCCTAAAGCAGCAGCAACCTCCTCCTGGAAGGCTTGCCTTCCATCCCTTCAAGGCTGAGGAGAGACAGCGCAGTCGGTGACCACAGCACAGGACATTTCTGGTGACCTGCAGTGGACACCTGACTTCATTATGCTGAAATAATATGGACACACCTTCAAAACTCCAAAGCCTGTAGTGCTAATTCGTGTCTAAGCTTGTGGTGCTTCCTTGTGTCTCTGAAGGTTACAACATGGATTGTTCAGATGTTAATCAGTTTGCTCTGGACACTTCAGCTTTAGGGCTGCATCTGCTAGTGAAGAGATGCTGAAATCGTTGCTGTAAAGCACCAAACCTCTGGAACTTGCTAGAGTTCTTAAGTCTGAGATTCCCTGGAACAGGCTCAGTACCCTCATTTGCTACTCACAAGTTGTTTCTTAATAAATAGAAAAAAATTCTCAGCTGTGCATCGAAGCCTTGTTGACTACCAAAATAACCACCTACGTGAATGTAACAAAAATAAACAATGCTAGACCTTTTAGGAATTCTTGCTTGCTCCCCCTAATAAAAAGGTCACTTTACTGTAACAGTCAGCATTCCTTACATTCTGAGAAATGATGCTTCCCCTATATTAAAAAGGCTGATGATGGTCTCTTTAAAGGACAAAGCCATTCAGAGAAAAGATTTATTTTTTTTTTTTTAAATAAGTAGTTACAGGATGAGAGTGAAACACACTTTGGAAGTTGGAAGATGAGATGGTGATTACTAACTAAAACACTTGAGATAGTACTTTAATAAACTGAATTGTGTTGATCTGGAGGAAAACAGGAAGGCTGTTACAAAAAAAAAAAAAAAAGAGTAGCTAAGGCTTTATTCACAAGTCCAAAAAATCTCCCAAGCTTTGGATGGAGTTAACATTTTAACAAGGAAAGCAAAGTTTATTTGATAATAGAACTGCAGATTCAATTCTAGTCAAGATATGAAAATAAGATACGATAAATGCATGTGCACTGACAACAGAGAGGCAGCACCAAAGCTCAGGGAGAGCAGGAAAGAGCCTCTGTCAGGAAGATGGAAAAGAAGCCAGGAAAGAGAGGGGAGAGGCCTTTATGTGGCACACTCAGGGCTGTGTTCTTGCCAAGGGTGGCAGCTATTTTGATCACAGTAGATGGGAGAGCAAGACTATGAAAAGGATACTAACCTTCCTCAACACAAGCTGATGGCAGACAGGCTCCAACAGGGAAGAAAATACCATTATTTATCACAGGATATAGTGTTAATAACCTAATTAGGGAAAATAGTTGTGTTCACCATCCCTTCTGCAGTGCTTCTGAGAGCCTGAGGGTGTTTAAGAGCAGAAGTCTGTCTGGCTTGGGGATGACAACTGAGTCTAAACTGTCTCTGTAAGGATTCAGGCACCTGTGCACTGTGGGTGTCCAGGCAGGCACAACTCCGGGTCAGAAGTCATCAGATGTGTGGTGCCCAGCACCCTCTTGATTCTCAGCCCCAGCCAAGAGGAAGCTTTGGCACACACTCCTGCCATCCTGCAGAGCTCACCAAAAGGGCACATGACTTAAGCTCTGCCAGCTGTCCCAGTTTTGTACAGCTCTTTCCTTAAAAACCATCTTCCTAGACTTTGTCCTCGTACAACACAGCACGACACTGTTGTTGCCTCCTAAGCAGTGCCCCCATCACCTTCCATTCAAGCATCTGTGTCTTGGTTTGTGACAGTTATCTCTCCTGAGGGTACTGAGCTAAATTTGGTCTGTGTGTCAGCACTGAAACAGTTTCCAGCCTCTAAAACCAGAGTCCTGCTCCTTGGGACAGGACACAATGTAGGAGGAAGACAAGGAACTGTCAACACACAACTTGCAGCGTGATGTGACCACAAAAAATGGTGCCACGTTCTGATTTCCTGCAAGGGGAAATTACTAATCCTGGTAGGGCAAAATCACATATGAATTTCGGATTTAAAAGCCTTGCTAAACACTTCTATCACGACATGGAGTTTAGGGCAGTTATTAATATTTTAACTGCAGTCAGGGAGCTTATGATGAAAGAACAACTGCCTGTTTGGCCCTTAGCTGAGATAAATCCAAAGCTGGAAAAGCCTCAGGCCTCTTAGCCGAAACTAAAACATTCCACTGTTTTGCTAGTGCAAGAACAAGAAAGTGAAAAAAGTAGATAAACAAGAAGCTACCTGATATCATCATGTCTAGAATAAAAGAATCTGGTATGTCAATTCTAATCCAGTTACATCAGAGCTGTAACTGTTCTCCACTAAGAGCTGAATACACTGGGAAGTAGTTATTGCTCCTTCTCATTGCCATAATTATTTGCAGTACTAATGTGAGGCGTTTTTCCCCCCAAAGGATGGACAAAATGTTAAATCCAGGTAACAGTATATTTGTACAAGAACACCCACAGTTTCCTTCTACCTGGAGCACACACAGTGATGTCCTGTACCCACTGCTGGAGTGAACTGACCCTGTAGTTCAAGCCTAGTGGCTCATATTTAATCCAGAACATTGGTGGTGTTTTGACTCAAACACTAAACTGCAAGTTATTCATGCTTTGTTAGTCTTCAGGACTTCTGGCAGCTGAGAATTTCACTAGATTCTTCCATAAAATCTGAAAAAGGAGAGTTTGTTCTATTGGCAAAGGACAGAACAGCTGGAAAGGAAGAGAAAACCTTCATAACTTTGTCCTGGAGGAAAGAGTTGACAGAAGTGGCTCTGAGGTATCAGAATGTGGAGAATATTTTCAGGATAGGTAAAGACAATTACATTGCCAATTTTAACTTAAACATTTCCTTAGCACACACTGGGACAATACAGCTCCAGGACAGGATGATGATTCCACTGAGGTGATACATCCTGGGTGTTTGTTTGGTTGATTGCTTTTGGTTTTTTGGTTTTGGTTTTTTTTTTTTTTTAAGCCAAGCAACCCAACTGAGCATCTTCACATACTTGTAAAAACACTATGAAAGTTCATAGGGAAAAAAAAAAGAAACAAAATGTACAAACTACAGTGGTTTACAGCTCCTCTCACCAGCTGGTAGAGTTGAAGCAAGTTTGAATTGTGGTCTTGTCCAAATTACAGGGAAGAGTAACTGGCCTCTACAGATACAATCTTTGTTAGGAATGAATGCCAGGCATCACAACGATGTGAATTACTGAATCAAGGTAATCACAATTTACTGTGAGTTACTGAATCAAGGTAATTGTGCTATGGAAAACCAAACCCTATAACAGTCAGATGATAACTGCAAAGCATGCGGATGCAATTCTCTCTTTTTCCAGCTGAGTTTAGCAGCTTAGCTGCAGTGCATCTATGAGAGCAATATCTATCACAAAATGTATCTATCGAGGCCAACTTTGCCTTTCCTGTTATTTGGAGAGAAGTGCTCTTCAAGATGCCTCCAGCTCCCCAGAGAGCACGACAGGAGATGTTCCTCACTCAGTAAATGTGTCACTGCATATGAGATTCTTCAAACACTTCAAGGGAGCTGCGGCAGATTTCAGCTGATAGAAAATATCCTGTTATCCAAAGATTGTTTCTTTATGTATCCTCTGTGGTCTTATTGAAGAAGATTAGAGAAATTAGATGAAGTATGTCATGTTGTTAAGGAATTCTCCCTGTCAGACCATTCCAGAGGCTCCCTGGCACTCCCACTCCCAGATACAGAGACTTTCACTGCTGGGACTGAGGCTCCTTCCCAGCAGTGGCTGCACAAACCCAATGGGAGCCCCATTTGACTCCCCACACCCCACTCACACAGTCAGACGAGTTTTCCTTACCAGCTCGACCCCAGGTTTTCCATAACAGAGTCTCAGACCCTCTGGTTCCTGTTTAATAATTTCCTCTTGGTGCAAGAGCAGAGTTACAGCTCGAGCTGGTGCCTCCATACTGAGCATGGAACACACTAAAACAGGGAGCTGTCAACCTCCAATGATTTCCTCTCAAACAAAAAAACCCCAGCTCTAAAATATACAGAGCCTTCTGCATACATGTCTACAGGATGGTAAGGCAGGAGGAAAAGAAGAACAGGAAAATGCAGTTCACAGTGAAAGGAACTACCACAGCCTTAACTCACTGCTTCTTCACTCAGGAAAATCTGGTATATTTTTCAAAAGCAACTTCTGTCTAGGAGTTGGGGAAACACTCTGTCAGTGCACCAAAAAAAAAAAAATTAAAAAAAAGCTGGTTACAACTAAGCTTGGAAAGTTTCTTTTTTTTTTCCCATAAGAGGAATACATTTTTGCTTAGAGTGATTAGCAAAAAATCAGGATTCTTCTGTTCACTGTTCAGACCAGTGAAGAACAATGACAAGATCAATGAATCTTTAAAAAAGCAATCTTTCAGAGTCTTACCTCAGCTGTGGAAACAAAGGAGTCTGTTGATGCAATGCTCAATGTGTCTCGAAGGCAGAAATCATCCGTGTTATCCTTCACAGTAATGTCTGTGTTTTTATCTTTAAAATATAAAAAAAAAAAACCAAAACTTTTTTAGATTCCATTTACATCTTGAAAGTGTGCTTCATGTATACTTTAACATAGTACTTCATCTGGAAGGCATGACATTAGAATACTGTGAGAGTAAATTCTCTTTACGACCCACTAACACATAAAAAGGTGACTGCATTTTTCTGCCTTTGAAGTGGACTTTCAAATATCAGCCACAATGACCTGGGAGAAGAAAAAAAAACTTGCCCAGAGGTTTTCCCTTTTTCCTTTATAGGCTTCTGAAGATCTATCTTATGATATTACTTTGCTATATTGATCTAAACACTGTTAAGGTTTTAACTTGGCTGTGTTATGTGACAAATGCTCAGTGTTTCAGTCACCAAGAAATACTGTTATAAATAAAAGTCCATTAATAAAAAAACACCCCAAATTTTAACTTCACTGGAATTTGTTTCATTTTCTGCTTTTCATGTCTTTTTTCACTTGCTGGTTCTTCAGAAGAGCAAGTGAAGTTTTTCATCTTCACTGCATCCTCTTTCCCCAAAAACTTCTTTTATTGAAACAACACATCCAGAAGCATTTCCTATAGTGCTAGAATTCTTAAAGCCTTTAAAATAACTGACATTTTTTTTGCTTAAATTCATCTGCAATACAGTTTCTCTCAGGTTTCCTTTATTTTATTCTCGGATTTCAACTGTTGCACTTATTACTATTTTCGCCATCCAGAAACACTTTCACAGAAGGATTAAATTGGTAAGTCAGTAAGTCAGACTTTGGCTTGATGTGTCCCACACTACATTCCCAGTGGAGCAGATGCAGTTATTTTGGGTTACTTTACCTTCAGACATTACACATGTGTTGCTAAAAGTCTGTTTTATTTCCAAGAGTCAGCAGCAAAGAGCTACCCAATGTCCTCCAGATCTGTTGCCACGGCAATTCTTCATTAAAAACACTATTACAGAGCAAAGTGGCCAAATGCCAATACACTGGAATGGTTTGCTCATCACTTGAAATGCTACAAATCCACATAACTTAACTATTACTTCGGTGGTTGTTATGGTTTTATTAGTTATGGACCTGGGTTGACAGCTCAAAACCTGCATATAACAATAAATATCTGTCTCTCAGACTAATCACTGAGGGGAAAAAATTATTAGAAGTTTGGACAAAGATTTTACTAGATTAAGCTAGGCAAATTGTAATCACAACTTCACCAATATTCATATGAAGTCTCTGATTTTTTCAGCTCATTCTTACTGGTTCTTTCTTTTGACCTCCTAAAACCAACAGGAAAAGTACTGCAGCATCCAAGTTGGTTGAGAAACAATCACACACTGGGATCTGAAATGCTGGAACAGAAAACCAAACTGTGGTTTGTAAAGCATTAGCCTGGGGTCCGCTCAGAGCAGATGGGGTAACACGGTGTTCCTTATTTCTCATAAATTTGCATTCATTCCCTTCTAATATTACATGAGATGATTTTCTAATATCACTGTTTCACATGAGCAGTTGCTGAATCTGCAGTTAACACTGTTAAACCCAGGGTAGCACAGGGATGTAGAGCCTGGAGGCAGATTTTTCCACTCTCCTATTTTCAACCTCTCCCTTTGGCTAAGTTGCTCCCCACACCAAATTTGTAATTAAAACAAAAGTTTCTACATGTCACAGTTATAAAGTCCCTCTGGCACGTGGCTCAAGGGCAATCCAAAGAAATGATTTTCCTGAATCTGCCAGTCTGTAGGGAACACAGAGCACTTCCTTCTGGAGAAGAAAACAGCCCCAGGCACGAGCAGCAACACAAATGACAAAGCCCTACAGGAGTAAAACATGGGCCAGCCCTCCAAGGATCTGCCTGGTGGCTCTGATGAAGATGCCAAGGTAAGGACAGCTCTGTGTACACAAAGTGCAGCTGTCAAGTGGTCTCATATATCAACTTATTCACAATCCAAAAACACCTCCAGCACCCCCACAGGGAAGTCCCAACTGCAGCACAGGCTGAAGACTCAAAGCCTTTGGATATTGTGAGATAATTACTGTGCTCTTGGTGTTACATGTGGGTTTATAACTCAGTGACAAGGACATTTCCCCAGACTGACTCTGGTGTATTTAACTCTGGGCTATGTGTGATTGATTACATATAAATGGGAATAATGCTGTTTAACTCAAATTTATTCTGTGTATATTTCAAAAAAGAATTGGTGTAAATGAAGGAACCACAGCCCAGGACATTGCAGCATCAGGGGTTCTTCTGCAGATCTTGCATTCAGCCTGTTATAGATTACATGAAGCTCAGAGAGAATAAAATTTTGAATACATCTATATTTGTTGAAAAATTCCTAATTCCAAGTGTTCTCTCACTGAGCCAGGATGTTTTTAACATCTCAGTTAGTTCCATATGGAATATCTGTGTTTTCACTCAAAATTCTCACTACTACAGAAAAAGGCACAAAATTTGCATGTTATGACAAAAAAAAAAAAAAAAAGCTTGGCAATGCTGAGTGAAATAATACCTTTGGCAAGCAATATGTGCATACAAAGAAAGCAGAACAGCCTTGCCAGCTATTCCTGGCTTTGTGGCCACCACCACCACCCCAAAATACCCCCAGCCAAGCAGGTGTTTATCAGTGCCCACACTATCATGAAAATTCCCTATGGAATTTCACTAGGGTGCAAATTAAGTTGCAGCTGGAGTACATACCATGGAAGTACCAGGAGACCATTCTTAGACACAAGAACACAAAAAAAGAGGCAGTGGCACAAAGAGACTCCTGGAATGAACAGCTGCAGGAGGAACCCACCCTCCAGTGCCTGCAACTGCTCACACATTCATCCCGAGTTCTTATGGATTCTAATACCCTCAGGAAAGGAATACTGGCAACTATGTGAGCCTCAAATAGAGCTGACTTATTTGAGAAGCCAAGGAGTTATTTTGGGTTCACTTGTATTTGCAAAGAGGACGAAGTAGAGTTTCAGATGTGATGCTGACAGCAGTAATTACCATCAAGGCTCCTGGCTGTACTGCCTGAAAATGCACATGTGGTTATAAAGTTAGACTGAGGGCATTAAAAAATGGAAGGGAGGACTGCTAATGCCTGTGAAATTAATCCTAGCTTTACAAGGTTTTGCAAACAACTATCTACTTAAAACTAAACAAGGTAAAAAAAAATATCAAGCCAGAACCAAGGTATTTTCACATCACAGTGTGCTAATCTAGAATATTTATCTGTCTTTGCTGTGGTAGGTTTGCATGGTAAGACAGAGCACAAAGGTAATCCTCCAAACTCTCAGAGCAAAATCCGACCTCGGAGATGGAACTGCACACAAATTCACTTTACAGCATTCAATCAAGAAGCATTCACCTTCACATCATGTTCTGAAACTCTGATGACTGGTCATGTGTTATCTTCTTGCCAGCCCTGAATGAAACATGGCTCGAGCTCACAAGCGAGTCTGGCACTTACGTGCAGCATTTAAAAAAGGAAAGCACTTACTCACTGCAAAGAACTCCCTGGGATTTTAGTTCTGAGTGCCACCAGTAAATAAAGCCATGGGTTCCTATTCCCACTTCAGTGGAAAATCAGTGCAGTCAATACACCACCATCAGGAAAGCAAGATGAGAAAGGAGGGACTTTACAGACTCCAAAGAGGAGAAAACCTCGCAAAGGAATCCACTTCTGGAAAGTCAGGGCACCCGGAGAGCAGGAGGGGCCCAGTGCTCTGTCAGGCCCCTTCCAGGTGTGGCTTCATGCCCAGGGAAAGGAATGACAATACCCAAGTTCAGACAGCACAGAAACACAAATCAACACAGCTCAGTTCCATGGGAATGTGTCACAGTCCTCTAGCAAGGCACAAGTGGCACAGTGTTTGTCACCCCTGTTACTGAAACATCCCAAAGCAGCTTTATTTACATTTATAAATAGTTATAATTCTGAGAGTGTTGACTGAATATTCATTAAAATATCATTAGTCCAACCAAGTAGCTACTACAGTAGTACGTGAAGTCTTACAGGATGCACCCAGAAAGCAGTGAATTTTCTGTCATGCCATATTTATAAAAAGAAAACAATCCCAACCTTCAGATGGCACTTTCTCATGACTGGGTAATGCAGCCACAGGTTAAAACTGGCAAGCCAAGAATGAAGCAGGGTATCCACAAAGACCATTCTGGGTTTAACAGCTACTGTTAAATTATGTGTTTAAATTCTCCAATAACACAAATATCTGGGATCAATAAACTGCCTATAGCTGGAGGCATCTCACCAGCTGCATATAAGTGAAGATGTTACTGACTTCAGAATGAAAATGTATTTCAGGTCAGGGTCTTTTAAAAATAACCAAATCCTGTACTCTGCCAGTACAGCAGCACGTAGCAGGAGTTAAACGTGTCTCAGGGTTCTTTGTTGGGACCACTCTGATGCAAACTGAGGCGAGAGATTCCTTCAAAAAACAAACCACTCCTCCTGTGCCCACCAAACCCCGAGAAGATGCTCCAGCCAGGCTGTCAGTGTGTGCTCACACCTCCAGCAGCCCCTGCTGTGAACTCACAGCTTCTGCTCACCAGTCTGTGACTGGGAACAGGCAATCAAAGCAGTCACCTCATGGAAAAATTGGGGAAAATGGAGCCTAGGACAGCACCAGGTCACCAGGATCTGCAATTCCACCTTCCTCCTCCTACTCACAGGCCTTTTCCAAGGTAAGCTTTGGCTGAGCTGAGCCTTCAAATTACATCCTTAACCCAAACCTCAGCAGCTTTCGTGCAGGGAATGATCTCCTGGTTTTGTGTGTACAGAAGGCCAAATCTTACTTCCTTGGAAAAAGTTGACTCAACAGAGCTTTCCTAATTCTTTCCAAGTACAGCTATAGCATTCAAGGTCCACATAAAAGCCTTACATTTGCAATACACTCACACAGATATAAAAAGGTCCATTTTCCAAGCCATTAGATGCTCATCTAATTATCATTATGCACAAACAGGAGATGTTCTTCATTCACTGTGTTCTGTATTACTTTGATGCTAATCTTAAGACAAAAGTAGTCCAGCTGATTAAAAGTTGAATTAAAAGCACGTGTACAGATGACAGTAATACATTCTTCATGAGAAGAGAATGCTTAAAAAGTTTAATAGTACAATCCATTAAGTTTACACACATAAGCAGTAAAATGCACCTGAAAATGGAGATGTAGTTGATCTGTAATATTTGTCATCTGGAAAAAGATGCAGTTTGCCTAAAATAACCTTCGAGAGATTTCCCACATAATTTGGAAAGAAAGAATAGTGATTTCTGTGATGTTTATAACAATTTGGTTATTTTGAGATCTTCAAGACACTGACTTTGTCCATAAAGTTATATTATCTGCTGAGTACACATGTTAGATGGTGTATAAAACAAAACAACGTGGTTGCTGCTCCTATATTCTGAAACGGTAAAAATCAAGTCCTTTTGGATGGTCTCATCTAGCAAAGGCAAACAGAGCACAAAATGCTTCTGCATAAGTAATCACTTTAGTCTCTCCACGTGAAAATCCAGTGTACCTAAAAAATGGATGCAAGTACAATTTATTTCCTGTAATCTATAGACACAGGCACATTAAATTACAGAAGATCAGGAAATACAGAAGTATTAGGAAATATTAGAGAGGTTTAATATTCTGGGATGGTGATAAATCAAAAGTTTCCTTCGAGATTTAAATCTGCTGAAGAATCTTTCCATAAATTCGATAACTGAGTTGGAATATTTCCCGACAGTTGCAATTTTTCTTTTTTTAAGCAAAGAAATTATCAAAAGGATAAAAATACTTTATTATGAAGAACATGACCTGTGAAAGCTGCCCCTGAATCATTGTAGCATGCTTTATCATAAAACCAAGACCTCAAAATAGAAAGACCTCTCACCACAAGGAACTCTGCACTCCTAAGGAAGAGTAAACACACGTGGTGCCAGATTGCTGAAATCTGAATTTTAAGAAGATAAAGCAGCACCTAACGTGTATTTTATAACCTGAATTAACACATGACACGTGCAGACAGCTGAGAAATCAGCTTAATGAACACAAACCAATGTATGCACGTGTTCACTTCTCTGTTTTACCACAGACACATGATCCTGGAACAGATTTGAGAGGTGTATCTTGTGTAAACTGTACGTCACTTCTCGGTCTCTCCCTGTCACACAGCTTTTCATTGCTTCAAAAATGTCAACTCTGATTATCCATAACTGCACATTATAAGGTTCTACATTTACACAGGGTTACAGTTTTCTACAGCTTCTTTTCTTTACCTCGAGTCAGTGGATCTTCCCTGATTTTAAGGTTTCAATCCCTCTTCTTTATAGGAAATCTTTGTTTCTGACCACCCTTCTAGACATTTTCAGGTCTAACAGTTTAGGGAACAGCTTCTGTACTTGTATTTGATTCCAAAGATCTGGCAACCAAGCAGAGTTTGCTCAGCTGCCTAATCCAGAAGGGGGCTGTTCAGATGGATGTGCAACACAACGTTGTTGCTGTTTCCTCCTCACAGGGGTCCTCCATTCTCCCGTGGTTCACAAAGCATCCCAGCAAAGTTCAGTCTGAATTCCAGCCCTGCTGATTTCAAAGCTGAGACTGTCCACGAGGGATTTCTAGCAGAGCAGTGTGGAACCTGCCAGGTACCTCAGTCATCAGCTTTGAATGTCACTGCCTTTTCCCAGTCCTTCACATCCTGAAACCAAGCGTGAACCTGCTGCTATTTTTGCACAGACACTTTCTAGTGCCAATGGAATGGTCTGTTCAAGCCCATTCAGTGGGCTTGTATCTTAACTCAGATTCAAAGCAGATCCAAAATGCAAGGTCATATTTACAGGAGGAGAAGGAAGTACAAGGTTTACTTTCAGGTTTTACTCATCTGGAATTAGCACCTTTAGTACCCTTTCTATGCCAGAGGCCTCCATAAGTAGGTTAGGCAGAAAAGTCTTCTCACCAGACAGGGAAGAGTCTTAAAAGTAAATGAATTTATCTCTTTGTCCTCAGTTCCTCTAAGTCAGGGGGTACTTAAAAGCAGGATGTTTACACCAGTGCATTCCTAGCACTGTCCCTGGCTTCTTTTCAAGGCAATTCACTGCCACCTTCTTGGCTTTCCCACCATGCCTTTCCTCACAGAAGAGCAGATATGAGCACATGGAGAGATGAAAAAGGGCAAGAATAACCAGCAACTGTTGCTCAGCTCCTGAAACTTGTTGCAATCCTAATTATTTTTTTTGATTTTTTTTTTCAAATTAGTTTCCTAATTTGTTATACAAAAAAGGAAAGAATAAACAGTTTAGTATTCCAGCATAAACACTACTTTGCTGGACACAGCACAAGGCTATGAGAACATCCAGCATGTATCTTGTCAAAGTAAGATTTTAAACACAAGACTTCTGGGAAGGTTTTTCTTTAGCCAGAAAATCATGCTGTAGGGATGATGACACTTCAAAGCACGTGAGACAGACTGACAAAAGGAGCCCACATAATCATTTGTTCTTCCATTAAAAGAGAAGTATTCCGTCCAGGAAATTTGGCTCAAACACTAAACTGCAAGTTATTCATGCTTTGTTAGTCTTCAGGACTTCTGGCAGCTGAGAATTTCACTAGATTCTTCCATAAAATCTGAAAAAGGAGAGTTTGTTCTATTGGCAAAGGACAGAACAGCTGGAAAGGAAGAGAAAACCATCATAACTTTGTCCTGGAAGAAAGAGTTGACAGAAGTGGCTCTGAGGTATCAGAATGTGGAGAATATTTTCAGGATAGGTAAAGACAATTACATTGCCAATTCTAACTTAAACATTTCCTTAGCACACACTGGGACAATACAGTATCAGAAAAAGAAGATGATACCTTCTATCCCCAGAATTAACAGACAGAAAGACAGAACAAATTATTTAACTGGTGACCTTCAGTAAATAAACATCAAAAGATACAGACAGACATGTTTAGGATTCTGTATTGAGAATGGAGTGTATTTGACACAGGCAAACTCTCATTTACACCAATAACCTCGGTCTCCACTGGAATTCCGGGGCAGAACTGTTGAGCAGGATGCTGCAGACTCCAGTGACACTGCTCAGGAATGTGAGCAGCTCCTGCAAACCCAGCTGCACACAGCACCCAGGGTAAGAACCTAAATTAGCAAGACATATGCTTAACTTTAAACAGTGAGACTTAAAGAATATCTTAAGTGCCCCACTGCTTGGGGCCTGCCTGCATTCCACTTGCCCCAGAGAGGAGGAAAGAATGGGATAAGAATCCTGAAACAGTTGTACTGAATGAAGAGTTCCTCTGGACCTTTAGTTTACTAAATAACACCAATTACCAAACAAATTAAAAACACAAACATATTAAGAACACTGTAAAGTTGCTAAATGCATTAGTAACAACATTAATACTTGAATCATAATGCAAGTGATGATTAGTGTAACCTGGGAGATAGCCTAAAATATGGACATTCTTTACTCAAGTTTTGCTTTGTTTTACCTTACTCTGGTTTACCACAGATAACTAATACACTGACTAGATAGCAACTTTAACTACCTCTGTTTGAGTAGCTGCTAATGGGTGCCAAGCTGTCTGCAAATATGCACCCGGTTACCTTTAAATACTCCCAGCATATCTGCATGTAGAACAAGGGCAGCTTTAAATAGCAGGGCAGAGAATAAAGCCTGGTGTGATCGACATGTGCTCTTGTACCAGCCACACTACAGCACTTGGCTCCAAACAGGGTTATTAGGTAAGGTGGGCCATGTGCACACACCAGATATCCCACAAAAAATTAGACAATTTACAGCAATTTGTTAAAAACAAAAACAACAACTTTAGCTTGAACCATCAAAAAAAAAAACCCAGTTATTTTTTCTACCAGTTTTAGCAATCAACTGCACAAATACATGCAGGAGAGAAAAATGACATGTAAATAATAAATTTTACTCCCTCCGTTGTTACTGTTCACAGAACCTTTTGCTATAACTTTCCACAAAAACAGCTTTACTCCCACATAGAGTTTTAACTTTGAAACATTTCAAGCTGAAACAAGTAAGAAAATTCTAAGATATTAAGAGGACTTTGGGAATGAAATGCTTACACAAGCTACTTGAGCCTCCCAGCTACAGGGTAAACAAGGAAAAAAACCAGCCCCAAACGATTTGCTTGGTAAATAAATGTGTAGAGCTGTAATGATGGGGTATGGCCAGTGCTAAACAACAAGGCCCAAAATGTTTCAGACAAGCCTCTCTTAAAAGCAGACTGCAATGCAAGGAGAAATTTTTTAGCAAAAGTTCTAAAACAGGAATTGGCCCTATGGGCCAAAACATGTTCTCGATCATCAGTTTATGTAACCTCACACTGCCATACTCCAGTCAGAAAAATAAACACTTATCCTGCCCTCACTCCTTACCATCTGTCTGGTAGGATTTTTCCTGCCTCTCCAGCAGTTATACTCACAATGTATATAAACACATAAAAGTCAAGTGTATGTACATCCTCTTTTAGTAAGGAAAACAATCTGTAAACTATAACTTGTTAAGAATGCATCACAAGAATATGCAAAAGGGGAAATAAAAAAAGCAACTTCCTGCCTTCAGAAGCCTGTTTCCACTTATCTAATAAATCACTTTCCAAAATGCAGGCAAGTGGTTATTAAATCAAGCCCTGACATATGGAGAAAATGATCACACTCCTTCACACAAGAAGAAGGTAAATATGTATTTTTTTAACAGGTTTTTAAAAATGGAGAAGATACTGGCCAGAGCTAAGCACTAGAATGAATGGCCAACAAAAAAAGATGCAGAAGGAACACTCAAAATACACGTCTTTAAAGTAGTGTTAGTCAGATGTGCTGTGGGGAGAGTGATAAACACATGGATAACCAGTCCTACCTGAGTACTACTGTGGGGCACCACCTGCATAAACTGCTGTACAAATGTTCCTTACTCATGAGAGGAACTGGAACAGCTTTTTCATATTTACCCCTTTTTATCAGGGATTTAAAATTGATGGCCAGAGAGAAAGGAAAAAGAGGACAAAGTAATTATGAGTTTTCCCAGGTAACTCTGGAACCAGGAAGCTCCTATAAAAGAGACAATTGCAGCTGCTCCTGTGTTCTCAGGAATGAGCAGAAACAGTTGAGACACTTTTTGCGTTGGGAGGACTGAGCAGGGAAGCACAGGAACAGCCAACTCAACAAAGTCTGGGAAATAAAATCATGTAGGTGGATTGGGGCTCAATTATAAGCAGCTTTTAGAGATAAAAGGGGGAGCAGCTCGTGTTTCATTTGAAAGGAAGCTCTTGAGGGAGAGATGCTGATTAAGGGAGGGGAATAATCCAGTCAGAAAAACGAACAAAGGTGGTTTTTATAAGTAACAGTTAAGTCCATGTCAGGGAAGCCAATTTTAAATGGACAGGGCAAGACAAAACATGGCAGGAGTCAAGAAGTGAGAGAGACAAGGGCTTAGACAGGAGTTTTGGTGTGGACAGAAAGAACACAGGTCTCTGGGGTGCCATTTAAGGAACAGCAAGGAGGTGTATAAATAGCCTGCTCAGTTGGATCTAACGGCAAAGCTGGGGGGCAGATGGTGACAAAGGTCCTCAAAAACCAGAGACACACTCTGTGATCTCAGGGGAAGTGTTTCTGTAAATCCCTATCCACACCAACCTCCACCTGAGTGACCAGTGAGTGACCCTGAGCTCTCCAGTGGGCAGCAAAACAGATCGTCTCGAGCCGCTGCTGAAAAGGTTTTAGCTTAAGATAAAACACAAACATACATGCCAGGTTATCAAATACCAACACACAGACATACATATTATGAACACTAATAGTTTTCAGCACCATTAACTTCACTGCATGTCCATGCAAAGCTACTTTGCATTTTTAGTAGAGTACTGCCAAAATTGGGAGTCTCAGTGAAAAAGCCAAGCATTACAATCTTTTCACAGACACCAGGTTTGCAGAAATATTTTTGCTTACATTTCTAAGTTGAATTTTTAACTACCCATCTTATTCTACTATCCAGCATGATGCCTAGGTGCCTTCTGATAAAGAATTTTGCAGAAGGCAATTTAAGTGTTATTAATATTGAACAACATGCTTTTAAAGGAAAGTTTTAAATATTATTGCTTAGGAAAGACATTATCCAATTCAAACATCTGTACTTTGAGTGCAGAGAATACTTTGAGTCTCCTCTGTTGTGAATCAGAAATAAGGAGCTGCACCAATAAGTTGCAATATGAGAGACCACATGATTTCATCAGTTACCGAACTTCAACAAACTGCAATAGCTAAAATTTATGTTAAAAATAGGCATTAATTTTTTAAAAATAGGATTGGAATAATTTTTCTGGGCTTTTCTTCAGTCTTAGCTAGTAGTAATGCTTTCTTTCCTTTATATGAGCATTTCAAGGGATGAATATATTTCCACACCTAAAAAAAAGAAAAAGCTGCTGTTTTCTTTTGTTTCCATTTCAACTCTGTTCCAGCCACTAGAAAAATGTTTAGTGCTTCTCCAAGAAAGTAGGAAATCACTTAATGTAAATTTATCTTGAAGGAGCACAAACCAAATGGAAGGTTTCAAGCTATCATAAGAAGTTTCACAACTCTGAATTTATTTTATAGTATGTGAATTATTATTACAAATTGCTCATGCCCTCGTTGGGGACTGAGAATTATAAACAGAAACATTTCTTGTGCATAATCAAATAAAACATAAAACACTCAAGCTAAAATTTTTCCAGTAACATTTTTGAGGCAGGAAGGAAAATACAGGCTTCTAGTTGTTAATCCATGGACAGTAAAACATCATAGAAGTCGGGGTTAATAAAATACATAAAAAAGAGCTTTCAGCAGCTTCACTGATTTTTGGGTTTTTTAAGAGCAGTTGGAGAAAAGGTTCCTAACATGTAAATCAGTTCTCCAAACAGTTTTGTCAGTAGGTTAAAGGCTGTGCTTATTCTCTCCAAAATGCCAGACATATCTTGGAGTGTGAGAAGAAAATTAAAAAAAGAAACAGACAAACCTTTCAACAAAACCATCCGACAACACAGACCTTTGTGAGAGGTTTCACTGCAGCAGCTGAAACACTTCATTGGTTTGAAACTGCATAACTGGCACGCAACAAAAAGCAAGTATTTTAAAAATTCAAAGGTATGCATTGATTACTTTTTGATATTGTCAAAAAGTTTGAGGGCCAGTGTACACAAGCCACCGTTAGTTCGAGTTCCTTTGTAGAGCAGAAATCAAAATAACAATATGAAGTATTAGGAATTTAGTAGTGACAAGGAGCCCCACAATTTGAGAATTTTCCCCTCTGACCTGCAATTCTGCTCGTAAGGAAAGCTATTGTTTCTCTCCCAGCTCTTTACATTCCTCCCAAGTTAGCTCGACTAACATTTCAAGTCTGCTAGAAAAGATCTAAATAGGAAAAAAAATAATAAATGAGGAGAACTTTCTTCAAGGACAGACTACAGAAAGTGCTGGAAGCTTTTAACCCTCTACCCCTTTACATTCATCACTCAGAAATAATAAGAAGAATATTTTGTTTCCCACTTTTCTGCCAATTGCCTCCTTTCTGGCTCATTCCTGCCTCAAGAAAAAGTGTTTATAGGCTTCCCACGCTGCTTCCCAGCACTAAGAGGAACAGCAGAAAAACAATCCCTGTTTAGCCTTACCTATTTCTTTAAATTTCATGTCCAGAGGTATTTTTTTCTACAGAAATCCTCTTTTATCTTGCTGGTTTGTATGATAATTCTGAAAGTCCAATGGAGAATGCAACAACAGTGAGCATAATGGCATTCCATTATTTCACCTATTTAAAATGTAAGTCTTTTCCAGGGCTTGTATTAATCATTTATAACTCAACAACAGCTTGCAGAGTTGAAAAGTATTATGTGCAATCATTTTTATTATTATATGAATAGAATTCTACCCCAGGGATAAAATGTATTTATTGAATCCTATATCTTCTGCACTGCTAAAAGTTGAATATTTAGAAATATCTGAATATTCTATAATCTCAGAACTACCTGTCATGGCAAGGATGAGAAGAAAACCACTTCAGACCACATCAGGAAAGCCAGTGGTTGCAGTGAAAAGCTGTTGTTTTCCAGCAGGCTCCCAGGTGACCCATTCCTGACTCTCCCACGTGGCACATTTCCAGAGTCTCCTCCAGAGACTGAATTCTGCTTCTCAGAGCTGGTTGGCAAATTGTTCATCAGGCACAACCAATTTCCAACAGTCAGTGGGATCACAAAATGAAAAGCAAGTCTGTGGTGTGACTGATCAATGGCAGCACTGAGATCTTAATTTGACTGGGTGGAGGGAAATAATGATCTGGGAAGAATAAAACACTTAAAGGTTTAGAGAGGGAGCAGCATCTGGGACCAGCAGACAAGGAGGGGAGAGAGAGGGTTCAGGAGCTCCACAGGTTTGATAGAAAACTTTACAGAGAAAGCAGAAAGTGAGGAATTGATAGAAATTTTTACCTTTATACATCTCCTTCCTGACCAAATTTGGAGCTGGTTCTAACCCAAACAAGAATAAGTGCTAGTCAGACATTTCTGTAGCACTTGATAGCATTTGTCCAACTGCCAGAGCCCTGCCTGCAGCTGGGGGGAATCACAGGCACTTCAGAGAGAGAAAATGGAAGACAAATGCACAAACTACAGTTAACCTTGTGTATCAGAGGGAAAAACAAAGCAAAGCATTTTCTGGTTACTGTTGTGGGTCAACAGTGAAACCCTGAAGCACAAGAGCTGGTTATGAGTATTCTGATGACAAGTTGCAAGTGTTATTATAGAATGGTTTGGGTTGGAAAGGACCTTAAACATCATCTTGTTCCAACCCCCTGCCATGGACAGGGACATTCTCCACCAGACCAGACTGCTCAGAGCCCCATCCAACCTGGCCTTGAACACATATCCAGGGATGAGCCTTGGATCTTCCTCTCACAGAAGAACCAAAACCTCCCTCAAAACAGCATTAAAAAAAAATAATCTTATTCTCAACACACTTCAGATGCAACATACTTAGAACTTAACTTGGTTCCCCTGAACAACTAGAAATTTGATCTAGTTCTGACTTTGACAAGGCCTACAAATCCCCCAGCAGCACATACCTTTCCCATATGTAAGCAGCTATTCAGAACAGTCACCTCTCAGTATTTGCTTCATTAAGGAGCTGACATACCCAACTTAAATCACACATTAGCTTGTTTTTCCAAAACAGATAAATCTCATGGCTTGTTTTGAGCTGTCTAGTATCTCCACATGTCCTGAAACATGAACAACAGAACTGGACACAGTACTCTAACCCCATACAAAACCCAGATTGCATCTCTGCCTCTGTGCTGGTGCCACCCTTCTCCCAAAGCCAAAGACCAGCAATGGTCTTTTTTCTACAGCAACATGCCAAGAACTTACACTGATTGTGATGCATAATTTTCTTAATACATTCCAAGAGTGTTTTCTCATGACTTTTCTTTTAAAACCTCTCATTTATATGTACAATCCATACTTGCCTGGATTCAATGTAATTTGTTAGTTGGCAACCATTTAAACAGCTAATTCAGATCTTACTAACCTTTGTTCTTCATTAATCCAATGCTTTTAATGCCCTAAATTATAAATTTTGATCAACTTCCAGCCCTACAAATGACTTTATAATCAACTACACAGCTGTTAAAATTACAGCATTTGATCTCCCACAAAAAGTAAACCTTTCCTTTAAAGCAGACAGAAGTATAAATAAATGTTCATGTCAGTGAGATAACTATTATCACCTAATTTATGCTGTATCAATTCACCAAACTGCAGAGCTGTCAAAAACCTACAGTCCAAGAAAACCCACCTACTATGAAACTGTATCAACTGGCACTAAATATTTGTCTGGGTGCAAATTAGCAATTCTGTTTCACAGGCATGAAGAGTTGGAGTTTGGGAGTTGTTTGGTCGTTTTTTCAAGACTTGGAATCTCCCAATCATTTGGAACATTCTCACTTTCCAAGATTACTGAACAGTAAGTGAGAGATCAGGGTGCTTTCTTTGTGTAGCTTCTTTAAGAAGTTTTAGGTGTAAATCATCCAGGAACACATCTCAGCTGCCTCTTTTGCCACAAATGATATTTATTCCTACAGAGCACAGGACCCTTCATTTATGATCCTGTTCAGAACTGTGGTTTGTATTTTGCAGCAGGGTATTATTCTTATTCTTAGTGTAAAGAATGCTGTACTACATTTCTTTTGACCACTGGAATTCCATAATTTTCCTGGACTTGCTTATTCTTGTGACTCTTGAACCCCTCCATTCCTGTTGTTGTTAACAATATCAAATATTGGACAAAAATCTTCCAAGCACCACAGCACTTGGAAGCAGATGATGTCCTGCTGTTTTCTAAAACATTCTGGAAAAGTGCAGCATTCTTTGATACATTACTTGCTGTTCAAGCCACAAATTCAGGATAATGAAGAGAAGCCCCAAATCCTGAACACAGAAAGTGGTATTCACTGAACCAATTCATTACTTGTTTTCCTCACTCATCTGGGCCAGCACAACAAAATTCATAATAAAGTAACAGACATCTACTCAAGAAATCACAGATTATTCCTAAGAAGAACATTTGAAAGGAATGAAATTCTCACAGCATTCTTGGCAAACAAGAATCCAGTCATCCCATCTACAAAAATAAACTATTAATTCAAAATACTTGCAAAGTAACCAAGCAAACCAGTAACTAAACACATGAAGCATCATGTTGAGTCCTTTGAATACCATTCTATTGATTTTGTTTGAGGACAGAAATCATAAAATGCAACATTCAAATGGTTTTCTGCTTTAAGGATTACATGTACAGGTGTATGGAAGTATGTCAGAAAGCCAGCTCTGACCCAAATTTAATTCCCACCTTGCTCAGAGGTGTTTTCAGTGGATGCAGGAGGGCTAAGAGAGGACAGTGCTGCCACCTCGTGCCAGCCCAGCTGAACCCAACAACAACCCTGACAAACTAACCCCTGAACGTGTTCTGCCCTTAAAGTCTGATGCTCGATCTTGAATTATGAAAGAGCACAACGGTATCGGTCTTGAACAACTCCTAAACCCAACTCTTTAAATAAAAATAATCAAACTATCACTACTTAATCAGCATGTCTGGCAGCAACTGCTCGTTTTGTTTGCCATTCCAACAGTTTAGTCACTCACAACTGTGATAATTTTCAGTCACCAGGGATAAGAGCTTTGATAATGATTATTAAGCTCAGATTAAGTCTTTCTAGTTTGGTCTTCGCTTTTAGTAAAAAAAAACACAAACAACACTATGACAAACCATACACAGTTTGACAGTTCAAAAGATGCATAAAACTTGTACAACACTCTCATACACTCATGCTTTAAAAGGGTGATATGAACTTACTGGATAAATATTTAAATACAGACAAGCTACAGAGAAAAAAAACTTTCCTTTCAATCCATTGTTATCTAAAATACAAGCACTTCACCAAACACTAAAGAATAACGGAAAGAACATGATTTTTTTTTTCTGTTGACTCACTGATAAATATAATTCTGCTCAGTGGATATTTCAGTCCCACCTCCCCACCAAGAGCCATCATTAGAAGCAAAAAAAGATGTAAAATAGCAGAACTCACCAACATCATTAGCTAGAGCAGCAGGATCAGAGACCCCGAGGGTGGCCTCAAACTCCTCCTGAAGACGATAAGCTCTTTGAAGAAGAGATTCAAGCTTATGAATGAATTCAGCACTGATGATATCCTGCAAGAAGACAGACATTAGAAGGTTTTCTACTTGTTTACAGTCTGTAAGATTCCTTTGTAAAGTCTAAGGATATTAAGCCTTCAAAGAGCAAAGTGTGCCACGTTAATTCCCTGCAAACAGCACAGGAACAGTCAGATGAACACTTCAGCTTCCAAAATATACACACTTTACTGAACACACATGTATTTTATTTAGAGTAATAAAAATCAAATCCGAATTTTAAAATACTTTTAAATTACCTGTGATGTTTACTGCACTAGAAATGAAAGCCACACATGGTGTCTGTTTATTTCAGAATATTTTTAGCATTTAGTTGATAGGAATGGAGGAAAACAAAGTTGTGAATATTCACAAATTGATCATCTTTCCTGAGACCTGTCTTTGCTAAGCAGACGCCCTCTCACATGATCATAAAAGAAAGAGATGACCCAAGGATTATGTGCAGAGAAGAAGCTGCTTGATAAGTCCATAATACCACAAGCAAACACTGATGTATCAGTAGCAATTGCCAAAAAATAAATAATGCTGATTCCCTTCCCGTGCCCTCCTCTTAATAACCAACCAAAAAAATCAAAAGGAATGAAGTCAGATGTCCTTTAAGGGCAATACCAATAAACTGGAAATGGAATTAATTCTCAAGTTTGGTAATGGAATTCCCATTTGAAAAGATTCAGGTAATAAAACACAACGAATTGTAAGGGCAGCACCAGATTACAGATTGAATATACTCACTTCTACACTTTCTTCTGCAATGGCATCTCCTGCTCCCAGTTTAATGGAACCACAGATGGCTTCGTCTTCAGCTTGCCTGTTCCGAAAAGTCAGTGCCTGCTCCCAGCGCCGCAGGGCCTCCTCAAACAGCTCCATCCCTAGGGCACAGCAGGAACCCCCCCAGGCCATCAAACACAGCTCAGGGGCACTCACATTCCACAGACACAAGAAAATATACAGCAAAAATAAGGATGATTATCACAGAGATGTTAAGATTTTAAAACAACAGCAATCCCCTGCCTTTTTACTGAGATCAGTAAAAGATTTTACTAAGAAGTTCACAGTATGATTAAAAGCAACAATGGTCAATGCATTTTTTTCTGATTTACTTTAAAAAAATAATTTTAAGGATTACTAATACAAATATTGAAATGAAAAATATTTTAAAAACTAACTTTAGATCAAGTGTGACATTATTTTATGGAAATGTTCTCAGACACATGCCAACAGGACAACTAGAAAGAGCACCACAATAATACTGCCTGTCACTTTATCACAAACCCAAGAAATTATTTACCCCCACTGTAGGCAGATGCTGAATATTCTTATTGTGACTTACCCATCAAATATAAATTTTCAGGTGTAGTCACTGGAATATTGACAAGCTTAATGTCATCCTCATCTGCTTTATCCCAGGAATTAGAATTGGCACAAGCACAGCTGTGACAAGAGGTGGCACTCTGAACCTTAAAAAAAAAAAAAAAAACCCACACAGATTTTGAAGTGTTGTTATAGAGAGGATCCTTAAAACCACATTCCTGTCAGAGTACATTACACCCAAGCCATGTGCCCAGAAGAAGGACAACTGGCTTCTCAGCATCTCCAGCCACCTTGCAGCTTGCTCAGGGAAGTTCCTTCAGCTCAGGGAAACCTTTAGATGCAGATTCACTGCAAGATGACAGTCAAGAGCCTTAAAACACTTCTACTTACCGAGGTCAGGCTTTGGACTGAACCAGAGTATTTACTGAAAAGTCCTCCATTTGCATAGATACAAGACTGAGATCCTTTTTCCTTGGCAGAGCTCAGAGAAAGGGTCAAGTTTTGTCGACTGCTGGAACAACTAGAACCTAAGAGATATACTTATTTTACTTAAAGCTCCCACAAACTCAAAACATCACATCTTTTGCAATTTTAACAAGAACTGAATTGCATTTACTCTTCTCAATAAAGTCCAGTTTAGAAGCAAACAACAATTATTCCTTTATTTACAGTTCTATGTGAGAAATTACACGTTAGAACAGTCACTATCCGTAACAACAACTATGCATTGGAGCATAATTATTTTCCTATTCTGTAAAAGATTAGATCTGCATTTCTCAGTATTAAGAATGGCAAAACCCATTGTTAACATACTATTCATAAGGGGAGTTTTAATCCAAATTCATGATTGAAACTTCACCTTTGGGAACAACACCACCTTCTTTGTAAGACACTGTAATTTTGCTCCTAATTTGGCAAATGTAAAAATTTAACAATTCAAATGTGCTCAGGTGTTCTATCCCGTGGAGATCATCAGAGGGATGGAGCACCTGTCCTGTGAGGAAAAGCTCACAGCCCTTTTCTTCTTCTCCAAGAAAGCAACAAAAAAAATCCAACTTGGGAGTTCCAAGCTGTACCTTTTTCTGAATCAGCTGCTTTGGTACACTCCAATACCAGATGACTTGGTTCCCATGGGGGCACTTTCTTGTTTTTCTTTCCACGTCTTCTTTTGAAGTGATGGGCCAGAAAAATCACAGATATTGCACTCACTGCTGTTACTGTGAAAAGCTTCTTCAGCCCAGGGGAAAGCTTTACCTGAAAATAAAATGTGACTTTGTTGAGAATATACACACAGAGAGACAGCTGGCAGCACCAAGAGCTATAAGGTATATTGCAAATCCACAAACTATGGGGTTCCAAGCAAATAACTTTCTAAAACCCTTTTTTTTTAAATTTCTTCTTAATGACAGGGCAATGCCAGGCTTCAATTAATTCTCTAACAGCAAAAGAAAACTGAGAAGGAACTCACCCCTCATAACTACACAATTTCCTGCACTGTGAAAGATCCCAAGGCCAACATTTGTGTGGGGTTTCAACTTGGGAAGAAGATGTATTTAAACCTACTTCTCTAAATAAACAGTTTAAAAAAAAAAATTACACTTTATTTTGGATATAGATCAAGCATAGGTTTAGAGATGTTTAAATTAGCAAATAAGAACCACGTATACAAGCAACTTCAACCAGAAGCCACTAGCAAAGTTTATAACATAGAAAGTGCCATTTAACTGGAAACTACAGTCCACATTCACAAAATCTTTTGGAAACTCTTGCTGCTTGAGCAACAGACTGCTGGCAGAAAGCCAGATCCACAGTCCTTGGGCCTAATATGGTGCTTCTGTAACGTGATTCCTCGTCCCAGAGAGAGAGCTGGGCACACAGAGGTTCAAAGACCCACAAGTGGATTCTTTTTAAACTTCTGTGTGCCTACAACAGGCATGATCATAAATAAAGAGTGAAATGAAAGCTCTAAGGAGAGGAGAGTCAATAGTTGCACATAATGGAGTTGCACGTGGTATTTTAAAAGGATATGAATATGCTGAAACATAAAAGAGAAATCAGTCGTCTTGCAACGAGAATTTTAAAATATTCCAAATACAGAAAAAATATAAGCAGATACAGGTAAGACTGAGAATATCTCCTTCTGGTTTTATATGCAGCAAACTAGAAGTATTTACAAGGAAATATGAAATATTACATAGCTTTTGCTGACGAGTGTCTGATTGGATAAAAATAAAATACAGTCATATTAACGACATGGGTTTCAAAAGCAGAACATTTTTAGGACCTACTAATATCTATGAAAAAATATTATTGGCATTTCTAATTATAAACTTTTGTTTAGTTATCCTGTCAATAATTCAGCATACACAGAATGGAAAAAAAAAAATCTACTGGACCATATTTTGCACAGCCAACTAGAAACTCTTTTTCTCATCCTGTGTATCATGGCACCAGAGGACTACAACTGAAATATTTTTCTCAAATAACTGTGACTTACTTCACTCTCTCTTTTATCACATATGCAGTTATAAGCAACTAATAGGTATGTTCTCTGATTCTCTACACAATTACACTCCTCCTCCCTGTCCTTGACATGCAGGTGCTCTACAGACAAATCTTGTGATTCCCTGCAGAAAAGGAATATCAGCTTCACATCACTTCCAGCTTTTGTCAACCTGGAAACTAAGATCATAATTTACTCTTCACCAAGACTCTCTGTGTTTCTAGTGAAAACTTGCCTACAATATCAATGAAAGAAAATACAACCAAATGACTCCAGGGCCACCTGTAAACAGAAATACTGTGATTAATGGAGCCTTGAGATTTTCTCTGAAGAAAATCTTTCCAGAAGTAAAATGGAACAAAGAAAACCAGCAGAAAGGACTGAAGGTGTTTAAAAATCATCCTGCTTTTAAAGAATCTTGTTTTAGTCATTGTAGCCCTTACTTAATAAAATAAAAGTGACTCAAAAACTAGAATAAAGGTTTTTGTTTTACATTAATGAATTATCATTCAGATTAATTTGGCAAGCAGTACTGGCAATCTAGAAAGTATTTCACACCACACTTGATGCTATTACTCAAAATTTAGCGACAGCCATGTTTAATTTTTGAACACCACAAAATTCTACAGGAAAAACAAAACTCGAGGATTTTGATATTTGGTGAGAGTCATTGCACTGTTACAAAATGGAGCCATACAGGCAGTGCAGGTAAAGCAGATGTGTGATGATGTACTAACCATTTATTAGCAGAAAAAGACAAAAAGCACCGCTTCTTTTCGTTCAGTATTTTGAACAAACTAAGCCCCAAGGTATTCTGTACAAATTTAATTCATGTCAAGCTCACAAGAGCACGTACAACATTGCAATAAATGCCTAAATGTATATCAAAAGCAACAGTATCTAGATAATGTGTTTATTACCTGGTTAAGAGAATAATACCAAGAAAGGGGGAGATGGAACACCCGCAGAGCTGCCGTCTTCAGAGAAAATCGTGTCTCAGTAACACCTTCTTCTGACATGGCTCCTTCTCTCCCATAACCTCATGAAGCGAAACTATCTCGAAAACAATCACAGATGGTCTCTGGAACACTCTGTCAAACGAAGGATACGTACCAAGTTATGCAATGGAAAGCCCAGGACAGTTTTTCTTCTGCAAGCTCGAATCTCTTACATAACAGGTACATGACTTGTTTGATTGATGCTTTTGAGTATGGGCAAAATTAGTAAGGAGACAGCAAATAAATCTGCTGGCTCGGCTCAGGCCCCGTTCGGTCCAGCTGCTCTGGGCGGACCTGCAGATGTGACCAGGATCCACAGAGGGCTCCCTCACTTCATCCTCCAAATCACGCACGGCAACAACCCTGCTCCTGAGATCGCTGCTGTCGGAAGACCGTATTTGCCAGCTAAAAGAGTTAAGAGATTTGAGAGCAGCCAGGAAAAGTTCATCCCGCTCAGAGCTGCAGTCCCTTGGCAGGCACACGCCGTGAGGAACAAACCCACAGCCTGACGCAATGCCCGGCCCGGCCGCCCCCCTCGCCCCCGGAGCTCGAGCACAACGCGAAGCCTCCGACCCGCGACTCCGGGGCCGCAACCGCGGCACGGCGGGAGGGAGGCGATGGAGGCAGAGCCCAGCTCCGCCCGGCCCCGCCGAGCCCTCCCCAGCGCGGGCGGGCGGCGGCCACAGCCGGGGCGCCCCCACGCCCCTCAGCCCCGGCCAAGGCGGGCGCGCCTCTCCCCGGGGCCGCGCCGCGTCCCTACAGCCGCCGCCCTGGGTTACCTGCCCAGCGCCGCTACCGCCCCGGCGCTGCCCGGGGACCGCCGGGATCCGCTTCCGGCACGGCGAGCAGCGGCCGGGCAGGAGGAGGAGCCGCCGCCGCGTGAGGACAGCCCCGCGCCGTCAGGAGCCCGCGCCCGCCATCTTTACGCCGGGCAGGTTCCCGCCGCGCTGCGGGCGGGGGGGGAAGCCTGGCGCCGCCATCTTTGTGCGGGGCAGCGCTCACGCAGGGCCGGCGGAGACGCTCGGCGGCGCCATCTTTGATCGGGGCGCGACCCCCCTGCCCGCGCCGCGGCAGCCGCGCCCACGCGCGCGCGCGTGTGTGTGAGGGGCGGCCCCGGCGGAGCCGCGGCCCGGGCGCGCCCTGCCCTGCCCTGCCCTGCCCTGCCCTGCCTTGCCCTGCCCTGCCCTGCCCTGCCCTGCCTTGCCTTGCCTTGCTCTGCTTTGCCTTGCGCTGCCTTGCCCTGCCGCACCACAGTGCTGCACCGCCCCCGCACAGCCGCGGCACCGCCGCCGGCCCCGCAGACAGGGGTGAGCCCTCGGGGCCCGGCTGCGCTCCGGGCGCGGCGCGTCCTCCCGGCTGAGCTGCGGTAAGAGGGGAAGGGCCCCGCTGGGGCGGCGGGCGGTGTGTGGGGCCGCTCTCACAGCGCGGGGCGGTGGGAGCCGGCCCGGGGGCCCCGGGCGGGGGGTGCGGGACCCGCCTCAGACCCCCGCGGGTCCCGGCGGGAGCTGCCGCGGTACCGCGGGTACCACGCGATCCCTGAAAACAGCGATTTACCCCTAAATTGCTCTGCTCTTCCCCTGGGTTATCCATGCGGAGGGATGGTCGATTACGAGGGGTAGGGGGCAAAAAGTGCGGGGTATCTGTCACCCAGTGGAAAATCACTGTAAGGCTTCGTCTGCAGAGCTTAGGCTGAGCCCGGGTCAGGAAAATCCTCTTAGAAATATAGAGGTCAGCTAATGGGTTCCATAGTTAGGGTTTGAAGCGGTGGCAGAAGGAAATGAAGGAGTGGCCGGTGCACCCCGGAAAGGCAATGTAAAATGGAAAATGTCTGGCTCCGGGAAGGGGACATACCCTCGACTCAAGCCTTTTTTTAAATGGCCTTTCTCTTTGGCGACAGTTCTTCATGGCAGGAAAAAAAAAGCTAATGGAAGTGACTTAAAGCAATTGTGCCTTGCTTGAGTGGGTACCTCTTGGTGCATGAAGAGGAGGGGCAGGTATCTCTCACCAGCTTGCTGAAGATGCTTTTGTCATTTACTGGGAAAATAGCAGGTTTTATGCTAAGCAGATAAAGTAAGTTTTTTCAACCGGAGTTGGGATTGGCGTTGTCATTTTTTTCAGAAGTGGGATGCTCTTGTTTAGGGTTGATAGATTAAAAAAAGGTAGAAATAGGGAGGGATGGGAGATGAAATTCAAACCCACCTATTGAGCAACAGAATATAAAGGAATTTAAGTCAAGAAACTGGGAAGGTTAACCTTAATTTCACACGCTAAGAAAGACCAGTTTCAAGTTTGGTAACAGTGTTATTTATGTATGTTGTTATGCTGAAGTGATTTCTCTAAAGTTTATAAAGAGCAATGCAGTTCTTTAGAAAACCACTAGAAAAACATATATCTTACCAAGATGAGTGCTACAGCTGAGGCTGTAGCTCCAATGGGCTTGAATAGTTTGGAGTGAATGCTGGTGAGTTTTTTCCTGAAGTGTGAAGAATATCAGTATGGTAAATAATTATTGAAGTTCCAGAGCTCTTTAGTGTTCTGAGTAATTAATTGTTCAGGTACAAAATTGCACCATGTGTCACTCTTGCTTTGTTGCCATTTAAAAAAAAATGTGTTAAATGAAACTGTTCCAGTTTCATCACTAGTAAAATAACTGTGAGTGCAACTAAGAAGCCTGAACTTAAAGCTAACTGGTTTGATATGCTGTTATTCAGAGCTGTGCAGATAAAATGATAAAAGCCTCTAATGAAGACACAATTGCTCATTCATGTAATTGATGTCTTCAGAATAATCCTTTTATTCTTAAAATCTTCTATCAGTATTCCCTTACTGAACTCTGTAAAATGATCTGATAAAATGGCTCCATATTTAGGACATCAGTGGAATATATCATAAATATATTTGTTTATTATGACATCTGTTGAAGCGTTAACTGCTGTAACAGACTTTTTGAAGGAATTCAAAATCTGTTTTGTTTCTTTAGGAGATAACTGGGCTCCCTGCAGGAACCTAAGATAATTTTCAAGATCAGTTGCATTCTCTTAGCGTTTGATGGGGTTTTTCTCTGTGTGTGTGATAGGCCTTCCATGGCAGGCACCACAGAAGTCTGTGTTGCTGGGGAATTCTGCTGGATGATAAATAGGTTGCTGGTCATGATGGTTCACGTTTCTCTGATGGCTCATGTGAGCAAATTTTTTTGGTTAATGAAAAGATTAAAAACATGAACATGAAAAAAACCAAGACTGGACTTCAAGATAATTTTTTTCTTTGAAGTTCTTTGACTCTATTCATGCACTAAGGAAAAATGTGTTGATAAGTCCTTCTTTGGAATGTTAAATGGTTCACTTTGTTGGATGATGGAGTATAATGTATTGAGACAGGTAGACTGAAACAAACCTTTCAGTGGAAACAGTTGAGAGAGCTGAAAATAGAGTTCTCTCCCACATCCATGGGGAGCATTTGGTGAGGGGCTTATTGCATGAATATGGTCATGAACAGTTAGAGTGGAAACAGGCTGAGAGAGTTGGGGCTGTTCCCCTGGAGAAGAGAAGGCTCCAGGGAGACCTTCCAGTGCCTAAAGGGGCTCCAAGAGCATTGGAACAGGACTTTTCACAAGGGCCTGGAATGAGAGAACGAGGGGGGGTGGCTTTAAACAGTAAGAGGGTTAGATTAGGTATTAGGAAGAAGTTGTTTGCTGTCAGAGTGGTGAGGCACTGGAACAGGGTTGCCCAGGGAAGTTGTAGATGCCCCATCCCTGGAAGTATCCAAGGCCAGGCTGGATGAGGCCCTGATCTGGTGAGTGGCATCCCTGCCTGTGGCAGAGGGGTTGGAACTGGGTGATCTTTAAGGTCCCTTCCAACCCAAACCATTGTTACTCTCTGATATCACTGGAGCCATGAAGTGGAGATAAACTCCAGCTTCGGAACAGGAGTATAAAATCCAATGTAGGAGGAACTTCAAAAGTAGGTTTTGTTTTGGTTTTTAATTACTGAAAATGCAAAGAAACGAATTTTGGGTGAGGTCAACGGGAGGCAGAAGCTGGAGAAAAAGTAGGTGTGATAATGAGCTGCAGCAGCAGAGGAAGATAAGCAATCCCTTCAGATGGAGTAGGAAGTGGTGAAATGGAGGAAGGGCAGTGAGCGAGGGAGGGGCTGCCCTGGGATTGCCAGGGCTGAGGTGAAGGATGAGTCATGGTTTTGAAATTAATTTTACAGTTTTAGACTTTCACATGAAATGATACCAAATGTGTTTCTGCAGCTGGGTATATTGAGCCACCAATGTCATGGCAGTACAGTGAGTTATCACAGTGCTGCAAGATGGAAGGAGGTGTGCAAGAATTCTGTGAGCAAAAGGTGAGAGAAAGGCCACTCAGCTTTGTTCAGAGAGTGACATGTGAAGAATCTCTAGCATTAACTGGACTTGCACAAGGGGTGTTCTCTGTATGGACAGGGATAGGGACCACATCCACAGGGACATGAGTTTGGACGTGCTTTGGCCTTTCTGATGATTATTAAAAGAGGTTCAGACAAGAAACAGAACCTGGCATGGGCAGAGCTCCTGGGTTTGGGTTTGTTCAGGGCTGCAGGTTTGGAGTTGTGCAGTTCCAGGTGTGGAAAGTTAAATACATTAAATGCAAATCCGGCAGCGGGAGGTGAAGTCTCCATTCGTTGCTTTGTATTGCTTGGAATAATGCATTCAGAAAGTTTCTTCCATTAAAAAAAAGAATTTTTGCTCTAAAGCTTTACTAATCCGTTATATCAGTCTTTCTAAAGCATTTGTATTAAATCAGCATTACTTCACACTGAATTTATTCCAGGTCCCCAGGGCTTTCTTTGGAACTCGCTTGTCCTTTTTTAACATTTTAACAGACCTTGCAAATGGGTGGGATGTAACACACATTCCTGTTTCCACTTCTGTGCTGAAAAGGAATCTAACAGTTCAAAGAGGAATTGCTAATGTGCCTGAAGTTCAGGAGGGTTGGCCTGAAAAACTTCTTTGAAGTGTCTTTGAGTGATGGTGTGTGTAGGGTACGGACACTGAACTGAGGAAGTACTTCTCCAGCTGAAGCTCATGTTTTAGAGTACTGCTTTTTAAATGTCATGCCACTGGTCCAGGAAGAGAATTTAGACCTCATCTAGAAAAAAATCCCCAATTATTAATTTACTGTAGTATCTGCAGTCTTGTGAGATAAGTTCTGAAGTGTTGTACTGAAAAGCTGTTAACATGATATTAAAAAAGACTAAGATACACACTGACACATGAGTTTATGTATACATGTTATATAATAGTAAATATATTGTATTATTTATGTACAAGTAATTGTTCATATGTAAAGAAAATATATTTAAGCGTGTATATGAAGGTATGTACCTATAATTCCTATACAAATAATGCATAATACTTTAATATTATTTGTATAGGAGTATTTATAGGACTAAAATCAACTATTTAAACACATACACAGGCACATATAGAAAAAGCCTTTGATGAGCAAAGCCAGCTGAAATGACCCTTGATGCAAAAGGATCTTTTTGCAAGGCAATGGAAGTAAAAAGCAAGTCAGAGATAATAAAGTGGAAGTTTACTGGGCCTTGTGTCTGAGATGTGCACTAGGCAAGGTTTGTTTTCCCCCCCTCTGTCAAAGCCAGAGGTTATTTAATAGTCAAAGGAGTGACTGGTTGTGCAGTGGAAGGAACAAACCTAAAGCTGCCAAAGCAGCAGGCAGGGTGGAAAAAGATGTTGATAAGAGTGCTCAAGGCTGCAAACAGATCAAGAGATGTGCATCACTGAGGTGGGGTGGAAGTTTAGCTGCAAGTCTCAATAAAGGAGTGCTAAATTGGAGAGATAATAACTGGGCAAAGAAAGTTAATGATTTCTTGGCCTTTGAAGAGATTGAGGCATCAATGATAATTGTTTAACTGGACAAAACTGGAGCAAAGTTATTGGATGGTTCCTATGTGCATGAGTCAATTGGAATATTTATATAAAAAGAATGTGACAGAGGTGGTTTTTTTTTAATTTTCCTTCTGTAAAACATCATAGCTTTCTATACCACCATCAAAGCAGTAATGACAAAGGGATTGTATTTAGCAGTCTTTATTTCTGACAAGTTTCTGTGTGTGCCTCAAAGACCTTGGTTGGGCAGAGAGAACTCCCCCAGGTAAAAGCTCACTGAGCGTTCAGTGCTACGTGAGAGTGACAAGTTTCAGTTTGCTTTTGATATATAATATGTCTGAATCTAGAATGGCTTTGTAAATAAATAAAACCAAGATAAAGTTTCCTTATCCTTTGATAAGCACGTCCTGTGCTCCTGCAGTTTAGCCTTCACAGCTTCAGCAGTGCTGCAAAGATCCCTTTCCAGGATATACAGGTTAAGCCACCATCAGTGCTAGGTTTGCTTGAAAACTGTAATTTTTATGGCATTGGGGTGCCATGGTAGAGTCCAGGAAGTTAAATAATTAATCCATATCAGCTCTGCTCCTTTCAGGATTTTGTTACTTTATGCCCTAAAAGTCTTTAGTTTGGGTTAATTAATAAAATCATTTATACTAACTTCCTCTAAAAAGGCACATTGTTTTAGAAGTTATATATGTGTTACATATTAGATATCCAATATTGCTCTGAACTGGAAGGAACTGGTTTTTACTCATTCTTGCTTCTGCTGGCAGGTGATTCCCTGGGGTTGAAGGTTCCAACTCTGGGATCTCAGGAAGCTGCTGCCATGTCGTCGCCCAGCAGCGACTGCCCACACTTGGAATCAGTTGGGGAGATAACAAAAGAGGAATTGATCCAGAAATCCCATGTGAGTTGTAGCCATGTACTCTCTTCTGTCACTATTAACTGCTCAGTTATTTAGGTACATATTTTAGTGTATTTTTATTTATAAGATGCATTTAAGTGTTAAGCGTGAGTAAAAATCTTCTCTGCTCAAACAGTAAAGTTTCAACAAAGTATGGGAAGAATTATGGACTTGAGGAAGCTGAAAAACTATTTTCCACCACTTAACACTTAAAGAGTGCCTTTGCCAGCAGTTTTCCAAAGGAAGTGATGGAACATTAGTTAAAAGAGTTAGCACAGCACCAAGCTGAACTGTATTTTCCTTGCCATTGTAGCACTGAGTTATTTGGAATGTTGTTGTGATATAGTACAACTGACTTGACTTCAAGTAGAAAATGTAACAAAGGAATTTATGCTCAAATTTACACGGATAACAGTTCTCTTTTTTGATAGAGAAGACACAGTTTGAGAAAATGCCTCTACCTGAACTCTTGGTTTCGAGTTTGGATTAATAAATGGAACCAAAAAAGATCTTGTAACCCGTTTTAGTAGCTGGGAGGTGATGAAAAGTCAAACCTTTTCTGTCCATGGTGCTAAATTTCTTTATCTGAAAAATAACAGTTAATTTGCTGCTGAGGAGCACAGCATTTTTCTAATGTTGCATCTTTTTTGTGTAAACCTTTGCAGGTAGTGTCTGCAACAAGAAATATGCAGTCATTCCCTGTTCTATCACTTCCATCTATTTTTATGTTACATTTCTAGGAAAGACAAATTTTAAAGATTATTATAATAATGCTATATAATACAGGTTTATGCCTTATTTATAAGAACAGTTTTTTGGTTTAAGATGAAAAACCAGAGAGAGATCCAAGGTTTTAGTAGAAAAATATGCTGATCTTGAGATTATTATGTGAAGCAAACCAAAAATTTAGGTTGGTTCTAACATATCCTTTTGGTTTTTTCGTCTTCAAGTTGCTCATCTGATACTAAGCTTTATAGTTTTGTCTTGAAGTTGTGGTTTAGTGGTGTAAGTAAGTGAAATAATACTTTACTTTTGTGTTTGACTTCAACAGGGCACTTGCCAGGACTGTAAAGTCAGAGGCCCCAACCTTTGGGCATGCTTAGAGGTAGGCTGGTTTTTTGTTCCATAGCAGGGTCCTTTTCTAGTAATCCATAACTAAAGTTGGTAGTGGTTTTTTTAAAGCAACATCTGTAATTAAATCATTGAAATTAGTTTATTTAAGTTATTATTTAAAAGCAACGCTTCTTCCGCAGTTCTTTATTTTTAAAATTTTTTACCCTCTATCAGGTACATGTTTCTTGTAATTTAAGAATAATGTGCTTAAAATGAGATTTTTTTTTTTTTTTAGTAAGAAGTAGCTTCTTGAGTTATGATACTTAGCTTCTAAGTTTTGGAGGTTTTTTAAATTTTTTCCCTGGGTGTGTAGATTTAAAAAATAATATTCCTGAATTAATTAAGTTACTTTTTCTAAACCTCTCTTAGCATTTGTAGTAATAACATCTAACAGTAAATGCTGACATTTAAAAGATTAATACGTACTCTGACTATTTTATTCTTAAGCAAAACAAAGACAAAAAACTTATTTTCAAACTTGTAGAAGGTTGTATAAACATTCTTCATCCTTTGTACAAATTTTGTACAGTTTTTACCCTGGATATAGTTCTGTCTTAACTCTGCTTTTGCCTTACTCTTCTTGCTGTCTACCAAAAAATGTAATTTTCACTGTATTTAAAAAAAAATCAAAACCCAAAAAACTGAAAATGTTGCTCCTTGTTGATCTGTGATACCAACAGGAAGGCATATGGCTAATTTAGATTATAAAGTGTCTTCAGTTCTTGGGACTTGCAGCTCTTTCCAGAGGTGGAAATTTTGCCCTGTAGCCTTGACTTCATTTCTTGGCAACTTTTCCTTAAGTACTGACAGTAAGAACTCCAGGCTAAGATGCCAACCTTTAGGTGTATGTATGGATATTTTTAAAAAATCCACGTCATTAGTGTCCTTTTAAGTGGATTATGGTAAAGAGATCAGATTATTTTGCTCCTTTCAATAACAGAGACAAAGGCAGAAAGAAACAGAGTTAATATCTTTTGTTAGATGGCTTGAAGTTCAATTACATATAAAAACCCTCTTGGGAGTAGGAAGAGGTGTTCAGGGATGCATCAACCTGGCAGGTGGGGAAATGCTGTCAAGCTTAAAACCTGTTTCTCATTTCTCACATAGAGCTCTTAGACTGTTATTGAAAAACCAAATTTCCTACCAACGTTTCCATAGGACAGTCTTGTAGTTGCTGTAGGACACTTAGTGTCACACTGTCCCATTGCTCCTCTTGGATGAATTGGCACCTTGTCTTCACCTTTGTCACTAGAAAACCCTGGTGAGACCCCAGCATGTAAACTGTCTGTAACTTACCAAATACCTGTGCTTATTTAATGCAGAAAACCGCCCGTGTTCAGCTGCTTCCTCACTGTGTACATTAACACGCTTGGGGAGTTGTACAGATAACCTGCTGTGCCCTCCTCTGTGGTTGTCTTGACTCGTGCACCTGGGGAATTAATGAAAACTGCTCGAAGATTGGCAGCTGCAAGATTCCACCCTCAGCTCAGCCAAATGTGTTTTGCAATGAGCATGATTAAAAGCAGCAGTTATTTTGCATGTTATAACTCGATTGTAGTTTCTTAGCTGTGTAGTGCTGGAAACTCTTATTTAATGGTGAAGAAACTAATTAGTTGTGAACTAATACTGTGATAAATAGGCACTGCAGATAGGGGCATACAGGGATTTTTGTATAAATGTGTAGTGTTCTGAGGCTGTTGCCATTCAGTATTTTAGCATTTAGACCCTGGATTAACTTTGTATTTTCTGTAACAGTCTTTACCAAATCGTGAACTGTAAAAATTACATGTTGACAGGAATATGAATAAATATATAAAAATGGCCAAAAAATATATTCCAAACACATTATACATCTAACACTGCCCATCAGTGAGAGAAGTTAAATCTTGCAGCATTCTTTTTTTGCTTTAGGTGATGCTATACTTATTTTAATGCTTACTGTGCATGTCTCTTGGTTAGTGTAGGACTGCAAGTTTGAAATTGGAGTGAGTTTTAAAGGGACTGGCAGTATGTTCCTATTCTGTAAACCTCTTTGACACCACTTTTTAATTCAGTGTACTTCTTCATGTCTTGCTCAACAGAACAGATGCACCTACGTTGGCTGTGGTGAATCCCACGTGGATCACAGTACCACCCACTCCCAGGTATGTGTAATTGCTACTAATCCAGCTCCTTGCACCAATGAAGTAGAGTTAGAGAACTTCTACTTTAGTGAAATCAATAACCTGTATTAACTAACTGCATGGAAGTTTGATCAGCTGTGTTTGATTTTCATCTGAGAGAAGCAGGTCTTGCTAATTTAGGAGTATGTGAATTTAAGAGTTGGAATTACATATGACAGTGTCTTAGATTCTGATTGTACCTTTAGTGCTTTGTACTAAAGAGTGTTGAATAGTTTGTGCTAAAATTTCAGTAATTGAATTGCTCTCTTTTACTATTCTAACATACATACCCCTCTCTTTATTGAAATACCTAACATATTAATACATCTGTTCTAGCTTGCATGTGGTGGCATTTAATTATTCCAAATTTCCGAATCACAGTTTTGGTTTTTGTTCTGTTTTAGGAGACAAAACACTGTCTAACTGTCAACCTCACTACACTCCGTGTTTGGTGTTATGCCTGTAGTAAGGAAGTGTTCCTGGACAGAAAACTGGGATCTCATTCTCCACTGCCAAGTGCAAGATCGTCTCACCAAGCACAAGAAAATAGCGTGCAGGTATTTTGTACCCCAGTGAAACAAAGGCAGCTGTAGCTTTGCAGTAAATATTGTGTTTTCTCTCAAGAGAGAAGCTGACTTTTCCTCCATTCTCGTGGCTGAACTTTTTTCTGAAAATGGGAGAGAAATTAATAGAATTTCTTTAAAGAAACGTTGCCCAGCTTCTGTGTTCTGCCTCTGTGCACTGAATGCTTTTTTCAAATTACTGTCTAATTGTTTGTAATCTACAATCAGCTGTGAGGTACAGAAAAGGCACAGGGTTGAGTTTAAGGTTACAAGATTGCAGTAGTTCACCTGTGCTTCCCTCTTCTGTCAGCTCTTGAAGATGTTCCAAATGTGGGTGAAACATTGGTGTAGAATGACAAATGTATTGTGTTAGATTCACGTGGGAAAACACATATCAAACTAGAAATTGTGAGAGTGCTTTTAGTGCTCTGTGGCAGTTGGGATTGCCAGGGAAAAACTGTGGGCAATATCTGGGAAGTTCATAGTAGTTAAGTAAAACACAGCCTTAAGACTGGAGTGTTCTGTGTGATTATAGCATCAAAGACAAGACCTTGTAAAAGTGCTCAGCTGTGCCTGACTCCACATTTATTAACAAATATCCCAGTAACTGGAAAGTAAAATAATAAATAAAGCATTAGAGATGATATTGCAGACAAGTTAGGGGCGAAAAAAATATGAGCAAAGCAGATGTTATACAGACAAATTTAAAACGTGCAGTTTCCACAAGGTTTGTTTGGATTTGGATTGTTGTTTGGGTTTTGCTTGTCTTCTTGTGGTTAGGTTTGCCTTCAGTGGCATCAGTACTTGTTTGCTCTGATAATGTCTTTTCTAGATAAGCCTTGTCTTGGAGAAAGTTAGGTTGCAATTTCTTGCATGTATCTTAAAAAAAAGTGTTATTTCTTTATTGCATATTTAATGTAGTCACGTGAAATGACAGGTAACTTGGCTAAAATGGTCACAAGTAGAAGTACAGTATTTCTAAATGTGTTTTTGAGACACAGAGCAGTAGAAAAGAGACCACGATGCACAGGTTGGGCAGAAAGATGGGCAGTTTTTCAGTGTATGTAAAAAGAAATATCCTTTAATATTTTCACTTCAAAGTTTAGTGTTTAATATGAACCTAATCTGACCATTTTTTCATAAAATGCCAGCAGCTCAGCTGGAATAGAGCCATTGGAATTTTTTTAAATTTCCATTGTCTGGTCACTTGGAATGAAGCTGAGTTCAAGCTTCTGAACTTCTGTTCTATTAACCTGCTTTAATCTTCCAAGGAAACGGGAATAATACACAGAAAAATAAGTAGAACTCACAAAGTCTGTCAAACATTTTGTTAAGGGTTTTTTATTTATGTGCTTACAAAAAGAGCTTGTCATGCAATAAATGCCTGCCTGCCTAATGCTTTGTTTCTCTATTTGTACATTTTTCTTCCCAGAGTTTAATTTGCCTTCATTAACTGCAGTGAGCCATCTGGTGGCACATCAAAAACCCCTACACTGACTTTTGTGTGATGGCTCCTGTGTTAGCTCTTTGGTGCTGGCTTAGTTTTTTTATCTGAGGGAAAGAAATGAAATCCCTGGCTTTGTTTTTTGATTCTTCAGCCGTTGTTATAAAATATTGCAGCGTTGATCTGAAAGCAAAAACCTGGAGGGTTTCTTAGTAAACTTTCTCAGGGTATCTGTGGAATCCTGGTGTTGTCCCTTCATGTGCAGTGAGATTTCAAAATGCGTTCACGCAATTTCTAGATTTGTTGGTAAAATTATACAGAAGCTTAATTAAGAGGAAAAGTGATAAATACAAGTAAAAATACTTTTTTTTTTCTTTTTCTCCTTCTAAGGATTTTAAAATACCTAGTAATCCCACACTGAAGATTCCACTAGCAGCTGTATTTGATGATTTAGATATAGAAGTGGAAGAGGATGAATTGAAGACTAGAGGTAATAAAAGCAAAATCCAGCCCTTTATTGCATGTGTATGTCTCCAGGTCTGTTCTCCAGCTATTTACTAGTTCTGTTTTAAGTGGAACTGTTTCCTTTTCTGCTCCAACTAAGATCTTTATTTTTAGTTTCACCTTTCTTGCAGCAGTCTTTCCTTACCCTCAGAACAGAGGCTGTGGTGATAAATGTGCACCCATGCAAGCAGCAACAAAAACAAGAAAACATGTTGGAGTCCTGGTTGAGTTAGTTGTATTCTAGCCACTCTGGTGAAAGTAGGTTTTTATAAAATCAATTCTAATGTTTTCACCTGCTCTAAAAGGTTCCTGATTTGAATGCTTTCCTGCATTTTGAGTAACCCTTTTTGTAGCCTGTAGTATCCCAGTATGGGGCTTGGGTTATTTGTTTTTCCTGTACATAATTGATTTAGTGCACTGCCAAACTTCATGATATCAAAGGTTACCCCACCCTAATATTAAACTAGTGTAAAGATGAAAATGAGAGTGATGAAATCCCAAAACAGTGAAGTCTTAATTTCTCATTTCTTAAGAGAACACAGTAATTATTATTTCTTAGAAGTCTCAAATTCTTAGTGATCACTCTAAAAAGGATATATGTGTTTGATGGCAAAGAAACTATTTCTAAGCACCATTTTCTCAGAAAAATCTGGCCAGCACATTGTTGAGCTGTTGTTTTTGAGATGCCAGTGATGATAAAAAACTTATTCTAATTTATGCATGTCTTTGGGTTTGGTGGTTTTAGCTGGGCAAGAGTTAATTTTCTTACAGTAGCTGCTCTGGGCCTGTGTTTTGGATTTGTGCTGGAAACAGTGTTGATAATACAGGGGTGTTTCAGGACAAGCGGGGCTTGCACTCAGTCAGGGCCTTTCCTGCTCCTCACAGCACAGGGCTGGGGGTGCACAGTGAGCTGGGCCAGCTCTGAGTGAGCACAGGGATATTCCAGACCATACCCTGGGGGAAGAAGGAGGGAAGAGTGGGACTTTGTTAGAGTGCTTGTCTTCCCAAGTCACCGCTACTGGGGATGGAGCCCTGCTTTCCTGGGGCAGCTGAGCCCCTGCCTGCCCATGGGGAGTGCTGAATGCATCCCTCGTTCCATTCTGCTTCCCTGGACAGCTCTTGCTGTCCCTATTGAACTGTCTTTGTCTCAACCCATGAGCTCTCTCACTTTTACTCTTCCAGCCCTCCCCCTGTGCCCCCATGAGGGGGTGAGTGAGCCACTGTGGGGTTGAGTTTCTGGCTGTGGTCAAACCCCAGCGATGGGTCTGGTTTCTCCTTGGCTCACCCACCCCCAGCTTTCCCTCTCCTAATTCTGCTGGCATTGGTCACACAACCTGCCTTGTCCCTTCTGGTGTCTGGCACGGTCTTTCTGGATGTGTCACCACCCCACTAATTAGCCATCTGCCCTTCAATCATTAAGCCATGTGGTTTATTCCTAGTTAGCCTCTCCAACTCATGGGTGTATTTGTATAGCTCTGTATCTTGTCCTGTTAATATTTTGGGGAATATAACTTTGTAGGAATAATGTACAAGTAGAATAATGTACAAGTAGAATAATGTGCAAGTACAATTGTATTAAAGTTCCCAGTAATAACGATGTGTCTACGTTAGGACATTTATCAAATTAAAAGGGAGAAACTTCTCTAGCCCCATTTTAACTTTGTTCTTAAAATTTCTTCTGAAATGCTTTTGGTGGAGCAAGCAGTAGAATATATCTTCATAGGAAAAGAAGTCTATTTGAAAACTTGCCTTGCAATATTACAGGCTGGAAAAACGCAGTGAGAATATCTTCCTGATACATCTGCTGCTGTTAAAAAAAAAGAAATAAAATTTTTAAAAAGTTAAAATCCCATGACTGTTCTTGTTTTCCAGTTTTAGTCAAAATGATTGTCCTTTTTGTAGTAGAAATGGAAGGGCAGAATGAAGTTTCAGGTACAGGAAGCAGGACTATATTTCCATATAGACAGGTGGAAGGATATTTTAAAACTCAGGTTTTAGGTTCTGTGTTTTAGAAGGTGTAAGTGAAGTAACCAAACTGGTTTTCAGATATAGAAAGATTTTCTTAGTAAGTTTTATTTTTCTGCCACAGTCTAATAAAACAACTGGGGTTGTTCCTGTACTTGAAGAACTGCATAGAGCCATCAGTGTTTATTGCTGTTTCCACTCTTGCTGATGTTTTACTTAGAAATGTTACTGTTTCCTCCTACAAAAACTATTTAATTTTGACATTGATTACTTCATTAATGTAACACTTTAGTAGCCATGAATAGCATAATTCATAATCACAGAAAGCATATATGTCAATCTTAAAGGTATATAATTGGAATAGAAAAGGAGTAATGGCAGGTAATTATAATTTTGATTCTGGGGTAATCACATCACTGAGCAGGTTTTGAATGTTTAACATAATCTGACTATTAGCATGAACTTGGGACAGAAGAATAAAGTCTTTGAGAAGCTTTAGGTAATGTGATTTGGCAGCATAGCAAAAGTTTAACTGAACAGATAAATCGTGCAGTGAAACTTAAATATTGATAAACAGATTTTAAATTAAAATCTGCAGGTGTCATAAACCACCAACAGTCAGTCAGATGAAATACAGTCTACCTGTCTGAAGTGCTTTGGTCAACCAAAATCAAAACACAATTACTGCTTCTAGTTAGGTTGGCATTCCTTTAGGAATGTTTCTTTTAGTTACAATTCTGCATTATAATCAGCATCCCAAGCATGACATGAGTATTTTGATTAGTATATGTTTTCTAGGAAGTATTTTCCTTAATATGTTGTGTGTTGGATTAACAGACTTGCTGAGTATATTCATTCTGCTTTTCAGGTCTAACAGGATTAAAAAATATTGGAAACACTTGTTACATGAATGCAGCTTTACAAGCTCTTTCCAACTGGTACGGAAAATGATTGTAAATGCAATTTCATATTTGCTTATGTGTGCATTTTCTCAAGATGGAAATGTTTGGTTGCAGCCTTTAAGGATGTAGGAAATGGAATTGTTCAATGACATAAAGTAGTATTCTTTTTATGTTATAATTCTGCATGAAATGGGGATTTCCTCTTCTATTTTAAGAACCTTAAAAGAATTCACTGGTTTTTTTCTTTTTATTCAGCCCACCTTTGACACACTTTTTTCTTGACTGTGGAGGCTTAGCCAGGACAGATAAGAAACCAGCAATTTGTAAAAGTTACCTCAAGCTGATGACAGAACTCTGGCACAAAAGCAGGTATTGCATCATTTTGGTAATGAAATAATAATAAATGGACTCCAGAGGCATGAAGGATGCATTAATCTGTCCTAAGTTCCTCATTTTTATGTTGTGTCTATCACAGAATTTCTCTTAAATAAGGAAGGGAAGACTAAGGGGCAGGATTCAAACACTCCTTATAAGCTGTTCTTTTCCCTGTCTACCAAAGAGAGGACAAATAATTGATATAAATTTTATCAAGGAAGGTCTGACAAGAAATAGATTAAAGCATTAAACCTTTAAAAGTGTTTATATCTGCCAGAAACGCACCTAAAATGTTTAACTACTTTATCCTCTCTGTGTCCTTCATCCTGCATTAATGATTTATCTGTTTCCCTTCCCTCTTTATACGGAATTTCTGTCTAAGAAAGTACTTCAAAATATAAATACAAAGGTAGAGAAACAGTAACTGTGCATAGTGCCAAGAATATGTCTGATTTGTCATCTGATTCTCTGGTAAGAAATGTGGCATAAAAGGCCTGATAAAGTTTCTGTTGGATGACAGATTTTTTAAAAATTGTGTCAGTTAATAATTCAATGCCAATTAATAATTCAATACCAATATTAAGTTTGGTTAAGATTAATAACATTGGTGTTCAGTTGCAGGTAAAATTATGATTCAAATAAAGATAGAAAATTCCACTGAAATGCTTGCTTTTTAACGTTTATATATTTAAAACTTTATTTTAGGCCCGGATCTGTTGTTCCTACTGGTTTATTTCAAGGAATTAAAACTGTTAATCCAATGTTTCGAGGCTACTCCCAACAGGTAAAACTGTCTGATGTCTTTTAAATCTACCTAAGCTTAGGCAGAAATCTAATGCTGAAGATACCATACTTCTGTATTTGTTTAAAGCATATGCAATGTCAATTTTAGTTGGTATGCTTCAAATGCAGATCCTCTGAAATGGAACAATCAACAGTTAAGTCAGGTTTTATGTTTATTTATATCAAATTCTCAAAAGGCTTCATCTTCTCAGAACAACTTCTTTTCCTTTATTTCAGGAAAATTAAAGTAGTAACATAGAAACCTTACCTTTGTGGGAAATAACGCTGCTGATCTTTGAGCAGTCCCAGAAAATAAGATAAAGGTGTTCAAAAATAACAGATTATTTTTAAATTTATCTACCAGTGATATTTTTTAAAAAAATTAAATACTCAGTATGCAATTTTCATTTAGTGTCTTTGGGGAAAAACCCCACCATTGTGTGTTTTGGGAACTTGTGAAATACACGTGGATTATTGTATTGCAAAGGCATTCTTCAGTTGATCCTTCATACATTATCTTGCTGCATTCATACAGTTTGCAGCACTTCATAAAAAGCTTTTGGGTCAGATGAAAAATTTCAACCCTGTAATTAGAAAAACTTAGTAGTGTCTTCCAGGAGCCTGTATTTATTAAAAGGAATTTTGCTGTTTCAGTTGCTGTGCTTCATATTTGTGGAGTGGAGGATTAGAACACGTGTTTTAATGTTCAAATGCTGCATGTAGATGTAAAGTCAGTGTCCAATCTTCAGAGAGAAAAAGGAATTATATATATTATTATATGTATATATATATATATATTCTTTTGTAAAAGGATTGCCAGCAAAGCAGGCATATAGTTGTTTTTTTTTATTACCCAGACCCCAAACTCAAGTCTGAGAGTCGTAATATTTAAGAAAAAGCAAGTTTTGTGATTAGCAGTTGTGAGCTTAATAAGTAATTGCTGTGATGGATGGGAATGTTGAGCAGCAAAAATGAGTATTATGAACAACCAGAATACAGAAAAGAGACCAGAAGAAAATCGAAGCAGTAGTAGTTGCCAAGAAGAGTCTATTGTTTTCTCACATGCTTTATGAGATATTCTCTGTTGCCCAGGACCAGGCAGCTGCGTGGATTGATGGAATTTTAAGATGTTTCCAAACACAGATTAGACTTGTAGTAACACTTGACAGCTCTTTGTAGAAACACTTGCAGTTGGGGAATCTTGTTGAGGCTTCAGAAGAAGAATTAAAATCTTGTTGGCAGTGTGATGCAATTGGAAAGGCAGGCTAAGCAACATCACAGAGCTTTTTAATCAGGTGCTTCATGCCCAGGGAAAACAAGGCTCTGGTTGCTTTGCTGAAGATGCTGCAGAAAGTTGAAAAAAATGCTCCTTAAAATGTTCTATTACGAGCAAAGCTGGAGTCTGACCAGACTCTTGGTAGTTGCTGGAGTTATGTTGATCATTCCAGGGAGCTGTGGTGGTATTTTTGCTGAATTGAAATGTTTTGGAGTGAAACTTGTATGATGAGATTACTTGTAATGTGCAAGAAATGGAGGCAGGAAACATGAGTGGTCTGGAAATGAAATTTGTTTTCAACATTAGACACAAGACAGAGGAATTTAGGTTTTTCTTCTTTAGCAGCCACCTGTAGTTTAGTTATGTATTTAGTTCATTTTAGTTATGTGTATCTTTTCCTGATAGTTACTTTAATATCTTCCAAGTAAAATGCAATAAGGTGGTAAAACTTGTTTCAAATTGCAGGATGCACAGGAATTTTTGCGTTGCCTGATGGATTTGCTTCATGAGGAACTTAAAGAGCCAGTTGTGGAACTGGAAGATGCCCAGCCCATGAGTGTTGAAGAGAGTATGGAAGAAGACAAGAGCCAGTCAGACCTGAGCTTCCAGCCCTGTGAATCCTGTGGAAACTGTGAGAAAACAGAAAACGACACCATTTTCAAACCTGTGTTAGAGGATCCTGCAGAAACAACCATGTTAATTCAGGATGATGATAACAACTCAGTCACGTCCAAAGACTGGCAGAAAGAAAAAATATCCAGCAACAAGCTTAAAAGAGCAAATTCTATGGAAGACTTGGAAAAAGACTCAAACGCTGCTTCAGAGACCACTGAATTCTTAAATAATCAAGGAACTGTCAAAGTGCAGATCCACAGCAGATTCTCAGGTAATGCATTGCTAACGTGCAATTGAAGTAGTCCAGTTCTTAGCCAGGATATCTGTGTGAGTGGAAGTGAGTTAGAGAATATATTAGAGGTATAGTTCAAATAGGGGAGGTGATGTTATTGTAAACAATGTACCTTCTTAGTTTATTTTTTCAGTTCAGGTGTTGTGAATTCGATTTTTAATTCCCTTGAAAAGCCAACAATTTGTACGGGACAGATAGTCCAGAAGAGTGGGTTTTTTTGGTTTTGTTCTTAACTTAAGAGGAACTGAAATGGTGCTATGCTCCTAAATATCCAGTGACCTGACAGTCTGGTTTAATTAGTTACATGATCATTGTGTCTGTTCATTCTGCAGTCATTTTGGTAGAATTTATGCAATAATGGAAATATTAATTGCAGAATACATCAATGATGTCCACATGAATGACATGTCTGCAGCCCAAAGCCCATCATCAGTTGAAGGGATGAACACACGCTTGTCAAACAGTCCTCCAAAATCATTCTCATCGTGCTCTTCGCTGGCACCAGTCCACAAAAAAGGTACAGGCCCTTTATTTTCTCCCACCTGGAGCTGAGTTATTCTGCATTACAGTTTTCATCGTGTTTCTTAGGTCTTGTGTAACAATGCAGGGGTTTTCTATGCCCTGTTTCTAGTGGGGAGAGAGAAGAGAGCATTATGTAAGCTGGACATATAAGATCACTCCCTGTATTTCTGTAGTGGTCTGATTCTCTTGGAGTATAAATACTATTTACCTCTGTTTTGGGAGGATGGAATAACATTTTTAGACAATTTTCTCAATTGCACTGGTTTGGAGAGAGGAGAAACGTGTAAGAAGGAAGTACCCCCAGAAAGGTAATGCCTTTCAGAGAACAAGCAGTTGGTTCTGCAGCAGCAGTTCAGTAAATCAGCATTTTAGTGTGTTGAGGTTTAAGGAGCTGTGTGCAGCTGTACATGCTGGCTGTTCTGTGGTTGATAATATCCCTGCAGTGCAGACTATTTCTTCTGGCACTCCCCACAGGACAGTGTGTTTATCAGCAGGTAGAATATTTAGACTTTTACTGCCTTTAGATACCAGCCAGTGCTGCTTTGGGGTACAAGGAACAATATATTATTATTTTTTCCCTTATTTGTCTAACAGTAGATTACTTCAAGAAAACCTCATCTTTCGGAATTTGCAATTCTTTTGCATTTGGCATTGCACCAAACCCAAACCAAAAACTCGTGCATCTTGAATATTGTGATCCTCTTTCATTCACCAGGCTGTCCAGGATAAGTTCTGAACATGTTCATGTTATCCTTTTAATGTTTTAATTTGGTGTTGAATGGCAGTGGTTTAATGGACTGAAATCATTGACATCCTCCTGTTTCGAGGTTCATTTGTTCAGCAGTTTTGACACTGCACCTGTACTACTGTCTCCAGTTTTGGCTTCACCATTACAGGAGGGTTTTAGACAAACTAAAGCAAGTCTGTCAGAAGAGGTACGAGGTGACTGGAGCCTGTCATGCACAAGGAGAGGCTGACAGACCTGGGTTTTTTAATAAACTGGTGTTAGGCTGGACTCTAGAGGTACATTGAGTCTGCTCCACCTCACTGGGATTAGTGTTGTGATGCAATAACCTTGTGTGTGAGCTCTTCAGCCCAACGTGGTTAAAACTTCCTGGGAAGTTCTGATGGAATTTAGTGTCAGGTAGAATTTTTAACTTTATACCTTGGGGGATTGCTGCCAAGATGAGCAGTAGCAGTAGGCTGTAGATCTCAAGACTGGCAGTTTGAGTTTTACTTACAGAGGCAAAAGTTCCTGGTGTTTGTTCCCCACAAACTGCACAAGGAACCTGCCTGTATTGACTGGTACTGGCAGCGATCTGGTGGTGTAATTTCTAAGAAATATTTAGTAAATAGTAAACAGGCCTTGGCTCATAATTTAACCCAAAATATGTGTGACTTGTAACAATACGAAGCTGAAGGAAATCAGAATCTGCTGTGCTTTGATTTCCTTCAGCATTTTATTTTTGTCACTTTATAGTTTCAACGGTGTCATCCCCCAAAAGGAAGAAGCGCAAGAAGTACAGGAGTGTTATCTCTGACATATTTGATGGCACTATAATAAGCTCAGTCCAGTGCTTGACTTGTGATCGGGTGAGTAAGCAGAGAAAGTTCTAGCTTTCAATATATATTTTTTTTTTCCCTCAATACAAATACTTACCACTTTATGAATGCAGTCCTTCTCTGGTGACTTTATATTCTTTTGTGGCAGATCCCTCAGAACATTAGGTGGTTTCATGCTTGTTTACTCAGATTGTAGTAGTAGCTACTACCAGCACTTAGTGCTTAGAATAGCTTGTATTAATTGAGCTGGATATTTAGTCAGAACTGAAAAATAACATTTTGAGAATTGGCTCATAGCAAGGATGGAGAAAGAGGCTTGCTCTTCAACTTCACTTAGGTATGATTAGTTTTGAATAATAGTCTCAATATCCCAATATCCTCCATATCTGCTACTGTCATAAGTTCTCAGGTACCTCTTGTCGCAAACAAAAGATAAGACAGTAGTCTAATCATACTGCTGGAACAGTGTTATCAGGTAGATTGAGGCTAACAAAATTCATGTCTTCCAAAAAATCCAAGTAAAGACACTTTTACAGGTGATATGAGTCATTAGTTGCTTTCTGAACTTGTCCTCTACTGCAAGATGTGGTGCAACATAGGAAAAGTTGATTTTTTTTTTCTGTACTGTTTGCTCAGAGAACTACTTGGAACAGCACATGTGGTTATTTAAAAGAAGTCAGTTATCTAAATAGGTCTAGTGGACCACTTCAGTTCCAAAGCAATTGTATCAAGTGTTGGATATCCAAATCCTTACCTTGGGGACAACTTTCTCAGCATAAGGTTTAAACCTAACCCTGATAGAGTTGCATGCCTTTACTGCTTCTCTTGTTTGAGATCTAAGATAGTGAGACCTCACGATAATCTGATGAGCAAGTTCAAAAAAACAGCTCAGAATTTCTAAAGTTTGCTTGGTGTTCTCCTCTGGGATTATGTGATCAGTGAATGCAGCCCAGGAGCAGGAATACAGCACAGCTGGGTCTGCCACAGTGAGCCCAGTTACATCAGGTCAAGGTAATGCCAAAGTAAAATAGTGTGGAAACAATGCACTGAAGCTTTCTGAAGCTTCTATAACAGGAGCCTGAGGCAGAAATCATGGTGCTTTGTATGACTGGTAGGAAGATAAATAATGATGACTTAATATTTCAGTGAGAACAATGTGCAGGTTCATTCTAAAATGTTATTTTTTGCTTCCTCTTCTTTAGAAAATGAATTCTTATTAATCTCCTTATTTATAATTCATTTGCTACCCTGTGGAATTTTCAGTTATACAGTGACTCAGTAGCTACTGGTGAACTTTACAGAATTGAATTTAATTGCTGTTTCTCTTCAAGCTTAACTCTGTTGTGTTTCATTTGTTTTCTTTTTTAGCTGTCTGTAACTCTGGAGACCTTTCAGGATCTGTCCTTGCCTATTCCAGGTAAGGAAGATCTTGCTAAACTCCATTCTGCAAGTCATCAGACATCTCTAGTCAAGACAGGGTCCTGTGGAGAAGCCTATGCCCCCCAGGGATGGATAGCCTTTTTTATGGAATATTTCAAAAGGTAAATCATATTTACCTTGTTGCCTTTATCTGTCTGTTTTGAAATTCTAGTTTCTGCTCTTCTGGCAGAGCATTTGTTGGTTTTCTTTCTTTTCTGTCAATGATGTTTCAGGTTTGTTGTCTCATGTGTTCCTAGCTGGTTTTGGGGTCCAGTTGTAACCTTACAAGATTGTCTTGCTGCCTTTTTCGCCAGAGATGAGCTCAAGGGTAAGAGGTTCATTCCATCAACACATTTCTTCTGGTTTTTTTTTTTCCCTCCTATCCCAATAAGATGATTAATATCTTCTTAGCTTGATTCAATTAAGCAGAGGCCACCTGTTAGACTGTTACACAGTCATTCCTTGTTCTTTTGGGATCATTCCTTTCAAAAAGGTAAGCTTCTCACTCACTTGAATATTTGAGATAAGAGATGCCCATGAAAGCTGCTTTAGAAATGTCAAGTAAATCTGAATTTGGTTTAGTGAAACTGTATAAACTGAAGGTTCATAAAAATTTCAAACCCCCCTATATTAATATTCATTCTCATAAGCTTAATTTGGACGTCATAAATTATTTCCCTTCTAAATTACACAGCATCATCTCTTTAGATTATGCTGTACTGCTTCCTAGTTGAAAACATAAAACCTAAGAAGCTTTCTCTATAGTTGCTATGTCAACTCTCTTCCAACTCTTAAATATTGAATGAAACCTAAAGATAAATTCCTTTGAAATTTTTAAATGTATGCACTTGAAGGATAACTGTTTGGATTTAGGGAATAATGGCTGAATTTCTTCTCCCTGATATTTGCAGGTGATAACATGTACAGCTGTGGAAGGTGTAAAAAGTAGGTTGGCTTTTACCTTTGTTTTAACATTGAGGTCTTTCATGTTTCTGTTAGTCCAGAGGCATTTATTTCTGTTGGCTATGTCACAGGTACTGTTCATCTTTTGATATTACCCTGTGTTCTGGCTGTCAAAAATTTGATATTACTGAGGTGCAGGGGTCAGGAAACACTGACTTACTGTCCCACATTGCAAACCAAATGTGCTTAATTCTTTTTCGTGCCCTTACAATTTTAGATCTGAGTTTGTTTTGATTGATAAAATAAAAGCTTTTAGCCCTCTCTAATATTAGCAGGTTTTCACTGATATGCAGTAAGTCACTAAGGTGTGTTAAAAGTAAGTAAATAAACTATGTCTTTAAATACAAAAGAACCAAGAAACAGAAGTGGTCTGAAGACTTCTTGAAGCCCTCTGTGGTACAGGAGTGTTATTCCTTCTTGTATCTGCTGTAGATAGTTTCCTAAAAATAAACTTAGTACGTTTTTTTTCTCTTTTGCTGAATAATCAGCTCTCATGGAACTTAAAGTTCCTTCCTTTATGCAAAGAGAAACTATTAGCTACTTGGGACTTGATTATCTGTGTTTGCTGCTTTGAATTTTTCAGCAGTACAGATTGTCTTGTCTTCTAAAGCCTCATTGTTTGTATCATCTTGGCTACTCCATGTCTAGTCTGTGTTCCAGAAATGTTTTGGGTTTACTGACGTAACATTCAGCTTAGACTTTTCCTGATCTAGCACAGTAAACTAAAAAGTTTTCAGAACTAAGTATTGGTTGTTTTGTTTTGTTTCCTTTGCTTAGGTTAAGAAATGGAGTGAAATTCTGCAAAGTGCAAAAATTTCCTGAGGTACAGTTACAATATGCACTTTAATACACTTTTGCTGCATGATTAGGAATGTGCTAAGACTAATGAGTTGTGTGCAGTAAATTGTGTTTATAATGCTGATGAAAGCCTGTCTTCATATTGGCATTTGTTTAAGAATGTGAGCAACATTTGATTATTCACCCTGTAAGAAAATGAATCTTGTAAGTGACAAGTAGAGTTATAGGAATGGGATTTTCCTGTGTTGTTACTGTCAGCTTTCAGACAGTAACAACAATCATATTATTATATATACTACTGTTTATACTGTAGGTCATAGAATTAAACACCACAGCCAGACTGGAAGTCTTTTCTAGAAGTAACACTTTACGTTTTAAAAGTAATCCAGTCTTAGACTTCAAAGTATGAGTTGATGGCTGCAATAATCAGGAAGAATCAATGTCCCTCATGACAGGATTGTGCAATATGTGCACTGAGGAGGAGAAAAGGTACATTGTTCACTGCTGCATCAGATTGACAGGGAGCTGAACATGAGCCAGAGTGTGCCCAGGTGGCCAAGAAGGCCAATGGATCCTGGCCTGGCTCAGGAACAGGGTGGCCAACAGGTCCAAGGAAGTGATTCTGCCCCTGGACTCAGCACTGGTGAGGCCACCCCTGGAGTGCTGTGTCCAGTTCTGGGCCCTCAGCTCAGGAAGGACATGGAGGGGCTGGAGCAGGTCCAGAGGAGAGCAACGAGGCTGGGGAAGGGACTGGAGCACAAGTGCTGTGAGGAGAGGCTGAGGGAGCTGGGGGGGCTCAGCCTGGAGAAGAGGAGGCTCAGGGGAGACCTCCTCACTCTCTGCAACTCCCTGACAGGAGGGGGGAGCCGGGTGGGAGTCGGGCTCTGCTCCCAGGAAGCAGCAGTAGGACAAGAGGGCTGGGTCTTCAGCTGTGCCAGGGGAGGGTTAGGTTGGATAGCAGGAAGAAATTTTTTACAGAGAGTGCTCAGCCATTGGAATGGGCTGCCATTGGAGGGGTGGATTCACCATCCCTGGAAGTGTTTAAGGTGAGACTGGATGTGGCATCAGTGCCATGGGCTGGGAACCACAGCGGGGTTGGAGCAAGGGCTGGACTTGGTGATCTCAGAGGGCTTTTCCAACCTGGTTGATTCTATGATTCTGTGATCAGTGTTAGTAGACACAACTGATTACCAACAAAAATCATCTATGGAACACAAGAGCTCGTGTTGCTTCAGGTCACTGGGAAAAGTATTCTTGGGATGATAAAAGGAAAAGATGGCATGCACAGTTCAGTTATTTAATATCAAATACCGTGTGTAGTTCTTGACTGAATCTGTCAATCCTTCTTACAGATATTGTGCATTCACCTCAAAAGATTTAGACATGAACTTATGTTTTCCACAAAAATTGGGACCCACGTGTCCTTCCCCTTGGAAGGCCTCGATCTTCAGCCTTTCCTTGCGAAGGACAGTCCAGCTCAAATCGTGACTTACGATCTCCTGTCTGTCATCTGCCACCATGGAACTGCCAGCAGTGAGTCTGAGCTCCATTGCTTTGTCTTTGCAGTTAAAACTCACATCAGCACTTCCCTTTAAGGGTGGTTCCATATCCTGGAGGGTAAATAGATAATGTGCCTTACTTACACTTATATGCATTACTTATTTGAAAAGGGTTTTACAAACCATCACAGAGAGGTCAGTAATTTTTTAAAAAGGTGGATGATCGCTGCCATTTAACCCCAAAACAGGCAGGAACTGCTGTATGTGGGTAGTGATACAAGTAGCTGAATAAACATATTATTGCTGCATGTCAAGGTCATGTCTGCCGAGATGCTTTTAATATTTATAAGCTTTGGAAAATAGGAGAAAGCGATGTTTTAAGCCAGTAACTTCATAGATTATTATAGAAGTTACCCCCTCATATTTCTCAAACTTGAGGTATCCATTGTTTGGATGAATTTTTTTTCTTTCTTTTTCTGGGTGCTTGCTAAATGGTGCTTCACATAATCAGTTTAGCACATACTTGATTATTTACCTACTGGCAGCTAAATATGTATTTAAAAATAGTAATAATTTAAAATATATGATAAATAATCTTCAAAACACAGTTAATGGTGGTGATATCATGTAGCTGTTTCACATCTATGCTACTTTATAATAGAAAGCACACAAAGAATTGCAAAGAGTTCATTGTGGGAACTGATTTGGGTTAATTGTTCGGTCTTACTGGTTCAGGACTGCATTAGACAACAAGCTGCTCGAAGAGTTCAAGAACATGCTGAAAGCAGTGGTGTTCAAACTGATAGAAATACAGACAAAAAACTGATGTTGAGTTTGAAAGAAGTTGAAATCCAAGTTGTGTCTGCTAATGATTCTGTGTTTCTCCTATTTAAAACTTGACTTTTTTGGTTTGTTTTTTTTTTTTTTTTAGGACTTACTTCCTTTTCATGTATTGCAGGGTAAGATGGGCAGCTCTAGAGCCTTTTTAATAACTCTTGCTTCTACCACTCTAGGTGGCCATTACATAGCTTACTGTCGCAACAATTTAAATAACCTGTGGTATGAATTTGATGACCAGAGTGTCACAGAAGTATCAGAATCCACAGTGCAAAATGCAGAAGCCTATGTTCTCTTCTACAGGTAAGAACTTTGAAGTATGATCATACCTCTCTGAGTCAGGTATGTAACTAACTTTTTAAGCAGAGGGGCAGCTTTCAGGAATCAGCTGCCCCACAAGAATTATTATGGAATAATTTGACCAACCAGAAAAGCCTGTGCTGGAGAGAAACTTAATCCTTAATGAAAATTAAGCCTGCACAAAAAAAGCACAGTGAGAGAAATGGAAAGAGAACTTCAAGCAACACTTAGAGCTTGCCACCAGTTACCTTGTGTTCCGTTAGAGGAAGGGAATTCTGCTCAAGAGGAGGTTTTGCACATGGAAGGTTTTTAACTGTTAGAGCTCTGGATGGAATCATGCAAAGTCTTTATCAGATTGGGATGTGGAACAACAGAGGTTTTCCTGTGCTGTAATTTAATTTCAGGGAATTTATAAGATAGTCTGTTCTTGAAAAATGAAAGGTGAGTAGTCATTTTATTATCATCATCTTCAGTTTAAGGGATTTCACTATCAAACTTTTAAGAGTTTTGTTAAATAAATTTGATCTGACTTTGAACAGGTAATGTATTTTAAATGGTGTCATGGGTTTACTGTGGCCCAATTTTTAAAACTCACACAAAATTGCTAAAAGATGAGAGAGGTTTCACGACAGGCAAAAGAGACTCGACATGAGGATTAATATTAAAATTTATTGCTAACAGAATAGAAACTAAAGAGTAACGAAATACACAGTATTAAACACACCTTTTGATCACAGCATTTGTTTTTTCCTACTGTTTTAATCTTGTTTTGCTGTACTGTAAATAGCCTTGTCACTAGAGGCATATTTTTACCTGAAGCTTTTCTGTTAGTATTGGACTCAACTTTCACACCATAAATTAACTGAGGTGGCTCAGTTTTTTTGTGATGCTGAGTCAAGTTTGAGTTCAGAGTTTTGGAGGATGGAACGAAAGGTTCAGACCTGCTTTTGGAGAAGAGAGATTCTCTACAGTCTAAAACAGGAGAGCAGAGTTACTTCCACTTGTACAGCAGCAGCAGTTTCAGTGAGAAAAGCAGGGGGACACAGGAAAAGTGGGGGAATTAGCTGATCTAATTCCTGTTTAACCTTAACCTCTGAAGGTAAGTGAGGAACATCTGCCCAAGGAGTGCAGCTGGCAGAGCTTTATCTCAAAAGCAGGGTGGAGGAAATGGGCAGATGGGCACAGCCCTTCTCCTGTGCTCTTGGGCTGCAAAAACTTCAAAGTATTTTCAAGGTAATTTACTTGAAGGCAGAGTTTTCTTTTCAAAACTAAATTACCTGCAGTGTACCCAAGGAGATGTATGTATTGAATGATTTGTGTTTTGGTGACAGGAAGAGCAGTGAGGAAGCACAGAGGGAGAGACGGAGGATCTCGAGCCTGCTGAACATGATGGAGCCGAGTCTGCTGCAGTTCTACGTTTCCAGGCAGTGGTTAAACAAGTTCAAGACTTTTGCAGAGCCAGGACCAATTTCAAATAATGACTTTCTCTGTATGCATGGAGGTGAGACTGTCACTGAGAATCATTAAAAAACAATTTGTCAGCTTTAGCTATAAACAGGGTGTACACTTCTTTTAGTTAAAGGAATTTGACTATGGTAAGTTCATATTATAACTTCTTAGGTAAATTATAACTTCTAAGTAAATTATTTGTCCTATGTTAGTAGCTGACTAATTGGAAATTATACTGTGTGAAGTTATCCTATTTTTTTCTTTTCTCTACATGTTTGATTCTGTTTTTAAACTTCCTTCATTCTTGAAGAGGATCAGCTTGGCTTATCTGCTTGCCTCCTAAACGAGTGTATTCCCATTTTTAAAAATCCTGTCACTACATCATCCTCCTCAATGTTTTCAGCTGCCAATTTAAATATTTTTCTCAGCTCTGTGCTAGAAGCAACAAGAAGGTTTGAAAGCTGTAGAATAAGAAATTGGTCTGATGCAGAGTATCCAGTGCATAGCAGTGTAAAAATTGAGTAGTAATGCTGTATATTTGGTATAGGAGCATAAAAATTTTACTTTGTGCTAAATGTTAATAAAAATTAATTACACCAAGCAAAATACTTGAATTTTGAATAGACATTTTGTTGATGTGCTTACATGCATAAACAAAATATTTAATCACTAGCATTTGAACTGCATACCTTAAGCTTTTTGAAATCAGTGTCTAAAATGCATTCTAGCTCTTTAATTTTTACCATTCAGGTAGTTTGCTCCTGCTTTTTATGAACTTTTCAGCTTCATAAAAGACTAAAATTTAAGAGCGATCTTCATAAATACAGTAATAGATTACACTGGGTTAAAACTTGTGATTTCTCTGAATTCATTGAAAGCTTCTATTTTTTATTTCTTTGGGGATTTCTAACATAGTCTCCTCACCCCCACGAAAATTCCACAGGTCTTTTTGATTGTTTGATTTTCTTGCTTGTTTTTGTTCCTTCTGCAGGTGTTCCTCCACACAAAGCCAACTTCATAGAGGACCTGGTTGTAATGCTACCTCAAAATATATGGGATAATCTGTATAGCAGGTAACTTTGGAACCATAATTGGAAAAAAACTCCAGTGCTGCCGTTTGAGAGCAAAGAAATGTTCCAAGCAGCAACATCAGACCTCAGAATTAGTGGCTGAGGAAAGAAAAAACACTCCAGGCACAAAGCTGAGTGAAGGGCTTGCAAACAGCCAATTTATTTAATTTTCTGGTGCAAAGCAGTGCTAAAAGGCTCCACAGAGTGGTGTGTTATTGGGGCAGCACTTCAATATTAAACCAATAAACACGTATGGTATGTACAAAATAACCAAAGTAGGTCAGCAAAAGTCCCCTTTGCAAGAGGTGTTTTGAAAGAGCTCTCTGTAGCAGCTTCCTGTTCTCTTCTTGGCTGGAGACAGCTTTTCTTTTCTGCTGGCTTTGAACCCATGGCCTCAGCTGCCAGTGCTGCTTCCAAATAACTTATATCTGAGTGTTCTGGACAAGTACTCCATGCTTTTTAATGTTGGGCAGGTTTAAGTGCTTGCTTATAAAGGGGCAATTCTTACAAGCTATGGCTCCTTTTAGAGTGACAAAAAGCTGCAGAAGAGCTTTGCTGATGACCTAAAAGACTCTACATTGCCCTTGCATTAAATATTTTTAGCTGTTAATGTCCTGCTACCTAAACACTACATCTAAAGGGTCGATTTTTTTAAATTTTGTATTGATATTTTAAAATTTTAAGTAAAACCAATGCTATTTGCAGCTTATTTCCACTTTCCCTGTATATAGTGAATTTTTCTTCCATTATTCATTTTCTGCACGCAAAATACAAAAGTATTTGTTGTTTCTGAAGGAAAATGTTTTTGAACTTCTCGTTGATCTCCCTTGTCTGTGAATATCTTTAAGAAGATGTCAAACTTAAGTCATGTGATAGAAAAGTCCCAGAGATTGTGGGGTGCTCCAGATCTTGAGAGTAATCTGTTAGGTATAAAAGAGGTATGACTTGTTATGGCTAAACATGGTATTTTTCACAGGATTAATGGTTTTTTTTTACTTTTACTGCAGATATGGAGGAGGCCCAGCTGTTAACCATCTGTATGTTTGTCATACCTGCCAAATAGAGTCTGAAAGAATTGAAAAAAGGAGGAAAAATGAATTGGAAATGTTTATTCGGGTAAAAAAGTAAACACTTCTCCATTCTGCTCTTTGACATCACCCAACATTGATGACTTGACCCAGAACTGCACAGGAGATTCCCATAACAAATGGAATTTTTATTAAATATCTGTATACCTGTACACAATCCTTTCTTTCCTAATGGCAGCAGTAATGTTCTTGTGATAGCCCAGATAACTGTTTATATGGAAATCCACTTTTAATGTGTTTCTTAAATTGCTTTTTTACAGTGTGGAAACAGTGCAGCCACGTGAGCAGTTGTTCTTTATACACTGCCAGTGGTCTGTTCTGTGCAATCTGATAAGGCTTAAGTGCAATAATACTGTGCCAACACAAATGTAATCATAACCTTTAGTTCTCATTTTAAAAAAAGCCATTGGGCACATAAACCTAAGTAGTTCAGTGTGAAGTAAATATGGATCTGTAAAATTACTATCGAGGAGCTACTGTATTTTCCATGAGTTAGATGATTATGTGCTTGAGTCTGAGTGGTAAAATAACCAGTGGTAGGGATTTATTCTTAAACCAAAAGTGTGCTCTGAAGTTTTCAGTGAAAATAAATGCAGAGGTATTGGAGTCCCATTTCTGCTATCTGAATTCATGAGGGGAAGAAAAATTGAGTTGAGTCTGTTCTTTCAGTCCTGTTTGTCCTTTAATCACACTTCGGGGATGGTGTCATAGCTTTCTCATGTTTTAACTGCTGTTTGAAATTTTTAATAATTGATTTTTCTTCCCTCTGGGTTACCACTGGTCAGTAATTATTATTAACCACATTGAGTCAACCTCATTTGCTTTAGCAGTCAGTATCCTTCCAGTATAAACAGTGGGTTTGTGTGCACTGGTGTGCAAGTGTTGTTACTGGTTAGTACACAGAAAATGTCCTCTCTAGAGATTGCTTTAGGGGATGATTGCAAAACTTGCTCCATCTGAAACCTTAAGAAGTTGTGTTGATGCTTTAGGTTCGTGACTTCAAAGGGGAGGTGTAGCTGTATTACTACAGAGCTAAAAAGATCATGGGTTTAAAGGTTTAAGTGACTTTTTGCTCGTTTCTGAATAACATTGTAAAAAGATCTGTAAGTCATGGAAAGCCCCAATGCATTAGATCACCATTCCTTGCTTGGAATTGCTCTGTCACCTGCTCAAAACATTAGGGAAGAACAAACCTAGATGAAGATACAGTTCATCACACAAAGAACCTTCCATAAAATCATGGAGAAACTCTTTCAAAACGCTATTTTATTTTAAAATGTTCTACAGCAGTGTAATGTTTTGCTGTTAATAATTACAGAATTCAGTAGTTTAAAGAAAAAAAAGACAGAAAACAGCATTTTTTTTTCCTTTTAGCTTAATAGAGCATTCCAAGAAGAAGAATCTCCATCAACATTTTACTGCATCAGTATGCACTGGTTCAGAGAATGGGAAGCATTTGTGAAGGGCAAAGACAGTGGTAAGTTGTGCTCCATTCCAGAACACAGGTGATGTCTGGGGTTTTGCTGTCTTGGAGTTGTTTCTTGAAATAAGTTGTTCCTGCTTTGGTAGAAGGACAGACAGAGAAGGCAGTGAAAGCTCTGAAACATGTAAGACACGGGTTTTACAGGTTACAGATGCACCCAGGAACCAAAGTACAGAGAAATAATTCACAGCAGGGGGATAATGGGGTAGCTGTGGAAAGAATGTTCATTGTTTGCTGCAGCAGGAAAACTGTACCTAAGTACCAGGGGGTGGATTTGGCTGTGCAAACTGACAGATAATTTCTGGAGAGAAAGGTGACCTCGTGTCACAGCCTAAACTCATAGATAGCTCAGTTACACTGTGATAATGTCACTTTAGCTCACTTTAGATGCCTTTCAAGTTTTAAAATGGAAACACTGATAAAATGTCCTACAGCCTTGGTCTGCTTTAGGACAACTTTGCTAGGGGTAAGAATTAGGATTAATTTGTGGTTTACGTTGCTTGAAGACTTACTGCAATCATGAATGCTTTGAAAAACTTGCTCCTAATTAAAAATCTGATTAGTTTTTAACAACTTAGAACATACTGTTAAGCAGTACAAGAACAAGCAGTAAACAAATGAGCTGTTTCTCCTTCCATTTGGAAACAGAACCTCCAACCTGCTGTTTGTTTTCAGCTCTCCCAGTTTTAATATTTTTTCTGTCACACTAGATCCTCCAGGTCCCATTGATAATGCTAAGATTGCAGTGACAAAATGTGGGAATGCTGTGCTAAAACAAGGTAGGTGTCCAACATTGCTGCAGCTTTGGGCTCCTTGTGTATTTGCTGAAATTTGGAAATGTATTTTTTTTATTGTTGCCGTAAAATGGCAATTTCTAGTGAATCTGTGCTGTGCCCATTTTGCGGGGACCAGCTTATTCTTGAAATAAAGAATTAGTACCTCTAACAGACTAATCCAAGTGCTGATGAGAGAGTGTGGGAGGTGCAGAGTAACTTGGGAATGGGGAGTGTGCTCTGGCCTTGGACCACGTGGCTTGATCGGGGTTTTCTCAACACTTCTGCCGATGAAGCTTTGCAAGGTTGAGTTAGTGCAGGTAAACAAATGTGCAGCTCTTGGTACCTGTCCTCTTTGGGAACTTTTAATGGGCAAAGTACAGTAGTAGGCACCACTGGAGCGGGTGGTGAGGACAGAGAATACAGGAGGTAGGGGGAAAAGTCCCTTTGTTATGGCTTCTCTCTTCTCTCTCTTTGTCTCTCTCTCTTTCTTTCTCTCTTCCTCTCTCTCCTCCTTTTCCTTCTCCTCCTTGTCCTCTCTCTCTCCTCTCTCTCTTTCTCTCCCTCCTTCCCTTTACCATGAGGATGCTGAAGTTTTTGCTTAAGGAAGAGGGTGTTCCATCTGGTAGAAGAGCACTTTGACCTCTGCCTGGGTTAGTGTGAGGAAATCACTCCCACTGGGTCAGACAGGATCACTGTGTTAACACCTGGAGGGGAGATGAGCTGCTGCTCTCTTGTGCTTTGCCACTGTGAAAAGCTGCAGAAAACCAGAAATCCTGACTTGAGACAGGAGATGGACCTCTAGGATTCCTCAGAGGAATGGAATCATAAACAAAGACTCTCAAACAGTGAATAAGAAGAAATTGGACTGACCCATCACACAAGGAGCATTCCTGGGGCTGTTACTGTCCTGATAATAATGCTTTCTCTCTGGGGTTTGGAGAATTTCACTGTGGTTCTCCTACTTTTATTCTTTACTATCAGTATTAATTTCCCTGATGAAACAAGAATCTTGAGTCCTTGAACTGTGCTGTGTAATTGATGGGACTAAATATCCTTATGATAAGAATTGTTGTTTCCTGAGGACCAAGAGCTACCAGTTGTCAGCTTCACTGATAGGAATTAGAAAAGATGTTTGTTATAGAACTTGTGTTTTATGCAAGTATGTATAATTTAGAGCAGGTAGTTGTAAGAATCAAGAATGATAAAATTAACACAAAATAGATAATTGGGTTTGGCAGTTGGTGCAAGATGAAGCACAAATGCAGCTTACAGTTTTAAATTTGAATCCATATTCTTTTTTTGGTTTTGTATCTGTTTGGACTTAAATAATGAAAGAATTATTCTAAATAGTAATTAAATTTTAAAAATTTTTCAGGTGCAGATTCTGGACAAATATCTGAAGAAACATGGAATTTTCTTCAGTCAATCTATGGTGGAGGTCCAGAGATTATCCTCAGACCACCTGTTCCTCCAGTTGAACCTGATATATTGCAAACAGAGGAGAAGATTGAATTAGAAACTCATGGTCTGTAGCTATTGACAGAAAGATGAACTTGTAAGGAATACAGCTTCCTTACAAAATGCCCAAAATGCATTCCTAAAAGTTTTATTCTCTTATGTCTGTTGGAGGCACAGGTCCCTGGGCATTACATTAACTACAGAATAGTAAGTTGAAATATGTATTGCAATTTGTTTAAATAGCAGCTGTTTCTCTGTTTTGGAAGGCATGTGGTTTGTACATTTTGCTCAATGGAAAAAAAAATGTAATTTCTGAATTTATAAATAATCCTGTTACATCCTTAGACTTGAAAAACAGGGACAAACTTTAGAGATGTTCAGTAACCCTTCTGATTCCTCATTGGGCTTCTGATATCTACAAACTTTTGCCTGTCTTAATTGTACAGTCTTGACAAACCTAGGTATATGAGGAGTATATTTTAAATGGACTGTAATCAGTGATAAAGAAAAAGGATTTTCATTTCCTAAACGCTCAGGAAAAAAAATTGTCACTTATTTTGCACTGTAAGTGTATGAAATGGGTAGTACAGAACATCCAAATACTTACTGTATTTGAATGGATCAAACATTAGTGTAGACTGAATAATGTTTTAGTCAGCAAATGTCATAACTTATTGCCTACTAAATTTTACATCTTATTATAGTCTTCTGTAACTCTATAAACCTGGCTAGTGTCTTTAATAGTATATGTGGCAAAAAGATTTAGTCTTCTCTAGGGTAACATTTGAGAGCATGAAGTGTGAAATGTAAAATTATTATGGACATGAGTGATATAAATTCCAGAAAATTAAGTTGTCTGGTCTCTTGAATTACATTCATAAGCATTTCGATTTGAAGGATTTTATTGTGTTGTTAAAAATTTTCATTGGCATGATGACCTTTAATGTCAGAAGCTGGATAAAATGTATATATTGCAAAACGTTATTGAATTCATTATATTGGAATGCAGAATGGCACTTGCTCGTGGTTTTGCCTGATACTGTTACCAAATAAGCAGCATTATTCAAGACTGGATCAATAAAAAAAAAAAAATGAACTGTGGAATAGGTGGGGGGAGCTTTTCTAAATGTTTTTCATTTGTTATATAAATATAAAGACTTTTGAAGCGATGCTGTGGTGCTGCTCTCACACCCATCCAACTGCAGTTCTTGACCCCTTCATGTTTAGCCAACAATGTTGTCAGTTCTGGCTCCGAAGGAAGAAAACACTGACATAACATTCTTCTGTGTAATTTTATAGCCAGCATAAAATCACAGTGGTTTGGAATTTTGTAAAACACCTAAAGCTGTGCTGGTTAAAAACCCCACCTGTAGCAGCCCTGGAGGAAGTGTCTCTGCCCTGAAGTGTTTGTTGATGTGCTGTGTAGGAGTGTCAGTTCTGTCTGAATGGAAATCTCAGTGTCTTCCTCAGCCCACCTGACAAGAACCAGAGCTGAAAACAGAGGGGTGCAAGTCAGACTTAGGAGCAGTCAGTAACTTTCTGATCTTGCCTCTGGAAAGCTGTTCTAACCTCCCACCTCTGTTTTTTTGTCATAATAGGATGACTGAACTAAACTAGGATTTATACTAGAAAAACTTTAAAGTTTTCTTTGATTTAAGATTCTCTAAAGCTAAGGAACAACAGAAGAATTTTTCCTGCGTGTTGTTCTTAATTGGAAACTCGGGAGGTGTTTTCTTGGTTAAAGCACTGTCTGGTGATCAAGTTTATGAATTTATTCAGTGTTTTCATTAATGGTCTGGGTGGTGGAACAGACTGGCCCTGTAAAACGTGCAAGAGAAAACCGGATTGAGTGTTCAGGGCATCAGCTTGTCAGGGAATGAAGCAGTCCTGTGCCAGTGGGTATTAAAGCAGATCACACTAAGAGTTAAAACACAGTGATACCAAAACAAAACCTGTTCTGGGTAATAGTAACAAAAGCATCAGATGTGAGGCACAGGAGGTAATTATTCTGCTCTACTTGGTGCTGTGCTTGTTGTGAGGTCTCATCTGTACTCTTCCCCTTTGAATGCTATACCATGATAAATACAGGTTGAGGAGAGGTTGTTTTAGGGAAAAACAACGAGACTGGGTGTTGAAAAAGGAATTGTTTCCTCACTTAAAAGATTGCTGAAGATGCCAGACTTGCCATGTGTGATAATCACTGGATAACAGTGGACAGTTTTTCTGGGATGAGCAGGGATATTTGCCTCAGGTTTAGCAATGGTGGCTGTTAGAAACCTAGAAATATTCTGGCACTTTTGTCAGCCTTTGCCACTGCCTGTCTGGGAATCCAGAGTCAAACATCATCTTAAACTGGGATGTTCCAGACCGGTAACAGGACAGCAGAGTTTGTGAAATGCTTCTGTCCCCGTGCAAAAAGGCATCTTCACCCTGCCATGAAAAAAAATCCTGAGTTTGCAGGGAAGAATAGATGTGTTTGTGTTTGGGACAGTTCCAAAGGGGCAACTGTCTCACTTTTAGCTCCTTGAGAGCTCGAGAAGGGATTTTATGTCACAGAAATAGAAGTAGCCTTTTAAAGGAAGGCAGTGTGGGAGAACTCCAGATGGTTGGTTCGTGTGTGCTGGAGGGAAGGCAGTAATTCAGGGACTAGGTAAAGGAGGTGTCTTTGCTGTGAAAAGCTGTTGTGGCTCGCAGCAAAGAAAGAATGCATCTCAGGAAGGGGCTGTGGAAATTATTTTTTTCCATAAGCCTTTCAGCAGACTATTTGGATTCTTTGTTCATTTGTTTCCAGTTGAGGAAACACAGCAATGTGTTTGGGTGCCAGGGGAAGCTGTCATTTCAAGAAGGGAAAAATCCAGCGGAGTCCTTGTTGTAGGTCTGGAAATCCAGATATGAGCTGTTAAAAGCCTGCTGTTCAGCCTGGTGACTTTAATCCTCTCTCCTGGGGAAAACTGCATGGGAGGTAGCAGGGACTCAGCAGCTCCAAGCTTGATTTCTCTAAATTTCTGATTTTTTTTTTTTGCAAGTAATACAGCTAATTGTTCATCTGAACACCCAACACTGGGGAGAGTGCTTCAGATACTGTGTGATGGAGCTAAACAGGGTCACTGGAGGGAAAAGGAATAGCAGAACAACTCCTGAGTTACTCAATAGTAAAATAAGACAGTTTTTATAATACGTTTCAGAGGTGAGAGCTAAGTAGTCTGTCTGCTTAGTAAAACAAATAAAACCGACCTGCTTGGTAGCTGTAAAATCATCTCATGTTACACTTTTACTGACTCAAAGGCCAAGTCTCTTCCTTTCCTGTCACTAGAACATTAGGAAATGCAGGAAGTTCTGAAGACAAATCTGTGATGCAGATTCATCCTTTGGGGAGTCCAGAAAGCTGTTTCTGCAAGTATCACTAAATTAGCCCTGTGTGTAGGGATGCATATATATATATATATATATATATATAAATATGCACATAATCTACTTCTCCAGTCTCTTAATTGAACTGTGGCTGGAGGCACTACAGTAATGGTTTTTGGTTTTATGTTGGAATAGTGACCCTGAGTAGCTACATTTTATAAAGGTTGGGGTTTTTTTTTAAAGAGATAAATGACACTCAAATGACTGAGTGGGTCACCCCTGTGTAATGGGTGTCACCTTCCTGTCAGTAGTGGCCTGAAAGTTTCCTTGGTAAGTTAGAGACCTCATACACTGTGCAAAAAGCTGTATCAAGATACAAAAAAGGGCAAAAGCTATTCTTATTAATTCATATTAGACAAACTCAGAACCATTTTGATTATTCTGCATATTTTATTTTAATACTATTGTTACTGTCATCTGTTGAGCTGCCTGAATGCAGCAAAAACATGTTTTAAGGTATTCTCTAATACATATTTGACAAAACCTGCTGTAGGGTAAGAGACACTCCAAACCTGCCAGATGTGAGTGCAGGGGGGAACAGCCACACACAGTTGCTATTTGGATTCTGCTGCTCTCTCTGGGTTCTGTGCCATGACTTGCAAACCTATTGGATGCAGCTGGGCCAGTGGAAGCTGATTTATTTAGGGTTTTTTTACTCATAATGCATTATTTGGATCAAGAAGTTTTCAGTTGTGGAGCAAAAGTTCAATAGGCCTGAATTTTTCCTTGTGAAGTCTGGTGTAATTTGATGTGCTATGCTAATGCATTATTTAAGAATCCTCCTTCTCAGATTCAAAACTTACATAGTGGTTGGCTTTTTCCAGCACAATATATCCTAAAAGGATATATTTAGTCCTAAAAGGATATATTTAGTCCTAAAAGGACTAAAGTCAACGTTTCCTTCGAATTAGTGTTATAGGTATTTATTTATAATCATAGTGCTAATATTTGATTTTTTTTTTAATTGATAGATTATCCTGTTATTCATGACACAAATTTATTTGGAAAAGCAAACCTGAGATTTGGAAAATTTACAGGAAAACTTACAGATCATCTGATTAAACGGGCAAGTGCTTTCTTCATATATGCCATACAACTATTTTATAGTGAACTAAGAAAATTCTGTTGTGTTTATTCCTTTTGAATTCCCTATATACATCTGGCTTAGTGCAGCCTAAGCAGTTTTCTCACTGAAAACCTTTCAGCTCTTCATTTTGCCCAGGAAATGAGTAAAACAACTAGGCTTTTTCATTCTTCCAAACAGATGGCTTTTCTGGCTTCCCTCTATACTTAAGCCATCCAGAGCTGACAATTAATAGCAGGAAGCAAAATAAGACTTTCTGGGGTCCTGAAGTGTCGCAAAGAAAGACAAATCACTTTTCAGTGACATTTCACAGAAATTGATGTGGTTGCAAACAAACTTGCTTTATATTAGCCTTCGAAATCTTAGCAGGTTAGAAAATAGCCTTTTTGCAGTAAAAAAATTTAAAAGTGCTGTTCTCACAGTGGAAAGTGTAACTTGTTTTTTTGCTGATTATATATATATATCTGTTTAAAATGTGACTTAAGCGTAGAATGGCTTCAGGCTAGCTTTAAGCCATTCAACAAGGTGACAAGGCTGTTTCTCCATAAAAAAACCAGTGTGAACGTTACCACATGACAAGATAAAATACATGTTTATAATACATTTAATATTACAAATGATGGCTTACAACGTCGGAGTCGTGGTTTTCATAGAAAGCTGGTGTTATTTACTCTCCCACAAAACTTTTCTGTCCTCTAAATGTGTGTCAGCAAGAAAAAGAAGGTCCATTTGTGAGCAGCACATCACTCCTGTGTCCAGTAGGTTTTTTGGGTTGGTGGTGATACAGGTGACACTCAACTTGCTCATTTAAATACCATCATGAAATGAACTGTCAGTAAAAAACTGAAGTGGTCATGGTAGGAATACACTGGTTATTTATGCAGTTTTTAAGCCTTTATGCAATGCTAGTGAACCTTAAATTGCTTATTTTTCTTACTAGTCATTTCTTCAGCAGCAGGGGAGGTAAAAAAATAAAGCAGTGACCATGTACAAAGTATTTTCATAATATAAATCAACCTGAGAAGGTTTCATTTTGAGATATGTTCCTCCTTTCTCACTTGGAGCTCACAAAGAATGTGTTACACGTTAAGAGCTGTAGTTAGATACATTTTTGAAATAACTTACCTCAGGAGAAAGTAAATCTAAAAGTACTTTGTTGAGAAGAATAAAGAGAGCAGAGGAAAGGAGGCATTTGATTCATACGTGTAAGAAAAAACTGAAATTGTCAGCTGTCAAAAATGAAAAATAGCAATTTTTGTCTCATATCTCACAGGACACTGCCAAGAGCTTTTCATTTTCATTGTTCATGCATAGCTTTGCCCAGAAATGAATATTTTTCTGGATGACTAATTTTGTTCTGTCCAGTGTGCTTTTTTAATGTACATGCTAAAACAAGATGTCCTGGTTACCATGGGGATACACTGCTTTTTTTCCCCCCCACCACCACTTCCCCTGGGTGTCTGTTCAAATGCCAAACCCAAATGATCAGAGATGCAGCCCTTGCTCACACGCTGTGAATGCATTTTTGTTCCCACCAATACACACACTTTTCTCTTTGAGACCAAAAGATTACTTTGAGATTTTTCAGTTGTATCAAAGGAAAAACACTCACACCCACCAAAATGCTAATCAACTGGCAACTCTTAATTCAGTCAGTATTTTCAATTAAATCTTTAGGCCAGTACTGAGGTTTACACTTTAACTGTAGAAGCAAGAAATGAGACATTTATTGCTGCCCTTGACCTGTGAAAGGCTGTTCTAACTCCTCACCTCTGGTTTTTTTTATAGCTGTGAACTCTTCTTTGAGTGAGCTGTCTTCTGAATATTTTTTAGCAAGGGAAGTGTACTCTCTCTCACCTCATTTGTTTGGAGGGTAATTAATTTGCTTTCCAACCAAGCAGTGTAGTGGAGATAATCTGTCTCTTAAACTGGGTCAGGAGTAATCTGAACTCGTTGTGTGACCTTGGCTTTGCACACTGGAGTGCAGAGCCTGCTCTGCCTGGGCTCTGGCTGGAGATGTTGAAAAAGAGACAGATCGTGGAGGCACTTTGTGGCCTTCTGCTCTGCAAACCTTCTCCAGAACACGGGAAGTTTCCTGGTCACACTTTTAACCTAAATGTGAGCAGTGCCTCCCCTGCACTCTGGATCTGAGCCCTGAGCAGGGATCTCCCCTTCAGACTGTCAGCAGTGCTGGGACCCACTCCTGTAGGATGGCAATTGGTTTGAAATTTTATTTAAATCTTTCACATCCTGTATGAGAGGGCCCTAATCACAAGCTAGGCTTGTCTTAAAACAACCCTTCTGATAGGAGTGAATGTGCCTAAAGGCTAGGCAGAAATATGCCAGATATTTATTTATTTTTTTATTTTATTTAAACACCTACATCTTACTTGAAAAGTGCTAATTTATGTTCTTCTGGTTTATATTGAACATACTACATACTGTTCAGTTTGGAGTAACAATGGAGCCCTTTATTGTGCTGTAGAAGCTGAAGGAATATGCAAGGCAGTCAAAACAGTAACAGGGATATTCCGTGACCTGACACGTCTTTATGTAGGTTATACATAATTCAAAGTATTAGTGCAGAACACTAATACCTAAGAGTGCTCCAATCAGGTAACAAAGGGATGCTTCTAAAGGAGAAAGGAAAGATAAAAGTGAGTGTTTGGACAGGAGTTCATAACATCTGTCAGGGGTAAAACTCCTCGAGTAAGATAGCTCAGTGCTGATGTGAACCCTGCAGTCAGGCAGCTGAAGAAACACCGTGCCCATGGAGTTCCAGCTCCCATTCTAAGCCCATTTAGTCAAAACTCCTGTTTCACATTGTGAAATGTTCCAGAGACTTCCAGGTTCTTGCTGTTTTCTTGAAGCTGGAGTCCAGTGTTATGCCCTGGAATAATAACATGCTCAAAGTAGCAGCAGTAAAGCAAATAAAAATACGGTTTGTTGAAATATCTTAGCAGTATTTCAGTTTTGAAATATAAAACCTCACTCAACTGAGAAGAAGAATATATTCTGAAGAGCAAAGGTGTGCTGCTTTTATGTTTAATAAATTCCAATCTGGATTTTTTTTCAATAATGTGCTACAATCTAGCTGGCATTTCATGTCTACCTGGCTTTCAAGCTTCTACTGAAATTAGAAAAAGCCATTTAAATGGGAATGCCTCATATGTGAGGAGTGGTTATACATGGCACTGAATATAGTCTAATTCATTTAATTATTAAAAATAAGTATCAGATTACTTCACTGCAAACTCTTGGACCAATTTGGATTAGATTGCTGCTGTTTTAAATATACAGGCATAAAATGCAAATAAACTAATAACTTCTGAAATTTGTTTAGCTTTTGTGATTGGCAACTTGCTTTTTCAACATGGAATATCACATATTCCAGTAACCAAAATCAACTCTCAGTGACCTGGGTGGGTTGTCAGACTCCTGAATTGTCCAATGTACTTATCCTTTCTCAGTGACTGGAGATTCATTCTCTTTAACAAAGAGCTAAAACTTGTTTCCCCCTACCTTGTTCCCACCCAGAAGAAACAAACAAAAAAAAATGATCATAAAAACCAGGCATTCTAAATTTGTGGCTGGAGTGGATTTATTTTTAGTGGATATTAGACCAGATGACCAAATACAATTATGTGCAATTTGCCACAATTGCATTTTTTTCAATTATGTGTTTAGTAATATTTTATTATAATTTTTGACATGCTGACTTCCATACTACTGTAAAGTCTTTGTCCAAGTAGTATTTCATGCAGTAAAAAAAATATTAAATGCATGCATTTTGTTACCATGGCACTAAATTTTAATAAAAGTTATGGCAAAAAGCCTGCAGTCTCTGATGTAAACTGGCTACTGAAACCACACCTGAGTGAGTCAGTAGAGTGTGTCTTCAGGCAGAATTGTTTTCATTTCGTTAAAGGTTAGACACAAACCAAAATTATTTATCTAAGCGTTTTGCTTCAGGTGAAACAGAGAACACTTTGTTGATTATAATCTTAAGGGCAATGCAGCCTTTCTCATATTTGTTCTGTATATATGGCAGCATGAATGGGAAAAAAAAACCCTCAGAGTGTAGGGCTGTGCAGGGAATACAGCAGGCAGAACTGAGAGCAAAACAGAGGAGCTATAACAAAACATGAAGTGATTCTGTGGAAGGATGCATAGCATATCTAAGCAGAAAATGGTTTAAACTCTGTTAATTTTTTTTTTGTTTCTTTCTGGCTCAACAAAACCTTTCCTTTTGTAACTTTATTTTCTGTAACTATCTACAAGAATGCAAATGCTTTTTTTTTTCCTTTCAAAAACATGTAAATACAAGATCCAACGTGCCAACTTAAAAAAAAATTTAAAATTGCTGAGATGGTAAAATAATTAGAGAGAGACTTCTGAATGTTGTGCTGAGCCAACTCCCATCCAGCCCAGGATGGTGTGTTGGGTTTGGGCCATGCTGTGGATGTTGACCTGACAGCCCCTGAGCTGGCTTTAGGAAAATTCTCCCTGCACAGCCACAGGAGTGATTCCACACGACCAGCCAGGCCAGTCCAGCTTCCCTTGAGCCAGACCAGATAAGCCTCTGGGGCTGAATCCAGCTCTAATCTCCCCTGTCCTGTGTGCCCTGTTTAAGAGCCAGGGTAGCTCCAGAGCTGTGGCCAAGGACAGGAGCAGGAACAGCTTGTTAGGGTGAAGAGAGCAGAGCTGCCACACAACTGAGCCAGATGGCCTTAGGAGCAACTTCTCAATTGCCCTGGGTTCTAACCCTTGTTAATCTTGGGGGGGTGTAAATAACATATTTGCTCTAAGTACAGGAGAAGAAATGAAGCAGTTTTATTTGAATAGATAGAAACTGATGTTGCTGCTGAAAGCAGGAACCTTGGTCCTTGCACTCTTGGGCACTTCTCCATCCATGAATGTGAGCTGAGGTTTCAGTGACATGGAGGGATATAAAATAGCATCTCAGCTCCTGATTTTGTGGAAAGTACTGACTTGGGAGGGGGCTGATCTACTATTTTTCACCTCGTCTCATTATAACTTGCCTAAAAGCTGTCACTAACACCATTATCCCTTGATCAGAATAGGACGTGGTTCTGTTTTGGTTTGGGTTTTGTGGCTGGTATTTCTTTTTCCCACTACCAGCATTGATGAGGCCAGAGGATTCATTATTGCCCTATAAATGAGGAATACTCAAGGCTGCCCATAATAAACACAACTACCAGTTACTGGTACAAGGCAGATGCTGTAGCACAGAGGAAACTGTGGCCACGAGAATCAGGAGTATGGATATATAGTTTGGGAAGGGTGTATGAGGAGCAAAGGAGATGAACTGGAAGTGAAAATGTGTTGGAGAAGGCAATATGGTGCTGCTAGGCAGGAGCATGTTCCTTTACCCTTAGGAATGATTTAATCCTGCTGTAGGATACTTTGGGGAAGGATTGCACGAGTGGGGACATCAGAATGGATGTAGAGCCTCAGCCAGCTTCCAAGCAGTTTCTCCAGGTTTAAATGTAAATCTTCTTGGGTGGAGGTCTTATTAAGCCTGCTGGATCTCAGTCCTTACTACACATGGGCTGCTTTTTTCTTTTCTGCCTATTGTTAATTTTCCTCTGCAAGGCCAACAGAGCCGAACTATCCTGTAGACACACAATGGCTGGATTAAATCCAGGGAAAAGAAGGGGGCATGCAGAGGTGGGGAATATGGAATATCCCTTTCCTTGGCACGAACCATTATCTGAAAGAAACACCACACCATTAGCAGTTGCTCTTTGTTACCTTCCCATCACTAGGCATTACTGCTGCTTAGGCAAGAAGGCAGAACGGAATATTTAAGTGAATTCAAGGCAAATCCTGGTGCAGGGTGTGGTTAGACAATACAGTTTGACTGGTTTAACGCCGTTGCCAAAACGTTCCTGCTGCCAAAGGAGGATGGATTCGCTCCTCCCCGTGTCTCACACGCTGCCTCTCCTCAGCCCCACGGAGAGCCAGTGCAGGTAATTAGTAGCTGAAAACTAACACGCCGGGAACGGGAACAGCTTCTTGGTGGTTTAGGAAGTCCCTGCTGGTTTACCCTGTGTGTAAGGTGAGCACCAGAGCGGGCAGGAGGAGAGACTGTGGGGCAGCGATGGGGGGGAAAGCGCTGCCTCTTGGATTCCGCCAGCTCTCGTTGCTCAACCGCACCTTCACAGGGCCGTGGGAATCTGCAAAAAAAAAAAAAACCAACCCACCGTCAGAACACCCAGTGAGTGCTGCGTGAGGGCACTCAGCCTTGTCTGCAGTGCAATGACACCCTCGGCCGCTGCAGCCGTTCCGCGAAGCGAGCGTATTCCCACACGGATGGCGAGTCCCCGCGGCTCGGCACGCGCGGCACCGCCTGGCAAGGGAACAAAAAAAACTCCCCTCCCTCGCGCGTGGGGTTTTTTTCAGCCGTGGCGAATCCGATCACGGGAGAAGACTTGCAAGTCAGCAAGACGAAAAGGGGGGAAAGTGAGAACCGCTTGGGAAAAGTGGGAAGAGCCGCTGAGGTTTTTTCCGCGGACTCTGCAGGAGGAGCGTCTGTGCGACCAGACTTGCAGTTTGGGCAATCAGGACTTTATTGCATCTGCTTTCTTTACGAAAGTATCGATCGGTTGAATTGCCATACAGTCAGGAACTAGCTTTAAAAGCAACTGAAAACATTCTAAGTGTTTTAGCTGAGGATTCTCTAGCAATTTGGATTTTTGTTAATTGCTCCTAGTGGAAAGGTTCTTTGAATTTCATTAGCGCTTAGCAGAAAACTCGAGCCTCTTGCGTTTTTTGGCCACACGAAGCTCTTCCAGATGCATTATAACGGTGGTGATTCAGGAAAAAACCAGTGGTTAAGGACAGTCAGAGATACACAGCATTTCCTCTGTAGGAGCGGAGGTGGTGAGGAGTAACTTGGTGATCGCACACCGGTGAGAACAAGGCAGCACCGAATAAATTTCAGAGCGCCCCCGGTTCCGTTTTACCCGTAATCCAGAGGGCTGGAGTGCCCCACGGAGCCCGCTCCCGAGGCACCGCCTGAGCCACGGCGGGAGAGAGCGCCGGGAATCGCCCCGGAGCTGCGGACGGAACAGCCCCGCTCTGGGGGCACAGGAGCGGCACTGGGGGCTGGAGCTGCCCCTCCCCGAGCCGCGCTGCCCGTGCCCTGCCTAGCAGAGCCGCCCCGCAGCTCCCACAGCCGCCCCGCAGCTCCCACAGCCGCTCTAGGGCTCCCACAGCCGCCCCGCAGCTCCCACAGCCGCCCCGCAGCTCCCACAGCCGCCCCGCAGCTCCCACAGCCGCCCCGCAGCTCCCACAGCCGCCCCGCTCCCGCTGCTGTTCCCGCTCCCGCTGAGGGCGCCCCGCCAGGCACCTGCCCCGGCCGCGCCGCGCTCCGCCGGCAGGGGGCGCTGCCGCGCGCGGGCGCCGCCGCAGCGCGGGGGGGAGGGGAAGGAAGCGGAAGGAGCCGCCGCCGCGCCGAGGGGAGCAGGCGCTGTGCGGAGCCGCCGCCGCCGCCGCCGCCGCCTGGTGCGGGCGGCACGGAGGGAGCCGAGCCGCGCGCGGGGCTGCGCGGGCCCGCCGCGCCGGGGAGCGGCCGCCAGGTGAGGGCCCGTCCCGGCGCCGGGGGGGAAGGGAAAAGGGGGGGGCCCGGGCCGGCGGCGAGAGCGGCCCCGCGCGGGGAGGGGGAAGGAGGCGGAGGGAGCGCGCGCGCGGGGGAAGCCCCCACGTGACCCGCGCGTGCGGGGAGGAGGCGGCGGCTCGCGCGCCCCGTTCGAATCAGCTGCCGGCCCGCGGCGGCGCCTCGCGCGCGTGCGCGGCGGCCCCGCCTCCCCCCCGGCCCTGACGTGTGCGCGCGGCCGGCGCGCCCGGGGCACGTGCGCGGCGCCGCCGCCATGTTGGGGCCCGAGCCGCGCGGGCGCCGTGAGCGCGCACCGTGAGCGCGCGCCGGGCCGCCGCGGGGGGGGCGGTGGCGGAGGAGGAGGAGGAGGAAGGCGGGAAGTCTCGCGAGGTCGCGCGGCCCCCGCGGGAGCGGGCGCGGGATGGCGGCGGCGCTGGGTAAATGGAACCGGGCCGGGGGCGGCACCGCGGGAGCCGCCTCCGCCCCCCGCCCCGGCCCTGCCCCGCCTCACCTCACATCACCCCGCGGCCGCCCCCCCCTCCCTCCCTCCCTCCCTCCCGCCCCGCCCCGCCCCGCGCTCGCCGCGTCCCGCCGCTCCCCCTGGCCCTGCCCGCGGCCCGGGCCCGCCCGCCGCGCAGCCCCCGGGTGCCCCTGCCCGCCCAGCCACCCCCGCTGCCCCGGCCGTGCCGCGCTCCGGCCTCACGGCGGGGCCCTGCCCCGGCCCCTCGGCCCTGTCCCGCCGTCTGTCACACCTGCCCCGGCTGTTTGTCGCCTCTGTGCTCGCTCGGGTCTGTGCGGGGAGCCCGAGCTGCTCCTGCCCCGCAGGGCCGGCGGGGTTTGGGGGTGCCGGGCTCCAGAGGAGCTGTGTGACATCCCCAGCCTGCTCCCGCTGCAGGCTCTGATACGTGCCCCCTTATCGCCCAAACTTGTAAAATACAGTGCTGTTTTCTCCTGTATTATCAAAAACTGTTCCGGCAGTATCCAAGTGTCCTAGCTCAGCAATATCTCCTTTGTCTCCTAATCCTGATCTCTCTTAAGGGAGAGCATATGGTTCTGCTTCTTCCTTATGGTGTTTGGTATTCCGTCCCTGATCATCCAGGAACGTTGGCAGTTCGTGTACTCTTGGGGTGTTTTAATAATCCAGTTCTAGGCTAGCACTAATTTTTTGGTGAAAGAATGCGTTCTTTAGGCACTGGAGTTCCAAATTTTATTTTGGAAATACGTTTGCAGTTCCTATTAAACAAACCGTAGTAGTTCTTCAGTGGCTGCACCTATGTTTGCATGTTTTCCATTGGTGTGTTCCTTATGCTGCACTAATGACATAGTGATTGTTTACTGAGGCTTTCCAGCTAAGCTCCAGGTGTACCCTGTGTTTTTACATTAAAACAAACTAACTAACTTGTGCAACCTTTTGAGAACATGCTTTTTTGGGTGTATTTCTAACCTGTGGTTAGATATTATGCTTCCTCTCCTAGCTGCTCCCAGGACTGGAGATCCAGTAGGGACTGGTAGGTTTGGGATCAGCAGAATGTGATTCTTTATGTAATCAGGTGTAACTTTTCAGAAAAGATGTTGACAAGTTACTGCTGTGGTTTGTTTTCAAGTATCTTTTACTGTACTGTCTTTTGGATTAATAGTATTTGATAAATCAAAAGTGGAAGTTCAAGGAAGAAAAATGGTGCGTGTTAAACGGCAGGGAGAAAAATGCATCTCTTAAAGTAATTTATATGTAGTAAAATGTTCAAAAAATAGCTATCAGGTGAAAGTTTTCACCCAATTGAAGTCACTCATGAAACTTCCCAAGGCCTCAGAAGGTCTTAGCAGTTAATTTAGTTTAGCAAGTCGTGCAGAAGCTTAACAACTGTGGTTTCAGGCTTTTTCCAGCGCTGTCATGCTTATCCCATAAAAAAATTCTGTGCCTTGAATTTACAGTGAGGCTTTTTGTGAAGGCCTGTTTCCCAGCACAGCCGTGTGTGTCAGTGAGGAGCACAGCACAGTGACCCTGAGCTGAAACACTGCTCACAATTGATGTGTCTGGTTGTTTAGTCTAAGGTAGGTGGTTGTTGCAGTTCTCAGTTGTGCCGCTGTTAACTGCAGTGCCTTGTCCTTTGCCTTGCACACTCCAGGTGTGCAATTACTCAGAGATGGGCTGTGTTAAATAGCTTAGTTACTAAGATATTTAATCATGAAGTTCAGTGCTGTGTCTACTTTCATTATTTTTAACATTTCTAGAAAAAGAGAAATAGCAAGTGGGATTCATTCTCTCAGTGTTGTTGGGGATTTAATGTGCAAAAATAACCAGATCTTTATTTCACAGAATTTGGGAATGTGTCCTAATAAGGGCTTTTGTTCTCCAGCTGAACAGCACGTGACTGCCCTGATGTTTATCAATGTCTCCAACATACTTGTGTGGTGAGATTACAGTCTGCTGTCCATAGTCTCATCCAGAATGAAGGCTTTACTCTCCCAGTATTTCCAGGAGACTTAAAGATTTGTTGGTTGGTTTGTCTGTCTCTGGTTCTAGATCATTCCAGGTGCTTAGGTTGACTTCTGCTCAGCGACAGTTGTGTGGCTGATACAAAGTGGGAAGACTCTGCTCTTTCACCACCTTGTTGCATAAGGGAAATAAGAAGTGTTTCTTAGTGTTTCTAAAAGTACTGGGGAAGTTGGAACCAAAGTTTTTGCTGTCTGCCTTACTTCCAATGGTGGGATTTTTCTTGTTTGTTTTTTTTTTATTTTTTTTTTTTAATTTGCTTTGGTTTGGTTTTCCCAAAAATGGAAGTCTTTACATTGTGTGGGAACTGATGACACAGGTCTCTCTGGTCATAAAGAACCAGATTTTGCAAGAGGTAATTTATTTATTGAGTATTCAGCACTTACTTATATCCACAGATTTACATTGCACTCACAGTTATGGAAATGCAGTAGCATCAGACCTATTGTCCCCTTTCTTTTGGGTTGGTTTAAAACTACTTGGATTATTCCAGACAGATATTTGTAGAACTTGTCCTTAAAAACCTTGAAGAAGAAAAATTCCGCCACCTCTGTAGGCGGGAGTGAAGTTGCAGAAAGTGAGAAACTTTCTCACTTCTGTAGGGAGGAAGGTTTGGTTTGTTTTTTTTTTTTAGTTTCCAAATTAAGTGTTCTCTGCTGGAAATCAAGCTGCTGATGATAAGAACTCGCTCCTGGTAAACTTTGCACTAACACTTAAGGGTATATTGTTCTAGTTTTAAGAACATTGTAAATATGGTGTCTGGTTCAAAACCTGCTTTGGTTGTAGAAGAACCATCATGAGAGTTTTAGTTTTCTGAAAACCTTTCTGTTTGAGTAACTCATGAAAGACACTGAAGAAATGTAGAGCTGAACACTAAATAGTGTGTTCTCCTTATTGGACACTGCTTTTCAAACAAAAAGACTATTAAAAAGATTCCCCTGCGAAGTGCAGCTTTGTAATCAAAATACTTGGGATTTGTAGTGTAGTAGGTTGATAATTTGTACAGTTTGTGTTCAAAATTTGTGCATCAGTTAACAGTTTGCATTTAATTACTTTCCCTTATACAGTTTGTTGTATGTTCAGTCAAAATGCTTGGTAGCTTAACTTCCAATAACTGTTCTTTAAAGTTACTTCAGTGTTTTGATGCTTATAATGAATTCACTTAAACACAGAAATACAGAGCTCAGCCGGTGCAGTCCTCTGCCCTTTGGAAGCCTGCAGAGATCATCCCTCTGATGGCAAAGTTCCTCCTTGTGTTGCCTGTTTCAGCAGTTCCATCACCCCATGGTTGGAGTTTTACCTGATACTCCATTTAAATATTTTTGCTTTGCACATTAAGCTTCGTGTCTTGTTGACTCAGAAGAAAGTTGATTCTCCCCCTAGCAGTGTTTGACATTGCTGGGAGCTGCTCTCCAGTTTTTCTGGGCTGTTGAACTTCATCACAGGATATAGGAGTAGGAATGTTGGCAATTGGATTGTCCAGGATTGACAGTCTCTTGTCATGAGAAATAGCTGATTTGTGTGCCTAAAATGGGGTGATTTAAACTTAAAACACTTTAGTTTGAAAATTTAAAAGTCAAAAAGGAAATGAGTGTTCTCGAGAGTTTACCTGTTGGTATGTAAATGGAACATCCTGCTTTTTGTTGGTGGTGGTTTTGTTTTATTAGTGTGTAGATGTGTGTACCTGAGATCTGAATTTTTTGGAGTTAGTGGTGTGTGGGAGAGGGGGGTTGTGTGTATTGAAATGTCTCTGTAGTATCTCCAGTACAGGAAAGAAACCCAGGGATAACCCAAATTCAGAATTGGAGGAGCTAACAACTGGGTTACTGTGCCACATACAAATAAATTAAAATGGAGAGTTGGTAGAGCCTCCCCTGGATATTAATGTTTGAAACATTCTCTGCCTGTACAGAGGATGTGGAAGTCAGGCACGTTACCTCCACAGCTGAGGAATCTACAAACACCAGAAACAGAGACTGTCAGAGCAGATTTGCCGTGCTGGTTAATCACTTATTAATGAAATGCTTTAAGGACATACAGGATTGAAGACACAAGTGTGAATTGTGCAGGTGTGTTTTCTGAGTTAATTCCTGTCTAGTCTTTCAGTTTGTGACCTGGGTGATAGAACAAAGCAGATTTACTGACTGCCTGGACAGTACAAATCTGGGAAGGAACACAGGCATTAGAGTGTGAAATGATCTTGATAAATTTGATGAATGAGCTGAACTCTGTGGGATGGAGTTCAGTAAAGAGAAACACTAAATAGTACCTTTGAGTAACCATAATAAACTTAAATATGAGAAACAATTGGCTGGGCAACACTTCTGCAGACTGTATCACAAAGTGAACACAAAGGAGTTGTGACAAAAAAACAGGAGTTATCCTGGAGTTATATGACCAGGATTGTTGTTGAGTGTGAGATGGAAATTCTTCTGCAGTACCCAGGGTAAGGCCTCAAATGATGGGCTGTGTCTGTTTTTGTTACTCTACTTCAAAGAGATTTGAACCAGCTGAAGAGCATTTAGAGAAAAGTTGCAATAATGACCTTTAAGGAAGGGCTGAAAGAATTGTCCTTGTTTAGTCTGTAGCAGAGATGGGGAGACATAATAATTGGTTTCAAATATGGTAAAGTTTGCTACAGAGGAGAATATAATAGACTGTGCTCTCTAGGTGGGCTAAGAAATAATAGTCCTAAAGAGTGCAAAAGGAGATTTCCATGTCAGGAAAAGCTTTCCAGCTCCGGGAAAGATTATCTATCCAGGCCAGGTAATCATAGGGTTAAATATCTGAGGGAGGTAATAGGATATCTATTGCTGAAAGCTCTAGAAAAGGTTAAATAACCTCCTTTTAGAGGTGATAGAGGTATAGTTTGTCTGTCCTTGGCATAGGAGGCAGAATGACATGTGAGCATTAAATCTGTCCTCATTTTTAGATTTTTGTCATTTTGCTGGCCATGATATAAAAAACAAAACAAAACAACGTGGTGGAGCAAAAAATATAATTAGTGGATTAACAATTGTAAGATTTAGCTAAAAAAATTTAGCAAATATATTAATTAAAGGGTTTTTTTAGAAAACATTTATTAAAGCCTTCTGTGATGTAACATTGAAGATAACTTTCATAGAATCTTCATTGTAGAATTAATACCTTTGACTTGCCTTTCTGTGTTTTTAATGATCGAGTGGAAGTAAACTGAGCCAGAGTGAAAGTCTTCCAGAAGACTTTGTCAGAGAGAAGCAAAGCTCAAAAGATTAATTCTAAGGAGCCAGGGAGTCAGGTGCATTCCAGGCTCTGCAATAGAGCACATCAGGAAGTCAACTTCACCTTGTCTCTGTAAAATACAGATTACAGTTATTACCCAAGACGTGTATTTTGAGGGATAATCATCACTTGTAAAGTCTTCCTGTTCCTGAAATGTTTGTTATACAAATATAATGTTATTTAACAGCAGTTTGTGTTCCGTGTATTAGAAACAGATTTCAGTCTTTCGTGGCCATTGCTAAGTGATAGTCACAGTATGGAAAAACCTGATTAGAAATGTGTCCTGTCTGTTACATATGGTAGTTTTAAACAAAATTTCTCCTTTGAGGCTTTTTTTTTGGGGTGATTTAAAAGTATTTTATTAAATTGGAAGAGCTAAGCTTGACACAAATGAGTTGTTAAAGCTTTTTAGAGATATAAGTGCTGGACAATTTGATGGAACTGTTTTGAACTAAAATCAGTTTAATGACTTACTCTGCCCTTTTTCTGTTCCATATCAACTGCCTCCATCCCATGTGCCCTTGTTCAAGTGTTTCTGGTTTTTGAGATTTGACAAAGCTGCCTTGGGCTTAATGGCAAGTGAGGGATAGGCTTTGTGTCACCTGTGTGTGTGCTCTGGAATTAGGAAAAGGTTAAAGTGCTGTCACATTCCCAACGTTTAAGAAGAGTGCAGAGGATTCACATAAAACAGTGCTGTCACTCTACTGTAGCCTAATGGTAATTAGGCTCTTAGTACATTTTTCCATCTCCCCAATTATAGGGATTGCACTTTATGTACACTTTCACCTCACAGGGTGTGATGGTTCTGTTTGTTGTAATTGCTGGGAAATTGGGACTAAACCACTGGGAAACAAAGTGTTGGGAACTGAGCGGGCACCGGGTTTAGGTCCTGGTGCAGTGTTTGCTTATGTAAATCTAAAAATCAATACAGGAGGAATGCAAACACTGCTCACTGTATTAGAGTGATGTCAGAAAAAGAATTTGTTCCTTTCCTCTAATAATTTTAAGTCTTCCAGGGATTTTCCTCCTGTGTATCCCTGCAGTACAGAGGCCTTTCTGTAGCACATTCTAAAGGGATCGGGGTCTCTTATGCAGTCAGAGCACAAAGGCTGAAGTCTTAGGCAGAGACAGATGCACCTGTTCCCTGAGCTCCAGGAGAAGAGCTCAAACTGAGATGCAATTGTCACCCAGAACTGCCTGGAAAAGGCTGGTTTAACCTGGACTTTGGAGCAGGTCATGGAGAGCTGACTGGGGCAGCGTCTGGGCAATGACTGACTGAGGACCTGGAATGGGAATCTGATGGCAACAGATGCTGGGGTTTGGTTGCTTGTGGGTTGTTTGGTTTTTTTCTGTTTCTAATGTACAAGATTTCTTTGACAACTTTAACATTTGTATTTTAATAATCATTCTAAAATTAGAATATATTGGTACATGTTTTCCACCCACTACCATCTTTTCATGTACTTGCACTTTCTATGTCTCTAAAAGTCAGAGTACAACTAACAGCGAGTTTTACAGGTTAGACAGACATGTTTATATTGCTTTTGTTAGTAAGCACTCTACTTGGGACTTGAAAAGATTTGACAGTGTTTCTGTGCCTTGCTGTGCTGCCAGCACATTTGGGCATTTCCTCAAAAGCTGGACTTCAGGAAAAAGGGACCTAACCAGATGTTCTCAGGTCTTCTCAGTCCTCAGTTGGCAACTTTTCTGGTTTTGTTTGGTTTGGGTTTATTTATTTATTTGTTTTGTCCTGGAAAAATAGGCATAATGAGAAGCCACTACAGCTTATGGTTTGTTTTTGTTTGTTTGTTTGTTTTTTTAACCAATGTCCTATTTTTATCAGAATCTTGGTGTTTATTGCATCAGTTTTCTGGAAATTCTGCTATATCCAGTGCATTGTAAAAAAATGAAGAAAGACTGAAAAAAATCATTATTGGCAGCATCATTGTAGAGGCTGCAGTAAGGCAGTTACTTTTCACATATACATGGATAGTTTTAAATCCATCTGTGAGGAAGTGGTTTCTAACAGAACAAAGTGTAGTTACATCATTTCTCTTAAGTGAGGTCAGCTGAGAATTTTTCTGGATCATATAATTGGGAATCCAGTGCTCCTTTGTTAAGGGGATTCCTAAAATACTTCAGATGAGAAAGGTTCTTCACATATCAGTCATCTGACAGCCAGTGCTGAAAAGGACAATGAGGAACATTTACTCTTTTATGATGTCCTAGAGCAGATAAAGCTCTCCCACCCCAAAGCCAAGGCTGTCTTTTTCACATTTCTTTTCTTACTTTACAGTTCCTTTCAAGGCTTTTTAGATTCAAAGTCTTATCTCAGTGTGCTTCTTGACATGTTTTTTGAAGGTCTTAGTTGTTGTTGAACCAAAGAGAATTTTGCAAATGCTCAAGAATCCTCTGTGGCTCGTTCTCACAAATGCATTGCTTTGTGGGGTACAGTTTGCTGTCAGGACCGTTCAGATTATACAAGTGTAAAGGAACAGATTTGTCTTCTGTTGTTTTTTTGTATGACTGCACCTCGGGAAAACCCCACACCAACCACATAGGTAATTAATTTCTTGTTAAAATTTCAGTTACTGGTGAATTCCAGTGACATCTCTTGCGATCTGAAGAGATCTCTGGTTAATTAAAGCCCAGCAGTGGTTTTACTGAGAATACCCATATTGCATGAGGGGTTACTCTATTCTTCAGTCAGAATTCCGAACGTAGAGAGGGAATGTTTGGCCTCCCTTGCAGGTTATGGAGGTAAAGACAAGCCAGTTACTGTCATTGTATCCAGTGTGCCTCATGTCTCATTGATTTTCCACTTGAGAGGTGACTCTGGTGATCAGACCTTTGTGTCCTGCTGTTAGGGTATATCTCATAATTGAATTTACTTGCAGTTAGATCAACTACCCTTCCAAAAAACTTGTTGTATGTCTGTATTTACTGGGCCCAAGAAATTCTCTCAAAGAAACCATCCCAAAAGGTCAGGAGATTCTCTGTGAGAAACAGGAGAGCTCTGGAGAGGCTTTTCTGTGTCATATTCTTGGTACCCTTTTCAGTTTTGATTCGTGTGTCACTCCAGCTTTGTTCCATGACTTGTACCAAATAATCATGTGGACGTTTCATCTCGTCCTGTCTGTTGTGTCAGCAGGCCTGACCTGCAGAAGTGGCATGAACTAGAATTAAGTTCTGTTTGCTTATCCCCCCTTAAATGTGCCCTCCCTGTGCGTGGGCTGTGTTACGGCTTCGCTCCTTGGTTCGCTCCTGTGACTGCTTTGAAACAAAAGTTTGCTTTTCTAATACTTAGAAATTAGCTTCTGTTGAAGGCTGGACAGCTGTTGCTTTTTGACCTTCACTGACTATATTTTCCCTAATGAGAAGATGTCAAAAAGAGCCCAAGGGTTCGAGTCAGTAACAAATAAGAATATAGAAAGTTCCTGGGTTTTTTTTTCCCCTCGGGTGCCTTTTTTGTGCCTCAGGTTGTGGCAGTGAAGGCTTGCATCAGCTGGATTTCAGTTAACTTTTCAGTAGGATTTTAGCAGCTTTATATTAAAGTGAACAGTAAGCCAGAATGAAAATAAAATAAAACATGACACGGTGACCCCTGCTCTGCAGGAAGCAGACGTGAAGAATGCTTCCCCCGGGGAGTTCACAACTTGACAATAATACAGGTTACAGCCGGGCAGTACAGAGAGAAACAGCACCGGGGTTGAATTATTTCCTGTGCATCAGTTACAAAATATCTTTATCCTCACCGTGGAAGTTTAGAGTTCCGAGTTAACAGGAGTAACTGTGCTGCTGAGGCTTACAAAGCCCAGGGTAGAGCCTGAGAGGAAGGCTTCACGTTACAGCTAACCTGATCCAAGGAATGTCTGTCACCAGAACCCAGAGTGGTGGCCCCTGCTTTCCACTGGCACCTGTGCTCGTTTGACCATTACACTGAGCCTGTCTAGGAAGCTAAACTAGGAGAAAAATGCCTCTTTTGTAAGGATTTGTGTTTTCTCAATCAGCTCACTGTGAGATGGGATTGAATACCAAAGCAAATACATGGCAATAATGAGGATGATGCTCCTGAGAGTTGCAGGGGAGTGGGATTGCCCCTTTTTGCAGATTAAATCACTTAAGGGTGAAATGAAACCTCGCCTGGGAAGTCTTGTTGCAAAATTCAAGAGAGAAGGACTCACCAGCCTGTGAGTCCACCCTGTTGATGAGGAGTGAGAGGAGAGATGGATGTGGCTTTGTTTGCTAGAAAGGCATAAGCAAAGTGGTGCCTTGGACAAAACAATAAACGGAAATGCTCCTTTGGGAAGTCTCTAAATGGATAGGAGTGAGCAGGGGAAGAGAAAAGACCTTTGCAGTAGTTGGGAGGCAAAATGCTGAGATCCTTATGAGAGTGACCCACTTGGGGTGGGAGTGAAAACCTTTCTGAATCAAACCAGCTGCTAAAAGAGGGTTCAGTCTCTAAAGAAGCTGTTTTGCCACCCTTGCAGCCTTTGCTGTCAGTGAATGTGTAACCTTGGACAAAGGCTCCTGCCCCCATCAACTCATTTTTAATTATGATTCTCTGAACTCACACATAGATTTACATTTTTATTTCCTCAGTGGCTGTTTAAATACACACACATTGTAGAGTCACTCCTTTCTCACCACTAAGAGCCAATTAAAAACCAAAAAGTTTTCATGTTTTCCTCAGCTGAGCAAGGATAATCCAGTGTATGCACAGAGAACTCCAGAAAGGAAGCAGTGCCCACCTTAGCTGGCATGTGATTCAGGAGGGGCATTTTAACTGAGAATAGGCAGGTGTTTGAGATGTTAGAAGATGGTCATTTCAATTTTGAATACCAGTACTCTAAAAATTTCAAACTGTGTCTGTGGCAAACTCAGAAAGCTCCTGGTCCCATTGGTTTTGGTCTTGTAAAAAATAAGCATTTGGAGGGTCTTAGGACCCTCATCAGGTGCTAAGATGATACAAATGTGATGGCTCTTCTATTTCACCAGTGTCTTGAGTCAGAAGGATCTCACAAAATGGGTATTAAAATAGAAACAGAGACTCACTGTCAGAAATGTGAAGTAATACATAAGAACAGAATAACTTTATGCAAAAAAACCCCCCAAGCCTTACTTGAAATCAGCTGTTTCTTAGACATTTCTGTAAAACCACCAGCTCAGTTTTCATGAGGTGTCAAAAAAAATAGTGTGGAGTATTGTTAGAAAGAGGTCATGACATAAAATATTAACTATTCTGTGGTAAAAAATCTCTGACTTGCAGAGGCCATGCTTGGAAAATTATTACCCCACACTGATCTGTCTGCCAGAGTTGGGACAGAAAAGGGCAATAGGAATAATCAAAGTTTTGGAATGGCTTCTTTATGCAGAGCACCAAGGAGATAAACCAGATAAAATATCCATTAATTCTGGGAGTGTACAGCAAAGGTATGTCCTCAGATACTGTGAAACTAATTTTTAGAGGTATGGGGCTTTTATGTAGTCTTTTTTTCCCTCCTGTTATCTAGGAAGGAATGTGTTTAATTTCTTATTGCCCTCAGAGAGATAATGTATCACTGAGTTATGAGGGCTTTGTATGTGCAAGATACAGCAAAGGCTGCTTAGGAGATACATTCTTACTGTATTTATTTTTCTTCTTTAATGGCTGTAGCATTGTGCTGTGGGTAATACAGTTATTCACAGCTGAATAATTTCATTTTTTTAACAGAAATTCTAGATGTTCTCCAAGATAATTGACAATCGGGTTTTTCTTTTCCTATGATGTTTTTAAAAAGGTTAAGCAGTTTTATGGATGGCATGTAAACTACATTTGTCAAGTGAATCCTTACTCAATATTTGATGTCAGCCCTTCAGAGGTACTAAGTAAGGAACAGGCACAGCACTTGGTTTCATATAGTGCTGTTAGATTCCTTGGATTAGTTTGAAAAAACTGTGCCTTAGAAAGAGCCAGTAAGGCTTTTTTAGGACATCACTGGCAAACTGTAAGTGATCTATTATTAAAAAGAACCCTATATAGAGTCTTCTGCTTGATATCTTTATGACTGTAAATGTGCATATGACTGTCAGAGTGAATCAGTGTGATTTCTAACTTTGTAACTGCTTTCAGTGATTATTTTCAAATTCATACTCCAAAAATTTCCAACTGTAGCTGTGGCAAACTCAGAAAGTTCCGGGTCATGTTGCTTTTGGTCTTGTAAAAAATAAACATTTGGAGCAATCATATCTCTCTAGCTGAATGCTTCAGAGGGATAAAACAGGAAAAGCATCAATTTTACACTGTGTTTGTGTCAGTACCTAAGTCCATGGTCAATAAGGTAACCATTTAGTCGAAGGTTTATCGAAATTCTTCCCATGAGAAGTTTTTAAATATTTGATACCTTAAATATTTGATACCGTGTGTGAGCAATCCCGGTGTGCAACACAGAGACAAAGCCTGTGCCTGTGGAGAGCAGGAGCTGAACTGCAAGTGCAGATTTGGTCCTGCTGGGCTGGGTTGGCCATTTAGGGAAGTGTCTGAACTCAGCAATCTGCTCAGGATGGGGATGGGAAGGATCTCATCACACTCCCTGAGCCACCTTCTGGCAGCTTCCACCATTCCCTGAATCTGGGATAAAACGAGCTGAAGGGAGACAGGAGCTCTTTTTTTCCCCTTTGTTCTTGTGCTTTGAGAAATTCTCCAGTGGCTGAACCTGGAACTCCAATAGCCTTTTAATGTTCCTTCAGTTCTTTTACCTGATGGCACAGACTAAGTGTGAGGAATGGGAAAATGAGCATCTCCTTTTTATTTGTGGCAATAAATATCATCAAGAATTTGAGATCCCATAGCCAGACATGTATTTTTATGTAAAAGGTTAAATGCTCTAATTGCTGTTCTGTTAAAACGTGGTCCTAGTTTGCCCTGTATTATTGAATTAATAACTGATGATGTATAAAATCCATGGAATATTACTGTGGCCCTGAGTCCTATTGTCTCGAGACAAAGGAGGAAAGTCAAATCTTTGTGAGAAATTACTTCAGTTTCAGAAAATTCAAATGAGAAAAGGCAAGGTGATATTTAAAACCTTGAAGTCTTATGTGTTCTAATAGGGTAGATACAGCTGCAAACACACACCTGGCTTCCTAGTGCTGAGTGGATCTCTTTGAAGCACCTCTGATGGTGTAGTTGCAAAGGCATGATTTATGCATGCAATAGCTTTCCATCATTGATAATACCGTGAATTTTTTTGTTTCTTCATCCCTGGAAAAATGGATGTAGGCAAAGTCAGAAAAACTGAAGTAGAAGGGGGAGCTCTGAGTAAAACACAGAATTTTTATTCTGCTAATTAAAGAAAAAGCAACCAGAACACCAAGTGAAAGCAGAATGGAGAAAGAGTTAAAGCTGAAATGCTGTGAGTTGCATTGGGTATCTAATCTTGTAGCCTTTCCTCTTTGCCAGGCTGTGGGTCTTTACACCCCCTTGCAGAAATGAAAATGTGGAATTCTCTTTTCCGAACACATCAGTAGGGTAGCACGAATGCTAAAAATTTATGGGAGCCCAGGGGAAGTTCATGGGAGGGAGATTCATTGAAGTTTAGTAAATAGATAGAAATCACATATGACTTAAGAGGACTCTGAGCTAAAAATAGTGGGGAGCTGTAAAGGTATTATATATAGCAGCTCTTGCCTAACCATCTGCTTCTCACTGCTCTTGGAGACACAGCACTGACTGCACAGACATTTGGCTTTACCCCGGGTGAGAAAAGAGGCTTGAAGTTAATAAAGTTCAACAGAATTGATTTGCATTTAAATTTCCTGAGGAAGGAGTTTTGGAAAGGAGCAGTCAATTAAGGTGGGGAGGGAAGTTTGTTTGTGCTCAGGTGACAGATCTGCTCCTGTGCTCAGGCAATAACAGGCACAGCCCTTCTGCTTTGTAGCTGTAGTGCAACATCTCAGTATCTGGAGCACAGAACATCTTGAGAAATGAATTCAGAATGAATTTTTCACTTGCTAGGCAGTCTTTCATTTTCTGCTTCAACAGTGAGGAGGGGTTTGACAGTAAATTGTCTCACCTAACTGCAGGAAATCATAAACTGAGTGTTGCAAAACAAAACCCTGATGAACAGTAGGAATCAAAGCAGAATACTTGGTTATTCCTTGTATCACAAAGTTGAATAAAAGAAGCAAAAAGAAAACCATATAGAGGGTAAACTGTAGCTATAATTCAGCACTGTGTTGACAGGTTAATGGTAGGCTTAGAGTAACAGTGTAAAGTCTCAGAAATACTTGGCAATGCCTTTTAAATCTTTAAAATATGTATATTTAGCAAGTTAATAAGATGCATGGAGAAGAAACAGCCGATGCGTAGTGGCACTATGTGAAAAGTTGTATCTTCTGGCTTAACCTTTCAAGAGAATAAATTTGTCACTTTGAAAGAGTAAAACAGTGTGAATCAGACTGGTCTGAATTTTAACTGTGCTAAGGGCTGTAGGAACTGCAAAACCTACGAGCAGGCCTGCATCTAGATGAAAAATGAAAGTGGAGCAAACCAACCTAAAGGTTGTTTGTCAGTGGTCTCAGGAAGAGCAAAGAGCTGTAGGAAAAGAACAAACAGCTGCCTGGATTTTTACAGGGCAGCAATGACATTTGATGCCAAAGTGTTCAACTGAAAAAGATGTTCATATTGAGAAAGTGAGAGTAACCAAAAGGCTGAGATTTTAAATGTAAATGTAGGCCAGACAGAACTTCCTTTGTATTTCCAGTTAGTAGTGTCAGCATAGGCCAGGCAGAGCACAGAAAACCTAGAAAATTAAATGCAGCATATTGTTTATCAGTGAATGCACTGGCCTACAAAGACCTTCTGAGCAAGCAAGAGAAGAAAGCAAAATGGCAATCAAGCAAAACAAAATTGCACATGATGCAGTCATAGTTCTGTTTGGATTATATATATTAGAATAAAAAAGTTAACCAGGCTACCACTGTGCTGTTAAATCAAGAAAATTGTAGTCATCTATCCTGTCTGAAAGTAGCTGGATGTAAATAGAAGCACCTAGTAAAAGTAATGTACCGATTGAACTGGGGTCACTCTTCTAACAAAGTTTATGTATTTTCAAATGAAGGCCCCTATTACCAGCAGTTATACTGTAATTAAAGGAAAAGGTACATGGTAATGTTCATATTGCAGGTCTGGTTTCCTGTGCCCACAGACAGGACAGCAGTACAACAGAAGGGGGCTGCTCTCTGTTCTTTTAAGAGCTTTTAAAAAATGTGGTTCCTAATGCATTTAAAACCTTCAGTACTCACCAATTGAAACTTCCAAGCCAAGTAGACTGGAATATGTATAACAGCCTTCTTACTCAGAGCACTTCAATACAGAGTGAACATCCAGGGAGAATGTCAGACTCCAGAGGGGTGTGAAGCCTCTGCTTGACAAGCTCAGTGTCGGTTATGAACCAGAATTTGGAATAAATTGTGAGACGTTTGTAAGTGCTGAGAGCTGCAGTTCTGGGAGAAAATTTTTGTCTGCCTTCAAGTGCTGCTGAGGAGAGAGGGTCACTGTTGGTTAGGTGATGCTGACACGCAGCTCACAGAGCAGGAATGCGTTCAGAACCGCTTGAAAGACCGTCTGCAGTTAGACCAAACAGCAGAGACAATGAAAATAAACAATATCCTCTATGGAAGGCTGGAACAAAAAGGAGGGATGGGTCCTTTTGCTGCAGGTCACTATTTTGAGAACTGCCACAGCGTTGAGGTACCAGCACAGGGGTATAGTAATGAAACATTTCAACAGCTGTAGCATCTCAGGCAGTTTCTTGTAGAAAAGAGGTGTTTCCCTGCTGGCTGCACCCCAGAGACCTGGCTCGGTGTGATACAGTTGTATTAATGTGTCAGAGTCAGTCTTAGTCCAGCCACAGGAGCTCGTAGAAATGACTGCCAGTCAAAACCAGACACCAGGCAAGTCCTTTACAGTTGGACACGATGATCTTCAGGGTCTTTTCCAACCTCCATGATTCTGGGATTTGATGGCAGCAGGCTACTGCTGTGTTTAAATTCAAGTTTAAAGCTGACACTGTTTTATAAGCTGTTCCATGACTTTGTAGAGCCCCTTGCATGTGAGAGTACGTCTGGTTATGTGGAGCCTGGTGCTGTAGGGAAAGGCAGTGTCAGCTGGTGTGGCAAGGGATGCCTGGAATTTTGGGATGCCTGGAATTCTGGGAGCACGAAAATGCACTCGATGAGGAGACCCAGCAGGGCCACAGCTTGGCTGGGACAAGCTGCATTGGTTTTCTTTGTAGATTTTGGGATAGTTCTGGGCTCCCTCTGTGCCCTCAGTCTGTCCAGAATGTGTTTTAAGCATTCAGAGCTATAACTCAGATCAACCCTTTAGGTGTCCCTCTGTTCACTGTTGTCACTGAGTAGTATTTGAAGCCTTTGGCCAACTTGGCAACCCCCCTAAATTTATCTGGGAGTAAAACACCTCAGAACGGTCAAGATTTTGCAGCTCTCACAGAAGCTGAGTCCCCTTTTAAAGGGGGTTTTATCCCAGCAGTTACCTGCTATCCATGGTTTGCAAGCAGTGTGGTCAGGGCATGTATACACTGGAATTTGCCTCATGTGCCCCTTCTCCAAACTCTCTGCCGTGGGTCACTTTGTCATCATGACACACTTCTGAGTCTTCTGGAGCTGCTGCTGGAATTTTGCATATAAAAAGCTCTATTAATTGGTGCATTTCAAATGAATGCCCTTGACTGAAAATCATCGGGGATAAAAATGTTCTATCCAGTGTTTCATACAATATGCACTTTGCAGTGTACTTCAGACAGTGGCATTTTGTCATTTTTTTGCAGGCATTTGTTTGTAGTCGTTGCTCCAATAGGAAATCAGAGTAGTGGTTTCCAGTGTAGTATTCTAGAAAAAGGACAAAACTGGCTTATCTTGGAGGTTTTAGGAAAAAGCAAAGGAGCACTGCTTTTCTCCGTCAACTTCCTTTTCACCTGTAAACTGTTAGCAGGATTATTAAGTATTTGATGGCCCCTTACATTTGCAGCCTACCTATTGGAAAAAGCAATTTTTTTAATTATAGGTATTTTCTGTGTATTGCAATAATAACTTCTTTAGGAAGTAATATTTTTCCTATTTATATAAAACTATGTGCTGGCTGTGGTTAAGAGATTAAATAATATTGGAGTCTATTCTGCTAGGGGAACATTTTGATAAGTGGTTACTGTAATCAAGTTAGTGTAATTAATTTTATAATGAGCTTTTGAAGAACCTGTGTGATTTAATGTATCTCCAAGATGTTAGTCACACGTGTTGGTAATCCTGCAGAGGAGATGTTCTTTGGATAACAGGAAAGCTAATTAGCAATTGAATGGTTTCAGATGAAAAAGGCATATTATAATTTAGAGTGGGCCTTTCACCTGGCATGATAAAGTGGAGTGGGTAGGTGGGATGATAAGGATACAGAGGGATGGGCAATAAATGAGGTTAACTGGGACATGGAAGTTATTTCTTTCATAGTCTGATTTTAATTTTCTTGATAAGTTAATTGTATCAGACAACAGTGACTTCATTGACTATGTATTAGTAGTATTTATTGACTACATATGAGTCAATAAAGTAAGTTCAGCAAGGGTGTTTAGCTGTAGCCTTCTCTTCATTCAAGATAAATGCAATTTGTATTAAATGATGTTATAGTAATTGATAATTTTTTTGCATTTTTTAAATTAGTTAAGATGACACATTTAAGATTAACACACTCCTTGGTGTGTTGAAGTGTGGAATGTTGTTTATTTTTAGCTGCTCTCCCTACCTGCCCACTCACCTCTAGCATTCCCCTCAGCCTGCCCTCAGCTCAGCTCCACCAGCAGATTTGTTCTCAGGCAAAGGCTTCTCCACCCATTCCAAATTCCAGTTTCTTACTCCAGAATACGGAGGGAGAAAAGCCTCTTGAAGAAATAGTCAGATGTGTCTTAAGCAGTAAGAGGGGTTTAAAATAATTTCCATATTTGTGCACAGAAATGACTAATTATTTTGACTGGGAATTCAGGGGAGAGACAGCAGGGTGGGAATATCAGTCTGAGACAGATGCTTCAGTGTATAATTTCAGCACAAAGTCTAATTTGGCCAAGATACAAGAAACTGAAAGCAGTTTAAGTGTTTTAGACTTTAAGGAGAAGAAATTTGATACAGTGGTTACTTTTCTGGAGTTCTTCTGCAGAGGCACACTTGTGTAATTCATATTTAGTGTTATAGGAAGTAACTTTGCAGTGTTATCCTGGAATGTTTGGCTGGAAGAGGGGTGATGCCTTTATTTTTTTCCTTCTCTTACTTGAGAATAGGTTTGTCTACTCTGGTGAACCCATCTATTTTAAGGAAGAAAAATATCATATTGAACTATCCATTTTGGTTCTTAGCCAGTTTTAATTTTGAGTAAAACATCTCCCTTGTTAGTTTGCTAGCTTTTAAAACCTGTTGAAAAGTTCTTCCTACTATTCTACTTCTTTTTTTTTTTCATTTTCTTTATTTTATCTTGCTATCCTTTTATATACAATATAATTAGTCCAATTCTGTGTTTTGACCATATGTAATATAACCTTCCTGTGTCTGAGGCAGCTGAAATCTCAGAGTAATTCCAGTACCATTTATTTATTTTTATTACATTTAACCTTTCATTATAGCTTTAAGCTGCTTATTGTTATATATTATTTCAGGTAAGATCTTCACAATGTCTTTTGGTGGAGGTTATTTCTATCATTTGAAAGTGTTGCTTATTTTGATGTGATGTAGAATCAGAAAAGTGCAGTGCTGGTTCCAGAAAACTGGTTCCTTGCTAATGTAGTTCTGCAAAGCTCAGGATGTGTGGGAAGAGATGCTGGCGTGCTCTAGATGTGATAGACTGCTGAATAGAATTTGTTAAATGAAATTCATCCCTAATTTAGTAGTACTGCTTTGTTAGGAAGTGATACACATTCTGTGTGGAGATAATCTCAAATCCTGATAATCCCGTGGCTGGGCAGATTCTCTTCTTTTCAGAGGTGCTTTTTTTTTTTTTCTGTCTTGGGCAAAAAAAATTCTCTTTTTTAAGTAACATACTACTGCTCTGCAGAGAATTTAGGAACTGCTATTTTATACCACAGAGATCCACTACTTTTATTTTTTAGTTTTAAGTCATTTATGAATATTTGCTTTTGAGATACACAGTAAAGTGGTGCCAGGCATGCTTAAAATGGACAGATTGGTTTTTTCTTTAGTGGAATAACGGGGTCTGGAGTGCATTCCTGATGAGAAGGTAATGGTGTAATGATCAGGATGTCTCTAGGCAAACACAAAAGCTCATTCAGGGTACTTTTGGTGTAATTATCTGTGGAAAATGCAAAACCAGAAGGGGCAGGAACGTGGTGTCTTACCTAAAGTCACAGATATTTTAATACAGTTATATTAAGTCTAGAAAATCATTAGGTCAATGAAACAGGGGTTCAGAATTAAATATTTTGGGATGAGATATAGGATAATTGAGTGTACATTGTCTCAAACTAGGTAAATTATGCACAGTCTTACATCCTCAAATCCCACATTATTGTAATTGGTACAGATGTGTGTCGGCTTGTTTTCTTTCCCAGAAAATGTTCTGGGGTTTTGGTGTTAGAAAGATTTGTGTAAAAGTGATATCTGTTCTGAAGTGTTACTATTTGAAAAAGGTAATGGAAAATCTGGCACGGCTTTTATTCTTTTTAAAAAAGAATAAAATACATTTTAGAAAAGGAATATACATTAAAGCCTCCCAAGTTCTGACGACAGAAATGAGTGTGATCAAAAGTCTTTTGACTGAACCCCCACCCCCGGTACAGTTTTTTTGTTTGTTTGTTTAATGTTGTATGTAATGTTAATTTATCCATCATAAGTTCCATGTATATAAAAAGCTCCACCACAGTTCTAGTAGAGGTTTTTGTTGCTTTGCTGCTTTCAGTCTTACTTACACCCAGTGTGTTCATTTATTGACCAGTTCTCTTCATTGTTTCTTTTCTAGCTCAGGGCCACGTTGAACATACTTTTAACTGTACCCATGTTTCTTCATTCCTTTAAACAATTGGGCTCATACTTCATTCCCAGATAGACAGGATTCATTTTTAGTGGAACCAGAATATGTTGTTTCTTAGCTGATTCTCGTCTTCAAACTTGGAGTCTTTATCACATTATTCCAGTGTTCTTCATTAAATGTTGATGTGGCTCCCTGAAGAAGGGCTTAGGTCTAAAAGCATCTTTAGTTCCCCTTGCACTCCTTATTCCAGCTCATAAGTAGCTTCTAAAATGAGTGGTGTCCAAAACATTAAATTGCTCTTCCATTGGATTTCTCTGCCATGGAAGATGTGGTTGTTCTATGTGAAAACAAAGTCATTGTAATTGGTTGTGCAATGTCAAGGAATAATAGTTAATTTTCAAGACAGTTTTTCCAGGGAAACTTTTGGGGAAAATTATTTAATTGTTCACTTGCTAAGCCCTTGTGAATGTTGTTTTCTAGGTCTTGAGCTGTAATTAAAGTGCAATCATTTCAGTGTGTCCTGCTTAAAGTTTCCAGTTTTTAAAAATAATTATTCCCTCCCTTCAAACTGCTGCTGAACAAAAAAATCCTGCTTGGGCAGAAGTTCTTTCCCCTGCCTTGGTTTCTCCCCTTGTGATGTTTACACAATCTTTTTGCTGTGTCTAAAATGATTTTGCTCTCCCCAAAGGCAAACAGGCCCAGCAGGGGTTGTGTTGTTCCTGCTGTGAGTAAAATAAGGTTGATTTGGGGGAAGAACATCAGGAGAGATGAGTTGTACAAATCTGGTAAAAGACTGACATTACTATTGCAGCCATTCCTGAAACAAATGATGAGAATGTTCTTTACTTAGGGACTGGTAAAGTAATTAAAAATTCTGAGATTAGATCTCCTTCTGATTGACCCACTTATATTTTGTTTAAAGATTTTTTTTCTGTATTTTTTTATTTTTAGCAAAGTTGCTGAGCTTTGGTGTTTTTGTTGAGGTGTGTTGTTTGTTCCTTACTTTTGGTATCTCCATGTGTGTCTTTCTACAGGAAAGGCAATAATATGGGTTTTAAATAACTTGCATTTTCAAGTGGTTTTCCTTGCCTTCTTCTTTTCCCATTCTTTATTTCTCTTATTATCATGGTAGTTCTCTGCTGCTTGTTAAATTAAGAAATCCCACTGAATAATTGAAACCTGATTTGATTTAATTATCTACATAATGGAATTTATGATACTTGATGTAACATCACTGTGGAAACATCTTGTGTTATTGAATTTCACTACAACTAGACATAATTAATCTCTTCTCTTATTTAGTTTATATTTTGAGTTGGCAACTTAATAGTGAATTCATTTTCTGCTCTTACCACTCTGAAATCATAACTAGGATGAGAGTAAAGACAGTTTCCAGTAATCTAAATATAAAAACTGTGTAGAACGAAAAATGTGGAGAAACCTGCCAGCTTGTGTTTCACATCGTGAAGTGTTTGAATTGTCCAGATGAAAATCAGCTCTTTTTTATGAAGTCAACAGAACAGGAAGAAAGCTCCAGTAGCCACAATTCTTTAGTGATTTATGGTGCCTCCAGAGCAGTAGGTGTTCTGTTAGATGGGAGTGCTGGGCTGTTTTTTCAAGTCATAGCCATTGGGCATTGGCAAAGATGCCCAAACTGGTGACAGCAGAAGGCACTGTCTGACTTTGTGATCTACAGATTTATCTCTGTCTTTCAATATCTGAGTTCTTTCACGTTCCCTATAAACAGGGTATACATATTGTTTATACATGTTCTTTTCCTTGGATGTGAACTCTAGAGAGCATTTCAGTCCTGTTGTGGAGGAGAAGGTTGTTCAGGGGTTTGGAGCCAATATACGTTCAGAGTTCTGCTCAGTTAATTAAAATTAAAGAGCAGAAATAATTGTTTTTCGCTGTGTATCTAATTATAAAATACATTTGACAATGCATTTCATAACTCATTAGTTGTAATACCTTTCACTGCTTGTTTTCTTGTGTCTCTTCAAATATCTTCTGAGGTTTGAACACATGACTGTTCATTTGCTTACACATTTAGTGTGTGATACAGAGAATCACTTAGAAACTACCAAGAAAGATGTTTTACATTTGAAACCTAAATTAGTATTTCACCTTCTTTATAGCATACTGTTCTTTCTTTAGGTAGGACGCTTCTAAAATTGATAATTTCTTCTTAAAAAAGCTTTTACTGTTTACGTGCCCTGTTGCATTTTTCATTTGCAATGATTTAAGAGTTTTATTGATATCTTTATCTTTTTCTCAACAGTTTTCAAAGTCTTGTTAATGTGATGGCCTAAACTAGTAAAGCACTTGGATCACACCATGGATATCAGCAATGGTGATTGATATTATTTCAGTGGCACAGAGTCTGCTGTATGAAATGCCACAAGTTTATATTTCTTCTAGCTTTGCAATGGTAAGTTTTTTACACTTGTGCTAAGTGAACAGTAACTTTTTATCTTGTCATGTAAGGTCTGTTTCTTTAGAAAGTCACATACCAACAAGCCAGTAAAGATTTATTCTTACACGTGGTTTCTAGTGTCTGTTGAGTGCAGGGGTAATTACTGACCAAAGCATGCATTTGAATTTGGTTTAGTTTATTTTAGTGGTATTGATTTGAGGTGTATTGGTTAAGAGTGTGCTGGTCTTGTGCTGTTCTCTCTTTTCTGTGCCAGGACCATGTGACACTTAAATAGTAGATTTGTGAGAATTTATGTCCCTTTTTTACCTCCTTTGCTGAACATGAAAAACACCCCTTGAAACAATTTTCTCCCTTTGTCGTTTTCAACCTTTCTAAGTAACGTGGGAAAGGTTTGATTCCACATTTAAAATTTTAAGTCTTCACATCACGTGTCGGTTGAACAGGTCTGTATAACCTGGGATTTGGTAGATGAAGAAGGGAAGGCCATTATGCACAAATGTGAATCTGTTCATTAGCATGGCTGTTGTGACAGGTCTGTGGTGATGTGCAGTTTGACACATTGAATTTTTAAAGACTAAATGAATAGAAGGGTAAGACCGAACTGATCTCTCTTAAAAATGTTATTTTGAGGTTGTCGAGCACTCTCACATTTCACCCTGAAATGTGAAATACAGACACCCTCTGATGGGATGTTTGAAGCTCACCTTTGAGTTTGAATTTACTTAAGTCTGATGTCGGTGATGATTCGTCTCATGGGAAGTTTAAAAGGGGAGGAGACTTGGGAAACCAGCTGGTCCCTCAGAGGAGATTGCTGAGAGAGCCGGGCTTTTTGTTGTGAGTGATGCAAAAATACACCTGGGGATAAGAAAAAATATTTTCATTATAAAGACAAACACTGGCACAAATTGCCTGGAGAAGTTGTGGAATATCTGTGCTTTTTCAAGACCCAGCTGGTGGACAGTGTCCCTTGTAACTACATCTGAATTCAGTCCTGATGTTCATTTGGACAGGAGGTTGGACAGGGTTGCCTCCCAGAGTCCTTTCCAAGTGGAATGATTGTATGATTCTGATTCAGAAATGTTGTTTTATTTCATTTTTACTCTTAATGACTGTAAGTATTTTTTTTACTGGTGTGTGCTCTGTTTTTCTAATTCCCTGTTAAATTAGAATTGCAGTTGTCATTAATAAGTGATTGGGTTTTGCTTTAAGCAACAAATGAGCAAGCAAATGTGATTTTAATGGTTTGCTTCTCAGTGTGTGAAACCATGTAGCTGGAAACAGTGGGATGTTAAGAATGCAATCTCATACCTCTTACTTGAACAGACAATACCAGTACATTATAACATAGGTACAATACATAAAACCAGTATATTTTAGTAACTAGAGCCCAAGTGGAACATTCCAGCCTTGCATAAGGCATAAATATGAACAACATTCCCACACAAGTACCAAAGCCAGAACAACCACAAATACCAAGTCAGCTACTTTGTAGCTGAGATGGAAAACTTTTTACTGACCTAAAGAAACAGCACAGGAAGAAGTGGTGTGAATACGTTACATGGGCTTGCTCAGTTTTGCACTGGTACATTTGTGACAAAATATTCTTTAGATTTACTGTGTCTAGAGGTGATTTTTAAGTATTTTTTCTGACTATTTTATTTCCATTTTGTTGAAGGTTTCCCAATGAGTGGATCAGGATGAACATACTTTAGGGGACTCGCCATAGTATGGCTGCTTCTCGATCTACTCGTGTGACAAGATCTACAGTGGGTTTAAATGGTTTGGATGAAAACTTTTGTGGTAGAACATTAAGGAACCGGAGTATCGCTCACCCAGAGGAGGTTTCACCCCATCCTCAGATCCGATCCAGGTCACCAAAGAAGAGGCCAGAGTCTGTGCAAACGCAGAAGGGCAGCAACGGTGGGAGAACTACTGATCTGAAACAACAGAGCGCTCGGGAATCGTGGGTGAGCCCCAGGAAGAGAGGGCTGTCTGCTTCGGAGAAGGATAATGTTGACAAACAAACTGTGGAGAACAGCGATAAAAAGCCAGCAGAGCCTGTCTCACCGGTCCTGAAGAGAATTAAGCGCTGCCTGCGCTCCGAGGCACCCAACAGCTCCGAGGAAGACTTGCCTCCCAAAGCAGAGAAGGAGTCATTGGAGCACAAGAGCTTGGTGTCGGACAATGACGCGGCCCCCGCGGGGACTAAGCGAGCTTGCCGGTGTCTTCTACTGGATGATTGTGAGAAAAGGGAAGTTAAAAAGGTGAATGTCTGTGCAGAAGGGTTTAATAACTCTGCAGTCGTCGAAGAGGTTGCGGGTTATCAGACTGTCAATGGAGTTGGTGAGAGGGACTCCAATTCTCTGAACTGTGACGACTGTCAGCTTGACGGGAACGCGAAGCAGAACAGTGCTGGTTCCCGCCCGCCCAAGGACAAAACAGTAGCAGAAAATGGAAACTCATTTGCCCCTTCTTCGTTGTTGCTCAACAGCAGCAAAGAGGACAGCGTTGTAGACCATTATGTGCCTTGCACAAACTCCCAAGAACAGGTAAAGTTAGAGGACCACAAAATAAAAAATGACTGCTCGCCTGAGGAGCGTGGTAGTCAGGCGTACGAGCCAGCTCCAGGGTCCTTTTCTGAACTCCAGCCATCTTTGTTAAGGGATTCGGAGGAGGAGGTGGATGTTGTAGGAGATAGTAGTGCCTCTAAGGAACAGTGTGCTGAAAACACCAATAGCAACCCCAGTGCTCAGCATGACAGTGCATCAATCTCAGGGGAACCTGAACCACATCCTTCAGTGCTGAACTGTGTCCCAGCCCCAGTGACGTCGATGTTGGAACTCCAAGAACACAGATACACGCTGAGAACTTCCCCACGAAGGGCTGCCCCTGCCAGAAGCAGCCCCACTAAAAATAACTCCCCCTGTAGAGAAAACGGACAGGTCGAGGAGAATAATCTTAGTCCTACTGAAAAGAGTGTCCCTGTAGGTATTAATAATAATAATATCAATGGATCTCCTAAAAAGTCCGAAGAAATTAAACAGAATGAAAAAGAGAGGAATTGTAATACGGGGGATCATGGGAGTGATGGACTAAGAAAGCCACTTTCTGAGACTAGGCTTGTTGCTGGATATGTTCCATCTGCCAAAGAGAGTGCCAACATCCACACTGCAGAGGAGGATGAGGAAGAGCCTGATGTGTATTACTTTGAATCAGATCATGTGGCATTGAAACACAACAAAGAGTATGTGTAACTATGGTAACCATGAATTCTGCTTTTGTTTCTTACCAAAAATATATATATATAAATCATTAAGTATTTAAAGTCCTTCCACAAAAATTTCAGTGCTTTATAATTTTCGTGCTCTTCAGTCTTCATTTTTCTTCCTTGTTTCCACCTCAAACGAAATTAAACTCTATTTAATATGCAGTATGGTACAGCAATGTGGTTTATACATTTCTAGCAATAGGAATTCTTAAGCCAGAACTTGGTTTTTTTGGGGGGAGGTTTTTGTTTTGTTTAAAAATGCATCTGTTATCTCTTTTCTCTTAAAAACTATCTGGAAAGATAAAACCAAAGGTATAATAACTTTTAATTAGATTTCAGTGATTTATCAGCAATATTTATGCAATAGGCACTGCAGATACAGCTTATGCAATTAGCATTCTGCTGTACATAGAATTTAAGCTTGGAGACTTTCTTAAGTGTCATGAGAAAGAGTCATCATTATTGTGTTAAGGAAGATTAATTGATCAAATGCAGCAATTCCAGAACTTTATCCAGAGTAAATTATGTCTACATTGCTACTTATATTCGTTAAATCTAAATATAGACATGTTCAAATTATTATTATATAATGCAGATGATCTTCAGTTTGCTTCATGTGAAGAGTTGAGCCACTGGTGGTAGTTTCTGTAAAAGATCCCAGCACAGTTCCTGTGGATATGGGGCACAAGGCACAGATGATTGTTTAATCCAGCATGACTGGGTTTTGATATTAGAGTTGCATGATTTTTATAATGAAATCTTGTTCGGTCTTGGATCTGAATAAATCATTTTAATCAGAAAATTTGGAATTTGAGCATGGTTGAGACAAACTAGGATTTCAAAATAACGATCAAATATCTGCAGCTTCAACCATCAGTCCAAAGTGGACACTTTCCCTGGTAGATAGAAAACAGATTATTGTTCCCTAAATTGTAAATGCGAAAAATGGACTGTTGTCTTTTGACTTCTTTGGATGCTTTTATGTCTGTGTGTAATATGACTGTCTCTGTTAGCACTCAGATCCAGGAGCAACGGGGGATTTTTTGTATTTATTAGGAAAAAAATTGCAGAGATCACATCAGGCAGTTTTAGCAGAACTAGGCAAATGCAGAGAATTCCAGGTTTCCATGCTGTTAATGGAGGTTTAGCTTAAGGCAAAGGCTCTTCCCTTTGCCTGGGGTGTTTCTGGCTGAGCAGAGTGTTGCTGGTGTTCTGTTCATCAGAGCTTCAGGTGCTGCACAGCTTTGCTCTTCCTGGCCTTCATCAGTTTGGGGTTACAATGGTTGATTTTTTTTCCTCTGCTTTATGTCTCTCTTCTCTCTTACAAGCCATCTAACTCAGAGAGACATTAGCATCTTGTCTAGCTCCAAGAAGGCTTTGAATGTTGCCACAGAAGAAAAAAAGAATCTGTATTCCTGTGTGTCATAGAAGCAATTTGATATAGTGCAAACTTACATTATTCCTTGTTCCATTACGTGGCTTGATGACATGCATATTCATACAGCTGTTGGCACTCTCCAAGAAATTATTGTGACTTGATAAAATATGAATATCCCAAAGCCTTCAAGAGCTGTTGATAAGACTTGCTACAAGGAGAACAACTAAGTGTATATTGTAGTATTTCTGTATGAATTTTGTTGCTTTTTGAATCCTGACGTGTTTGAACAGCATTCATGTATTAATATTTCTGGGAAAACTGGATTATATAATGGGAAAAATAATCATCACAGATTACAGAATATTATTATTCAGAGAGAAGGCTGAAATGATGGATGTTCCCACAACCTCTCTATTAAAATAGATCTCTCCTACAAAGACAGATATGAGATCTCTAAACAGAAATTTTACCACAACACAGACATTCTTGTAGATAATAACAGACTGATCTGGGGGGTTGTGTAGCTGTAAAGTACTGCTAACGTTAATTTTTCTGTTGCTACACACATAATTGGAATTTTTGTGTATTGTAATTCCTCTCAGAAAAATATGGTTTGGTGCGTATTTGAGAATTTTGCTTCTGTGTTCTGGCTCCGAACCGTTTGCATTTTCTCTTGAGATGCTTTCATCAAGACTGAACTTGTAGATTTAAATCTTCTTACACTGCTGAATTTTATATGCTGTGCTCAGTATTTTGCATATGTCTTTCCTCAGGAGTTTCTCATATCTCTTTGCTGTATCTTTTTATAGTGTAATTCTTTCTCATTCTGCAGTAGCTTACTTTAATTTTCTATCTTGTTCACTGTTTTATTCTCAGTACTTTTTCCCCTTTGCCCAATGTTTCATTTAGTGCCCTTTTTTCTTTCTTTTTTTTTTTCCTTCTTCCTCTCTACTTGCTTTGGAGATTTGCAATGCTTGGCAGCTATTAGGTTGCACAAGGGGAGAAATCTCAAAATCTCAATTTGACTTTTAGCTCTGGGTTCTAGATGAAAATGTAATAGAGGAATTTGAGTTTTCACCTCCATATAATGTGTTATACAGTGCATTTCTGAGATTCTGTGAAGTGCAGTTGGCCTTACAGGAACCACTTAGAGCTGTGGGTGAGATCAATAAAACACAAGAATTAGATACAAGCAGTTGCATACAGGCATTTAATTGCAGGAGTTAAGACCTTGTGTTTGCTCAGTAGATGGGTATTTTCATGTCTCTTTATTACTTGATAGTATTTAAAATCATAATAGCTGCACTGGCATTTAAAATGAAGACAGATTAAATGGAAGATTTTAATACACCTCTGAAAAGCCAGTCTTGTGAATTCTTCCCTGTGATGGGTTGTGTTGTTGCAGAGACCTTGGAAAGACCCTGTAGGATCATGCAGTCACATTTAATATACACTTGGCAATTCACAGGAATGCTGTTTCTCTTTTGATCCACTTTTAATGCTGTATAAATGGGGGAAAAGAAACGTTTGTGACGTTTCCTGTGGTATAGCTTTGGTATTTTGTTCACTCACAGATTTTCTCCTGAAGAATCAGATTAAACAATTCTGCATAAAAGTTCATCTGACTGCACTTGACTGTTGTCAGAATAGTCCCTTGCAGTACCAGTTATTCAAGAACTGCCTTAAACAGAATATTCCTGAGGTGTAACTGTTATGTAATCCTATTCCTAAATTTCCAGTTCTCTAATCTTCTCCTTTTACCTGCACCACGTTTTTTCCTTAAGTGGAAAAGACAAAGTGTCCGTGTCTCTCTTCATATATATTGGCTAATAATAATAATATTAGATCAGTTTTGTGAACTATCCTCATATATCAGCTATATGTCTCAGAATTAAGGTAAAATTGTTCACACAGTAGGGATTTATGTCAATGTCCAGATAAATCAGATACCCCTGACATTCCTTTGTAACCATGTCATGGAACTTTGAACAGCTAATTCTTCATTTTCCTGAGACAGACAATTTTAGTCTGTGGGGATTTTGTTTCTGACTTTTTTCATCTTAAGGAAGAAAAGGTGTAAATCAAGTGAATACTTTTTGTAGTAGATTTTAATACCTCTGATTAATTTATAGACTGTAACATCAATACAGAAGAATTGATGAGTGTACATTTTCAGTGGTGAAGAAAAACAGAAGTTAATAGTTAAAAAAATGCATATATGCCATATGTATTAGATTACAGTGTGTTTTAATTCATCCTTTGTTTCACAGAAGTGGTGTGGCATACAGTGATATTTTTCTTAAAGTCCCTATTTCTGTAAAACTAAAACATATGGAAAATTGGTGTTTTTTCAGACAGTAGTTTCTACAGTTTGGTAGATTGGTCTGTGTTTTAAGTAAGGAACAAAAAATAAAAGTGTCTTTAAGTAAAGTCACCTAGAAGTTGGATGCTGCAGCTGCTTGATCTGCAAAATAGAAATGTAATGGAAATCAATTAGAAACTTGTAATATGAGTTTCTGATCAACTCCAGTTTGGTTTTGCAGGTAATTGTGTTATTAAAATGTGATATTGTAACAGGCATGTGACCACATTTATTGTTGAAATCCTCATATTCTACTACAGCTTAAAATATGAAGTATTCTGAGATTTTTTTTTACTGCCAGCAATACTTTATCATGTTTCATAAAATAATTTCTGTCTGTAGAGACTTGTCAATGGAAAAGTTATGTGACACAAATTTTTTGCAGGACTGTAGATTGAGGTTTAGCTTAGGAGTATTGTATAATCATAGAATCATGTCTTATAATCACATAAACTGTTCAATAAACACCAAGAGCTGTTACTTTGCAAGAGATAATGCCTGGGGCATGTGCTGCCTCAGCTTTTCCCTGCCTGCTGATGGGCGCACTCTGGGAGCCTTTAAATGTCAAGTGCATTTGTCAGATGGGTTTTTGTTTCTCTGAACACAGTGTTACCAACCCCAGTCCTGGGGAACAGCACCAGCAGACCCGGCAGTCCTCACTTAAAGTGGAAAGCAAAGCTTGATTTCTCTTGGATGTGTCCATTACCCCTGGAATCCTCTCCTGCTTTGCCCGTTTTTGTGCCTGTCCCACCTCCCAGAGTCCCCCACTGCAGCAGTCCAGCCCTGGGAGAGAGAGTGGGAACTCTCCAGCACAGGGATGCTTTTCCCTCTTGGCTGCCCTGGTGCAGCACCTCTGGGTGTGTGGGCTGATGGATTGATTGTGGAATGGGAAGAGTAACAGTTGCATTCTGCTGGCTTTCTCTCCTGGAGACAGTGCTCCTGCTCTCTGCCCTTTCCAAGCTGCCAGTTTTTGGAGGACGCACAGGAATTCACTTGTCGTTCCCACTTGGATCAAAAATCATGGAAGCAGAAAATACACAATTATTAAAAAAAACCCTACTACCACCACCCCCAAAATTACTATTTTAATGCAGAAGAATGTAAAAATTTAATTTGGAAATACTTACCATTTCTAAATCTCCTTAATAGTCAATTCATCTAAACCGGAAAATTAAGTATCAGTAAATAATAAAAATGGTTTTGAGGTGTAGGAAATACCAGTTGGAAACAAGTATCAAATGCAATGCAATCATGCAATGCAACAAATATCAAATGCAAGAACAGATATCGGAACCAAGTGGAAATTCTTGGTCCTGATTGAAAAAAGAAAAAGGAGAGAAAACTACAAAAAGATGGGGCAGTAATGTATTGACCCAGCACTGCTGTGTGGAGAGTAAAGCTCTGGCTCTGGTTTTGGCCACACACATAAGGAACACTTAAAAGGAGCAGTAAAATGTGGTTATACCAGTTATATCAGTGTAAAGCACCTGTGGTGGCACGAGGAATAAATTATGTCAGCATAATTCCCTGTTTGGAAGGGGTGGACAAGTGGTTCACTAAAATATTAATAAGCATAAGAAGGCCACCACGAAAATGAGAAGATGCTGTTTGTGCCCTGTGCTGTGAGAATGTGTGTGCCTTTACTTGCCAGTTTTTAACTAAACCAGCTTGAAATTACCCCATTACTGGCTTCAGTAGGAAATATCCTCCTTTTTGGTTTCCTTTGAACTTTGTTGGTGGCAGGAATAACCAGGTGGTTTGTAATTTTTGATGATTGCACACCTTTATTTCGCTTTGGATAGTTCAAGGTGAAAATATTGCTGTTGTTTTCTCTAACAGCCTTTGAAAGTCTTATGCTTCCTGAGCCAAGGACCAGCTGTGTCCATGGTTTATTATAGTGACTAGTAATAAAAATACACATTTACTAATTTTCTTCCTTATTTCTAACTTTTCTTCCCCTTTTTTAGCCAAAGAATATTGAGTGAATGATGCTTTGTATTGCTGTTAGAACATTCATCTACTCATGGTTGTACATAATATTCTTGTCATTCAGTTACTTGAGGGGAACATGTTAATTTGTTCCTGTGGCAAGAATATGCACCTAAATAATCGGGCACGTGTGTGTCTTCCTTGGGTGAGAACCTGCAAAAGCTGATGTAGAGTGAGCTGAAGGAGTTCAATAATCAGTGTTGTCAACTGTCTCTGATTCCTTTTTATCAGAGGATTTCTGTACAGTTGGGTCAGAAGCCCCTTCTGAGGGGTTGCTTTCCCCACCATCTTTTTGGAGAGGAGTATCTAAGTGTGTGTTCTGGAGGAATCTGTGTGGTGTATTCCCTCTGCAAAGGAATTGGGACCATTCCCGTTAGAGGTGATGAGAGGGGAGGAGAAGAAGTCCAGGATATGCTGTCGGTCTGTCTGTCTGTGCCCCTTGGGAAGGAAACAATTTTACTGCCATTATCTCATGTACATCCAAGCCTTGAAAACAGAGGAATGACAGGGACCTGTTTCTTTTTCCCTGCAGACAAATCCTTTGGAAAGTGCTGTCAGGGGAAGATCAAAAGGCTGTATTATAAAATGTATTAACTGAGGGAGGACTGTTGGATGCTGTTTTGTTGACAAGACTGAAACAAGTTCCATGTTTGTTTAGAGGCACAGAGACCTAATTGCTACTAAAAATTCTGAAAACTTGCTGGAAATGTGGATATTTGATGAAGGTGCTTTTGTGCAGCTGATAGGAAATCCTGCTGAGTGTGTTGGACAGCTCTTGCCAAGAATGAAGCCCATAGAAATTTGTGAGTGGGTGTTCTGTTTGTGGGGAAGAGTTAGGAATTTAAGGAAGAAGGGGACATCACGGGCTCATAACCACTGAAATACTGTTCAGAGGCTTGAAATATGAAGTCTGAAGCTGCGAAAGTTAGAAGGCAGGCAAAAATTGGAGTGGAAAACAGTTCTTTTGCATCCAGATGAAACACTGCAGTGGAATTTTTTTGTTTTGCTTTAGGATTTGTTGGTTTCTTAAAAATGTCCTTTAGAAAAATGTGCTTTTTGACTCAGTTCTATTTTTGTTTTTAATAGGTGTGAGGATGGCAGTCAGAAATAGTGATTTGTGTTCTGTTCCTTGGAGAAGCCATCTAATGTATACTTCAGTCGTTTAATGTATAAAATGGAGGTGCACTTTAATTATTTACTTACCTTTGAAGTATTTTAAAAGGTCTGAAGCACAAATACTAAATATGGGCAGTGAAAGTGCAGTAAATGACAGAGTGTGTAAGGAGGTTAAGCCAGAGTAGGAAGCAATTCCGTGATGAGTTGTAGAAATGGCTGTAAGTAGATTATCTTGGTCAGTGTCTGAGCTTTAGGTAAGTAAAAACCTGCCATATGCTGCTTTCTCCAGGCAAAGGTACTTTTGTGAGTCCTCCCAGGGGTCGATGTGTGTATTACTGTTATTGATTATGCCCTTAAACTCTGCTCTGTTTCTGAAGGGAGATCAAAGAAGGGCCACTCTGCATCCTCCGAGTCCAGCACTGAATCCCAGCCCCTTTCCACAGTGAAATTAGAGATTTTTTTTAAATCTTGGATGAGTAGCAGAATAATTTGCAAGAAAATTTCATGTCAAAATTACTGTATTGTCACACTGGCAAAGACTTCAGGCCAACCTTAAAAGCTGAGAGCATTTTCTGTTATTTGTGGGCACAAACAAAACCCAAACAAAAATCCCCACTTGCTGCTTTGAAATGACAGGGTTGTGTTTGATCTGACTCCCCACATTTCTCCAGGGAGCCAGTCCCTCCAGCTACAGCTGCCTTGGGTAACTTGGAAATTCTAAATGCAATTAATGTTTCCCTTTTCCTACAATAATTTACAGTCTTATGTTTAATATCCAATACTTTCTTGTCTTAGGATCCAGTAAGGGATTTTTTTTCCTGAATTGCTGTTATTAAACCAAAATCCAGAGTAATAAATGACTTGGGTGTTGGAGAGCAGGTTGTAATCTGTACTTTGCTGGAGTGCCAGCAGATGGCAATGAAACAAAGACTTGCTCAGATGTGACTGATACAGACGGGTTTGGTGTCACAGCTCTTGGAAATATGAATTAACAAGGTTTTTTCTACGTATATTTTAGCCATGTTTTATTATGAGACATGTATACTCCTTCATGTAAAACAATTCCTACCTGCACAGGAACTAATCACTATTTCTAAATTATGGTACACGTATTTTTACTGTCAAAGCCCTCAAATTGATGATACTACACATCTTAGCACAGTGTGAACTGTATAACTGTAGAAGTGCAGTTAGTTTTAGGAGTGGGAATTGGTGACCACCAGCTGCACAGCATTTTATAAGTCAAGAGGATAAATCACTTCTTTTTATTTAGGCATCAAAGTACTTTTCTTTGCAAGGTACTAAATGATGTGAGGCAAGTAGGTTGATAAAGTAATTTTAAGTGAGTTTGTCTTTTGATATTGATTTTGATTTTTTTTTTTCTTGGTGTGAATGTAATCAACAGCCACTTTATGCCATCCACTGATTTAAATTAGCTGCCTAAAAGTTAGAAATCTTCATTTTGTAGTATCAGTTTCTCATCTCACTCATTTGATTAAGGTTTAAAGTACAGCACAGTCTTCTCTTCAAGGGAAAGGAAACCTTCAGAAAGCAGGGAGGGACTGGCTTCTGTGACTTGAATGACCCTTATTGTAATAATGAAAGTAATTTATTTAAAAATGCTGAATGACGTGGCCCCTTTTACAGGCTGATGTCCAGTCATTTAGTATAAAAAATGAGTAAATTTAAGAAACATGCCTCGCTGTTCTCAAGCTTAGTCACAGGCAAGAGAGGAGGTTGCTGTGCCCCTTCTCACTGCTGGAACAAGGGGCATGGAGATGAACAGGGGAATAACGAATTGCTGGTGGCAGGACTGGCAGAAATCTGGCTCTGCTCTGGGATAGTTATTTCATGGAGCAATCCAAAAGAGTGGAGTATTTATCACTGCTAAAGAAAAACGGGAGCAGCAGGAATTCCTGCTGATCGTTATCAGTCTGTAAGAAGTAACTTTCTTTCTTTAAATATCAGTCCCTCAAAAAGCCACGTTAATCAAGGTTTTTCAGCACAGAGATACCGGAGCTGTTTCTGTACTATACTGAATGATTCAAGTGGTCATCCAGAAGATTCCTGGCAATTAACATAATTTAAGTAAAATTACCAGAGTGTTTCAATACTGGGATTGTGGAAACACAAGAATTCCATTCTCTGGAGCGAAAGTTTTCCTGCAAAGAAAAACTGCCCTGGGATTTTTATGTGCCAACAAGTTATTATTTATTTATTTGGCCCTGAGGAGAAGTGTGACTTGGTCAGTGTAGGGGGCATGGCTGTGAGGTTATTTAGTTGTACGAGTTTGTTTTGTTTTGGCAAAGGATGTGAGATAATTTTTATTGGTAATTACTGAGAGACCTTTCAGAGCAAGTGATGGAACTGTAGCTGGATGATTTAGAGCTGGCTGCTCTTTGCCTCGTTGAAAGGTGGAGCCAGTTTTGCAGGATCTGGTTACTTTACCTTTATTAGCCTTTCAAATTTGGAGAATTTTAACACAACTGCAGGAGATGGTTTGAATCAGAACTGTGCTTACTTACAAAGGACCTGGAAAGATGGGTAGTAAAATTGTTAACTGGCTTTTTTCCCCCCCTTTTTTTTTTTTAACAGTCCTGGAAATTATTTACACGGTGTGTTTTGTGTAGAAACATTATGTTAACGTTTGAGACTAAGGGGCCAGAACAGACAGGGGCTTCAAGAAAGTGCTCAATGTGTGTGTTGCTGCTTTTTCAGAGAGATATTTGGCTTTATTACAGTCATGGAGGGCCAGAGAGCCTGTACAAACCTGCAGAAACAGGATTGGTTTGAAACTTAAGCTGCACAGCCATGGAGTGCTCTCAAAAGTCATGGTGGAGTTGAAAGGGCAGGGCAGTGGTTCAGGAGTAGTATTTTCAGTTTTTTCCCTTGGCAGTGTGAGACCCCAAAATGCACATTTTTGTGTGTTTCAGTACTTCTGATAATGGCCTGGTAAAATTGCAGTCTTATGCCAGGGCTTCAGAATATATTAATCTGTAAAAACTGAGCACGGAAGTTAAAGGAAATAGCTCCAAGTTAATGCACTTCATAGCAGAGGTATAAAACAGTGCTGGGAAATGTTTCTGTAGGAACAGTTTGTTCAAAAACCCCTTTTCTCTCTTGAATTATTTCACTGTCCTGCTGCTCTGTAGCCACAGATCAGCATCACGTGTCATGTTTTTAAATGATCCCAACATCCTTGTATTTTTGCTTATTTCCATGAAGACCAGTGGGGTCACACGAGTGTTTTAATGGGGGAAGTCACTGGAGTTCAGTGTTCTTGTTTCGTTGTTATTCCTCCCCAAATGTAAACTCATTTCTTTCCGTTCAGAGTAAATTATTTAAGGTCACCTCCTTAAAATGATTTCATCCCTTACTTTACACGTGTGAATCCTTCAATTGGCCCTTCATTTAAATCTCCAACGTTTGGTTGCTTTTTTTTTTCCCTTCTGTATGTTTTGATATTTTAAATGAAATTATTTTCTTTCCATTTCATTTAGAAAAGCAATCGCTTAAATACAGTTTGAATAAATAAGGTGAAACAGCTCAAGAGAAGAATGTTAAATAAATACCTGCCCTTTTTTTAGATGCAAATTTGTGCACATTGCTGAGCCTCTGTTACCATGACTGTGTTAAACCTGAGTTTTGGCACCTGCTGATGGAAACAGGCTGTCTGTGGTCCAAGTTCATATATTAATGACCTATTTCATATAAGTAGTAATAAATTAACAACAGAATTGTGTCCTACTGTTTTTAAACCAGCTCATTATTTTAGTTTTAAACTTCAGAAAGTATAGCTATATTTTATGTTTTCAGATGTTACATTTGAGTGGAAAGAAAATGACCCTTTTTCATGGGGAGGCAGCAGTCTAGGCAGAAACTTAAGTTTTTGAAGGTACAAAGCCCGTATTTTGGCTTGAGGCTGTTTACTTCACTTACACCCTTACCCAATTACTAGTGCAGTCCATTGGAAAACTTGCATTAGCTCAGTAACCTCTGGATCTTTTCTGCCCTACACATGGAATTCACTGTGCTGGGCTTGTCTTGGCTTTAGCAATAAGGGAACAGAAAGAAAACTTAGGAAATACTGTAGCAGTGAATAGCTCTTGCCTGATTTTAGTATGTGTTAGGTTGTATTTTGTGCTGGGCTAAATTACAGTTGTAATATTAAATGTCAGAAAACGTTTTCTTGGGAAAAAAGTTGATACATAATAATTTGCAACAAGGGGGGCCGTGGGTAATGTCAGAAATGGGCAGCTGTAACTTTAGAGCTAATAAAGGGTATTAAATGTAGGTAACTGTTTTTTAAAGGCTGTGTTAGAATATGTGCTCTCCTGCCTCTGAGTCAGCTTCATCCAAACCAGTTTGGGGTGCAGGTACCACAGTCCCATCAGGGATGCTCAAAAGTGTCTGTTAAATAGCCAAAATGGTGTGAATCTGGGATGGCAGGTTCGAGGGGACACCAACATTTTCATTCAACTTCTGTATTCTTAGAGGAATCTGTTTTCTATGTGTTTATTTTGCAAATTGCTCATTCCTTGGTTCATTGTTACCTTTCATAAATGATTCTTGTGTTCTGCTCTACAAAATGCTGAGATACAGTTTCCAAACCATTCCTGTCCAGCCTGTGCATAGTTGAGCAAAATGTTAAAGTTCTGTGGTAGAGTAATTTTTATTGGGGCAGAAGGAAGCTGACAGTGAAGTGGAAGAGAAATTAGGTCATTTTTTGGGTGGTATTTTGAACTTTGTAAGCAAAGCTTGTTGAGAATATGAATAGAGGTTGTCCCTGATACCACATTGCTTTAGCTAGTACAGAATTTACATTTAAAGGACATCACTGGAGAGTTGAATTTTTTTTCTTTACGGGTTTCTATTTCACCTACTACTTCAAACATATTTGATATATTTTTAACATAATTCAGTAAAAATGTCAATGAAATGTTTCAGATAAGCTGTGAAATCTGGGAGTAGCTAACCATGGCCAGTGTTTAGCTGGGGGGGCTCTGTGAAAGGCCAATCAGTGAGATGTTTTCCTTTGTCTCTGTAGTTATCAGAGACTGTTACAGACGATTGCTGTACTCGAGGCTCAACGGACTCAAGCAGTTCAAGACCTTGAAAGTTTAGGCAGACACCAGAGAGAAGCACTGAAAGATCCTATTGGATTTGTGGAAAGACTCCAGAAGAAGGTATTTCTATGGGCTTTTCCTAAGTCTTACTTGGAATTTTTTTTTAATAACTAGTAAATCATCATCTGTAGAAATCGGAGCATAGGTGTATTCTTGCATAAATATAGGTGTATACTTGCATAAAAATTATGAGTTTAAAGTCCTTTATCTGCTGAGCAGCAACAGCCCTTTGATTTCTTCTTAGATCTGTAAGACATAGGTCTTCAATGATTTTATTAGATATACTTTCTTTCCCTTTTTTGGGTACGTAGAAATGTGATTTTTAAATTTCTTAATCGTAATGTAGGTATTTTAAGACAACCTGAAATCTGCAGGCGACTGGGAAGTATCAGATCAAAAACTCCTGATTTTTCTCATTTGAGAAATGAAATGTTGTGCTTTGAGTGAATTTTTTAGGGTATTTCTTAAAGAAAAGGAAATGTAGTTCATAGCCTAAACCCAAAAGGAACACTAGAAAACACACCTGAGTTACAGACAACAGAATATTGTCTGGGAGAGGAGAATTCAGTTTGATAAGGAAACATTTTGTTTTGAAGCTTTAAAAAAAACCCAACCCTGTAGTAACAGGAATACTGAAAACATGTTTTCAGCTTGAATACTTGACCTTCTAGTCTGGTAGCAACATGTTGTATTTGAGTGAGGAATGAAGTGGGTGTTTTATGGTGCTCTTTTCCTAGAGTTGTAGAGACCTGGAAGCCCCTTGGTTTCAGTAGTAACCTTTGTGTTAAATTCTGAGAGGAGTTCATAGTGTGCATGATGTAAGAGTGTTGCATTTGATAGTCATTTTATGGGGGAATGCTGAAGACAAGTGTCTGGTGTATTTTTGTCTCAAAACCAAAGGAATGATAGTCACAGAGTTGACCTTTATTTATAGAGGTGAGCTTTACAACAGTTTTGTTCTAGGTGTAAGACAGGAAAATCAGTGTAAAAGAGACATTGATTTCTTTGATGGGAGAATTTCAGGTGATTTATCAGATGATAAAACTCTGGATCTTATGGGCTCCTGTGTTAAGAAAGGCACAGATCCTGAGCAAATGGCATGTTTAATGAAAAGCAGATAGGCAGTAAGAGGATACTGAAGTTGGAGACACCTGATTTCAGCTATGAATACACACTTAAAGTTGTCTGCTCAATAAGCCATCATTGACCGTGCCGCTGCATATTTTATATGCACTGTTGTGTATTATTCTTGAAAGAAACCTTCTCCTTAAAAAGCCTGTGTGCTGCATGGCACTTCAAAAGCTCTGATTTCCAATCCTGCTGTTAGCTAAAAGCAGTGTCGGGTTTTCATAACGTTCCAGCATTTGTAGCTTTTGTTTGGGTGTAGAGCAATGCTGTTAAATATTGCTTTTCACTCTGCATTCTTGGTGTTTTTTTTTTTCAGGTTGATATGGGTCTTCCATATCCTCAGAGAGTCGTTCAGCTCCCTGAGATCTCCTGGGACCAATACACCACTAGCCTTGGGAACTTTGAGAGAGAATTCAAGAACCGAAAACGTAACAGTAGGAGAGTGAAGCTGATTTTTGACAAAGGTAATGGAAAAGTGGGCGAATGTCACAAGAAGGAAATGGCCAGTGGGGAGGTTTAGTAATTCTTTCTTTGTGTTGCTCACAGTAGGTATACCTGCAAGACCAAAAAGTCCTTTGGATCCCAAGAAGGATGGAGAGTCTGTGTCATACTCTGTCTTGCCTTTAAGTGATGGTCCAGAAGGTTCTACCAACAGTCGCCCACAGGTAGTTATTAAACAGGAAAGAAAAAAAATTTACAGAGTAGTAATTTTAAATTTATTTCTTTATTTTCAATATGTATATGTGAATAATCTTACCTGTTACCTCAGATGTTCATATTGGTGCTGGTATGTCATTCATGTCCTCAAATCCAGGAACTTACCTTTGGTTTAGGCAAATTTTACTTCAAATTCTCCTGCCTTCATTTGGTGTGGGTTTGGTTTTACTTAGGGAGGAGAAGGGTTCAGATGCATTTATGCTGACCACACTTTCTCTAAACACTTATTCCATTTTCTGTCCTGTATTTGAGCAGATGATAAGAGGGCGACTTTGTGATGAGACCAAACCTGAAACTTTTAACCAGCTGTGGACTGTAGAGGAACAGGTAACGGGAAACTCTTTAATTTTGTAGCTGGGATAACACACATGAGCATAAAAGCAAATTGTTTGTAGCACTTGGGAGCTCAGGGTCACATGTCTGTAGATACTTACCTCTTGACAGCCCATACCTCTGCTAGGAAAAATGTATTTATTCTTCTTCACTGTTGATTTAGAAAAAACTTGAGCAGTTGCTTTTGAAGTATCCACCGGAGGAAGTGGAGTCCCGACGGTGGCAGAAAATAGCTGATGAACTGGGAAACAGAACAGCAAAGCAGGTAACAGGTTAAACACTTGGAGAAGCAATTGCTTTTCTTGACTTTTTTTTTTTACTATCAGTAAAGAAAATTCAGTATATTTTCAGTAATCACAGAATGTAAGAGCAGGGCCTGCAGTTCACTAATAGCACTGCAACCCTCATACTCCATCTCAAATATAGAATGTTAAAAGTGCCCCAGAGCCCATGACAAAGCTGCCAGACCTGGTTGTTCATTAGATTTTGACAGCATGCATTTAATTTTATACAGAAAGTGGAGTGACACCAACTGTGCTCAGACTGAGTTACACTGGAGTGCTGAATTTCCTGCTCCTCAGCACTCTAGAGTCGTATCACAGACAGAGGAATTAGTTCTGTACTGGGGCTGAGATCCACAACAGACAAAGATGTAGAGACACCAAGTATTTCTGCATCTGACTTACTGGAATTCTTCCCCTAAAATGACAGAATGTCTCCATTTTGACAAGAAGTAAAAAATGCTGATGTTCTGTGTTTACAGTATTTTAATTTCTTCTGTTTCAGCTGAAAGCCCAGTGAACTATTTCAATATGCAGGATTACCTCATCTCTGATCATATTTATGCTTACAGGTGTATTTCTCCCCACCTGAAAAAATGAAGGCGTGCTCACATATTCCATAAATAAAATATAGACATCCTTTCTGCATGGAAACTCTGTACAATGTACCTGCCATTGTTAAGAGTGAGTTAAGTTCAGCTTCAGCAGGGAACAAGCTACTGAAGTTCTTTCTATCACAATTTTTTCTAGATTTTCTGTGTATATTTAAAGAATGGTAATTCTTTTCCTCTGAAAGCTGCCAGAGTGTCTGGAAGTAGTACAAATGCAGCATTGCAAGATAGGTACCAGCTAGATTAATTGTCACAAAGGAAAAATGGAGGATTTCTTGTCCTAATATTTTGAACCAGTGTAGCAACACTGGCAAAACTTTAAAGTGAAGAACCACTTACATTTCCTTTGACAGCTAACTGTGCCATGTTGGTTTGTTCCTAGGTTGCCAGTAGAGTACAAAAATATTTTATTAAACTGACTAAAGCTGGTATTCCAGTTCCGGGAAGAACTCCAAACTTATATTTATATTCCAAAAAGGTGAGACAATATTACAGCAGAAATTCTGTGTTTCTGGTTGCATTTCTGTGCAAGTTGAGTCGACATCATTAACATTTTTAACAGATTTAAGTCTTGATGAGTGCGTTCTTACTAACTAGTTCCACCTTGCATGTGTTTCTTACTTAGTAATCTTTTTCTTTTGCCAGTGGCACTGTGGAGTGAGGTGGACGGTAATTCTGGTTTCACACTGACAGCTCTTGGGGACATGGAGTGTCAGAAAAGAGAATGTTTTGCAACTGAACTAATAGGATTGAATTAGGGTCCTTTTCTCATTTGTAAATTTACTATAATTGATCAAAAAGTGATAATGAAAACCCTGTTGGAAGAAGAAAAGCCCTATAATTCATATTATACAGTAATCTTCTAATTAACAGACCCATATAAAATTACATATAACTGAGCATGCTCAATTAGCACAATCATAGGCTTCAGTCTGAAATGTCATGTTTTATTTTGATTTGCAACATGATGATTAAAATAATGTGGCCATGTAAATGACCATTAAAATGCAGTGCTTTTCCTGATCTTGCAGTGGATGAGAAAAGGGTATATCCTGAGAAATGTTAATTTGCAAAAGAAAAGACTAAATTTCTGTGCAGACCAGTCACATGCTTTAAGTAATGTGGTACTCCTGGGTACTTTTGAGGACTGTAGACATTGAAAGAGGGCAGTCTCAGGTTTTGGGGTGGTTTGGTTTGGTTTTTTGGGGGAGTTTGTTTGTTACCACAGTATTAAAACCCCTTTCCAGCGGCATTTGGTGGAGTAACGTGACTTTTCTGCATCCAGCTGTCTGGGGTGTTTTCTGATTAAGAACAGAGAAAACCTTACACTGATCCTGCAAAAAGACAAATTTGCAGGTTGAATCCCTTAAAAAGTTGGAAACAAAATATAAATTACATTTAAATATACATTAAATATATATTTAAATTTAAATATACACAGTTGCTGCCAGAGGGGTGACAGAAAGATCTCCCCCAGCTTGTGTCCAATGATTTAAAATGTGAGACACCCCCAGCTGTGTTCCCTGAAGTCACTGCACACAATAACTGCTTGCACTGGAGGCTTTCCAGTTTGCCTCCCGTCATGGTGACACCGTTTTACTTTCACCAGGATTTTAATCTACTGTTCTGCTCCATAAACAGAGGCAGGGCAGGTGCAGGTATGACTCTGTCTGCCACCTTGTCTATTGGAAAAGTGCTTTCTGGCAGAAGAACCGACAAAACCAGCTGGAAATACTGGTACCTTAAATACTCTGATGAGATTCATCTGCCAGAATTCTAAATTACTTGTACAGTTGGGGCCAATTTCTGTCTTATAATATAAGAATACCGTGGGACTAATTTCAAAAGGCGTGGGAAATTCAGTTCTGAAAATCGTAATCCTCTGAGTTCTTTATGTCACTGTACCACTTTAAATTACCTTGGTCACGTGTCTTTTCTTCCTTCCTCTTAGTTTCATTTGGAAAGACTGTTTTACAGAACGTGTGCAATGCTGTATTTGATAAATAATGGGATTACTTAATCAGTGCATGGGGGACATTTTAACCATGTTGTCCACTAATTTGAACAGTGATCCATGAAGCTCTTTAAGCCCACTATAACCAAGAGTAAAAGATACTTTCTAGAAAACTCCTGACATTCTCATACTACCACGGGAACACTCTCATTCCTGCAGGTTTTTCTTGGGCTTTATACGTAGAACAAACCCAATCATTCCATCTGCTCTCCCAGTGTGATTCATCTCCTCGCTGCCAGGTTGTGAGAGGAAGGTCACTGTACCCTGCTCTGGACTGAGGCATCATCTCCTTTTCATATTTGTAGCCTGTGTAAGAAACAGAGCAGGTGAAAAAAAAAATCAAACAAACAGCATTTGTGGGGGAACTGAGCTCTCAGGCTGCTAATAGAGCTGTCTGCTTAGAGCCCAGATTGACAGCACTGCACCAGGCTCTAGTTGTTCCCAGGTCTCCAGTGGAGATAACATAATGTGGCAGAAAGGAAATGCAAGAGCTGTTGGCAGCCTGGGCCATGCTTCTGTGATGATGGTCCTAATTTTGGTGTGGAGGATGCACGTCCAGTGTAACTGCTGTAAATCTGCTTTATTGCCAATAATAGAGCTGTGGGGACTGGCTGCTGGGGCTTAAAGCACAGAGCTGTGGGGAAATAAGAAGCAGAGAGATGTTTAGTGTAAGGAATTGTGTCCAAAGGGGTGCTTCACGAGGAAATACTTGCATTTCTCCGTGGGGGTTGCCCAGGATGCTTTTTTAAAATGGTTACTGGAGAAGTGAGAGGCCTATTCAGTTCTTGAACATCTCGTTGAAGTTGCTTTGTGTATCTACTCGTATGACATGATGTCTCTTCTGGCAAGTGATACAGGAAATCAAGCAGGATGCATGAGTCTGTTTTCCTGTATAACCATTATCTACTGTGGGTGAAAATAAACCTGCATCAGAGAAGTAGGATTCTAGTACTCAGTTCTTCAATTATGGCTTATCATTTTCAATTTAATGTTTATATAATATCATTAGTGCACCTGCTTTTAAGCTTAATCCAGAAAATACATTTCCCCGAGGAAAAATGATTTTTAAGTGTCTGCTTTTCAAGTAGTATTTCAATTCATTTTTTAGCAGAGGTAGATCATGTTAAAAAAAGAGAATTCAAATGCTCAGTTAAACTCCTAGGTCATAACTGTGTGCATAACAGTGCTGCCATATAAGCACAGAGGGTTTTCCTTTCTTGATTCCAGCAGAGCCAGTGCAGCTCATCCCAGTTTCTCATGATGCTTCTCCCTGCAGGCACATCCAGAGATAACTTGTGTGATCTTTGCCTTTGCTTTAAACTGTGCACAACTGTCAAATAATGCTGGATCCCTCTGTAGAGATAAACACAGTATTACATGGGTTTTTTTAATTGATTTTTTTTTTTTTAAGTTGAGGAATGTCAGATTTGACATTAAAAATGTCAAGATGCTGGTCTGCAAAGTAGCTGAGTAAAAAGTTTCTTTCACCCCAAATTCTTCTTTTTGATATTTAATATTCTTCCACTGGGGAATAAGTAATAGGGCCTGAGTGCCTTTTAAAACTGGCATGCATTCTACACCTTCAGGCAGCATTAAAGTTGAAAGGTTTTAGATTTATGCTAATGGAGTAATTTATCTCACCTAATGTTTTTGAGGTTCCTTTTCCAGGCGGTGACAGTGAAAAAAAACCTTCAGAGAGCAGTTCCTTCTGTCTCTTAGAAACCTCTTTTATGGTGGAATGAATTGCTTTTCCTCTCCTGGACCAGGACAGAAATATGGATAATTAGCTTAGACATAGATTATATTTTTTTTAAGGCACAAGTAGAAGTTGATGAAGTGTCCAGCATGGACTGGTCTCTTGGCTCTTGGACCTGAGCAAAACTACTTCTTTGTTTAGTCTCAAACTCGCACCATTGGAGCTTTTTTAATGTTTTAGAGCTTTGGTTCTCAGTCTTGAGAATTGCCACAGCTTTGCTTTTGTGTTTTGTCTCCTGTTGTCAGTCTGATCTGTTTGGATGGTTGGGGTTTTATGGGAAGGGCTCTTCCTTGCTGCTTTTTTACCAAGTGTTGCCCTGTTTATCTGATTTCACTTGTTAGGGGGAGAAGAACCCCAGCTGTGTGAGGCTCTGATACAGAGGTTAAGTAAAAATAATAAGCAAGATGATAGATTGTTTTTTTAGTGCAAAAACCCAGTTTTCTGGCCAGGTTTTTCTCAATGAAGACTATTTAAATAATAACTGAGGGGCTGTTTTTAAAAATATACCGTTTTTTCACCCTAGTCATCAAGTAGACGGCAACATCCTTTAAATAAACATCTTTTCAAACCTTCAACTTTCATGACATCCCATGAACCTCCCGTTTATATGGATGAGGATGATGACAGATGCAGCTTTCACAGCCATATGGACACTGCAGCAGAAGAGGAAGTATCGGTATGTCACTGAAACCAGAGAATGTCTTGCTTGCTGTCATTTGTTTAGTGAATAATGTGAGGGTTAGGCATCTTCACCATAAAATAAATATCATCAAGCAAGTATTAAATTCCATGAAATTCATGAGTATAAACACGTGGTTAATATAAAGGCCTCCAACAGCAAAATATTTCGACCGAATCAGGAAGGAAATCTGTAAAATAAGTCATTTAAACAGTTTTGTCCTGAAAGAGCTCAAACAAGTTTTAGCTGCATGTTTTCAAAAAGTGATCTGGCATGACATAGGTTTGAAAATAATGTCAACTGTACGGCTGAGGTTCTGGTTAAAGATGTGTTTTAGAAAAGTCACGCTGAGCTCTGGTGAAGTTCAAATGCTGTTCGTTGCTTTTTGTTGCCTTTTAGTGGCTGAATTAATGATGGATTTTGGACAGTCCACTTGCAAGTGTGAACTAACAGACTGAATTACCAGTCAGCAAGCAAATCTGTGTATTCTTAGAGGCAAATCTAGTAGACATCCTACCCCAGTGAGTTACTGCCTCGTGCAGTGTGCTGCTCTCCTAATTTATCATGTGCAGGAATTTAGACCCGTGTCCTTCCCATTTCCACACAGAGTCATGGAGGGACTTTCTCCTACTGCTGGGATGCTGGGCAAGTTTCACAGCTGCTGTGAACCACTGTGGTTTTCCTGAGCTTCCACTGAAGAACCTGACTTGTTAATTTATTTTTCTGTGTGAGAAGCTTGTTGCATCACAGAAGTCTTGAGGCCACCCACTAGGAGTCCATTCATTTTCTTCATTGACTTTTTTACCTGCCCTGCACAGCCTTCCTTAATTATTAAATTTACTCCTCTGTTTCTCAGTCTCAAATCCCATCTTCACTCACATGGTCTGTTAGTTCATCTACAGACATTCCTGATAAATTCACATATTCCAGGAGGAACCTTAAAGGGCCTGGAAAGCAAAAAGCATTTTAGAAGAGATGCAGTGGAACTGTTTTTGAGCACACATGCTTTTGTTCTGTATTATTTTTAAATACATATTTTCTAACTGTTCTGACCAGTTCTCTAAAACATTTTGGGTTTGCTGTGGTGTCCTAACTCTAAAAAATGTGGGCACCATAAATCAAGTGGGATTTATTCTAACTGGGGCAGAAGTTGCTGTGTTATTTTTGCAGTGATAATGGTGGACTTGTACCCCCCTCACCCCACTGGTTTTTTGTTTAATTTGGCATAATCTTCCTTCAGTAGTGCAGCATTTCCAGATGGACACATTTCTGACTTGAAATAACGTAGAGAGACAGAGGTGAGCTCAGTTACAAAGAGATCCCCATTATCAGTGCAAAATAAAAGCAGTTGGGAAGCAAAAAGAGGATCATAAACTGTGTTCAAAATGAATGTACAGGATTCTGTTCCAGTGTTAGAAGTCAGGTCTCTTAGTGACAGTCACTATCTTGGAGGAAAATACTTTGCTGTGCAAAAGAAATGCAGTATAGCAAGAAAATGAGGTTTTCTTTGACTTCACAGTGGAATTACCAGGTACCATTCCTGTGTAAAGACAAAAGATTTTGCCTGAATGTTACCAGTCAGCTTGACTGGCATAACTGTTCCTGAAAAATTATATTTTGGTATAAGTGAGTTATTTCCAAGTGAAGAGACACTGTTCCCAGCAGAGTTCATTTCCTTTTCAGTTGTGATTTCTTAATTTTATGAGTAGTCTGACTATTCCAGAATACAGCTGCTTACTATTGCAGAATGAATTGTCCACACAGGGAGCTGTAAAAGCATACTTTATTCAATATACAGTTCTTTGGTGACAGGCAGTTTTTCTCAGAAAAACGTGAGATTTGCATGGAAGCAAAATCCCTGTTTTATATTAAGAGGATGTAGCTTTTCACCACACAATTGAATCATGTCATTTAACCACAATTTTTCTGAACATTGGCAGTCTAGTCCTTTATATAGGTTCATAATTACAATTAAATAATTGATAAGGCCTTTAGCAATTGAATACTAAAGAGCAAGCCTCTTTCCCTCACTTCTTTAATTGACTTAGTAAATAATACAGAATCTTCAGTCTTCACAGATTTGTGCAAAGAAATCATGCATTTAGGCTACATTAGAAGAATTTTAATTGCTACCTGAATGTTCCTGTTGGTGCAGGGTCTGAAAAGTGCTCTGTGCCAGTAAAGGCTCCTCATCTTTGCAGACAGGTGACATCTCCCAGGTAGAGCTGCTGCAATAAAACAGTTGTCTTGAAAGGAGCATCTGAATTAGAACTTCTGTCCTTTCATAGCAGAGGGATCCTCAACCTTTGTTGAAGGAAACTGGATGAGAAAAAAACAGAAATTGTGTGTCTCTTGAAAAATAGACCCATTTACTGTAGATCCCTGGCAAAGATGTTTGCACAAACCTGTAGGGAGCCAAACTGCTTCATCACTTCTGGAAAATAGCAATTATTGTTTCTCTACTGTTAGGAGACAGTAAAGGGGTGAAGAAGTTGGATAACTCTGAAAGTTCTACTCTTTCAGTCATGGACTGGTGCTTCTGATCACTCCTTATTCTGACAGGTAGAGGTGAGAAGGTAATACTCTTAAGTTTGACTCTTCAGATGAAAAATACACATAATGGGAGCCTGGTACTGGCTTGACTTCCATGGGTCTTTACAAAATCTCACTTTGTATGGAAATTCTTTGAACTGTAAAATGTTGTCATTAGTTCTTAATACTTTCACAGCTTTGAAAGTAGCTGTGAAAAGTAAGTTTTCTTCTGAAAGAACCTTCAGAACAGTGATCATAACTACCCTAGAGACAGTCCTTGTCCATACCATTCCATGGAATAATGAAGAGAAAGGTCAATTAACTTGATACAACTGACCTGAAATTTTAGTTCTCAGCTACATCATCTGTTGCCCAGTGTCTGGAACTACAATAAACTCTCTTTTTGTCTCAAACAAGAGCTGACTCTGCTCCTGCAGCTGCCATTTTGCTCCCAATGTCTGGACAAGGGGATTATATGCAAATTGCCATTAGACATCTAAGATGAGAAAAAAAAAAACAAAATAGAAATTAAAGTTAGGCACTGCTCTCTCCTTTATACCAGAGCTCAGGTCTTCACCAGAAGAAACTTGTTTGTAGGATGATGTGGGTTTTGTTTTAATGCAAATAATGGAGTATAAATAATAGAAAATAAGCTGTAAGTTAACTGGGTACACTGATTTGTGCCATGTTTTTAGAAATATTTTCCCATTATGTTAGAATACATTGCTATCTTTTCCTCAACCATTATTAATCCTACATAATGATTTATGGAAAGAATTTGTTACAGTATCCTAAGTGAGGATGTTTCTGTTTGGGGAACAGGATGAAGAGAGTATTCCAGTAACATACCGAGAGTTACCCGAGTACAAAGAACTGTTAGAGTTTAAAAAACTGAAGAAACAGAAACTCCAGCAGATGCATGCAGAGAGTGGGTTTGTGCAGCACGTGGGATTCAAGGTGAGTGTCAGAGGTGTTCTTCTGGTACTCAGTGGGATTATGAAGTTTTCCAAGGGAACGTGGTTTGAATTCCCTGCAAGGATTTTGTTTCATGCAGCAAGTTTGGGTCCTTAGTTTTGTTCACTGTGTCTGCTTTCCCTCAGTTTAATAAAAACAGCCCAAGTAATTCACTCTTAGGTCTCACTGAATGCTGATGTTTTATGGAGATGAATAACCATTCTCTCTTTCCTTCACTGTGTTAGGAAATGCAGCTTGTAACAGAACCTCGTTCAATCATTGCAGAATTCCATTTGACACAACGTTGTTTTAACAGTGATTTATTCATGATAATTCTCTGATTGACTTTGGAGTTATTTTGTCTCCTCTTGAGGTCAAGGAAGGGACAAAGACTTTGAATTACAGTCATAGATTGATATTTTTCTTTGTTTTGTAGCAACTTCACAATCCTATCCAGTAATAACTCACTGAAATTGAAGAAGGACACAAAACAATGTTTTCATAAAATTAAGAGAATAAACATGAAGTAAAACTCATGTGCTGTCCCAGAATCAGCCCCTAATAGGAGACATGAAAGAAGGGGCATTCTTGAAATCAATAGTTTCTTGTTTGCAAGAAAATATTCTTGCAAGACAATTCTCTGTCTGACTGCTCACTGTAACTGTTGGAACAGTTTCCTCACCTTGTTTAGTGTTGTGCAGCTGGGTTTATTTTCTAATACCCATTTCTGTAAGAATGCAAAGATACTCAGTTCAGAGTTCAGTTCAAAAGGACAGTAGAATTGAGACAGACTCATCAGTGGATATGGACAAACTTAATCCAGTGTTAGACCACCAAGATGCTTTTTATTTTTGCTGGCTTTAGTCAGCAGGGTGTGTTTGGTGTTTTGTTTTGTGGGGATTTTTTCAAATCAGCGTTTTCTTCCCCCTGAAATCAAAACTTCATTCAGGCAGACCAGATTCCAAGGTAACAAACCAGTTGCTTTTGCTACATAAAATTATTCTGAGGAGTAAATTGGCATTACAGTGTCAGGCATTTGAAGTTTGGAAGTCTCTTTACATCTGAATTTGATTGTGTTCAGCATTACAGTAAGCTGTGGAATGAGGTGATTATACCCTGTTTTCCCTCAGGAATGCTGCCTTGCTCACTCCTTGGGCTGGATGGGCCTCACCTAATAAGCAACCATGGAGAGCAGCACTGGTTCTGCACGGCCTTCAGCCTCATTTACTGCACATTATTCAAACTCTGCTTTGAATATTGAGTTATTTAGTCCCTTGTGGGCTTTTTATGGCTTTCATTGATATAATATCAGAGCAGTTTGGAAATACTTCTTTTTTTTATTAGGAAATGAAAGGCATGGCATTATTTCTGTTTCGCAGGGGAGAGGGAAGTTGAAGCACCAAAATTATGGTCAAGGGTTTCCACTGCCTTGGTTCTCAAATCCAGATTACTGGAACCAGTTTATATTTTTTTCTAAGTTTTAGCCACCTGGTGAAGGGAGGGCTCCAGGTGTGACAGCTCCGTGTGTGAGGCATTTGTAACCCTGAGCTGGATCAGTTGTGGCCAGGAACAAGCTGCTGGGCAAGAGGCTTTCACAGATGCTGAGAGAGAACTCCAGGTTCTGGGAGAGGATGAGAGGATGTGGAAGCACAGCCTCGTTTCCTACATTTCTTTTCCCTTTTCAGTCCTGTCTCTGCAGCACTCTTCATAGTTCAGATTTTTGGGAAGTTCTCCTTGCCTGCAAGTCCCATTTTCCTGGTTCCTTTTTTATTAATCAAGTATTTTTGCATTTCTCTCCCCCTTCTATACCACTGTGAATATTTCATCTCATCTGTACTCTGTTTCTTCCTCTTCCTGCACTTTGCTCTTGTGCTGTCTCTGACTCTTCTCAGGGGATTAGTTCCTGTCTTCTTGCTCAGCTCTAGTTCCAGACCTGTTCCCTTCCCTGGACGTGCTGTCCCCCTTCCTTCCCACCCCCTGGCTTTTCCTTGCAGCCCCCCCACGTGTTCCTGCATTTCCTGAGTCTGCAGGTGCCTCAGTGTGACCTGTTGTGCCCTGACCCACAGCCCACCAGCAGCCTCCCAACAGGCCCTGCTGGGCTGCTCTGGCTGCTTCCTTCTGCCATGGAATGTCTGGCATTCCATGGGCTTGGACTTACCTGTTCATTCATGATGATTCTCTGATTGACTTTGGAGTTATTTTGCCTCCTCCTGAAGCCAAGGAAGGGACAAAGATTTTGAATTACAGTCATAGATTGATATTTTTTCTTTGTTTTGTAGCAGCTTCACAATCCTATCCAGTAATAACTCACTGAAATTGAAGAAGGACACAAAACAATGTTTTCATAAAATTAAGAGAATAAACATGAAGTAAAACTCATGTGCTGTCCCAGAATCAGCCCCTAATAGGAGACATGAAAGAAGGGACATTCTTGAAATCAATAGTTTCTTGTTTGCAAGAAAATATTCTTGCAAGACAATTCTCTGACTGCTCACTGTAACTGTTGGAACAGTTTCCTCACCTTGTTTAGTGTTGTGCAGCTGGGTTTATTTTCTAATACCCATTTCTGTAAGAATGCAAAGATACTCAGTTCAGAGTTCAGTTCAAAAGGACAGTAGAATTGAGACAGACTCATCAGTGGATATGGACAAACTTAATCCAGTGTTAGACCACCAAGATGCTTTTTATTTTTGCTGCTTTAGCATGTTCATGTGCTGAGTCTCAGCAGCTCCTGGAGCCACGGGAGGATAAGCAGTGACTGCAGGCAGGGCTGGGCTGCTCTGGGTGAGCAGGATAATGTCAAAATGGAGCATCTGGGAAGTGGGAACCAAAGAAGGAGAAAGATGAAACCTCAGGGCTCTGGAGAGCCTGAGGACTTCCTTATCCACAGATACATTGTGGTCCCTGGTATGAAGGATTCGGCTGCGTGGGCTGGCACTGGAACAGGGACACACAGGAACAGGGACACACAGGAACAGGGACACACTGGAACAGGGACACACAGGAACAGGGACACACAGGGACACACAGGAACAGGGACACACTGGAACAGGGGCACACTGGAACAGGGACACTCACAGGGCTCTCCATGGGGAGCTTTGGTGTGTCCTGTGGGATTTCAGTGCTCTCCGTCTGCTCCACAGTGCGACAACTGCGGCATCGAACCCATCCAGGGTGTCCGGTGGCACTGCCAGGACTGCCCTCAGGAAATGTCCCTGGATTTCTGTGATTCCTGTTCTGACTGGTGAGCAGCACGTGCTTCTACTTGTTATTTGTCAGGAGATCTGATCTCCCTGCTGTGGAATTGCTGCATGTTGGGAATCTTTGCTCCAGCACGGGACACACACCCTGTGCTGGGGAAAGTGGAGGATACTTTTTTATCAAGTATTAGCATGTGTTTGTGGGGAGGTATATTTTTTAACAAGTTCTGGATGTATAATTTATTTTTTAATGAGATAGGTTTGGTACTGTTGAATAGGGGGGGGGAATTACACTTCATGAATGAACTGGGATCCACTTTGGTATGAGTCAGTTCATATGATCGCTGTTTCTGAAAGTGAAGGACAATATTTGACTTTTAAACTGTTATCTTTTTCTTTCCCTTGCAGTCTGCATGAAACAGAGATTCATAAGGAAGATCACCAGTTAGAACCTATTTACAGAGCAGAGACATTTTTAGACAGAGACTACTGCATGTCCCAGGGCACCAGTTACAATTATCTTGACCCAAACTACTTTCCAGCAAATAGATGACATGGGAAGCAGATCTACCAGCTTGGGTTTACTGTCCTCTTTGAATAAATAACAATGGCACCATTGTTAATTCCGTGCACATTTTGGAAAGACTCTGCTTTCCCTGAAATGTCACTCACAGCATGACAGCTTCCTGGGTGTACTTGTCAAACTACAGCTTCGAGCTGTCATGGTTCTAGATCACTGAACAGCAGCTGAACATTCCTAGTGTGCAGAAGGTTTCACTGGGAGACTTTTCTCACCACATTAGACACTTTTAGGTGGTGAATCTAAACAAAAGAAAACAAAAACATTCAAAAGGGTGAGCCAGAATTGAGAGCACACATTAAAGATAGAGTAAATTCCAAAGGCTTTGAAGAACTCGGTTATAATGAGATCAGAGGAGATGAAGTATTTATATAAAAACAGTTTAGTAGCTTGCAGTTTTGTTGTGAAATAGTTTTCAGCACAGTAACTGACTTCTTTAGGCAAGGTTTTAACCAATGACAGTGTTTGCTTCTAGGCTGTACTCTAAAAATCCTCACTGTCTCGGCGACGGTTGGTTACAGGCCTTTATTAAATCGGAGCTGCTTAATCATGTTGACTTTCAATTTTTTTAATTTTTTTTTAAAACCACGATGAACTCTATTTACCAACAGTGAAGCACTACAGGGGGCAACTGTGGCATTGCTTCCTTAACCAGCTCATGGTGTGTGAATGTTATAAAATTGTCACTCAGATATATTTTTTAAATGTAATGTTATATAAGATGATCATGTGATGTGTACAAAATATGGTGAAAAGTGCCAGTGCTAGTAACTGTGTAAAGTCTCTAATACTCGACATTAACTCCTTTAAAATAAAATACACAGCCTTCTGCCTCTGTATTTGGAGTTGTTAGTGCAACTCATCAAAGAAAACTGCCTAATATAAATCATATATATGGTAATAATTTTTCCTCTTTTGTAGTCTGCACAAGATCCATGAAAGATTGTATTTTTATTACTATTTAAACAGTGATTAAATTTAGCCTGAGCAGTGAGCAAGGGTTCACATGCATTCTTTTATACTGCTGGATTTTGTTGTGCATCATTTAAAACATTTTGTATGTTCCTTCTTATCTGTGTATACAGTATGTTCTTAAATAATGTTCAATTGTCAGGAGAACTGTGAGAAATAAACTATGTGGATCCAGTCTGTTTATATATAGAATGCTTGCTGTGACTTCCTTTCTGTGTAAGTTCTGACTTTTTAACCGAGGTGGAAAACGTTCCGAGGAGCTTTTCCTCCGTCCCACAGCCCCTCCCTGTGCCAGCCCTGCAGGATGCCCAGTGCCCTCCTCTGCTCTCCTGGCACCGGGGCAGGAGGAGCATTGCAGTCCTCACATCTCACAGACTCCTCTGCCAGACCACGGGCAATTCCAGTTTCAGTAGCCTTGGTGCACACTGTATGCCGTTCTCTGAGAGGCTTTGTAATTATTTGTGACATATTTTACTTAATATATATTTTTTATTGAAATGTATAGCTCGTGATTCAGAAACACTTGATTATTTTATAACTGTAATGAAGACTTCCAGTTGCTTTGAAACTAGAATACTCAGAGCAATTAGGTAGAAAACAGACTAATTTGACTTAAAAAGGTGGCAATAAGGATAATTGGCTGGCTGCACCATGTAACTAATTACAGATGGATCAGTATGAAGTTTTGCAATAACTTTAGGTGTAGCTATTTTCTGCTTCAGAAAAACAATAATTTTTAGGCATTTAACCTATTTAGAAGGTAATAGAGTACAGTTACTAAAACATTGAGCAAGTAGCATCTGTGAACATATTTCGCTATACTTAGATAAATTTAATAAGCCCTAAAAAAATGTAACACAAAACCTCACAGGATGTATTTTAAATTGGAAGAGATCCTGCTCTGAGAGGCTCTCTAATACCACAAAAATGTGCTTTCCACATCATTCATGGTCTTTACAGGAAACTAGAGTTGGTGAAGGTGTATTATCAGGGAGACAATCTGTGGTAATACTCATTTTCTGTTGATATCCTGGAAAAATTATTGGAATAAAATAATGAAAGTACATTAAAGAGTCATCAGTTTAGGATAGCTGGGAAAGAACCAAACATCATGGTATCACTGGAATGAGATTGGAAGCAGAAGGATAGTTTCAAGTCTGAATCACCCAGGAAAGGAGTGTCTTGGATAAGTCCTCTTTTATTGAATATGTATAAATATTAATATTTCCCTCTGCATGCATATACAGCTATTTCTCTTGCAGACTTTATGAACATATGCAAATAGGTATCTAATGCACATACACCAAATCAAGCATGGGCTTTTTTTTTTGGGTTTTCCACAGAAAAAAAGAAGCAGAAAGAAGAAAAATTAAACTGTATGTTAAATAATTTTTATAATTAGATTTTAAACTTCCCCCACCCCCCCAACCAACCAAACAGCAGCTGCTCGTTGCCTTTGTTCCCATCCTGCACCAAGCACGAGATCCACACTTTAGAACTTCTGCTGTGATTAGAAATCCAGGAAACCTCCCCAGGGGAATTTGCAACTTCCTGGTAACTCCAGAGTGTTTTACTTTTAACAAACCAAAGGACAGCAGCAGCTGCTGGGGGTCAGGGCTCCCTCCCCACCCCGGCCTGGCCGAGCTGATGTTGTGCTGCCGACGTCGCTGCTCCCTCAGCGCTGGGCTGGAGCTGGAGAAGCACTTCCCAGAGCATCAGAGGTAAAATGTAGGCTGTAGAAGGACCCCAGGAAAAGAAGGAACATCCAGGATATGAAGGATAAGAACATATGTAAAACGAGACCCTTAAAAATAATCGAATTAGCATTTACAGGGCAAATGCTAAGGAAGAAAACGAGACAGAAGACTCGGCCCTGACTGGAAAAAGGACAGACTCTGTAAGCATGCTGATTTGAGCTATATTTTCAAGTCATGTACTGTGCTTTGAAAAGGATTAAACCCACATATACTGTAACAGAAATCATTCCTCCTCATTTTTGTACATGTTTTTATTTGTATTATGTCTTCGTTACAAGAAAGGTAACTTTAAAAATGCAAATCTGCTGCATAAAGTACAATTGGACAGTACGAGCAATCATGCAACCCACTTTCACTGTGAATTCATCCAGAAGTTCCAGTAACAGGATGCAATTACTTTACAGGAATGTCAAACAAGCTTTTTATTTAGCTGTCAGGATACCAGAGAAACTCCACAACATTTGGGTTAACCCAGCGGAAATACGGTTTGACTTTTACAGAGTTTTTTGCAGTTATTACAGATAAATGACTTACTAAAGATGCAAGCAACAGGAATCAAATAATCCCTGACATTTTCCTTTTTTGTTGTTTTTTTTGCTGGTTTCCCACCCCACCAGACCACCCCCCCCACACACACACCCCTCCTCCCCAGGTTTTGGCAGTGGCAGTACAAGACAAGAGATGATGATGATGATGTGAATTTTGCATTTGAAATGCTTCCCCAAGTACGATTTCAAGGTGGCATGGTAGGTTCTGGCTCACAGTCACCTTCACGTGCAGACTTTAACAGCTATGGCACAACTGTTGCTCACATGGACCATCACTGGCTCACACACTGAACTGTACAACACAACCATTGTTCTCACCTCAGCTCACAGAACTGGGCAGTCAGCTCTAAAATCCTGCAATTCCCAGCAGGAGACAAGACTCTCTCAAAAATGGTGTCTGCACCACGATGATGGGTTGACAGAATTCCACGATATTCAACTGTATCCTCAATTAATTTTTCTCCTTGTTGTACTAGTGTTCTGGGCATGTGTGAAAAGTTCAACTTGTAGCTTAACTAATTCCAGCTGTCTTACAGCTGCATGTGACAGAGAACAGGGTTTAGTCACTAAAGGCCGAGAACAAGCTCAGTGACACCCCAAAAATTAAAACTGTTAATTAAAATAATGTCTGATGGGAAACCTGTATGCAGTCACCTTGAGATCAGTGTGCTGAGCAGTGTGTGAGGGGGTTGGAGAGCTCCCTGCTGGCCAGGCACTGCCTGATTCCCCATCCAAGGCAGGAGAGCATGACATACAACCCAGAGCTGCTGCTCACCTGCCTGCTTGGAACCCGGGAAGAGCAAACAGCCAGAGTGGGGGTGGCACACGGAGCACTGTCTATGGAGTGGACTGTCAGCACAGGAGAAAGGATTTCACCTAGAGGGACACAGCACATGCACACATTCCAGACACCCCTCAGGAAAGCAGTATTGCTTCGACCAGCATTGCACTCCTGGCTGTGGGTGCATGTGAGGTGAGGCTGTGTCCACACCAGTACACACCAGTACACACCATCACTGCGCTTCTGTGGAAAGTGCTGCCTCTTCCCTTCTCAGAAAAGAGTCAATTGTCTTGCAGATTTCCAGAAAAACATCCTCCTGTGTTCCTTCTGCATCGACCTGTGAAGCAGGGAAAAAAACATTAGTTTTGATTAAGTTACAAAGAACTCTCTCAGAATCTAAACACTGACACAAAAAACTGGTCCAACATAAAGTGAAAGTTACTCTGTTTCATGTTAGAAGCATTCTAATGTAGAGGAGCAGCTTCCATAAACCACATTATCCACTTTGTTTCCACAGATTTATGTAAGAAGGTTCCATAGGCTCCATCATCTGTGGCAAAGTACATTAATCAAGTGAAGGAGCTTAAGCTCTTTCTCTGAAATATTCGGGTTTGAAAGCAGAAGTACCCCTTTGGGATACAGAACAGTTTCCAAAGGCTCATCTCCAACCTGTCGAGGTCCTGAAGGGCTGCGCAGCCCTCTGGGGTCACGGCCACTCCCTAACACAGCAAATTTGGGTGTTTCTGTGCATTTGTATTTGGGAGTTTGGTGAACTGGTTCTGGGTTTATGATGTCCTTTGGACAACTCATCTTTTCTAGGGGCACTGCTTTTGTGGCACGAGCGCTCCCTTTCACTGAAGAAATTTTTTTAACACCCCAAAGATTCAGTTTTCTGTTCGAGTTATTTGTCATGACTGTACTTCACCAAAGAAAGGACCAATTAACTTTCCTATGCTGAGGAAGAGGAGCTGCCTTTCAGCAAAGGAGGATTATGTTTGCAGCCAGGAACACTCGTGTGTGTTCCCTGGAGCACGTGAGGTGGCCCCGAGCTGTTGGGAACGATGAGTTCCGTGTCCATCCCACACAATGAGTGTCACACGGGTCACTGCTCGGGGAAGGAGAGCTGTCTTTTGCCCCCACAGCAGGGACAGAAGCAGCTTTCCCACTGGCTGGGTACACCCCACAGATGCATCTGGTGACTATTCCTTTCCTCAGATGCCTGCTGAGAGCTTTGGTCTCTACTCAAAAGCAAGTGTCCTTTCTGCTTCTCCATGCTTGTCTCATGCCATGGAGTTTGCATGACCCAGGACAACTTTGCTAAATGCTCTTTTTCTGAACTATGTGCTGCATTTTCATCTCCAGGTTACTGACCAGGATGCCAGACCATTGCAGTGTTTGAAGGGGACGTTCCTGACCATCAAACTTTCTGCCACCTCTTTGTTCTGCAGGAGAATTAAAGGAGTTTCATATTCAAAACTCGTCCTTTTTAAATAGGCCGAGAAATGCTGCTCAGATACGGTGCTGGCTCACAGCCAGCTCCTGTGCAGCCTCACTGCACTCCATGTACAGTTAAGTCCCTCAGTGCTGAGCCCTGTGTGGGAGTCAGCAGCTGCTCCTTTCAGAGATCTTGCATTCCCACTCCGTGCCTTGATGTCACTCCTGGTGGCATCCACAGACGTGGCAGAGTTTGGTCCCTGTTGCCTCCTGTCGGAAGCGCTGGCACATCCCACCAGTGTGCTGCACACACAGCAGCTCCAGCACTGGGTACCCAGCCTGGGCAGCCCTGAAGGAGCCTGGCTGGCTGCACCCCCTGGGATCACTGCATGGACACCTTCCAGCCTGAGCTGAACCCCCCCTTCCCTCCCAGCAGCTTCCAGGGGCACCGTTCCCTTGCCTGCCCTGCTCTCCCTCACGGTGGCGGCTGCTGGAGCTGCTGCTTCCTGCAGTGCTGAAGCAAACACATGGAATAGTTCTGGAATGCTGGAATAGTTCAGGAAGCAGCTCGTGCCTTACAAAAGTCAGTTCTCCAGCAAGGGCTGTGTGTCTGTCAGAAGCTTTCTGTGCCATGAAGACAAAGGGTTTTGAGGGGGGTACTCACTAGGAGCAAAGAGAAAAGGGGAATGTTGAACTATGCTGGACCAAATACCTTCTCCAGCTGCAATAAAACCAACAACTCCCATCTCAGCTGCTATAAAACAGTTTGTTTTGCCTGTCTCAACTGCCAAGACACCTATTTCCATATGGCTGTCCCACAGGATGTATACTTCACACAGGGTGAAGGCCACAGCCATTTCAAAGTTCTCTTGTCTGATGACGTATTTTTACTCTCTCTTTACTCCATACATACATCTGCACTGTATAACTGATCTCATCTTATCAGCCCTGCTGATTGCCACTGGCTTTTTGGTGGCCTCTTCAGAACTGGGACTGATACTCAGGTCAGGATCTAGGGAGTTGTGACGAGGAATTAGCTTTGTAAGCATGGAAATGGCTGCCCTTTATGACAGGCTGGAACACTGACTTCCCAACAGCAACACTAAAATATGGATGAGCGTGACTAATGACAGCCCCAGTGCTTCCCACGCCGGCCTCCTAAATAACAAAGGCCCAATTCATAAAACTAACTTAACGTTGTGGCACAAAACTAACTTAATGTGACCATAATTCACATCTAGTACTACAGTAATTCAATGACACTCTCAGCAGCTCCAGAGAGAAAACTGTGTGTTTCCCTTTCTCAGAATATAACAAACCTCATAAATTAGGACTGCTTTCAAGGTTATTTAAGGCTGGCTTCTCATAAAAGCAAGATCCATATAGTTTTCCAATAGTGCTTCCAGTTTTGAAATGCAGCTGTGGCTTTAGGTAACTTCAAACACAGAGAGATTTAATGAGCTCGTGTGAAAAACGGCTGGAGTAACCACCCCCATGGTACAGTGTTGCTCCTTTTGTCATTAAAATCGGCCAATTAAGTTTTCTGTCAACAAATCTCCAGCTGATGTAGGTTTTGGAATTTAGAACCTCAGACACACTTATAATGGCATCAGCATGAGAAGGCTCACCAGGGAAGACTGTGAGAGGGTGGATGGTCACGTGTTCTTTCATAATGGTTATGGAATATGTGACTTCAACTGATTTTAGAAAGAAACAGTAGAACAACACTGAGGAAAAAAATAATTAAAACAAAAAAAAAAGAAGGAAAAAGGTGGCTAAGCTTTGGTAGCGTGTGACCTGAAACAGAGAAAGTTTTTGGACACCTCTAATCCTCTGCTCTGGACTGCTTATTTGTTACACTCATGCTTTTTTTCCTCAGATGGCTTTGTCCTTCAGACACCTACCAGGTGCCTGATGGCAGCTAGGTAGGATCAGTGGTGTCTTGCTTGACTCCCAATGCATTGCTCTGCTCTATAACTTATAACCCTCCTACAGACTGTCACTTGAAAAGAGCTTTAAAAGATGAGTCAGATATTAAAAACAATCATTTTTTTCCCTCCCTTTCTTCTCGATTGACAGAAGGCCATATATTCAGAGGGATTTACATTTAGCCACGTCAAAACACAAGTAGGTGTCCACTAAATTTTCAGATGCACTTTTCTGTCCGGCTGCCTTGGAGATCACTGAGAAATAAATTTAAAAATAACAGCATCTACCTGCTTATTACAGCTACCATAGAGCATTTCATTTCATTTCATTAATCTGAAACATCTGATTCCCACAGACTCAGGCAGCTTGCAATGGGTGTTTTTGTGAGCAGTGCTTTCAGCCCTTGCATTTCCAGCACAGGGTCTTTATTGAAAAGCAGCCACTGGCTGTCCTTAGCAGTAGGTGGGGGTTCTGTAACTGACTGGGAAAGGAATTATGGAATATTAAACTAAATCCCCAAAACATGATTTTTTAAAAAAAATAATTGAAAATTTTCTATTAACAATTTAGAAACTTAAAGCCTTAGCAGAAAAGTAGCAGAGGACACTTCATTCTCCAATCCGTTCATCTTCCCTTGCAAATACACTCCCGTGAGTTCCATCCCAGTCCTTCCCCTCAGCAGGGTGGTGGAAGGATGGCTGTTACTGATTCCTGGCAGGTTCACAGATGTTTCCCCTGCCCCCAGAGTCTCCACCTCTGTGCACACCTCGTGCCTCTGCTGGGCACAAACACTGACTGCTCATCTTGGCCAAAGGGACATTTCTAACAGAGCCTGATCTTTTGTCAGCTTCAGCAGGTCACTGTTCTCATTCAGAGGTCAGCAGAGTGAAAAAATGTTCCAGTTCCAAATATCACATTAGTTATTTATGAATGCACCTGTGCACAGGAACTCTGGGTGTAGAAAAGATCACAGAATCACAGAATCAGCTGGGTTGGAAGGGATCTCTGAGATCATCGAGTCCAACCCTTGATCCAACCCCGCTGTGGTTCCCAGCCCATGGCACTGATGCCACATCCAGTGTCACCTTAAACACCTCCAGGGATGGAGAATCCACCCCTTCCCTGGGCAGCCCATTCCAATGGCTGAGCACTCTCTCTGTAAAAAATTTCTTCCTGACATCCAACCTAAACCTCCCCTGGCACAGCTTTAGACCCAGCCCTCTTGTCTTGTTGAAGGTCACAACATTCTCAAGGATTAAAGTGGGAATGCTGTTACAACCATATATCTCTTCTGGGCAAGTAAAGCAAGGAGAGAATTCCTAATGAGGGCAGAGAAGTCAGGTCAGACCTGAGTTTGTGTTTATCAGGCTCCATCCAGCCGTGCCCTAATGCCTGTTCCAAAGCACAGGGCAGGGAAGCTCACTTGGCACTGTCCTCTCGAGCTCACCTTGATGAGGTGTGACAGTTCCTCCTCCACTGAGTGCTCAGCCAACATCCAATTCCCACACCAGACCTTTTGCTGGCCTTATGCCCAGGACTGGATTTTACATTTGCATATTTAATCAGCCTGTTTCAGGACTGAAAACCTTCTGACTGGATAGGACAAGTTAAACACATACCACCATTGCCAGGTGCCGCTCCCAGTCTGTGGAAAACTTTGTCCAGCCCTAAACACACTTAAAGGGGAGAAATCAAATGACCACCCAACATGCCAACCCTCTTTTCTTGTTGAACAAATCTACTTCTGATTTTCTTTCCTGTGGCAAAGCAGGAGCTGGGTGCTACAGTCAAGCCCTACAATGATCACTTATACAATTAAACACTGTTTCACCTCGAATTCAGTGGTGCTTAGTCACACACTGCAGTAAACTGGCTAGAAAAGGTTAATGCTGAATCTTTGTGGCAGTTAGTGGGATTTAGACTCTAATATTCCTCTTAAAATCTCAACACCCACTCCCTCAGTCTTCTGTGTATGTATATGATATTACAAATACCGAAAAAACAAGGACTATTTTAGCCTAGCCCGCACCAAAAAAAAAATTTATTTGATCAGAAGTTATTATTGTCAGTTTTTCTGCTTTCCACCTGAATTTCCTTTCATCATTCAGAGAACATCAGAGTGGCTGCTAATGTCAATGCTTGGCCATCTGTAAAATCTGTTGCTATAAATAAGAAACTAACCCCCTGCCCTGGGAATTGCAAACTTCCCCTTGGCTCTCTTCTTTCTTCAACACAGCTTCAACATATCCACCAGTAAGACAGTTTTAAAACTGTAAACCTAAATGTCTCCCTTCTCTTAATTCCCCCACATAGCCAACAGTTGCACACTTTGTATTATCTAGTTCTCTTTGCTTCAAAACAGCCACTGAGCAAATCTTAACTGTATTTATTTGTCTTTATTTTTCAAACTGTTGAGCCAAATAACGTAGAGGTTTGTAAGATGCACATTTACAGGATAGTAATACAGGTTGGAAAGAACCCCAGTGGGTCATCTAGTCCAGCCTCCTGCTCAAAGCAGGACTGGGCACTGCAGGGACATCACCATGCCAGAGGCAGTTGGAGATGACAAAGTCAGACTGTCTCATTAAACTCTTTGAGTTAACATACAGGAAAACTGCCTAGAAAAATTTCCTAAGCAAGAATTCCTTCCAGAAAAAAAGTTATTTTGTTTCACAATACTTAGTGTATTTCCAAACTGGAATGTTTTGTTGGGATTTTTTTTGTTTGGAATTTTTTGGGTTGGTTGGTTTTTTTGTTTTTGTGAGGGGTTTTTTGTTTTGATTTTTGTTTGTTTGTTTTCTTTTTTTTATTCCAGCATAGTCCACTTCAGAACTGACAGGGAACATTTGGATAGGGAACGTCAGAAATAGAACTGAAGCCAATTGCCCTGTGCAAGAAAGTGCTCAGACTTATTTCTGCACTTTCACTGTAGGTGCAAAGTAAACTTTAAAACAGACAGTTCAACAACTCTTGGTTAAGAAAAAAAAATCACTTCTCTCACCCATGAAAAATAAAACATTAACAGGCTTCTTGTACAAAAACTACATCTGCTTCTGGTGCTCGCTGCACAGGCACCAGGGCTGTTGGCTTGTACCCACAGCTGGCTGGGGGTGACAAGGACAGCCTTGGGAGGATTGATTTTAAAATCCCACCTCTGCTGAGGATTTTGGCAGTGTTCTCTAAATGCTGATAAATCACTGACATGTACTTGTCCACATTATAAGGGTTGGGGTGGGGTATCGATAGTGGAGTCACAGCTTTGACAGCAGATGTATTTTATAATATATTCTTTGTAAGAAGTGGATGAGGCAGACATTTCAGTGGCTGTGTCCAAGAAAAACAGAACACGCTTTTCAACCTTTAAAGGCCATTTTCCATTATATTGTTTATGAAGCTGATTTTACAGATCTTTCACACCCAGAAGATGGATGTGTGTGGAACACACCTACAATCACCAGAAGCAAGTTCAGGCAATGTACAGCCATTGTAAGAAAAGCAGGGTGGGTCTGTTCAAGCAAGGCACAGCTATTTTCTGACATGCAAACCTACAGTGTCAGTTCCCCCAAAAACTAATGAGAAGAGTAGAAATCACACTCAGTTCTGACCCACAGATTAGGCAAGTCCCTTCAGGAGCTAAGGAGCCATCAGCCCTCAAGAAGAGACTGCATGTTTTGCCACTGCACAGCAGATGGAGCAGGAACTTGCAGCAGAAGTATTCAGGAAGGGCAAGGGAAGTCCAGGTCAAGTGAAATAAGGCAGACCATGAATGCAAAATCTGTGTGAAAGCATTTAGTGTGGTTTCATTCTCTTTGGGACTGCTCTTTGCTGATGCTTCCAAAAGGGAAACACTGTGGTAGGCACAGCTCATGCAGTGGGATATTGAGACAGAGAGCCCTGTTTGCCTTTGTGTTGGTGTGTTGTGCACTGCACTGAATCCTTAACCAGACACATCCCTGCAATGCTGGCAAGACAGCTCCTCAATGGAACAACAAATAAACCAGGTTATCTTTCATAAGCTTGAAGGTGGAAAGTAAGTGGGAGCTTTTTTCTGCCCCTCTAGACTTGGCCTTATGTGCTCTCATTGTGGGGTTAGCAAAGGACACCAATCAGGACTTAATTCCTTTGAGTTTCATTTTTCTCAGCTCTGTGTTATTTACTCTGTTCTCAGGTCAGGATATGGGTGCATAAATTAGCTGCATGTTTCTCTTTTGGGAACTCTGCAGAGGAGAAAAGTTTGGGGTATGTGATTTGCATGTTTGCTACAGCCTCCTGGAAAAAAGATGCCATAATATTTCCAGAAATTATTATTGGATTCTTTCCTTTTTAGGACAAGACAGAGCAGCAGGACTAGATCTTTCTGTAGCTGAACATAAGGGACAGTTTACCATGACAGAGCAGAGAAATAAAGAAAAAAACCCCCAAACATCCCTTATAAATGAGCCTACAGATGTGCCTGCATATACATCAGCTAAGTACACTGATGCAATTTTTCTTGCTTCACTGTAAAGTGTTGATTAGAAAATTTAAAAAAATGCTCTGAATATCACATCCTGAGCAGGTGTAAACTGAGGTAAGTCACTGAAATTCATATAACTATGTTATTTATTCCAGCCAAAAGGTCTTTCCTATATGCAGGTCTGTTTTATTTCAGGATATATGCTTTCAGATTTGTAAATTTAACTAAAGGACTTTGGATTAACATAATCTTTCATCCAAATTCTGAAAGCCCTTATAAAGAAATAAATCCTAATACTTAAAGAAAAGCTTTCCAGAATTAATGTTTAATAAGAGATTCTATACAGATGAGGTAGTGATTCAGGATATGTTCCCAGATTAAGCATAAATCTGTGATTTTGCTCTTTCAAACTGCACTGTGGGACTCAGAAGTTCGTAGAAGTTGCAAACAAACCAGGGAAGAGCAAAATGAGAACAAACTTGGAAGCGCGGAAACAGTTCATAAACGGCGTCGTGACAGGATTTTCCAAACACTGCTTATATAATGGAGGCAAAAAGCAATGATTTAATGAGAAAGGTCAAGCAGTTTACCTTGCATAACTGTGTCTTGCTTTCATAGTATGCAATCAGAGGCTTTGCTGCTTGGTAATAGCTCTCGATTCCCTCCTTGATGGTCTCGGCGTTATCAGGGTTGTGACTGCTCTGGTTCCTCAGCAGAAGGCGACTGCTCATGGTTTCTGCAGAGCAGTCCAGGCAGAACACGACTTTTGGCTCCCCAACCTAGGGACAAAGTCAAACAATAAGTATTCCCAAACCACTGGTCTGGGGAAATTGATTTTCTCTGGATAACACTGAAAGAGTCATCGCTGTAACAGCACTTGGAAAGCCCAGTATTGAGGATCAAGGCTGTGCTTGACTGGGCCCTACACAGAGAGATAAAGGGAGATGATCTGACAAATTCTGGCTGCTTGGACTGAAGATACTCAGTTCATTATTTGCAACTGTGAAATCAAAGCTCGATGCAAACACTGCAGGACTTACAGAATACTTGACACACTTCTGTTTCTGGCCTTTGCTTTGTTCAGCCTGGGAAAAGGGAGGGATAAACTACAGCTTAGAATTCCAAGACCCAACAGAAGGAAATGTCCAATTTAAAGTATGCTCACTTGAAATGGAAATGGGTAACAGCAGACAGGCTCAGGAACGCCATCAAATGTTCACAGGAATACACCCTGTGAATTATTTTATGGCACACAGGATTTTATGTCTTTATCTGCAGTGTACCCACATTATCACAACCCATGGCATAAAGGAAGGACGTGATATACTGCTCTGCATTTTCAATTTGGCAAGTGATTGCCAGATTCTCTGAGAAGCCCACCATTTACTGCTGTTTGGCTAGTGCCAAACTAGTCGTGAGGGAGAGTCTGTTCTTTTCTATAAAGAAAATAAACAGAGATTCATTTATTTTTATTCTCAGGCCTGGCAGAGACAGTTAATAATTGTCTCTCTCTACATTTGATTGTAGATATCGCAGTATTTATGGGTAAAAAAGAACCGGCAAGAAAGAGCAAAAAGTTCTTTATAATATTTTAGGAGAGAGCCAGGAAGTTCTAAACAAATCCTCATCGTTCTTCCTCTGAAACACTGAAAAACATGCATGTCATTTAGCATAAATCTTGCAGTACACTCTGTCTGCACCCTGCTCAGGCACAGTGCTCTCTGACACGAGGTTCTGTCAGAGCAACAACCGCTGGGCTGAGTCCAAAGGGATAAAAGCCACTCTATCAAGTGAAATATAGGTGTTAAGGGCTCAGTGAAAAATAAAGTGATAATTTTTCCATGCACTTATGTATTAAAGACACTCTCAGTCTTTTTCTTCATTCCTTCCCTTTCCAGCAGGGATTTGGAGAGCACCTTTTAGGAAAAAGTGAGAAGTCTTGAAAAAAGACGCCTGTTCTCCAGACCAGCGACCATTACAAAATTATACTTTTACCACGGCTACAGCAAAGGAAATCTAAATGACTGATATATGGAAATTGCCCTTGGTACCTTTGTTGATATTCCAAAGGTAAATATTTCATGTCAGGCCTTCTGCATTTGGCTGAGGATGTCTGGGTTGTGTTGACCTTTCTACGACCTCAATGACTTTCTAAGAGAAGCTGAAGCCAAGGGATGATGTTGGACAGTTCAATGACAGACTCTTATCTACATTATCCATTTTTTCCACACAGCCCAGGAAACATCAATGCTATCAGCAGTAGCAGCACTGGGTTTGGGGATTCAAAAACCCAACAAGGCAGTTTTAATAGTGCAAAAGACATAGACAAAGAAGTTAAAAAAGATGTGGGCTCCACCAATGATTTAAATAAATGGTCTTTTTGTGTAACTGGACTAGGATAGTGAGAAGTTATTTCCTCCATGGTTTCATGTGAGGAATTCCATGGTCTGTTCTAAATTAGAAGAAATGGGGAATGATTCTTTTCACCAGCCACAGTCATATCATCACCTTACAGCGAGGAATATACTGACTGATAGGATCAGATAACTGTATCTTGCTTGACAGACAGGGTCTGATTCACTTTTGAAAAATCTATATGGTTTTCTTAAAATTTTCAATATTGCTATTATCCGGAATTCAGACAGAATCACAGAAATGTCATTCTTCCAAGTTAAAAATTACAAAAAGTGAAAGTAGTGCCCTGGTCAGATATTACAGCAATTTTTACTACTGGTTTGTTTTTTTTTTTATTACTATTTTCCCAACACAATTTAGCTTACATAATACATGCTGTGGGGACATCTGCAGGAAGCCAAACAATCAGGTCTTACTGGGTACTTTCCACCTGGTGGTATGGAACTTATAATTTAATAATGTTTTCTACTTCTCACCCAGCAGAAAGACTGAGGAGGGAACAGAGAGGTGTGCTTCTCTACAATTATGGCTGGGTAAAAGTACAGTTGCATCACAGAAAGGAACTGGGCAAAACTGGCTGAGGAATAAGCTGTTTCTACATAGCTCATGAGTCAAAGCTATCAAACTTTGAAGTATAAGCACTATTCTCCGTGTCTTCTAAATAGAACAGCTCTTTGTTAACAATTACAATGCCTTTTACACATCATGCAGATATGTAGCATTATTCATCTGTATTTTCCTGCCATTAATTAACGAAGCCTGATGTGCATCCCTTTTCATTCAGTTATAATTTTGGAAGAACTTCTCATCGCCCTTTAGAAAGAGCTAAAAAGCATTATCTCAATAATGACTCACTTAAAAAAGCTTCACAGCCTCACTGAGCAGCTTTCAGCCAGCCAAGTCCACCCTGAGAAAAGTGGATACATGGAACAACAGGGGTGACCTGGCACATTCAAAATAATCACTTGAGGTCCCTGTATTTTACTCCAAATGTCAAAGGCAGCTCAGGACTACAGGATCTTTTGCTGCTACAGTGTCTGTGGGACTGAAAGGGGCTCTGCTTTTGCACTGGATGCATCAAGAGTTATTTGCCTGGCAATGCCTCAGGCCAGGATGCTCCAACCTCTAAATCCTACTTCATAACACAGACCAGTGTTCATAGGACATGACATGGATGCCTGCCAGAAAAGTAGCACTGCTGAAATAGTTCCTCCTTATACACAAAATGAAAGAAATTTCCAATGTTTTTTTTAATAATCTACAGCATTTTAGTAGAGGAACTAGAGCAACATTTTTGTGAATAGCAAATCCCATCGCTCATTATTCTGTCCAGCTTCTGATGCCTGTATCTTGCTAGGTTTTTGTGGTAAAAAAACTAAATAAAGCAGCTAAAGGTTCAGGGAGAAAACAGGTGATTCATTAAAGTTTTATTACCTTTCAAACTTGTTTAGGACATTTGTGGTGTGTAATATGGCAGAATACGTATTTAACTGATTTCCTTGCTTCACCACTTCTCCTAAACCCTGCAAATTCATTCACAGGGCTTATACAGAGTATTTTCTGCAGGCTGAGAAATGCATGGCTGAGACTTCTCAGTAGGTCTTAGCACATCCTGAGGAAATCGATAACTCCCTGAAGTGCCACGCAGCCACTTGCAGAACGTTCTTTTTATGGCTGTGCCACCTGTTAGTCCTCACAAAAATTAAATCTGTGCTTTGCTGTTTCAAGTGGCAGCAAGCTTTGGCAGAGCTGGCTTACTGGTAAGAAATATTAACTGGGAAGGTACATACATTCAGGAATCTACATCAAATAGATGAGATTTTCCTAAGAAGTATGGTGCCATCCACTAGAATCAGAAAACTGATTCTGAAATGGTGCTTGCCACTAAATGGGAGTTGTTCCTGGTTTGCATTAAATTCGGGTAAAATCAGCACCAGAAGTACAGTTGTATCTTAACAGGAGTTATAACAGCATTACAATTATATGGTCACCTTGCTCTCAAACTCTTCTGCATCTTTCAGCTCTTGGGGATACCCATCAATCAGGAATCCTTTTGTGTCCCCTAGCCTGGAAACCATGGCTTCCTTCAGCAGCTCTAGAACAATACCCTGTACAGGAAAGAAAGGGAGTTATTTGGTTAATTAATGGAAAAGATTGAGACCTTTTTTTGTTACACTGACTCTAATGCTACCCCCCTGAAAATGGCCCTGTTTGGCTAAAAGTCAGTCCTGTGAATGCAAGTGTCTTTTCTTGTGTTTTTTCTTCTCTCAGGATCAGCTGTGCCACACAAATCTAGTGCTGCAATCCATCCAAGAGTTCCCAAAGTGCCCTCTAGGTACCTGAGAATATTTCATAGTTTCAAAATGAATGTTAATACCTGTGAAATTCTGGAGCACTGCTGCAGCATTTTCCAATCTGATTGCATTTGGCTGTGTCACTGATATAATTACACTGCATGGAAAGTGACCCCATCTGACCAAACACGCTGAAGAGCAAAGCAATCAAAATCAAGCCTGAGCACAGCTTTTAGTTTCCCCCGAGCAGCACTTCCCAGTATCCTTCATTAACAAACACATCCCACGATCCAGCTGCACTTGCTGAAGACCCACCAGGAGCTGGGGCTGCAGACCTGCCATGCAAAAGTCAAGTCCAGCTGAGAACAACACCCTCTGCCTTCAGTCTCCCTTAATCTGCAGTCCAGCTACTCTGGGATGTCAGCCAGCTCTGCAGGGAACTGCTGCAGGTACTGTGATTTAGAATAGCTGCCAGGTGGACCAGCTCTGAATCTGAAATGCAAAGCTATAAAAAGGACTGTTTCCTGTACTTATACTTACATTTTGCAATGTGTCTGTCTCACTGTATTTCATGTCTAATTTACTGCCTATATGAGTCTGAAATGTAAAGAAATATTGGCACTGAAAGGAGAAACAAGTGCCCCAGATTTGGTAATGAGAAACTTCTACCTCAGGTTATAGATCAGTTTTACTGAAATGGGAATCATCAGCTCCAGTATCTTATTTCCACCCTTTTAGACAATCTACCTACCACTGCCTTTGTTTAACCTTAGGGCCCCAAATAAAACTGTTGCTTACACCAGGCACAGGTTCACCACATTCCATGATGTCTTTGATCAATTTACTTCTCTCTGATAATGACAATAACTCATTTTGGAGAAGGTCAGCAGTGGACAGGTGAGAAAATCCGTATTTCTTGGCTAACTGTTCACACTGGCTACCTTTGCCAGAGCCGGGCCCACCTTTGTGAGGGAAAAAATATCTAGATTAGAAGAGAATAAATGTCTGCCTAAAAACATTAGCATGTTAAGGGAAAACATGAAACACACAGCCTGTGGGGAAGGGTACTTGACTCGGTATATATGTTCATTTTGACAGCTGCAACAAATAGTAGCAAAATAATGTTCATTGTACCACTGTGAGAGAAGTATTTTGCCCCCACTTATGGGATGGAAACGTGTAGGCAAAGAGTCAGCGAAACCTGCCTCTGTCAGGTGGGATGCACGCAGATGTGCAGTAACTGTGGTGAACATAAGAGCAGAGTTTTGCATCCTTTCCCCCTGAGCTGGAAAACTCTCAGGTGCTGGTGGCTCTGCCCAAAACTGAGCACCTGAGCAGCTGCTCCTGCAGCCGTGGTGCTGCCTTGCTCTTCACACCTGCTCCCGGGAAATGGGGGAGCGCAGCTGCCAAGGGCACAGGGAGACCTTGCCAGCTCCCGCTCTCCTGCATCCGCAGCTGTACTGGGCTGGAAACCCCCCTGCCCAGAGCCCAACACCCACCGGGTCACAGGCACCTCAGCAACAGGCCACGCAGGTGAAGCCGCTCAGTGGTTTCTCCCCAGGCTGGAGGGAAAGCCCTCGCCCTGCTCACAGGACAGGTGGGAGACAGAGGGCAGGGAATGCTGTGGGTGTTCTCCCGGCAGGAATGGTGCCTCAAGCCTCCCGATTCCTTGGACAGGAGAGTTGTGTCCACCCAAGAGCCCCAAAGCTCTGCCCCTGTGGGGCTGCTCTGGACACCCCCTCTCACGCCCTGGCCCATCACCTCAGTGCTTCTCCCTCCTCTCCCTGGCGGCCAAGGACATGAAAAGCCAAAGGCGTTTTCAGCCACCTCCCAAGGTGCTGCAGCCACCCCAGCCCGGCTGGAGAGATGGACAGCCCATGGAAACTGCTGGAAGCTGCTCGTCATGGATGCCGCTGCTGTGGCCGTGACCCCAGAGCCGCGGTGGAGCTGAGGTGAGGCCCTGAGGGCTGAGGGGCCGCCATGGCGCCGGGGTGTGAGGGGAGATGGGGAGGGCGGGAAAGCGAAGCCCCAGTATCGGAGCCTGTGGAGAAAATCCACTGCCTGCAGTAGCAATTTTATAGTCTTTGACAGATCTATCCAGAAGATCTACTGCAGCAGGAGGTAATTATACCCTTGTAGGGAGACAGTGCTCAAGCTCTTAAAGTTTTTTCAGCGTGTGACTTGTGTATTTATCAACTGCTGGGACTGCAAGTATGACTACACAGCCCTGCTATGTGTAAGGAAGATGCTACAAAATACATGATCTTCCTGTTTGCTTATCTTTCCGCAAACAAAGGCAGGAATAACACGGTCACAATAGAGTGAATTTTCTTCTAACTTTTGCATTCAATTTAAGAAATAATTGCTCCGAGCACGTGATTTTCAGAGAAGTTACAGCACTGTAGCTAAGATTAAAAATGGGGTCATGAGAGTAGCAACAAAGGAAGGGGCTTGTCTGCTGTGATCTGCAGTCTTTTACTTCAGCTTCACAAAGACAATTATCAGCCGTGGTGTGAGAATCACACCTGTACTACAATTTTTTGCTAGAACTATCTTTGTCACAGGCTCATCTTTTCTTGCCAACATGGGATGGATTCTGTGCTTCTATTGCTTTAATGTGAAGAATGTTGTTGTTTTGTAAAAGCACCGGTTGAAAGAAAAAAGGGAAAAAATAGGAGTGGCTACAAAGAAACAGATGTGGAGAAATTACAGGCAAATTAACTGTAATGAGTCCATTAAGTATCTGAGTGGCAATTACTTGTATTTCTGGTCTGTTTTGGTTTTTTAGATCAGTAAGTTTGTGCGTGAATGTGCTTGTTTACACATTCTGTCTCCTGGCATTGAATATGCTAGCAGTGCAGTGATTTAATCCTATTGATTTGGTCTGTATATACAGTATTAAAAAAACCACCAGCTAGAAAGATTATTTTATTCTGTTTCTTATATAACTGTTTCTCTCCTGATGTAGAGCCCAACCAGAAATGTCGCAGTTTCTCTTCGTATACTAAATAAACTATATGTCTGTTTAGAAATAGCAATACAAGGAAAATTTTTTGTTGTTTAGCAGGTAAACATTCAAAAAGTTGATGTGTTTCTAATACCCTTGTCTGTTAGTGTTTTAAAAGAGAACACTGTCAGAATGGCACAATACATATACATACACCATGTGTGCACCCCAAACAATAATTAAAATTGACCATGTTTATTTTTCTAGGAGAGTTACAACAAGGCAGAAATTAAAATGCTGAGCTCTTTAAAGAGAAAAAGACATAATTAAGTATGTTATGTGCTGAAAATGGTAATTTTTATAGCCACTGCTAATAATTTAGATTCATTTGACGAGTAACAAAGCATTCTACTGCTTAACAATTGTACGTGACCATTTTACCAAGTCTTGTGCTTTCTTATCAATGAATGAGGCTGCAGTTCTTGCTTGGCCTGATCTGAGGAGAGGCTGAATTCCCCAGGAAATTCAGCATTGAGGGCTGAGCACACACTCGGCCTTTACAACAGTATTAACTTACATGTCTGAAATTAAAGTATTATTTAATGTCCTGTCGCCCTCTGAAGTATCTCATGTGACTGAAGTAGAGCTATTTTGGTGGGAAAGAATGTGAAAGTGCATTTTCTTACTAATCAGATGCTTCCTTCTTGCTCAGGGTATATCCTTACCTGACTGCTACATAAGCAGCTTTAACAGCAAATTAACCCTGTGGTCATTGAAGCTCACTATCAATTTGTAGTGTTGCAAAAACTGTATCTGTTCTTTTAGAGGATGTTTTTATTAAGTCTATGCATTTTTCTACAGAAAGAGATTAATAATTTACTTGAAGAAAGTTTATTTGGAACAAAGTTTATGTGTTTTATGCCTGTGAAGCATAAACAAAAGCTAGCAAAATTATTTTTTCGGTTAAGAAGGCTCCACTGCAACTTGTTATGCTGTTTTTCAAATGGAAAATACTTGAGGCACTGAAAAAGGTAGTCAAGTTTTCCCAGTGGCTCAACTGTCAGGAGGAAAATACGTCCCCACTTTTGTTGAGAAGGCGAAAGATTCTTTGTGAACGCTGTCATTTTTTCTGTGTGCTGTCATCCTCTACTCTGCCTACGTACAGTTTGGAAAAAATATGTCTTGGTTCTTGGGAACTTGCTATTCAGACTAATCATGTTGTCTTCTGATTTCTATATATGACATGAAGGTAAAGGGCTAAAGCCTAGAAAACAGCCAGAGGAATTAGGAGTGTGCTGTGACCTGCAGGACGATGTAGAACTACCAGCAGTTCTTCAATGTTAGCAGTGTTGTGCTAGCATTGCTCAGTGCAGTACATCTTGCTTTAAAGCTCATTTGTTAACTCAACAAAAACCAAAAACTGCAGATTAAGAAATCAGAAACATCGTATCAGTCGGTGAGATCGTTTTTGGAAACTGGATCCTTTGTGTCTCCCCCTGTGCTTTTTGATACAAATAGGAAGCAAGAACTGGAACCAGGGTACTGGCACAGAAATTAAATGCAGTTCTGTATATTGGTTTTCTGTAGACAAGGCTGGATTAAAAGGTCTGTGCAATCCCTCAGAGCAGCATTCCCTTCCATTCTGCTGATTCATCTGCCTGTGTGAGGGGATCTCCTGGTAACTAACTTTCTGGCAGCACTGCTGACTTAGGTGGTTACCCTTCCCTGTTTAATTATGGACTGCAAAAAGGCTTCCCAGGGAGCACTTCAAGGGGAGAAAAGGACTGGTCTCAGTGGGTTGGGGTCATGACAGTTGTCCAAGCAGCACTTCTGAATATTTAACTGCAGCCAGCCTGAGATCAGCAAAGGATCTCAGTTCTCCCTCCTGCCCCAGCCTCCTCCAGACTAAGAAGGACCAGAAGCCTGGGCATGTCACTCAAATGTACCGCTCTGACCTACAACACAACACCACAACCCGAGCAATTAGTGATGACAGAGGGAGCTGGGACTGCTGCTGGGAGTGAGCAGGGACAGGAACAACCAATATGAGCAGTTCAAGAACCAGCTTTGCTGTCAGAAATGTTAATAAGGCAAAAGTGTCATGCTGTCAGACTGAGATGTCTCTATTTTAAATCTTACAAGTTTATCATATACCAAAATATCCCGAACATTTACATAAGGTGCCAGCAGTAAGATTTACAAGAGAGTCCCACCATTCATTTTAAAATATTTCAATTTCTAGACCTTGTTATCACAATGAGTATCATCCCTGTATCATGGAAAAGTGCTTGCAGGGGAAACCTGCAACAATGGAGCCTCAGAAGTCAGAACTGAAACCAAAATAACCCCAGTCAATCTGTCCTTATATTCAAGCTATGATTTTGGAGGACTTGTTCAGTTTGGCAATTTTACCTTCGATGCTACTTGTATTATTTATACAAGTAAAAATAAGCCTTAATTTCAGAATATGGCATTTGAAGGCTTCTCAATAGCTCCTCAACAACAAAAAAAACCTCAACAGTTTTTTTTGGTGTTTTTGTTTTTTTTTTTTCTGAAAGATAATTTTAATCAGAAAATAACCTGGAGCATATGTTGGCAGAATGATGTGAGGTCTTGGGACATCACTGAGTTCTCATCCTTCTTAAAGAAAACGTGAAGTTCATGTCATGGGAAGGCAGGGAAATCAGCCTTACTCAGTTTCTACAGTTAGTGCTCGGGCTGATGGGGGGTTTAATTATCAGTGTTGCTCATCCTATGCCTTTCTGAAATACAGTGACTGTGGCACAGTTTAGGTTGCCAGGGACCTTATCTGGTTAAACGTTCTACTCAAGCAGGGGCTAAATTAATGATAAATTGAATTAGATTAGGTCACTCAAGGTCTGACAGACATTGGACAAATAAAGAGTTTGGGTTTCATGATTTATTTATTTCTGGTGTGTGCAAAAGAAGCTACTGTCTGCAGCTGATAATGTCTTATTTCTAAGTGTCAATGGTGAGAATATCTTCAGTGTCAGCTAAAAAGCTGGTCTTCCTTACACTGAGCTTAAGCAATTACCAGCTTTAGTACATCAGCAAGAACATAACAAAGATTGTGCAGAGGAAGTTGGTTACACTGACTGAGCTTTAACCACCTCATTTACGAGTCAGTGGGGAGTTTGTTTCTGATCCAAAGGGCAGAAAGATTCCCGAGACCTCCCTTTCCACTTCCAGCCTCAACCAAAGCCCAACGTGGCTCTGTTTTATGAACCTCCTGGAGAGGACAGGGAAGGGGAACGACCCCAGCAACTGTTGTGTGTGACAGTTTTGTGGATGCAGCATGGAGTACTGCAGCAGCTAGGGCTGATCATAACGTCATTCACTGCAGTTCAAATTGATGAAAAGAAATTTTTTTGTTGTTTTTTTCATGTTGTGGGGTTTTGGTTTTTTAATGGCTGGCAATAAATACGTAAGTTTTGAGTATTATAGCATCACCCAAATTTATTTTTACACCTCTGTGGTTTTTATTTCTGTTCTCTGGAATTTTACTTTACAGGCCAAATTTACCTTGGTTTTGCCTCTTTTATTGTCCTGCTCTTATCTCCTATATTTTTTACTTGCTGGTTCTATGTCTCTGCTTTACTTTCTGGGTAAAACATTGACATTGCTGCTTAATTAATCCAACTTGACTGTTATTCCAATTAATTCCTACATTAGCCCTAATGTAAATCTTTGCTAATTAGATTATTTCTTTTTCTTTCCCTTTTGGACAATTTTCAAGGGTAATTAGTGGGGGAGGAAACTGCCTGTTTTTTATCTTTTGTCTTATAAACACTATCTGTCAGCCATGGCAGATGGTGCATTTATTTTGATTAGTCTGTAAATTACCTCAAATGTACATCTTTAAATCTCACACTTTTAAACTTCTTTTTAAGCATCTTATTATTTCCTCATGGATACATCTAATGGCACCTGAGACCAAGGCAGTTTTTCCCATTCAAGTATCCATGGAAGCCTGTTCCAACCCCTCTTCTTTCTCTCTTTCCAGCCAAGGTATCATGGGCTGAACATCCCCAACGCTGCCCACTGCAAAGGACCACTGAGAATTTGGGGGGCTTGTTTTTCTCCCTCTCCCCCCACTCCCAACAGTTTTGTTCTGCTCCTGTGAGGTTTCTTCAGCGTTTTCTTTAATTCTTGTACAATTCACTGCTACCAGATTTCAGCTCCTAACCAACAGTCATTTATTATCTACTTTGGAGGTGTGGCTTTTTTTTAATTAGGAAAAAGAATGCACAAATTGACTTACTTTTATGTACAATCCCCCATGTTCTGGTATCTATCCTTATGACCTTGGAAATGCTCTGCATTGTAAGGTAGTTCTGAAAACTGCTTGATACAAAAGCAATTATTCTTTCCAAGTGATCAGTACCGAGCTTTAAGATCAAACTTGTAATTCTTCTCGTTATAATTTGTTTCAAAAGACTGTTCAAAGTTTATGCTTTACACAACTGTTGTTAGTACGGTCAGACCCAAGTTAATTACATGTTATTAAGTGCTAACTCCCTTCCAAAAGACTAAACCATCACTGTAGCATAAATATTCTCCACTAAACTATTCTGCTCAACTTTAAAAGGAATCATATAATCAAAGCCAAATAACAGGGGGATTTTCAAACGTAGCAGTTAAATCAGGAATCCTACTTACCAACCACAAAAATTATGTTTGATTTCCTCAGATCTTCTGAAAAGTCTGAAATGAAAGTAAAAATTCTTTAGTGGGCAAGACCTACTAATTTTTATGTCAGCTACTTACCACACCGAATTGGGTCACACTCATGCAAGGGGATCTGATTTTACCAGATTTACCTTCTGCTACAATGCTCTGCATTCCAAAAGGAGCTATCATCCACAAGCCTAGTAATCTCCCAGTTTCATAATTCTCATTGCAGATACAATAAAGATATTTTACCTGAAAACTAGACCTTGCACATACACATCTGTTCTTTAAAAAAGGAAAGAAAAAAGGAAAAAAAGAGAGAAGCAGACACATCTCGATGTATACCAGTACAGAAGGGGATCTTGCACCATTTGAGCTGATGAAATTTTATTATGTCTTTGACTTAATCACTCACAAGACACATTATTATGTGGCCTTATTACAAAATATCACAAGGCATGAAAAGTTTTGATTAATCCTTTCATTCCTCTTGGACTCATAGCACCTCACACTTCCCAAGGAGGTTTTCATAACTGCCAGTTTCTGAAAACACCTCTGAGACTTGATGCTGATTAACAGTAGCATCATCTAATATTTTTGGACCCACTAGCCTAAAGAGCATAGAAATGTCTTCTACAAACCTTAATTTGCATTCAAAGAGGATTCACATGATAAAATACTTTGAGAAATAAATTTCACGATATAAATAACCTGACTTTGCCTTCTATGTAACTATTTAAATACCAGGGGAAATCAAAGGTTTCAAAATGAAATGGCAATTAACACTGAAAAAGGAACTCACCTCCTGTGCTCTCATAACCAGAAAAACTTGACTGATCCTCCTCCTGTTAATTAAGCAATTGATAAGTTGAAATGGATATTCTGCACAGTTTGCATTTCTTCTTCTATCTGCTTGTCTGTATATCTTAACAGCTCTCTCCAACCTCTCAGTTTTAATCTATGTTGAGACACAATTTACAATGTCACAGAAGTGCTCTTGGTGCTGTTTCAGTTGCTAGAACATGAGCCTGGAGAACCCAGGATATCCTGAGATGATGAATTGCCCCATATGATGAGTGGAGTTCCTCAGGGTTCCGTGACAGTGGGATCCAGGGCACCCTCAGCAAGTTTGCCAATGACCCCAGGCTGTGTGGCGCTGTTGGAAGGGATGCCATCCAGAGGGACCTGGACAGCCTTGAGTGGTGGGACCATGTGAACATCACAAAGTTCAGGGCCAAGGACAAGGTGCTGCTCCTGTGTCAGGGCAGTCCCTGCACAAATGCAGGCTGGATGGAGAATGGATCGAGTGCAGCCCTGGGGAGAAGGACTTGGGATTCTTGGTGGATGAGAAGCTCCACATGACCCAGCACTGTGCTCTTGCAGCCCAGAAAGCCAATTGTCTCCTGGACTGCACCAAAAGCATGTGAGCAGCAGGTCAGGGAAGGTTCTGCCCCTCTACTCTGCCCTCAGGAAACCCCACCTGGAGCGTTGCATCCAGCTCTGGGGCTCCCAGCACAAGGGGAACACGGACCTGCTGGAGAGTCCTGAGGAGGCCACCAAGATGCTCAGAGGGCTGGAGCACCTCTCCCAGGAGGACAGGCTGAGAGAGCTGGGATCGTTCAGCCTGGAGAAGAGAAGGCTCCAAGGAGACCTTAGAGCAGCCTTCCAGTACCTGAGAGGGGCCTGCAAGAGAGCTGGAGAGGGACTTTTTCCAAGGGCATGGAGTGACAGGACAAGGGGGAATGGCTTTAAACTGAAAGAGAGCAGGTTTAGATTAGATCTTAGGAAGAAATTCTTCACAGTGAGAGTGGAGAGGCACTGGAACATGTTGCCCGAGAAGCTGTGGATGCCCCATCCCTCAAAGTGTTCAAGGCCAGGTTGGATGAGGCTTTGAGCAACCTGGTCTAGTAGCAGGTGTCCCTGCCCAAAGCAGGGGGGTTGGAACAAAATGCTCTCTAAGGTCTCTTCCAACCCAGGCCGTTCTATGAGTCTGTAATATTGGTTTTGTGAGGAACAGCTTTTCAGTGTCCAAAGGAACGGTTCCTGCAGGATACACAAGCACCCAGTGTGCAGGATGAATTGCTTCCAAAGTAAGTGTGGTATGATAAGCTGTTAATAGTGAGAAAGCAATACTGGAGAAAGCTCTAGAACTGAACTACAATGTAAAGATGAAATTAGTCTTTGAAAGTTGTTATAAAGGCTGCAGAACTACAGAAGGATTACACCATGGAAATGGGGAACTTGGCATGTTTTTTTTCCTGAGACTTCCATGCCCCTTAGCATGATTTTGCCACATCCTGTACAGTACAATCTATGAGAAATTACAAAGGCTGGCCAGCAAGAGTGTTAGAGTGGGAATTCTTTGTTGTTCTCATAAATGAGAATTACATATATTCTGGACACGGTCTGGGTTATGTGGTATCAATATACTCACACCATCAACGCTTTAACCTAGTCTATAAATATCAATAATAGCACTGACAGGAGCACTCTCATACTACTTAATCCATGCATGTTATCAGCACACAACATGTTATGCCAGTCAGCTCAAAGGAGCACATGGTCATCAAGCCACAGTTTCTCACAGCACAGCTTCAGCCCCTGTGAGAAATGTGTGTGGCTGCATGAGCAGATGAGGGGAATGAACAGCAAGGGGATCAGAATGGATAAATTGCTGGCTACTTTAATTTGCAGGGCTCATGCACCACCCTTGCAGCTTTCTCCTTGTGTTCCCATCATCACTGAAACACAAATGCTCTTCATTAGGCTGAAGTATTATTACATTGGCTACATAGAATATTTTCTTTTTTTTTGATTTGCAGTAATTCTCAGCTCATTACACTGCAGCAGGAGAACTGCCATCTTAAAAAAAACCCACCAAAACCTGCCAACATTTTCAAATGAAAGATCAGTCTCTTTCCTACATTTCAAGTGACAGTATTAACCCTACATTGTGTTGCAATAATACAATAAAATAATTGACCCTGCAAAGGATATATTACATAAAAAAGGCCTCATTTTAGATTCAGCTTCTTATCATGCCTTCGAAGGCCTATGATCAAAATAATTCTAGGCACAAAGTTTACACAGAAGTTTCTTTAAAAATCAAGATCACAATCACAAGTTTAAAATCAAATTAAAGAAATGAAAGTGGCATTATGTCTTTCTTGTGCTGATCTGAGTGAGGAACTTTGCTGTTTGGTTTGAGGTCCCTTGCAAAGACCTTGGCAGAGTCCCCGTTTAATGCAGTCTTCTCATGTTTACAGATGACAGTACCTAGATCTGATTGTGTCTTTCTGAACTGTGAAGGGCTTAACCTTTATCCGCCTGAAAGCACTGATCTGCCTCGTTACCAAAATGCTTTGGAGGAGAACTGTTGGATTTAGCAAGTGATCACATCAGGAAAAGTCCTGGCTAACGGTAATTACACCACATTGCCATCAGCAATACAGTGCTTTAGAGCTGTTTCTGTGTACTTGAAAGCAAGGAGAGGAAGTTCATCATCTTATGATGATGTAGCAGTGAATTGTGCAAGAATAACTGCTGAAGAAAGATGGATAGTCTGTAATTTCAGATGCCTTTACAGCCAAGTTATATCTACAAATATTATCTGGAAAAACATCAATTAGAGGAGCCCAGCTGATTGTGTAACTGCTTAAACAATATCAACAGTACATTAAAATCACTGCAAAATAGAAAAGTTTGCTACCTGTAAAGAATCTCTTAGCAGACATTCATCTGTAGAGTTGGAAAATGCAGTCAGACTGTATTCTGCCTTCCTGTCATCTAGGTTGTTATTGGCAAATATCTGACTGGGAGCAGATAACAGGTTAATGAGTTTAAGTTACTGCCTGTCATTGCCAGGTTGTGAAATAATCCCACAGAACCATAGGATGGTCTGGGTTGGAAGATCATCTAGTTCCCACCCAGCTAATTTCCATAATAAAAAACTGACACTAAGTCACAGCAAATAATAAGAAAATGATACAGAATTCTTCAGATCTTTGAGTTTTGCTACTAATGAATTAGGACTCTTCAGACATATCACTTTAAAGAAATCAATAAAATAGATTTAACTTTTTATCTGATGCAGGGACGTTTTCTTCATTAGGACTTAATGGCAGCTGCTGTGAATGTTCCTTACCTGATGAAATGAGAAAGCTTTTCTGTTACCCATTAATAGCCTCTGCTCCAGGCCTTGGGGGGGTTTATTTGGGTTCTTTTTGTAATATGGAAAAGAAAAAAGTTCTCCTTTATCACGTCATTATTTCTTGAATGCTACTGGAAAATAGTGGTGAAAAGTGCCTCATTCACTTTATTCAGATTTTTCACAGATATAACAGGAATTCCTCCTAGAAATTTGCTGAAGAGGATAAATAATCATGGATAAAGGAGAGGAGAGTGAGACTGACTTTAAAATACAGCATGATTGTTGCCTAAAAGTATTCTCAGTTTTCAAGTTTGAATTTGAGAATGTAAATATTCAAAGGAATGTGTCAGGCACAAATTATTTAAACAAATAAAAATTACATGTTTCTCTGCAGGTTTTATGTAAGGGCAGTGGACCCAGGAATGGGTTTTATAAGCCATACAGTTGCTTACCATTAAATTTGATTTATGCTTCAAATCACTTTTTAAGGCTGGTTGGTTTGGTTTTGATTTGGGGTTTTTGCATGTGCATTTTGGTGTTCTCTGTTTTGTTTTTGTTTTTTTTTTAACTTTAGAGAAGAAAGGCTTTTTATCAGGCCTGTCTCAATTCAATTTTCCAAAAGAAAAAGATGCTGGCACAAAGAAGGGCAAGAATAGGGTGTTGTAAAAATAAGAACAGCTTGTGGCCCTCAGATCCTGTGAGCTGCTGCTGTTCAGATAAAAACTGACCATTGTACTCCAGTTTTGCTACTCAAAGGTCTCCTCTGCTTAACATTTGACCGTGGATATTCAAGGTTTACTAGAACACCTATTTGTTATTAGGTAGTTTTATAACTTTCAGTAAGAAACTTCTACAGTATTTATAAAGAACTTCTCTATTAAGAAGGAATGTAATTATCTGAAGAAACAGTCCACTGATCTGAGATGCACTGCTGTGAAGGAGTTCTAAAACTAGGCCACTTTTCACTCTTTATGACTGGTATTTAAGCCCAAAATGACTAACACTGACTGCACAATCACGGGATACATAAGGAGTAAAAAAAAAAAAACACCACATAGGAAACATATGGCTTTCTGAAAATACATTGGGAATTTTTTTTTAACTTCCAATGCACCCAGAGAAGCCACTCTTCTGCTTCAATACAACACAAATAAGTGATTTTAAGAGCAGTTTTGTATCCCACATAGTAAAACAGCATCCTTGCAATCACTGCAGTTTTATGGGTGAATGTAAAAATATATAGCATGTACTTTAACAGTGATTAAGAAGTATAAAAGAAAAAAGTGGTTTCTTCTGCAGTGCTTTAAAATATAGGAATTATTACTGCAGATGTTCCTAAGGAAGGGTTTTGGTAGCTGTCTTTAGGAATGCTGGGCTAACGTGAACAGAACCAGTCCACAGCCCCGAGTGAGGTGTGTAAATCTCAGAGGCAGAGAGGGGAGGATTTAAAACACACCTTTACATTTCTTCACCAACTTTTGGTGCAATACGAAAAGTTCTGCTTTGGATCCTATTTGCATCAACTGTGTGGGATGCCTGATATTCCCCAAGAATTATGCAAGTTCTCTGGGCTGTAAAGGTAGAACTCATAAATTGAGCTGTAAACTTATATTTTGTGCATGAAGGGATAAAGGCCTCAGTTTGTCAGGGGAAGGGCAAGCAGGTGTGAGGAACAAAGGTACACTATTCTACTGCTACTGCCTTGAAAAATGATGGTGAGACACTGTAAATTGTAATGCTTTTACTACAGACACCTTCCACAAGCCACAGAGGAGGGCTTCCTGAGGTACTGCAGAAGGATTCAGTGAAGCATAAAAGCAGCACACGGTGAAGAATAATTCTGTCACTGTGGTTTCCATCCCCAGTAACTCACCTGAGCTCACCATCCCTGGAACTGCATCCTCACACCCTGTCCTGCCCACCAGAGCTGCAGGCAGCCCCTTTTGGTTCAAAATCAGGAAAGAATTAGGGATGCAAAGACTTCAACTAACCCTGGCAGTTCAGTCTCCCCTAAGAACATCTGTCAAAGAAGGAGCAAACAACTATTTCTGGCATTTCACAGTAAAAATGCAGATTGAGTCAAGGGGCAATTTTCCTTGCATGTGGAAAATAGAGCAGTAGGCTTTCTTCCACGTGCCTTTATCACAGGGTACAATGGTGATTCTGAACGAGACAAATAATGCCAGCTTACAAAATGATACAGAAGCTTTGAGCTTATCCAGGAAGCATTTTGTAACAGGCAAACCGTAGTACTTTGTTTCTAGAACTGATTTTTTTTTTAAAGCATTTAATAGGATAGTTTCCATGGCAACTTGAACTGAACAGATTGTTCACTGACTTCAGTACATTTCTATTAAACATCTTTTCTCTGTAGTCAGGCCTGCCTTTCCAGCTCTTTCATGTCTTCAGATGCTTATTCATTATCCCTTTTTTGCAGATATCCTTAAACTAGATTGAACTCCACCTTTCAATGGGCTTTAATAAAAACAAATGTTGAGGGAACAGAGTTCCACAACCATTTTCTGAGTGTCCTCTCATTTTCTTTTCTATCCCATACTCCTCTTTTAATCAGTTTCTCAGTATAACCGGAATCTGTAATTCAAATTGATACCACTGCCTATCAACAAAAGAGAAATGGACACTGCAGAAATGTTCAGCACTAAAAACCTAAATGGCTTCTGGATACTCTTGGTCATTTTACCAAAACCTGTAATGATTAATGCTGCACAGCAGATGTGAATAAAACTGCTGTTCCACCACAAGCTCCTTATGTTCTCAAGTAAAGAGAAAGTGCATGATTAATCCATGACATTCCAGATCTGACTCCTCGAATAACTGAATTAATGTTTATCTAATTCTGAAAGGCATCTTTAGAAGCCCCGGCAGTGGAGTCTCTGCTAATGGAGGTGTGCACTTTGCTCCTTGTTGTATTGTAATACCAACCCCAGAGCACTGGGTCTGAAGGGTTAAATAAATTACTTGGATTGAACCTTCCAAGTAGAGAAAACACAATCAAAACAAAGTGCCAACTGATAGGAAACACAGTAAATGGAGGAAAATGGTCTTTGGTTTAATCCAAATGAGGCTTACAATTTGCTGTTGCCCATCAGTTTTATGAATATTTATGTTCTGCTTCTGCATTGAAAAGGCTCTCAGGACCTTTTTTGTTACATCTCTTGAATATTTAAGTTTCAAGCTATGCTGATTAGTCAGGCCAGAAATATTGTTGGAGTCTTGGTAGCAATGGAGTTCCTCCTGCTCCCCTAAAGCCTGGATTCCCATGTGCTTTGGATGGGAAACCACAGCAAGCTGGAAAAGGGATTGCCACTACATGGCAAAACTTTTAATCAAGAGCTTGTTTCGTCTTGTTACAATGAGAGTAAGTCTCTTTCAGGGCTTTTTTCCTTCGCTTGACTTTGGTTCTGCTTGTGAGTTTTCCAAGTGAGCTGTCGCGTTTGCTAATTATAAAACATTCTGCACTTGCAGAAAAGATCGGGCTATGCACTTCTAAATTCAATAGATTGCTTGTCACTGCTGAACAGAAAACCTTTTATTAGCTTTCAGTCTTTTTTACATCTACTTTTCCTAGATCTTTGACACCCTTGGGGGGGGGGGCAAAAAAAAAGACAATCTCTTCTTTGCACGTGCTATTGCATTTCCCTAATTTCATCAGTAAATGCACTCTGACACTGCAAGGACATGGAAATGCCTCAATTATGAACTGGTAACTTCCCTGAAGACACAAAAATGCATTTCCATGTTCTGCAGATGTGAGGGTGGTGAGGCCCTGGCACAGGTTGCCCAGAGAAGTTGTGGCTGCCCCATCCCTGGAAGTGTCCAAGGTCAGTTGGATCTGGGTCTGAGCCACCCAGTGTAGTGAAAGGTGTCCCTGTTCGTGCAGGGGGATTGGAACAAAATGATCCTTATGGTCCATTCCAACCCAAACTGTCCAATAATACTGTCCAAAATACTTAGAGGGGCTATATATACTTCTGAGGCTTTTTTACTTGAAGTTTGCCTGACATTCACATTTCCCAAATTTTAAAGTTATCAATTCCGTAAACACTTGTTCAGGAGTGTATTCACTCTACAGTCACCTGACTGTGTGTTTTAACTTTTTCTCTAATTAGTCTAAATATTCCTCAGATTAGCTAAGGTTGTCTTGAAAGGCTTCTTTTCATGAGAAAATAACTGGATGCTCTTTTCTTCTGGAACTCTTTGATAGGATTCCCTGATGCCAATTTTTTAATACTCCCTTTTGGCCTGAATGCACTTGCAATAAGCCAAATGGTAGGTTTCTAATTAAAAATCCAATTGTTAAAAACAAAACTTGTCTGATCTCTGGAAACAAGTGGCATTATATTGACAGCCTCTCTGGCAAAGTTGAGGAATTGAATGGCAAGTACAAAGGAACACAGCGAGCAGTAAAAACCTTTATCACACTTGAGCGCATTCCAGCAGCAAAGGCCAATTCTTATTAAACCAGACACCAGTCATGACAGCAAGTTCTGCAAACTGAGAACACTCTATAAAGCTGTTGCCCCCAAAAATGAGTTGCCCAAAATACATTCCTGAAGTCTTAACATGGGTGAAAATATCTGAAACCTATGACTTTACTTTGCTTTTCTGTTTTCCAATCGAGTCCTGAGTAGTGTAATCGTTATTCCAGAAAAGGCTATGGAGATTGCTAACACATGAAAGTTTGGCTGGTTCTTCCACAAGGCATTCTCAATGAGAGGTACTCTCTGCTTTATTTATTTATTTCTATTTTGTTAGCAGAATGTATTTCTAGGTCGTTCTGAAAAACTAGATTATTCCTTCTGTAATCCAGGATCTGAGGAAAAAAAACCCAGAAAAATAGTTATTAATGATTTGGAGAAAAAAATGTTTTTCTTTTTTTTTCTTTTTTAAGTGGGTATTTCTCTCCTGCCTTTCAGTGTTGTAGGGACTTAGTGATTATGGGTGTTCTAGTTCTTGAAGCGTTCATGCACAGCCAGTAGTAAATCAACAGCTTGCTTTTAATTCAGTTACATGAATTTAATTGAACGTTCATTTATAAAATGTACAATACAAAGCTCAAGCTTTTTCTGAGCTGTTTTAAATTCCATCTCCCCTTTCAGGAAAGCCAGATCTTTGCCTACATTAGTGTTGCTTTGCAGTGTTTCAGCAACAGGTACCAAGTGTTCCTCGAAGGCCTTTGCTGTATTTTGGAGCACTCCTACATGAGCTAATGACTGCATCCGTGGTTGGAACCACAGCACTCCTTCTCCTTGGCCCTGCCTCCAGTCAGACATTGTTCTGGAAGAAGTGGTGTGCATCTGAAGAACTCTCTTGGCTTAGTTTACCCTGGAGATTTTCCTGGCTCATTCCAGGACTGAGGAAATGCAATGGTATCCGAGTGTGTCCATTCCATCTGTGCCAAGTGACACCCCCTGCCAGCTGTGGCTCTGGCCTCAGGACACGCTGTGTAACCCCCAACTCCTCTGGTTCAGTGACTACCAAGATGTTCTCCTAAAATCCAGTCATTTTTAGCAGCTCAGCTGGGTAAGGTTGCTTAGAAACCAGCCTTCCTATCCTCCACATTCTCATGACAGATCTCCTATGCAATAACATCCCTGCATGACACATTTGTATCCAGACATGCATTCTTTTTCCACTTGAGATTCTCTGAGTAAAGGTTGTTGATGCCTCACACAATTCGTAAACAGCATGTGGTAAATCACTGGAGTATTAAATCACTGCCACAGTCAAAATGAGCTCAAGTTTGCAATGTGAGCAGTTCCTCACTCCTCAATTTAGTTATTGATCTTTCCTTCCAGAGAGTAATTTCTCATTTTGTTTTTCAGACAGGGCAGATAGATGGAATTATGACTTTATGGTAATCTCCACGCTCTTCTCTGCTTCTGTATACAACACTTGCTTGCATAATTTCAAAATTTAGATGGCAAGGGCTTTTGGTTGCAATCGCTTTCTCCTGCATATATTTTCTTTATATTTGTACAAGGCGTCTCATATAAACCGGGTATAAAAATATTTCTTTAGCAATAGAAATATTTACATGTTTTAAAACGTCACTAGTAAGTATCAAAATACCAACCCTGCGGTTGAAGCGAGTCATTCTCAGCCACCTCATATTTATGTAGCTGTCCTTGACTGAAGGGATTTTAGCCCTGCTTTGGCTTCATTTCTCCTTCTCTGTTTGCTATCAGTACTGCACTCCTGCCAGAATGGCAAATTTAGCCAAATAATGAGAAAAGCTGCCTGCCGCATCTGGCACAAAGGATATTTGCCACTGACAGGGACAACAAGGTCCTGTCACAGTCTCCTTGTTTAGTCTCACGTGCATTCAAAACTGCAGGCAGTGCTTTTATGGGCTGTGCAATGTATCATCAGTGAACTATATCAGCTGAAGTTATGGTCTCAGTATAATTTTCATATGTTTCTGTTAATTTTATTTTGTATCTATAAAACTTGGGCTTATTATGTGAACGGCATTTCAAACATTACGAATCAGGAGTATAATTTCTTTAGTGTTCATACTTTGCCAAAAGAATCTATTTTCAGCATCAACATAGCCAAACATAATTTAAATATGCATTTTGCTTTATAGGCCTAAACCCTTCAATAAAGAAGCAGTACAGTCAAGACAAAGATGATGAGAAATTTAAGAATTTCCTGGGCAGAGAAGGGTTTCTGAAAGAAAGGGATTTAAAATGGGATTTGGAGGCAGAGACAAGCTGCCTCCTTGAAAAAAGCCAGGCTGAAATAACTAAGCCAAAGAGAGAGAATAGTAAAGGGATCTATAAATTAAAAGAAATAGGGCTAGAACATACAACACGTTGTAGGTGAGGATAAAGTGTCGCACTGAAGACTGTGAAAGAAAACCAAGAACAACCCCACGATACTGAATGAAAATTCAGTTTTGTTGGCCCTGATTTTGTCACCAGCTTTAAAATGCCACAAGGAAAGATATCTTTTGCAAATAACGAGGGAAGACGTGAAAACATCTGCAGCTGCATTCGGTTGAACGGTAACAGCAACACAGATTAAAATCCTTTGCCAAATCTAGAGAGGTGTTTGCGGTGTTTGTGAAGGAAGCACAAGCAGAGTCTCGCAGAAGTGGAAGGCAGAAAGCAAAACATACCAAACCACCACCCTTAAGTATGGTGGTGTGACAGGCAGATGGCTTTAAAAATTTAAAAATACTTCCTTCTAATTCTAAGTCATTCTTTTCATGCTTATCCACAGCGGAGTAACAAGAACAGTAACACTGCTCCTCAGTGCAGCATCCAAGCCACACGAACCCGCCGTGGTTCACTTTGTGACCTTACCAGTGTGGAGGTGAAGGTTACAGGGGAAAGATGTACACAAACTTTTTTTCCCCCTCTCCAGCCTTCTTTCTACAAGGAAAACACTCATCAAAATTTAGTTGTTAGATGTGCATTCAACGAGATCAGTAGAAAGGCTGGTTTCAACACGCTGTGAGCATTTGTTGGTTTTAATTCTGATAAATCTTTTTCCAAGGGGAGAATGTTTGATTTGGTCGTAGTTATATTTCACAATTTGTATTTTCATGTTGCTCCTTTGAAAAGTGTTTTACTTCCTCTTCTTAAATATACAGCAGACCTATAGTGCATTCTAGGAACTCCATTTACCACATGGGCCAACATTTTAAAATGTGTGGAGGAAACTCAGCAATGCACAGTAATGGAAGATATAGGCTCTTAATACTACAATAATATTCACTTTTTTCTCCTAACCAAAAAGCAACCTCTGTGTATTGTGAATTTACTTACGTTGCACTTAAGAAGCCCTTTGCCTTATGCACCCTTAAAGTTCCACCACCTTGTTCAGTCACATTGTATAGCACAGCACTTCCATGAACTAGAAAACTGCCTAGAGAGAGGCCATATATACAGAAAATTACCTGGTCCTCAAAGTCAAATTCTGTATAAACAGGATCTCCAGAATCCATAATCAGACTGCAATCAAGTTCATTTGACCCTAAAATAGGAAAGAAAATTAAGACTTCAGAAATGGTTTGGAAATTTTCACTTTATGTGATGGAACACTGTAATATTTCCAATCATCTGTATCCATGCAAAAACTGTGATCCAAGGGACCCTTCGGATGTGCCAGAGTACTCTGGCGAACGGTGTTTCATTAACAAAGCCTTCAGAGCATCCAGAAAAGCTACTCCAAATCTTAATAAGGAAGGGTTATGCTGACTGGTGAACTGTTTTAGCTACACTGCATATTTATTGGGCAGGGTGTTCTGCGTGCCATGACTTGCAATTGTAAAATTGCCACACTCGGGGGAGAATATCAACCACGTTTAGGAAAGGAAATACTGACTAATTGCTGATTAGCAGGTAAGGATCCTTGAGTGATGCTGACAGGGGACCATCATGCTTCCAGCTGTCAAGCCCCCATTTCCATCCTATTCTAACCCTTTCTGAGGTGACTGTGTGGCTCTGCCCCTTCTCCTTGTCATCTTCCCCTGGCAGGACCAGCAAGAATGCATTCTCGTGCAAGTGGGAAGACAAAATTCAGTTGCTGAGAAGCCTTGACCTGGCTGAGCTTTACAGTTTGGCTTCAGCTGAGCTGCTGAAGGTGCAGGACAACAGGAACTGAGCTTGATACTTCAAGAAGTCATCTAAGGGGGTACTCATTGCTAAACCAGAATGGGAGGATAAACCACCAACCATCTTTCTATATGCACACATGAAGGGTATAGCAAGGACATCATATTCTGGCACTGGCACCCCATTCGGATTAGTTCAATCCTGGGCAATAAGAAAGGAATGGTCTCCTGGGTCCTTCCAAACATGCAGCCCCAAAACAAATACTGCACATGTTCAACAAACATTAAAACATCAACAGGCACACTATAGGAGTATTTTTCACAGCGTTATTTAAATAACAAAAAATCCTGTAAAGATACACAGAAATCTAAAAATTGTAACCAGCCAGCAGCCACAGATGAGTCCAATCACTAACCTCATGTGGTAACACCAGGGGAAGTGTAAGATGTGTTTTGTTTTGTGCCCACGTGTCCCCAGCTAAACAAGATCACTAATGAGGTAAAGAAAACAATTCCCTGCCTCCTGGATTCCAGGTGTCCCTACCTGGTATGATGTTCCTGCTGGCACTGAGGACAGACAGTGTTAAATCTATTGCTGCCCCAGTGTTTTCTCACCATTAGGATTGTTTGTGTGGGTCTCTCGCTGCAACAAGCACCATCAATAACAGATTTTGCAGTTCAGTTCGTGCCAGATACATTTATGTATTATCTGGCTTTGTTTGCTTTTAAAGTTTACACAGTAATAATCTATGTAGGTGGCAAACTAAATATCACTAAGAGAGAGAGCAGAGCAGAGGAACTGCATGTCATGATGACCAAACTGTAACTTGGTAGAGAGGATGATTCCAGGGTGTTTTAGTTTGCAATCTGTATCACAACTGCTGCCAAATTAATCTTCAATTTAACTCTTTGGACTACATAAGAGACACCAGGGAAAGACCTGCATCTACCATCTGCTGCTGGGTTTGGTTTGGCTCCCTCACCCCCACCCCCAGTGCTCATGTATACTTTATCAGATTGCTATAAAAAAAACTACAGAAAGGAATGATACTCCTGCTACAGCTCCTGCTACCTCCTGTACATATGCAGCATGTTCTCTGGCATATACAGCTTATGGTCTTTTGAAAATACCTCTCTCTAAAAGATATTTGCAACCAAATAGAGAGAATCTTAACTATTTGATTTATTTTACACAGCTGACATCTCGCTCTTAACACCGTGTCATTGTTGATAATATAATTTATCTAAGCCTCAGTTGTCACTGACACTGGCCTACTCTGGCACATCAATCACTTCTTGTGGGCACTTTATTAAAGGCACTTGATTAACTGTCACTTAACTACCAAGAGCAGTCTGTATCCTTTGCTAGAAACGTTAATATGAAATATGGTGCTGCAAACTTAAATACAAAGGTCAGGCCGAAAATGAGTACTCATGCATAATGTATCTTAAGTGATAAAAGCCATAATGGTTATACAATTTTAATATGGTCAAGCATCTTAAGGCCTTTTTTCTTGAACTGAGACGCTGGTGTCCTTGGGAAAACACAGCTTCTTTCTGGGGTTTATTCAAGGCAAATTGAAAAATCTGTGTTTTCTTTCTTGGTTTAATGAAAACTACCAACCCCATAACCATCCATCACTGAACAGTGTACAGACTTCTCTACCCTTTTCAAACTGCCTAAAGACAAACCTACCAGAAATGAATTGAAGCAAATGGCTGCTCCCAGGACCAGGTAAAGGAATTAGGGGACATGTAAGAGAACTTCTGATATCCCTGGTGCAGCAGGAGGAGTTTGCTATGCTCCAGCTCACTTTGTTGTCCCCTTCCACCAAATAATCTCAGCTCTTGGTTAACTTGGGACCTTCCTATGCTTGTATGAACCCATTGAGGTGATCTGAGTAACTTCATTAATTGCAAAAGGGGAAACTCAAGTTAAAAAAAAAAATTAAGAAAATGCATAAAAGTTCTACTGCCACAGAGAAACAACTTGCAAGCACCTGATCTGCAAAGGTACTCTTAGGGCTTAAAACATGCTTCCTTAATTGCATGAATAAAGTTAAGGCAAGGCAGACCTGGACATTTTCATGTGCCCTGTGTTCTCCTTAGGGAAAGAAAAGAGGATTTTATTAGGTACACTACTGCCCAATTAAAAAATAAATCACTTGCAAGTTTTTATTAAATCCCTGTTAACTGAATAATCAGCTCTCCAGGGAGGTGCAGGCTGATGAAATAAGAAAAAGCAGATCAGCTACAACGCACTCCCTTTTTTTTGCCACGTTTTTGTATCTTGACACCAAAGGCATCATTCATAAAGCTCTGTCTTGCCAGGAACCCAAGAGGATGCAACAACTGAGCCCTGAGGGCTGAGGTGAATTAAAGGTGCATGAGGATGGTCTGACAGCCAGGACAGAGACAGCCCTGCCCCAGAGGGGAGCACAGCTCTGCTCAGCCCATTCCTTCACCAGGAGGCTGCACTTCACATTTTAGACTGCATTTCACACATTGCTTGTTGCTCCCGAGCTGAATTGCACAGGTTTGGTCATGGAAAGCTGGGAGAGTCTGGTTGCTACGGGCAGGGGTGTAATTCCTGCCACAGAAATCCATCCCAAAGCCCATGGGATCGTGGCCATAAATGTCTGTGGTCCTACAAAACATTCCAGGGTTCTGAGCCTGGTGCATGGCACTTTCTCTGGAAGTGTATCCATCCTTAAGTTTTCATGGATGCAAATGTCAAGTGTTGCTTTTTCACATTTCACTGAATTCATTTATACAATGAAACTAAACTGGACTGATCTGCCTAAATTTATCTGCAGTTGATTTAACTTCCCATTACACGGCATCAATGCCCCATCATGCGGGTTAATTAAGTCTATTCCTTGGACCATTTGTGTTTTGGCAAATCAGCTCCTGTATTTCCAAACCTTGCTTAAATCCCTTACTTATTTGGAATCCTGCTAGCAACTCTACTCAGTATGGTTCACTGGCTCAAATATGCCCCTGCTTATATTTTAACAACTCTAGTACTTGCCCCGTTCAACACTGACTGTCAGAAGAGTAATCTAAGCCTACCCTGTGACACATGCTGCTTCTCTTAATAGCATGTTTAAGCTCAATAAAACAAAAATGTCCTTTTATGTTATGGAACATGCTCTGAAGCACCATCTAATAACTCAATTAATCCGTGCTGCATGTAAGCACTTGGGCAAGACAAATGTTTAGAAGATAAATTTCAAGTGGAATATTATAGAAATAATTTATTGAAGGACTGATTAGCATTAGAATGATTACATTTGAATTTTCCTCTCAGTAAGACGCTTCTAATACAAATTTTATTGCAACCTTACATTGTTGAGTTTCATGACAGGTTGTTGCTCTTGGCAACAGTCTTAAGATGCTGTAGAAGGCAACAATGAGAAAACTGTATTTTAATCTATAAAAATTTCAGTTGTTTTCTTTCAGCATATATTGTTACAACGTCAATTATAACTGGATTTTACAGCTATAACGTGAATTAGATTGGTGTGGAGGCACAAAAATATTAGAAATACTATGTTTACAGTAGCTACCAGGAACCACAATATATTGCAATATCACTAATAAGGGTAAAAGACAAAAAGTGAGATCAAGGCAATGCTGGAATTGCAACCTCTAGAAATTAAATATCTGATCTCACAGAAATCCTACTTCAAACCTCCTGACTGTTATCAGTGCTCAGGTTAGGCACCAATTAGATGCTTGTGGTATGGCATCTGCTACAGCTCAGAGCTCTCCAATTAGTTTGGTGAGGGATTTATTAAGTAGATCAGACTTTCAAGGAACTGCCTGGAACTCCTCCAGAATCACAACTGGTTTGTGCAAATTGTTTTGGTCTTGTCAAGCTGTTTGTCAGAGCCAGCACCTTCATGACACTTCTCTCCTCTTGCTATTTGGCACTGAGCTCATTTAATCAGGGAATCCACAGGCAATTACCAACATGTTGTATGGTGGGAATGCCATTTTAGGTTTGGAATCAACCTCTTGCCTCTCTGAATGAGGCTCAGAACAAAAGAGGTAAGTGTGCCACTGAACAGAGACAGGGAGTTGTCTTTATTCTTGTGTGCATCTTAGCTTGAGGCTGACCATTAGAAACCTGTGGTTTTTCAGCTGGTGCACTTTTTGTAATTCTCAATTCCCCTCCCCAAGCCCCCTTTCAAACCCTGCCCTCTCCCTGCCCTCCCCCCCCCAATCCTTCATCTGTGTCTCGTTTAGAACATGATCAAAAATACCCTTATGGGGGGCTTTTGTAGGCCAGCGAGCTCGGAACTGCCCTTCAGCTCCTCAAAACATGACCTGATCTTCCTGTCCGAGGCACTGCTCTTTGCAGATGCCTTCTAGCAGGAAAAAATAATCTCCCCTTTGTCAAAAAGAGACAACAGATGTGTTGCTACTTCCTTGTGCTTCATCAATTCCTCCTTCCTTGGCAGGGCCCAAATGATTGTTCACAGTTACAAATAAATGAGTCTATTCTGCCTGCCAATTTATGGGAGATGAGTTTTCCCTTAAACAGAGGAGAGATCAGATACATGATTTTCTCTACTATATATATCTATAACATTTGTTGTAATAAAGCTAGTAAATTTTACAGGAACACATTTCCCCTAGAAATTTCTTCTTCTGTGCTGTTTCAGAAGACATTTATTGTATCATCTACCTATGTAACCCTCATGGTCTATTTGAAAAACAGCCAGGGATGTCATCTGTAAAAAGAAGTTGTGAAGTTACCAAAGAACATGTTTCTGTTCCCCTCAAGCAAAATATTTGACAGATGTTACATATATTCAGTGCTTTGATTTTTAGCTTCAATTCTTTTGCAGTCCTTTGCCCCTCAAAGGCTTTTTCTTTGAAGACATTCAAACCTCAGTAAACACAAATAATAAATACACAAATAAACGAAAGCCCCAAACACCTGACTTTTATTCCCACGCAGTTTCAGAATTAGTATTATTATTAGGGAGGAAGTATAATCACTAATCTCACAGGACTGGTTTTCTGGTGAACACTGAGGTATTGCTGGACTTGACCCACTTACAAAGTTTTTGTTCTAATAACACAGTTTACTGGACTTGCCACAGTATTTTAAGGTTAACTTGTAGAGAAGTTTTTAGGTGGGTTGTATGAAGCTTCCAAGTGTAAAAAGATTTTTTTTCCCTTGGTTGTGCAAATGTTTGAGGCCAGTCCAGACTCTCCTACAGCACATATATCCACACTTGTGGAATGTGAAAACAGCATCCCACCAAGGTCAGATGCAGTGTAACAAATGGGGCTCCTTAAATCTTACACTGACTCACCTGCTGCAGCCTCTTTGTTTGCAAATAGTTTATTGTCAACTGCTGAACTTATGTCAGAGAACACTTCCTCTTCATCTCTGTCAGCATCAAACTGAAAAACAAAACAAGAAGTTGGCAATCAGACATTGTTCACTATTTGGCTGATCATCAATGGGTGACTTCTCAGCCCAAGCCTTCTTGATAGCAAACCTTCTACTTCTCTGTGTGCTGTCCATCGCTTTAGGTGTGAATCATTTTACTTTTGACTCAAAGCTAAATTCACTTTGTAAACTCTTTTGTCTATTTTTATGAGCTTGTCAGAAACAGAAGCAACAGGAAAACTGACTTGTCCTCAGAGAATGAAGTTTCAAAGCAAAAGGTAAAACCAGTAATGCACATTACTCCTAAAATCGTTGGATGGTTGAAAAAAATTACAGCTTAGAGACCAGAAATGGGATTACCTCAGTCATTTCTTTTTGGAGATTAGCATAATTAACTTTCTAAATTTGCAAGAGAAAAACTTTCAGCAATTTCTGAATTGTCTGAAACCAATTATTGTGACATTTATGTGTGTACGATTTCTTCAAGTAGTTGAGCCAAACTCTTAGGAATGAGTAAAGTATTATTGAAATTGCCCTACTTATAGAAAAGAGAGCTTTCCTCACTCTCATGCTGGAAGAAAGTGTAATGGCTCAGTGATAAATTAATACAATCAGAAAGGAAAAGCTCCTTTAAAAAGGCAAATAATTAATTTCTTACCATTTTAACCTTCCCCCCCCCCCCCATTTATTCTATCTTTTGCCTGAATTCTGATACTGATTCTCCCAAGTTTTTTCTCAGCTCTGTCTGACAGGTTCTTTTTATGGCCAGGTGTGTCATGCTTGACAGTGGGTTTGTGACTTTTCCTATCATGCTTGACAGTGGGTTTGTGACTTTTCCTATCATATTTATCAAGCTTCATTCATTTAGATCATCACTTTCTTTGGAAAAAAAATAGACACTTCATTACTGTTGCTCTGGAATTTTTCTTATTTTTTGGATTGAGGCCAGGTACATTACTATGGAAAGAGAGAATACTGTAACCTCTGTGTAACACCCCAGATCACTCTTCTCATTATGCCTTATGGTGACATCTGTATTACCTGTATCACCTAAGCTGCTCTGCAAACATTTAATAATGGAATTTATTTTCTTATGGAATTTTCCATGAGCACCTCAAGGTAAACTCAGAGGCAAACATCACCCCAAGAATACTTATTTAGAGTGGCAGATGTCAGAAATAGTTCAAAAATCGGGAAATAACATTAAAGAGACCAAGTGATGATTCTGCAAAGTGTGTCTGTGTGAACAAAAGAAAGGGGAGGCAACATTGTAGGAAGTTTGCTGCCAGTGAGTTTAATTCTCAACACCTGTCCAAGTGCTCAAGTCTTAACTGTAATTAATCCCAGTTTCAATCTTTACCTGCATGCTCAGCTCAGCAGCAGAGTTCATTTCTGTCACAGCCCAGCCTACTGTAATTATCAATCCATGGAGTTTTCTGACTGGCTCTGGAAAAGGAGTTTGTGGCTCTGACCCTGAGGACCACTCAGAAGTTCATCCTGCAGCACAGTCACACACTCTCTGGGCAGGTATTTATCTGTTCTCAAGGAATTCTTTTGCCATTTAGTGTGTGTCATAAAGCACTTTTTGTTCGTTTCTAAAGCAGGAGTTTGTGTTTACCTACTAGAGGGATTACATTTTAACTTGTGTCAAAACCAAAGCTCGTGGAAGAACAGGTCTTAAATAAAGCTGTGGGGCTACTCTTGGGCAATTTATTATTCATACTCAAAGAGCAGCTGTGGAATGTCCCTGTTGATCAGACAAGAGTGTTCCTAAGATACGCTAGGGAAGACATGTATTGTAAGGTGTTTGTAGTTATGTGTGAACATAAAAACCAGCCACTTGTAATCAGGTTGTGTCTCCTCGTTCCTGTGTCACACCACACTTGGAGAGATGACAGGCTTGCCTTCTCATTAGCAGCATTTCTCTGAATAATCCAGTTTACCATGGAAAAAACACAGGATCAATCTCAAAATGTTCCCAAGGTTCCAAGAATGTGAAACATCAACTTCCCTCTTCAAAGAACACCAGCTGTGCTTCAGCACTCTGAGCAATCTGGGCTTTGTAACCAAAGCCTATATTGTCACCCAAAGAAAGCCAATTATTTGAAGCTTCGTACACAGACTCAGTTTTCCCCCTCACAGAATGAGAATTTTAATACCTGAGCCACAGGAAGGCAAGGCAGCTTCCATGGAGAAATTATTTTTGAAAGAAACCAAGTAACCTTGTTAGTTCTGCACCTCCTTGAATTGCTAAACATTTGCCCGTGAAACCCTTTGATAATTATTGGAGGCTTGAATAAAAGGTAGAAGGTGCTCAAGCAACCCTACTCACAAACAGCAGTAAAACTTGTATGTTTAGCAGAACCTGTCTAAATCAAACCTGTAAGGGGCAAAGACGAAGAGCTAGTGAGACCAGAATGGAAGCAAACAGCAAAATTTATTCTAACAACAGTGTCTTTTCTGCTTAATTAATCACAATTGGCAATGGATTCCCCAGGATTTGAAAATCTTAGATTGTTTGTAAAAAGAAAAGTATTAATATTTTCAAATTGATCAATTAGGAATTAATTCAGGGAAATCTGCAGTCTAAAAATTGCTCTACATAGCCATAGCTGTCACTTCTGGCTTTGTAATCCACTAACTAGATCCATGGAAGTGAGACACAATCATTGCTTAGGAAGTGGACAAATTATCCACATATTATCATCACCTCCAACAGAGGAATAATGTCTTTTTAAACAAAAAAACCCCAGGGTTATTCACAAAAAAGAGAACATGGCTTCTTGTATGAAAGTTATTCTGTGCTTTTAAAAAGAGATGCCTAGTTAAGAAGTCAAATTGCATCCCTGTCCTTTAAGTGTTGGTATTTTCTCATTAGAAAGTTGACAATCCTGGTAACATGAAGAGATTCAAAAGACTGAGCGAGTTATAATGATTTTCAGGTGGCAGGGGCTACAAATGCCACGAGAAGAACACACTATTATTATTCAGACTGACTTAGGCAGGGATTTGCTCCTGAAGCATTGAAAAGAAACAATAACTAGTTTTATTTTACCCTTGGTAAAGACTAAAGATAGTCTAATAATACTAAATATAAACATAAATAACACTAAAAGGTGAAGTGAGAGCCACACTCAAGTTTTAGCATTTTCAGACATCCCCACAGAAATCCCTTCATTGTTGTTGTTCCACCCCTAGTTTGCTTCTCTTCATAATTCCAAGTTAATTGACCTGTGCAGCTGCACAGAGAAAGTGTGAAAAGCAAAAAAAACCACCAGCAACATGGGAAAACAGGAAAGAAATATGTGAGGAAAAGCATATAAGGTGTAAGAATAATAACCATTGGGACAGGAGGCAGGAAAAATTAGTGGAAGTCTTGTCTAGGAAAACCAGTAAGCAGAGGAACTGAGAAATTCAGCTGAAATGTGCAGACTGGGAGTTCAGGGAACATTTCCCTGTTACAAAGTATTTTTAACAATACTCCTAAAAAACCCCCAAACCTCCAAAACACCCCAAAAAAGGGTGTGAGGACATAGGAGAAAGATATTTCTCTCTAATCCATTCTCTAGTTCTAATATTTTTATTCTTTTACACCAAATACTCTGAAATCTCAGATTATTTTCTATTTTACCACACAGAGAAGAAAAACTACAACTGAAAATACACTAGAGCTCCCCAGTGATTTTTAAAATGTTATGAACTAGCAGAGGTCACAAACTGGTATCAGACAGAAATCTAGAAAGAAACTAAATTGGAGATATTAATACTATTATTACAATCCTAAGGAATACTCTGGGTTATCTAAAATAAACCACTTAATGCCTTATTTTTTTAACCACGGGCGTTCTGAAGAGGATTCATCAATAATTGCAGAGTCCTCGTGTGTCTGTCATTAGTTTCTCAAGCTCCACTTGTCACCAGAGTCTCTGCTGCTGGGAGTGCTCCTTGTGAACGAGCAGGAGGCTCAATGTTCTCCAGCCCTGAGAACATCCAGCCCTGACAGTTCTGCAGCAGCTGCTGCTGCCTTTTGTGTATCCCAAACCCATTTGCTCAAAATAGGTGCAATCTGAAGCCAGCAATTATGTGATTTTTGAACACATTAGGTGCACAGACAGGCTCCTCTGTGGTGAGAAGAAAATGAAAATTAAACGATCAAATTCAAATAACGTCTTCCAGTACCGTTAATGAGTGCTGCAATGACCTTAAAAAAGAGTAAATACGTGGTTATACCAGAAACTATCAGCTAATTTAACTGCCTTATACCACACAATACAAACATGCACCCCCATACACACAGATATTTTCTATTTTTTTTTCTCTTTTTCTGTTCTCAGTACATAAACAATGAAATTACTGCAAAAGGCAGCCTTGGGTTTTTTTCTTCAAGTGATTTTCTGCTATTTCATCCTAAACCCACGAACTTCAGTGCCATGGCACACAAGTGTGGAGATGTTCTGGCAGCTTCACTCCCTTCCCAGCAAAACCCTGCTGAGCCAGCTCCCAGTACTGTAACACTGAAGAGGATGGCACCAATGACATGGCCCCTCTCACCTGGAGAAACAATTAACAGCAGCAGAAGTAATTGCCTGTCTCTGTACATTTATGGGGAGTAATAGCTTTTGAGAGGCAGACAGAGGGAGAACTTCTGTGCTGTGATTGTGTCTCTGTGCTGTGATCATTGGAGCAACAGCCTGACTTACATCAGTTTTCAGCTGACAAAAATGAGTGCCTTGGGCAATGTGGTGGCAACAGTGGATGGGAAGACACCAGGCAATTACAGGCCCTTGTAGAGCAGAACATGGGCAAGCTGAAGGAGAGCTGGATTTGATCAGGATGAGGGGAGAAATCAATAATTGGGTGGCACAGCAGACAGAAAATTAATGGACTTGAGGGGATAAAGCAATTACTGGTTTGATAGGGAAGCTGATGGAGGCAGAGAGTGGTGCCACAGAGTGGTTTTGGAACATACATACTTTTCATAACACTAAGATGCAAAGCCTTTCTGTCTGTGCAGATATTGAAGAGCAGTGGCTGGTTAATTTTTTCCCCAATAAGGATGTTCATCTGGATGGCTGGTGACTGTTATGTGGAAAGCAAACATATTGCTCTTTGATTTCCAAAGGCATTTCTGCATCATGTTTCCATTTTCTCAAAGGGTCTCTGAGCTTCCAACAGGCTTGTATTTATTAAACTTTCTAAAGCTGAAGTCCATTTAACATAGTCAGTAATAGACAATTCAAAATGTTTCAGCCATTTCTCTGCACTACCATGACCCCCCCCATAAATACTCTGGAATTGTCCTCAGGAATCAGAACTGAATCAGGCAGCACATGCATGAATTCACAAATCATTAAGGACATGATTTGCATGTGTTTGTCCTGGCTTACCTGACTTGTCAGATAAGTTACTTCTAGAAGTAACTTAATACCAACACCAAATAAAAGCCAACATGTCTACATAGAAACTTTGTGTACATATTCACTTTACAAAGGATTGAAAACTTGCACCTTGACACGCATTACATCCATTCAGCAGCTTCCACAGCAAAATCCACTCATACTACTTATTTTTGAAGTTTAATTAAAACCAAAGAGCTGCTTTAGCATAGGCACATGTAGAGATCTTTTCTACCTTGAAACACTTACTTTTTCTCTTTTAAAAAAAATATACATTCCACGTTGCAGTAATTTTCACTGTGGGTTTACTTTTTCAAGGAAATTGCCTTTAAAGAGGCAAATGGTACTACAAAGAAACAGAACAGTGGTGCTGGGCATCCAGACAGATCACTTCAGAAGAGCCTAAATGGAAAACTTAATTACACTCTGAGTTAAGAGATGCTCTGTGATTTGTTACTCTGTTCCTTTAAAATCCAGGAAAACATTCAGCCTGAGGGAGAGATCATCTTACTCTCTTCCTCCACTGGGTCTAGAACAAATTGTTTGATTTTTTACTTTAATGCACCTAACTCTAAAGGAAGGGGAAAGACACAACTGATTATGGAGAGTCAGGTAGGATTGGATGCTGCCCAAATCATCCCACTTAACAGCCCTCTGTGTCTCAGCCTGCAAAATCCTTGCTTACATTACTGGAGCTCAGTGATGCTGCAAATCACGAAGCATTAATGCAAAATTCAGTATTTTAAAACCCAGACAAAGGGCAGAGCAGCACAAACAAGCTGCATGAAGCTCAGCCAATAACAACTGCAATTGTCGCTCCGTTCCATTCAGCTCAGTGACATTCCAGGAAGCTCTAGAACTGCCCAACTCTTCCCCAGATGCCTTTGATTTTTCTTTCCACAGTACTAATGCCTGTCTTGCAGTAGTTTTTCTTCCATCTTTATCTGTGAAGACTCCTGTGGGGCTTGGATGTGCCCTCGTTCTTCGGATTGAACTCTTGGGGAATAAACTGGCAAAGGACCAGTTTCTACGGCGTAATTCCCTTATTCCCTCCAGCACCACATGAGACAAGCACTGGAATGTTCACATTCCCACAGCATACCATTCAGTGAGACAGCTCTGATTACCAATATGGTCAAAGAAATGCCTTCCTCAATACTTCCTTTTTTTCTTTTTTAATATTGAGTGCAACAGCACTTGCAGGCAGAATGAGCCCTAAGGCTACATTGACATCAAAACCAATATGTTCGTGTGTAGAGGGACTTTTCCTGACTAAAGTTTTTTTAAAACACGTTTTCCCCTGCCTGGAGAGCTCCTGGAGCTCCTGTGTAACTGTTTCTTCTGTTCAAAACAAAACTGAATAATTTTCTAGCATCAGCTCCCTCAGCACATACAGGCTGCAGACAGGCACCCTGAATAAATACAGAGCAACACTCGTTTCCCAAAAAGGTCCATACAAGCAACAGCAAGTAACTCAATAAAGGAAACTAAAAAAAAAAAAAAATTAGAAAAACTCAGAAAGAAAAGACATTTCTTCCTATAAACCCTAGTTTCTTCCACTGGCAGTTTCCACTTCACTTCAAAGAAAAACATTGATGCTGCTGCCAAATAAAGGCAAATATTTCCCTCTGAAGATCAAGAGCATTCCTCCTGTTGGTTTTTGTGGAAGAGATTCTGAATACAAAATACTAAAATATTGTTGTCTGGTCTTTTACCATTAGATGATTTCATAATAATTACTACAAAAACAGAGTTTTTCCATGTATCACCACAGTTTTCCAAGGAAGAATGCTACCAACGGAAAGCTAACAAGAAAAGTCCCGAGTTCATTTCAGCTGCAAACTTAGCAAGTTATTAAAGCACGAGAACTAATGACTCAGATGCAAGAACAAGCACAGGCTATACCATGGGCTTCAACATTAGTTGCTGTGGGCGTTCCATATGCAAAATCTGCATTTAATTCAGGAAATAATGTGACATTTTTAGTCATCAAAGAGCTTAGCAACACAAATAATTTCATCTCCAAGAGTTGTAGCTATTCAAAATGGAATTTCACACTGGAAGAACTGGAACATTTGAAAATTACTAGCTTTTCTGTTTCCCTTGGAAGACAAAAATAAATTTTAATTCCCAGCTACACAGTTCCTGTGCCTTTAAATAAATTCTGATCCAGGATAAATAGTGTTTCCAGTGATGGTCTCCGCATTAATAAACTTCATAAACAGCACCGGAATCCTTGATAATAAACCCTTCCTTGGTCACCTTGAGCTGCAGACTGCTAAATTTTCATGAAATCAATTATTTATCTCTGCAAGTATGACTCGTATCAAACAGGACAATATTCAGCCAATGTCAGTTGGAGCTCAGGATGGGCTCATAAAGCCCAACTTCCAACCACGCTGCCTCGGCAGGGACATGGCTTTGTTTCCTGCAGCAAGAAGTGAGCCACTGCTGGTTTATTTTCTGTACCAGGAAGTTCTGTTTCCACATCCAAATTACTGGAGCATGTTGTTTGGGAGCATAACAGAGACCACTTGATTTATAAATGAAAGCTGGCAAGCTCAGGAGATGCTGACAGAAACTATTGCTTTAGTCATCACGGAATATGACATTCTTGCAGCCAGCATGTATTTTTTGGAAACAAATGTGGGACAAAAATCCCACAGGATTATGTAGGTTGAAAGCATTTTCTAACTATCATTAAAAAAAAAGTGGATGAAGTGGACCTGATTGACATAATTTATTTAACTTTTTAAAAGCTTTTGACAATATTCCTCCCCAGAGGCTATTAAATGAAACATAATTTTAGGGAAGAATTAAATAATACAATGAGTTTATTTTAAAAAGGATGATAAATGTCCAAGGAACGTTTTGCCAACAAGTAGTACAGAGAATGGCCACTGTGCTCATCAAGGACATGGAAAGTACAAATCAGAAAACTCAGCCTCACTATATAAATGAAGTCTGAGAAGGGACAGGGATATGGTCAAGAAATGCATGTCATGTGCCAACAGTGTGTGTTGCAGGAGAAAGATGAAAGAAAGACCCAAGAAAGATAAAAATGAAGCCTCTGTAATCTTTTTTTTAATATCATTTCACTTCCCTTCAGCTGTCCACTACCTGCTTATTTGAGCTAAGTGCATTACAGAATATCTGAAACTCTTGGGGGCCTATTAACAACCTATTCCTACACTGTTAAGGTATCAATAATTTATTGCAAAAGCAAGTTAAACAGCTTATATCAAGTATTTATACAACATCATCTATCAAAACTGCTGTAACTGCCCTTTGCTTCCACTGATGCAGAAAATTCAAGCTTTTGATACTCTAAAAGAGAGTCCACTACTTTACACTTCCTGAACAGTAATTATTTTATAAACTCTGTATTAAAATAGTTTCTGGCCAGTGTTCTCCATCACTGCAGCTCCTTCCCCACTGCTCTGTTCTTCTGTTGGATGAGTCTACACCGAGGTGTTCCTCACACTGTGGCTGTTTGCAGTGTCACCCTTGGGAAATGGCAGAAGTTTCCTTTAGTTTGCACTATGGTGCTCTAGTTTCTAGTTCTAGAATCTTCTGGAATTCAGTGTGAAATGTCCAGAGAACTGTAATCTCTTATTTGATTCTACTAGTTTTGAGAGTAGTCCATACTGAAAAAAAAGGAAAATGACTTAGAGGTAGATCCTAATTATTACTCTTTATTAAGATTATGCCAGGGGAGCAGGGGAACTCACTAAACACAAATACCTCATAAAACAAAAGATTATGTGCACCACTCGACATTGAACAAAACAGACCCCATTTCCTTTAAAAGCCCTTCACTGGGTCTTAGGATGTTGCTCCTATTCCTGCTTAAGATTTTTTTTATTTGTCCTTTTTCATCCTCAGGACAAATCACATGCTCAAAAGGGGCTATATTTAAGTGTGGTTTCATACATCACATGTCAAGTTATCTTCTAGTAAATCTTTTTCCAAGGTGCTGTATTTTAGAAATCAGCCAAGCTCCCCATGCTCGTGCAATTCATGGGGAAAAAGGGAATCTTGAAGTTTTGCCTGAACTTTACTCATTGTAAAAAAAGACGGCTGTAACCTTTAACTTAGAGAATAATTAATATTTAGAAGGTATGTTATCGGGTTGGGGTTATAACAAATTGTTGTGCAGGCTTAACAAGAAGCTATCAAATAAATTATTTCGAAAGTTCTCACTAACATAAGTGGTCATTAAGCTAAAGGTTTTAACAGAGTCATCTTCCCAAGAAACACTGACATGGTTTCTGTTACTGTGAGAGAATATCCAGACAGGTTTAACTTATTCTCTGCTACACTCCCCCTACTAAATTCACTGATTTTCCTGAGGAGTGGTCTCCTGGCTGTAGTTCAAGTGTATAATGAATGGTTCTTAAAACCAAACTCATTTCAGAATTCACGTGGCTCCCGACCCTCTTTCTGAAGTTCAGGAGAGAACATGAGTTGCATAAATGCAGAAAAGCCTTTGTTCAGTGCTGGAATTGAGCTCATTTGTGCCTTGCACTCATGACCAGGGTCAGGGGTGAAAGCTGCAGTACCCACCAAACCTTTAATGGCCATTAGAGCAGACCGAGGTGACACACGCAGCCTGAAGGAAGCAGAGAGAATGTTCTGGTAAAAGAAACACCTGCCTGGGGGTTATGTGGATCTGTGTTATGCAGAAAATATGCAGTGAAATCCTTGCAGGAAGGTGCAGATACAAAGAGGATCGCTGGATTTTTTTTTTCCAATGTATTAAGGATGAATAAATTCAATTATCAACTTGACTAAAACCAGTATTACCCACATTCCAAGTTCCATTTCGTGGGGACTCTGCATTTACAGAGAAGCCTGTTCTTTTCAGTAGAGCAACCAAAAAAGCCCAGGAGGCAGGACACAGTGGGAAACTACTGAAAAGTATATTTTTACATTGCCTAATTGGCATCTTGCAGCGGTAGGAGAGGGAGGTGACCTTGACATCAGAAAAACTATATTATTACCACAACACAATGGATTGTAGAATACAAGAAATGACAAGACATGGCATGCTAGACAGAGCAGAGGATTTTGAAGCAGTGGTGTTGAAAACATGAATGTGAAGCTTCAATCTGACATTCTGGTTAAAGATGGAAGGAGAAATTCAGCTGAGTATATAATGAAAAAATGTAAAGATGTGCCTAAAGCCAATGTTATTTTAGCAACTACATTTTTAACAAAATAGATCATGGGGTATCATATGCATGAACAACCCTAGATAAAAATAACTAATCACAGCAAGTTATAGTGAAAAGATGCCACATTTTATACATTAAGTCCTTTATTTCTTTTACCATGACTGGTGTGACTGACTGTGTTGGCATAAAAAGAGATTAACAGTTGAGAATGGAGACACCAGTTCTTTCTTCACAGAAAATGACAGTATCTGTGACTGCAGTGTTACAGTTATGTCTTGTGAGGCTTCTTTTCCTGTTTTATTATTTAAGCAAACTACTGAACTGCAGAACATGATATGGTGACAGCAAGGTGAACAGATAGTTATATTCACTGGCCATTAATGGAACAAACCACAGCACTATATAAGATGGAAAGGTACAACTCTTAACCCTGGAAGTAGAAATGATAACTGGGCAAGAGGATAAGGAAACATATATAGCTACAGCCATGACAAACTGCAGAGGATTCACAGGAGAGTCTCTGCCAAGAATTTTAGGTTGTGTCTACACAATGATGTCCACAGATGTTTGTCCTGACACTAAATGAGGTACCACAGTTATAAGAATCAAAATAATCATTAGTGATCACCAGATGCATGAGGATCAGGGAATGGAAGGAGCAAGGACATATTCTTTTAACACAACAGCAGCGTTTTCCTAATTCTGAATATTTCACAGAGTTCATCAAAGCACTGTTTGGTAGATATTCTTCAGTTGTATTAACAAAAAGAAAAACTCCTCCAAACAGCTATCAGAAACACTCTGCAACAGGGAAAATGTCCCAGGGGAAGGTGACGGTTCTCGCTTCAGCACTGCCTAGTGTGGCGTGTTCCCTGAGTCACACAGGGATGAGCAGCTTTCCAGCTCTCTCAGTTTCCCACCAACACTGCAGCTGCATCTAACCCTGTCTTGTTGAGCCCAAATAAGACTCAGAACTCCAGAGAAAAATGCCAGAAGTCCAGAATATTAATGGCATCAGACTTTCTGCTGACGGTTCTGACACTTCAACATCACTACAACACCTGAGCATTCACAAATGCAAATAAATTTATCTTCAGGATGCATTAAAAAACAAGAAAGTATAATCTCTTATGTCTCCCCTCTCTTTCATGTGCATCTACAGGAAAGAAGGAACAGGAGCAAATGCTCAAATAATTCCAGGATGATCCTGGATTGCATTACTAGAGGCCAGTTCACTCACTCTCATTTTGCCCATTTGAATCAAAGTTGAGGATGATTTCTAGCAGAAAGAACATTCAGTTGCCACTTGCATAAGGAAACAGAAGTAGTTAACAACAGCAACTTAGATGCTAAGTGATAGATTCAGGAAATAAGGATATTAAATACTGGAATTGTAGAGCACAACCCACCAGATGTAGTGACATTTTTATAGGACTGTGAGAGCTGAAAGCCCATCCTGATTCTACTGATGGAGCAACTTGCACGAGTTGATCTGCAAATTTTCTCCATCAAATGGCAGCAAAATGGTTTTGCCATAAAATCAGGAAGTCACTGATTATAAACTTTGCACAGGGAAGATCCACCAGTGGCAATCAGAGCTGGAAATCACTAATGGAACTTTGGGTCAGAAAGTGGTACTTTATCATTTACTGCAAAGCAGGGCTGAAATGCAGCTTTGGTTCTTCAGCTGGATGTTCACAAAATCAGGGGTCGTTTAGGACAGGAAAATTTGCTTATGGGTGCCAAATATTTCTGATTCAATGAAATGGTCTTCCCAGAGATGAGGTATTTTTTCCAAGCTGGTTTCTTAATATATCTCATCTAAATAAGAGAAATTAATCTCCTTTAAGCATCACTGTAACTACAAGAACGAAATTAGAAGCTAATATTCACCCAAAGGACACAGCTTAATTACCTAAAGATGAACCGTTTAAAATAACTTGAAGAACATTTAGGACATGTTATTTTAAACCTCTCTTACAGTTCATTTCTCTGCATGATAACTTGGCTTAATTACTTATCTCAGCTTTAGTATCAGATCTGTAAAAAACCCCGTCTGTTAATTTTAAACATGTATCAGCTATCACAGCACCAGAAATGTGAAAATTCAGAATAGTATGGCTTTCAGAAAGAGCATTCCCCCTCTCTTTCTGGAGCTCCTAAATCAGCTTGGCCCATGCACTCATCACTGGCTAATTCTACAGCCAGACTTGTCAAAGTTTATTTCTTTTTTCAAAGTCTTCTACTTCATTCAAGCTACCAACTGCTTACAGGAGGCAGGGCAGCTTTCCAGAAGAAGGTCTTTATTTAAATTGCCATGCTTCCAAAGTTAGGAAAGAACATAGTGTTGCACTGATGCTATTCACCTCAGCAAAGACTTTCTACCCTCAAGGTTTCTCTGCTTGCTTGCACGGACACAGATGGCAAGTTTCCACGCCTGGCCATTCCCTGGCAGACACTGGGATTTCTGACAGACTTAACTTGTTGACATAAATCATAAAATGGGAGGCTGAAAATATTTTGAAGCTTGGAAAAGTGTTTACGGTGTACATGCTTCCACACATGCACAAATTATTCATCTATCTTTCCCACATAAAATGTGCATATATTTACAAACAGTTTGTTTAGACTCCTTTCTAGACAAAACTCATTTACATACCTTCTTCTGTGTGTTCTTCAAAATATCTCACAAAACAGTAACACATAAATAGCGTTGAGACGCAGTGTAAAACCTAGCAGTGATTAGAACATGAATAAACTTCTCTAGTTCAGCAGTTTTACAAGAAACAGTTCCAGGTTCTTTCTCACAGCCCAGTTTTTCTGCAACAGAGCTATGAAATACAGGAGAGACACAGAGAGCCTTAATTTTCAATAACAGCTTTCTGTGACTGCAGAGATCTGCTTATTTGTTCTAGGCTTCAACTCACCATTCTTGCCTTGAATTAGCAAAAAGTGAAATAGTGACAGTCATTATTTCCCATCCCACCTCTCATTTTCCCTGTATAGAAATTTTTTAATGTTTATATAAGCATATATATTCGTGGGGCCAGATAAGGATTTAGGAACCATACAGCAAAACTCCTGAATCTCAAACAGAACCTCTGGTCTCAAGGTTTCCACAAACAGCTGCCCACATCCAGCACCACTTCAGGGAAGGAGGAGTGGGATTTTTAAAATTCTCTTTTTAAGGATTGTTTAATGCAAAACTGCAAGGGTGAGAGCAAGTACCACCATAAAAACAGAGGCAGCTACTCCTTCTGTGTTCAGATGAGTGTTCCTCCCCTGGGGAGAAGATTCTCTGAGCTGGATTCTGGTTTGGGATAAGTGCCTGGCAGGGGCTGTCATTTATGCCTGGAAGCAGGGTGGAGGTTTCTATCATGTCTTTACATAACAGTTTGTTATCAGTAAGATTTGGATTGACCTTGAGAGTTGCTCAAAGGGCTGCAGGTCCCACATTTCTCCAGGGACAGGCCCGAAGTTAAAGGAAGACTGAGTAAGGGCAGGTCCTTTGGAATCAGCATTCACAAACAAACAGATAAAAAGCCCAAACCAACACCTCAAGCTGGGCGGCTAAATGATAACACAGAAACTTTAGAAGGAGATTATAACTGATATTTTCATCAGCGTTTTGGTAAGTCACAGCCTTCAGATAAAGCTCATGTCGATGTGCAAATCCTATAGCAAAATTCCCTTTTTAACCAAAACAAGAGAAAAATTTATATAACGCAGCTCCGTGGGGAATTTTTCTGTGACAGTTGACAGCCATTAGGCTTGTTTGATGCTTATGAGGGCAGACAGCTCCTTCCCTCACCCGCCACTGTTTAACTTCTAAATTTGTGCTCAAAATCCGTTTCCAGCTTCAGCTGCTTTTTCTGGGTTCCCTTCATTTCTCTGACTAATCTTAATGTCATTTTAATGTTTTCATAGGCATGGTAAATTCCCTAAAAGGACAAGTGGGACAAGGAAGATATCAGAGAAATATGCATTTCACGTATGCCACACGATGCTGTCCTGTTCTGGCTGCTTAAATAAGGGCCAGAGCCTTCTTTTCCTGTCTAGTATTTTTGTCTTAACAAAGCCAGTCCTTTTTCCCCCCCCCTTAAATGCACACAGACTTACTAACACAAAAAGGCTGCCACTGAAGCACTGTGCTTATGTGGAATCATTGTAAATAAGGCAGACGACCTGATCCTGCCTCCAGCAGGAGAAGCTTCCACTGCTACCATGAGGAGCTCTGTACATTTTTTTTTCCATCCAGACCAAACAAAGAACAGCCAAGCTCTCTGAGAACTGTTGACTGAAAGATTTTTGGAAGCCAATGATCTGCTCTCCAATAAAGACACCAATATCTACACCAGATTACAGTCAAATTAAACTGGAGAGGGGAAGAATTGGTGTTCAGAATTGAAGTCCTCTGCTAAACATTACAATACCTGAGGTCACCCAGGCACTTACCTGTTCTCCCTTTTATAATTTCATCCAGTTAACATCTCCTCCCCTACCAGCTAACTGGTGTGTTAGTTACTGTCTAGGTAAACAATACATAATGTTTTAATCTTTGTTCAAAGTTACGGAAACAATAAATTCCAGCATATTCATCTATTTACATACTCCCTGTCCAAAACTGTATTACTACAGTCTCCATACCTTCTGAATTCCAATTGGAGTTAAGTAAAGTCAGGTTCTGATTTGTTAAGACTACTGACAGATTGCTAAAATGAATTTTAAACACAGACTGTGTGTTCATGAAAATATCAGATCTTTACTTCTCTTAATTATAATGAAGTTTACAAATACTTATTTCAAAGAGGGAGTCTTTCAGAAAGGACAGAGCTGTATTTCTTAGAAGTACTGGAGGTGGGGGCCTCACTTCTTTCCTTCAAAGCAGCAAACAGGATCAACCCTCTGAGAGCAGGTATACCATGCCCAGACTGAGAACACAAGGCACACAGAGCACCAAACAAGGACAAGCCAAGTACTGCAGAAAATTATCAAAGATCAACTGAAAAAAAAGATGAAGGGAAAGAATTACACCTAAGCAACCTGACCAGTAAGACCTTAAAGAAGAATGTGGCTTTTAAGTCAATTAACCAAAGTATGTTCAAACCAATATGGAGTAACTTCTGGAGCACAAAAATGAATCTTCTTTGGGAATTCAGATTTTTATTTCTTGCTTACACAGTGTCTAAGAGTAATTATATATAATGTCTGCTTATTAATCATATTTAGTTATATTTCAGTGAATTTTTATTTTCTCTTTTAGTCTGTTTACTGATGAAAAACAACATATTTACTATTGATGTATAAAATCTGAGTTGTGATTCTAAAATTATAACACCCCATAAGACAAACAGTCCTGCTTCTTGTCCCTGAGTAGGATCCTGATGCTAGTTAGAAGAAATGTCCCAGATTTAGAGTGTTGAATAGCAGTGACAAGGTACAGGTAAAGATGTAAGAAAAATGCAAATTTTTTTATTTCCTCCTGGACAACACTAACCTTGCCTGACCTTGCCTCAAGGATTTACTCCTCTAGGAATTAGGCTACTGTAATTCTATTTGATGCTGTTCTAGTCCTTGCACTGCTCCCATCTGCACAGTATTTCAGTGGTTTCCAGGTCCAGCATTATAAGCAGCAGGCTCAATGCTATTTTCTTTCTTTCTTCGTCCTTCTGTAGGGAAATAGCATGCAAAACTGTATTTCCTTTTATGTGAAAATGGGCTGTCTCTTTGTCCTTAGTGGACACTAATATACCATTCACATGCCATGTTGTCATTTCCATACCCATCATAAACAACTGCTTTCTTCAAAAGATATCTTAGGTGAACTTATCTTTAGAACTCTGAAGAAACAGAATTAAAGAGTAGAAGGAACTTGAACAGGAAAAAAATCTGTTCTGCAGGTCCCATCACAGAAATGCAATTCTACCCAGATGCTCCACATGATTTATCCACAAAGGCACATTTTTCCTGAAGAGCTAAGTGTGCTTTCTATAGGAGGAGCACTACAGAAACATCACAAAACACCCACTTGCTCAATAATGAATAAACACTCCCAAGAATTCCAGTCCTCTCATCCTTAAAACCAGAACTGATCACAATGCTAAGCCAGAACACGAACTCTCTGGAGAAGACAATGTAATAATTCCCCAGGATTTTCATTCTGAAGTTCAGAAAGCTGCTGAAGTTCGTTATTAAGGCTCCTCATATCAACAGATGACTTTGCAATTAAGGATGCTCAGCCCAGGAGTCTGACCAGCACACAGAATTAGTCACACTTGCTGTGAGGAGAACACACCAATGTGAACTACACAGGTTATTTAGGCGAGGAAAAGAAACGAAATGGGCCATCTGTGCTCTCACGGTACCAAGTTCTGTGCATTATTACAACCAGACAGAACCTGTAATTTAGAACACATCAATAATTCAACTGTTGTCAAGTGCTCAATGAGTTCGTTATCTTCATTAAGCACTTCAATAACAATGGTATTAAGCTAAAACATAATTTGACTCCTCCAGCCTGTCTTACAGCAAAAGGGACAAGAAGCCAAGTACAAGCACGGCAATGAGGGTTTCAGAGGCATATCCTGAAGGACTTACTGTGATGATCAGCCCTTTCTCCTGGAAATATTTCACCAAGGGGACGACGTTCTGCTTGAAATTCATGAGTCTCCTCTGGGTGGCTTTCAGGTTATCATCAGGTCTCCCCTGCTGCTCCGCACGCTTCAGTAACCTCTCCTTCAGCCTTTGGCTGGAACATGCCAGGAACACCACCAAATCCGGGGTGCAGATCTGTGGGAAGAGCAATTCCAGGAGACTGGTTAAGCTGAGTATCCAGCACCACCCGACTCAGCGATTCCATTGTCATGGGAGGCTCAGATACGCTACGATTTCATAAGCTGGAACTTGATGAAGCCATTTGTTTTCTGTTGTTTGTATTTTTTAAGGGACATTTGCAGGCTTAAGGAGGAGGTTGATCAATTTGCTTCGCCTGAAACGCTAAGGAAAAAGTTTAAGGAAAAAAATTTACCTCACACCAGCAGCCTTCTCTAGACTATGCTCATCATTGGCATTACCAGAAGGTTCCCTTAGCTAAGTTTTTTTAAAAGAGCAAAATAGGAATGTCCCATACTCTGCAGGAAAATGGTTGTATGGTTTCCATCTAAAAGCTCTTTAAATAAGGTGTTATTTCAAATCCTGCAGCCACTATGAAGCTAATTGATGGCCTGGTCCCAGTGAAAACAGACCTGTTCCAAGAGCCACAGTTCCTTAAAACACTTTCTTGGTTCCTCTAAATATCACTAAAGCTTAAATGCCCTTTTCAAGAGGCTGGGTGTGGCAGTGAAAAGGATATTTATTTCCCCTATCCTTTTTGGTCTGTGTGGTGAGCCCTGGCCTGTGTCACAGCCCTCCCTGCGCTAAACTTCAGGAAGTTCAGCCTTCTGGCAATGAGAAATTTCTGCTCTTTCCCAGTTAAATCTTCATCCTAAGTTTTGGTTACTCGTGCTGTCAAACAGTTAAAGAAGAGACACCTCTGGTCTTGATGGGGAGAAAGCAAAGACAGCCCCACTTTCTCAGGAACACTGCTAAATGTTCACCTTTGGGGGTCACCAATATTCAGTACACGTGGTGAAAAAACCAGAAGCCCTGGAATCATGGAGTCAGTGAGGTTGAAAAAGACCTTTAAGAACATTTGAGTCCAACCCAGCACTGTCAAGTCCACAGTAAAACACGTCCCTAAGTGCCACATCTACGTGTCTTTTAAACACCTCCAGGGATGGTGACTCCACCATTGCCCTGTTTCAAGGCTTGACAACCCCTTCCATAAAGAAATTTTTCTTTTATTCAGCCTACACCTCCCCTGGTGCAACCTGAGGCTGTTTCCTCTCACCCTGAAGTCACTCAGACACTTGAATTCACAGGATTTTAAAAATGGGGCTGCAGGTGTATATGAACCACATTCATAAGATCTGGTTTTGTTCTTTCCTCTACCTGGCTGCTGCAAAGAAATCCACCTCTCTTTAAAGATTTCACTACCCTAGTGCTGCCTTTTAAAACATACCAGAATTCTCTGTAAGAAGCATTTAAGGTAAAAACAAACTGTTCAAGCTTTTATCTGCTTACAGATTAGAAAGGGTTTATTTTGTTCTCACATACAAGCACAAAGTCATTTCTGCTGCCTTTACTTACCTGAACAAAAGATTTCATACTTTAACTAATATTAGTAAAATCATTCACTTCCCACTCTAGAAATGACATAATCTCCTTATATTGCAAATGATGGTGGATGCTCAAGAATGCTAAACAGAGATTTTTTTCTTGATGTTTTCTATCTACAGAATAATTTTGTCTCTGTTCAGCTTGATATGACGTAAATTTGATAGTCAAATTTGAGCTATGCAAAATTATCACTAAAACATCCACATGTATTCTAACTACTACTGTGTAAACAGTAAGTGATTTATATCTTTTTGTTAATTATATAGTTGTTACTAATACATTGCTGTTGAGGGCCAGAACACCCCAATTAAGCTTCTGAATACTCTCTATATCTAGGTCCCTCTACCCAAGGATGTTAAATTGCATAAAGACAACCCTATTCCTAGTTTGAATAGTCAAAACTTCCCAGGTGGACAATCTGGAAAATTAATAACCAAGTTTTAAAAAAAAAAAAAATTCCATCCAGCTGGTTTCTGTCATTTGAGGAAATGCAACTTTTAAGTATGGTCTGGCCTTTTTTACTGTCAGTGTGAGCAGAAAAAGGTTCTTAGGAAGTCAAAAGAAAGAAATACAACTTTTGCAGCCTGGGGTAATGTTCATTAGCCTTTACAAATGAGCTCGCTGACAGGGTAGGATATGGATATGAGGAAGCAGAAAGTGGTGAAAAACCAGAGCCATTTTCCAACAGTGAAGGGCAGCCTGAAAAGCAGCACCAGCCAGCAGGATGGTGGCCTCTCTATCATTACAGAAAATTAAATAGGATTTTAAAGAAAATCCAATTATTTTTTACACACATTGTAGATGATTGGAGACATGAGCACACAAACTACAAAAACACTAGTTCTGGTAATTATTTCTGAGTATCTATTAGATTTTGAAACAATTAACCTTATAACCTATTATTTTTAAATAACTGCCAGTGGGAGAGAAGCTCTCCCCTACCTCTAACACACATACCTCAATGTCAACAAAACCAGAGTAATTCTTCCTTCCCTTTTCAGACTATTGTAAATACACAGTTGACAAAGTTATTCTGTCCTTCCATGGATGAATTAATTATGACAGTTAATTTTACTACCACACAGCAGCTTTAAGGCACATAATTATTCACATGAAAGACTATGAAAGTAAGTTTCTGTGTTAGACTTCAGTGCAACATGGACATTATTAAAAGCAAATCTGTTAAATTAAGGTTGCTTTGCTGGTAGTAGAAGAATAACGAGGAATTTGGGAATTCAAAAAGCATACAGTAGGAAAAAAATCCCCAAATTATGACACAGATGGATTCTGAAAGAAAACAGTGGAGATTTCAAAGCCTGTTAGGTCATGGAACAGTGTCTCATGAAAGGGAATGGCTGCTGCACCTCACAGCAGGCTGAGCACAGACACAGCTCCAGTCCCAGGGTGCATATCCAGCTGATTGAAGCTTCCTAAAGTACATCCCACAGGGACTCTGAAATTGCAACTGCAAATCAGGGACCTGGTAAAGCGAAGGACAAAAGGAGTTTATACAAGTGAGTAGTTTTATTTAATATTTCCATTTCTGTGGATCCTAACAACAGTGGCAGAAAGATGCCCAAGATGCTCCAAGCTGTATCTCCCTTCCAGTGCTCCCTCCCAAGCATCTCCAGGACTGCATCCACCCAGCCTGTGGAGTCACACCAGCCCTCCCCAAGGGCAAGACTTGAGCTTTTGTGTCCACAAGACTTCACCTACAGCATCAAATCCTACAGAGAGCACTTACAACACACAGATCACTCATGAAGTTATCAGCCCTGAAGGAAAAAGAGGCAGGAAACCAAAAGAGCTCCCTTGTTTCACACAAACACGAGAGTGCAGCTTTCCACAGTCAACCTCAGTTCTTTAAAGAAACTGTGGCTGAGAAAGTGCAGCCCCCCAGGAAGGGAAGGATCTCAGTGCCCTGGTTGAAGGTGTGCAGGTTCTCAGCTGCTTCCAGTTCCCACAAACTGCACTTCACATTTAAGAAAATGGAAAAGCATTCCCTGGGCTTCGTTTCTTTTTTTTTTTTTTCCCTAACTGTAAAATGAGGATAATAACAAGGTACATCTTGAACAAATAATTAATTAATTAGGTTTAATTATTTCCTTTTGCTTTTAAAAATGGAAAGTTCTCTACAGGACCTGAGTACTCTTGTTGTTGTTTTTTACAAGTAACAGCAAGAATACAAAAGACACTATCAAGAATCCCAGGAACTAAGACTACTTTTTTCTGACACCGTGGATTTTGTAATTCAAAATATATTTCACTCATAGAAATAAAATGTCAAGGAAGACAATGTTTTAAAATTCTCAGTTCAAGAAGCCTGGTTTCAAACAAAGCACTGTCTGAAAAATTTTCTGAAGTGTAGAAGAAATTCAAGCATATTTGAGGAAGGAATACAAAGCAGATTCTGATTATGTGGTCTCTATGAATTCATCTTTTACCTGCACAATATGCATCTTTATCATCAGAAAGTAATTGAAAACCATGTCATAAACACAAGATGCACAAAAGGGTAACATCTCTCCTACATCCACAGGCACACAGACCTAAGAGTACTTAATATATTCCTCCTACGGGTATTTACAAGGAATACAACCTTGAAATGCTATTGATATTTCACTGCTGTTTTCACCAACCACTCTGCTTCCACTTCCCTCAGCTGCACCTGCCTGCAAGACATGCTTATGGATACTCTGAGCTGGAATGGAACAGCCTAGGGTGAAAATATGGACAGCTGGGATTACTCCTCTGGAAGCATATCTATTCTCCTAAGTAAATATGAATACAAACTGCTTTTTTCTAACGAAGGAAAATGACTCATGTGAAAAGAAACTTCTTTTTCAAACTCAGAACTAAGTGTTGTTGAGTTTTATGGCAAGGGAATAAGTTTTATTCCGAGACTCAGCTTGTGGAAAAGGTGCAGAGAACCAGCACAGTCAGAAGAACTGGATTCCTTCCTGCTGCTCTCCCACAGCACACACATATGATGCTGAGGGCAGAGGGGTTTATCCATGTCCAGAAATGCCTGTGAGGTGGCACGTGGGGCTCAGGGAAGTGAATTTGGCTACTTCCAAGCTGGAAGTCAGCAGAAGGGAGAATCTTTGCCAGTGGGAACAGACAGGTTTGTTGTTATTCCATTGGAACGAGACGAAGAGCATATGGCACCAACTCAGAATAAAACACTGGTGGGTACATCCTCTCATTTTTTAGAATAGTATTTACTAGTAAGTAAATCCTACTCTCTTTGGGTTTGAATCTCCTTCCTAAACTGGAACCAGGAGTAAATTGAGAGTAATTGTATGCAAGTTGATGGTGCTATTGACATTAAACAGTACAAGTGGAGAGATGCTCTCTTTTCTCTGGGGATATTTTCTACATCTCCTCTTGTTAGTGAGAATAGTGTGGTTGTTTGCTAGAAATAAGATGATTACACTCTCTCTCATTAGTCCTCATTAGGCAAAAGATGAAAATGCTCTGTTTCTTAATTCCTGGAATGTTCTCCCAGATACTCCTGAGAAAACTGACAGCTCATGACCAATTGCCATTAATTTAACAGGGCATTTTATTCTTATTGCTAAAGGTTACTAGTAGCTAGTTTATGTCCATTGTATGTGTGCTCTCCCTTGTAATTACTGATTTCCTTTTTATAGTTCCATCTCTGTTGGGTTACTAGACTGTTTGCATAGTTTTTTCTCGTTTCAGAAAAGCAAAATCACGAATCATGCCGTCAAAGAACGAATCTTGTTTGGTAGAATGTTTTCCTGGTAACTGCTTCTGCACCATATTCACACTGCCCAAGAAATAAGTTTCCAGCAAATTGCCCAGAGTACATAATTAGGCCCCCTGATGATTGAGAGACTGGTGTGTTTAGGGAGAACTGGTTCAGATTTTCACCTGTGTAGGGCAGCTAACTGATAAAAATCCGTAAATATGAATGCTAATGAGATAAAGAAAGGTGTGAACAGACCTCTGCTCCAGAACCACTTATCAGGCACCTCCATCCACTCTCAATTCTGAACATCTCCTGAGGCCCAGCAATGGATGAGCTCTCCCTCACCAAGGCTGAGCAGCAGAGAAGAGCCCTGCTCCAGGGACACAGGAATCCTGAGCTCTAGGGCCTCTCACCCAAGCAGAAAATGGAACCACTGCCTGTCTTTCTCTGGAGAGTGCTCTGCCTTCCAGGGGAGAAGACAGATGATGGTAAGAACATTCCACAGGCTTCCTGGTCAGGCTTGGCTTTAAGAAAGCAACATAAAACTCACAGGGCCAAAGCCAGTGAACAAGAGGAAGCACAGCAAAGCAGAGTGCTGGTGTGGTCCTCCCACTCCTCCCACTGATCACTGGGCACTTATCCAGAAGGGGATGGTCCCTGGATCAGTGAAATGGAGATTCAGGAGAAGGGAGACGGAAGTTGAAGAGGGGAAATGAAGACACACTGGCTGTGATACAGAAAATACTTTTACCAGAACAACAACCTCTTGCAAAGAACAGATCCTTTCCCTTAAGAAGATTCACCACCAGGTTGCATTCACTTGCCCAGTTGTCCTGGAGCCCTCACTCCTGGCCATATAAATTTAAATTTATCTTATGAAATATAGTCTTGTCACCCAGGTCATATACGACAAAAATATTTTTTTTAGATAATTTCTACAAAAGCAGTTTTCCTCTTTTATCAAATAATTAAATTATATTCATTAATGAACAGCCATTGATTCTAATACCTGTTCTACATTTATGTCACTACTAAAAAAAAATCACAATATGTTTTAAGCAAACTACATGGGTACTTTATTGACACTAACAAGGTTAATACTGGTGAAGGAATTAGATTGGAAGAAAGTTACACACGTGCATGGCTGAAAGGGGGAGGAAAAAACAAACCAAAGCAAAGTAGTAACTGAAACTAACTGTGAAATGCAGTTAATTGTTCCTCCTGGGAAAAGGGTAAAAACCATGTGAGGAATTACACAGAAAGCCAAACTGCAGTTTCTTCCCAAGTCCTTTGGGTTCAATACACCAGTCAGAGGCATTTCATTACAGTGGCTCTGGAGAGGAAGATATTTAGGATGCTTCAGCATGCTGGGACTGGAGGGGACTTGCTGAATTTCAAGCTGACAGGTTAATGGTAAATAAATAATTTTCTCCTCGGCATTTTCAAATGTGTCCTTGAAATCCAAACACCTTTCTACCATTTGCACTCAGCAGAGATCATGGATAGCTTAGAAATTTGTGATTCAGGATAGTTTCATGCCCAGGATCAAACTGAAAGGCTAAATACATCAGTATTAAATCTGCACTGCTACGCAGAAGGATTTTGAAATGATCAAAATGCAGAAATTATCATACATTTCAGAGATATATATCAACCTGAAACTCTATTTGGTTTTAAGACTTTAAAATTCATGTTTTCATTTTTTCTCCACGACTGTGACTACTTGGAACTTCAGGGCTTTATTAAAAGTACGCGTTGGCAGCATTGACTCTGCTCTCTGCAATTAAGGAATGAGAGGGTAAGGCAACAATCTAAGACTTCCAATGAGAGAATTTACTTATTAAATTTTTCAAAGAGACAACTACAGGCCTTATTTCACCTTGGATAAAAAGTTCAAAGAAAACTGAAACTCAAAGAAAACTTATTCCAGATTGACAGTATTGCTTGGAAGCAAAGTTTGTGACTTCTGGTTTCTAGATCTGAGCAGAAAGAGAAGTACTGTGAGTGCTGCAATGATACACTGCTTTATCTTAAGCACTTTAGTCACCCTGCTGAAACATGTTTTAATACAATCCTGCCTAGCAACATGTTGAGAACTTACTGTCCACACGAGAGTCTGGCAACATAATAAGGAAATCATCATCTTTGAGCTATACCTATGTATGGGAATGTTAGCATAATTTGTTTTGCTTTGACTAGTTTACTAAAAATAACATCTTCTCCCAGAGAAAAGCTCAGCTTCTGGCCGAGTCGAAGGGATAAAAATGTGCTGGTAGTACCAAGAGCAATCAGAAGCAAAGTTTAACAAGCAGTCCTTATCACCATGTATTTCTGTAATAGAATGTTCTGCAGGACAGGTACTGAACTGCAGTTCAGATGGTCTGTACCCCTTTGATTTTTCCACAAAATGAAGAGACTATGAAAGCTCAAATAGTGTCAAGTCTCAGGAACAGCTATGTGAGCCATAAACTGAAAGAATTAATTTAGCATAAATCATTTATTGCATTACAGATGACTGCAAACACAGCAGTTAGATTTTATAAGTGCTTTCAAGAGAAACCAGGTGCCTGAGCTGTCCTTTTCTGCTGTAACACAGTAAACCATTTCCAATACAAATCAGTTTATTTTTACAATAACTTAGCACAGCTCTTACTGCTGAAAGCCATGTAGTAATACATACAAAAAATGTTCAGTAAATAGTGTTCAGGGAACTATAGTGTTAATGTTTGGGAACAAGACAGATTTTATGCCCTTTGTGCCTTTTCAGTTGTTCATCACCCATTTTCCAGAAGAGGCACTGCTGGAGAATGGGAAGGTGACATGATTGAGACCAAAAACTGAACAGGCTCTCTCTTGGTTCACCATTTACTGACCAGCTCACACCTAGTCCAAGTTTTGACTTCCTGTCTCTTTAGGATACATCGGGTCCAGATACTTTCTCACACAGGAACAACATACGTGTAATAAAACAACACAGACTTCTGATGACCAATAACCACCAGACATGCTTTCTTGAACTATGTCAGGTCTTTGTAGCCTGCTTTGTTTACATTCTTCCAATTTTCCTCACATTTGTTTAGTCTCTGCTCCAGCCTCTCTCAATATCCTGTATTACTCATCTCTATTTCCATTCAGTTTAATAACTTGCTCCTCCCCCCCCCCAATTTATTTTTGGTATTACTACATATACTCTTGGAGATTGTGTTTGTGCAAACGGTGGCAAAGAATTTGTCTGTGTCACACAAACTCTTCTGCTGTTTTCAGGGACTTGAGCACTGCAATGGTCTCAAAGGGACCACCTGTAGGAATAAGTATTCACCCATGACAATGGGGTGATAACAATCAGAATCAGTTCTTCCTCAGAACTTTTCATGAACAGGTCTCAGGGTTCTACAGGGGATGTCTCTGTAAGAATAAGGCACATGTATGACTCGACCATTTGCATTTTGTGGGATCTCACCATTCTCTTCAAAGGATGTTCCGTTGCTTGAGATCTAATTAAAATCATCTTACTGTTCAATCAAAACTTTCTTTGCTGAAATGTCAACTAACCAACTATTTCACATCTCGTCACTTGTGGCTAATGAGACCAATTCTGTTCTGTGCTTCTACACGCTGCTAGAAAGCAAGCTGTGGAAACCCCCCCCAGCAACTCTAATTGCAGACCTACACAAATTATCACAACAGTTAATTACTGAATTCTCCACAACTCAATTGCACTTCCCATTGAGGAATCTCTGAGTGCCTTGGAAGTGTTAGCATGCTTAATATAAACAACCTGACGTGCCATGGGTTACTGTCAGCCTCATCCTGTGAAGGAAGGTGAGCCCCACCACTGCTCACAGTCCCCATTGCCTTCCCACAAGGCCTTCCTACTTATGTGTGTAGCATTATGGCTTACTAAGCAGAGAATTTTAAAGAAACAAGTATATTTTATTTCTTTAAACTATAAATCCAAGATAAAACACTGAATATATCTCACTGGAGATGTTGATATAGACACAGATGTTCAATGTTGAAATATGTCTATCCTTTGTGCATTTATTTCCCTGGCCTTAGATATGTTCATATTACAGACCAGCTGCTATGAAAGATAAAAAAGAGGGAGCCTCAACAGATAACATTTTCCTTCCTGTGCTCCTATAAAAGGTCTATGATTCCTTCTTTCAAGTATTTCTTTGAGAACTGGTAAGACTGGAAGGTGTCCCTGTATGAAGTGCTCCTGGATTTTTCTAGAGACTTGGGTAGTGATCTGTCCTTCAGGCAGAATCAGGCCTTGAGGAGGATTTAGCAAATCCCAACTGACTGAAAATGAAGGAACGCTCTGAGAATACAGTCCAGTGTTGTTTAACTGGTTCTCCTCTGTAGAAAGAGAACCTGAGCCTAGGACAATTCAAAGCACTTAATTCCTGTCACTTCTTCCAGTTTCGTATCCCCCTTTCTTTCATCAAAAACAACATCAGCACAAAATTACAGCACCAGGAAATGCACTGAAGTCACACTATCACATGTTATACTGGACAAAAAAAAATGGTCCAAGGCAATGATGGTTAAGCCTACATTTCTGCTGTTTCACTCATAAAATAGTCTCCTCTTCTGTGAATTGTAAGGAGATATCGTTGGTAGTCATCGCTATTTCCTGTAATAACTATTTTGCCTGTTTCCTTTAATTTCCCCAATTCAGTCTTCTAAATTTTGCCCAGAATAAAACCTTGTAAAAGCACATTAATGAAATGCCTCATTAGCTGCTTTGTTTCGTTACTTCTGCCTTGGCAGTGCCTCTTGGAACTCCAAGTACAGAAACAGTAGTGCCCCAATTGTGAAGGACTTCGAAATGCTCTGCATGAAGGCAATCTTAAGAGTTCAGCTCTGAAACTGCAACCTCTACTTGTGACCAGATCTGTTATGCTTAGCAGTGCTTCATCAGAAAATGATATAAATTGTTTGTTTTTCCACTGAGTTTAAGTATTTTTAGATTAGTTTAAAATACACACATGAAAACAACATGTGAATACACTCAAGGAAACAGTTTCAGCTGACTCAACCTTAGAGCTGTAGTGTAGAACAAACAAAATGATGTCATTTTCTAAAAAAAAAGCATAATTTCTGGTTTACAAAACCTTGGTAAAAAAGATGGGCAGTTTTAACTCATATTTTATTCGCCTTCTCAATGCACTGCAATAAACTTGAGATTAAAAGCATTGCTCTAAGTATGTTTATCTTACTTTAGATTAAATTGAACAAATAGATACAGAAATACGTTTTCCCCTTTTCTAAATCACTAAGATACAAAAAATATTCACTGTTAGATTTCATGTTTCCTCCTTCATCTTGCAAGGACTCTCATTACTGAGACAATAGGCTTGGATTATTGGTTATATTGTCACATTTTCTTTTTACAGAATAGTCTGTCTTCAGACAGGATAGAATATAACATAGAGCAAAAGAACAACCTTTTGTCAACCTGTAATTATGTACTTGCAGAGATCTAAAGAGCAATGCTCTTTCTTGGAATCTGACTGATGATTTCAACAAGCTTAACTGTTGTAGAGATATGTAAGTTATTTTAAGAATAAAAACAATGTCTTACTTGGTCCTCAAAGGAGATTGCCTGGGCAACATCTCTGGGAAATCCATCAATCACTATCCCCTCTTCATCAGGGATCTGCATTAATCTCTGCTTTATCTCAGTTATGGTTGTTTCCTTTCACAGAGAAAAGAAGTGGTTTATTCAGTATTGTAAAGGAAGTTTTCTTGCTGGTGCACATTAACACAGCACGTACAAATCCTGGAAAGCAAACATGAACACAGGGAACGCTCTACCTGAGGGGCCAGTTCTCCAGTGGTAATTATTTTGGCAATTAGGCTCCATTTCCTATTGCTGCTCGTGCTGTGGATCTTCTTCCTCAGCAGTTCCCCAACTGAGATGTAGTTAAATCCGTAACGTTCTGCTATTTTCAAACTCTGGGTTCCTTTACCACTTCCTGGGCCACCTATTGGGAATTATAAGCAAAACATTAAATTAACCTTTCACCTGAAGAACCCGATCACACGGGAAATCTTTGCTGTGGGCACCAATTTTCCAACCATTATTAGAGTAAATCTTGCCCTTGCATGACCTGTTACCAGCCACTGGAAATCTGTCTCATCTACCAGATCATAAAGTTTGCAATGTGAAGTTAAAAAAAAAAAAACAAAACAAACCTAGTTGCAAAATAAAAACAAATGCACTCTTTTAGGCTTGACCTCATTCTAAAGCTGCTCCTGGAACAGAGTTTTTCTTGATCTGTACTAGAGGAACAGAAAATGAACTTTTCCCTTCTTGAATTCTATTCTGGCAGAGTCAGATAGTCTGAACCGTATTCATGTCAGAAAGAATCATACCTTCTTAAATAAGCCAATTAAATCAGTGGACTAGTCATGAAATGAAACTAATAAAATCTGCTCCTAAACATGCTTGCATGAGTTTCTGAGGTTTTCTAATTTTACAACACAGAAAAATATTAAATAATCAGCTGAGATGTTTCCATAGTGATTTGGTACAAAGACTTTTATTGAACCATGCGTAGTTCTGGTATTGATGCTTGAAGCACCTGCCAGAGAAGCAGTTTGGTGGGTTCAGCTTGCTGGACAACTTGAAGAGACCCTTCAATAGATATAATACAGGCCAAAGGGGTATCAAAATCACAGCAAACAGCTACATTACACCGGAGGCAAAGCTGAAGTGAAGGTCAGCTGGACAGCAGAAGCAAGAATGCCTGTAAAACAATCAGACCATATCTGAAGTAAAAGGAAATGTCATGATGTGATGAACAGAGAATCTGGAATCCAGTCTGTAAAACCAGGGAATAAAAATAACTGTTTATATTTAGAAAAGTGTATGCTACTGGACAGTATAACCAAGCAAACCCCAACCAAATTGTTTGGTAATAGTTCCCAGCACTAAGTAGCTATAGTTTGGGGAATTCCGTGGGAGAACATGGAATTTTATTTCAACAGACAAAGAATTAAGATTAAAAATATAAAATTTCTATGAACTTCAAAAAATACGGCAACGCAATGAAAGTAAATATGAATACACTGAGCTTCTTGTAAGTAATCATGTAACTCTTTAACATATTCTCTGTATTATTCCCATAAATAGCCTTTAGGCATTTCTATAATTAATACAATTTTGGCTCCAGGATAAACTGTACAATTATTTCTACTCATGGCCCTCTCTGTGTGAGCAGGTCCAGCCCTGTGCTCCGGCATCACTGTCAGAGAGCTTCCAGTGCCACCAGCAGCCAGCAGGAGCCCTCTGTGCCCCCACACTGCAGTGCCAGTGCTCCACCTGCCCTCTGCAACTCAGAGCAGGACCCGCTGGAAGAGAATGCCCAGAGAAATGTGCACATTGTCCAAGTGTTCCCCCCCCTGCCCCCAGATCACTAATGCCCTTGGGAAAAAAAAAGGTTTGATCATTATCCAATAATGCTTCTACAAGCATTTATCTGTAACATCCAGCCAGTCACCACAACTATAGACATTTATAAAACACACAAGCAAAGGAAAGAAGGAAAAGCTGGATCTTATCTCGGTACAGCAAGGTCACAATGGAAAATGTTTTTCCCTCATTCCGTTCACTCGGTGTTTCTGTCGTACAAAGCCATATGTTTCTCTCTTCTTTAAGAGAAACAAAAATGCAAAGCATATACCGGTAATGTGTAGAAAACTAGAAACAGAAAAACTGACAACAAGGTAAACAAGCACTCGTGTTCCCACAGAGAGGCCAAAGACGCCAGAAAAACAAAACTGACACTTGAAAAAACATCAGCCTGTAAAAGCATAAAGTAGCTGAAAAAAACCTGCTTGAAACAAGTAGATGGACTTCACACCCCAGTTAGGGAGAGCTTTGCTTTGTCATTAAAGAGAAGCAGGAAAAAAAAAATACTTTGGCACTTCCGTTCTTTCAATTTGAATTGCAATCAGAAAATAGCTAATGAAGTATTTGCTTTAATGTCCATAAACTTCTCACACAGTTTGTTCTTCTCGGTCCAAATATATCCCTCTATAGCACGCTGGGATTATCCATTTACATTCTGAGGGAAAACATTCAGGTAATAAAATAAGGGAAAAGGGATAGGACAAAATTACTTCCTACAGCAAATCATTATAATTTATTGAATGATGTATCCATTCCTGATTCTTTGATAAATCACACTGACAAACTCTTCAGAAGAAAGGAAAATCAAATCACTTCTGGTTTTTGTTCTTTTCACTTATTCTGATTATGCATTATGCAAGAAGAGTGTGATTATTTTACATATTTCTAGAAGATGTCTAGACTAGGGAACATTTGTTGCATCTAAAATTATGTTTGCTAATGGGTCTCAAGTGAAGATTTGTATGCAGAAAAAGTTTTACTGAAGCGGTCGTTTCAATCTGTCAACAGCAGTTCAAAATTTCAATTTTGTTGTAAATTCAGAATAAATTCACCTAATAATAAGATTTCTGTAAATATTCTTGACTTTAAAATCTAGCTGTGGACTGGATTTAACAAATCAATAGGCAGCTACTTGCTGTCTCAAAGCACTGTCTTTGATCTAGCCTTTAAACTTCGATCACAAAAGGAAAGTGTATTCTTTTAACATGCAGGTTTTTAACAAATGCAGCTAAAAACCACACTGAACTAAGGTGCTAATGACACCAGGTCATTAATATTTTAAGATCTCTAAATCCAGGCTGCATCACTAGTAAAAATGTGTTTGTTAAAGTATATTAGGAAGCACATTTTTAAACACAATCTGGTTTTGCCTTAGAAACTTAATTTTTCCAGTGATTCAGCTGTGTACCACCCAGGCAGGTTCCACTTGACTTTTCTAAAATCCAGTCACACACTCCGTTTGCAGCTTTGCAGATCTCCCTCTCAGCAGAGGTCTCTTCTGCAAACCCAGAGAAAGAACAAAACCCCCACCTTCCTGAGTGAGTTCTCTTTTGCCCTGGAGCTACCTGGTTCATTGTAAGGATGACAGATTTCATAAAGCAAAGAAGTTGTAAAAACCTTTATGGAAGCATTAAAAAGATCCTGGGCTAATGCATTAATAAAGAAAAGTTCACCTAATATGCGAAGCAGAAGACAGGTCTTTAACTTCATTTCAGTCCCTAACAGTGAATGGGGCCAGTACAACCTGAGCTAGGCAAGATGATTAGTTATCACTAATTTGACATAAATTTGTTGCTTAACTGAATTTCTTGTTGCCATTTCATACAAAATGGAAAACATGCAACACATTTTTTGCGTGCCATACTTGCCTCTTGAAATGAATAGTACACTTTTTTCTTTTTTCCTCTTTTATTTGGTATATCAGTTATTCTTTTATTCATTCCAGTGTGTGTTTTTATGTGCTTTCTCAATGGCAAGTCGAATCTGGGAGGAGAAATTTTCTTGGTACTGTACAAAAATGTTCAATAGCTGCTATGCCACACACGGCACCGTGTTTCCATCAGATCACACCGTAATAGATTCAGAGGAACTCAGGGGGAATATAAACCTGAAACAGCCTTTGTGGAATGTTTACAACGTTCCCTATATAAATGGGAGGAAAGCAAAGCTCTGTAAAACCCGTGGTCTGTTCACTACACGCTGGAGCTCAAGGATTCCACTTCAAATGCACCTGCACTGAGTTCCAGAGGTGAAAGCCAATCTCTCTTTATCTCCCCGAAATCAAACCATCATTCATCACTCCACTGCCATTGAGCTACACGGATTTCAATGCATTAAGAGCCTTCTGTGGTCACTGAAAAGGAGCCAGTTCCTCTCCTTTATGAAAAGGACGGCTGGCTAATTAATTGGGATGAAAGAAAGGTATGGGTTATTCCTCCACCTAATTGCAACCTTTATAGTTCAGCGGGGCGTGGAGAGATTTGCACGTCGAGATCTGTAATTCTGAAACAAAAGATTTAAGAAAATTCAAATGCCCTAAGCAATTCCTTTGGCATCCTACAAATATCTAGAAAAATGCCAGGTTTTCTGTTTTTAATATGTTCCAGTAGCTCATTTCTGAGAACTGCTGGATGCAGAGCCCAGAGGACACGCTGTTCTTAGAGAGTCCACTCTGTAGTACAGAGAAGACATTTCTGCTCCTTTTTACTACACCATTCTTTGTTATGGAAGCAGTATCTCTCTTTACTAAAAATAAAGCTTTATAGACTAAAAATGCAATTGTCCATCACCTGGCACCTGTGCTGTAACTCTTTAAACCATTCAGAGCATTAGGCCTGGCAGTAAAATTTCTGAAGAAAACTATCGCAGACGACAAGGAAAACTAGTTCAAAGAACTTCAGTTCAAAAACAGAATAAAACATTGATTTAGACTTAATCTGCAGCTATTTTTTAATAACTTATGCTTGTCTGAGGCTGGAAAGTACAAGTTGCTTAGAAAGGACACTGAACTGCTCACAAGAGAGAATGTGGGGAGAAAGCACAACTAGCTAATGCCAACTGAGTGCTCACCGTCCATGAAGTTGGCACAGGATTCTTTTGCCAACTAGATGTAGGGATTAATTTATCAGTGCAAAGGATTAGTGACGGTGTGTGCTCACTCCAGCTGCACATACTGACCACTTGTCGGGGTTCTAAACACAGATGACAACAGTTCCCTATCACCTGTGTGAGCTGGCTTATCCAATGTTTTGAAATACCTTTTTTTGTGCTCAGCTTTGAATGTACCTATAACAGTGTTCCAGTTCAATCCGGGGCGTGCCTTGGAAGAGCACTTGGTTCACGTGGTGTTGCTGTCTCAAAATGCGTGAGCCAGGTTTAGTTAAGACCAAATCAAACTGGCAGATGTGCTCCATAACCAAACCATGAGCTCTCCAGCAGCCAACAGGCATCCAGGTTACAGAACAGAACTGCAGGTGCTCGCTGTCACCCCTGAAACTCTTACAGCTGGGATGCTACATCCTCAGTAGCAATGATTTCACGCTCTGAACTGGGCTGCACGACTTGCTAGGGCAGATGGAAAAAATCGTGTTTGGATTCATACAGGCATTCATTGGATTTGCAGTACAAACCAAAAGGCAAAGTAACAGAGAGAAAATCGTGTAGAAACGACTGCTTTCGTACCTATGACAAGGATAATCTTCGGTCGAGGTCTGGCAGGGTCAAACACATCGTACTCCTCAATCAGCTCCGCCGTTTCCGAGAGGTCGGTGTCGCTTTCGATGGAGAACTGTTGGATGGGAGGGAGTCTGTCATAGCGGCGGTATGGGAAGTTGGAATTATCAGGCAGCACTGTAAAACAGTGAGACACACTGGAAATTGCAGAAATAGGCAGAAAACTCAAAATCTGTTGTGTACACAGATTTAAATCAGTATATCTCATAATTTCACACTGCGTTTGCTGTCGCTATATTAAATACTCCTTGCCTCTATTTAGCTGATTTATTAAATTGCAAGCACTCAGAGTCGGTTTCCTCTGGAGTTTCTTTACAAGCACATCAGGTTTGCTGTGAACATCTGCCCGTAGCACCCAGAGTTCAGCAGTGGCCTGTGAGAAGAAAAGCTTTGTATTGTGCAGATAACCTGTACCACTAAGCAGGACTCCTCTGGTGACACATGCTGCCCACAGATGTAGAGACAGTATTCCTGCTAATTAGTTAAATGAAACGCTGCATGGCAAGGAAGAATAACTATGGCAACTGAAAGATGAGCTAATTACTCTTTGTTAACGTTACAAATAAAATAATTACAGGTATTGGTATGACATCTGCTTAGATTTTATGAGATGCACCTTTTTCTAAGAGCTTATAATTCGCATCATATTTAGTAATTAGCGTATAGCTTCAATATAAACTAGAAAAACCACTCAGTGTAACTGCACTGACATTGGTACGTATGTCATCCATAAGAACCAAATAAAAATAAAAGCCAAGTGCACTGATTCAGCTCTGCCCCTCTCTTTACAAATGTTTGAAGTAGGTTACAAGAAATCTCTCCACTAATGTCTTAAACGTTCACACAGCGTACATCCATCACTTGGCTGCAAAGTGATCACAATTTCCTCTCCTGCCTAGCATCTGCTATGGAAGGAGAAAAACAAAGGCCAAAATGCAAGGAAATAGAATTCTTGACTCCTTTGCCCACGGAAAATCAGAGCGAGGCATGATCTGCTACAAAATAATTCAGCAGTGGATGTAAAACTACACACAGCACAAGAAATATAATCATTTTTACATTTAATACATTACCATTCCTGAGAAAAGACCTCCTGGGTTGTCCTCCATTGAGTGGAGGCAGGGTCTTCTTTTCTGGGCTGACAAAAGTGTCCCATTTCACTTTTTCTGGCCCTCCAAGCTCTTTTACTTTCTGCAAACAGCTTTCCAAATATTCAATTGGGTCATCGGGCTTGTAGCACATTAATCCATTCAACAGACTCTGAAACGTAAGACCAGAAATACACACTATAATGGCAGGTGCCAGGAAAAAAACAGGCACTTTTGCTTTGCCCTTTACTTTCCACAGAGAAGGCCCACATTCCTTGTGTATTCACACTCTCCATTTCAAGCCAACGCATAAAACCAAGGCCTGCAAAAATCGTACCATTTTGGTTTGCCAATGTCATAAAAATTGCCTGGAACAGGAAGCCCATGGCTATGTCTTTATATTTGTCTGTTTGCATGTAATAAAACCTGAGAATAGCAAAAAACCCTCTATATTTTTCTTAGAACAACCACTGCCAAGTACAAGCAGAGCAATGCCCAAGCTAGAGAGCCCCAAAAGTTACATATTCTTTGTAGACTTCGACCTCACTAATATGTATCTTTTCCTTAAAGACCAGTGCACTCACAAGTATCTCATCCATATTCTTGTCAACACACAAGCAATGAAAAAAAAGGTTTTTAAAAATCATGAGAAATACTCAAATATCATCTTGATCAGTATTGGGAAAAAATCCCCAACCCACACCCCCAAAATTCATAGGTGGTTCCTGATTTAATTGATCAGGAATCCAAAGCCATTAGAAATCCTCTCTCTAGAGTATTAATTCTGCACCCATCGTAGCCATGAGCATTGTGGGCAGCGTGGAGGAAGGGTTGCCAGGCCCTCCTCCGACGCATGGTAATTGATTTTCCTTGACAAGGTGATACAGAAGTCATCATCTCACCTCTGCACAAGAGCACTGCATCCAACCTTCCCTTAACGAGAAGTGTCTTTCGGGATGATTCCTGTTCCTTTGTGCTCTTCCTAATTTTTGTGTGAATAAACTTGACAGTTATAGCTGGTATTAATAGTAAACACACATAGCTCCAATTCAGGACTTGCTCAGTTGTTATCTACAGTTTATACAGTGACTGCTATTTACACACATTTGAACTTATAAAATAGGATATAATTTCCGTGCATCTGTGCCCTTACTATACTACTTAACTGATCACAGCAACTAGCCACGTATTTGTGCAGAACATATGCACCAATTTTTAAAAATCTCTAGCTCAAGCTTGGAGCCTCTACAGAAAACCAGTTCTGCCTGCATCTCTTGTTAAACCATTCACACTCGAGCTGTGTTATTAAAACATTAGCGTGGTCTGCGTCCCGTAATTTTCAAATACACAGAAAAACGCCTAGCTTCAGCACAGACAAGGGAAAACACATACGTGCCTGTGTGTGTCATATAGATTTACAGGATGTCTGACTCGGAGACAAAAAAAATCCACGCTGCACAGCGAAGTAACCACCAGCCATCAGCGGCAGGTAACTTGCGGGAAGCTAAACAAAACCTCGCTGAACAGTTGCGGCTTCTTGCCTTCCCCCAGACCGAGGGGTGATGCCCCCGCCCGCATTCCCGGGCGCTCCTTTTGCCCAAGTTCTCTCGCCCGCCGGCGGCGCGGGGCAGGCGCGGGGGCTCCGCGGGTGAGCGGCGGGCAGCGCCCACCCTGCCGGGGCTGCACGGACCGCGCACGGACCCGCAGCGCCGCCGCCCCGTCCTTCCAGCCACCTTCAGCCCCCCCTGCCCGCCGCGGGGTCCCGGCGCCGAGCACCGCCCGACGGGGCGGAAAACGCCGCCACACACACACGGACACACAGACACACACACGCACCGCCGTACCTCGAAAAGCTGCGGGATCTCCCTGCGGGCCAGGTACTCCTTGGCCTCGCCGGCGCTCATTCCGCCAGCCGGGGCCGGGGGCGCCGGCGGGGCAGCCTGAGCCCCGCGCTCGGCTCGGCGCGGCGGTGCAATGCGGGAGCCTGGGCGAGGAGGAGCAGGCAGGCAGCAGGGAGGCAGTAGGCAGGCAGCAGTCAAGCAGAAGGGAGGCAGCAGGCAGGCAGCCGCCCGCCCCCCGGCCCCGCTGCACGGAGGGAGCGGGAGCACGTTTCCCCCGGCGGGGAGGGGCAGCGTGCGCAGCCCGCCGCCGAAAGTTTGGGGGTGCCCGCGGGGTGACAGCGGGCGGGGGCGGCGAGGGGCTGTGCCTGGCGAGGGGCTGTGCCTGGCGAGGGGCTGTGCCTGGCGCTGTGCCCGGCGAGGGGCCGTGCTTGGGGCTGTGCCCGGCTGTGCGGAGCCGCGGGCGGGCTGCCCCGGCGTCGAGCGCACCCGCTCCCGGGCTGCGCTGCGGGGAGGGCTGGGCGCTGGTGAAGCTTCCCGGTATAACGCGGTGTCTGCCCTTGGCAGGGTTTTCTGGCGTTTTGAAGAGCGAGACGTTTCGTACACTTTGGGCTGGCGAACGGCTACGAGCTACGATCAGTCATGAGCATCTGTGATCTGTGATCGGCGGGTCATGGAAGAGACCTGGAATCATCTCTGGTGCAGCCTCCTGCTCAGGGCAAGGGCAGCTCTTGGGGTCAGACCAGGTTGCTCAGGGCTTTTATCTGGTCTCGTCTTGCAAAACCTCCGAGGATGGAGACTGAAGAGCTTATCAGAATAACCCGTGCTTGGCTGGCCTCGAGGTGGAAAAGGGTTTCCATCTATTGAGTTAGCACCTCCCATGTTTCAGTTTGTCTCTTGCCCACCATTGCACCACTGTGAAGAGCCTGGCTCCGTTTTCATGACAACCTCCTATCAGGTCTTGGAGGGCTGCTATGATGTGCCCTCTAAGCCTGCCACAGGCTGAACAAGCCCAGTTCCCTCTGCCTGTCCTCAAGGACAAGTCTCTCATCCCCGACCATCTTTGTTGATCTCCGCTCAACTGACTCCAGTTTATCAGCATCTCTCTTTTATTGGGGAGCCCAAACCAGGGTGCACTATTCTCCATCTCCTCTGAGCAGTGCTAAGGAGGGGTTATCACTGATACTCTGTTAGTCCCTGATACTCTGTAACACACTGGAAGTCAGAGTAGATTGTTTCAGTTGCCGAACTGTCCTCTGTCAAGTCTGATGTTCCAATTAGATTTTAATTTTATTTTCTTTTCTAACACAAGATCCTTGTAGTCCCGCTGGGGCACACCCTAACAGAAATAGGTTACAGTCACTGCAAACTTACAAACAACGCTGAACAACTGCTTTCCTATTTCCGTATTTTTCAGTCATAGGATAGGTCTTCTCGGGAGCCTTTGAAGAAGCTTCTCCTTGTATGTGATTTGTGGCTCAATATCAGTTTGAAAAACTGATGCCCTCTCAGCTGCAGCCCCGGTCCTTGTTTTGCTGCTTCTGTAGCTGAACTGCCCTCTTTTTCCTCAGCCAGCCCTCCAGCTTTTTATGGAGGCACTTCCCTTTCTCCCAGAGAATCTCCCAGTCCTTGTTCATTCCACAAAAGGCCCAGCACTTTGTCTCATGGGAGACAGTCCCATGATCTTCTTGGGACAACTTGGGCTGGTTGGCTTTCTAAGTCATCCAGTGCATTGACGCTTCTCGTACGTTTAAGGAATAGTTTAGTCTTTGCTGGAGACTTTAATCAGCATTCACCTGCAGACTTCCTCATCCTCCCATAAAATCTGGATGTGACTTTAACCCTCCTGTCTTCTGCTGTGATTTTAATGCATCCAAATGTAAATCCATTGAAAAGCACAGTACCTTAATTTTGGTTGAGTAAAAAATAGAGTAGGCTCCAGTGTCCTAATCAAAGGATGTAATTGCTTTTAAAAGACCTTAAATGAAGCTTGACAAGAGGAAGACGGAATGAAATTAAATAGATATTTTCTTAAAAGAATGTCTTTCCTAAGGAAAGAGGGCTTATGGAAGATGCCATTCTATTTAGGCAGACAGAGCTGTGGTTTTGGCGTTTTGTGGGTTTAACTTGTTTGTTTCTTTATCCAAACAAATTCATCTGTATTATCGTCTCAGATAAATTCCATTTATAGGTTTTCAGCGTACATAGTTTTATATATTCAGCATTTATGGATACATTAGTAGCTCTTCCAACATCCTGGTTTGGTAAGAGAAAAATATTTCCTTTCACATGCTTCCTCAGGAATGTGAAAAATTTTTGTGTAAGGTCTTGTCCTACTTGTTGGTTTTTTACTGTAGGCTCCCAGGCATTTTGCTCAGTTAGATAATGCCAGCAGAAAATAAAAACCTGTAATTGTTCTGCCACAAAACTCTTCTCATTATGAACATCTAAATTATTGTTCAAGAAAAGAGGGATCACTTTGGTGAGACTTCTCCCACGTCCTACCTTTTCTGGAGGGGCAGAAGCTACAGTAGGAAGAACAAAATTTTGCTATCAAAGTGATAATATTTCTGAAAATCCATCTTGAAGACTTCTCGTGGATCCTGTACCATCGGGCTGATTCCATTCTCGTTCTTCTTCTTTCCTCCAGGAGCTACGTGAAGCTGCACTGATATGAAATTAGTATGGGATCAGCTGGAATATGGTGTTCTGGGCCTTCTATTCTTCTTGGTTAAACCAATTTCCTCACACCCATAGCCTTCAGTCAAAGCCTAATTAGGTTCCATGTTTTCAAAAATCACTTCAGAATACCCCAGTGTTTTATAAACGTTTATTTTTTTTGTCTAGTGCCTGTTCAAGCACTACTGGCTGGCATTTGTCACACGAGTTGCTGCTCTGCTTGGTGTCTTTATTAAATCAGAACCCCTGTCCTTGGATTGATGTGCTTGCACAGGCTGATATGTGGACGGTTTGAATTTGTAGATTCTGCGAGTAAAACAATTATAGGTAGCCTTTGTAATAGAATACGCTGAATTATATGCTTCTGATCCAGAAATAATATGCATTTTAGTGTAAATTCAGAACTTACTTGCAGCCCCATATGTTAGTCCAGCATTGCTAAAACGATCTTTACATTGTAATGAGAAATCCATTTCTGAACTCTTTCACTACAGTGTTGTTAACTTTTTTTTAAACCTGGTGTTTTCCCTCCCCTTTCTTTTCCACTCTGATAGACCTGTTTTCCTTTTCTACTGATACCCAAACAGGTTACTGAAGTGAATTAACTCACTAATTGAAAGGTAGTGAAAAATCTACCTGGAAAAATCTGATCTCTGGATCTAGATTTCACTAAATCCCAGAATTACTATTTCATGTAACTTTTGAGGACACCAAGATGAATGGAACATGGGAGGGAAGGAAGAATATTGTGCTGCCTAAAAGTTGGAGGATATATATTTCAATCTGCTTAGAAGAAAAATATTTTAAAAAAATGTTATGGTCAAGTCACTCTTTGTTATGATAAACTAAATAGCTGTAATTTTCTTTCTTTCTTTTTTTTTTTTTTTATATTTTTGGTAACCAATACAGTGATTTTATTTTTTTTTATAATCAATACAACTGTTATACAGCACATGGCCAAAAGACATTTCCCATGGAACCAAAACTCACGTAATATTTCCCATTTCCTTTTCTTCACTTTGGAGACCAGTCAATTAGTTATTAAATAAATGTTTATTAATTTTGATTCACTCAGGCTTCCTAAAGGGAATCCTAAAGAAAATATCCTGCAGTAGTAAATAAATGCCATCAGATCAGCACTTTTTTTCTTCATCAGCCAAAACAAAGTATCTGCATAGATCTGAGAGGATCCATTTTTCAAAAACTGGCATTAATTAAATTAATCAAACTATATTCCAGTATGTTCTTATGAGTTCTGTTTTTTCACTGAGTTCCACGTTAGGTAGCCAGGCCTATAATTCCCTGTGCCACCACCCTTAGAAAGTGCTGGTCCAGCACATTCCCAGAATGTAAATATTTCAAGGGTTCTTAGAGGCCCTTTCCAGCTTTTCCCTTTCTTATCCTTTCCAGCTGTTTTAAAACTCCAATTCAGCTTATCCAAATATGCAGATTTACTCAGTTATTTTTAGGGACTACTGTTTATAAAATTTACTTGACTACAATTGAAATGGAGAATGTTTCATCATCGTGCTGTGGTATAATTACATCATCTCATCATTTATATACAGGACAGAAATATTTGGTGAAGTCTTCCAATTTCTTTTGATAAATCATGCAAGCATATTCCAATAATATTGTTTGGATCCTTTTCTTTTTTCTCTTCAGAAAAACAACTCTTTTAAATGCTGTTGCACCACTCTTACCGTTGGCTTTTTATGTCATTTTTTTTCCCTTCTCATTTTTTCTTAAACCTCTCACACATATTTCTTGCAGCTCCTAGTGCTTGCAATGGATGGGTTTTTTATTCTTATGTATCTTTATTCTCAAGGCAAATTGCTGCACTTTTTTTCCTGTTTTGTTAACACTTAAATAATTCCCAATTATCATGCACAATTTTGTACTTAAATCTTTATATAATAATTAGATAGTATGAGGATATTGTACAGTGCTCTGTAACTTAATAAATTCAAGGTTGCCACTTCAGGAAGTCCTCGAGTTTCTGAGGGATAAAGGGCAGGGGATCCCGTGGAGGTTTTCCTTGTCCCCAGGGCAGCTGATCTCTGCTGGTAGGAACTCAGACTGAGGGCTCACACAGACTTCCAGTCGGAGCCATCCCAGCTTCTTGATGCTTTTTGCTTTTATTTTAGGGCAGTTACACTGAAATCCTCACTCTCCCCTCATTGTTATGGAAATTGCTTTTTGTGAGGATTATTTATATCTCTCAGTTACCATTTTTCAGTAACTGATTAATAAACAGTCCAAATCAATGGTTACTGAATTTTCAGCAACTTAGAAATCCAGGGTGACTTTTTTCCAAGGAAGACTTAATTTCCCTGCCTTTTCATCTTAAGGATCCAACCACAGATTTTAAGGTTCTAATCTATGAATTGTCCCCAGATAAGAATTTCAGTTCATCTGGTTTATTCTTTATGAGCTAAAGGGAGTTTGTGTAGCTGGAGGGGGGGAAAAAAACCTCCACAAAGAAACACAGCAAAATTCAGTTAATAAAATAGGCTTGAACTGAATAATGACTTGTGGGTGGTGGAAACAGAAAAGAATGCAAGCACAGCTATTAAACCTCATCTTGGGAACACTGTGGAGCTCCAGACTGTTGGAAGGTGCAAGTCCCTGCTACTTATCACTGGGGTTTATTTCAGTGGTTAAATGGACCAGTGCCTTATGACATTATTTCTGTAACTTGTTAGCCAGTCATACAGTCATGTGGTGAAAATCTTCCCTGCTTGAAAATCATCTTTCACAAAGTACAGCTCTTGAAAAGATAAGCATCTTGACTTTTTTTTAATAGAAAGCTAAATGAACTGAAAGTAATACCAACTTCCTGCATGAAGGGCTTAGAAGGGTCATGTAATGATTTCAGGGATTGTTCACACCAAGAAACCTTCAACATTTTTTGATGCTTATGTCTTTACAGTGGCACAGAACACTGTGATGTCAAGTTAAAGGGAAAAAGTGCAATTTAGTTTGACAAAAATTGTTTTTACTTATGGTCAAGAAGGCTTCCAGGATGGGCTTTTTTTCTAGTATGAAAGGGCCCACGGGACATTTACAAATACAGGTTTTTGTTTCACTGTAGTCAAACACAAGTACTATTAATTTTGGCAAGGTTGTACATGGATGCCAAAGAATAATATAAATGCTAAGAAAAAAAAATCCTGATTAGTGACATGGCAATTTTTTTATGATTAGGATTCCCAATGGAATAATGTTGGCATTATTATTCTCTTGTTGAGAGTGATCACGGTGATAACTGTAGCGTTCTGGTAAAAAGTGGAGTCCCCTGTTTCATATTCAGTGTGTATTCAGTATTCATCACAGAGCAGTAGCTGTCAAAATGCCAGTCAGCCACTGGTGTTTGTTGTTTCATGGTTAAAGAACTTGGTTCTTTAGAGCTAAGGCTCCCTTTGGTTTTCATATTTCATAATTAAGTGGGAAACGACTGTCCAAATGACTTTTCTAAGCCCAGGAAGGCTGTAATTTAGGCAGATATCGGGTCACAGCTGTGAACTCTATTATAAAGAGCACATTTTTTGGGAGGAGGGGCTAATTTTGCTTCTAGTAAGTCATTTTTCGATGATCAAAGGCTCTTGAACTCCGTTTAACTTCTTGTTCTTTCATCGCAGTGAACAGAATGCAAGATCTAGAGATTAAAATATGCACATTACACAACAACCAGATACAAATGAGAATGTAGAACAAAGGCAAGATAAAAAAATTGCACCTGAAGATACAATGAGCTGTGCTGAGAGACATGAGAGACAACGAGAAAGGTTTTAACCACAGAAATGGTTTATTGTTAGCTCAAAATTCATCCTGCCTTTCTGCTGACGTGCAGGAACTGCCTGAATTTAGTCACCAACTCCAGTGAATGCTTTCCTGGCAGTATAACCAATGAAAATTGGATCAAACACCTGTTTTCAGTAGCAGCTGACCCCCTGCCAGATGGCTCATTAGCAAAGATAACACCGGATGGAACTGTCCCACGAGGGTTGGACTTGAACTCAGGTTCAACATGGCATGGGCTGAAAACTTTTGGCAGAATGGGAGAGAGGAGTTTAGCCAAATATTGGATAGAGCCTAACAACCAGTAGTTTTTAATATGTGAAATTACTAATCATCTTCAGCACTTGTTGAATCACCAAGACCTTGTTTTTGCTGCACAGGCCCCTTGGCTCTGTCCTCCTAATATCTCAGAAGAGATGAGGCAGTTGTGTTCTGGAAAGCACATCCACCCTGGCTGGGTGCTGCATTCCTGACACATGGCAGGGTCAGGAGAAGCTTGCCAAGGGGAGCTGGTTCCAGGAGAATTCCTTACAAAGCCCTGCTCCTGTGTGAACTCCTCATTGCAAGAGGCACGTTACTATAAAATGATGGAGTTGTACAGGGGGCAAACTCAGTGGTTGTGGCTTTCTTATTTATTAAAAAACGTTCAGGAATTGAAAAAAATATATTATTTTGACTCCTGTATTTGAAAAAGTGATCGCCGACTTACAGCTGAGTTGGTACTATTTGGAAAAGAATATTCAAAGATCCCTCAAATTAATTCTTTCTCTACATTATACAACTAAATCACCTCTGAATCAGTTTTGGGAATAATTTTTTAAATTACCCTTTAGTGCAGCTGACATTTTATTTTTCTATATAAGTTGATTGACAATTAATGATATTCTACTGCTTTTTCTTGGCTTTCTACTGAAACTTTGTTCTCTCAGCCTCTGGGCTAGGGAAAAGAGAAACATGACTTGTGGGGGCAGACTGTGCAGCTTCCCTAGCTGACTTCTCTTATGGAAATAGTGTTAGGAGCAATTTCTGGGAAAAAAAGTACAGATTTGACCATCCATTATTACTAATACACACAGAGACACACTTCCTTTCCAAACCACATTTTTCATTTATGAACCTGTGAAGATCTCTTCTGAGAGAAAAAATACATTTTGTTTCTAGAATTCAGAGTAGATAAAGAGCCTAATGAGTGAAGATTAATTTATTTCACCAAAGGATTTGAAAACAAATATGGCAATTTTAGATCATCATAACTAGACACAGAATTAAGTAAGGAAGTGGAAAAGACAGTTCATACTGTTCTGGTTCCTAGGTGAGGATATAAAGGAAGGCAAAATATGTTCAGCCTCCTTAACTTTATGTGACAAAAATCCATACATGGAAAAGAATCTGTATTAAAACTGCTTCCCATAACGTGGTAATGTACAGCAATCAAACAATTGAAATGTTTGCCTTGTCTCGGGGAAATATGCAGGGAAACAGAATCAGATGGAAGAGCAAAAATGGATATATAGTAGCAACACAAAAAAATTTTGCATAGGGACTGAAGTATCCAGGTTTCAAGATGACATGAAGTTAACACTGAATGCTTTGAGATCTTTCAGGAAGAGGTGCTCTGCAGATAAAAAGCATTTATTACTTTTATATTTAGCAGAGCAAAATGAGAATCATCTTTATTCTGAAGCTAGGTATCAAGTGAAGTTATGTACCCCTGACCTCATATCATGATTTTAATGTCATTATTCTGAAAAGGATAATCCTAATTTGTTCTGTTTGTGAAACTTCAATCTGAAATCCTTATATTTCTGTACCTGGTATTATTATTTTCTTGAGGTATATATTTAATAAGAACATGCAGCTAAAGTGCAAGATTTTTTTTTAGCATTTACATAATGTTATAATGAGAGAAACTTTGTGTAAGGGAATTCTTGATAACTATGGAAGTGCAAGAAGGTGATTTTCGCTGAGATAATACTTTTGCAAATGCATCCATTAAGGCACTGATTAGTTGAAGCTGATTGACTGATTGGTGCCTTTTCTCCACATAGAAATCCATCACCTTGAATGAACATGTAAATTCAAATGCCTGTCTTAAAATCTAAAAGGTCATTAACTGCATTAAATGTAGCTTTTCCATTTTCATGTAATATGTATTTAGCAGCTAAACCAATTAGTTCAGGTCACAGAACAGGACAGACACACAGAAATGACAGGCACATATTCATGTACTGGTAATTCCTGTTATCACTGGGTCTTTTTCTTGATAGTCCCATCAGGATACACCCTCAGCACAAAGACACAGACAGGTAAAAAGTTTTTATTAATAATTTGCAAAACAATGTACAAAACTCAGAGGTTTCCTAAGTGAACCCATTCTTGTGTGGGCAGTGCTCAGTTTGCACAACGCCCTCATCGACTTAGGCCACACAATTTGGCTTTTAAGGAAGAAAGTATTTGGGGGTTGCCTAGTCACCAGTTTACTTTCTTGCTGAATACACTATTTGGGTTTGTCTAGACTTTCTCCTTAATAATAGGAGTAAATTTTTGAAGTAAATTTAATTTAATTTTTGAAGTAAAATTCCCCCTTGCACCGAGTGCCAGCACTGTAACGGTGACAAGTCCTGGTAAATGTAGCTCAAGAGAGAACAAAAAGTTCTGCTTTACACGGTTTGAGTAGACAGGGAAATTTTATTAAGGTTTGCTGATCTGCTGCCACTTTTATTCACAGCCGAGCAGCTGCTCTAAAAAATACAAGTAAGCTTTTGTCTAAAAAGTTTTTGGGCTATTTTGATCTACTCTACTCCATAACTGCTGGAAAACCAGAAACAATCATGAATATTTATATTTTTAAATACTAAATTATTCCTCCCATTGAAAATATTTGAGTTTCTTAATGGCTTATTTTTGGATTTGTCTTAAATTTTGCATCTCGAGGGCATTCTTCCACTAATCAGGTCTAATAACATTTTAGTTCTCATCACACATTGATCTGCATAACCCTTCCTGGCAACGTACTGGATTCAGTTTTAGTCACTGTTCAAATATTTAATGTTAATCAATGTTATTGTACTCGGAGTATAAATAACCTTCTTTAAAGTTGACTCGGTGCTCGCTGTAGGTCTTATTTCTAATATGATTTTCATAATATTATTTTTTTCCAGGGAAAGCTGATGTGCATGCAGCCTTTTTTTTTTCTTTTCCAAACCTTCTGCATTTATTTTCTCACAGAGCTGATGAGTAGTCCTCAATGGAATAAAAAAAACCCCTTGCTTGCAAATGAAGACAATTACCTGGCAGACAAAAGGATATATTTAGATTGCAGGCTGTAGAGTAGTTTAAGAGTACACAAAATAGCTTCAAGTATTGGGTTGGGAGTGAAAACAAGTCCATCAGAAACACGGCCCTGGATTTGAGTTAATTTAACCAGCAGAGCTGAGACCACTTGGGCTCCATCCCTGCATTCCTGAGGCACTCAGGTACTTGGGACACAGGAGAGATTTATCACAGGGATGTCAGAACTAGTAGCAGAATAAAAATGATGACTTCTTAATGATTCTTAAAACACAAAGTGTGTTATATCCACTGCTTGAAGTCAGGAGTAAAAATTGTGGTTCTAAAGTCAGCTTTATTTAGGGCAATTTAATTAAGATTCTTATCTTGTTCCTAATTAAGAAGTCAATGAATTTTCTATTTGAGAATGCACCCTTTTGAAATATTAATGGAAAAATACAGTGGAGAGGGTAATTTAAAAAAGATAGCGCTTGGGGTTTGTTTTGTTTTCTTTTTTTTTTTTTTTTTTTTTTTTTTTTTTTTTTTTTTTTGCTGCTGTATTTTTCACGTACTTTGTTATTTTAAGAAATGAGAATGTTTTGACAAAATGTTTTCAGTTTTTTCTATTGAGAAAAATATTGATGCACTGAGACCAAAGGTGATGTGCACTCGTATTTCATGACTGCCATTACACCTAACAAACTATCTAAATAAGCTGCTGTTCTTTTTCTGTGTTTTGTTTTCTCATATTTTACTTTTTTTTTTTTTTTACCAACAGGATAAGCTGCTGGAATGGTTTGTAACTTCATGTCTTCTGAAGATTAAACCCTGGCTTATTACACAATTCAACATTATGGAAACTCCACACCTGGTGATATTTGCATCATTAATGACAGAACAGAACTGATGACAAGGTAGGTGGTTAATTCATGAAGGACAAATGTCAACTGAATTTCATTGTAGGCTTCAAAGTTTTTGCCTGTGTTCTACTCTGACTCCAAAAGGCCTGTAAAAATTATGTCTATAATCTTACTTTGTAAATAACAGTAAAAAATACTGTCTGGTTTGATTCCAATAGAGAGTTAAGCAACTTGATGCTGGGGATGAACAAAAGGGTCTGATGTGTTTAGCCAGTGTACAAAAACAATCTATTGCTAAATGCAGTCGAGTACAACTGTTTCAGCTCAGTAATATTAAAAGCAAAGGCTTCTTTTAAGTAATTTTCCTTTGGAAGTTCTGATTCTACAGATTCTGTCTGTTATTCTCACTATATTAATTTTGCCTACTTTTTATCAGTATTGCTTTGATGTTGTAAATCTTTTCAAAGTACAAACGTTCTGGAGTCAAGCCAGCCTTCCACTAACAGAAAGGGAAAAAAAACCAAAGCAGTGAGATCAATAATTAACTTGATTACTGTTGTTTCATTCAGGTTCCATATTTGAAAATAGCCATTTCATCAGCTCAGATAACAAACTGCAGCAGATTTGTTTGGGGACAAAATTTTTAATCTATTGTACTGACAGCCAAAATTAAGAAAGTAATAAATCTGCATTTCAAGTGAGATAGCACAGTCGAGCTCTTCTTGATGGTTCCTTAAGAATCACTCTTATTGGCCTCTTTGCAAGAGGTCCTTTTAATTTTTTTTTTGGAAGGATAACAAATACAGCCAAAGATATATTTTTTTCCTCTTATACAGTGGAAAATCATGATGCAAGTCTGAAAAAAACAGGAAAGCAAACACAGAACAAGGATCAAGAGTACAGAAGGAGGAAGAGATACACTATTATACAAACAGGTAATATAGCCAAGGTTAATACCCACAAAATTACAGATATTTATTTGGTATTTTGGTATAGAAAATACACAAGTTTATGATCAAAAAGTGTCAGGTGGACTCTGGTATCACAAATCCCTGGTTTAGGAGCTTATGGGGTTACACTTGGGATTGCTGCCCCTCCTCAGAGGAAGGATAGGTTTGTTTGCTCCACGCTGGACAGGAGCAAGCTAACAGATGGCTCATAAAGGGCAATTTCTAGAGGGTCTAGATTAGAGGATTAGGACCTGGGCAACCTGCTGGAGGACGAAAGGATCTGGAAGAGCACCAACATGTGCACCAATGTGAATACCAGCTGTGGTTACAGCAGCTTTTTAAACAGTTGTTTTAATTACAAATTATTTTGGGATACATTGGTGTCCCTTCTAATTACTCAGCATGAAGTACAAGACACGTTGTGGCAAAGGTCAAGCTAAAGATACTCAGAGCATGAAAAAATACTGTGATTAGCATAGAAACAAAGCAGAGGGAAGAAATGGAAGCAAACGGCATAGAGCTTAATTTCTAGACAAAAAAAAATCCTGTGCAGGCATGGAAGCAAGCACCAAGTCTGTACTGAGAGCTGCCTAAGGGAACAAAGATGAAAAAAATGAGGACAAAGCTTTTGGTACTGTCTTACTGGGGAAAAAAAAAAAGAGAAGTCATTCCACCTCCAGGAATAATGCCTGAAGCACTGGCACACTCATGCGTGTCTGATGAATACTAAAGCCCATGAAAGACTGAGACTGTCAAGAAATAAAAGCCAGAAGTAGAAGAAGAAATAGATCCATTACAGAATACACTCAAGCAGGCTGAGGGAATCCAGAAGGCAAAACCAAAGACAGACCTAAAAAGGTGAACTCTGCACCATATTACATGGCATATAAATCAGAGGGAATAACGGCCATTCTTTTGGAATATTCCAATGAGCTTGTGCAGCTGAGGTTGCCCCAACTCAGTGCTGTCTCTGCCCTGGGATGGAGGGGCAGCAGCATGACCCGAACACCTCCAATGCATGAGTAACACCTGCAGCGTGACCGCAGTGGCTGCAGGCACAGCTCCCACCCTGCAGCAGGCAGTGTGTGACACCAGAGCCGAGCGTTTGCAGCTCTGCTTTCCCATCAGGAGCCGGCTGAACCGTCCTGGCGGCTGCAGAACTGCACAGGAGCCACGAGAGACAGCAGCAGTACTGACTGGACAAATGTGCTTCAAACTGTTCTGAGCAGGGGTGAAACCTTGTGTTCGAAATGTCCCGTCCACCACACGTGATCTTCCGCGTAAAGGGAAATTCGCTCCGGTTCTTAATTGCTCAGCACAAGGAGCAAGTGTCTGTTTGCACAGTCCTCAGAGGATAACCTATGTTTATATCATGCCAATGCCACGTGACAGAAATTTTGCCTTTTTTCTTTCCAATTCCCTTTTTTCTTAGGTAGCAAACCCTACACAGTGACCTTAAAAGAATGTTATTAAAACTACAAAGTCAAGTATTCCAGAGAATGAAAAAATTAAGGCCACCTGTGATAAAAATTTCAGAAGGTTCAGAAGGTTTTAAGCAAATAGGATGATTTCAAGTTTTATTCACAGAAAAGATGTTCATTACTTCTCACATCAGGACTAATTCTTGGTAAGCTGAAGTTGCCTTTTGGCCATATTTGACATAGCTTTTCATTATATAACAGTTCAAACATCAGGACTTATGTCTGGTTCAAAGATGCATCATCAGGATACAACTGCTGGCATTATTTCTATGGGAAAAGCAATTGACCAAAATGCATGTTACCAAAGGACTAATATTTGTAATAAATGCAAAGAACAAGTAAGCTTAACTGAAAGGAGTTCAGTCAAAGGCTCAGACCTTCTGTCACAGGTTTTCTCACCAACTCCACATGGGAGCTGAAAGGTAATGAGGTGATACCCAAATCAAAGCCCGTGAAATCAACTCTCCAGGTTATGAAACTGTGTGAGCACAGGCTTGGAAAGATATCTGCCTATCCTTTGGAATTACTGACGCATCTTGAGCACGTCTGAGAATGAGACCTCAGTGGAAACATTTGAAAGGGCAAAAAAAAAAAAAGCTGAGGTTTGGCCGTGGTCTTAAATTCATTTAGTTTTCTGTTGCAAGAAGATAAAGAGCTTTTAGCAGGCACCAAGAGACACTGACACCAATAGCACTTCTCAGTAGGTTCATAAAAGGCTCACATAGGAGATGTGCTCAGGCACAATGGGAGCTGGTGGTTATGGTATTTGAAAGGGAGTAGGTTCATTAGCTTTAGGCAGAAAAAGGCAATCTAATTACAGGTGGTTATTTTTATCGTGGAAACCAGCGATGCTTTCAAACAGCAAACACGATGCTATTGAAAATCCAACATCAATACATGGAAATATGCTCCTGTCTCAGAAAGTCATTACTGCTGACAAGTACACAGAGCAGGAAATAGCTTCCATGGTTCAGGGCAGGTTCGGAATCTCCACTAATGGAAGGCATCAGGCAATTGAACAAAGTGGTGACAAGTTGAGTCAGTGGAAATAAAAGAATCATATCAAGCGGTTCAATAGATTGAAATAAAAATCTGATGATTCGTCAGCTCTGAGGGACAGATGCACTGCAGGCAAGGCTATAGCAATGCTTCCTGACAAAAGAAAAGTCAACTTTTAGACCCCACTCTCTCCCCTGCCCTCTCCCTCTCCCCGCCTGTCCCCTTCACTCCAAGGCAGCTCTGCCCTGCGGCCACCAAGGCCCGAGGCCACCAAGGTTCTGCCCTCTTGGTGACCTCAACAAAGCCCAGGCACTTCAGGGAATTTCTGAGAGGAGCTGAGAGAAGCGGTGACACCCCCGGAGCCGCCCGGCCACGGGCGAGGTGCGCGGCCACTGTTCTCCCCCGCCGGCGGTACGGCCACGGGGGACTCGTGTGCTCACGGCAACGGCGGGACCCGCCGCGGCTGCTGCCACTGCCCCGCACGGCCGGACTGACAGCAGGGGCAGGGGCGGCCGAGGGAGCTGCGGGGCGGGACTGAGCGTTCAGGGCAGGGGCACCGCTCCTCCGAGCGCGGGCGGGCCGGCCGGGAGCGAGCAAGGCACGGGGCAGGGGACGGGGCAGGGGACGGGGCACAGCCCCACACGGCCGCGCTCCCCGCCCGCGGAACTTGCGCACAGGCCGCCGCCCCCCTTCCGGCCGGGCCGCGCAGGAGGCGGGCTGAGATGGCGGCCGCCCTGCCCGCCGCCTCCCGGGCCCGCACCGCCGCCGCCGCTGTGCTGCTCCTGAGCTGCTGTGGGGCGGCGCTGGCCGGCGGCGTCCAGGTACGGGGCTGCCGCGGGGGGACACGGGTGTTCCGAGGAGCTCGGGGTGCGCGGGGAGCGCCCCGTCGGTTTCCCGAGCGGCGGAGCGGGCGATGCGATGCCTTCCGCGGGCGGGAGGGAGGAGGGCGGGCCGGCCCTACCCCGGCCCCGCCCGGCGGGCGGGACGGGCGAGGCTCGGTGTGCCGGGACTGGCGATGCGGCACTGCCCAGGTACGGCACTGCCCGAGCATTGCAGGGCTCCGTGGGCCGGGAGAGGCGGTTCGGCACTGCCCGGGTCCGGCACTGCCCGGGCCCGGGCAGTGCCGGACCCGGGCAGTGCCGAACCGCCTCTCCCGGCCCACGGAGCCCTGCGGGTCTCGGCAGGCGCTGTCTTGTCTGACTCGTTCAAACTGCTTAATGCACCGTGCCCACGCTGCGTCTGGAGTGTTGTTCACGTTTGAGCTCCGCTTTGTTAACGAGCTGTTGTACTCGAAGTTAATTAGCGACAAGACCGACACCCTCCCCGAAACAGCAGGTGTATTTTTAGAGTCTCGGGGTGACTGATGGAACTGCAGGTTGTTCGCTGCTTGAAGTACAATATGCTTTACCTGTATTTTAACGTTTTTTTTGTTACTGTGTGTTTTGTGTGAGAGCATGGGCATCATCTCAATAGCCCTCAGAGTTAACAGGGTCTGATTTAAGAATCAGCAGGTCTGGATTCTTGCCCTGTGACAGACTCATTCCCTTACCTCTGGGAAGTCTTATCCCCTTTCTGTGTCCTGTTTTATGCTCTCCATTAAGGAAAAAGGGCCCTCTCAGCTGCAAAGCACAGTGGGAACTATGGAGAACACAGATCATACAGAAGGTTGCTGTCATTGCTCCTGATTTTGGAAGATAAATGTAACCACCCTGGATTTAAAATGGCTTTAAATTGCAGATTCACTTACCTGCTTTTGAAAATAGAAATGAATCCAAGCCCCTTTTCTCGTTAAGGAGGAAACTATAGATCAATAAATCACGTTATTTTGTTCTTGGAGTGTCCTTTAGAATAGAGATGTGTTGGCTTTTTGTTTTATCTAAGCTGCAAGTGACTAACAGTTCTTTCTTCTTTGTTACACAGCAAGTTTCAGGGAAGGATTTGGAGTAACTAACTGAGGTCAAATGTACAAAACAGCATAAAACCCCCCTCCCTCTCTTGTAGCTGTTCTAAGATTTATTCAGTGTTAACGTGTGGTAAGCATCTGCATTCAACACTTTTGTGGAAACAACAAAAATATGAGCGGTCATCTCTTTCTTATTGCTGAAAAAAATGTAAAATTTTCTCTATCTTTCAGGATCAAGCAGAACAGTTCTTTAGAAGTGGACACACAAACAACTGGGCGGTCTTGGTAAGCATAGTCCACGTTGTTTTCTTCCAACAAAGTTGCCAGTTTTTTATGAAGAACCATAATTGCAACAGTCATTGAGGAGTTCTGCTCACTTGAAAGGAATGGAAAGATAAAGACTTGGAAATGGATGAATTTGAAATTGTGCCTGCAAATTTATTACACTATAATGAAATTATCTTTTCAATAAGACTGGATTTCAAGCACTCAATGTGTCTAGCTGCGTGGCACAGTTCATAAAACAAAAGTTCTGAGAGCATTAAAGTAGTTAAATTAACATCTTGCATATGGAAAAGAAGTATAATTCTGATACCAGGGAAATGTGGTCTCTTTTACCAGAAAGGTACAATTTATTTGTCATTTTTGTTCTTACTCAATCTGTTCACTTGTGATAACAGGCTTAGAATGAAATCAGTTTAGGCAACATAATGTTTAGATCAACTGTTCTTATCCTAATTCTTTTTTTTTTTCTTTGCCATGTATCTTTTATTAGCTTTGAATCATGCTGCACAATTGGTTCTTAATCACAGTTCAGGTCCTAATGACTAATTTGTTTCAGAACACTATTGTAATTACTCAGTAGTAGCTGTTTGTTTTCCAGATACTAAAATTGAGCAATATAAAAGGAAAGTTAACAGGAACTAATTGAATTAGAAGTAATAATTTCTATATTCTACTTGTACAAACTTGAAACTATTAAAACATCAAATTCTACTTTAATACTATTGACAAATAGGTGCTTTTATTAGCACCCATAAAAACATACAAGGTGGAAAATTAAGCCCTAGGAGCTGTATTTTCTGTCCAGAACAGATTTTCTGTTGGTTGTATTTTTTCAGTGGTTCATCATTAAGCTTTATAACAATTCCTACTAATTTTTTAAGAAGTAAAATAGGGAGAGGTTTGCTGCTATCAGGCACTTCAAACCTGGGATAATGCTGCAATTCCCACCTCACCTGTAGTTTGAATTAATATGCTGCAATGTGAATAGCTTCACTTAAAGCTTGGACACATTTTCCACCGTGTTGTAAGAGAGGTGGTGGGGGTAAGGTGCAGATAATAGTACCTTGAAATGTCTCAGCTAAATTGGACACAGTTTTCAGAGCTTTAAATTTTGCTGAAAGGCAAATGTTCTCACAGACTGATTCCTGTGGGCTTTTTTGGAGTTCCTAATTGGCAGGATGATCAAGACACCAGGGGATCCTTTCAGGCTGAGTTTTTATAATTACTCAAACTACTACTCAGTTCTTTTTATGAAAAGACTAGAGGAAAAGATGCTACGTAGTGTAACTTAAAGCTCCACATTTAAAACTGCAAAGTTAAAAAACTGTCCAAGTGCTTGTTCCTGCATCTCTGTTTTTGTGGTTTTAAAGTCACTTCTTCTTGCAGAAGTTTTTGAAATCTCTGAATCAGAACAATGTCTGATTTAGGGAGTTTTTAAATCCAGGAATGGCTGAGTCCTGACCCTTTGCCTGTTTGAACAGTAGAAACTCAACTCCCTCGAGGTTTCTGAGAATTTGTGCTCAGGTTTTGGTTAGAACTCACTTAGCTCTTACTTCATTACATTTCACTCCTTAAATGCAAATGTCCTCAGTGTATTTTCCCCAGCGTGTGTCTTCTGCATGAATTCACTTATGCCTTTGTGCAAGAATGCTCTCAGAATGGGTTTGCTATTGAGATGAGGCCTCTTCCTTTGATTTTTAATTCCGTTTGCTAAGGAGAAAGCAAATGAAAAAATTTAGCTTATCCACTTACTATTGCTGAATTATTCCCTAAACTGCCACTTTCTATACTTAGTTAGGGTTTATGACAATTTTTTCATGAGTCAGTATGCTAATAACTTTTTTTTTAAACTTTTATTTTCAGTATTTCTTTGCTTTGGCACACCAAAGATTTATATATCTTATGTCTTGAGTTTGGTGGTGTTGCCTTGTTCTTCCTGATTTGTTCCTATTTTTACTATTCCTGTAATTGTGGTCTTCAGATGCAACGTGCCAGGCCAATTTGTATCTTTTACATTATTTAATATGCTTTTTTCCTTCCTTTTCAAGGTGTGTACGTCTCGATTCTGGTTTAATTATCGTCATGTGGCAAACACTCTCTCAGTATACAGAAGTGTCAAGAGACTGGGCATTCCTGATAGGTGAGGGGACCTTGGTGAATCCAATTCCTTGCAAATGTGCCATGCTGTCTGCAGCAGGATAGAAATACATTTATCTTCCCAGTTTAACTGGATGAAAGCAAAAAGGAAGGATGCAGTCACATCAGTTGCGTTGAAAAGTGCAGCAATGTTGTTCAAAAGGAAAAGCAAAAAGTTAATGTAGTAAAACTCCCACTTGGAACAGGCTAATTAGATCTGGCCCCTAAAATGTAGCGCTTGGTAAATTGGTGAAAGCATAATGGGAAAATTGATAAATGCACTCAGCAATGACAGTGCTACTCCGAGATATGGCTCTTGCTGTACTGTAATTTCCTTTCAGCGTGGAGATGTTGATAACTCTGACTGTACAAAGGTATCAGGCTTCCACATCTGCAGCCACACCGAGTCCTTAAACTAAAGGCTTTGACCAGAGCAACTTCTGCATAGTGAAAATTGCTTTGAAAAAAATCTGTTTTGCATGATTGGTTTTACAGAAACAAGTAACTTTGTCGACGTATGTGCTTCTCTCGTGCTAGCACAGTGGTTAAAATGGCACCCCTTCTTTCACAACAGGAGCAGGAAGGTGAACAAGATGTTCTGAAGCATCTTTTAGTTGTGTTCCTGCTGGAAGGAACCTCTTGGCACTGTTCCATCCAGCTGTTTTGCACTGCAGTTTACTCAGAGCTGTGGAAGTGAGTTTTAGGCACCAACATCCATTGAATAATAGGCTGAATATATTCCACTGAATATATATATATATTCCATTGATTATATGTACCTGTAGGCTCCTGTGGAAATCCTGATGGTCCTGGTTTTTAATGTTAGTGTAGAGGGCTGGTAGTTTCTCCAGCATGTCTACCTAAAGAAGGGTGTCCTGCTTTGTCGTTGCAAAATGTATGTTCTGCTGGATTAAATTTGGATGGCATTTCTTTTTTTCCCCAAGTCCAAAACTGTATTATCTGGAGTCCCCAGTTAGCTTCCTCTCAACTCTGAGTGCAGTGGCAGTATCATCCTGTTTTCTCTGTTTATTTAAGAAATAATAAAAAGAGTGACTTTCTAGTTTTTTTGAAAGAGGGGAATTCGAAACCTAATTTTTAAAGGCCTTCGGAGGCTGTAAATCGAAGGGAAAACACTGCTGTGGGCTGAAAGCACAGAAATGTGGCTTTTGGTTTTGCACATCTCACTCAGGAGCATCTGTCTTCTCTCCTGTGCAGCCTTTGAAGCACAGGTGCCCGAGGCACTGCCTTAGAAATTCTTTCACTGGTTCTGCCCTTACCTGAGAGCTTTCATCTGCTTTGCATCCATCTGTCTGCACTGTTAAGGTCACAATAGGTGGCAGTTTTTGAAGTGCTGCAAAAACAGCAGCATGGCTGGAGAGTTCTGTTATTCAGTAGCCTGAGCCATTTCTTACCCATATCCAAGGTTCTGGAAATTAATCTTGGAAAGCCAGCAATGCTTTAGGCTCATGTTTAAAATAAGACATAGGAGAAGACCTATTTTTTACTATTTGCAGCAATTTTTTACATGGATTTGAACATGTTTCTTCCTTAGACAAACTCGCTTTATCTGTTTTTCCTTCTTTGCTGCAAGACTTCCTTCAAAATATTGACAAGACAAAACAAACAAACCAACAAACCCCCCACAAAACAAAATTCTCAAAAAATCTCATAATCACATCTTAAAAATAAACATTTATCCTGATTCTTGGGGTTGGTTGTTTTTGGAGGGGTTTGTTCCATAGGCTTATTTTGAATGGAACTGTGTCAATTTGGTGATTTAAATACACTTGTCCTCCAACAACAAAACATTAGGAAGATGATTTGTCCTCCTCTGGCTTCTGTCATCACAGCTTCATATTTATGCCAGTATTTTATGTCCATTGAAAAAGTTTATTTTTGAGGACTTATGTTAATTTGGACAGCGTTTCTTTCTCATTTTTTCTTTTATTTTTTTTGGTGCACTGTGGAACATATCAGCACTTCAAAAGAATAATTTTACTCTTAAAGTGCTCAAACTGACCTACAGGTGAACGATGACAAGCACAGGAATGGTGTTCAAGGAGCAGGACACAGTTTAATTTAGACTTGTGTCCCCGAGAGTCTGAATTAAACAGCATTCTCTGGAGGATAAAGCTTTGCTTTTGTAAGCATTGTTTGGGAGAATACCAGGATCCCAGTCCAGGAGGGGACTTGTTATTTCATATTTCATATTTTGACCCAAATCTGACCCTGCCAGGTGAAATACAGATCTTTTGGGTGCATGCAAGCTGGAACAGCTTTGTTACACACCTAATATGCTGGGTTTGTTTTTTTCTTGGTACTATGAAATGGTAGGTTGGTTTTTTTTATTTTGCACTATAAAGACAACAAATTGTCTGATGTCAGCCCACTTGTGTTCTTCAGGAGAATTCCATTAGTACAGGTAATCATAGAGTATCAGATGTAGTATAATGCTTTCAGAAATGTTCAGGAGCTCCTCAATTTTATTAAAAATTATCACAGTGTTTTTAATTGATCTGCCTGAGAAGGTGCACACGTGCTGTTATTTCTTCTCTGGTGCTGCATGAAATGCTTTAGTGCCCTATAAAAATCTCCAGCTTTTTTTATTAAGAGTTCTGTCAGCCTAGGTCCTGGCAAGCCTGTATCCTAAAGTTTCCAATGTCAAATATGCTCCTGCTCATCTTTGGCCTGACTTAATCCTGTAGATAAATAACATCCAACTGCATTTCCATGTGTGATATCTTCAGTACAGTGAGGATGTGCATAAGGAAACAGGGTATAACCAAGCAAAGTTTCACTTGCAGTTCCAGGAACCTTGTTAATGTTATAAGCTATTGCTGTAACCATCAAACAGCATTGTTATCATTTCTGTTTGACTGTTATGTGAAAGTAGAGTGGCTGAAATGTTTTTGTCTTATTTTTCCATAGTCACATTGTGCTGATGCTGGCAGATGACATGGCCTGTAATCCCAGAAATCCCAAACCAGCCACTGTGTTCAGTCATAAAAACATGGAGCTAAACGTCTATGGAGATGATGTGGAAGTGGATTACAGGAGCTATGAGGTAACTGTGCTTTAATTCAAACACTGGGCCTTTACTTTTTAGTGTTGGTTCAAAGATTTATGCAGCATCTGTGAAATCTGAGGAAGAGTCTTTCTATTCGTGTTGCTGATTTTGGGCTGGGCTTTTATGATCAACTGATAGGTTTAAAATACACATCCCTCCCCCCATTGATCTTTGGGTTTGTATTTGAAGTTTATTTTATTTGAAGTTTATTGTGCTGGAAACATGTTAAGTGTGCTGGCTATTTTAAATCCACAGCTGAAAGTATGTATGGAACTCCTTGTGTGTGTTAGGAATAGAATCACATTACTGAAATTTCTCTTCTTTGGAAATGACTGTTCAGTGTCTCATCTTGTAAACACTTAAAACCACCATGAAAATTTGGAGTGCAGGTGAAGTGTTTATTAGGGAGACCTACTTAAATTCCTAGTCTTAAGCATATACTTTTAAAATAAAACAAAAGCTATAACCTAGTCATTACCATAAAGTAATTACTATAGAAAAATCTTCATTCTGACACCTTTTGTGTAGTATTCCTTCAAACAGACAGTGTCTTTATCAGTTGGTCTTAAATTAGACATCAATTTCTTGGTTTAATTGTGCTGTGTAATCATTACTAGAGCTTTATAGGAGCATATTTCAGCATATAGTAGATGTTTTTTTCCTCTGAAACTTTATGGGAAGAAGTGAAGGCACAACACTGCAATACAGATACACTCATGAAATAGAGAAACATGTTTTGTTTCTGATTTTGGATTTGTTGCTGGCATTTGAGCTGTGTGTGTGTACATGAAGTGGTGTTTTGGAGGCTTTGTTGCAGTCACCATCCAGGTGGGGTGTACTGATCACTCAGACTTATGTAACACAACTGTTTTTCCTTTTGTGAGTCGCAGAGGGAATTCAAACTTATTTTTCCATGGTAACACACCCTAATGTTGGAGCATTTTGTGAGTCCGTGAGCCACTTTGGCAGAATGACCCTGTGTGCTGACAGGTTTTCAGATCAATGAGAACCCATTTAGAAATGATAATGGTGGGAGACTTATTGGATATAATAAAGCAGCAGTTTGATGTCAATGGAATAAAGTGAAAGGCACCACCTGATTGTGAAGCTGCAGTGAAACCTTGAACAGAAAATATCTACTTATGCAGTTTATACCATGCAATATTATGTCTGTTTAGATATGCTGCATATTTTAGTGTTCTGTTACTTAATTTCTGTAACCCAGCCTATAGGTGATCAATATTCTTACCTTTAGAAAATGACTTTGTGCTTCTATTCACAGGTTACTGTTGAAAACTTCTTGCGAGTGTTAACGGGGAGAATCCCCCCAAGCACCCCACGGTCTAAACGTCTCCTTTCTGATGACAGAAGCAATATTCTGATATATATGACAGGTAATTACAGGTTTCTGTATGCAATTTATTGGTGTTTGTTGTTCAGTCAGGTGGGTTTGTTGAAAGTATCACTAGTCCAAATGAACAAAAGGATCAACTAAAAGGGTTTTTTTTGTTTTTAGCATGTCATACAATTAAGGGAAAAAGTCTGTAAGGCATTACTAAGCCAGTGTAGGTTCCATTTGAAGTGGTGTATGGGTGGTGTTCTTACTGTATCAGTTTATTCTGCTGGACTGTCTGTGGAGAAAGAGAACTGTGTTTGCCTTATTTTAGAAAAATGGTCCCCCAGGCTGATATCTTCCTTTAACCTACACTCTTGCCTAACTTCTGATTTTTCTGTCAGGCCATGGGGGAAATGGTTTCCTAAAATTTCAAGATTCTGAAGAAATCACAAATGTAGAACTTGCTGATGCCTTCGAACAAATGTGGCAGAAAAGGAGGTAAGAAATGAGCATTATTTAGACATTAAATACTGTATTTCCTGTACATACCCAAAGGCTTACTGGTAGGCCTTGCTTACCTGCAGCAGTGATACTGTCTGTTGTCCATAAAATCGCATCAAAGTTTGCATTCAGAAAGAACAGTTGTTTTTTGCTTTCAGCTTCCTGCAGTTAGAGCTGCTCAAATGAATTGCTTTGCCTAAACTCACATTTTAAAACCAGTCACTGGGAATTCTCCTGTTCCTTGGGTTCCTGGCAGCTGTCCTGGTAACTAAAAAGCAAAGTATGTATATCTTGTTTAAGTAGAAACAGCTAAGGAGGCTGTTTTATTTCTTTCAGGTACAATGAGTTGTTGTTTATTATTGATACTTGTCAAGGAGCATCCATGTATGAACGGTTTTATTCCCCTAACATAATGGCCTTGGCTAGCAGCCAAGTAGGAGAAGATTCTTTATCAGTAAGTACATTTATGTGATCCTGAAGACAGTTTTCAGAAAGCTTGAGTTAAAAGCACCAGTTCCTCTTGACCTTTAAGTAAAAATTTCCCCTGCAATTTGCTGAACTCTGAGGTATTTAGTCACACAGTGTCATTTTGGCAAAACTTGTAAGTGTACTTTTCCTGCCAGCTTTTGTGTGCTGGCCCAAAGAACCAGGCTAATGATGGATTTCTGTGCTTGCTGGCCAGCTTAAGCACTTTCTAGGGTAAGAAGAAATCTTATGGGAAGACTGCTGAGGGATGTGTGTGATGAATATTCAATTTAGGATTTACTACCCGTGATAGAAACCAAACCAAAACACTGCCTTTCACCTGCTGTAATTATATCCCAGCTGAATTACAGAAGGAGCAATAGGAGAGATCTCAGCCAGACCAAAACCAGCAGGTCAAGATTACCTGGACCCCTGGACACAATGGCTGTCCCAGCCCTGTTCTCAAAGTCCTAAGCAGGTCAGGGCAACCCACAAACCTGTGCTGGACCATTAAGAAGAAGGGTTCCCACCTTTGTTGAAAACACAGATATTACCAGAATTATACATAAACTGTATTATTCAGCTTATCAGCAGTATGTTGCTTCACAGGTAGTAATTTTCTTTGCATAATTTGCCTAAGAACAAAAAAATTATTCCTAACTTTTGTAACGTGCTGTTACATTCTGTTCCCTCCTGAACACACAGTTCTCTCCTGCAAATGCCCAGTAACTGTTGTGTGTTGTTTTTAAGCATCAACCTGACCTTGGGATTGGTGTTCATCTTATGGACAGATACACCTTCTATGTACTGGAGTTCTTGGAAGAAATTCATCCAGCCAGTCAGACAAATATGAATGACCTGGTAAGTAGAATACTCAACATTCATGAATATGCTAATGACTTTAACAGTTTCAAAACTTAATCTGTTTTGTCTGTAGGGTTCTTCAAATGCTTTCTGTGCTCCTGCTGTTTCTCTTTGGGGAAGGGTTTTTTTTTGCCATTGTTAAGTGTAGTTGTGTAACACTTCAGGGATTGACAGTGGCTTGCTGGCTACAGAAAAAATTAACTAGAATTAGCCAGATTTTGTTTTTTCATTGAAATATTAGTAAAGTATTCATTAAATATTCATTTCAATAGAATGCAGTATTTGTGTGTGAAAAATGATAGTAGGAGGCTTCTAAAGCCACCTTAAATGGATAGCAGACATTTTTCAGTTGTGGAAAGGCAGGCATTGGTGTTGTTTTGCAAAGGTGATTTAACAGTTACAGTTCTAACTGTGTGATCACAAATGCCTGCAGAGACTAATTTGTCTGTATATCTGCTTAGATTCCAGAGCAAGATATGTCCAAATCCATCAGTGTTTGGACTTCATTATATTAAATGTTATTGTAGATCTCAGGTATGAGGCAGAAGGAAAATAAGAAGCCAATCAGATAACCTGTGACAAAATTTATGGCAGTGCCTCTGTAGCAGTGAGATGACATAAAAAGTAACCTTATTTTCTTTACCCTATTAACCCTTTATACCTGTTGCAGTGTTAGTTTCCTGTAGTTGTGCATTATACTTTGGTACCTTGTAGCTGTAAATCCTGATGTGCTGTGTCAGGGATCCAAGAGCCAGCACTTACACAACACCCTGCCTTTGATTCATTTCTGTAAAAGGAGCAGCTGCTCAGAATTTTGATGCCACTCTCTGTCTGCAGAGGACAGTGTTAGCCTGGCTGCTACACGTGTGGTAGAATTCTCTCTGAACAGCCCACACTTGACAGATTTTGTGTTGATACAGAATTGATTCAGCAGCTAAGATTCAAGGTTCTTTTACTTCCACGGGAATGAAATTCTGCCCTATAATTTAATACCTTCTGATTATGGGATACAGATAACTTCACAATGAATCTTGGTAAAGAAGAGTGTGCAAATTCTTTATTGATTCAGTATCTTCTTCTAGCCTGTTCATTCAAATAGCACTGTAGAGCAGAAAATGAATTTGTGTTAATTAAAAAAGGTCATAAAAGGGAACAGCACTATCTACAGTGTAAGACACCATCTGGGAAGTGGTGTAGCTGGTCGAGCCAGCAGAATGTTAATCTGGTAGTTGAAGAGTGTAGAAATTTGTTAGCTGGCCAAGCAGTTTACCCTCTGAGCTCTTTGGAGAAGATACCAAATTGTGTGTTTGTTTTTGCTTATATGCCAAATAGGAGAAGTAAATTCCTTACACCGGGTAAGTCATCTTATCACACACCATTCTGCTGATTGTTGTTCTGGGAGTAAAAGAGAATGGACCCAAATATATCCTGATTTGTGATGATGGGGCTCTGAGTGACCCAGTGTGTGGTGGGAGGTGTCCCCACTCATGGCAGGGGAGCAGAACCAGATGATCTTTAAGGTCCTTTCCAACCCTGGCCATGCTGTGATCGTGTCCTGAGCCATGACCTGCACGTATTTCAGCAAACAATGACCACTTGATTTTGAGTTGATGCTTTCCAGGGCTTCGTCTAAGAGTTTCAAAATGACTATGGTTAGTCCAGGGTAAGGATATAGGCCTATTTTTTTGCCAACACTTGTAGGGGATACTTTGGCACTGGAATGCACTGTTAGTGTCAGCTGGTTTAACAATAAAGACCTACTGCTTATCCAAGTCTGATTTATTTATTTTAATTTAAATTAATGCTTTCCAAGCTCAGGATAACTTAAGTTTTTGGCAAACTAACTTTAAAATTAACTGGTGTTTAGTTGTTTCATCTTTTTATATGTCAAATGTCTGCTCTTTTAGAAGTACTGTGTATTTGTTACACTGCTTCTCTTTACTTTTCTCTAACCACTCTTGAAACAGCTTCTCTTCACATCCAGCTAAGGTTTGGATATTGCATTCCTGCAAAGAATGAGACATCTTTTTTCACAATCTACTCCACCTACTCCCCACCTGCTCCATCTGTGTTGCTAAGGGATAGGATAAAGCTGTGCAAATGACTGGCTTTAGGTTTGATCACAATTCTCAAAAAGTAAAGACTAAATTGAAATGTCACACATTTGAACTTTTAAAATAAGATTCAAATAAATTTCTAAATGAGATGTCATTTGTCATAAAGTAGCTGAAATTGTTGTTAAGAAAATTCAAGATAACAAAGTTCCCATGTTGGGGGAATTGTTTAGCTCTGTTAGAATAGAATCTATTTGTGAAAATCACTTGGAGAATTTAAGATTAAGAAAGAGGAGCACCCATGTGGAGAGCATCCTTCTTAGTCCTGTGTGATAAATCTATTGTGTTAAATACTCTGTGTTGCTGAGATGTACAAGGACTCACATAAACCAGCACTGTTACCAGGAGGTCAATGGACAGCAGCATTTCCCCTGGAGCCTCTGCCTAGTGGTGTGTCCAGTAGGGTTGTGGTTTGGTTGTAAGGTTTGAGTTTCTCTGATGATTGAAACATGAACTCAGCTTTCCACACTCACCAAGGAGTCTGGAGAAAGCCTTAGGTTGCTTTTCATGGTACTTGTAGCATTTTTAACAAAAATACAGACCAGTTACTATTTATGATACTGCATTATGTCTATTAGAAGATTACTTGAAATAAAGAAGCTCTGCATCTGTGAAATATTTGAGACTTTTGTGGTGAGCGTGGTGGGATTGTGCAAAGCAGCATTATGTCCAAAATGCATTGGTATTGCCTTGAATATCTACATAACAACTTTGTTACTTAAGAGGCATGCTGTCCTGGCTAAATGCTACAATAAATCCGTTACTGAGATCTTTATATAGAATGGAGTCCAGTGAAAACAGTTTATTAGTGCTGTGTGTGTGTCTTCCAGGTGTTGCAGGGTGTGTTGGATATGGGGCATCTGATATGTAGACAAAATACATGAGTAAAATAAATAATAAGGTATTTAGCTAATTTGTGGGTTTCACAGGATGTCTCTGTGCACTTAATGTACATAAGGCACCTTTGATATTTGAAGATCCTTATTCTGCATTAATTTGCGAGCTGAAAATTAGAAACAAGACTGATGGTTTTTTTTTCTGATCAAAATGTAAATTCTTGCTTCTTTATGAAGCCTTTAACATAGCTACTTACCAAAGTTTGTTTAATCTTGCATGCCTCCCTTTGGTAAATATGAAGAATTAATCCCCACTGGTGACTTCAGGAAGGTTATAGAAGCATTGCTGCATCTATATTCAGAAATATATTCGTGCCTTTATCAGGTAGATGTAATTGATGGTTGCCTTTCACAGAAGCATTTCTAAACTCAAATATAATTACTGTGAGGATAAAGATTTTCTGAAATGCATAATCAAGATGTTTATGCCTTTAAATGTTTTTGTTCAACCACCTTTTTCGGTTATAGAGCTTTTGCTGAGGTCAGTGCAAGTTTTGTGTGTCGTTTATCTTTCTTTTCGTAGCAATTTCGTTTTGGAAGGTGTGTGTAGGGACTCTTGCTGAGTGGGGGACAGGATGTGATTGTCCATCTCGGTTTCCAGTTTCAGGTCTGTCCAAAAAGTCTGTGTGTTTCCACCCCTGGGCATCGAACCGATCTCTTCCAGCGGGACCCTCAGAACGTTCTGATCACGGATTTCTTCGGCAGCGTGCGCAAGGTGGAGATCACCACGGAGACCATTGCTCTGGACAGGGACCCAGCTGCTTTTGAAAGCAAGTAAGTGGTCATTGTTTAGGCTTGGTTTGTACAGCTCTGTGCCACAAAACCAAAACAGTCGTGTAACTGTCGAGGAAAAAGAACTCTGGTTTCCTGTCATTTCTTACAAAGAATCAGGGAGTGACAAGAAGCTGAACATGAGCCAGAGTGTGCCCAGGTGGCCAAGAAGGCCAATGGATCCTGGCCTGGATCAGGAACAGTCAGGATATTAGAAAGAGAAACAGGTTAGATATTAGAAAGAATTTCTTTACAGGGAGGGTGATCAGCCATTGGAATGGGCTGCCCAGGGAAGTGGGGGATTCTCCGTCCCTGGAGGTTTTTAAGAAGAGACTGGATGTGGCATCAGTGCCATGGGCTGGGAATCACGGCAGGGTTGGATCAAGGGTTGGACTTGATGATCTCTGAGGTCCCTTCCAACCCAGTTGATTCTATGATTCTATGACATGGACCTCCTGCTGGGAGAAAGTTGGGGCTTGTCAGCTGAAAACTTTGCTTAAAAGTGCCTGCCCCTTTATTCAGGCTTGTAAACAAATGCTGCTCAAGACCAAGGTGTGGATGTCAGCAACAGGAGAATTAGTCTAGAATTTTGTTTCTGCCTTAGTGTTTCTTCTTTAGTGCTCAGGAACATTTAGTTCCTGTAAATTCCTGCTTGCGATAGTTTACTCCCTCAGGTAAGCTCCGAGTATAAGCCATCGATGAGTTGTTTGCTAACAACCAGCTTTTTAATACATGTTTTGTTTCTGTTCTGTGAGTTCTCTGACTTTTGACATTTTACTGTCCTGGGAATTTCTGTTGCTGAGATGCAGTGATCCGTTTGATTAAAATTTCTGGTGCAAGTTCATTGATAGGAGCTGTAACGGGGCTGCTGCTGCTTTGTGGATGAATAAAGAAGTATAAGCTTCTTTGTATTTTTGGGATTCTGTTGCCACCTATTGGGAACATGCAAAGGAAGATGTGCTTGTTCTTTAGAGTTTATATAACATTGTACTTCCATTTCTGTTGCATCTTTTATGTTTCATCATACTGCCCTGTAGGAGGGGGAAAACAAAGGACTGAACGAACGTGCTATATGAGGGATGAAATACTGCTCAACACATAAATTTATGTAAATCATTGTCTACCTTGTTTACTGTTGCTCAAATAAACAGGCTAGTGGGTAGCAGTTTTATTTGTTTTAAAGGTACCGGTAACTCTGGTCCTCACAGTTATAAATACCCTACAAAGTTTAATGCATTTTTTATTTTATTTTCAGGCTGTATTTTTATCTGGATCACATGCATTAGTACATAGCATACATGTCTTTCATTTTGTGACTCCTTAGCATAGAACACTAGTGACACTAAATTTGTTTTTTCACCGAAGAATAAAAAAATCTTTTGGCAAGTAACAGACATTTTGCTAATAAAAATCATGATGAAAACTTACCTATGCGGGTTTCTAATTTGTGGGTGATTAAATGGAGAAATAGATTTTGGAGGACTTTAATGTTCCGAGGCAGGAAATTGGTTGGAAGTTTCAGCTTTTATTTTTGTGTTAGTTTGGTGTCAGTAGATGAGGGTTTTTTTGGTGTCTGACACTACTGCATTGGACACGTGGAAGCAATGTTGAGAAATGGGCACTCAGGACAGAGAGGAATATTATCCTTGTGAAGTGCTCTGATATTTAATGGAAGCTGTGTTACATTATCATGGCAATTCCACTTCAGTTAAGTTGGTGAAATTGGAAGGGATAGAGGGACATGCTGGTTTAATATCTGAATAGTTCTCCTTTAGCTTGAGAGAGTCTTTGGGAATGTGTCCACCTGGGAACTGAAGCACACAGTAGCAGCTCATGGAATACTGCCTCTTGTCAGGAATGTGTGGGGCCATTTTTAAGTGGTCTTGTAGTGCAAGTTATTCACTGAACTATATTGAGATACAATTTTCCAAAAAAGTACTTCAGTTCTTGGTTTGTTGTTACACTTGAAAGAGTTTATAGGCAATATGTTTTTAATGGAGGAGAAAGTATGGAGTTTGTAAAAGTGTAGTGTAGCTTTATAGGTAGTGATGTGGAGTGCTTAATGAATTCCTTAAACAGAATTCTGAGGTCAGTACATCGTGGTGTGACAGCTCTGTTTAGCTACAAAAAATTTAAGAATTACAGCTCGAAGTGAATTCATTAATTAAAAATATTAATGCTTTTTAAAAACGCATTTTTGGAGGGTCTGATCTACAAGAACTAGTTACTCTGGTTTTAGTTAAAAAATGTTATAAACATCTATTTCTGAGGGTGTTGAGAAGGCAGAACACAAATTATGTGATTTTTGAATGGATTGTCCCAAATTAATGTAAGAATGACTCCAGAATGAAAGAATGTGAGTTCATATTCTTAACCTTCTCAACCATTCTGTGCCTTTTGGGAGTGCAATGGCTGTTGGCACTCTAATGTAAAAAAACTGGAGAAGGATAGGACTGGCACAGCCTGGTTTATTCTTCTTGGTATCACTGGGAGAGAACTAAACCAATCTTATTACAAATGAAATAATCCTTCCAAATTAGTTCTGACTTGTTCATGCCCAGCATTGTTTTAAAAGCCTTCATGAAGAAGAAAAAACTCATGTAGAATTGAACTTGGGCCCTTAAAGGTTTTCAAGAAGTATTTCCCAAGAAGTAGCTGATAGATCACAAATATAATGTGTTACATTGGTTACTGAGTGTGCACATTTTATTTGTTTAGTATTTGGTATAGTTTCCAGGCTTCATTCCTTTATGAATCATATCCTCTGTGTTTTATTCTTCACACAACATTAGCTTGATACCTTTTTTCTTTTCCTTTTACATACTGGTGGCAGTAGAATGCTGCAGAATATTTGTGTTACGAGCATGACCAGAAAATGAAATCCAGACTTGAGTTCTGACACAGTCTGAAGTAGTCTGTGTTAGATCTGATTTGTTTGTTTTAAAGCTGCAGGTGTCACATATGCAGATAAGGGCATTAAAAACCAACCAGACAAACGAGGTGAAGGAAGGTGCTGTCACGTGAGGCACGAACATGTATCGGGGTTGTACTGCCGGCAGACTGTTCATGTTCTCATCTTACCCACTGCTGTGACTTTGCCAAATCTTCTCAATAGAAGTTTGTTCTTTTGTTACACGATTGCTTAGCAATTACTTGGTAACACAGATCCACTCCCAAGCCCAGCGTGAGCTGTAGCTGTGCCACCAGATCAGAACTGGCAGCTCCGTGTTGGGCGCACGCCGGGACGTTTGACGAGAGAGGCCTTTGAAGTTCTCTCTGGCTTGGGCTGAGACTCTTACAAAGAACAACTACTAATTAACCAGGAGAAGAGGCTTTCTTTCTATCCACGTAGTGGTAGGTGAATATTTGCGAGTAAAAGCTTTTAAAAAATAAAGAGAAGGTTCCTCTGCTGTTTCCTTTCTTTGCAGCGGTTTCAGTCTAAGCTGTGTTCACTTCAAAGGGCTTGTTCTGCAGCTGCCTCAGTCCTGACTGGGTCTGTAGCTGCCAATTTTAGCAGAAAATCTGGCAGTCTAGGGGTTCTGGGGCTTCAGCTGGTTGTGTTTTGTCTGGATCTCCATGCAAGTGCAAAGAGTCCACATTAAGGAGTAGAAGACGACCTGCATCTTTGGAGAAGGAGCCTTGCAGAGTTTAGAATATGTAATAAATTAGGAGTGTGTCGCTTAAACTTGGACTGTAACTCTACAGCCAGTTGGAACAGTCTCCTTTTCGGTTCTTGTTGCGAGGAAAAGATCTGTATCAGCAGAAAGTGCTGGTAAAAATTGGGATGAATATTTCCCTTGGGGGTAGTAAGAAGTGAATTAAAGACAGCATCATATAAAACCATCCTCGTTTCATTGCTTTTGAGAATTAGGCTCTGTATTTAATACTTCTCTTACGAAGAATTGTGATACTACTGGCAGTGATTGTTTTCCTAAAAATAAATAAATTGGCCACTTGTGTTAGGAAGGATGCTTGTGTAACAGCATAACGATGAGTAATTGGTTCATTTGCTGTATGCTAATGTTCTCTCAGTCTGTTTTTTTTTTGTTGTGTTAGTGTCTCTTTTCTGTCTCTTTCCTGCCCTTTCTTCTTTTCAGTTTGATGTCCTTAATAAGTAAAGCTGCTGTTGTGTGTTCCTGAAGCCTTGGGGGATCCTGAACCAGTAGATTGATTGATTGTTTGGCGAGTCGATGCTGTTTAACTCAGTGGGCTTCCCTTAAAACTAAAGGGGCTGGGTTTGTTCCGAAATCCCAATTCAGCCTGTACCTGGTGCCTCAGATTTGTGGTTCTTTTAAGGTTTATAAGCCGTTTTTAGGACAAATTCAGGGCTAATTCTGAAAGCTCTCGTTACACGGACCCGGCCCGTTCCCGCGCGGTGCCGGCAGGTGGCGCCATCGCCCCACCGGGAGCGGGAATGGGATGGGATGGGATGGGAAATGGGATGGGATGGGATGGGAATGGGATGGGATGGGAATGGGATGAAATCGGGATGGGGATGGGGACGGGATGGGGATGGGAATGGGGTGGGATGCAGATGGGATGGGGATGGATGGAGATGGAGGTGGGATGGGATGGGGATGGGGAGGAGATAGGGATGGGGATGGGATGGGGGTGGGGATGGGGATGGGATGGGGGTGGGGATGGGGATGGGATGAAATCGGGATGGGGATGGGGACGGGATGGGGATGGGAATGGGGTGGGATGGGATTGGGATGGGGATGGAGTGGAGGTGGGATGGGATGGGGATGGGGATGGGGAGGAGATAGGGATGGGGATGGGATGAGGATGGGGATGGGGATGGGATGGGGGTGGGAATGGGATGGGGGTGGGGATGGGGTGGGGATGGGATGGGGGTGGGGATGGGGATGGGATGGGATGGGATGATAGGGCTTTGGGGCACCCAGCCCTCGCCCCCCTTGTGTGACCCACCTGAAGTCAGCCGGGCACGGAAAGGAGGAGCTGGGCTCACTTGTTGCTTGGTGTGAATTTGAGGGGGTAACAGCAGGGGTTTATCTAATTTTCCACTTTTCCTGCTGGTCAGCAACCTCGTGGAGATGTAACTGTGTTTCAGTTTCAGAGTAATGTAAAAAGGGAAAAAGAACTTAAAAGTTATCAGGCCCCCCTTGAATTGCCAGGGAGGTTAAGAAGCCATTAATTCCAGGCAGCATTGTTCTTCCACAAACATTTTGGATGGGTTTCATAATTTATTACATGAAGCACACCAGTCAGTTACACAGGCACTGTATTTTCCTCTGATGTCTTACACATTTATTCTGTTTTAATGGTAAGTGTGGATTTTGTGATCCATTCGTGTTTTGATAGCCTGAAAGTAATTAAAGATGGGTGAACTAATACTTGCTCTTAAATATTATTGCTATATTTCCTAAAGTATTTTTAAAATATATTTGGGGTTTCATTGCTTGCCTAAAGATAGTTCAATGTGTACATATCCACATATACCTACACTCCTATAGCTGTAAGTGAAAAAGATCTTTTCAAGGTAGTGCAACTAAAATGAATATGAAGGGTATAGAAGGAATAATTATATAGGAGGGTACAATCTTAGTAGTATAACATCTGTATAAAATAAATAAGGATGAATGACAATATCAAAAGAAACTGCAGGTATAAATCGTGTTGGGGAGACTTTAAGTACACTAAAGTGTTATGCTTGGTAATTATAGTCCCTGTTTAGCAAGATATTTCAAAAAGCAGCTTTGAACAATATATTATTTATTCCTTTGAAAGTATTTCTTTGACCATGCTTTGTGCCAGAAAAAAAAAAAAAATTTTGTTTCAAAACTGTAGCTCTTGAGACAGGTTCCCTTTGGTCTGATGGTTTTTCACCCCTTCCCCCACATTTTTGTTTTATGTGGCATCTTGCATTTCTTCTATGAGAAACCTTCAACTATTAGTACCAGACTGTGCTTCTATCATTTCACATTTTCAGTACAAGGCTACTTTGCTGAACCTATATATAGTTATTCATACATATAATTTTAATAGACTTTGACAGCAAAGAAACCTCTTGGTCTGTAGAGGTAGTGTGAAGCACATGCAAATCAATGGCAGTATTTTTATTAACTTCAGCTTTTAATCAGGTCCAGAAGCTACATGTTCTTCATAAGTGACTTAGATGTGCCAGTGGACTGGCAGTGAACAGGTAATGTCTAAAATGGTTGCATGGCAGATTTAGTGGGAGGTCTTAAGTATATCCAGTAGATTTTAAATCATTGAGATAGCTTGAAAATATCCATTAATCACAGAATGTTCAATCAAGGTCGTTTTTCTCCCCTTTCCCTCCTTTTTCCGCTCCTTTTTTCACCTTTCCTACGTAACATCCTTATTTTATTAATTTTTCTTCACCTTCTCTGTGTGATCTTTACCTGCTATTATTTTTGCAGTTGAGTGGGCTGCTTTATAATTGCAGTCTCCTGAAGTGCTTTTTAGTCTTTCTAGTGCTATTTATATGGAGGTCCTGGCTTGATTTTCTTGCTTTGCTGCCCAGGTGCTAAATATAAATTAATATCTGTTCTTAAGGTACTTCCGTAGCTGTGTACTGGATGTTTCTGCTGAAGGAGACCATGCAAGCAGCTGTAGGATTTGGCATAAAATCTGATCAGGAAATAGTTTCATGTAATTTTGGCATGTTTTCAGCACTCTGAGGTAACATTGATGTTTGTTAGGATACACTTCTGTGTGATTTCTAGGAACCAGAAAAAACTGGGGGCAAAGAGCAAACAGGCATCTGGAAGCAGAGATTATGGGACTCTTAATCTTTGGAATTTAGTGGCCAAGCACACATTAACATTCCTTATGCCCCAGAAATTAATCTGGGCATGTAACTATGAAGTCTCTGAGGCTCAAGCAACATCACTGCTTTTTGTTTTATATGGTATTAAGCCATGTGAAAATGCTCTTAGTCTTTCCCCGTTGTGAAAAAGCTTACACTTGATTTTTTTTTTTGAGTGCCTGAGAGATAACCTTCTGGATGGTCTGCCACTGAAAATTTGTGTCTTGCCCAAAGCTGTTGGAGAGAAAGGGGCAGTCTGCCTTCACAACATATTTATATAATGATGGCTTAAAGACCATAAGCTGATCTCTGTCTGCATCTTCCAGCCCTCCCAATAGGAGAGACTTTTCTTAAGTCAGATGTTTGGTGAACCAAAGCTCTCAGAGTAGAGCTGTTAAATTTATTACTTGTAAATACAAGTCCTTGAAGCCTTCTTGTTGGTTTTCATAAAGCTGTGTGATGGACTGGAAGGCAGTGAGATGTTTCCCTGCACTGCTTATTTCTGAAGGCTCTGCTACACTCGGAGAAGTTACACTGCCCAGTGGGCATACTGAGGGCCCCAGAAGTGAAATGTAGATTGTGAAAGAAGAGCTGAACTCAAAAAAAAAAAAAAAAAGGCATTGCATTATTGCCAGGCATCTCTTTTCTATGCAGTTAGCTCTTTGAATGGACCAGGGCGAATTTCTGCTGTCAGGGGAGCAGGAAACTCACAATTGCATCAAAGGATGGAAAGAAAACTCGAGGTGATTACAAAAGGCAATTCTGATCACATAAAGCACTGGATTTACAGATGGCTTGCTGAGCACTGTTTAATATTACTTTATAAAATGAGATTGTTTCATGTGTTTGGTCAAGAGTATCAGAAATCTATAGAAACTGTGGGAGGGGAAATAACAGATGCTGAATACGTCTACCAAAGTGCCCAAGCTACTGCTAAGATTATTTTATAAAATTTGTAGGACAGCAAAATATTACCTGTGTGGTAAGATTGATCTTTCAGGAAAATATAGTAATTCTGTAAACAAAGAATTTAGTGCAAAATGGGATTTATTCAGCACTTTTGCAGGCAGAATTCTGGTTGCATGATGGGTTGGTATTGGTAAATAACAAACAAGAAGTAATGGAGTACAACTGTTTTGTATCCCCTGAAGTGGAAAAAATAAAAATAAAGATGAAAGCAGGATACAGAAGGGAGCTGGAGCTGTTCTGGGGTTGGACATATTGTAGTGGAATCCTAGAAAACTGAATTCAGTTGGCTCCAGTTTACTGTTTGGAGATTCCTGGGGCTGAAAGGGAATATAATTGCAACTGTGGATGTGCAGCTTTCCCAGAGTGGTCACAGCCCATCTCTGTTGTGCCAGTTCAGAAAGCAACACTGAATTGGCCACAACTCTACATCATACTGAAAGAGAACTATAAAGGTGGAAAACCTCTTACTCATCTACCTAGAGGTCAGATGTAATTTGGAACAGAAAGACAGGCAAGATTTCTCTTTTACAAAGTGAACTGGAAGTTGCTACTGCGTGTGTGAGTGTAGAGGTGTGTCCATACTCTGTAATGTAGCATCAGTTTATGTTTTTAATGTATTTATGTTTCTTATGGATGCGGGAATGGTTCAAATAATTGGACTTCCAAAAATGAAACCTTCAGATGATTAAGGGAATTCCCCTTTTGCTTTGTGCATACTATACACAGTAGTGAAAGCACAGCATTACTTGAACAGCATTTTGATGACGGGCAGGAATGAGGATTTAGAAGCAAATTTGGAGAGGGAGAGCGTGTCTTCTTCCCATCCCTGCCAAGAGTTGAGATGTGAATAGTTCAATCCAGTAGTTCCCAAGAGAAGGCAAGACCACACTGGAGGCTAGAGTATCTTTTCCTGTGGGGAAAGAAAGAATAAATGTTGAGTATTGGTGTTCAGAGTTGCTTTAGTATTAATTCCTTGAATTATGTCATAGCTATTTTAAATTTTTATTCCTACTGGTTAAAAAAAAAAATGTTACTGAAGTGTAGCTGAAGTACAAATTTATTCCACTACTAAGGGAGTGGTTTATCAGAACCTGAAACAATTAAAAATGATGCACCTTCCCCCTGCTTTCTGTTGCTGGATTCTTAATTTTACAGTGGTATTTTCTGTGTAATTCTCTGTGTAATTGCTATGTGAAAAACGTACAAAAAAGTCAGTGCTGGAGGGACCAGATGCAGAGGAAGAGATGGAATAATACTGACAGTGTATTGGTACAATTTTAGACACTGATTGAAGGATAAGGGAAAACACTGCTAATCTGTCAGAATAATCTTCAACAGATGATAATCTTTAAATTGATGGTGTATTTTCACTCTTTTATGTTTCTTATCTCAATATTTTAAAAAATGTTCATTACATTATTGGTTTTTCAGCAAGGAATGAGAAATGACAGACACTTGGATTTGTGCAGCTTCCGAATGTGTGCAAGGGTACTTCGTAGGAGTGGGTTACCTCTTGTACTTTGCAAAATCATAGAATCATAGAATCAACTGGGTTGGAAAAGGCCTCTGAGATCACCAAGTCCAACCCTTGATCCAACCCCGCTGTGGTTCCCAGCCCATGGCACTGATGCCACATCCAGTCTCACCTTAAACACCTCCAGGGACGGTGAATCCACCACTTCCCTGGGCAGCCCATTCCAATGGCTGAGCACTCTCTCTGGAAAGAATTTCTTCCTGATATCCCACCTGAACCTCCCCTGGCACAGCTTAAGATTGAGCCCTCTTGTCCTACTGCTGGTTCCTGGGGGCAGAGCCTGACGCCCACCTGGCTCCCCCCTCCTGGCAGGGAGTTGCAGAGAGCGATGAGATCTCCTCTGAGCCTCCTCTTCTCCAGGCTGAAATGTTTGAATTCACACTTAACGTGAGGAATCTGAGTACCCTCATCAAGTTCAGTTAACCGTTACTGAAAGTGGTTTTGCTGTCCTGAGACATGGCATGTTCTTAAGGCAAAGCTGGGTTCGTTTATTCTGCTTAGAAAAGCCAAACTGGCTGTCAGGGGAGGCCCCTGGAATGTGTCGGCCCCGTCCCGACCCCACAGCGGGCTGGTCCTGGGTACTCTGGGGACCTGTTTCTGACAGGTCTGCTGCCCTCCCTGGGAAGGGATTGCCTGCAAGCAGAGAGCAGATGGTCCTTGAGCCCTCACTGAGGGCACTGTGTGACAGAGGGGGCAGAGTTAATCCGTGGCCAGGCCGTGCCAGCCCGCGTGGCTGAGGGTGTCCTGCCGAACAGCCCAGTTTGCTTTCCAGCTTGCACAGACCCCATATGGGCTCCAAGAGGGACAGGAGGGCTGGGGCTGCTTGCTGCCAATATGTTTTCCCCATGGCTGCCTTCCTGGAACTGCAGTCTGGGGCGACTGTTCTGCTGGCAGCAGCTTTCCAAAACTAGGGACAAATCTGGCTTGCAGATTATCCATCTGAATTTCCTCCTGAGCAGCATGGTGCTCTGAAGGGTAGGAATGGTTGGATTTTCTATGCAGTTGGAAAGATTAGCTAAGTGTAAACTGCATGAAAGGAGTAGATAAGAGTATGTTTTTCCTCTGGTTCCACAGTAGCTATTTAAATTTGACAGGTGCATATAATATTATAGTTGTATTAAATAATTTGAGTGAGATAAAAGTCAGAAAGGGTTACTCGTATTCCTGAATGATTTCTGGTCCTGTGTTACATGCAAGTGAGACATGTTGCCATAGACAATGCTTCAGCTGCTCTAAAATTTCAGTAGTATATTTTCTATTTGATAATAGGAGAAAAGTTACACCTCTAAATAGTTAGCAATTTATAACTCATTTTGGTTTGTGAGAATAGAGTGAACCCTCTAGTTACTGTAAGGTTTATCTCAATTTAACTGTAACATAATATTTAAGCTTCATAGTTCCCCACTGGCTAGTATTTTTTTTTCTGTTGGTTACTTAAGAGTCTGAACCATGACTTCCTGCTAGAATAAAATAGGAATGAAGACTTCTTGCTGTAGGTCTAAATTTTAACTGGGGAATTGGAGCAGAACAGCCACTAAGTGAAACTGTTCTAAATCTCAGCCATAGAGGACATAACCTCTGTTTCTTCCTCAGCTGTCAAATAGACTGCCCTAGTTCCTTTTTCCTGTGTGTGTGGTTTCCCTCTGATACAGTTTTTACTAAGAGTTACTTTATTACAAAATATTCTGAGCTGACTTCTATCTTATTAGATGCTTAGGAGCTTTTACAAATGTCTCCATAAAAATATATGACATATCTATAAAATGGATAAATCTGCACTCTGCTGTAATGTTTTAAAACTGGAAACTGTGTGTGCACGCAAAAAGTGTGGTTAGGTGGAAAATTGTCCTTAAATCAGAATACTCCTACATGGTTTGCGAATCTAATGGCACTTCTGAAAAATATTAGACTGCTTATTATTAATCTGTGGGTTTATAAAGTAATTTAGGAAGGACAGGAGAAAGTATTAGGCTAGCTGTAGCAGGAAGACTTTTCATGCCATAGATTCAGAGATGGTTTACATCAGTGTCACTCTAAATGTTTTATAGTAATAATTGTTGTATTTATGTGATGTGTGTTTGTCTGTTCAGTTACTAAAGAGCAAACATCTAAGAAGCACCATGAAAACAGCTTCCCCAGTTGCCATTCCCATTCCAGCAGCACTGGAAGCTGTAGAAGGGTCATGGAGAGGGACACGCTTCCAGTTTGGTGATGGAGTGTGGGAGAAAGGAAAACGTGGTGGTGTACATATCCTGCAGACAGAGGGATTCCATTCTGGTCACAAAATTCTTGTTATATTGCACTGGTGAGGTTCTGTGCAAACATAATTATTTCTTTAATACTATGGGAGATTATACATGAGTCAGTTGGCAAGTCTGTGCCTAATTTTGACTGTTCTTAAATTGAGCTGATAGTAAATATAATACATTTAAGATTACAGTGCAGTTCTTAAAATATTATCATTATCACTGCGTTGAATTTTGTGTACACATATGTGAGTTTTATGGGTGATAATAACAGATGCAAGAGATGCCTTAGAATAATAGTGATTAGTAGAGTGATATGGAATTTACTTATGGTAGTACATCACCCAGGAGGTTGAGGTACTTAGTTGAGTTTTTAGATATCCCAGGTAATTGTTTCTTTCTGCTTTCTCTGGATGGAAAATGAAGTCCTTTGCAAGATACATTGAGACTGGAAAGAAAAAGTAGGGGGAGGGGAAGCTTATTTTACATATTGATAATTATATCCTAAAATGCAGCTCTGGAAGAGACCTAATCACTGTGTGACTGTTGCCTGATTCTTGCTGTGAGCGTAAGAGAAAGCTGTGCAGATTGTGGCAGATACAGATATCATTAGAAAGGAAATCCCACCTGCTGTGGAAATCCCCCCATCTTTAATGTGCCAAATGAATATGCATCCTGCACGTGGTAACAAACTGAAGTCTCAGGAAAACTAGTGTAGTGTAAATTGCAACAGGGAGTGATTAATGTATTAATGCATTTTATGCCTACTGTGCTCATCTAGTAATCAGATTATTTTGCTAAAGGTAATCAGAATTGTACAAAAGAATAATTATATAATGAAGCTAACTTCGCCAGGAATTTGAAAAGAAAGAAAATTGCTGAAATGAAGTGAGGCAAATTGTAGATTATTTATTCTCGTTTGTCGTTGTAAAATAGAAGAGTGATTTTTAGGTATTCTTCTTTACAAACTGAATTGAAAACAAAGTTAATAGGAGAGGAGGGAATCAGGAAGTCAGTACAATCAGAAATAACAGCAGTATACATGTTAGTCATCTACTCAAGTCAAAAACTATTATGTGTTTCTGATTATAAAACCTTATGGAAAATTTCCATAACCATAATAAAAGACAAAAAGGTGAGTTATTATTGTTGAGGCAAGTGAATATTGAACGTAACCCCTCTCCACAGAAAGTAAATACAAAATCATTCTCGGGCTTGAATTCTATGAAATAGTAATTTTCTTAGTTTGTAAAGCCTTTTCCTTTTTTGCCCATATTTTTAATATTGCTTAAAAGAATGGCAGTATTAAAGTAGTAACTCCTTCTAATTTCAATAGCCTTCTCTGCTGACCTGGACCAAACTGTCTCCAGCACAGCCTTGCCTGTAGATATTACGAAGCCAGGCTCCAGGTTCGGGTAATTATATTGGAGTAAAACTGTAGTCCAGTTGGAGTAATTACATTGGAGTAAAACTTCAGTCCAATGCTTTTGGACCTCATTTAGTGAGTGAAGTAGTTAATCTGTTTGTTGCTAATAGCTTGGTGTGGATTTATTTTTGTTTTCAATGTTCAGTCTTGTATGTTGAAATAATTTCGTGTCGTTTACTCAGCTCAGTCTGGTTGAATTGCTGTGTGTGTGTTACTTTTTGTGGGATGGTAAGTGCCCCTGAGAGGTTCTTCCTACCTGAAACAGAAAAAGATAACCTTGTCCTGTAGAAAATATCAAGACTGCATCTCCTCTGCACTGATACAGGGAAAAGCAAAACTTTAAGACCAAATCTATACTGAAAAATTTAGCCCGAAACTTAAATATTATTGGGAAAATAGATTTAAAATAGAATCTCAGTGAAGAGTCTTTGGAAATGGCTCAAGCCTTTGCATATATTTCATCTGTTTGTTGGCATGTGCAGTTTGTTTCCTGTGGGTTATAGATCAACAGACTGTGTCCTAATCTTCACAAATATTTTATCCAAGCGACCAGAAGTATTTTTGTTCTGTGACAGGGAGATCTGGGCTGATTGTAATCTGCAGTGGTAGTGCAGTAAATAACACGGTTCTCATTTAGTTTAGTTGTGTCCTGCTGAGTCTATGGGAAGCAGCAGCAATTCCTTTTCTTTCCAAAGAAAGTTTCCACACAAGATCTTCTGTTCCTTAAGTGTTACTGTTTTAACAAATTGCTCTATCTTATATTTACTGGTGTGTTAATTAATATATTTTACCTGGATAATATACATATTAAAAGAAAGAAATGTAGTCAGACATTTAAAAAACAAACCAACCCCCTAAAAAACTCCTCACTTTATTTGCTCATTCTCAGAATTTAGCAAAACTTACCATTTTTTCAGTTGCTACTGTAAAATACCAGGTTTCTCATCTGGTGCAGCATACAGCACCTTAGTCAAAGAACTATTGTTGTAGAGTAGATAAGATTAAAAAAAGTCATTGGGTTTGATGAAAACCTGCATGAACAGTGAGGGGAAAAAAGCCAAAGTTACCATAGCAACCAGCAGTGCTTTAGAAAGTAGCTGAGAAAAAGAGGAGAAATGGAACAGAAAATATGAGGGCCATTTCATAAAGCATTAAAAAATAAAAATGAAATCTTAAGGCAAATATGATTACTTTTCAGCTTTTATCTTAGAAATCCCTGATAAGCAGCAGTTTGTCTTTAAATATGAGGAACAGTGTTAATAAAGAAGTTTTAGTGTTTAGCCCACATTAGACCCTATTTAAGAGATACTTTTGTAAATTTGGTTAAAAATGATGGAAAGTTTTATGAGTAGTTATTTGTTGGTTTTTTTTCTTACCTTTTTTCTCTCTGCACATGGTTTTCTGAGCAACTGCAGTCTTATCCTGTGCAGTAGAGAGGGCTTTGAAAATGTCCTTGGTGGTATAGCCGTGACCAAAAGTCTTAGTGGTAGATGTGGTCCCACAGTGGGAATAGTGTGAGTTCCTTGTGGGATGGTTCATTGGATCAGCTGCCCACACAGCACTGCCCTTCCAAATGGGAGTGCCAAAGGCAGCTTGGAAATTGTTGGGCATCAGAATTCCAGGAAAGAGCAGTGTTGGTAAGTTTAGGGGCCTGAGTTGCCCTTTCATAACATACATAAAATAACACGTACAGTCAGTCACCTGTGCCTTTGTGTCTGAACCTATATCCTGATACCAGTGATTGATTTAAAGGCTGAGCTTTGATACCTTTTTTTGTCTTTTTGAATGGAGTCAGCATTCTGCAGTGCTCTGAGCTGGGGTAGGAAGTCTAGTGTTTTGCCCATATATTGCTTCATAGTTTTAGAATCACATTTTATGTGGGTGAGCGTCAAATGTACGTGGGATAAAATTGCAAGCATCTTTTCTTTCCTACTTTCTATGCAGCTATTAAGTCTTAAATTTGATCTTAGTCCTCCTAGAACAAAATGGTCCATGTTGGAACCTCAAGCAAATAAGAAAACTGTGATAAAATCACTTTAATGTTCTGTCCTGAAAAAGTGCTCTGTGTGAGGATTGAAACAACCTAAAAGTTTGAATACAAAGAGGGAAACAACAAACACTTTATCCTTTCTTTAGAATACAGTCTGACTCACTTCTTGCCTTCTCTTCAAACAACTGTGTTGTTGTGTGTTTGGTTGCAGCCCAGTTATCTTCTCATATGGTTAGAATATGATTTTATTGTATAGATGGTACTTAACTGTCCTAGACAGTGCCATAGCCTGGGGCTGTGCCTGCATGTCAGTGCAGTTGTTGCTTCCATCTGTTTCTTTTGGAAAAAAAAAAAAGGCATTGTTTCTGAATAAACATATTTATTTTATAAACCACTATGAAATGAAAATGTTTTCCTCTCCTTTTCTCTCATGTGGAAGTTTATGGAAGGGTAAAAAGTCTTGCATCATTCCCCAAAGTCTTCCTGTGCATCCAGAGGAGACATTTGTGATGAGTTCCTTATTGTCAAGTGGGCATAGCATTTATTGTATGAGTTACAAATACATGTCTGTATTGAAGTGAGAACTGAGACTGATAAAGTTGAAAAGGAAAGGTGCTGTGAAATTCTGTAAATGCTTAGGGTCCCTTCTCTGAGAACTTCCTGTGGAAGATGTAGAAGCACTTTGGCACTGTTCTCTTGTCTAATTGCCTCATCTAAAGACATTCTGTACTTTCTCTGTAGCATAACTTCTGCTCCAGATCAAATGCAACATTTCTTACTACAATATGTGAATTCTTCCTTAGGAGCAACTAGGAGAAGAATGCATTCTGAATAAGATCAGTTTAGTGTTTAAATACAAGCCCTAAATGTAATTTTGAGTGAGTTCTTGTCCATTATGAGGTTGGAGTTTGACCTGATGAACTTTTCTGGAGTGGCTGGACTTCACATGGTAAAACTCTGTGCCGGGCAGTGCATGATAAAGCAGCCAACTTGTGAGCACAAACTGGGGCACAACAACCTGGGATCATAACAGAGGCAGTGGAGGTGCTTTTTCCTGCTGCAACTGGACTCTGTCACACGTGGTTGCTGCTCCCTGACGAGCCATCCCTCCTGCAGGCAGATCCCTCTGCGCTGCCTGCCTGCCTCTGCCAGAGGATTGATTCAAAAGCGCTGTAGAAATCTTCCAAATCTCAGTGTGTGACCTTGTTATCACCTAACAATCTGTTCAATCTTTGGAGATTATGTATGGCTTGCTCTGACAAGGTGCTGTCTATGTGTACTTCAAATTAGAAACTCATAAACATGGCGTTGTGAAGCGGTTTTCTGTGACATCTCTGTTAAGTTCCTGCAGAGCTCAATACAAACAAAATAGGTATTGTTTTCTAGGATTTTCTGTGCTGTGTTTTTATAGATTTGTGGAAACTTGAAGTGTGGTGCTGTTAGTGGGTCATGCAGGCTCGAAGCAGTATGTTGTGAGAAAATGTGGTCTGTCACTAATGTCATGAAGTGGGAACATGACTGACCTCTGAATGTTTTGGGAGATTAAACTAAACCCCACTAGGTGGTGCAAGCAAATAAATCACCTTGCAAAATGCTTCTTTCCAGGTGAATAAATTTGGGGAAAGGGTGTCTTTATATATTCCCCCAAATATATCCTTTGTTTTTTTTCATCTGTGGTTTCGTACAGTAGTTATTAAAATTTAATATTTAATGCTACCATAAACCAGTCATTCCACATACAAGAAAAAAATGCATTCTAGTTTTGGCTGAGACCTTCATGTCTGCCTTTCTTTCTGTGTGGGCAGGTGTCACAATGCTGAATTCATAGCTGGGGTGGTGGCTCTCAGAGGAAGTAGCAGAGGGCTTCCTTCGTGTTTTGCTGTGCTGTCAGGAGTGGCTGCTGTGAAATAACATCCTTCCTAGGGGCAGACTTGGCATCTGCTTGGAGAATTCTCTCTCAGGATCTCTCTTGTTGCAGTTTCACTTTGGAATTGCTTACCTTTACAGCAGGATTGTGTACATACCATTAAAACTGTTTGTTTGTTTGAAGAACAGATTTCAGACAGTAAGTTACAATAAGGCACTGTCAGTTTACAGTGGGGTGAATAAGGTTCCAGTGGAAAATATTTCTGACATGCAGTGGACGTGGTTGGTCTGTGAGGGTTAATGTGTATGTCAACAGATCAGGAGTTCGGTTTTGTTTAAAAAAACAGACAAACAAACCAGAAAACCACAAAACAAACCCCAGACCTTCGTTGTACTCCTTCGCTGTGCTCCTGAGATGACAGTACCATAACCTTATCAGTTTGTGTTGCACTTGGCTATGCCAAGTCTTGAATTATATAGTCTTGAATTCAGACTATATAACCTTTCAGTATCCTCCACCCTCCATTGAATACCTCTTGTGTAATGGTGATTTTACTGAAGATGCAATAACCCATAGTTGGTCAACATCTTTTTGTAGCCACGAGTAGCAAAAGTTTCTGAATAACAAAACCCACCACATTCTTGAGATGAGTGGAAGACCCCAGGAATTTCTACCTATGGAGAGCCATCAGCACTCTCATTTTCTTGTCAGTAATCATATTTTACCAGAGTTTCCCTGCAGGCTGCCAGCCCTTCTGAGAAGGCAGTGGCATTGTGGGGCTGCCATGACACTGAGGAAACCCCTGCCTGTGCTGCAGTCAGCTTGAGATAGAAGATGTTCTTCCTAGTGCTGTTTTCCCCATATCTGTCTTCCAGACCTTTCTCCGTGAATACAGTGTGTCAGTAAATACTGTGCTACCACGTTTCAGCCCAGGACTCTGTGATGAGGCAGTAACTGCAGTCACTGAACAGCTCTCTGGTGAAAGTTCAGTCCGTTACAGTGCAGTGTATTTACTGAAATGGAAATTTTTCAGTTCAAGGTGTCTTCTGTATTCATCAGTGCGGATGGATGTGTTTGCCACATTCATCCTGGTTTTGATAAACGCAGACAAAATAGGGTTTTGGTTTGGTTTTTTTGGTGGGCTTTTCTTTTGTGTTTGGTTTTGGTGGGTTTCTTTTTTTAGGAAATAAGATATTAAAGTATAAACAGGCTATGCCCATGAAATCTCGGTTGACCAGCAGTCATAAAGAATACATATACTTCCAACAAATAGTCAACACATACTCTGAATTTCGCAATAAGATTTTGTTAGGCTGTATATCCTCTGTAGGGTACAAATAGAAAAGTTGCTGCAGAGGTATTAAACTTTAAATGCAGAAAGAAAATTTTTTTTTCTTAGTTTCCTTGGGTAGAGGACCAGCATACTCGATTGCCATTCATGCACTTTTGGTTATTATTAACTCCAAAACCAGAGTAGAACTATATATTGATGCAAGTAGAAGGGACTTCAGGGTATGTCTGTTAAAATACTTTGATATTGAAAAATCAGTGCCAATGGTTTTGGTTGCTTATATTGCAATAGTCTGTGGGAGTCCCACTCATGAGTGAGGATCCTCTGTAGCTGAGCAATGACCATATACAGGAAAGACACACCCCTGCCAGTGTGGTGCTTACATGCAAAGTACTCTCACAGTTTTGGTGACAGATTTATTAAACATTCCTGAAAACATGAGAGAAAAAACGGGTGATTTGGAAATGAAGGTTGTTTTCCACAAAACATTAAAATATGAAGTTAAAAGGTGCAAGACAGAATGTAAGCTCTTTACCAGACTTCACATATTTGATAATGTGTAGCACACAAAATTTTGTAGAACGAAATCTTCTTTCAGCTGTTGCATTCTTTGTGTTTCCCTCAATTTGGATTCTTTTTCTTGAGCATATTACTGTGCAATTGGAGTTTCTCCATTGTTTCTATAACTGTTACTTATTCCATCTGCAGGGGGCAAAAGGGAAGTCTGACTTCATTATCTGTACTGAATGAACCAAGAAACTTGTAATTCTTCATTTAGTTTCATGGTTGCCTTTTATGCATATATGTATACACACAGACACATTCCCATTTATGTATGGGATTGTGAAAGACCTTGGCAGCATTGGAGATATTATTCTTTTACCTAAGGTGTGCTGAGCTCCTGAAGTCACTCAACTAAAAACTGAGTGACAGGCACTGTGATCCTTTCTGCTTTACACAGTCTCTTGCTGGTAGTATCTGCTGATAATGTGTGCTTAACATTCAGATTTACCGATACAATTTTCTGCAGATTTTAAACGTGTGCAGGAAATGGCTTTTAAATAATGGAAGAACCTACCACAGGAATGAGGTAAAGACTGAGATTAGGTTAATAATACTAGTCCTTCAATCTTAGTTACAGTTGTAAATAATTCTTATGTAAACCCTTGCATTTGTTTTTTAAAAAAATAACATGGACAATCCTCCGAGAAAAGAGTGAACTTCCTGGTTTTTTTCTGTGTTTAGTTTCTGAAAGTAAAACCACATGAACCCATTCACTGTATACACTCTACTGTCATAAGACAGTCTTAGAAAGTCATGGTCAGCTTAAGTTTGGGCATGACTGAGTACTGAAGGTTTAATTTTAAAAGTTTAAGTCCCATTTTCAAAAAGAACTGTTTAATATTAATCTTTGATAGACATTTTTACTAGCACAATAATTCTTATGACTCATATTTTTTACTGTGGGCAAGGTCCAACCCATATAGGTGTTCCTGAAAAACGCCCTAATTAGTTTTTCGGAACTTACCATTTTATATAAGTAGCTTTTTCTCTGTTATATTATAAAGAAGATCTTTGATGATTGCTGCAGAATTGATATCAACATAGGTATGTAAATAAACTGAAACTTCTGTAAAAAAAAAGCTTTTTTGTGTTTAATAGTCTTCTCTCTTTACTCTTGCAGTAAGATAAATCTGTACAGAGAATTGAAGGTAGCTGAGGAGGAACAATGGGGAGGGACATGGCTGTAGCTCTCAGAGCTGCTTCTGTTGCTGCTTTAGCCTTGTCCCTTGGAGGCTGCAGAGTGGAAGGGTGCTGGTAGCCTGTGGCACGCTCCAGGCTGCTGCATCTGTCCCTTCCCAGCAAGGAGAGGGTGAGGTGATGGGGAATGTGGACATGCCAGGCTCTGAGGTGCCAGATTTCCTCTCAAGTGTTTGGATTAGAAACCACCTTGGAATATTAGAAGTTTGGCTTGTCCAGCCTACTGCTTGGCTTTGCAGCTAGGAATACCTTGCAAATCCAGACATATGTCTGGTACAGGCTGTAGCTACAGATGCTGGAATCAGCACAGCACTGAACTGAGTGCAGGGAGATAATGTGTCTCTCTCTCTCCCACAGGCCTCAGACCCAGTGGGTTGCCTGGGTAGACAGGGGAGTTCCCAAGTTTCTGTGCCTCTTGGGAGGTTAGCAAGTGGTGTGCTGTGTACTTGACCCAGGGTAAGTGTGACTTGCTGCTTCTGCTTTTGTTCCTGAGGGCAGACCCCTAAAAATCATAGGGGATTCAAGGCTATAAAGTTTGTAAAGTCACTAAACTTAATATAGAACACTCTGGTTAATATACAGTGGTCTATGGTGAACAGGAGACAATTCCTTTCTGGTTCTAGTACTATAGAAATAAGTGAGGACAGAAAGCCAGACCATAAAATAATAAAATGAAAAAAAAAAACATGACTACTTTACAGAGTCAAAAATGAACAGATTCATTGTTAACATCAGCAGACTCAGCAACCTGCAGTACCTTGGCCTCAGAGAATATGATCTAAGTGTTTGTATTTGAACTAGAGGTTTCATCTGCCATTAACAAGAACAAACAAAACCAGAATCCAGGCAAAAGTAGTGCACAAGTCATCTATAAATAACAGAAAATCATGGTCAAGAAGGTAAGACTGATAAAAAGCTCAAGAGCTGCATACATGCTGTGCAGCTTTCTGTGAAGAAAAGCCCTTCTAATGTGCTTAGCAGTATAATGTTACCTGGGTACATGCACTGACAGGAGAATTAAAACATTTACTGCTGCCTGATTGGAATGCTGCTCAGTTTTGCCTGCTGTGGCCACTCTTAGGACTCCTGGAGTTGGCTGCAGAGAGGAACAGTGGTGAAAGAGGGGAAAGCACTTGATTAAGTCTTGTGATACAGTGTTCTGCAATTCTTGGTGTATCTTGGTTGTCTGCTTTATGGAAATGTGTTAGTTATCATGTTGTAGCAAAAAAAGATCAAAAGCAACAGCTAGTATTCAGGAGAGGCTTGATTGCATAGCAAACCACTTCTCAAAAGCCCAGAACTGTAATTTTTATGATTAATTTTCTGAGTGCTGAGGGTATAGCGTTGTTTCCAGAAAATCTGGGTCTGTTATTGGTACTGATATGTGTGTTCTTTTATACATTTATAAGCAGAAGTTCAGTTGGTGTCTTCCCTGTAATGTCCTGTCAGTAGGGGCTGGAAGCTGGCAGGCTGATCCTGTGAAGGGTCTGGAGGTGGTGATGGACACCAGGTTGAACATGAACCAACAGTGCTGTCGTTGTCAATAAGGGAAGCTGCCTGCTGAGCTGCACGAGGAGGAGGAGGATTAGCAGATTGAGCAATATTATTATTATTATTTCTCTTTGACACTGATGAAGCCCTACCTGGAATACTGTGTGTGGCATTTGGCCTTCCCCTTCAGGAAGGATGCTGAGGCAGTGCAGAGGGTCAGTGCCTAGAGCACATCCTGCGAGAGGGGGCTGAGAGGGCTGGGCTTGCTTCCCTGAGAACATGGAAATGCAATAGCAGGCTGCAGCTGTTGGGAATGCAGTTCCTGAGGTGGGTCAGGGAAACTCTGCTTGTGGTGACAAGAGGCGTTGGCTGTAGGTTTGTGGCTTGGGAGGTTCAGAATGGACATCAGGAGAAATGTTTGCCAAGAGGGCAAAGTAGCACTGGAGCACATTACAGAGAGAGGTGGTGGAGGTTCAGCAGGCAGAGCCGTGGCTGACCCGACCTTGTGTTGGGAGGTTGAACTGGGTGGTCTCCAAGAATCCCTTAGAAACAAGATTCCTGTAGTTCTGCAGAGAGCAGGTGTTGCCACTGCTACTTTGGCAGATCCTTGTAGTGAAACAAGCGGTCTCATGAGAAATTATAGCTGGATGGTACATTGTGTGACTCATGAACTGAAGAAATAGAAGTATGTGCCGTGGGTGTAGAAATATTGGGGCTTAAAATATTTGTATTGTGGGGTTTTTTAGAAGGTGCTTGTTGAAAAGTGTAGCAATACAAACCAATGCAGATACATTGTTTAGTTTGAATGTATGCAGGAAGGAACAGTAGTATTAAACAAAATATGAACTTTGCTATGAAGATTAATTGTGGGCACTAAATAATGGAATTGCTATCCTGGCACATTTCCATGTTAGTTCTTTGATTTAAAATTATCTTCCTGCTGGTTTTTCTGTCTTTCAGTGGCATGTGGTGTTGAGTTGTCTGCATAAAGACCAGGTACTGCTGATAAACTTTCAGTTGTGAAAAATGAACAAGCTTGCTTTGTCCAGCTGAAAGTTTAATTTCAATATGTACTTTTAGCAATATTTAAAATACCTGTGTGACGTGGTGCCATGGGAGGATTTGGTCTTTTTTCTTTGAGATTTCTTTGAAATTCAGTCATGGGTTTCTAGACAACTGGTCATAAAGTGATAATAACCTGTGTGTGTTTTTAACCACTCTTGTAAACATTGCAGTTAGAAGGGACTGGGTTAAGGGGGAAATGTGCAGCCTCAGTTCTTAGATACAGCACACATGCACATCAAACTAGGTGGAATGTTTGCTCAGTGAGGTGGGCAATGTTCTCCTCTGGCTGGTTTGGACCATCAGTAGAAGTTCCTCTGACATTGCTGGGCTTGTCTGTGCCCCAAGTTTGGAAAATCTGATAGAGACACTTGTTCTCTTTTTCTCTCCCAACCCTGCCTGGTGTGAGAATGAATTAGCAATAAGTGATGAGTACCTACTTTTAGCTGTGGACTTAAATGGTGATTTTCAGTGATAGAGGAGAGACTTAGCGGGTCTTTTTATCTCCAGCTTTTGATTAGCATTTTGTGCTTCAGCAGCATTGTCATGTGGAAGTTTTAAATTAATTCAAAAGAGATTTTCTAATTTACCTAAAATGTGGAGTAGTTGAGATAACAAAATGAAGCCCCACAGGTCATGTGTTTTCCAGTAGTAGCAAAGTCAGTTCTGCTTACTTAAGCTAATATTCTTTTTAATTCCTTCCCTGTGTCTTGCCTCAGTATAAAAATAGGAGTAGGCAGAACAGCGACTAAACATATTTTGACAAAAGTCATTGGCTAGAAAAGAGAAGAGAGACTCTAGACTTCTATTACCTCCTTTTAGGATCTTAGGATGATTAAGAATATGTGGCTTGGTATCACCTGAAATTCTTCAGATCAGAAATTATGTGTAGATCACAGAAAGGCAGAGGAAACATTTGTTACAGTCAATTTTTATGCAGCTTATGAAGCAACTCAATGTGTCTGGCAGACTCTGGGAACACGAGACAACCTTTTTATGATGAGGTCCAACAGAAAGCATTGCACATTCAGAGGTGTAAGGTATTTTTTAAACTCCAGGAATAAGTCTGTATGACTAGTTTGGGTCAAAGTCTTTCACGTTTATTTGAAAAGAAATGAACAGATTACAGGAAATATTTTACATTTCTAAACTGCAAGATGCTTTGCTGCTTTATTCCACAGGAATACCTCTCTGTAAAGGCCAGCACGCTCAAGTAAAATTAATTTTTCTTTGCAGTGCAAGTCAGTAGCTTCCTTCTTCAGATGATTGTAAAACTGATTGTGTCTAACACTGATTTAGTTTTTCATCGCATCAGAGATATTTTTGCCGTCAATTTATTTTTTCTCCTTTATCTCCATACTGTATTGTTCATTTTTGTGCAGTCTGCTTTTGAAGCCGTCTTTGACAGTCTGCCATGTGCTGCAGTAGGTGCTGAATGTTTGCTTAAGCAGGCAAAAGACTTGTTTGGACCCTTTAACTGAAGAAACTGTGCCGTGAAGGAGACATTGTGAGGAAGTTCCTTGGAATGATGATGCTCTCAAGTGTTTGCATCTCTTCTTTGTGACTATCCACGTGGTAAACATGGATGGGCAAATCTTGCATTCCCTTATAAACATAAGAAAAGCATTGATTAGCACACTTTTGGGGGAAGAGCAGAGTTAACCATGGTCTCACCTTTTCAAGCACTGGCTTGAAACATCAGTGCTTCTGTTGTTTAAGCGTGCCCAATTCTTAAATAAGTGTGAAGTTGGGATTTAGCAGATAGATCAAGTACCTGGCATTAATCCAAGGTCTAATTCTTAATCTTCTGTACTATGGATATGGTAGATAAATTTCTCAACGGCCAATTTCAAAAACTATTCACTCAAACCCGACATAGCCCATTTCAGCCTCTCTTTAATAGGAAAGCTAATAACTTTTTCTGATGTGGTGCATAAAGCTCTGGTATTTTGTTTGCTTTTTATTGCTAGATGCAAGTGTGTTCGTGTATTTACAGTCAATAAAGCTATCAGTGCTATACACAGGTTTAGATTAATAATTTCAGCCTCTCAGTCCTGGGTGTGTGATTTTGCCTTACACCCTTTGGTCTCATCCTGACTGTCCCATCATTTGCACTATTCCTGCTCTGAGCTCCTTGAGAAGTGGGACAACAACCCATTCCAGGATTTTCATGCCCATTCAGAAATCATCTCTCAAACGAGGCAGCACCTCACCAGTACAACTTGTTTACATCTACAGCAAATAAAGATGGTGATCCCCAACCCCCTTCTTCCACAATGCATTTTTGTCTCTGAGAGCCTTTTTTTACCCCCTTCACACTCCTGACATTTGTTTTGTGTAGTTTCCAAGAGAGGTGGTTATTTATTAGGACTTACCATCTAGCAACAATAGTTTCAAAAGAGGTGCAATATTACCTGTGCACAGGTCATATGCATAAAATTGTGTGAACTGTCCAAACCATCAAATCTAGAGACTATATAAGAAGGAAGAAATATTAGTTTTGGTCCTGTTGCCTGCTATAATGAATGTTTATATTTGCCAAGAGATGGGTTTTATGTTACCTAGACTTTTCTGTCTCTTGAGTATCTTAATAGCCCATTTCTTCCATGAGCAAACCAGTTGGTGGTCACGTTACTCTGTTTTTCCCCCTGTATTTTTGTAATACTTGCATGAGATAAAATGTATCTCTACCCTAAAGCCACTGCAGCTGTTCTGTGTAGCAGACCATGGGCTGAGGTAGCACTTGTGGCAAAATGTGCCACCTCCTGATGCTAGGAATTTGTTTTTCTTTAGCACGTGTAGACTTTCATAGGATTTTCCCCATAAGAGCGAGGATGCAAATATAAATAACAAATAAGATATTTCACTAAATATCATGACACGTTTTACTGGATTTAGATTCACTTTCCCCAGTTTCTGTTTCGTGCTCGCTTTCCTTCATCTAAGAGCAGTCACGGTGGCGGTACAAAAATAACTTTTAAATTGAATTTTTCGAGATCCTCCTATTCTGCTATCTCTTACTGCTTCCCACTTCTCGTCTGATTTTGTGTTTCTTTCTAGTCTTCTCTCTGAAAATCAAGCTCTCCTTATGCTTTGCATTGCCAGCTGCCAGGCATGGTGCTGTATGTGCTGATATTCCAACAGTGTGAGCTGGCTTTGGCACTGCTGGCAGCGGCTCTGCTGTCACGCTCAATTGAGACAGAAAGGGCTGCTTCTGACCGGAAAATTAATGGATGAAAAATGACTTTTTGTTCCCGTAATAGAATTGTTTTGAAAGAAATTAAACAAACAAAGAAATCTGTATTACAACAAATTAGCCCCTCGTTTTGCAAAGGTTTAAAAGTGTCAAATACAAATGAACCGAACAAGGTGAGGCCAACTGATTTGGTGAAATTACAGCCTCGAATTGCTGCGTGTGATTTGAGCACAGATTCCATCAACTGAGATGTTTTTTTGTACTTGGATTTTTTTCTGAGATAACTAGTTTTGAACAAAAGTGAATGCCACCCCAGGCATCTGGAAATTATCTCTGGAAAGAATAACCAATTTACTTCTCTGACCCTGTGAAAGGGAGAGACGAAGTTGGGAGGATTGTAATGGAGATGATCTTTCTCCTGATCTCTTCTCTTCCTCCACCCTGCAGAAGAGGAGGAAGTAGAACATCCTCTCCTGTGCTCCTGTGTTGACCTTTTTCTCCTCTCTAGTCCTGGCTTTCCTATCCCTGGTGGTTTTTCAGGGGGGGTTGCCTTTTGCAGGTAATTCTCCCACGCCAGGAGGCCCGTTGTTAGTGGGCTGCTGATCTTAGGGCTGGTGGAAGACAAGTAGCAGTATTGCAGCAGGTTTCTTTCTCCTTGGTACCAACTGTCCTGGTAGTGGCTTTCTTTGATCCATAGAAAAACTGACCAAGGTAACCAGTGTCACTTTGTTAAAGACAGAGGGTGAGGCTGCTTGTTAATCAGACAGGCTGATGTCCTGTGTTGCAGTCATGTGGTGGTTCATTGTTAGCGTGGTCCCCGTTACCCTTTTCCTCATCCCAGCTCTCCTGGAGAATGTTTTTGCACTGTTCAAGGCATAACAGGTGCCTGGAGTAGCCAGTTTTGGGTGCAGCCTCTGCTCTGGGGGAGAGAGTTCAGTCATTTGTGAGCTATTACCATGTTGTGTGATCTTAATGGCAGTGGGCTGTCTCAGTTCTTCTTTAAAAGGCTGGTTAAAATATAGCCTTTTGCCCTCTTGCAGGGGCTTTTAGGCTCCAATAGCCATTTCTGGCCTTTCCTCGGGACAGGCAAGTCTTGACTTTACTCCTGTTCTTGGAGCATTCAGGATGGATGCTGCTCCATGGAAGCCTTTTGCATGCAGTGTTTCAACCTCAGTGATGTTTATAGGATAGTAATTTCTTGTTGCATCATCCAATTTTCAGCTTTGGTAGAAGGAATGACTGAACCCAAATGGAGAGGAAGTTGTCTTTTATACCTGTTATCCGAATGATTAGGTCATTAAACTGGTCTTTGTGCTGAAAAATGAAAATGAGATTTATGGAGCCTTCATAATAGTATAATTCTCTTCAAGGAGTTTATGTTGCTAATACCTGTTAAAATGAATTCTGAAAGTGGTATGTCTAACTGATGTAGTTATACAGAGGCCTGGAAGGTACCTCTGTCATAAAGTTCTATTTCTGCCACAGGTGCTATCACTTGATAGGAAAACTAGAAAGATTATTATATCACTTGATAGGAAAATTAGATCAGCAAAAGCTATTGTTTTCTAACAAAATCTTTACTTTGCTTAAAATACAATGTAACTTCTAAGGATAATTCCCCTTTTTAGCTAAAAAGGATGTCATTATTAAGTGCTTTTAATTTTCCACTGTGTACATAGCTATGGACAGTGAATATAATAACAATTCAGATCTTGGTTGGAACCATGAATAGAAGCACTATGAGAACAATATTAGAAAAATGTGTTGAAATATTCTGGTAGTTGATCAAAGAAAAGAGGTGGAAACAAAGCATTCAGGAAAACCATGGTGAAGTCATGGGTGTGCTCAGATGGATCTCAGTGTGTGGCACCAGGATGTTCTTTCACTGACAAACTGCCACAGAGTGGCTTTAGATGGTGGCACTGCAGTATCACCATGATGAAGACTATGCTATTTTTATCAAATTTGCAGAGATCATTTACTGTGAGTTATTCTTGCACTTTATTTGGTAACCTCAAATGCCCAGAGTTTACTGAGACACTGCTTTTTGTACCTTCTTGCTTGTTGATGACTTGCTCCTGATAGAGGACGTAGTTGGGCAATATATCATAGAAATTTTTGTCAGGAGTTTTGATCTTCCACGCCTTAATTTATACAGTTTCTTGTAAAAGATGGAGATACGTGCTCATCCAGTTGAGGAGGCTTATCTGTAGGAGAGAAGAATCAAAACCCTTTTGTAGAGTTGACAGCTAGTACATCACTGAATACATTTGCAAGAGGTTCATGGTATTTAAGCAAAAATTTTGAGAGAACATTTCTGAACTTTTCTTCCAAAATACCTGTGTGCATGTCTGTACACATATTGTAGTGTGGGTATATAAATGTAGATGTGTATGTAAATATATTATAGTGTGCATCTACCCTAATCTATCTCTTATAATTTATTTATATAAAAAATGTAGTGTAGTTCAAGTGATTTTTTTTCAGAAAGTAAATTAGAAAAAATAAAATGTCTTTCTTGATGTTTAAAAGCTCCTATCAACCTAATTTCAATTTAAATCTAATTACTTTAAAATACGTGTTTGTACTGTTCTCCCCTCCCTATTTTTGTTTAGTTAAGCTTCCTAAGGCTTAAAATTATCTTGATCGTTTTGCTTTATCTTTTTTAATCCTTTGACATTTGAAGAAAGGTCTTTTTTTCTGCAGTTGACAAGGAGGGTGTTTGACTGTGGAAGGGAATGCTGATTCTGTCTAGACAGAAAACCTTGCCAAGTATCCAAGGTCCTTGACAGAACAGACACACAGGCTTTGCTTTTATTCCTGCTAACATTCAGATTATAGTAATTTTAGCTGTTACTTGAAGCTTAAAGTGTTTAATTTGGGGATTTGAGTTACTCTTTTCCTTTTTTCCAGATTTTCAGTGCCCTGTAAAGACTGTAGAGATAAGTGTTCCAGATATTGATGAATATTGTGTGGTGTGTACAGTTGTTTCATATCGAGAACTGTGGCTAAAAAAAATGGGTTTATGTAGCTGGTATCCATGAATCAAGGTGTTGTGTCAGCTAACAGGCTCTCAGTAGAACAGAAGTAATCTCCAATTCCCACTGACTGTGGTGTGTTTGCCAGTCAGGACAAATGACAGGAAGTGGGAAGGAAATGAGTGGAAAAGTTCCTTCCGTGCACTGTGGTGGAGTTGCCGAGCCCACTCTAAGTGTAAGTGTGTTGGTTGTGTTGGACTATAACAGCAGTGTGTTTCGTGGTGAAAGTACAAATTCATCTTTGTCATAATAATCCAAAAACTCAAAAACCATATCAGTAGATGAGCTGTGTGTGCAGGCCAGCTGCAGGCGTTCAGAGCGTGCCTACTTCATTTTTCTTCAGCACATTGAACGGTTCTAGGCAGGCTGGCACTGTGAGCTTCGAAGTATTGCTGTGTTTCTTTCGTTCTCTGCTTCTAAATTTCTTACACAGTAAGACTTTCATACTTTCATACCCTGTTCGTTACAAATTTCTGGATATTCAGGCTCTTATTTGGAGCTTAAAGCCTTTTAAACCGCAGCAGTGGAAAAGGGAAGAGTTGTGCCCTTGTTGTCCTCTCTTTTACCACAGCCTGGTGACTCTCAGTGCAGAGTCTGAGCCTGTACTTTCTAGCTCTTACCTGGCAGCTGCTCTGCAGGTAAATTAACCCAGCAAGTGTGTATAATTTTTGACTAGAAGGGATATAAGGTAGTAATCTAATCCCGGAAAATAACATATTGGCCACAATTTTTGTCTGAAAATAATTCTGCTTTAACTTTAGAGAAAGGTCTGTTTTTATCGAGATTTTTTCCCCTATTCATTTCTTCTCATATAACTCAAATTCCTATATTCAGAACTCTCAGAAATATAGAGGAATGGCTGATGAAAAACTTGAGTGATACTTTGAAAATATTGCACATGCTGTGCAGTTCCAGTAGATGAAAGCAGTATGGTTGAAGGGTTTAAAGCATGCTTTCATATTAATTTACTATCATTTAAATATTCTTCTAAGAGACTGCTTATGGATTCTGATTTTTCAACTGCAGCTACAGTTTATTCAAAGTTTAAAGGGTTGTGATGCATATTCTTTGTGAAGTATTCTGCTCTTTTTTTTTTTTCACACTAGTTTTTTGGCTTTTTGGTAACCAGTAGTACGAATATTTGTGTTATGGAACTTCTACCACACCTGAACACTGATGTCACTTGCAGCAAAAATAGGAAATGGTGAATAATCCCTCTTGCCTTTGGAGCTGGTCATATTTGAATTGTGTTGGCAGGATGGAGTGAAGAAGCTTGTCCTGTTAACGGGGCTGAACCTGCTCTGTAAATGCATAAGGCTTTTTATATCGTGGGGATTTCAATCCAGCTTTCACCAGTGCTTTGTTCACCTAAAACTAAATGTAAAGGTTTTCCTAGGTTTCTGCTGCTAAATTTGTGCTTAGTGTCAGGGAAGAAATCCACAATGTTACACACATTTCTGTTTACTATAAATTTATTCTTTTGCTCAACTTCGTAAGAAATATATTCCATTACTGTCACAAAATACACTTTTTCTTCACCATAAGTAAAATAATATCCCTGAAACTCCTAATTTCAGTAAATTAATTTGGTAGACATTGTACTAACTTTGACAAATGTGAACTTAATTTCTTTGCAGGTTTCCAGAGGATGAGTTGGCCACAGAACCACTAAAATACGCTGAACAACTTCCTGTAGCTCAGATAATACACCAGGTATGTCTTTCTATTTTAAACATTTCTTTGAAAATAAAGAACATCTGTAAGACTTAAACTGCTTTTCTAGGTCACACAGAATTAATGTCCTTATGCTGTAAGCATGTATAAACAAGATACTCTTGTTCAGATGACAACTATTAAATTATAAAAGTCTTATTCTGAACGTGGCACCGAAAGATGTTTGCTGTATGACACAGTTAACACTTCAGATCTTGTTGTTGGAATTGTTGTGTGTCTACTGGTAGAAAAGAAAAGAAAAAAATCCATTAATTTCTTCAAATTTGCATCTTGACCTAAATCATATTCCCCTTCCTGAAAAAGCAGCCAAAGTATGGAATCATCATTGGGGAATAATTGTCGTGACGAGTTGAGCAGGGAAAACAATCTCTGCTCCTAATACAGTTCTGAATTAGCACCATTTTTATTTCCAACTATGGCAGTGTCATCTTGCTTTCTGCTTTGCACGGGGTTTTTTGTTTACTTTTTGTTTTGCACAATAAATAAATAAAAAGAAGGTTGATGTGTTTTCCCAGATAGTGCCTTTTTACAGCGTCTTTATTTAAAAGCAATACTATTCTTTTGATTTAAGTAAACAAATGAGGGATGATGTGAACATATGAGCTGGTTTTGAATGCTTAAAGATCAACAGGAACAAATAAAAGTCCACTAAGTCCCCTAATAGAATTTTGTAAACTACTTTATTAAGTATTAATTATTATCGTAGATCTTTCCAAGTGCCTTTGTCAGTCAGTGTTTTTAAGCAGTTGAGTTGCATGCTGGAGGCACTGCTGGTTTTACCATAAAGGAAACATAAACCTTATTTTAAAACTTTAAAGTGTACAAGTCTTTTCTGCGAGATGTAAACACGAGGGATTTAAAAACTTTTGGCTGAAATCTGCACCTTTGGGACGAATCTCTGATGTGTTCAGAACATGGAAGATTGAAAATCAGGACCAGTTTGTGTGTCAGGAACTCCCTGGTGTTGTCAGAGCTTCAAATGACCCAACAGCCTGCAAATGTCACATTTAAAATTCTGTCTTCATGCCTGACTCTCAGCATAAATGAATTAAACAGCAGAGCAGGCAGCCAGTCAATATGTTCTTAACAGTGAGAGTGAGCAATGAAACAGTTTGGGGGTTGTTTGGAATCAGTAAATAGAAAGTGCATGGAGTGGCTCACCTAGAGGAAAATTTCAAATAGGAAACAGAATTAACCTTTAAGATGGTCGACCAGACAAAATGTCATAGCAATATTTTCCCAGCATTAGGTGGGTAATAACCAGGGAGGGTTCATTTGGCTGCTGTGTGCAACAGTGCAGTGCAATATTGCACCGTGGGAAGGCAAAAAGCTGCTTTTCTGGACTCTTACCTGTTTGCTGTGTTTGCCAGTGGTGCAGAGCTGGGGCCTGAACGAGGCAGCAGAACAGACCCAACAGGACTGGAAATGCCAGGGCAACGTTTGGATGAACAAGTGGTTTTTTTTACTTTGATAAAAAAGAAGGAAATGATAAGAAATTATAAAATGACATGAGTAAATCCAGTGAATAGTATTTATGGTGTTATGAGACTGTCTCCAAATGGATAATCAGGGTGTTTTAATATGAGCATTTGTTGTTGGTCATGTTAACCCGTGTTTTGTTTACCTCTAGACAGAGATAATAGCATCAGTAATGCATATTTTTAGCATAAATAGTCATTAAAATTTCACAGTGGGGGACAGGTATCCTAAATCAGTATAATGCTGAAGTACATTTTAATTATAGTTGTTAGCCAACATGGCTGTTAATACTATACAAATTTTACTGTAATCTATTCTCCTGAACACTGCTAATATGCTACATGTTTTCCTTGGGTATTTACATGTGATTTCTAACATTCTCTTCAGTACTTCATCGCTGGTGTATTAAAAAATATTATACTTATGGGCAGACATTACCTTTTGATTTCTAGTCTGATTATTCCACAAGAAAATGTCAGACTTGGTACATCCTGTTTAATGAAAGGAAGCCCAGGATCCGATTTTGGGATTGATCTTAAACTTTATGGCACTAGCAATTATTTATTATTATAGCAGTCTAAAAACAAAAGAATAATAACCCTATAATGTTCACAGTTCCATTTGTCAGAAACATGTTTTATTTAATGCATTAGACCATGGTTAATTGAAAAGACAAATGTGAAAAAATAAAAATAAATAGCAGAATGGAAACAAATTCTAACATTTAGAGCACTCCTTCTTAAACACAAAACAAAATCAGACATTAGTAAATAAAGCAGCTTTCTCCCTTTTCAAAAACAAAAAGGAAAAATGTGTGCTTTTAACTGAAATAAAAAAAACCACTAGTGCTTGGTAAAGGAGTGCAGTCATTAATATAAACTTGTTAAAATGGCAAAAATTGAATTTTCAGAATAATACCCACATAAGACAGCCTTTTTAATGATGTTCTTTGTGTAGAGCCATGTGTACAATGCTGCTACTGAGGATAAGTTTGGGAATAGTAAGGCCAAAAAAAACCTCAAACCATAAGGGGAAGAAAAAGGAGAGACTACTTTAATTCTGTGCTTGTCTTTAGTCAAAACAGGTCTGATGGGAGAAAAGGGGAAACTGCATTTGGGAAGATTGTTTTCATCTGTCATAAAGGATATTCATTGCTGGCCTTGCAGTTCAGCAAGGTATTTTAATAAAAGTACCTACCTTCAGTGCCAGTGCTTGTGATCAGAATGTCAGTGTGTTAACATATTTTGCCTAACTGGGATTTGAGATATTGAAGAGGCTAAAATTGTTACAGGTGTCTCACTGATGGAAGAATGTTTTATTGATGAAAGGCAGTAGATAAATGCCAGATCTCTTGATGTTGTTATAATTGAAAACAAAATGAAACAGCAAAATCAGACCACGATCAACTTGCAGTTGCAACTTATTTCAGTCCACTCCAAACCACTAAGCAGATAAATGAACATTAAACCAGGATGGTATTTCAGGACACTGAGTTGCAGCCCACGGGTGGCAATTGCACAATTTACTTGGTTTGCAGTTGCAGATTTATTTAAAAGTAGAGTTCCTAGGTATTTTCTCTTGTGGTAGAATGAGTGGGGGAATGTTAGATGCAATTCCTAATTTAAGGTAAACCGAGTTTCCTTTTGGAGGTATGTGTGTGTTTGGTTTGTAGAAGTTTTAACCTGTGCTTTTATATAAAATTGAATTTAAATTTAAGAAGGACGACGTGGGAGGATCTCCAGTTATAGATGCAGAGACTGAGGGCCATCAAAGAATGCTGCAGAGCTGCAGTTCTGCAGTAAATCTTGCAAGCAGGTCTTTGTTTCCATCATTTCTGTGCTTCTGTACCAAGTTTGAAACCACAATCCACCCCCACCATCCCCCCAGATAAAATCCTTTTGCTTTGAGAATTAATTTTTTTGCTCCTTCTCAGGCCTCCTTCTCACATAGTAGAGAGCTGTTAGTTTGTTGCATTTGTTGATGTTATTCTGGTTTCACGCAGGTTTAATTGACAGAGGTTTTCTTCTGCAGCATTTGCCAGAGATTGTTGAAAGAGTGTTAAGAAAATAGAACACACAAATGCTGTATAGATTTTTTTTTGAACTATCTTTTTATTATCTATAACACAACAATTGTAGCTCTCAGACTTAAATGTTTTCACAAACATTAAATTAAAGTGGTTTTATGTGGCTTACGATCTTTGTGAAACACTCAGTATGAAAATTAACCCATCACAGGTTGGTGCAGTCTTGAAAGCATAACTTTAAAATTCAGTGTTCTCACTGGTGCCTTGCCCAGGGCCTTGTAGGAGGAGTTCCCCTGGCACTCAGTCTGCCTCTGTCCTGATGGTGGAGTCTTGGTTCCTATAAATGTTTTATAAAAACCATTAGTGTTCAGAACTTTGGTTAAGTATGCAAAGTGTTTAATAGCATAGCAGTAACCCAGATTTTTATTTTTACTTTTGATGCAGACATTAGTTTTTGTTTAGGAATAATAATTTATTAAAAGTTTTGAAGTACTTTGATAAGTGATACTTGCGTTTTACCGTGTCTTTACAGGCTAAGAGGTTCAAAAGCAACTTGTGATACTTAGATGTGTCAGGTTCAATGTGTAAAGTTTTAGACACAGCTATTTATACATTCTTTGAAAATCCATTCATGTAACTGTGTTTGAAAATAACTTGAAAGCATATCTTGCTTTTTAGAACTCTGGTCGTGGTATTCAGCTAGGTGGTGTCAGAGATAAAATATGACCTTTCACCAAAAGTTCCAAATTCTGCTGCACCTGCTAGCACAGACACAGGTCTTCTCAGGCAGGGATGCTTTTCTTTCCAGAACTAAATGTTTTGAGGATTATTGAAAATTGAATTTTTCATAGCAGCAAACATTAGAGAGTACTCTCCCTTCAGAGCCCAGTTTTATTTTAACAAAATGCATTACTTGGCTCCCCAACAAAAAGCCTTGTGATGTGTCAGCTTGCACTAGGACACCTGCAGTTCTGAGCAACATGCTGAAGACAGTGTTGTCCTCTTATCATGGCCACTTTGAAGTTCACTCCCTAAGATTTCTTCTAATCTTAAATTTGATTTAAAAAGTTGAGTAGCAGAATCTTGCTCTGAGTCATGTCATATATTAAGAATGGCACAGTCCCCCGTGTCTGACTCATTCCAAGAAATCACCAAACACAATCATGACTTGGTTGTAGATGGTACAGATCATTTACTGGCAAAACATTCAACCAGGGACTTTCAGGCTTTTTTTTTTTTTCATCTGGTGAAGTACTGCAGAGTCAGAAATGGTATTCAGGACCTTCAGATGGAATCCAGTGGTCCATCAGGTTTTTTTAATCACAGAAGACGATGATGTGGTGTTAACATAAATTACTGATCATTGTTTTTACTAGCAAGTTTTGTTATGCTTTTCATCTGAGCATAAGGGAAACCCTCTGGAAGCAGAGACTTGGTAAAACAGTCTCTTGTCTTCCATCTTCCCATTAGACTCTCGTGGGTGATCCCTCTCTGCCTGTCCATGATGGTTATTTTACTGTTTGTCAACCACAGGGGAAGTTCTGCTGGTTTATCTCTGTTAAATTGCAATATTAGATGGAACCTCTTCTCTTAGTCTTCAAGACAGAATAAAGATAAATATCTTAGAATTATTTTTCTTTCAAATGCTGCCTCCCAAATCTTAAAAATCTAGTCGTAATTATGAGGAACTTCATTTCTGTAAGGCCAGAGTACCAAAATATTAATGTATGGGGAGCACTTCCTTTGTCTGCACACAACACTGCTCAGCAGAGCCAGAAAAGAGGCATGAGTGGTTTTTGTTGCTGACCAAGCATTACAGGGGATCTGAATGTAGTTTTAAATTTTTCCAATTATACTGAATACAATGGGTTGAATAACTAAACGCATTGAAAGGTATCTTGCATGAGGAACCTGAACAGTCAGTTGTGGGGTTCTTGTTTTTAACCCTTTCCTACTAGGAATACCACACTGAGCAGTTCCTGTAAGCCAAGAAGGGGAAATTTTGCCATGCCTGTTCCAGCTTCCCAGAGATATTTTCAGATGGTGTTTGGTAGCTTTTCCTTTCCAGAAATGTCTCATGCATGGTCATCCTTTCCTCCCTGTTTATGCCTTAAAGCATGTAACTTTTCCTCCTTCCTTACACTTGTAAAAAATTAAACCAAAGTATATTTTAAACCTGTAAAAGAATTACCTCTTTTTGCCTGTTACACACCCCGTTAAGAACAGTTAGTTGAGCAGGTATCAAAATTTGAAGTGCATGTAGATAATTAGCTCCTCTGTGCATCACTAGGATCCAGTCTCTGCTGTCATGTCTTGGAATGTGAATTTATCCCTTCTTCACCCAGCAAGGTGACAGTGAGCCCTAGTCCCTGCTCTCCCTCAAAAGCAGTCACCTCTTCAGGGAGACGCAGTAGCAGACACGGATGCAGCTGCTGCAGTGTTTTCAAAATGACCATTTTGGGCTGTCCAGGTCCTGCAGTTTGGACAAAGAACTGTCTTTTTTCTGAGGTTGTGTCTCTTTTCTCTTTCCCAACCTATGAAAACCCTGACATGTCCAGACTGGCGTTGTATCTTCATTCTCCTTTGGCACAGCGTGGGAGATCAGTTTGACAGGCAGCTTGGAGCAATTTAAGCAGGGGCTGCCCCTCAAGTGGCCACATTCCACTCCCACCCTGTCCTGGTGCTCGTTAAGCACAGCAGTGAGGTGAAAACTACTGCTTGGAAAAAAAAATAAAAGGCATTTCTTCAGTCTGGCTGAGTGTCTGAATTTCTAAAGCCAACCCGGATGGGTAGTATCAGCCAAAATTAATAAAGTGTTCTTGTATTCCCTGAAAGATTTTGTTTGTGTTTCTCACAAGCAGATGAGAAAGAGTGAAAATAATTGTTGTTCTAGCAGGTTGAAATGGAAATACACTTAAGGCTTTGGCATATCATGGCAGTGCTCAGTTTGCCCTTGAGAATACTGCTAATATGAGGCTTTATATGTGACTGTAACATCATCCATTTTGTGGATTATGAGACATCAGTTTCATACCCACCAGCATATAGAATTGTCAGATATACTATTAAAAAAATATATGAAAAGATACCCTGGCTCTATAGCAGCTGTAATTGTTCGAGGTGCCACGTTGGATTTGCAACTTCTTTAAGAGGTAATTCCTGTAACCGTTTCTTTTTAATAAGCACTATTTAAGATGTAAAATGAAGGAAGAGGTTCAGGAAATGACTGTAACATGCCAGGCTTTTGTAGAGTGCTGTAGATCTTTTGTGGTTTACTCGTCTGAACTTCAAATAACTGCATTTGGAGGGCAGGTAGGAGCTGTATGACCGCAGACTCAAAAAATTATATGTCTTATATTCAAAAAAATCGATTTGAGCCTTTTTACAGCTGAACCAACCATGTGTTTGAAGATCCCGTATGCACAAACCCTTCAATATGCACTATTGATTTTTCTGTGTCTTTGTTTTGGCGTGGGACTGGTTGTGCCACGATCACAGCCCACAGCTGTGATTTTAAGGCCATGGTTACTGTTCCTATTGTGCTCAGAGCTTTATGAGAGAGACAGCTTCAGAAATGCTTGCAGCTTAAAGTAAACTTGAAGCAGCACGTCGGCAAAAAGCAACCCAAGGTTAACAGTGAGAGGTTCTGATTTGCAGGCCAAGGCTGTGAAAGGATCATTGTGTTAATCTCTTCTGACTTGCTGCACAAAGCACACGGTTACTTTATTTATATTCTCCCTTCTTTTGGCTGCAGTGGCATCAGGAAGGGTGAGGAAAAGGAAGAGAGCAGAGGCTGGGAGATGTTTATTCCAAACATGGTGATTAAGGGGAGAATAAAACCGAGGAGGTGTGTTGGTCGCTGTCCGTGGTGACAGCAGGTGTGCACAGTGTTGCAGCTGCTGTGAAGGACCAACATGTCCATGGCCCGTGGGTCTGGGTTGCTGACATCACTGCTATAGATAAAATATCAATAGGTATCTCACTTTGGTTTGGGCAGCTGATCTTGGGACTGCTGCTCTCACTGCCAGTGTAAGGAGGCTATTTTTAAGTGAGTTCTGTGCTTTGAGACTCTTTGCTCTCCTTTGTGGTCATAATAAGCTTGGCTAATGTCAGCTTTTTTTTTGGCTAAAATTATCTCTTCAGCCATTTTCACTCTCAACATTTTAGTCCTCTCTTAAGAATATAATTCACTTTTTTCATCATCTTTGCTTCCATGAGATTTTTTTTGTGATCTATTGGTCTGCATTCATTCACATTTATCACTTACAAGCCTAGATTCTTAGATATTCCGAGTCTTTCTGGGTCCCATTTATTTGCTGTTCCTTCAAATGTTGAAAAAGTGAATACTATTTAGGACAGTGTGATGAGTTGTCTCCAGAGGGGGGATACTGAATAGGATTTTCAGTGCATAATGATATGCAAATAATATACCTCTGCCTCACATGGGAATAGAGTAAATATCTGCACAGGCTGTCTGTGACCTTAATAGGTTTGTGGGCATCAGAACACACCATGTGCTGCTGCAGCAGAGTCTCTGATGTACAAATACTGCAGCTACAAATATACCAGCAATGCAGCTGGTGTGCATTTGTAACACAGGCAGTAGGTTTGAATAATAGTCACCATTAATTAAGCAGGTGATGCTTAATGTCTTACATATAGAACATGCTAAGTCATTACACTGGAAGAGTGTCTTCATGCATGATACAAGGGGGAACTGAAAAACACACAGTAAATTGGTAGATAAGCTGTTCCATTAAACTGGTTTTATGTTGATGATGTTTCAAATGTAAAAGTACCTTTTAAAATTTTTGCTTCTTTTTAGTTTATTTTTATTACAGGTTCTAGAGCAATTCAGGAAACAGATGCTGGGTTTAAAAAAAGCTTTGCTTTAGCAAAGCTTTCTGTGTGAGAGAATGCATTCTTCCTAAAATTTCATTTTACTTAAATTAACTTGTATTTCCACTGAGGATGGCTTATATTAAGCACAAAGGGAGGCTTAGCAGTTTAGACTTCCATCAAATAAACTGCATAACTAAAAAGAGAAGATACCAAGCCTCACATACTTATACTTGAAAGTATTGTGTTCTCTCTCATGGGAACTCGAGATTAGAGAAATTATAAAGGCTTTGCATAAAAAAAGGGAGTTAGAATTAATTTTTGCTTAAGCAGGGAAGTGTCAAAAGCCTATTATGGTAATTTTTCAATTTTGTCTTAACTGTTCACACATTTTAAAATAGTTGTACAATTGAGTGGAGCCATAATTGATGTGTTGTGGCTGCTTTTTTTTTTTTTCCTTGGGCCATCATAAAACAGCTTAGGTGCACTTAGGCATGGAAATAGTAGGTCTGCTAATTAAGTAGATGAAGATTTTTATGTCATAGTGACAAAATTTACCTAATGGATTGGAATAGTATTCTAAGAATGGTTCCCCTATTCTTAATTACATCCAAGTACCAAATAGCAATATTACATGAAGACAATTAAACCACAAAAACCTTAGTGGGAAAGCATAATTTCTAGCAGTAGAATTTTGGGGTTGTAGAGATGATCATGGTCATTATTATTATTATAGTAAGCAGTAGCAGTAAAAGTCTGCATTTAAAAAAATGCTTTATTAATGGTCTTTTAATGTAAATTAAAAGCTGAAAATATCATGGAATGAAGAGCTACTGCTACATTTATTTTTTTAATCTTTATTAAATTAAAAAATTATAAATCTTGTCTGTATGAGAAAAACCTGTGAAGTGCTATGGTGTAGTAATGCAAAATTTATGGCTGAACTAAAATAAATTTTAGGACTTCCCTAATTAAAGGAAAAACTGATTTAGCGAAGCCTTTTAATGGTAAATTAAATCGCTGTTTCTTATGGTAAATACAGTGTTTAACAGCAGAAATACTGTTCCAGAATTACTTTCAGTTTGGAGATCAGATTTGCTGTTCTTTAGTATTTGTGTCCCTGGAATAACAATGGCAGGAATGAGGCAGACAAGAGTGTGCATGGAGGGGTGTGTGGAGTAGAGGGAAAGGAGGGGATGCTCTAAGATCCTAAAGCAAAGAGATTTCTTACTCTTTATTCCTTATTTTATTGCTTAATAGTGCATGACATTAGTGTGTGTGTAAGCACATGCACAATTTGAGTGTAAGACTAAATTCTTCACTTAGTCTGTGTCACTAAATACATGCAGGATCAGGACCTTCCTATATAAAGGAAATTACTGAAGTATGTTTTAGTAGGTTGTCCAAGATGCAAGATTTAATTCCATTTTCTGCTGTCTGTTCAGTGTTCTGTAACATTTTCATTTCTCACATAACCTTGTACAGTTTTTATTAATCATTACTTTTTTATTGTTTACACATGAAAGCTTCCCTGATAGACAGTGTTTATTTAAATGGTATTCCAGTGAGTAATAAAATTAGCATAGGAGTTTTGCTAGATTTTTCTATCTACTGTATTTCTTCTGAGCTTATGCAGCATAAAAAGTAGCTGTTACCAATAAGCTCACATTGATAAGGAAAAAATATAAATGTTATCCATCTTGACTTATTTTGCAGTGCGGTGATGGCAGATACTTTTCTGAACACTTTTCCTCAGGGGAAAGCACTGTTAGCATCAAACATATCCCCACATTTATCCCACTTAAACGTGTAATTCTAGGTGTTATTGGTGATTTTTTTTGTGTTAAGTTAATTATATTTTATTTACTCTCCAGTAGCTCGCTGTGAGGAGCACAGCAATGTAACTCCCAGCTCTTGACAGGGCTGATGAATGGCCAGAGATAGAGATATTGGCAGGCTGCTCTCCAGTGCTCTGTCTGGAATTGTTTTCCTAAACAATTCAGAGGGTTGAAATTTGATGAAATCATTTCCATTGGAAGAATGAGTGGAAAGGGTAAATGAATGAAGGCTCCAGTAATGGAGCAGTTGTGTTCATGCTGTTGGACAGAGCAGACAGGAGCCTCTGCTGTGCCAGGAATGTGCAGAGATGTTTGTGTCCACTTTGGGTCTGGCAAATCACACACCCGGGTTTGGAGGCCCCCTGGTGCCATCCCTGTTGTGTTTGCCTGGTGGGCATCATTTACCTGAGCGCTGGCTGGGCTGAGAATTCACCTGCCCTGGGTCCCAGGTGCTGGGAAGGCTCCCTGTGATCAGAAGTTTTATATTATGTATTGTATATCACAGGTTGGAAGATTAATGAATAATTGTTAAACCACTAAAAGCACTTTGCAGTGCTGTGAAATACTGGGAGATAACACTGAAAGTAGATAGTAATAAGTAGAAGCTCATTTTAAAAAAGCCCTTACAGATTATGTGTTTTAGAAGGAAATGAAAAAGTAAAGCTATCATAACAGTATTGTTATGTTACAGTGATTGTATTATACAAAGGAAATATTAAAAATGCAGTTGTTGGTATTGATGTTAATGTAGTTTAACTGCTGTTCTTTCCCATACCCTTTTGTTGTTGATGAATGAACTTTCTTCATTATTCTATTAATATTTGAGATATCAGCAATCACGGCACTGTGGTTAGTAAATACAAACTGGGAGATTAGACAAAAGTACTTTAAATTGTTTTGCGGATTAACAGACACTGTTTATGCTGGAGTTCTCTTCTGACTTTAATCTTGCTGTGGGCACAGAAAGGATTAAACTATTACTAGATGGCTGGAGTTATTTGATTTCTCTCACCCCCCTGTGAGGACCCCAAAATCCAAGCTGGACCCGACAAATTAGAAGTACAGACTTCCACTAAAAGCTTTGAGGACATACTTTATGCTGTGATTTGCTTGTGATACATATAAATTCATTCTGAAATTAAACTTTGTTGTGTGCTTTGTGGTAAGAATTGAAAGGACTACCCAGTTTGAAATTCTAAATTGCAAGTAAACCCGAGTAGTTATGGAGTGGCTCTAGGAAATATATAGTGTACTGTTGGCACAGTGCACTGGGTAGCAGAATTTAGCTTTTCCAAGGAGTTTCCTTCAGTTTGAGATCAGTTTTCTGAGACAAGAAGGAGTTGTTTCAGTTGTGGATCTGAGGTTAGCCTTGAATTTCAAAGACCTGTTTTGAAATGTGGATCCTTTTTCGGATTTCAGCACTGGTCTTTACCACAGACCCTAACGTAAAATCTGCTACCTTGAAAGAAAATCTCTAGTATTGCAGTGGAAGAAATGGAGAATTTAAATGGAGAATGACCCAGAGGAAAACTTGGAAATTTGCACCCCAAAATAGATAAAATTCACCCCAATGAGTGCAAGACCCCCAGGACTGGCAGAGGTGGAGAACTCCTCGGAGGGCTGAGCACGGGCTTTCCCCTGGGCTGTGCCTGGTGCTGCCTGCCAGGCAGCCCCACAACCCTCAGGGATGTTTTATACCACGTGTGCTGCCAGAAACAGCCCCAAACTGGGTCTAGGGCACTGGGTGCTGAAACTGCAGAGAGAATTAAGCAGGGATTAATTTGCAGTCCGATGGCTGCCACTTGGATGGGCTCGTTGGCACACGATGCTTCTGATGGGTTATTGTGGTGCAGTTGCAGAGGGATATTTTGCACTCGTGGTACAAACACCTACCATCTGCCTCAGGGTGGGGAGAACATCCCCTGTAACAAGGGTGATGTGCTTATTCATTTTTAAGGTTATGCCCCCTTTCTTAAAGCTCTGTTTGGGAAAAAGATGCTGGAGGAGATGGAAGAATTTGTGTATCCCTTTTCCAGTTGGGAATTACTACATTCCTGGCTGTATGCACTGCTTTCTGTGCTGCCACATCTGAGTTTAACCCAAAGCTCCCTGTACCAATATTTTTGTCCTTACAGAGGTCATAAGGCAAAGGAAGTTCTGTTGGAAAACTGTTGGCTTATAATGATAAATTTAACACGGTGTTTTCCACATGAAATGTTAATACATGATGTTTTAAATCTTATTTCAGTTCTCATGTAACATTTGAAAATTAAACCATTCCTAATCTAATCACCACTTCAGCTGTAATACTTTTTTATTATTTTTTGCATAAAGCTCATTTTAATTGGAGTAACACGTATTGCATGTTTTATGAAACACCTTCATTTGAAAGTCTTGGATACTTTCCATTCAAGTCCCTACAGACCCATCCAGTTTGAAAATACACTGTTTTATCCTCTCCTTAATTACAGTACTTGGAGCAACTCTCTGTTAACTGTTTTTAAGTTCCACAGGATAATGAGTATCTACCAGAACTAGAGAGCACAACAGAAAACTGTTCACAGGAGGAAGCTTGCTGTTGCTTAGCTACCTGTCTTTTTAATTTGGAATCTCCAGCAATTCAAGAAGGACTAGTCCTTAAGCTGCTGAATGTATTTGTTCCTGACAGACTGTCCCATTTTGTGTGTGCATTTTTACCCGTGTGCTGCTGTTGTTATTGTAGGGCTGAGAGGGCGTTTTGTAACGGGGCTGTGTTGTGATGGAAATCACAAAACCTAAATGTGTCGGTTACAAAGGCAGTTCTTAGGTGGGTGCTACAACAGTGAAATTCAGAATAACTTGAGCTAAAGGAGTCTTGTCTCCACTCCCCCAGATCAGTCCCAGATAAGAACCAGTTCTGTGTAATTTGTAGGTAGTGCAACCAACCTGTAGGCTTTTAATGGTACACATTCTGACATCAATTTGGACGTCATAAAGATATGTAATTAATTTAAAATCAAAATACTTTGACACTCAACGTTTTTTTGGTCCATTTAGCAATTTCTTACAAGCAAGAAAATGCCTGACTTTCAAGAATTGCCTGACTCTCACAGAAATTTGCTGGAATAAGTCTCTGAACTAGGCAATGTTCATAGGAGAACTCCTGAATTTTTTTTTAAGGAATCTGTGAGAAATTTTATTTTCACTAATGCTTTCTGATCAATCCTAAAATTGATATAAAGGGACAGTTTATCCAGACATTGCTTGTGGCCACAGGACTAACATAAGCATAGAAAGAATTTCTGTCTTTTCTAAACTTTTTTTCCAGTATGTGGCTGTAAAAAGAAAACCTTTTATTTGCTAAGTACAGCTTGCTGACATAATTTATGCAAGCAGCAACTCCATCTCCCGTGCAGATGGGTGTGATTCACAGGTGCCAAATGCAGCTTTTTGAACAGGAACTTCAGCACTGTTTGCTGCTGAGCTGATGTGCCCACCTGGACAGAGATTGGTTATTGACATTTTCTGTGGTATATTTGTTAGGATTTTAGAAGGATGAACTTGTTAGTTTGGCAGTTAAGTACATTTTTAATTCAGTGAGGAACTTTCTTGGGAATCTGTGAGCAAGTTAATTTAAAGAAAATCAGCTATTTCAGCTCTTACAGGTATACTTGGTAGGTTTGGATGTGAATCTGTGTAATCCCCTTTTAGGTATGCATAAGGTTTTGATGTGTATGTGTCCCTAGTGGAAAATACAGGCATATTTCAATATAATTTTGTACTCAATTAACCTCACTATTGACTTACAGGTGTTCAACAGAGTTGCATCTTTTTGCCCGTTTATTGTGGTTAATATTTATGCATAAATTCCAGTTTCTGGGTCTGTAAATCTTTCTTATTAAGATAATTTATTTTTAAGATTCCTGAGGATGTAGCTCTTGTATAGCCTGATATGATTTTTGTCATGCCTTCTTGGTTTTCATTTTAACATTGCATCCCATGACTTTAAACCAACTGTATGTGTGTCCTTGATTTCCCAGTGCAAAGCCACTGCTGCACTGGCCTCTGTTTCCTTGCAGAATTCCGTGGATACTTCAATACATCTTCAATACATGACATGACAAAATGTAAAACCATACTCATAGATCACCTTATAAATATTTATTCATATAAATTCTTTAAAGAAATTAAATTACTTGTTCTATACAAAGTAGGAGAGAGAGGCTTTTAGTGTCACCGGCTGCAAATTGAAGTCATTTGTCTAGAAGGGTCAGGTGCCACTTTGTGGTGAGACACTTGTCTGAGATCCAAGAAGGGAAAGATTGATAGTACAAAGAGATTGATGGAGCAGGCACTGCAATATGCATACGAAGGGACGGGTTAATTAGGAGGATTTAAACAAGAAAGTCCCTTTGTGCGGGGAAGTGTCGTGTGCTGTTACTCTCAGAAGGGAGATGTGCTGGCAGCCTTTGGAACAGGCGGGGTCGGTTTTCAGAGCTGTTTACGGGGAGATGTGCGGTGGGGAATGTCAGCGAGGTGGCACATCACTGTCAGTGAGGTGGCACATAACTCTCTGTTACGACCCACCCCAGAAAAAAAGGGGGGGGGTAACCCAGGTTCTTATCAATAATTCCCTTGGGGTGGATTAGAGTGAAACGACACTGAATAATCGGTGTTTGAAAACATATATAGGTAGGGTTTATTTTAAATGCATATAGGCAGGGTTCATTTTAACAATTTTGTTTGAACAGGTATGTTAGCATTTTGGCTGTTGTCCTCTATATCATCTATCATAGGGATAACCCCTGGGGGGAGAATGCATAAGGGAGAAAAAGACAAGACAGGATAAGGGTAAGGGAGACTAAGGGAAAGAAAAGCTGAGAGTGGACAGATGTCTGTAGTCACTGCCCACGGGGTCCAGCGATGACACTTGGTAGTTGCAGCTTTCATGTCTGCAACTGGTTGTGATCTTGATCTTGAAGTGGTGGCCTTGATCTGCTGGGGGTGAAGGAGGGAAACCCCCACACTCCAAGAAGTTATGAGTTATTATACCCATGGATGGTGTCCCGGGCCATGCCACGAACCTCCATCATCTCCTGGCTCTGTGCTGAGTTCCCGTGAGGGCTCTGGCCAAAGGGTTTTTCCAGCCTTTCAAGATTGGCAGAGGGGGGGATGGGCTTTGATAGGCCATGAGAGGTATAATGCAAAAGTCCTGCAGAAGCCTGCAAAAGTCCCTTGGCAATCCTAGAATGCATAAATCATGAGCCGTTTCAGTCTCTGACACCCTCAGAGAGGTGGCACATCACCAGTGGCACCCGGGCTGCTCGAGGGGGACTCGGTGCTGCCCTCACATCTCTGGGTGTGTCATTGTTGATGTAAATTGTCATGCTGGCTCTCTGATTCCCATATCAGAGCAAAATCATTAATATTTCAGGCTGCTGAGTTCTTGGGGTGTCTCAAGTGATGTGACTGTTTGTTCTACTTTTTAATAGCAGGCAGGGTACTTCAAGAAAAATCTTAAAGCTAAAACTGTGTAGTTTAGAAAATGGGAGCTGAGCAATCAACAAACGTTTTTGTGTTGATAGGAAAGCTGTTTTGGAAGAACAGATGCTGCAAACTGTTCCTTATTGCATTAAAGTTCACCAACCTCCTGGTACATTTAGAGGAGAATGACACTGAGACTGAAACGGCACCATCTTTTGTAATAGTTACTCATGTGGCAGAAAGAGAATTTTAGATTTGACTTAAATGCAACAAAACCAAAATACTCTGTGCCCCTTGTGTCTCATTCTGTACAAGGACAAAATGGTGCCAATCTTTCAGCAAGGCAGGAATAAAAATCTCAGTGAGCACTTCAGTACTTATTATTGTAATAGTAAATCATCTCTGCCTGGAAGATCTGTAAAACACACCTGCTGAGGGCAAGAGTAGGCACAGGCATGAGAGACTGAGTTATACTTCTAAATACTGTAATTTTGATATTTTTGTCATTATATTTTTAATTAAAATTTTGCATTCATATAGCTTCATCTTATTCTTGGCCCTGGAGACAGATCTTGGGGCATGTGACAGCTCTGATCTTCTGCAGTCCACTTCTCCATTCACTGAATGTGGAGTATCTGAATTTTTGTTTTAATAAGAGGAGGAAGAGGATAGGCAAGTTTTGTCTTGTCTAACTGCTAAGTTGTGAGACAGAAAAGGTCTTAAATTGCAGCGTATTATTTTTTACTGAAGATGAAAAATCTGTTCAAGTGGGACGGATGTTTGAATTGCAGAATATAATTCTACATTAAGGAAAGGCAGACTCAATGAGGCCCCTGGGAAATGTGATTGACATTAGAAACAATCCTATTTTGTTTTATGATATTCCTGTAATGATGAGTCTTTGCTTCTTACGTGGTCAGATTTCTGTTCACTCACAAAATTCTCAGTACAAAAGGAGCTGTAGAAAATGGGTGGTGGAAAAACAACGCTCTCTTTTCTCTTTCACATTTTCACTGGCAGGAGCTGTTTTTTCCTACTCACAGCATTTTTCTCTTGTATTAACATGAGACCAGAGACAGGAAAATCTGTCCAAACAAATGAGTTTGAACACATCCCACGACACCAATAGGCACCATTGGAGTGGTGGCTCAGGCACAGTTCTAGTGGCCTTTTTGTGGTATTTAACCTCCCTGCCTGAGTGACAGCTTGCCTCCCTTCAGCCTCAGTACCACATCACAAAGGAAGATGCTTTTACTTTATGAAGAAATGCAGCTTATTGCTATTTTTCTCTCCTGCAAGGATCACTTTTTTGCACTGGATAAACACAGTGCACTGCTTAATGTGAGAGCTAAATACTAATACTTTGTTTTTCTCTCTTTGGTTTTTCTTTTTTTTTCTTTCAGAAACCAAAACAAAAGGATTGGCATCCTCCTGGAGGATTTATTTTAGGACTCTGGGCATTGATCATCATGGTTTTCTTCAAAACATATGGAATCAAGCACATGAAACACGTCTTCTGAACTGGAACAAGCAAGATGTTTGCATTGGCTGCTCCTTTGGGTTTGGGTTCCTGGGTATCAGTTGTGTTCTCTGCACGTGGATTGTGGTTGTGGTGAAAAACAGGGTTGAGATCTCACTTCTGACAGTTCTTTTGAAGTCATCTTTTCTGCTCCTCTTTCTGGAAAGATTGTAACAAGTGTTTTAAATGTTATTTTACTTTGTTTTGTTTTAAACATATTGTAATGCTTTTCTGAGCATTTTTTTCTTTCTGGTTAAACTTGAAAAGGGGCAGGATCTAAACCCAGTGACAGGTTGCTTCTGAATTGTAAGTGGGCAAATTCTTTTCCCCATCCTTCAGAGTAAATCCTAGAAGTAGTCACCTATCACTGAAGAACTGGACATTGTGTAGAATGTTATTTAAGATGTCATTTTATCAATAAAAACTTAAGCCACTTTGCAGACTTTGGCATGATGTATTGAAAGCTTTCTTCATAAAAATAAAAATACTCTAGAATATATTGATTTTTTTTTCTTATTCCTTTTTCCTCCTTGTAAAATGCAACCCTTACATCAGTCCTTTCACCTTAGGCACTCGCCTTTTGAGTTTAGGATTCTATGAGTTGGTGAAAGTAAAAAAAAAAAATTATGACCTTGCTGAATCTACTTCAAAAATACAAAAAAAAAGCTAAACTACTTCACCACGTCCATTAGAAACCCCTCATAGGTGTGTTGTATTTTCCCTGCATACAATATGGAGTTGGATGCTTTCAGGATTTTCACTGCAGTGGATTTTTGCACAGAAGAAAATCGACTCTGGCATCAGGATGAAAAATGTTATAAAGTGTACTACTGTATTCAGTAGTTTCCGAGCCCTTGGAAAATGTACTTTATTGCCTGGGTTTTGTAAATCCTGGTTTGGCCTATTGATTTGTTCTTCTTGGACATTTACTGATGAATGTGTGCTAAAAGGGGTTTGTCTGTATAACATATTGATGCTAGTGAAGAGAAGAGCAAATGAACAAATTTGTGCATGTGTAGAAACAAGTCTGTCAGCGAGGAGAAGCTTTTGCCCTGTGCTTTTGGGACCTGTTCTCTGCTTAATCATAATAAAGCTTACCTGGTGCATCCATGGTGTGAGTGATACATATCTCTGGAAGTCATTAGGAATTACTTGTAATCACACATAATATCAGAGTCAATGTATTTGCCTTAGGATATAGTTTTGAGCATTTTCATATTGCACAGCACGTACAAATCCGGGTGCATAAACATTTCATCCTTTTTTTCTTTTCTTTCAGAGTGATTGTGGCATCCCAGCCTCGGGTTAGGGGAGGTGAACTTGTCAGAGCTGTGTGTTGGTGCTGGCTGGGAGGCTGCAGAGCAGCTGTGATTCATCTCTGGAGTATTAAAGCCTTCTGAGTTTTTTCCACGTATCTTCTGGTCTTGGAGAGAATGAAGGTACAAAATGATCCATTATCAGGAGGGAAACACTTGCCTGCTACACCTCTTTGTTGCACTTCTTGGTGAAGAGCAGGAATTGTTTTCAGTAGCATGTGCAAAGCACCAGGAACAGGGATTAAAATAAAAGCATTTGTACACCACTGTCCTTCCAGTTCTGTCAACTGATATCCTGTGGCAGATAATACTACGGATTTCTTCCCAGTTTCCTGATAAGCTTTAATGCAACTGGTGCACAGATACCCTCTGCCAACAATAATGCAATTTAATGTGGAAGAGAAAAGCTCTGTTTGCTGGATGGGTCTGAGCTAGTTCTGGATTTCTTCACAATGTGTTGGGTTTGAGGTGGTTTTTTGTTTTTGTTTTTTTTTTTTTGGATACTGTTCTTCAAAAGCAAGACTTTATATCCAAAATCTGATGGTGACTTTTCCTAAAATCAGAACCCTCCTTTCCCCCCCCCCAGCAATTTCTAATGCAAGAAGTAAGATCTGTTGTAGACACACCATGTAGAAATGTGTAGATGCAGTATAGAAATGAATTCTAGAGAATTCCTTAGAGGATTTCCTTAACTTTCCTTTTTTGATCCAACTCTTTTTCAATTGTAGTGAAGTGAATACTTTTAATCAAATATTTATTTTACAGGCAAGTTTTGTCACACTTTAAAAAGTGGATAAAGTGAAGTTGATGGAGCTCTGTGCCTTGCTTCAGTCGCACTTAGACTCCTGAGGCTTTATTCAATTCTTCTTTTTCCCTCTTTCTGCCACCTTTTGCAGGAAGTGATAGAAACATCTACAGAACTCAGGATTTTGCCAGTAGCAGAAGATACCAAAGATTCTGTCTTTTTAAAAGCTTATCTGCGTGGGGAAAAGGAGGCAATTAAGTGGGTTATTAAAATGCAATTTATGTATAGAAGCAGTAAGTGTGGCTGTGAAGGTGGTTAAATTGAAGTGAGAACAACAGTTTGACTGGAATGCAGCAAACTTTGCTTCAGGCATAACATTTTTGTATGCACAGAGTGAGTTGAAATGGATCATTCTCAGAGACACCATAAAGTTACCTGTGCTACAATTATGAGACAGTATTTTCTGTGGTGTGATAACTTTTATTCTTTGAATAGTTACAGTATGAAAGCAAGCCCAGAAATGTCAGGCTTGCCTGTAAGTGTGTTTTGTACGTTTATTTTTTTTATTTGAAGTTAGTAATCTTTTCATTTTCCCTGAGAGCCCTTCAAACTCAATTTGAGATGTGGGCTCTGGGAACCAGCCAGGTCACCCTCGCTCACAAACTACTTGTGTTTTCCAGGCCAGGCAGTGCTGCTGCAGTACAGACACTTCCTCTGTTGTGCACAGATGATCTTTTTAATGGCATCCAGAAGACAAGCCAGATGGCAGTTTCTTGATGTTTCTTTGCACAGAAACTTAGAAAGCAGAATTAAATTTCAGCGTTTTGTGAGTCTACACAGAGAGGTCTGTGAACCAACCACGCCCGTGCTTGCAAACTGTTGTGCTTTCATGAGTGCACCCTGGACTGTGTCACTGCATTGACAGGTCCTGCAGTGGGGTTTGAAGATGTTGTTTGGAACACTCTGGATGATAAAAATGTAAGTTGATCGTTTCAGTTTTTCAGCTCTCTTTCAGGAACACCTATTGAATTGCACTGCTGTTATTGAGCTGAATAAATGGTAAGCTGCCATTCCCTGCTGTCTCCTGAGCTGCCTGTGACCATGCCCAAATACTGACACCCACGTGTGACTCTGAGCTACACTTCCATAACAGACTGAAAAGTGAGATTCCTACAAAAATCAGTGGAGAAAGAAGCCTGAGCAGTGATGAGACAATCAGTGTTTCTTGGTCTGTGCCAGCTGAATGTTTTCATATTTATGTGACTGACACCATGAAATGCTGTTCTCTTAGCATAAGCAAATATCAGAGACTGTTCAGAAGTATCTTTGCAAACATCATTGGCGATAAAGTGCGTCTCTAGTTCCAGACAGTGGGTTGGTTTTTTTTGGTGGTTTTTTTTTTGGTTTTGTTTTTTTTTGGTTTTTGTTTTGTTTTGTTTTGTTTGTTTGTTTTTGGGGTTTTTTTGTTTGTTTTTTTGTTTGGTTTGGGTTTTTGTTTGTTTGTTTTTTGTTTGGTTTTTTGTTTGGTTTTTGGTTTGTTTTGGTTTTGGTTTTTTTGTTTGGTTTTGGGGGGTTTTGTTTGTTTGTTTTTGGTTTTTTTTTGGTTTTTTTTTTCTTTTTTTTTTATAGTTGGTTGGTTTTCCCTGCTAAAAGCTGATTACAGAAAAGGAAATGTAACCCGGTTCTAATTCTCTTGCTGAGTGTCTGCACACTGAGCCTGTTTCTGTCTCTTGTTTAAGCAGGCAGGGATTTCCATTCTCAGTTGACACATCCACAGAATGTACTGGAAGTAGAGGGATCTTGTGGTCTCATCTGCCCTCAGATGGGCATCACTGTATGCTGAAGCAGGGCTGAGTTGCACTGAGTCTGATTTGTCAAGGAGCTAAGACCAGGTTCAGCTGTGAATTCATCGTGGGTGGAGAGGATTTGCTAAGTGATAAGGTCAGGGAGATGTTTCACTGAATTCCCATAAGAGTGATTTGAAGGACCAGCTGAGGCAGGACAAGGGAAGTCTGCAGCTCTGGCAATCCTGATGCCAAGGGCATGTCACTCATGGGGTTTTTTTAAAGCTTGAGAGCTGCTTCTTTCTCTTCTCTGATGGATGCTTAGAGGGAAGGAATAAAAACGAGTTTCTGAAGGCTTCAAGAAAACTGAGCTAATCATCCATTCAGTATAGATGGGGAAAGGAGATGCTGCTAATGTCTGGTAAATAGTGCAGATTTGATCCAGTACTTTGTTTCATTGTGAATGAAAAGCTTATATGAGGTCAGGTTATTTGGACTTGATAGAAGTAGATGAAGTGGAAGGCAGTCCACAAAGTGGGAATGGTGCATCTCACAGTCTGTGGCAGTGGCAGAGGTGACAACCTTTGTATATGGTACAGTCTGGGGACAAGGACTGGGCACACCCAAAGCTCAGAGTCCCCATGTACAGATCTTCCAGCTCTGTCTGTGTCACAGAGCCCTGTGGGACCTGGCAGACTTTTATATCATGATTCCAGACTAATTCACCCTTGGACTGAGACAAGCATAAAATATTTCACCCAAGAGACTGATCTATCCATAAAGTTATGAACTGTAGAAAAATGCAGTGTATATAATTAAAGTGTCTTCTGAACCATGTGAAGATCAAACTCAGGCTGGAGCTGACAGAGTGGAAAGCTGTGGCTCAGTAGCAGTGGTTGTCCTGCAGAAGTCCCTTTTCAATATTGGACCACATGAGCCACAAAAACTCTTCTAACCATCACAGCAGCACTTCTGTACAATAGTGAGCCTAATAGGTTTTGCATTTTTTAAACTGTGAAAAGCAAATTAAAAAAAAAAACCAAAAAAACCCAACAAAACAAAATGGAGAAATGTTTCTCATGGAAAATTATATCCCCTGCACTCCAGTATTATTTCTGCTTTCCCTCCTTCCATGAACTTTTAAATATAAAAAGCTGTCAGGAAATGCATCTTGAAAGTGCTGGTGTTTTATGATGAAAACTTACACAGGCTGCATAACATACTCTGAAATCAGCATTTCATAGAATTCATTTCACTTGCAAGTTCTTTGAGTTACTTTTTCTCCCTTAATGAGGATTTCTGCCTGATTTAGTGATTAAATTGATAGTGTTTAAGGTTTCCATTCAAGGCTGTACATCTATTAATGTTTGATTGTGCCAAGTCTTCTTCCTCATGCGAATTTTAGATTTTTTTCCCCTTCTTTTCTTCTAATGTCTGTGTGCAAAGAACCCTGAAGCCTTGTCTGAAACCGAGCCAGTTTGGCAGCTTTGGCCCACAGGCCTGATAGAGATGCAAATTGTATCGGCCTGAATTATTTTGGTGACATTATTTGCAGCAATCCCTTGAACTAAACAAGCCCCACGGGAAGCAGAGTGTTTGGATGGGGTAACAGCAGTGCTGGCAAAGCTCAGCACGGGGGCTTTTCCATGGCATTTTCCATGACATGGCTTGGGTGACACAGCCCAGCAGAGGCCACTGGGCTGTGGCTCATTTGGGAGATTCATGGCATTGTCATACCAGTCCCTGTGACAAAGTTACTAATTTGAAATAGCAAACAGATTTCCTTTCTTGCCTGCAACAGGACTTAGTGGAAAAATGCTGTCCTATATTAAATGTGTGACTAGGCCCACTGGTTTTACATGTATGAGTATTTTAAACTTATGCTCTGTCCTTACTTGATATCCAATATAATGGTACTTACTTTGTCAAATGCTTTGCTCTTTACCAACAGAGAGTCTCACCAAGCATTAGATGCTGCTGTTTGGTTTTCATTGTTACTTTTCCTGTACCTAGTTTCCCTATCCAGGTTAAGTTTGTAGCTCAAAATATTATTGCTAAAATTCTGGTAATTTTAGGGTCCCCTTACCTCCTTTGGTCTTTATAATGCAAACAGGATGCCAAATAGGGTCAAAAGGGTCATCAGTATATCATTGCAACTTATCTTTGTATTTTGTACAGTTCTTTTACAGACTTCTTTGCAGTGGTCCCTGTGTTTGTTTGGGGTTTTTTGTGGATAGAGAAGGTTGCTGGTTTCTCTAAGCTCCTCCTTCTCTGCAGTGTCATTTGCACTGGAGGGATGAGGAGCAGCTTTTCAGTGTTTATGGAATGCACATCTATAGATGTATAGCCATAGTAAAAAAATAATAATAATGCTGTGGTGGAAAATGTTCCAGTTTTGTCCAACACAAATGAACAGTCCCACTGAATACCAGTAACCACTTTCACTTTTGGTCTTGTGTACAGCAAGGCTGCAATGGGGAAGCATATCCTCTTAGGTTATAAATCTGTGCACTTCTTTTGCCTGTTTGTTAAAACATAAACCTAAGCTAAAACATAAGCCTTGCCTTAAACTCAGCCACACCAAATGGTTCCCATCAGAATTTCCTTTGTTTTGCTGTTAGTAGACTCTCACCACGCTGTAGGTTTGGATCCTAATAGACTCCAACTCATCTGACAGACAAAGTTAAATCAGCAAAGTCCCAAAACCTTGTACCTTGCTAAATATGTATTATTCCCTTTATCTTCCCTGTACTTCAGGAAGTAGCTACTGTCCTAAAAGCTACTGATGTTATCTAAACACTTGTCTGGGTTGTGTAAAGAAACTGGCAGATTTAAATATCTCTAGGCATCTCCTAGAGGAGATAAACCTGTTCTCAGAAACCAAATTATTAAGATGACTTTCTGTGTCTGTTAAAAAGGGCCCAGTCTTGCTCTCCAGTTGTGCTGGGTGCTTTGGCATTGCTTTCAGTAAAATGAGTGCAGTTCCTGCATCTTGTGGCTGTACAAGTTGATGTTCACTGGATACGTTTTTTCATATTTTTGATCTATTTATTTTAAATGCAGTCTAGCTCCTGTATCCTGTGGCCTTGTGGTAGAGACCAAGGGAAGAGCGAAGAAAAACAGAGGAAAATATATTGTGACATTTTTCCTGTGGAATTCTGCTTGTACCCTCAAGCTGATGCTGTATCCTCTTAGCCTTATTTCCCGTGTTCAGACGGCTTCCATGGGTAAGGATCTTTTTTTTTTCCACTTTTTTCTTCTGTGTTACCACAGCTTCTATGAAAGTCTTTTAAGAGACACCTTGCAAAACTAGTTGTGGAACTCCCAAGTGGATCCATCACCTGTGTCTCCTTGTTAAACTGCTTCAGAGAACTTTGAAAAACTCTAAATAGATTTTTCAAGGCAGGGCTTTGCTCACAAAAGGTGCTTCACATCTTAGCCACTGTATCTTCTTTGTGACTCCTAATTCTGTTTGTACAGTTTTCCATCCGTTTGTCTGGATTGCTGGGGTTGCTTGTCTGTGGTTTCCCATCTTTTCTGTTTTCCTGACAACTCCTGGTCAAAGTGCTCCACACTGAACAGAGGGACACTGTATTTTGATCATCTGCTGCGTAGTTTCTCTGGCATCATTTGACATTTCATGTTTTGGTGTCATTTTCAGTGCAGAAAACATTTAACAGTTTAGTCGTATGAAGGGTATTTAGCATAAGCAGAGCCATTTTACAGCCATTTTACAAAAGATTCTTTGAGTTTTAAAACTTTTCTGCTTCAGCACAGAGAAATTTTCACAACCTTAGACATTTGCCCTTTCATATTTCTTAGGTTTTTATTAAAGAAGATTGTCCTTAATTTTTTTTTTCCCCTTCTCCTTTCTCTTTACAAAATCTTATGCTTGTGATATGCAGGGTGTGCTTTTGCAGTGATCAGTATGAACTGATGTTCTGGGGAAGGTGGAAGGATTGGTGCCTGTAAGGTTTCTGTGCTTCCTTTTCTTTTGCAGTATCTTTTGCTGTCTTACAAGTACTCTTTGTAACTGCTTCTTTCTTTATGTTTAACTGCTTCTTTATGTTTTTTTTTTTTTATCCCTGTGTTTTTAATTGAATTAGAAATTGTGTCTCCTTGCATCAAATCAAATAATTAACTTTCATTAGTCAGAAATTACGATCAACGTTTTTCAAAGAGTTTTTGTGGCACCTATGAGCAATTCATAGACTACTGAAATCTCTGCAGGGTGGCCATTGCTATTGAGCCATGAGATTCCACTCCAGCCTGAGCTGGAGTTTGATCTTCATATTCCAGGGGAATATAGCTAGATGGCACAAGCCACATTTTATTCCTTACACTTTAGATTCCCCTCACCCCACCCCCAATGTTTTTCCAGCTATTTTTATATTATTGTTTCCTTGTCACCTTAGAGCTATTTTGGGTAAAAATCACTTAGCTTCCTATGAAGTCTACCTGAAGAATACGGCAGGACAAGACCCAGGAAAGCACCTCCAGAAGAATTTTATTAGTTTACAGTCCTGTTCATGTGTATGAATATCTGGGGCAGTGCCACTGCATCGAGCCAGGGCTGCCAGTCAGCAGACCTCAATCTCTTCCAAATCTAGTTCCAAGGCTAGTAACTTAGTAACTTAGTCTCAGTTTCTTTCCCTCCCCAGGAATCCAGTGTTAACTTGTCTTTCTGAGGTGCTTTAGCCCTTTGGATGGATGGTTTTCTCCAAGTGCATCATGGTTTTGGCTTCGTACCACAATGCTCAGCTGGGCATCCTGCAGCCCTTGTGCCAACATAACAGAAAGCAGTTGTGGTATTTTTCTGTTCGTACTTGCTTATTTTCTTTATCATTCTCAACCCCAGTTGCACACATCATGGCACAAGAGCTGTGGTTCTTCCAGATAAAAACAGTTCCTCTGACGAAGCCACACGTAACAGCCTGAAGGTACCGAGGAGTTCAGAACTAAAGTAACACAGATCTTAAAATTGCTGATGTCTGTAAACACTGTTTTGGAACAGCTTTTAATATGTGAAATGATGTGCTGCAGATCACGAATCAATCAAATTACAGCAAAGAGTGTGAGGTGACAGCAGAAAGCAGAGAATGGCAGCAATGCCTGGTTTGTACTACTTATCCCTGGGCTGACAGCGTTTTCTATCATAAATCTGTTTGGTTTATAACTAGGGCATAAAACCTTGCTTCAGGATATTCTGTAGTTCAAAACTTGTGCTTTTATAGAGAAATACATCAGTAATTTGTGAATTAAAATTGCAGCACTTTAACAATTATTTCCATTTCTTTTGCACTCTTATAACTTCTGCTTTTTGCACTCGATTTATGTTCCATATAAATCTGTGTGATCTGTTCAAAACTTGCTGTCTCCTTGGCTTCATCAAATTTCTTTTTTTATATATGTGTGTCCCTTACTCACAGAAAATGCTCCTTCATACTTTTTGTAATTAGATGGGGGACCTTGCTCAAACATCACAGGAGGTTGATGAGACTAAAGTGAGTTTGGGTTTGTTTGGTTTAAAAGACTGGCTGTGTATGGGGGTAGGAAGAACACAGTTAGTTATTAACAGAAGCTGAACAAGGAATAAGTTACAATCCTTAGCTTCGCTCTCTTAAAGGCCAGGAGATTTAGTGCCAGTTTATCCCATGTTTTTTATATTCTTAATGCTTCACCTGATCTGTTTGATGCTGACCAGTCTTGCAGACAGGAAACAAGCATGTGGAACACAGTGGAGTCTGGCAAGTCCCCATGTTTCTACTGAATACTAGAAGCAGACCAGTGTAATCCATCTTTAAATGATCTGTTTTTAACAATAATATAACTAAACATACAGCATACACATCCTGCAGCCCTCAATTAATGGAAAAACTAAGAGCTCTAGTTTAGAATGACAAGATCTTTTTATTATTATATCACTAATAAAACAAGGATGGTGGCATCAGAGGACTTACCATGATCTGTACCATCTCTTGCAGTCACATTAGAAATGATCTGTAAATCAATTTGACAGATTTCATCAATTGGAGCAACATCTGCTGGATACATGCCCCAGTACACATGTTGAAAGGGATGTTCAAATTACCACGAGTTCAGAATCCATTCTGTAGAACGCAGTGAAGTCAAGTGGAAGGAATAAAACACCATCAGTGAAAGAGGGAGAGCTGAGCACCAGCTGAGGAGAGACAGGTTACAAGCAATTGGCATTGTTTGTATGCTGAGCGGTGTGCACCAGGAAGAACACCCAAATAAAGCTTTTAAGGCAAAATAGGTTATAGTTTCTTACTTTTTGATACTGGGGAGGGCTGCAGCAGGACAGTGGCTCTTGGAGGCCTGCACTTCAGGTCCAGACAGTGTTACAGGGGTAACACTGTTTTGCCCCTGACAGGGCAGTTCACTTTGTTCCCAGAGGATCAGGGGATCTGTCAGGCAGCTGCAGCTATTGCTATTCAGTTTTGGAAAGAGGAAGACCATGGGTTAAAAGGGGGTTTAAATGATAGTGAGTTTGGTCCCAGTTCTACGCATCACCTCTGAGGTTCAGCTTCTTGGATTTGGATGTTTAAAGGTAGTATCTTTGTTCTGGCTTTCACATTTGTCTAATGAGAGACACCTTCCATCACCTGAGGTATGTTTCATGCAATAGTTACTCATTACTTCGAAGAAATCAGAGGTTTGAGGCTTGTGAAGCAAAAGCAAAAATAATACTGTAACTGAAATCTTCTTTATTCTCAAGTCAAATGTAACCCAGTAATTCCCACTGGGAGGTTCCTTACACAGCACGAGCATTGTCCTTCCCCTTGGCTCGCAGGGACTTGCCATGCACATACAGGTACTTCATGGAAAAAAATGCAAAGTTTAACTTTGCTCTTTTCAAGAGGACAACTTAGTACTTGGGGAACTCTTTTCACAGCCCAGCTTCAACGTGATCCACAATCTCTGAGCTCAGTGATGATCTTGGAACTGCGTAAGGCAGAGTTTTTTGCAGGTGCAGTGTTGTGATCTTTCTGGCAAGTATGGATGCTGTTGTAGTACCTGGTAGTTTAACTTCTTCATTCCAGAAATTTGGTCGTGTTGTTTCCAGCAGTTGTGGCCTGGTTTGTAGTCTGTTGCCTCAGGAGGGTCCCTGTCAGCCTCTTGCAGGAGTACAAATGACAGAACACAACCCCTCCAGCCTCAGCCTGGTGTCTTCACTGAGAAGCATGCTGCCATAGCCAGTGGGGTTTTGGGTTTTTTTTGGATAAATTTTGTTTGCCCTCCTTCCTCCCACCCCTATTTAAAAAACAGCAGCTTGACAGCACAGCAGCAAATGCACATTAATATCAAACAGAATTTTCACTACCGTTTTCATATTAACATGAGATGTCAGAATGTAAAGTGAGCTGGATCTGCACATGGGACCACTCTTGCCATTAAAGGCTTTAGGCTGGAACAGAGCCCAAATTTTTTAGAAGAAATGCAACATTTCCTGATCAGATATTAATTACATGCTATATAGAATTATATATTTCAAACGAATTTTATAAATAAAAGGCTAGGCCTTTCTAACCATCAGCAATATTAACTTTGCATTTGAAAGATTATGAAAGATAAACAACCACATAACTGTGAATTAGAAAAATACTGGCCTAGGTTGCATAAAAACCTCCATTAAATAAATACTGTAAGTTTTCACTATGAAAATCCAGTGGCGTTGTACTTAAAAAAGCCGTAATGAATTAACCATCCGTTAATGACACCCGAGTTGTTGTTCACAAATCACGTACACACACAGGGAGTCAGGTGGCCCAAAAAGGCGACAGTTCAACAGAAAGTACTCTTGGTATGTGCTGCTCCTCCATCACAGCTTCCTGACTGCTGCTGCAGTTCCCGGCTGCAGACCCTGTTCCCCTTCCCCTCCGGGTTGCAGTGCTATCCCAGGAGGTCCAAAGGCTGGTACACAAGGTGACTGTGACTGTGGCCTCGTGTGTTCCCCCCTCAGAGCAGCGGTTTGGTCTCGGGGCGGGTCACAGTGCGTGGCTCTGGTTTCCAGTCTGGCTGGAAGAAGTGGATGTTGAATGTCCGTGCCCAGTTCTCGAAGACTCGTTTCTCTGTGATGAACCGGTGGTGGCTCCCCTTGCGGCCCCGCTCGTGGGAAAGGTACATTGTGCACTCATCAGGTCCCAGAGGTTCATAGTAGTGATAAGGTACTGAAAGATGATTAGGATCCCTGTGGAAAAAAAGAAAACAGATGGAAGCCCAAGATGCTCCTTTTCACTGATTGAAAAGATGCTATCTTTAATAAACTGACGGGCTCAAATCCACTTTTTCTCCCAGATAAACCAGATTTCTAGGTAGCTGTATTTTTCTTGCATATTTAATACATGAGAATGGGGCAAAGGTGTTTTCTTTGCTCTTTCTATTGCTCTCCTTTAATCCCCTCCTCCCAGTTAAACAAAGGGCAGCAGTAGCTCAGAAACAAGGGAGAGTGCTGCAGGGCTGTGTTACTACACACGAAATTGGAAGCAAACTGCTTAAAAGAGATTTATATCGAGATTGTGAGTTGTAAAAGGTCTTGGAGAGGTATTTACTGAACTGGGGGAAGAAAGGGAAGAAGCCAGAGGGGAGCTGGTTATCTGTGTCAGCTCAGTTGAACATTCCCAGCACGGCGTGCGAGCTTCCAAGTGCAAAACCTCACCGAGTGTGTCTGCATGCCAGGCCAGTGGTACCCTCTGCTGTTGCTGGGCTTTTAAGCAAAACAGCTGATGCACAAATGGGTTCTTTTTTATTTTACTAAAGCAGCTTTCACGTGTCTAAGCTAGAAATTAAAACTGTTCACCCACAGTACCCTTCTGACCTTGTGAACCTGTTTGCATTACCTGGCAGGAGAGGAGAACTCATGTGGTGACATGTAGGATAGGCCAAAGACCAATTAGATACTTAGGATAAAGTTCATTAATGTTTTGATGTTACATTCTGTAAAAGGCACATTTGTATTATAATAAGCCAGAGTGATTAATTTTCCTTTTGTTTTAATCTCTATATTAAACTGTACCCATTATGTGTTTTTTCCTCTGGGTACTGTGTTTTGGCCTGACAAGAGCTCACACAACCCTCTCTGTCATGAATTTAAAGAGAGAGCTGTTCCAGACAGAATAACCCAATTGTACTGCTCTCCACAGTTACTACCAAGTATTTTGTAGTGGCAGAAAAGTTAATCCTAATAGCAGCATTTAGTGAAGCCTTGGAGCTGCTCTGTGTTAAAGCCTGGGCTGAACAGGACCCTGGTACAGAGCAAGAAATCTCATGCAGATTCCAGGCTGTCAGCTCTAATATACAGTTGATTATTTCCATTTTGAAGAGCTAATATTTAAGCTCACTTTCAATTGAATGCATCCACAGTCTGTCAGTGTTCTGTCCTGGTCATTATTTTTACTTGTAATTCTGTCACCTAAGCAATTCTCTAATTTTTCTTATTTTGCCATTATCCATACTGTGTATGCAGAGGTAATGTATGATATTGCTGCTGCTTTCCATTTGTGCCTTAGATTAACGTTTTAATTCCATCCATCAGGCTCCCTTGTAACACAACATGGTGATCAATCTTCCAAGAACAGAATAACAATAAAATTACATTTCTAGAATAAGATGGATTCTAAGCTTATTAAATATATTCTCTCCGGAATATATAAGAGTGAAACAAAATCTTTCATTACCTTACCTACAGAAAACATATTTGTAATGTAAAAACTACCCTTCCTATAGAAATTTAATACTTTTAAGCTACAACTATTAAAGGTCAATCTTCAATTAATTTTTCACTTTTTTGATACACTGGACCTCTTCTTATTGTCACTTAATAATTTGTATGGTTACTGTAAATCTAACAGAATACATTTTCATGGGATTTATTTTTGCTAAGAACTACTACACAAATAGGTCTCTGGATTCCCCCAGATTGCATGCTGGTAAACTTTGGATTTGAACTCTGGTTTGAGTAACTACACCATAACCCAAATTAGCTGTGCTGTGTTATCTTCTAACTCTGCAATTAGCTTGTGTCACCAGCAAATGAAATGCATGAGTAATTTCTATACGGAAATTGCTTGCCACCTCATTTATTAACATTAAAACAGATGCTGTTTTATCACTGACTGATACTGGACATTAATCAGTATTTTGTCAGACTCTGCATGCATATTAATATCACAGCTGGGAGGAATCTGGGGAAGTTCCTCTGTAAAATATCCTACACTTCCTTCCTGGTAGCCTGCCAGCACAGCACCCGTGTAAGTGCTTGGACCCATGTCAGTCAGCTACTGTTTGCCACTTGAGTGCACATTTTCCCACAGATGGTACCCACCCCCAGCCAAAGCTGAAAGCACAGTGAACACTGTTGGCCTCAAAAGAAACAAGGCAGAAAAACCAGGCCACGCCGTATCACATTCTGGTCAACCTCTCCCTTTAGAAATGAAGTGCCATTATAAATCAACCCTCTAAAACTATAGGCACTCGCTCACTTTGTAAAATAATTCATATTTTGAAGGGTGAATAAAGTGTCATTAATATGTTGAGTGATGGGCAAGGTGCTGTGCCAGGACTATGAAGATTTCTGGATAATTTTTTTGCCTTCTGTTCCCAGGGTCCCATTTCCCTGACCTCCATTATTAGCCCCATTTTCCAAACCATTTATGCATTTTGTTATTAAGGTAATGAGGTGAAGCATATGGACCAAAGGGCAGGACTCTCTCACATACAGCTTAAAGTCCTGCGAGCCCCTCTTCTTCCATCAAGCCCCTCTTGAGCTCCAGGAAATGTAACTTCCAACAACTGCTTCTCTGCATTTGATTTAAAGGAACTGGAAGTGGAGAGAGGGAGGTAAGAAAACACTAGATTTAAAAGCTGTACCCAAAGGAATAAATGAAAGTATTTCAAATGCCAATTTTCAGGCAAACAGGCCTGGCAGTCAAATGCGGATTCTTACAGGAAAATGATCTGGTTCCATAATTGGAGAAAAAATTATTCGTATCAGATAAAATAATTAGTTAAATTAGTTAAAATAAGGCAAAAATACAGCAAGATGGCTTGTTTGTCTTGTGACAAAGAGTGAGAGGTGCACACACTCTACAAAAATCTTTGGGATGTGCATGGAAGCACAAAAGCTTCCATCTTATTACAGAATGTGCAGATCAGAAGTATTTAACAGCGTGAGAGCAATACCAAGCCATTAACCCTTACTACAGCATAAATCTGTAGCAAAATAAAGGGGTTTGAAATTTCATATAGCTTTGCTGTAAACTACAAAAAATTTATAACAATCAGGACACCAATTCCAGTTCAGCTCTAAAACTCAGTGTCCAGTGAAAGTCAATAGAAAGGAATCTAAAACACCTTGTTGCAATTAACAGTGACAAATCTTTTACTCCGTACTCCAGACTCCTTCACTAGGCTATTTTTCCTGCATGGGTGCAAAGCAATTTGGTTAATGATCTTAAGCTAATAATTTGCAGCAGAATCAACAGTATGATGTTCAGGGTACCTTTGAGATGTCCTTCACGTTACAGATGTGAAACCAATTTAGTTCCAGGACAGCGATCGCCACACTCGTTATTTACTCCACTAATTAGTACTTAAAAAAGAATGGGTACCTATCTGCTGAAATTTCAAATCTGGTGATATCAACTCTGAATAGAAATAAGATTTTGGGGTGTTTTTTTTTTCTTTTGATCTTAATGATTGTTTAGTTGCACAGCGACGAGGGTACCCACACCATCTCGCACACACACGTTACAGAGTTATTACAATTACAGACTATTTCTTTCTGCTATTCTGTTCTGCTGTCTTATTTCTTTGAAAGGAAGCACTGTTTAACTTCTTAATGAGTGGTTGAAGAGCAAACTAAGAAGGTTAACTGTATTTATAGCAAGACACTGCTCCCATAGATCTTCACGGACAGCTTCTCCCAGGCATGGCAACTACAGTTTTCCCCTTCATCATCTGGGGAATCAAGCTGAAGTACAGACACTTCATATTATTTTGATTAAGAAATGACCTTTCTCCCTTTTACAACCAGGTGAACGAACTTTTATGTTAAGATTTTTTTTTTTTTAATGGGGGCTGTAGGCATTATTACACCAGTGGTAGGATTAATTTACAGCCTTTCCTGTGTTATAATTTAACATTATATCCATTCAATTTTAGTGTATCAATTCTATGAATGCCTTTCATATATGGTCTCAGTAACATTTTTAGCCTCTCTTAAAAACTGTTTGGGTTTAGTGTTGTTTGTTTGTTTGTTTTGTTTGTTGTTTGTTGTTTTTAAAGATGCATATGTATCTAAATTACTCAGACTTTGGCTGAAAACTCAGGACTGTGCATTATTTTGCAGTGAAATGCTGTCTTCTGCATTTTTAGATCATCAGTTTAATAATTATTATTTCCATGTACCACTGGAATACAGCCCTTTCTGGAGTAAGACAGACCAGCCACTTACAGAAGCTGTAGTAGTATGTGCTGGCCAACTGAACTGACAGGGGAGCTGAGGTGCTGTGCTGTGGAAGGTATTTGTGTTGTCTGGCATATCTGATCTAGTTTGTTATTTTCCTTAGAGAATTCGTGATGAAGCCTGGCAGTACATCACAGCATTTATCATCAGTCTTTTGTTATAATTTGTAGAAATTCTCACAAAGTGGAGTTTAGTGTTGACGTTTTATACTGTGATTTCTTCAGGGATTTCTACTATGTGCCCAGGACAAATGCAGACTCCTGACTGATCCTTTTTAAGTGCTCAGAGGAAAGTCCAAGCAGTCCTGAGTCAGAGCAGTCCTGTTCTTTGCCAGATGCACTGACCTGGCACTGCAGCCTTGCTCTCCTTGCCCCTGAAAGGCACCTGGAATTAGCCAGTGAACCAGACTTCAGTGAGATCACTGCACTTGCAATAGAAAATTAAAGCAAGTACTTCTTAGTGAAAGGGGTTTGCGAGCAGGAGATGAAATGTTCACTGATGCCTCGTTGCAGACTGGCAGCACCAGCCCCGTGCCAGCGGGGTCAGGACTGACGGGCATGGAACCACGGGGTGCTGGAAGGCCACAGGACTGGGCTGGAAATGCATGGACAGGTGAGACTTCTGGCAGCATAAAGATTGCTGATGTAAAACAAATCTGGATGCATTCATAGTGCATCATGTGGCTGATGTGATTTTGGTCCAGCAGCAGAATTTCTGAAGACCGTTTCCCTGTATCATCACTGATCCTCAGGGGGACACCTTAACCAGGACCTTGGGTCTGAGTCCTGCACAGGGCTGGAGGCACAACAGGGCTGTAAAATGTGCACTAGCTGCTACTTTATAGAACAGCTTCCACTGGCAGAATTTGTGTGCTCCTTCTGCCACTTGTGGCCCACACCCTGCGTGCCCCACCCAAGTGGGACTGATCCTCTGTGTCCACATTCTGGGTGAGACCTTTGGTGGGGATTATTTAGGAAGTTAGTTTACTGTAAAATTGGGATTCATGTCAGAGAGGTACAACAATCTTAATTTGAGTTGCACAGAAAGTTCAATTTAGAAGCTAGTCACTGTGAGAATGCTGTTCCTCTATTAATTTGGGGGGAACTTGAAAAACAAATTAAAAGTCATGTTTTCCAGTACTACTTTCTTCAGATTAATTTCATGCCAATTATTGCATTACTTTTAGCTGATAAATATTCAGAGACTAAAAGAAACCAGCAAGATGGATTAATTCTCCCACACTACAAACAACATTTTTTAATATTTTACATAACATAATTAAACCCTTTTTGTTGTTTTCAGAATGAGATTGTGGGACATCTTAATTAATTGCTTTAAGAGGACTGAAGACACGTTGCAGAGAAAAAAAAAGATTAAAAGATTCAGATATTTATCTGTAATGTTAACTGTGTTGGCTAATAATGGTTCCAAAATAAAATCCTACCTGCAGAAATCCGGTGGCACCATGCCATAAACATTTATCCTGTCACAGAGCTCTAATGCGATAGTCATTGTGAACCAGCCCGTGCTAAGCCAAGTGTTGGATATCTTCCTGAAAGCAAAAACATAATTAAGTTTCTAAGCTGACAAATAATTCTTGAGATTTATTTATTTATTTGTTTCCTGAAAAAATTCCGAACCAGTTTCTCGGCGTTTTTTTTTCACTCTCATGAAAGGCTGCGAAACTCGGGCAACCACGACTACTTTGCTCGTTCATCTTGTAGTGATTTTGCTTAGTGTCTCCTGCCAGTGGCCTAACCTGTGCAGAAACTGCCCTAGCTGTAATTAATTTCGGGCACAACAGTATTAATATTTAGCTGACCTTTTGGTGAATTTACTTTAAGTGACTGAAACTTCATGTCCTGTATTTATATTCTGCTGCTAGTAATCTGTGCACATCTGTAATCGCTTAATGGAGCTTGCACACTAAGTGCTTGGGAAGATGCATCACGGGGAGATGAAGGGGCTGCTTAAAATGCTGTTCCCACAGCACACAGAGGAGCCCATCTGCTTGAGTGACATCTGGCCTGGAGTGTTGTTGTAACTCTTTCCTCCCACCCCACCCATGATTTGGGTTCTAGAAGCTCCCAGCCACTCGCTGTGACTGCTGGCAAGAAACTTATTGGGCTGCAGCTCTGCCTTTGTCCCACTGCCAGCCTGGGAAACCTTCATCCTGGGAACTGCCCCTCTGCCTGCCCCCAGTGCCATCCCTGCCTGGGGGGACCTTTGATATGACTGACAGAGCACTGCCAGGGAGCCCTCAAAGGCAGCCCCTCGCCTGGCCTTCTCTGCAGGCTGGGAGATGGCTTTCAAAGAAGCTCAGCTGATCCCAGCATTATTTATGCAAAATAGGAGATATCTCCATGTAACTGCTCACAGATGTAAGGGATTTGCAAGTCGGGTGTAAAATTTTGCTGTGTCACAGGTTCTTAGCTGCAAAATGGCAACAATAACATTTCCTCTTCCTCTCATTTGCTTGCCAATGCTGTTTAGTGCATAAGAGCTGGGTCCTGTAGTGGTTACTGGTTGCCTGGCACGTGCACTGGAATTCCCAGTCCTGTGTTAAGTTCCTGCACTGGCTCTGTGCCACTGGAGAGCTGGCAGTGTTGGAAAGGGAAGATCAAGGAAATGCCAGCGAGGAGCACGTCTTAAAGGTGTCATAAGGGCATGTTAGGGACTGGCACCTCTCTTAGACATGGAGGCACATAAAGTAGGGTATTTGCTCCAGAGAAAATGAGTTCACTCAAAGGTCTCCTTTCAAATACTGTTAAAGACAGCAGGTCTCCCTAATGGCTCCTCACTCAGCTAGAAAAGTCCCGCAGGAAGAAGTTCAAGCTTGTGTCATCTGCAGCCCAAAAAGGGCTCAGATTCCTGCTGACAGCCTGTCACAGTGACTGGCTCTCCCTTCATCTCTCACTGAAGCTGAGGCAGTGTGGGAGCAAGGGCAGGCTCCTGGAAGGTGTGGGCACTGTATCAGATTGGATTAATATGGAACCTACATTAACCCTCTTCCCCCACACCTCTATCTGCCTGATACCTGGGAAACTTTGTGACATCACCTCCACCAAAAAAAAACACAGGAGAAAAGACGAGGTTCTCTTTGGAGAAGTCACCTGGGAATCCCAGGTTCTGACCCAAGTTCCAAGGCCATCTTTTACAGTTTACCCAGTGACAGCACTGTGTGGAACAGTCCTGGAAGCAGGGACCTGAGACCACAAAAGCCACTGCAGGCAAATGCCAGCAATCACTAACATCTAATTCAGGCAAAAAGAGCCACCATGCAGCTTCCCAAGCTAATGCAAAACAAGCTGGGTCCAAGTAGGTCACCTACAGGGCAGTAGGAGGGGGATGTTTAGAGCACTGTCAGGTTGAGGAATGCCTTGTACCAAGTTTCCCATTTCCTCAGGGAATTAGAACTACTGCAAAGAAAAAAACCAAGTGGCAGTACCAGTGCTGGCTGCTTGAAAGATGCTTCTAAAAATAAGGGAATTCTTTAACCAAATCTGCCTGAAGGATGCTGGGGAGCCCAGTTTATTAGTCCTGTCCTTTGTGGGTCGCCTGGTAACATGTGCACTCCTGAAACACATTTATACTGCTCCTGACATACAGACTTTCAGGCTAAGCTGGCATTTGGACAATGTTTTAAGCATCTCATTATTTCCAATTATGGGCCCTTATTTATTTTCTGACTCTGCACAGAAGCTCGGGGTTGGTGGTGCAGTTTGTCACAATGTCATAGCTAGGTCAGAAGCTCAGCAGAGACCTTCAGGCACTGCAACAATATAAAACAGTAAATAAGAATTTTCAGCTCAAAATTATTAGGAAAGGGAACAAGTAGGGAAAAGCTTACAAAACTTGCTTCTCTGCCACCTGGGAGTTTCTGAGCTATGAATCACTCGGTAATTCAGGAACGTGTTCAGGCTAAAAGTACTCTGGAGCTTGCACAAGGCCACTGTTCCAGGTACCTAACACCTTACATTCCAAAACCCAGGGAGCAATTGTAGCTGGACCATGACCAAAGGCTTTGCACAGGTCAGGCAACCCAGCCAGGCTGTCTCTTGGGTTAGTTTTCTTTTTGCTTACACACACTTACTTACACTGTAATTTAGTGTTTTCAACAAATAGAGAATAACTGAATATAAATAAACCAGCTTAAAAGCTAAACAATCAAATAAAGATTAAAAAATTTATTCAAGTACCACTCTGGCCTCTTTAAATACCATGTCCGTAGGACAGCAACATAGAAATGGGGTTATAGTGTCTTGCCTTTTCATAAAAGATCTGAGCAAGAGTCCAACAAAAGAATACTGCTTTTATACCTAATCAGCTGTAATGAAAGAATATGAAACACTGTCATGTGCTTATTAGGGGAAATTATCAGATATTCTTTTATATGATGAACTAACACACAGCGCTGATAATTCTGTAGTGCACACTAAATTACAATTAAAGGCCTTTCTGCTCCACCAAAATCTCATTTATAATCTCTATGGAAATACTCTTCCTGCAGTTATTTCATTTATGCTTCTTTTATCTAATTACTATAATATTGGTTCTGAATCATATTTTCTTAATATACCCTTATTCAATTATAAAGTTATTTTCAAGTATAGTTACTTTATAATGCCAAGTATATCGCTCTGCAGCCTTTGTCTTTCACCACACTGTTTAACTGGCAATGTTTTCTGAAGGTCTCTCTCCATTTCAAAATCAGCTTTTTTCTGAAAAGCACAATACATCCAATTACCTTTTTTCTCATCATTTTCAAGACAGAAATGAATAGTCTGATTATTGCAACCTTGCAATCATGCTTCTCTCTCCCTCCTTTGTTTTTTGTAGGCACTAATGCCAAGGGCTCAGCAGAAACCTCCCAGGGAAGAGCAGCATTCTGGGCTATACAACGTTCTGCTCCTGCCCCCACAGCCACGTAAATTTTCTCCCCTTATGAATTCCTTCCTATCTGTGTTTCTCTTCATCTTCCCTCTCTTCTGTGCTGCTTATTCATTTATTTTCATCTCCCGTTTTAATCTTCTCAGTCCTTCAAGTATGCTGTCTGTGCCCTCCAAAGGAGTGGTTCACACACACAGCAGATCCTGCAGTTTATTAAAATCAACAGGGCCTGTTCCCGAGGCTGAATTTTGCTGGCATCTGAGTGCCCTTAACTCACACTGGGAATTCAGGGTGCCCATGACTGAGTCCAGTATGAACGTGTTACAATGTCATTAATGGCTCAAGTGCCCTGAGAATACTTCAGGAGCCAAGTCTGTTGCTCGTGCAGAAAAAGAAATGCTTTGATCACACATTCACTACAGGCCTCTGGCTCTGGATGGCTGATGCAGAACCAGAAAGAGCAGCTTGCCTGAAATGGCACAGCACGTTTCAGAATAAGAACAGGAGCCTGGCAGTGCCAGGGAGGGAATGGGACCCTGGCTCCCTGTGGCAGAACTGGCCAGGCTGAAGCAGAGGAGGTGAACTGTTCCCCAGAAATGGGGACTGCTCCAGATCCTGCACTGAAAGCCCAATCCAGGAAAGGAGGGTTCCCTGTGTTACAGTGCAATTACAGCTTTGTTGGCTTTCATGCCTTTGTAAATACTGAGCATAACGATAACCCTCTACACTTTTCTTGAAGGGTTCAAATGCTTAATTCACCTTCTCACTTCACTGTACTCTGGAAAAGACTGAAACACATCACAACTGGCAGGATACCTCCCCTGTCTCTTCCTTTTTCTTCTGACAGAGACCCGAACACACCAATTTGAGGATGAAGAGAAAAGGACCTTGACTGGTAAGAAACTAAGTTGCTCTGTGCTCCAGTGTGAGGGCAAGTCAATCACAAACTCAGATCCACCCTTTGATCCACTGTAACTGAGCAGAGCTTGCAAGCAAACCATGTGGGGGGTGACTAAGGCAGCAAACGCCAAGCAAATGATACAACAGTTTCCTCTACCATTGGTTCTGCCTTTCTTGTGTAGCCCAGAAAATTAATCCCGTGCTCTTGAGTCTTCCCTGTCCACAAGAGGATTGAGCCCCGTTTCAAGCTTTGGTGTCTGTGTATTGTATTTGTAAGCTAGAAAACCTCACCATGAGTTACTGCACAATATACTTCCCACTTCATTTGTACCTAAGTGGGGACCCTGTTTTCCATTTTTACAGCAGCATATTTAATAAGTAAAAAAATAGAAGTTCATTAAAAATAAATGTCTTTCTTTGTTTGGTTTGAATGCCCATTTTCAAACATTGTATGTGAAAATACTCAAGTCCTGCACTGGGTCACTTACTAAAAATTTGATTTGAAGATCAGCCTACAAGTCTCATAAACAGTCTCATAAAGATGTAACTATCATAATAACTTTCCATTTTCCAGTTGCAAATATAAGATGAACTGTTCTGAAGCACCTAATGTATGACTAATGTTTATTTGTTTTACAAGAAGCTTTACAGCTGCAATGTTCCGAGAATGCTTAAATTCAATAAACAGCTATTATAATTCATTGAATGGTGGCATTTCCTCTATAAGAAAACATAACCTATCCATTTTAATTTTTCAGAATCTGTGAAAAAACTTTAAGGTATATTACCCCAAAGTGAGATTTAAACAGCTCCTGCCTCCTTGGCTGTATAAACAGTACATCCAGATTCTGGTATTCTGAGTTGGTGAGGCAATAATACTCCATACAAATAATTTTGATGCCTGTTTTTTACTTATGTTACCAGTGATCCTATTTGATGTGTCATACCACATTACGACTCACGAGGCAGAGGATTTAATGGGTGTGATTGTCCCACTGAGCAGCTCTGAAATGGCCGTATAATATAAACCAGACTACTTTCCTCCTGTATAACACCCCCTGGCCGCACCCACGGTAAGTTCTCACCTGTCCTTCCCGGTTTCCCGTTTGAACAGGTCATCAAACTGGAGCATCTTGTGGCGAGAAATCATGTACACTTTTAACCGTGGCAGTATCTGGTTCATCAGCTGCAGGTTGTTGTACACCAGGCCCTTGCCGTCCCTGCGCATGTAGCTGCTCGGCCCCCAGAAGATGAACACGGCGCCGTGGCTCATGTTCAAGAGTTCGTGGCGGTTCCGCAGGATCCTCTGGATGCTGGAGTGGGCGATGACCCGCAGGCTCGTTTTGTTCCCGACGTCCCTTCCGTAGCCCCGGGTGGGCGCGTCGTTCATCCGGATCACGCACTCGGCCTCGTCGATCCTGTCGCCCTGTTTGCCGCCCAGGAGGTGCCCGGAGCTGGTCACCAAGGCACAGCTCTTGCAGTGCATCTTTAACGGCTGCAGAGACACACGGAGCTCAGGATTAGCTGTAGACATCTTCCTTTTCACTGCATTACTGTGTTTTATGCAGAAATGGCACATTTTACAGCAAAAGTCACAAGGGAATTTACATAAATCACTCCCAGCAGTCTTCCCAACTAGCTGGGGACGCGTTACCTGGATGTTTTGTAGATGGGGAAAATGTGGTATAGGTGTATTAGCCTTTAACATTCCTCTGTGGAGTTGAGCCCATTGTGTAAATCCTCCTTTCCACTGTCTACACAGAAATGACAACAGCTTCTATACTGCTCCCAGCTGCTTAGGACTGCACTTCTTCCACCTGCCATAAACAAGCTACAATTGGAGTATTTTTTATTCTTCCTCTTCCACTTTTTTTCAGGAAATAATAAACCCTAAGTCCTCCTAAGTTCATGTGCGAGTAGCTTTTCAATCCTGGGATCAGGACACTGTGCTAAGGGAAGTAGCACACTATACTTTGGCCCAGTCCTTGCATGGTATTTGCAGGTTGGTCCCATAACCACTGCAGTGCTCTTGTACCTCCTTTACGGTTCAACACTCATTAATGTCTGTGTGTATTTGGCATGACAGTGAGTTAGTGCACTGAACTTTTTGTAGCTTGTCAGGTCATGTTCAAAAGTTACACAGTAAAATGGAACAGGAGATGCCTGCTCAGTGAGTGCTGACCTAATGGAGGAAGGACAGTAAAACAAGCTTTCATGAAAATGAAAATGCATGATAAATCATATTACTGGAGTATGCCACCTATACAGGTATCAATTAGAGGAGTATGTCACTACCTACTGCTCAGCAAGAGAACTAAAAAGGAGCAAAGGTTAACAATATCCCCAAAGTGCTACTTTCTAACAAGAATACAATGAACTGTGAGGTAAATAAAGACTGACTGAAGGTGTGCCTTGGTGGCCCTCCATGAAATAGTATCTTGCACTTGGTGTGTATCTTACAGTTTCTCTGAAAAAACAACAACAAAAAACAAACACCACATAAACCCACCCACCACCTCCCAAAAACAAACAAACAAACAAAAACTCACCACAAAAAAACCCCAAACCAAAACCAGCACAGAAATTGAACTGTGGTTGCTCAATGATTTTGATCTACTGATCTTCTTCCCTAAGGGTGTCCATCAGATTTTTCTTTTCATCCTTAACCCTGAAGGATGGCATTCCTATACCTTCCTGGTGAGTAACAGGCTTGTTTAATTCAGACACACCACTTGCTGCCAGCAGCTGTCCCCTGCACTCTGGCACTGGCCTGATCCTCTGGTGTGCTGAAAAGGCGACAGGATCCACTGGCTCTGAGGAGTGTGAGCAACCTAAACCCATCTTGCACCCTCAGCACCTCGAGGCCAAACCCTGTGGCTCTCTATGGGATCTCACTGTTCACACCACCACAAATGCACCCAGCATGTCTCCAGGTGTAAACCTGGGAGGTTTATTAGCAACGAGGAGAAGTTATGGTGACATATAATCACCCCTCCTATCAGCCACATGTATCAAGTGACTAAATCACTAGATATTTGATGGGAGTGTTTTACTGCCGTAACTTATGTTTAATTTTGAAAGTAATAAGTGGTTACTATTGCAGTCTGAGATTTTTTTTTTCCTATGAGAAGACTGCTTTTTAATTGAAGAGAAAATAATGAAACTATACAATCTGTGCAATGATACAACCAGCAAGTCTTGTATCTCCATCTCCTCCAATCAGCAAAGTCCCTTTTCTTTCACATCTAAGGACTATAATCCAGAGCTAATGATATGGGTAGAAGTCTTCATGCCTTTGTGAGTCAAGGTTCCTAATGCAGTATTTACATGCATTTTCCTTTAAGCTTTCACCTGCCACTTTGATGAATTACCCAGCAAAAGGCTGTAAGGTGAACTAGCTGCTCCACCAGCATGCTTGGGAAAGCAAGATGAAGTGCTAATGAGGTTAAAGGAAACGGAGTCAGCACCAATGTTAACTCACACAGGTTTGAATATCCACACAGCAAGGCATTTTCACCCATACAATCTCTGCTGGTTTCTGGCCTATTGAGCTACAACATCCCTGTTTCTTTTAAAAAAGCCTGCCGCAGAATCCATCAATTGTTGGGAAACAAGAGCAACCATCAGCCGAGCTGGGGAAACTTGGGGAGGGGGGCTGAGGCTACAGAATAAACATTAACACCTCCCAGAACATCTGTCCCAGATCTTGTTTGAAAAATGTTCCTACTGGTGAACAGTCTTTTAGATGAGACATTCAGGTATTGCCTGGCTCCTTGTTGAATGATGCATGGGGGCTGAGCCCCTGCAGCTGCTCCAGGCAACTCATTTTCAGTCACCTCGCTCAGATTCTTTCACTTGGAGGCTACAAAACTCACACCTCAAAACTGTCAGAGGAATTCACAGCCAACAGCCACAACATTCTCACACCAGCTGTTTATAATGCTTTGACAATATTGAAAACAAGGGGGGAAAAAAGCTATAGGCTGTAATACCCACAAGCACTGGGAGGCACCAGGAATGTCATGTATTTAAGCAATAATAATGGAGGCACAAGGCAGTTCTCTGGGATTGATGACCAGCTGGGAAAAGTTGATGGCCTGAGAATAACCAGGGGCCATTAAGCCAGAAGAACATTAACTCCACAGAAGGCGCTCTGTTACTGTAATTATTACAGTGATATTTTGGAAAAAAAGCAAACCGGAAAAAAAAAAAGGCGCAAACCCATGACATACACGAGTTATATTTCAGGAGCCTGGCTTCAAAATGCCCAGAGAAGGGACAGGGTGAGAGGCAGATGAGTTTTATAGTACCTGTATTAATATAGTACCTGTATGAAGTACCTTGAAGTGTGGGTACCTGAATCACAGGTACAGCACCCTGTGTGACACGGCAGAGCTACTTCTGCAACACAGGTCGGGGCACTCAGACAGGGAACGAGCCAAGTATTGGCCAAAACAGTTGCCCAAATCACCTCTCAGTTCCAGTCACCTCCAGACTCATATGGAGAGAGCTCACAGTGCAAGAGCCACTGGAGATGGCAAAATCAGAGGGTGCTTTTCCAAGATAGAAGGGCTATCCCAAGGGAATAAAAGAACAGGTGAATATTGCTATGGATAAACCCCATAACAGCACCTTAGTGGCCACAACAAACCAGTGCAACCCTGCCCTGCTACAAGTGCCACAGGCCAAGCTGACTCCTGGTAACTTCCACTTCCATGGATTATAGCCCAGGAAGTGCTGCTGCTCTTTCACATACGCCTGATTTGGTTAATATCCACAAACACACAAACAAAACCAAAAAACAATGCCACAGTTGTTTCTGTATTTTCCAATTTGAGGCAATTTGCACCGTTATTGACTTTAAAATCTATGTTGCCCAATGATAGAAAAATGTTATTTTCAGACACTTTAGTGCTCAAGTGCTTGAAAAGGATCAATGGGAAAATGTTATTCCTGATTCAAAACATGTTGCTCTCAGATATAATTATTTTCTTTGTGATGAAATCAAATGATAATTTTTTTTTCCTTATAGAAGTCTTTTGATTTAGAAGATTTAGAAAAAAAGACAATTCTCTCCAGTAAAACCAGGAACACTGGAAAACCCGCTTTTTCCTATACTATTTAATAACCTACTTTCAAGACCCTTGGGTTCAGATCACCCCATTACCAGTAGTATAAAAGTTTCCTTTCTATAAATAAAAAATAGAGTATTTTATCTTGGCAATGATGACCTCAACAACAACAACAACAACAACAACCACCAAATCAAACCAAACAAATAAGCAAAAAAAACCCCAACCCAAACCCAAACCCCCAAACTAAAACAAGAAAAAAAAACCTGGAGAGAAGAACAGCACATTACTGAGTTCAGCAGAAAGAGACCACCTGACAGCTCATGAACACGAGCACTCCTCATAGATACATCTGGAAATATTGCAGATGACTTTGAAGTGTATTGGGAGAGAGCAAGGGAGACCAAGAAAGGTTAAAGAACACCCAAATTCGTTTTGGATGGATGACCTTTAAACTGAGCATTTGAGACTGAAAGTGCAAAATGTTTCTCTTGCACTACAACACCTCTGCAGCACATTGTGAGCCAGCACCAGCACACCTGCCTTCTGTCTGAGCTGGGATGAAAAGCTGTGGGGCAGCTCCTCTCTGCATCAACTACCCGAACCAACAGCCTCCCCTGCAAGAGCTCCCAAAGTGAGACAGTAAAACCAGTGGTGCAAATAAAGACTGATTTACAGGAAAGCAAATCTGTTTCTGTTTGCAACTGAATTAATTCACTATAGAGCTATATTAATGGTTGGAAAAGGACACATAAACGCTGTAAGAGACAGTCTTAGTGGTTCAGGAGAAGCGACCTTATTCAAGAGCAGCCTAGCTTTTCTCTTTTCGTTACAAAGCAGGTGGTTTCATGGGCAGGAGTTTCATGGCTCCCCTCCCTGGTGCCCATTGTGCCTGGCCTGAGCACAACAGCTTGAGACACTCACTGTATGTTACCCCAGTATTTGCTTTTTACATTCCTTGCCTTGTGCAAGGAACTGAATCAACATCTCACACGTGATGTTAATGAACTCCCAGTTCACCCCACGTTCAATGCAATTTATTACTTATGGCCTGTTCTTGATTGCTGGGTCAGCAGCCACCAGTAACAACACTAAATAATTAAGTCTTGGGCAGTAATACAGTATTTTGTCCTGGCAGCTTCAGCTCTTTTACTTTCTGGTAGCTTTGAGCGGCTCTGAGGTTCCTCACAGCTGCTGGCTTGGGAGCACTGCTCCCCTGGGCTGGCTGCTCCTTCCCAGTGCTCCTCTCCCAGCAGCTTCGAGGACAATCCCCCTATCCCACCAGCCACCCCAACCCCTGCAGGAGCTCCAGCCTGTTGCTGGCACAGCACAAACAGCTCTTGTGGGTCCCTGTGTGTCACCAGCACTGCTCCAGGTGAAAAGCTTCTCGTGCCACTACATCCATCTCTCGTGTGCAAGCCGCATATATTGTTTCTATTGGTGTGCCTCCTTCCTTAATATTTTCCCCTAAAAGAATAAAAATTGTAAGGTCAAATCTACTTTCCTCTGAGAAATTCCCAACAGCCACCTTAAGGTAGTTAGAAACCCTGAAGCTTCCCATTTGCCAAGTAACTTCTGTTCTGTAAGTCAATGTAGCTCAAGCTGTCTCATTAGTGAAGTACAGCTCTGCACTTCAGAGGTGATTCCCACAATACAAGGACTCTGGGAGACAGGTTCTTGTGAAAATAATGCAAGTTCTTTGATTATTTTTGCTTTGTAATATATTGATGGTGGAACAGTGCTTTCATAATAATACGAAATAAATCAAAAATGAAAAAAAAATCCCCACAAACAAGCACAAAGAGTTTGCTGTTTTTCAAGTCCCATCTACGAAATGATGTTATCAAACCAGTCTTCTCCGAACAGTAAAAATCATTCTGATGCATATTGGAATATTGTAGGTAACACTTTTGTGTATAAAAAGCTGGAGCAAAAAACCAAGGCTGAAACACCTGAAGCGTGAAGAGAGTTTTGAACTTCAACTTGCTGGGGTAAGTGCCCTTTTTAAAGCCTCTGGGAGCTTTGATTTTAAGGTGCCATGTTCTGATCTCAGAGACTGTTTTGCTTTGACCATGACATTTTCACATGTATGTTTATATAGGGAGTGTAGCTTAATTTCTACACTCTGCATGCCAGCTCAGAATTTCCCCTCCCATGTTTAATAAATTTTGATTCTTTAACCCTTATGCTAGATAAGAGCACCTTATGCAGGTACAGAGAGCTGGCAAAGAGGGAGGAAAAAAAATCCTCTGAGCAAATACATTTATAATTATTGTTGAACTAGACTTTTGGAACGTTAGAGAATTTGCCATGAAAACAAACTGCATTATCCACTGAACTAAAAGCACTGACTGCCTCGAAAACTATATCCCAGCGACTGATATCACACAAGTAAACAGAAAGGGTTAGGAGATACCACTTGCCCAACATTGTTAATCCTTATGCAAATCCAAATAACAAGCATTTGCAGCAAAAACTTTGCAATTCAAAAAGGGTCTGGCAAGTCTGTTCATAAAGATAAATGCGTGTCTGTTTAAAAAGATAAAAGATAAAACAAATGAATTTCTTATTACTTCTCTTTGTTTCTTGGGCCCGTGGAGCTTGAATATGCAAATGCTGCAGAAACATTAGCATCTTCATTTCCCATTGAGTCTTCTGAGTTAATTACATAACTGGACTCTGCCTTCAGATATTTGATAAGACAGTGAAACAGCCAAACTTCAGCAAGCACATTCATCACCCCAGGGATCACAGTACCTTGTGTTTTATTCCCCCAAGGAATGCAATATTCTTTTTGCCATGACAAAGTACAGTACCACTGTACTTTGGCCATCTGCAAAACCTGTAGTAAAAAAATATAATAATCCTATTTTCGAAAGGTCTTCGGACATATCTAATTAAATTTCAGAACATGAGGCTCTATTATAAAGAGACAAATAGCAAAACAAATGCACTCCATAAAGCTTTCACTGGGATGATTTTCTTAGAAAAAGTACCGTTAAGCACATTAGTCAATGAAGAGCCTTCTGCTTGTGTGAAGTGTTTTCTGGCACATTAACTCTTTTTCAGGGGACTGCCTGCTAGTCAGAGCTTCCATTAGATTAATTAAAATATGGCTTCTCTCACTGAAAAGAAAAGGCATGAGTTTGGTTACGGGACATTGACCACCTATAGAAACTGAGCCCTTTCCAGTTACATAAAATTCAGGCAGCAGCAGCACAGGAGACTGAACAACAAAGTAACTCTGGTACATGGGGTGCACTTCTTATTTTGGAAGCATGATTAGCAGGAGCTGATGTTTTCCCCTAAGCCACCTGAAATGAATATAAGGTGCAACCTTGCAAATTGTCAGCACATCTAAAGCTAAGATTTAGAGAGTAGTTTCCATCCTGCATCCCATAAATGTGTCCCAGGAGGAAGATTAGTATCAATCACAGGCTTATTGGAGAGGGAGATAGGATACAATGATAACCCGAAGCTATCAACTAGAGTAATGGTCTAAGAAGAAAAAGCAATCAGAGGAAGAAAAGAATATCCTCAATGAAAGACAGAACTGGAAAATCAGGCAAGAATGTATCACGTTGATGAACATGAGCTCTTATACAAGAGAGAGAACCGTATGAACAATATACAGGCTCTAAAGAAATGGTTATTGCCTAATGTTTATCTTAAAAGGAGTGCAAATAGACATCCATATTATATCAAACTGCTTTACTTCTGTTCTGTAGCTGAAGTGCTTGCACTAAAATGCAATAAAGCCACAGGCACGGTGTCTTAACTATGCAAATTATTATCACTGAAGTGTCAGAAAAACAGGAATTATTTCAGCGGGCTACAGGAAAGGTACTGGGCAGTTCAGATTTTTGCTTCAGTTTTCACATCAGTTTCTCTCCTTTCCTTTGGTATGTTTGGGCAATTCTTTCCAGTTTAAATGCTTCATGAAGATATGCCCTCAGATGCTCTTTCTGCACCTGTCACAGCCATGAAGGATTTTTTTTTTGAGCTTCAAGTTTCACAGGGTCCCTTTTTTAATCTAACCCAGCTTTAAAGCCAAGCATCACTGATCCTTAAAGTCTGTGCCTAAGTTTTCAAATTCAAGCACTTTTTTTTTTCTTTCACACTATTTGGTTCATACAAATGCATGTAAACTCTCACTACAACTATTATCACTGCAAGGCAATAACAGGATGGGCATTGCTAGGACAGAGCAAGCCTTTCCAATGGCATCCAGTTTTAACATAACACAGCATGCAGAGCCCCTAGAACAGGCCAGATGAAACTCTAAAATATATTTTGTCTTGTATTTCTCTACCTTGTCGAATTAAGAGTGAAGTAAAAAATAACGCTCCTTATTCTTTTGAAAGGTCTTTGTTCAAAAATTTTGTTTAAATGTCTTTGCTTCGTAATCTGTCAAAAATGTTCAGCCTCACAGTGTTTTGATTTTCACGTGGCTAGCTCCATGTAATCTTCATCAGCTTATTTTATTTAACCCAGGCTGTTCTATATGGTCTTGCTTCTGTCCCTCTGAGTTAACAGCACACCAGAAACTGGAGAACAAAAGCAGATTTAAAACCTTTTTTTTTCTCCCCCCAGAAGATACTGCATCTGAGTTAAAAATGTTTTTCTGAGGATATATCAGATTCAGTAATACATAAAGTTGTACCAGCTCCACAGCAGGATCCCAAGGTAGCCTCTATAATCACTGGCCCCAAAGACAGATGCTGCAAACAGGCACTGGCAGCAAAAGTGGTCAAAACATCCATGTAATTTAATAGCTACAGGGTGCAGAAACTCACTGTGAATTTCTCTCATGCACAGATGTAGAAAAGAAAAAGAGAGGGTGTTTTGTCTATTCAGTTTCAGACAAAACCAGATGAAAACATTTTGAAGACATGCTTAAAAATCTGTATCTATATCTGCTACTATGTACTGCTGTAATTTTAACTGATTTTGGACTACAACTACATTTGAAAAATAAACCTTTTAATTCAGGGGTCAGCTCTTTCAGTGTTTGGGGGTTTTTTAAAGGGTCTCTAGCATTCCAAATACATCTCTGCCATCGTTCACTGTTATCACAGCCTGATCAAGAGACAAAAATAAACACATCTATCCATCAGGATGTTTGTATTGCGCCTATTTGTCAGTGTACAGGTTAATATGAAATTAAACACTTTGTAGATGGAAACATTTAGCCCTGAAATGAACCTACCACCGAGGGTTAATTAGACAATCAAGTACAAGAGCTGGCACTCCTGTCTGCCAACGTGGCATTGCTTCTCCAAAGAGGTGTTCTTCAATTTACAGCAGAATGTCAAAACTACCTTCTCTGAGGCTGAAAAGGATGAGGTTAACAGGAATCTCAGAGGGAACCACTGAATAAGGCTGCCTGGGAGAGAAACAAAGGTCTGCCTCAGAGGAAGGCACCCTGAGCTGCAGGGCAAATGAGAAGAGTCCTGAAAAAACTGAGCCAGGAAAGAGCTGATAGCAAGTCAGCTAATTACAGGGGGAGAGGGGGCTGACCTTGCTAGAAGTAGAGTTAAGTCTGTGTCCATATCTATGTATTTCTCAGACATTCAGAACTGTGCCATCTCTTGTGCTGGGGCACACAAATACTTTTTTTTATGCTGCACCGTCCCCTGATTTGAGGGAAGCATCATTCCCAGGCATTTGGTTAACACTCTTCAGTAACATTCCTTGCTCAAAGATGTAGCTTAGCTGTAGCTGTGGAAATGGTATAACTTAAATGAGGAAATGATACAACTTAAATTCAGAGCTACCCAATGCATTTGGTCAAGGCATCTGAAGTGTAGAAGGGTGTGCCACAGAAAAAATGCAAGATGTAGGTTTAAGACAGATACTACAGAAATCAGGAAAAAGGGGATCATCTTTTAGTGAGCAGCAGCAGAAACAAAACCTTCCTGCAAAGGGGTGAAATGTGGAGTCCCAGAGTCACAGGGGATTTCTGAGTGCTTTATACACTTTATCTGCTTTTTATTTTACATTATTAGTCCCAAGTTGTACTCCTTGGATGTGATGTGTGTGTTATTTGAAGTGCATTTACCTGGCAGTGACATTAAACAACTTCTGCTCACTTCCTGGGTTGGGGGTTGGAGGGTATTTCACTGGATCACTCTCAGGATCCACTTCACAATCAGAACAGGAGGAAAAGAGAAGTCAAAACAAGGCAGGAACAAAAAGAATAGGAAACAGGTGGAGGACATGGCATTGCTGTCTTTAGTGACACTGAATGCACATAAAATTCAGCCCCAAATGCTATGATAAGATGGGTGATGGTCCTGGAAGAATGAAAAGGAGAACACGGCAGGATGACCAGGAAGTGCTACCCCGCGGATACTTTTTCAAAGTATCTCTCAATCTTTCATTGTTTCAGATCACCATTACTGAATGCCCTGACATCTAACTGATAGCCTGTCAGCAGGAAGTTTCAAGTTGTATAAGCACTGTTTGCTTTTCAGGGCTCTGTACCACGCCTGGCTGCAGCCCAGGAATCTTCTTTCATGTGAATGAACTTCTGTCAAACAGTTTCTTCAGAGCAACAGCCACATTCTAGAGTAGTTTTTCTGCACTGGACGTGTAAGTTCATCTTTCCAGCTGTAATAGCCCAAACAATGCCCACCCATCTAAGCAGTGTGTTTTTACAAACCTAGACCTCCCCTCAGCCACAATTTCAGCTGTCAGGAGAGAGGACAGGATATTGTCTTCTTGTAGGGGAGAAACACTGGAGTGTTGACAGCTTTTCGTATGGGGGTCTTCCAGCAGAGAATTAAAAAGAGAAAGAGCAGCTACTCCTCAGGTGTAACTGCTTCACTCCGAGGTGACCAGATGGTTCATCTTGTCTGTCCTGCATGGCCCTGGGACTGCCCTCAGGGGCTGCTTCACCCTGCAGCAGAATGTGCCAGGAGGCTCTGCCTGCAGCTGCCCAAAGCCCACTGCCCTGCTGGCAGGGTGAGGTGGCACCAGCCTTCCTGCTGCCCACACGACCACAGATATCAGGGGGGTCTCGGGAGCTGCCTCACACTCCTGGCACACCCTGGACCCTGAGCTGTGCCCCCTCACTGCACACACCCTGCACAGGTGGGACATCGGCCCTGCAGTGTCCCCGGACCTGCACTGTCACCCCCAAGCCCCCACGGTACCCACACAGGGACACCTGCAGCCCCACTGGCTTTCATGCTGATCTCCCAGGGCTGGGACACTGTGACAAACATCTGTGCAGCACAGGGCAGGGCAGAGGGGACACAGATAGCACAGAGAGGCAAACACGGTGACAATCTGCCAGGAGATGGCATGAGAGCATAATCCTGACTCAGCCACAGGCACGGGGAGACCACGAGTGTCCAAAGTGCTCACAAGGGAGAGCCACTGAGGACAGCTGGCAACCTGACATCCCAAACACCACTGTGAACAAAGTGGGAATCTCACCTTGGGCATGGTGGTGTCTGCACTGTGTCAGTCCTGCCCATTTCCCAGATTTGCACATCCGAGGAGAAAACAACACATCCTCCCAGGAGGAACCACAGTTCCTGCCAGCACAGTACAGCTGGGAGGAGCCTCCATCCTGGAAACATTTGAAGAAACACAGCCAAACTCCACTGATGTGTCAGCACCTAATTACAGCTGGAGTGTGGTTCAAATCCTTCCCTTTCTGTCATGTGTTCTGCTTCCCAAACACACCCACAGAAAAAAGCAACAGTGCAGGATTTCTACCCTTCAAAAATAATAATCACAGTACAGCCCCACTATTACAATTAAACAGAAATTAATTCCATTCTATAGAAAGGGACAGGTTCTGAAGGCTTAGCTGGTTTCCTTTTTAATTACTGTGTAACATTGTGAACACAGCAAAAATCTTCTTTTTAACATGCTGGGGGTTATGTTTGCTTTAACTGACTGCAAAGGATGCTACATTTGCATTTAATTAAAAAAATAAGTTATTAAAATTGTTTATTCTAGTTCAATGTATATTTGTTGAGCATGAGGATGGTTTCACATCAGAAATAAGATTTTTTTTCAATTAGTATTGAGCAACGGACACCTGGGAAAGCAGATAAAAAGAACAGATCAATGTATTTTCAAAGGAAAGCTTCTTAATGCAAAAACATTTGGCCTTGTCACAACTAGATTATTTTTGAATGCTCACCTTTTCCAAAGGAATCACTCTGTATCCTGAAAGCTAATCAGTATGTTACCTTTTTGACAGGAACAAAATAACACAACCCCAGAAACTGGAATGCAAAAACCTCACACCAAGTATGAGCTCCCTTCCAGCCAAGAGTGATCTAAGACACGACTCCTGTGGGTGGATGGCATCGTCCCCTCCAGCTGGGGAGGGGCATCTCTGGCTGTGTGAGTGTGGGGTGGCTCTGCCAAACTGAGCAGAGCATTTGGGAGAAAGAAATCCTAATTTTCAGCTCCCGAGCAGCCTTACACGGGAATCAGGCAAAGCTTTTGGCAGATGCAGAAAAAGAAATGTAGGCATCCAGTTCACTTGAAATTCAAATGAGCAAACAGCAAGCTCATTTGTGTGCTTTCAAGGTTAGTCAGCAGCTAAGGAAAGATTTTTTTTTTAAACTGAAACTTTACATGTAGGTTTAAGAGTGGAGCTTTAATTGGGTTAAGTCCTGCTTTACACACCAAAGCTCTTCATGGGATCTAACCCTGTGTTCCTGTACTAAATAAAAGTTCTAGGGAACCATTTCTTCGTAGCCACATATCTGATTCATCACTCTTTGGAAGGCTACAATAAATCTGTCATGGAACTCTACTAATTGCCAGTAAATCACCAAAGTTGGAAGTGTCACAAGCATATCCAAAAAGAGTAAAAGTGAAGAGCCGAACGTTCAAAGAGCTCTGGGGTGAAATTCTGTCACTTTACAGATGAAACCTGTAATCTATGTGAGAATAAATGATGTATAATGATTACTAAATTTGAAATCAAATCTTCACATGGGGACAATTCAATAAGGTTAGGTGATTATAGGACTATGCAGCAGCATCAATTATGGAGCCAGAAATAGTCTCACCGTCCCTCAGAGGCTACAAAAACTCTGCACTGCTTTATTCACCAACATCAGAGGGCATCCACTTTCATCGAATAGTCTGGGGGTTCTCGTTTGGAAGGAAAAAAAATTTAAAAAAATGGAAGGCAAGAGCCCAAAAAATGACTGGCAATGATCCTAACTTATCATCTGAGCTACCATTTGCTCTGCCAATTGATGGGAAATGAAGTGTGATCAATTCTAGTCCACTGTACATCGTTCCCATTGACTGGCCTGCCAAATCTTTGATTGAATAATTAGTTAAGATATCAGTATCTGCCATTTTGCACAATGCTCACCAGACAAAGCCCTAAAGTCTTCATAAAATGGACAATCACCACGTTATCTGTAACTTCACATTTTCTTTCACATGTATGACTAAGCCTCAATATTGCCAAAATAGGGAATAAAAACATAACAGTACATAAGAAGCGAAATCCAGGAGCATGAAATCTAGAGGTCAGTGCAACCCCTGAAGTAATACAACATGCATACAGATGAATAATAAGCCATATCAAAAAGGATTAGATCTGTGCTCCTCATTTACAGTAGTTCACTGTAAGTAGCAACCTGTTTTCCCTTCTCACGACCAGGGGAAACTGTGTTAACTCAGGTACTGGGTGGTGACTGACAGCAGTGCTGACATTTTAATAGCAGCTACTGTTTAAGAGCACTATCACCATCTTGTGATTCTTAAGTAAAGATTTAATCTACTTTTGATGCAGCAGAGCTCTGCAGACCTGGCAATCTGCTGTTAGGGCACATGGAAAGAAAGGTGGGGGTTTCTTCACTCCCATCACCCAGTCCCACACCGGGTGTGTCACAAGCTGTTCCAAAGCCATAAATTAGACTCGGCACTGCCTGACATTATACTTTACATTACAGTCCCAAGCCTGAACTGCTAGCAAGCAGGGACACTACATTCACTGTTCTATCTCAGGCAAAAATGGTGTTAACTGCAAAGACAAATCAGTTATTCAGTGCAAAAATGATACATGACTTGTAAATTGGGCCCTTTATAAGTATTTTGGCATTTCTATGTTTAGTTCATCCACATGGACATAGTTCCCAAGTATCCAGATATCACAGATGTATCTAAAGACACCACTTCTCCCCAAACCATTCTGTTGAGGCTTTGGGTGTGCTCACCACTTTCCCCCTTAATTCTCATCTCTATTCCCCTCTTATCTCCCAACAAAGAACAAAATCAGAAAAGGGAAATGTACAAACTGAAAATGCAAATGCATCATCTACAATGCAGGAAAGGGCTAATGGTTTACAAGGCAGAAAGGGAGAGACCATGTGAAAGAGAAAACATCCTACTCCACATCATGGATGACTACTTTCTTTCCACACTATGCTGCAAAAAATCCTAGCCTTTGCTATACAAGAATAGGAAAGTTTCTCCTCAGAGCTAATAAAGACACGTGCTGCTTAGTGCTCACTTCAGTGTGCATAAGTGGAAGACATTTCTGGTTTGCCAGGTAGTGGCACCTCAAATAACCCAGAGAAAGCAGATTTCTGGGCTGACAGCAGGTTAAAAGCATAATGCCTTAACCTGGTATCCACAAAAGGCTTCCTTTCCACCAATCCTCTCCTAGGTCTTCATTTTTCCATGGGCAGAAAACACCACCCCAGTGCCACCCTAGTGCTGGCTGGCTGTTCTCTCCATCCCTGCATGCAGAGCTGGGCTAACGCTGCAGTTCATTTCTGTGGCTGCTGCTGCTGCACTCAGTAGTTTGCAAAACACTTTGAAGTGAATGTTTAAGAGAGGAAATCTGCATTACAGAGGCAGCACGTGTTTCATAGACAAACCCTTTATTCAAGCTCAGTGCATAACTTTTCAGTCAAGCCAGCTTTCTTGTCAATGGGACTGACAAATTAGGGGAGTGACGCAAGTGGGACTGATCACCACCCTGAACTGCCTCAACAGGATCTACCTACAAAGTACAGGCTATGCAGGTGCTGTGCAGTGGGCAACTCCTACTATGGAAATGTGAATTAAACACATATTTATTGTTTGCTGATTAGCACAGTCGGGAGCAACCCAGTTCTGTGGATCCTGCACGTTGACACAGCTCTCTGGTATGACCCGAGTGATGCCTTTTAATCCTGTTTGAAGACCAGTTATCCAGCATTACCTTGCAATAATTTACAATGTGTTCATTCCTCCTGAATAAAAGACTGGAATGATCAACTTCAAGCCCACAGACAGACAAAACACAATTGTTAACACGCAATCTTCATCAGAAATAACTGCATGCTTCCTGTGTTACTCATGACAATTTGGGACTTAGCACTTTTCTTTTCAAGAAAAAACCCCACAGACAAAACCCAACCACAAAACAAAATCCACCATAAAAACACTCACAAAAAACCAAAATCAACCCCCGTCCCCAACATATCTCTGGTTTTTTTACAGGATTTAGCTCTGGTTGTGTATTAATTAAGCACTGTGAGTATCACAGCAGAGAAATGCCTCCTTTCTCCCTGCTAGCAAGACTAGTAGTAGGGAGGATACAAAATATAAAATATTCTACTCCTTCCAGATCAGCCCAAAGCACAAACAAATACCAGCATTCTCTTTGTTCTTCTCACCCTGAGCAAATGCTACATCAAGTTTGAGAAAGGCAGTTGCAACTTGAGCAACTTGGCTCCAGGAATCAACCAACTCATCTCATCCAAGAAGGGTTAGGATATCTAGACTTTCACATTTGTGGAAATGGTTAGTAGGCATCAGTGGCAGTGACAACATGATGGACTGACAAGACTTTATTTTCCTCTGAGATTGGAAAATTCTGACTCAGCTGGGCAATAAATGTAAATTATTTACAGTGTAGAGATTTGGTAGATGCCATGCAGTCTACTGCACCTGGGTGTATGTAATCCTGATATACCATAATCGTGCACTATATATGCATTGATAAAACTAATAGAACTGCAAGCAGAATATTTCTATCTTGAATAATTTTCCACATATTAACCATTCATCTTAATACCATGCCTTTTCTTATCTGATTGTTCCACTAAGTAATGGTAGGTTTTTTTTATTCAGCTAAAGCTTACTGAATGAGGGAAAACATGCAGTTGTTTAGCAGGTCAGGTATAAGTGGATAAAGAAGCCTCAGGACTGCCTAAGACGCCAACACCCTCCAAAATAACATTTATAAACGGATTTCCCCAAGCAGCAATTTCTATTTAGTAAAGTGGTAAATGCAGTCTTGCAATATCTGAAAGAATTAAACATTCCCTGTGAAAATTAGCCATAGAGCATCACAGGAGGTTCCCCTTTATCCAGTTAAATTTTGCTTTCTTTTAGGGAGGAGATTAAATTTCCCCTTTACAACTCTGTTTCCAACTGTCTCACGCACTTCAGCAAGCTTTCCAAGGCAGGCTGACATCACCGAATTCTCTCTCCAACCCAGGCTGCTTCCTTTGCACCAAGCTTCTCCACTCATTATTTTTTTCTGTGTTTTTTTTCCTTTTCTTCCAAGGTTGCTCACTGCCCTATAATTTTTATTTTTTCTGGGCTAAAATCTCTATGTCACGCATATACAATTGCAGTGATACAACATAAATGAAGCATATATGGTAAACTAAGAACACATTTGAAACATCCTGAAGTTCATTCTGGAGTATGAAGGAAGAGGATCAAAAATTGAGGGTGTGAAAGTGAATTTTAAGATGTTACAGAAATCAGCTGGGCGTGCCATAGGTTTAAATTTTTTTTCTATTTCTTTCGTATTTGCCATCAGCAATAAGGTTACCAAAGACTTCATGTGGACAAACTGCAGCTTATGAACAGTTTAAAAAATGTGTTTTCTGTATGTATTTACTTGTTAAAAAATGTTACTATAATAAAGCATATTTTTTATCTTTTTACAAGCTCATGGTCTACACTACAGGTTGCTTTTTTCTCTTGAATTCAGTGAGAGTTGCTTAGAACTTAAACCTACAAATGAGCTGAGTTGGCGAGAACATGAGTGCTAATAACACCAAGGCTGTGGGTTCAATCCCTGTATGGGCCCTTCACTTACGAGTTGGACTTGATGATCCTTGTGTCCCTTCCAACTCAGAATATTCTGTGATTCCGTGAACTTAACAGCACTTCTGGACAAGTAGAAAACCTTCCTCCTAGTGACCACATAAGGCTTTTCCTGACTCACCAACTGAGAAGGATTAATGGCTGCACATAGTAGTCTTTGATTGATGATCTACTTACTCTTCTTACCATGCTGTTGATTATACAAATTTTTAATATTTTTCATAATATTGCATGTTTTTCTAAAATCTCCAGCACCTGGAGGGATAGAATTAGAAGAGAACAAGTTTCTCAGAATGACTGAGATATGATTTCTAGGGAATGTGTGAGAAATGGTCACATATGCCTGCTTCAGACTGTAGTTATCACAACTGAGATACTGCTGCTTCACCCTTTACCCAGAAGTTTTTAAGTAGTCCTAATTGGGAAGTGTTGCATCATATTCTCCCTGTTAACCACCAGGGTTTTGGAGAACAGTGCTCTGCCTTCAGCTAAGCCCAGCATTTCCTCTGCCTCAGTTTAATACGTCCTTCTCCCCAAAATCAGACCTGCAGGAAAACCTGAGAACATCCTGCAGGGTAACGTGACTTCAGCTCACAGCAACTGCTCTTTGCTTGATCAACCTGCTGCTGGCTCCACCCCTGTACTCCAGGACATGCCACATATGTTTCAGCAAATCTGCTCCTACTCCGTCCCTCAAACAGATGCACTGGAGCCTCTGTTTGCTTCGCTCTTCCCACTTTGGCAAAAGACTCTGTTGAGCTGCTTCCCCTCCACTTCTGCTTCTGGAGAACAGGCCCCTAATGAGTCACCTGGCACATGTCCTGGTAACAAAAGTGTGGTCATTTGGACCATTTCTGTCTCCTCTGCTCTTGCTTTCCTCCTCAGGAAAACCCAGCAACTCTTCACCTCATTCCTGCAGACAAAATTTCTTCTCGCCCTGGGAGAGAGAATGTGTTGTGTCTCAATCTCTTAGTCCAGTTCCTGAGGCACTCACAGACAACTCGGAGTGACAACGTGAAAGGAAGTTTTTTGAGCAAATTTTGAGTGAGATTGTAACTGTCTCATCGAAACACTTGGCAAAATCCTTCATGCCGAATGAGAGATATGTTACAAGCTGCCTTAAAAATTGATGGGGAATGAATGAGTTACCTTCTTGGACCTGGCAGGACTGATTTGCATCACAAAGCCACCACTGCCTTCGTATTGTCAGGGAAAAAGCCAAGGACTGAACAGATCCAGATGCAGATGAGAAGCACTTACTTCTAGGCAGGTTTCACCTGTAGAGCTGAACTGTAACTAAGGCTCCCTACCACTTTCTTACCTACATAAAAAGCTTGTGAACCCCCACACAGGATGCTTTTCAGTGAGAAAGGTACAGGTTTGAGCCCTAACTCTGCTTCTCTCCAGGCTAGTAAGCTACCTACTTATGTGCAACACAGGAGCACACCTCTATCATGTGTGCTATCATTCCCCAAGTGTTCCTGGACAGTTTAACGAGGATGAGATGCTGTTGTTCTCCAGCACAAACCCTAAACTATGATGAACTATGACCATGAAGAGCTGCTGGAGCGAAGATATGCCATGAGTGGACACCACGGCTTCACTTTGGCATATAAAAGAAAGAGAATGTTCTAAAAAGCTCTTCCTTGGTGAGCAGTAAGTATGTAATATTGTGATTTATCACCAACAATCCCATTACCACACTGTAACTAACTCCATTTAAAGAACTTTCAACCCCTAAAGGGTTTCAAGCAATTCCCAGTAAATTTCCATCTCTAGATATATCAATAAATTCAGTCTCTTAAGCAGCAAGAATAATCCACCACGGGAATTACCAAGTGTATGCAAATAAATCTGACTAACAAAAATATCAGTTTAAACAGAAAAAGTCAAATACTATTTGTATTTATCAGCATTAAGCAAAAGTTTTGCCTATTTTCTTCGTTTTGTACCAGACAAACTGCAAAAGTGTGACTCCTTCACAGCCAATAATACTGCTGAGCTTCACCTCTTACCCTGTTCCCTTCAGGAAATTCGTTTCAGCAGCTGAGTGTGACAGGTATGCAGCAATATATGCTTGGTGATGAGTACTTGTGACAGCATTTAGGTTGACCCAGTTTTCAAGGTAGTTCATATATCTTAGTGGGAAAAAAAAAATCCCTATCAATGAATAGGATAGGAACGCTATTATTATATTATTGTCTCTACTGACCCCTCCCAAAGAGAAAGAGAGACAATCTTACTCTGTATTCAGCTTTTCCCATTCCTAGGCAATTTTCATTCTAGAGGCATGTTATTGTTATAGCAAAACAAGTATATTATGGAGGAAAAAAAGCAGTCTTTGCAGAGATCAGCTATGTGGTTAAAAAGTGCTTTTTACTAGGCAAGTTGCATCACCCCTTCATAATCACACCAAATTCTACCAGATTTACACTACAAATGCTTCTACATTACAGTCTCTTCTAAAACCACTGTGCCTGGCTGTGATCACACCTATTTTCCTTTCTCGCCACCTCCATGGTTCCTTAGCACAGGTCCAGATGGGGTCTGATGTCCTCCCGTCACCATCATCAGTAGCACACAAAAAGTTATTCCCATTATTCACATCCTAAACAAGGCAACAACTTCCACTGCCATCTTAGTAAGGCATTCCCCTCAAAAGCTCTAGAATTTCCTATTTCTTTAGCCTTTCTTTGTGGCAAACAAACAACTACAACTGGTCCTCCCAACGACCAACCACAAAACCAGACTGACCAGTAAATGCTTTGAAAGCTTTATTTATTCACTTCTCTGCTTAGTTGTCACGTTGGAACAGCCTCATTTGACTACTATTAAATAGGAATTTCATCTTACTATTTGAAGTTCTGCTTAAGTGCTTTTTACAAGTAAGAATAATGGTAGTTTATTGCTTTTGAGTCAAGTATTCTCTAGTCAAAAACAGAAAAGCAAATATAAAATCCCTCCTCCCTCTCTTCCACATCAGACTTGTTTAATAAAAGGCCATTTTGTTTTTATCTCATATATCCCTTAGAGCCTTGGTATTTGGATCCCAGGTGCCTTCTCTTTCTTATGTCACAGAGAGTAATTAGGATTCTGCACTCCCTGCCAGTTGGCCACTTGGTTGATGAGGAGTAAGGCAGAAAATTAATTCAAAGTTCAATACTCCTTTCCATTACTTAATGCAAAAAAAAAGGCAGAGAAAATCTAATGTGACTAATGAGAAGAGATGGTGAACAGAGACCGTACAACATGCTTGCCTGATGGCTCCAGAAGCCAGTCAATGCCCTGAGGACTTCCATGAGCTCTGTATAAAATGGTCACTGGACAAGAGGCAGAAAGAGCAGTGGTTTAATCGAGCTCTTCCCAGCATTCGGCTCCCGCTCCCACTTGCTCAGCTCAGTGCCCAGAGGCACAGTTCCAACGGGAAGTACAAAGTAGTCTGACCCCCACATTAGATGACAGATTAAAGATTAGGGTTGTATCCTCAGGGAAAGAATTGTACATCACTTCTGGCCGAGGAAGAATGCAGGTTTTGCCTCCTGCACTGTAGACACGCATTCGAACCACCAGGCTACTCTCCATGGCAAAGCAGAGGATCTCCTTGTTTAACTGAGGATTAGGTATTTTTTTTGCCAAGGTCACCTTGATCTCTGATTTTTGAGAAAAAGGCATAGAAACTTATTTCAGGACCAGCATTTATGACAGCACGAAGGGAGGTGTTTCCTCAGAGCTATAAATAAGCATAAAGATAGGTATTTAAGACAACCCCTCACTCATTGTTTTCTACTATCTCTTGGTTTGTATTTAAGTTTTTGTTTGTTTTTTTCCCCTCATATAATTATATTCTGTCTTAAACCTATGTTAATGTATATATATATATATATTTGCTGAATACTGCATAAACCAAGGAGATTTGGCCTTTTATGTCTGTCCATACACAGTTATACCTCCAAGGTTTAAACAGTATCAACTAAAATACTTAGGATCTTCAAGTATATTATTGTGTTTTACACATTTGATTCACAGACATTTCCCAATGTAACACAAACTCTTCATTTCTGAGGAGATGTTTTGTATTTCCTGCAGTACAAGCCCAGTGCAAAGCATGCCTGTAGTCATGGAACATGTTTTTGTGTTCCTTTCACGCACCTTTATCTCCATCAATAATTTTGTAGTATCGAGTAAATCCCAAGGTATATCTCTTGTAAGAATGTGAAACACTGTGTTCCCTTCACATTTACAGGGAAGCATAAATACTGCACCTTTTTTTTCTTGAGGATAGATTTCAATGTGTTCTTGACAGAGAAGTGCCCACCTTATTGATTCAAACAACATCTGAGAGGCATCAAAACTGCAGCAATAGTGTAGCTGCTGACATGAATCACAAACTCTCTCTCAGCACATGTGAACTGGGATCTTACTGCCCTAAACACTGATACATAAATACAGTTATTTGACATAATGTAATTTCAGAGCAAAATCACATCAGTGCGTTGACTTAATACCAGGTTCTATATGACAGTCCTATATTCTTGGCTGGTTATTGAGAAAGTGCAGCCTAAACAGCCCTGTGCAAGTAAAAAATATCTAACCTATAGAAAATAAGATTAATAACCATATTGGACAGATGCACTCTGAGATTTTAATTCTGCTTCAATTCCTGTTCAGCAGAAGTTCATTAAACTCCTACATCATGAGTCTGACCTAGAAAAGTAAATAAGTACTCTGTTATTCCCTTTAGAGCCCGGAGTTACTAATAAGGAATTATAAATCTCCAGTCACTTTGTCAAGCAGCCAAATACATCCCAAGTGAAACACAACTGCAAAGTTCATAAAAATGAGACTGACTGAAATGCAAGACTAAAAATGTGATTTTGTTTTACAGACCATGACTGAAGCATTGTTTCTGCTTTTGTGAACTACAAATATGGAGAATTAGGAAAGCAGGAAACACAACTAACTTCACCCACCTAAGTTAAGTCTTTCACTGGCCCTTGTTTGTCTCTTGAAAACATCAGGCTACTGCGCTTATGTAGCACTACTCATCATAGATGTTTAAGCTTTTTATGAAGACAGATAGGTTGTTTAGATGGGGAGAGATTAAGGGGCAAATAATCATAAAACATTCCCACGTGCCCCAGGCAAAGTCACCACACAAGGCAGGGACAGGTCTGGTAATGGGACCACAGTTCCCTCATCACCTTCCAGCTCTAAAACCCACAGAGTGTCATGGGCATTGCTCCAACAGCATAAGCAGACACATTACTAGAAACTTATGAATTATCACATTGGAGATGCTTTCTGAAGCAAAGTCACAGCCCTTCTATGTATAAGGGTGAAAGCTGGGCTCTGCTTGAAAACCTGGTTCACTGATAAAAGTCCTCTTGGCTTCAGCGGGTCTGGGACTCTCCATTCCTTTCTAAATGTTTCTTGAAAATCTGCTTTGGATTTGTTGATTCATTTGTTGGATGACCTCAGTTATACTATCCAGGCTATGTTAAATATAGTAGCTTGAATTGTCATTACCTACAGCAATTAAGCCTATAATTAGATCCCCTTCAATGTCTTCTTGACTTGCAAATGCATCCCCCCGACCTTCCCTGATGCTGTTTTACATTTGACCCTTGAATTTCCCTGGTTGCTTTCCTAATACAATATCTCCTACGTCCTCTATGAACTAATCTGGCCAAAAAGCTGGACATTTGTTTTAATAGTATAGTGAGAATTGTTTTTAATCACATTTCCTCTCTCTAATTACAAAATGCCTCAGGTTCATTTACAAATCATCCTATTGCAGTTTATCCCACTGCTTTTGCAGCTGTCCATCAGACCACAGCTTTACAGAGTGTTCTGTATGCTGCTGGAACATCAGAACATGCAATTGTCCACATTATTGTACAGCCAACACTTGTACTGGTTGTGGTAGGAATTTGGCTGTATTAATAACACTGGTAAGCTCAACCCTTCACCTTGTAAGGCTCACTCTGTTTGCCACGAGGAAACCCTGCCAAGGAGGCCATAAAAGCCCTAAAGGCCTGTCTGCTCCCCGAGATGGAGATGGCTTGTTCACAACAGTCCTGTTCTGGCCACGACTAAACCTTCCCCAGTCAAATATTGCACATTTGGCTGCTGCCTTCCGAGGGCAGAATGGTCTGTGCTGTTTATGTTCTGCATGTACATTGTAAAGCAGTTTGGGACTCTGTGGTAGGAAAATAATTTAAGTTATAACATGGTTTCACAGTTTGAATTATACCTGATGTATTTGTCACGCTGATTTTTAATTCTCTATCCACCTCTAAGGCTGAGATGGCACCATTAATTACATAGTTGGAACACTGTACCTGTATAAAAATGTGAATGAAATTGCTAAATTAAGATTGCCTCCAAGAAACTGTTGCTTAGTCTCATTAGCAATATAAAAGTGCAGTAACTGAAATGCATGCAAGAAGCTGTTTATTCAACTGGCCAAGAAACCTGACAGTTACTAAAGGCAATCTTAATCTACACAAAGAGAGGGTTAATTAAAGATATGCAAATAATTCATTTTCTTGTGTTTCAAGCTAGAAAGTACCTAGTGTCCCATTCAAATAGGTGATGAGAAGACAATGGATCCTCTGGAAGATCACAATGAGATGTGAAATACATTGTACAGAAGGTGTTACATGTGCTGAAATACAATGTACTAGGAAAATGGAAATTAAAATCTTGTGCACTTGGCCCAATTTGTGTGTATTTTAGCATCCCACAGGGAAAATAAACATGTTTTGTAACACCTTCACATCAAATTCAGAGACCAAGTCACTGAGGGGGTTTTCCAGCCTCACACAGTGTTTCAAAGACAGCATGTCACAGCCTCTCCAGCTCTGACAGAGACAGACATGGCATTGGGCTGTGGGAGAGACAATGTTTTACTGTTATATGGTTAAAACCAGCTAAAATTCTACTGATTATTCTGTAAACTGAAGACTAGTGTTAGCGACTGGGCAGTCTGTGTCTCCACTTCAGGCAATTTAATATCTCTGATCTCTTGTTTTCCTTTTTCTCTATTCCATAAAATGCCAATAAATCCTCCTTTTCCTTAATCTAAGCTTAATTGGGTTTTTGGCTGTTATCTGGGGAAATTACTTTTTCGCATTCCTGAGGGAAACAGAACAGTGTCCTCAGGAGAGCTGAACACAACAGTGAGCCTACTGGTCAAGGTCAGGGGAAAAAAACTGTTATCTTCTTTCAAGGAACTGCCTCAGAGGGGTCAGTCACGTCATTGGGAACAGAGAAAGGGCTAAATGACTTGAGGATACAATGCACCATCAGGGACTTAGATACATGTAATAGACTCCTGGTACTGAGAGGCAGGACTATACACAAACATGCTGCAATAAGATGGATATCTTAAAAAAACACATCAAAAGCAATGTGTTCACTGAAATACAGTGCACACACACGAGTCATATCATTTTAATTATAAACCATAATTAAAGTGTACAATTGTCTTAGTGTGGATGGAGACTTAGAGGTATAAAGGTGTTTGTTCCACGATAAGCTAGTCTTAGAAAACAAGAATAAAAGGCATCTTGACACTACACATCTATGCCCGTGGCAGAAGACAACTACTTCCATTAGGGATGTGAACATAATGGAATAAAAAGTGCACGTAGACCAGTCCCAATAAACGAGGGCACATTTTAACAGAAATGGGGAAAATGGGGGTCTTGATAAAAACTGCATTAAGAACAAGCAGTTCTCTTTTGTTTGCGCATCAAAGGCACGCCATTAGCAACACAAAGGGAACTTTGTGTGTCACTGATGCCCTCCTCGGAGTTTGCACTTACAGTCTTAACATTAATAGTTCTCCACAACGTGTAATATGGAAAACAGAAAGAGAACCACCACCACGAGGTGCCTTCAATGCAGTTATCACTTTGCAAGACTGGGTCTTTTTATTATTTTTGCTCCTTTGCGCTGCTTGGAATATTTACTCCAAGCGTCTGTGTTCCAAATATTTCCATTTTCAGAATACAGTTTAATGTATAGACAGAGCAACAAACTGTCTGCTCCCTGACAGGGCTGATAAGAACCAGAATGTTTACAACATAAAGCTGTCTGAGGAGCAAAGCAGCAGACCTCTGCAGGGCAGCTGCTCAGACAGGAGCATCTTCTGGTAAATCTGAAATGACTCACGCTGACAGAACCATCCTACCTGCTATGCAGACATGTTCCTCTGAAACACCAAACCAACTCAGGAGTACGACCAAAGATATTTTTATTGTGAAAATACTACATCTTCCCCTGCTGGGTGTAGATGTAGATATAGCCCAGGTATATTCCAGACACCAACCTCTTTAAAACATTTTGCTGTGGCACCAACAACTACAATACATGCAGTTTTTCTTCTCTTAGTTGAAAGGGAGCTTCCCAAGAGTCTGTGATGTGCTGGGATGAACACACATACTGTCTTACTCTGCTTGGATCTCTTCAACAACCCCACAGAGTGTGGAAACTCATGTTAGAGTTTGTGTTGTCCCTGGCACTGGGCACCTCCAGCTGCACTCGTAGGCAATGCCTCCTGCAAGCCCAACTTGCACCCACAATCTACTAAACCACTGTCCAGTATCAAGTTGCTCTCTTGGGACAATTGTACAAGTAATTCACAAAAAGATCTCAATATCCATAATTCTACTGCGGCCACTTTGTGAGAGGGCTGGGGAGGAAATAAATAGCCCTGCAACAAACTGCTTTATGAATTATTCTGATGCAAATTCATACTCTAAAGCATTCCTCTTGTGCTAGAAGGAAGGAATATAAACAACTGAGAATATATTTTTGTATTTGGATTTACAGGGGCCATTATAAAAAAGTGATTAACTGTAAAAAACCTCCATACAAATACTAGTTTAAAGAATTAGGTGAGAATCACAGTAGTGATGGACAGCTTACCAAGACATTCACATAACACCAGTCACAGTCAAAAGATGTTAATTTCCATTATTCCTATTTAATGTTGTGGATTTTAAAATATTTTGGCCTAGATCTTTAAAACAGATAGACACTTAAATCTGTTTGAAATTAATGCAAATTTTCATCAAACTACTTTTGAAGAACTGGCCCTCTGGATTTCTCAGGGTATTATCATCACAGTTAATGTATTCACACAGAAAAGAAATTGGCTTAGTCACACAGTCTATCAGCTGAGATTTGCAGCACTCTCCTCACTGAGGAAAATAATCTCACATTAAAATTTTGAACGTTTTCAAACTCTTTCAGCCACTAATGTTGTTCTGTGTAGCTCGATCCCTTCCCAGGGTGATGGCTAATATGCTGCTATAAAGGTAAAATCAGGGTTCTACATCCATGAAAGGCTGAATTATACTAAACTACCCAGTGTTGATCCCACCACGCTATCGTGGCACTCATGTGCCAGTGAGGAAAGGGTCCTGTCACAACAGAAGGGCTGAGCAGGAAGGTCCCACCAACTGTTTGTGCTGCAGTATGCAGTCCACAGCAACATCAGCTTCAGATCTAACAATCTGAAATCAGGCATCAGACAAAGGACAGAGGGGTCAAACAGTATCTATACTATTTACAGGTACCAGACAAAACATTTAGATGGCACTGCCCATCACTCCTTGGTACAACAATTCTGTGAAGGCATGGCTAGACCAAGCAACACTAACCAAGTGACATCATTTACAGTTTTACCAGTCTAAGGTATGTCAGGATAGGACACTAGGGTATGATCTTTCTCCCATATGTATAACTCTGATGAGTTTTACAAAATACCAAATTATAAACCTAGCATAATTATTTTATAATAAGATATGAGGTCCTTCCATTTAAGAGCCCTAAATATGACGTAAGTTCAACACAAGAAGTATTCCACTAATATCAACTTATGGCAGCTTGTGTCCATCCAACCAACAGAGAGTTAATTGCAAACAACCCTCCTTTAACTTCTAAAACCAACTTGAGACCAGTCTTTCAAAAAAGTCACTATGAAATTCACTTTGGAGAATCTCTTTCTTTTTTCATCTCTTCCTAATGCAGCTTTAAATTAACATGTTCAATAAAGCAAGTAACACTCCAGCTCTAATAGCCAGAACCAATCTTGACCCTCATTTTATCTTAGCTGGAGATAATTATTTGATACTAATGCAGAGTGCCCAAATTATTCCTGAATTTCACTGAATTATTATTAGACAGATTTTGCCTCAAATCACTCAGTGTAACCCTACATAGCTCTACATCAGTTTATTTTGTAGCATTCTTGCTTGCCTGCAGACGGAAGTCACAAACCTTGACCGTAATTTCAAGCAAATCCAGAGACTTCAGGACCAATCCCATAATCTGATATATGCGAGTAATCACATCAGTGGGTTTGCACAAATCCTCCTCCAATAGAAAAGCTCATACTTGTCTCCCTGAACCAAGTCGCATGCATTTATTACAGGCCTAAAGCATGGAACAGCATATTCCAAACAGGGAATATCCTACGTGTCACACATCAGCTACGGAGCAAGTAGTCACTGCTTTTTGTGGGGGTGTGTCACGAGCTGCCAAGAGAGTTTGTCAAGCAACACCTTGGAATTCAGTTATATCTCAGTGGATGACTGGCTGATTTTATGGAGTCTAGACAAAAAGTTTGAAAATTAACATGCATAAATTTGAATCAATCATCGCTGTGTATTTAGCAGTCACTGCACTACTGATATCTACGGAAAAATGACCAGAGCTGTCTGGAATATCACTAAGAAACCCCACAATAGATTGTCAGCAAATACTGAAGTATCTACATAATCACAACTCTACCAGGTCCTGCAGGATGTGTGCTCTCCCTAAACGAGGTGATCATGCCCTGAGCAGCTATTAGCATTAAGTGATGGTCAGTCACGATGGACAATCTCGAGGGTTCAGCCTTACAAACAGCACAGTGTTACGTGTCACACGAGCAAAGACCGGCTAGATTGTCACTAATCAGTTCTGAGAGTGCCAAAGGCTCACTGATTGTTTCATCAACTCAGGTTTATTCCAAGTATAGCTCATCAGATTACAAGTCTGACAGAGGCTGAAGTGCCTCACAGTGTTGCACAGCTGATGAGCAGAGTGTCACAACAGCGACCAAAACGAGGTCGAATCTTTCTTTCAAAACTTATCCCACTAAATATAAAGCAGGTTCCTTCAGAACATACTTTAAAAAATTAACTGTATCAGGCCAAAATTCTTTAATATTCAAATGCCGCTAAAATGCATGCTCCAAAAAAATCCTACTCTCACCATGTGCCTGAAGTGATACTTCTACACACATTGGAGTAATATGAAGAATATGGCCTTTCGTATTAATGAATCAGAACCAAATGCAAGGGCACAAGATGGTGGGTCTGAGAAAGCAACAGGCACACAGACATTAACTGAACACTGTACCTGATATATGAGGTATAATCCCCATAGCAGATGTTTCACATGCATCAGATATGTTGCTTTGACATCAGTACTCTGAAGAAATACTTCAACCTTCCTCTGCAGCCTAGTAAGTAGTTAATAATCTCATCTACTGTATTTTTAAACACCGTAGAAGATTTTATTCTACCTAACATACCCATCCAGCCTAACCAGGAGTGACACACACAGGCATATATCCTCACCCTTGTACTGAGAACCTCATTTCTACTAATAGATAAATCACTTTGGACTACAGTTGTGAACCTTCAAAACATTTTGCAATAATGTAGGAACCTTCCACTGCAGAGGCACATACAGCTGTAGGTAATTCAGCTGCTTATTTTATCCTGTGATGCTTCAGATTTCTTCTTTGCTTTTTTTGTCTCGTGTTTGATAGTTACTTTATTTAAATTATCCATATAGCTGTATCAATATAAGATAAACAGTACCTATAAGGCTTCCAGCACTTACAAAAACTTCTCAGAGTTCAGACACAAGTATATTATAACAGCTATCTGACTGTTTATGCTTTACCGTGCAACTTCTTGCCTTACCTACTGTCTTTCATCTTAGTCCTCACATCCTTTAGGCCTGGCAATTGATGTATTTATTAAACTTTGGCAGAGCTCCTCACACATTTAGGCTTCATTCCCTACCTGTGCCTTAAAATAAATACAGAGGAACAGAAAAGGTTCTGTACTGCAGTGCCCTCGGGACACTGCTCACCAACAACATCCCGGTGCTCGTTTCTTCCTGAGAAGCAGTGCAAATCCATACCTCCCACTCACAGCAAACCACTACATCTGAGAAAGGGTAGTTCAGCACACTGTGCCCGTGTGACCAAATGTAATAAGTAGAATTTAACCATCTTTGGAAAAAAAAAAAAAAAATAGAAGTCACTCTGTAAGCTGTACTTTGTCGGATTCACGGAGCGCATGCTGATTTACAGAGTATAAACTGATCTCTCTGTTCCAAAAGATATTGTGCTTTCTTCTGATCCTTTTCAAACAGACTTTGACCATCAATGCACAAAAATTCATGCATTTTCATATCGCTGACATACAACATTAAACTGAAAATGGGAGAAGAGGACCCCCTTTTATGCCAGTTTTGGACACAAAAGCACCAATGCCCCTTCCATGGATTACATCTTGTTGACAGTAACTAATCAAAAGCTACCCACATGCAGATAACCACATGCAGATAGCAGATAACACACAAGGGTTGGACTTGATGACCTCAGAGGTCTTTTCAAACCCGGTTGATTCTATGATTCCTCAAGGCACCAGATCACTTCATGAGATTCCATCATTTCCTGAACCCACTCATGACGTTTACAGGCACCAAGGGAATCAGACCAGGATAAACAAGAGGCCAGCACTGATTGCCAGAGCTTTCCCCAGTGCACCAGTCAAGCACGTGCTGAAATGTGTCCTCATTCTCACAGAAGTACCAGAAGAACCCACGTGTGGAGGCACCTCACTGACACACAGCTGGAATTGTGGTCACGCTTCCTGTCACGACCTTCCAACAGCACTAAAGACTCTCCAGAGGGTGTGGACATTTCTGGACCAAGACTCAGAACTGCAGCTGAGAGGAGGGGGCCTCAGCAGCAGTCACTGAATGGTCTCTCAGCATCATCCCAGTCAGTGCTCACATGCTGCACATGATGCTCCATCCCACATGTGAGGAATCCTTAAGTATTCAGAGAGCCAATGCACTGATGCTTCTAAAATGCAGCACCATGTTTGATCTGACTAAACATTATGGCCTCCCCCAAAGGGTCTGTGAAGCATGAGAAAGCCAAAGTCAGTTAGGCATTAAATAGGTATCAAAATCAATTTTGAAGTCCCTTTTCCTAAAATAATCTATGCTGAAGAAAAAAAAAAATTGAATAAAATCTTCATCCTAGTAAATAATTCATGATAAACACAATCTTTGGAATTTGAGCACATAATTAAATGCTGTCATCATTAAACATTTATCAAGTTGAAAAATATGGTACACTTGAAAATACCCAATTTGTTAGTACAGAGAAATGTGACTTTCCCTGATTATCCCCTGAACCCCTGACATACTGTACCACACAGCACTAATGTTGGAACTCAAATTAGTACATTAGATGCTTGTTCATAACAGAACACTACGTTATAAACTAAATTTTGGGTTTCCAGGGGTTTTATTTCCATTTAAGAATTTGAAATTGTACAGTAAAGGCACAAATTGAGAGACAAGGAGAACTGCTTGCAAACAGCCAGATGAGTCCTGGCCTGAAAAATATACAGATATAGGTGAACATTTCAGTTATTTATATTTGATGGTCAAAGTTAAAACCTTTGAACAGGATTGTGAAAAGCAATGAACAATTCACAGGACAAATACAAGTTCTTTGCCTCTCCAACTAATATCCCATCAGTGATCACTAATCAGTTCCTTTAGAGGAAAAGCAAAATATCAATGACGGTCACAATAAGAACACAGATTCTCTTCGCAGCAAACCTTTCAAAACCACTTCTGTTTCAAAAGTTGTTAAATTAGAAAAATAAACAAACCCTAAGCTTCCTGGAAACTGCTTTTCCTCTCAATATTAGATTTACTTGGTTTAACTAAAATACATTTTTTCACTTTAAATACAATGTATTTTTTAAAAAAAATATACAATTTTCCAGATATCAAAATATGTTAATTTAAAAAATAAAAATCTGGTTTTGAAATACTTAAAATGAAAAAAACCCCTTCATATATTTTTTTCAAATGCTTTTGTTTTCTGGTAGGTTGTCCCTAAAAGAAGCCAGATACACTGATATCAAAGTATGGTGCCTTTAAAGCTGGTCCCTTTATATACAACATAGTATGGGAGAATGATGAAAAACTCATCCTCTCATTATTATTATAACATGGCTCACTGGTAAACATAAAGTCTATGAACCATATGCAAATGCTTCAAATCCATTCCATTCACTTAAAAACAAATGAAGAAACACTCTTACCATGCAAGTTATTTGACATTAAATCAATAATTAAAATAAATTTCATTTCAGTTGGGATTCCATTTTATCTTAGAGCAAAATAAGTAAATAGATCCTATTTGTTTTCATATTTACGCTTTCTTTGATCTTCAAAACACAGGGAAATCTACTGCATGTTAAAGGAATTTTGTATACTCGATACCATTAATTTCTCCACAAACCAGAGTCACCAAACCACAGCTTCATATCAGGACAACATACAGCAATGCTCAGAAAGATTACCCTTCTCCCACAGGTTATTTATGAATGCCCATTAAAAAATGCCAAAGTGCAGGCTATTCATCTATCCAGCAAATAGCTAAAATAACATTTGTTGTATCCTGGAATATTCCTGACACTCAGTGCCATTAGGATTTTAGAAGGAGAGTTTTGTTCTCCGTGCAATCACCTACAACATTTACAGTTGTCAGGACATATCTGATACACAATCAAATGAATATTCACAGCTGCAAATAACTGACCAGACCATATAGGATAGCTTTTATTTAGCAACTATATGAAGATTTGGGCACTAGCATCAATTTTAACTTTATTGTTATTACAGTGTAGTTTGGGGAGGTAATTACCATAAATCTGGTTAATGCTTAAATTTAAAACCACCCTTTTTTCCGTTTTTTTGGGATTAAAACTTTCTATGACAAAAGAAATGCACCTGCAGAAACACAATTTAAAGATAGACCTGCATAATTAAACAGGACTGAGCAAATCTGCCCAGCTCCAGGCTGGATGCCTGACTGGATTTACTCCAAGGAGGCACGGCCGCTCTGAGCTCAGAGTGTCGGGAAATTTGAGGTTGTGGAGCAGCTACAGTCCCAAATCTCCATCTGTTTCTGAGCAGGAAAGCTGTCCTCAGTAGCTGGACTACGGATGTGATGTCTGGCATTAGCCAGAGTTATGGGGCTCAAACCTAATTCCTGCTGAAGACATGGAAGTCTTAGGAGGAATCAAGCTGAGGTATTGATCCTTATTATATGTAATAGGCAAAACAAGCATCATAAGCCCTGATTAGTGCCATAAGCCTCCAAGATGTATTTAGAACAAAAATACAACTGAAGTCTGGGAAAACTGAAAGGCAGAAGTAAAACAGAACATGAAATGGGATTACCGAAGCAAGTAGGAAGTTGAAAGGAGAAAGAAAAGAAGAAGAAAGGGCTAAAAGTAAGAAAACACAAAATTTCATGAAGAGCATTGCACTATAATATGAAAGAAGAAAACTACACTTATGGAGTAGACAAACAGTCAGAAGTCTCAAAGAGAGTACTAGAAAATGTAATGGATACTGGCACGAGAGAATTTTTAAAGAAAATTTCTTCAGTAAGTGGGAACACATCTCATGGTCTTTCCAACATATCTTCTCAGAGAGGAGCAGAAAAAACCAAATTCAGCTTTTTTCCTGACTTCAAAAACTGGTTAAGAAAGGAAGGTGATCAAAAGCTCACTCCATCTACCAGCCAAGCAGACAGGACAGCGTGAGGTGCTTATGGGAGACAAAGACCCTGAGGGAGGGGGCTGGAGCACCAACCTCCCACCCTCCCATGGGATAACTCCAGGGTGAACTGCAGGCTCAGCACCAGAGGGATGATAAACACTGTGGCTTTCAGCATATAGTGGGGAGGAATAAAGATACAGGGAGGAAAAATTCAATCCCAATCTCCCACAACACAAAACCAGCAGTGGTTAAATGAGCTATTAGAGGTAATGAAACTACACTTGTCGATTAAAAAGTGCTTGGATTGTACTCCATTCCCCAGGTCTGTGCATAAAAACAGACCCTGTACTGCACTTCTGTATGGAGAGTTAAAATACCAAGAACTAAGTTAATACAAGGGCACACCACCTCTTCAGAGGCACACTTGCATAACACCAATAAAATCCTGCAGAGAACACATAAAAACATGGAAAAGGACTTTCCCCACACCCAAAGTGAGAGACCCAACTTACAGAGGAGAGCATATGAACTCTGCTAGTTCCAGCCACATCCAGACAGTAGGAAGTATTTGACTAACATTGTAGAAGTGTTCAAAACACTCCAGTGATACTAGATCGTGTTCAGAGCAGTTGGAGTTACATTGAAATCTTGAAAATAATTGAAAAAATAATTTTATTCCAAAAGGAAGAAAAAGCTACAAAGCCTCAGAATATTTTCTGGTTTCAAAAAGCCAGAGGTTATGGTAATGAATGTATAGGATGGGAGACAGGTGTTTAATCAATTCACTTAAAAGCCATGGTATATGAACAAATCAGATTTCTAATTCAAGAACTCCTTCACTACAGCATTAAGATTCATGACACAAGTTCCTCCATATTTCAGTTTTTCTCATATTCCAGGAACCAAAATAGTTTTTAGTGTGCAAGTTACAATAATATATTATATGCTCTCATAATATATGTATATATGGACTTGGCAGTGCTGGGTCAACAGTGGGACTTGATGATGATCTTAGAGGACTTTTCCAACCTAAATTATTCTACAGTTCTGTGATTCTGCACATATCTCTCCAGTACAAATACATTCTACCACAGATATCAGTCCATCACAGCTCAAGCTACAGCAACTCAGTCCTTCAGCTCCTATTACAGCATCCTTTTAAATCTGCAGGTCTACAGCACAAGCTCTGATGTCTGTCACATGCATTACTAAATAAAACACTGATCCAACTATTAGAACAGTTCAACAGCTGAATTTATGCACATATGCTAGCGGGACTGTGGCTTTCAATTCTACAGAACTGGAAGTTCTTGAGAAATGAAGCAATAAAGGAAATGTATCTCCCAGCTTGCTTGAGACAAAACACTGCTTGTCCCAAAGTAAAGAATGATTTTCCTCTCCTCAATAACAACAGAATCACAGAACACATTTGAGCATGTATTACTTAAGATACCCCACAGAAGTCAGTGATGAATTTGGTATGGACTTCAGTACATCAAAAATCCAGTGCAAGACATTTTCATTTAATAAATTCTAACAGAGTGCAGGATCAAAGTTCTGTCTATGTAATTGGAATCCCTAATGTTGTGTCCACCACATCCAGCTACCTGACACTCAGGATGAAAACCAAGACAACCCTAAGGACGTACTAGTCATTAACATTCCAGAAGACACAGCTGCTGCTGAAGGATGTGTTTGAGGATAACCTGGAAAAGCTCTGAATTTCAGAGAACCCCATCAAAGGAGGTGGAGAAAGGGGCCAGAATATTGGTAATAAACCCTTAGCAGCTCTAAATAACCAAACCATTATAATAAGTGAGCACAGTGAATAGTCACATATCTATTTCTCATTGATTTCAGTTGGATTCCGTGTACCATATCTGATAAATTATCCCGTGCAGCTAATAAAACACATACATGAGTCAAATGAATATTAATGGATATTTCTCTTTTTTTAACTCATAATACTATAAATAGTACTTTGTACTTTATATTGATTTTAGGGCACATGTAATATATTATGTCCCATTAGAATCAATGAGGAGTGAAAATACAATTACTGAAAATAATTTGTATTAGGATATGATTGACCTTCTAGCCTTTTTGCATGTTTTCAACAAAACAGGCTGATAAACAAATTTAAGATGACATTTACATTTAAGAGCAGCACAAAGGAATAAGAGACTTGTGACATTCAGAAGCATAGGATGGATCTATGAATGAGAAGAAAATTGCTCAGGTGAATGATAAATACACGGAGAGTTCATCTGACACTTGTTTTCTTATTGCTTGCTTCTTCTCTGTCCTTTATCAAACTTAATTTTCTATCTAAATCAAACACTGAAATCATCATCAATTTCCTTGCAAAAACTGGAATTTAGATTCTACAGCATATGCTTAATCTTCCAGAAAACAGCATTAACACAAGCACAGACAATTATGTCAAAATATCAAATAAATGGATTTCACAGACTTTTGCAAACCCATATAGATGAACTCATCTGTCCAATTTAAATGCTTAAATAAAACAATAATGCTATTTACTAAACACCTTTATGAAGAGCTGACAGATTCTGTCGCTGCCAAGAGTAGCAACACACACCTGAGAATAATCATAAACACCTTGGCTAAAAACAAAAACAGTTCAGCTCCCTCTCATTGAGGGTGAGAAGATAAACAACATAAAGAATATTGACAGAAAGTCAAGTCACAAACAGTAAAAAATATCAACATGCCCTTTTGTAGTTTTATCACAAACATCCTAATGCAAATACTGTTTTCAAAGACTCTTCCCTTGTCTTTCAGAACACTAATGCTGAACTAATATAAGTGTATTGTTACTGCAAAAGACACATTTTCCTTCCAATTTTTACAAACTTAATCATGCCTCTTTTACTTTCTGCTTTTTTAAAGCATCCAAGTGCTTTGGGGTGTTTTTTATCAAACTAATGAGATTAGAGAGTTACATTATCACTACCTACTAGAAAGAGAGAAAATGTGTCTTACTGGGCTTTAGAGGAGAGGCTTTCAAGTCTTATATATCTTAATGGTATATTTCATTTGAATGCACAGCAACAGACTGCACTGGGGTGAGAAAATAACACACAGGCAAAAGAACTTAAAAAAAAAAATCATACTGAGATGATATATCAAGTAAAATTGGCATTTTTGAGAGTACTGTTCTTTCAACACAGGATTTAACCTTTACTGGAAGAAGACCAAGCAGCTAGTTTCTCTGACTTTACAACAAATATTACACTGTGTTCCACTTTAGCACTGTTCTCTGAAAATAATTTGAGGTAAACACAGCTGCAATATAACTAAAAGTTGATTTATATTGTCATCATCGGGCTTCAAAGCACAAACCATTTCTTTTTTCAAACCAAACCCACCATGTATCACAATTTGGCTACAGGTGAATTACAGATCCCATCTGTATCCCAACCCATCCACATCTTTACTTTTACTGCAAGAAGATGGACCATTCTGAAACACAAATCTGAACTGGCACAGCTGAGCCATTTCAAAAGCTGGATGAGTCTTTCCAAATGCTTTATCCATGAGAAAATAGTGAATCTGGTGTACCCTCACTCATATCTTCAAAAGTGGCAATTTCACGCACATAACAGGATTAAATAGCAAAGAATGCCTGCTACTTTTGCACTTAAATATGCTACACAAGGTAAAATAAAAATTAACAGCACTGAATCATTCCACAAAAAAACCCATGGCAATTGCATGCAAAATACAGACCCTCGGTCGTGATGCCCCATGTATAGTTTTCCAAGGATGATGATGCTTCACCTGGATTCAGCACCTAACAGTTGAGCTATGCAACTTTGTAGGACAAATGCTTAACTCAAAAGTGAAAACATCTGTGGTGGGTTGAGCCTGGCTGGACACCAGGTGCCCACCAAAGCTGCGCCATCACTTCCCTCCTCAGCTGGACATGAGAGAGAAAATAAGGCTCAAGGTAAGGACAGCCAGAGATCAATCACCAATTACCCTCTTGGACAAAACAGACTCAACTCAGGGGAATTGGCTTAATTGCCAATCAAATCAGAGTAGGACAATGGGAAATAAAGCTAAATCTTAAAACACTTCCCTCTCACCCACCCCTGCTTCCCAGGTTAACTTCACTCCCCATTTTCTCTACTTCTTTTTTCCCAGTGGCAGAGGGAGACAGGGAATGGGGGCTGTGGTCAGTTCATCACACACTGTCTCTGCTGCTCCTTCCCCCTCAGCGAGCAGGGCAGAATTCCTTCCCCTGTTCCAGCACTGGGTCCCTCCCATGGGAGACAGTCCTCCATGAACTTCTCCAACATGAGTCCTTCACACAGGCTGCAGTTCTTCACACCTTGACCCCTTCCATGGGGTGCAGCCCTTCAGGAAGAGGCTGCTTCAGCATGGGTCCCCCACAGGGTCACAAGTCCTGCCAGCAAACCTGCTCCAGCATGGGCTCCTCCCTCCACAAGTCCTGCCAAGAGCCTTCTCCAGCACAGGCTTCCCACAGGGTCACATCATCCTTCCTGATCAGCTGCCAGGATCCTCCTGGTCAGCCACTGGCTAAGAAAGAGAGAATCCTCGAGCAAACAACCCAGGCTGCCTTTCAATCTCAGAAGCACCTCCGTGAATCACCTGGAACCCATGGGCTGCCTAGTTTATAGTGGAATTATTACTTTGAATTTCATCTTTAAAATGAGAGTCATAACACTGATCCATTTGTTACCCTAAGGGCTCAAAGCACTTTAGAAAAAGCTATGCAAGCGCTAGGTAGGTACATCATGGTAAAAGAAAATCAACAGAATGGGAGTGTCTCCTTGCCCCGTGTTTGAAAGCACCTGGCACCTCAGAGCCTGCTCTGCAAGAAGGCTTAAAACATAAATAAACACCTTATTCCGTAACTGTGTCCTGTTTGCTTTGCTCTCAAAGCCAACTAGTCCATTGCCAGGAATAACAGCAAGGTCTGTTTGTAGCAGTTTACTTCTTGTATGGCCTTGAATAAACAATTTCTCACATACCATCATACTATCTTCATTTCTATATTAAGAAAGCAAATGAACTAACAAACATCACTCACTAAAGCCAAATTATAATTTGCCTTTTTTAAACGTTGCTTTCAATACAAAGCATTAGGTGAGCACCATTTCAGAGGAGGTGTCCTAGAAGAATACATTCACAGTGTTTAGAGAAATGCTTAACACAGGAAAATGCACTCCTTGGGGCTCTTGAATTTGTGGTCAGGCGATGGTGCAGGTGGCATTTGTTTTATATCTTCACTATTTCTCAACAGCCTCTGTAGGATGGAGAGTTCAGCGCTTAAAAGTGGGAGCTAGAGCAAAGGTTAGGAGACACATATCTTTCATCCCCACCTAAAACACACTCTTAATGCCTTGACAAAGTTATCAACTACATTCCCTAGTGATGGAAAGACTGTAACACCTCAGGATGTGGTGCCTGAGTTTTCTTGGCAGGGGGCACCGTCTCTGAAACCTGGGGCACAGGGAGACAGACAGGGATTCACTTGAAATGCTGGGGTTTGAATCTAAAGATTTCAAACCAGCACTAGTTAGCCTGATTCTATTTTACACTAAGAGCATTTCATACTTCTGAAATATTACATAGGAGCGTTCAAGTGGGCAGATATTGCTAAGTGTTCAAGAACGACTTCACACCAACCCTTCCTTTAGCCATTAGCATAGACTGCAGCAAACAGTACAGAGTTGAACTACTATTTACCATAGCAAAGGATAATACCAAAAGCAGAGAATAAATTTAAGAGATGGCACAGAGCTGCTTTAGCTCTCAATAAGCAACGAGAGCAATACAGTTCAGTTCCAGAAATACTCTGCTGTTTGAATTCCTCTTTCAGTCTCAACTACAGGACTAAACCCAAAGTCATTTGCCGTGGAGTAGTATCTACAAACAGGATTTATTTATTTATTTAAAATAGGAAATCTCTCAAAAAACCACACAGAAGTACACAAAGGCATTGCAGTTTTGCAGTCATAAAGGGTTCTTGTACCTGTATCTCCAGTTTCAAGCTCTGTGACACATCCTTCAATCTCATCAGCCAAATGGTTATTTTGTTTGTTTTTTCCTTGCATTTTTAATATATACAAGTGCTCTTCTCCATTTCCTCATATGTAGACTAACATATTTAAAAGGCATTCAGGATTCACATTAACATCTAACCAGCAGCAAAAACTGTCATTTTATTTTATCCCTCTTAGCTCCCTGATTACAAAGTTCTATTAACTGAAAGACAGCACCAGTTCTCAAAGATAATCAAGAAGAAAGGTCAGTGGTTTATGAAAGTAAGTTCTGGCCTCTTGGGGAACTGCTGGGACTTGAGTTCAGTGAGAGTTTCAAGAATGAAAAAACAAGGGTTCAATGTCCCTCAATCACAGAACCACAGAATCATTAAGGTTGGAAAAGACCTCTGAGACTGAGCCCAACTGTTAACTCAGCACTGCCACCTCCAACACTAAACCACGTCCCTAAGCACCACACTCACATGTGTTTTGAACTCCTTCAGGGATGGTGATTCCACCACTTCCCCAGGCAGCCTGCTCCATTGCCTGACCACCCTTTCAGGGAAGAAATTTCCTACCTGGAAGAGACCAACCACCACCTGTGTACAACGTCCTTTCAGGAGCAATAATGTCACCCCTGAGCCTCCTTTTCCCCAGACTAACCAACCCCAGCTCCCTCAGCCGCTCCTTTTAGGACTTGTGCTCCAGACCCCTCACCAACAGTATAATCCTGGCACTGCTCATAAAACCATACAGATTTCCTCAGATCTGAGGATGACCACTGAAACATCAACCCTCATAAGGGAATTCCTTACAAATGGTTGTTGCACAAGTACTATCAGAATCACATGTGACAATAAGCACTGTCAAGGTCTATACTTCATTAAAACATAGATGCTGATAAAAAACAAGTGTTACTTTATATCACTGTCGTCCTTCAACACAGAGAATCCTAAAAATTGTTGTAAAATAATACAATTTTTCCCCCAATCCCAATTATGTATTAACACTATGGTCCCAATTTCTTGTGGTGTTGTAAGTTCTCATGCCCCTTCAACGAGACCCACATACAAAGATTCTTAGAAACATTTGGTGTAGGAAATATTTGGGACCAAACAACTATTAGCCCTGGACTGCAGCCTGCCATTCTTTTTCCTAATCTGTATGAATCTGACAGAGCTGGCCTGACCCATGCCCTTTCTGCCTTCACATTTTATTGATCTATAGACTTCAACACTTCAAAGCAGAATCAGAAAACATCTCTGTGCCAACGTAAGAGAGGTGCTCTATTAGGTGATCAGCAGCTGATGCTTAACATCTCACAGCACTGGCAGCCTCTGCTAATAACAATTGATTGGGCTGCAGACCTGGGCACTAATCCTGCTTCCACTGGTTTCCAGGGGAGAATTCCACTGACTTTTAGCAGAAGCAAGGCTGGGCTCTTTGAATAATGATATTTCATTCACAGCATTTCCTGACCTTGTGTGTCTCTCCCCAGCTCTGCAAAGCAGCATGTGGGAATAGCCTTAGTCACCCAATGCCATGTTTTTGTTCTCTCAAGGAACACAAAGGGAGAGAAGTTCCAAGAATGTCTGTCAATATAAGACTGTTAGGAGATGCACAACAAGAAGTGATGGATTATAATAAAGAGGGAAAAAAAAAAGAAGTTGTTTGAGGCTGCTTTCCCTGACAGAGTCTCAACATCACTTGATGGATTATTTGTCAGGGTTCACCGTCTGTATCCAGCTTAAGCTACAATGCTGTGGCAGGAAAATGTGTATTTCAGTGTCTAATCAGAATGGCCTGGTCTGTACACTTTCACTCTGAAGAGTGTGCAGTGCAGCTTTTACTGCAGTTTTATTATCCATGATAACCTGATTCACTACTTGCAGTTCTCTTCTCAAACTTTCCTAATTTAAATGAGAAGAATAGAACTGTCTTATCTTTATTTTTACTCTTTGAAAGAGAAAAACATTTACTCCTAATCCATAGAAAGCAAAAAAACTGAGGTCATTTAATCTTCAGCTGCATAATGTTAAGTCTGAAAGGTGACCTCTGTTTTTTTCAAAGGTCATCTTTCATAAATCCTGTCTTTCTGTACCCAGTTGCTCATATCTCACTACTGCTACACATAAAATAATTGAGACCTTTTGTATCTGCCCTCTTGTCTTTATAATTTCTGTCCTTGCTCTTTAGACTTTGCAAATTTTAGGCAAAGAAAACTGAGGGCTATCAACATCCCAAGCATACAGTGGATGCCCCTACAGGCCATAGAATTTAGACCTACTGTTTTAATCTACTAGGTCAGACACAGTCACAACACAGGTGATTTTGCCACAACTCAGTGTCCAAGGAAACTCTGGATCAGCATTCCCAGAGGTTAAGGAGTTGGCAGCCTAAACATTCCTTCTACCTTAAAAGACCTTAAAGATGATCCTTACTGGTATATGGCAAGATTTGTTCCTGCTCTTCCAAAACTACTCGTGTTTCACAGGACTGTGATAGACTTCATACTCCAAAATTATCAGTCAATTGCTGACAACATTTAAATTCAAATATATTTTAAATCATCCTACTTGTTGGTCGTCTTCTGGAGCCAGAAAACGATTTTATTTTTGCTTTAAACTAAAATAAGATGAGACTATTTGAATATGCAAAAAGAAGTCTGAGATGTGCTATCACAATTCTTCCTCCCCTCAATAAAATTCCCGTGTTTGATTTTTAAACATATTTTTAATAAAATGTCATATAATAAAATACCAAATGCACAACACGCTACATAATGAAATATACACCAAATATTTCAAGACATGATAAATTAATGTAAAACAAGTAGCTGGTGCCAGTGTGATGAATACACTGTTACCTGAAGAACCTGAGGGCACCTATTTAACTTGGTTTAGTGCCTGTATTTGCACGCCCCACTGAGGTTTATTAGAGCCCAAAATACTGTGATGTGCAGCCCTGCTGTGCACATCAACTATCATGCCTAAAGGGTTAACCTGCCCTGGTCACCAGAGTTGTTGCAAAGTGTGTGTGCTCTAAAAATCAAGGCATTGATTTAAGTGCCTGTGGGCTGATTTAGAACGAGATCTCGGTGTCTCAGACATAGCTGATGACACTTTGACAGAATCTGAAAGCCAAAACCTGAAGTGTGGTCTACAAAAGCCTTGTTCAACCAGCCACCATCTAGATCTGCACTTAAGGAACCACTCTTTCTATGTGTCTGACAGGAGCAAACCTGGCAGCCTTGCAGGGCATCTAACATGAACATATGACGAAATTGGGGGAGTTATACAGCTCAGTAAAACAGATCAGAAAGCCCTTGTGTAATCTCCAACTCATGTATTTCTCAAAATATGTGTTTTAACAGCTCCTGGAGAAGGAACTCAAATGCTTTACACATCATTTCCATGTAAGATCTGCAACTCAAGACCACAAATTGTGTTCTCTTTTGTTATGTGTTATCTGGGCTAAACCATCCTCCACCATGACCCTGCCCAAGTAGTGAAGGCACACTGAAGTGTTTTTCTGTTGGGCAGCTCTGCACAGCAGAGTAAGTATCTCAAATCCATTTCAAGGGCATAACTCTCCCAATCCACCGTATGGAACTTCAGTGTTACACAGAACAAGGTCTGAAATCTCACTTCCAAGCCACGCCTGAAAGTCAGGTATCTTGCAGAGATTGCTTGTGCACCTATCCTGAGGTCGAGTCCCCTCAATTTTCAGCATTTCAGCACCTTCCAAAGTCCTACCTGAAATTCCTCTCTGGACACTCAAGGTCAAAACTACAGTTTAAACTTTTTTGTTTCACTATTCCCCCCTGTCACACGGGTTAGTGCTCCTGAACTTTAAGGCAGGAGTCTCCATTTAATGCTTCTATGGCACTTGGAGATCCTCAGAAGTAAGGTGATATGTAAGCACAAAGTATTGTTATTATTTAATGAGGTGAAGGGAAGAACCTCTTGCTCCAGAAAATGGGAAGGTTATATGCGTGTAAAATATAAAAACAGCCACCTGAAACTGTATTTGAAGGAGAATTTAAAAGAAAATTGTTCTTTGTTGAGAGTTTCTTTTCCTATTTTGTAAAAAAAAATGATTAGAAAAGTACAATTTAGGCACCTGTGACACTCAAAGGCTTATTTTTAGTATATTTTACCTACTGCTTCAACATACAACCTGTATCACTTCACTGGATGAATATCTGCACAAATTGCACTAGTTGGCTATTATCAGATAATTATTAAAAAATTCCTCTTCACAAGTTTTAGGTAGAACAACATTAATTAAGTGGTACAGACACCCACAGTGAAATGCAAACCTTTGATACCTATAGCAGAATACTGTAGCTCCTTCCTACCAGTTTTGTACCCTGTTAGGGCTTTTATCTTTCAGAATGAATTTAACTTTGCCTCCCAGCTTCACCATTCTTTTCATACAGTTTTGTTTCAAGCCTTGTCATGTCTAAATATGCTGTAACTTTAGGAAATGCCTTTTTTTGTGACTTAGTGTTGTAATTTGAAAGGAAAACGTAAGAGTAATTACTGATGTAATAATAAAACATGAACATACTGTAGACAACTCTGCAGAATTTTAACTAGGAAATGTAGGTTCACAAAATTATCCCCTGTCCTCCTTCCAACGAGCTGTCACCCAGTGCACATCTTACTTCCATGAATTTAATATTTTGAACACTGTCAACTTCGTCTCCGTATTTCACAAGCATAAACATAAAGCAAATATAATGCTGCTAAATAAGAGCTTGAAATACAATCTTCTTACAGAAATATGTATGCCTGAAACAGTTCCTCTTTTTATTGATTGCTCTGTGCAAAAATATGAAAGCATAAATACTGGGAGTTGATTTGTTTTAATTTCTTTGCACTTAGACATTGCCTCAGCCTAAAGAAGGATCTAACCAGACTCTGACAGTTGAAGATTAACAGTCCTGCCATACCAACAGGCTTGACAAAGGAGCTTAACTTAATCCTTAAGGCAGTATAAGATGTCTTATGTGTATTACTGCATAGGAGCACAACTTTAATAAACACGGTGGGATGTAATTTTCAGTAGTTTTACTGACGTCAAGTACGGGGCATGAAACAAAAAATAATTGGACAGATCAATTTGTTTTCCAAGGGAAACTATTTTTTAAAGATTACTTTTGTTTTGAATTTCAAAGTCTCGGTGCTCTGCATAGAGTAAACTAAAAAAGCTATTAAAAAAAAAAAGACCAAAATCAGATGCAACCTCATCATTCACAATCACAAGGGATGGGACTCAATTTCAGCTAAACTGGAAACTGTCTCACACACTGCTCTGTTATAGCTGGTTTTACCTCTGCTCTCAGTCACAAGATTTTCCTGTGAACAATACAGTCAATTTTAAAAAGTTTTGAGAACTTAAATAACTGTTGGTCCTTGGACTTAGTATGACATGGATGAGATCACCTCTTGCACCTTCAAATAGAATTAATCTTCCTTTTTTATTTGCTACAGACCATGAAAATTAACCATCATACCTGCAAGTTCAAATGTAAGGACATTAATTGTCATGTAAAAACGATTTTTTTCATATTATGCACTACAAATATGATATGTCATCTTCATAACACACTGAAAAATATCTCTAGGAAGTGGCATAATTTAAAAAAATCATTTCTGAGAAACTTTAATAAAGCTGATGCATCGTATCATCAATCAATTTATTCTATATGTGTCTGAGAACACTGATATAAGCATAATGGCTCTGGCTCTTTTTAGCATAAAGTCTACTTCTAAAGTGCTCCTAATGCAGCTGTTTCACTGCGTTCCACAGCAATATGAAACCTCAAAGACAGGTTTTCAGGTCCTGTGAATTGTCTCCAATGCAGATTTGATCTGAAGAGATGTGCTATTACAGGTTATATGTATAGGTATGTATAGGACCTATTGCTGTTCCATCCTGACAGCACTGAGAGCTCTCACAAGAAAGACTAAGAGCCAGCTGCACCTTCTTCTAAAGCCCAGGATGCTGCACATTCCTGGTCTTTCAGGAGAGCAGAAACATGGTCCCTCCACCTGCAGGTGGGCAACAAGCTGTGAGAAGTTTCAAATCAGTACAGCTGGGAGTGAAAGGTGATTCTAAAGCCTCATTTCATTTCCCAGGCCAAAACGTCCACAAGCATAATTAAAGACACCCTGAAAGCTGTTCTGTGTTGCACAAACTGCTGCAGATCAAAAGGGATCACTGTGCTGGAAGAAATCAGACACATTAATACCAGAGATACCCTCCTGGCCTCGATATCCCTCCTCTACATCTACCAGCTGCACAAAGTACCTCAATTATGCCCTTAAACCATCAGGGAGACACCAACACTACCCCTGAGAAAGAATATTCAGCATATCTATAACTAGGTTCATTGCTTCTTTGCACTGCTACTGAGAAAAGCAGTGCTACACAAAGCAGATACAGCAAAAGTTCTAGTTTTGATTCTACTTGTAAAAAAACCAGAGCTTTTGGCTATTCATAAAAATTAAATCAAAATTAAATCTATTAATATGATAATTACATATGGAAAGAGTAACATTAAGGCTCAAAGGCTCAGCAGTCTCTCATTAATGAAGATATTACTAAATATCCTATCAGCAAAAATTCTTCACTGACCGAAATTAAGATAAAGTCAATCAATATTTCCGAAGAAATACATACATGGTAAGAACACCAGAAACCACAAATGAAAACACAAACATTACAAATTAAATAACCCTATGCATATAGAAATAGACATGTTACAAGCAAAAAACCTCATAGCTTCATTCTCAAACATGATTTTCTAAAGCAAGGCAATTAAAATCCTTTCTTTAACAAGTATCTGCCCAGTGACAGCAGCAGATTTTGTCTTAAGTGGTGACTTAGATGACTACATCATGCTCTGTGAACCTAATTTAGTGTTTCATTTCAAACTCTGAAAACCTGATCCACAACATCATCTATCATATTAGGCTGCAGTACGAAACAGAAATTATGAAAAATAGTCTTTTGTGTCGAGTGTACGCAACACGTGGCAATCTAATGACCAAAATTTAAGTAACAAGGGTACCCTGGGTTACATTTTCCCACTGTGTAAGGCAGAATATTCTTGGCAGAGGACTGAAAATGCTCCTCTGGAGCAGATTAGGAAAACATTCAGTCATGGATTAGAAGGTTTTTGCAGGGAGATGCAAGCAAATAACTGACCGTGCCACCACACAGGCAAGATCTGCCCATGAGCCGATTGTAGGACTCACAGAAGCTTCACAACCACACCACATGTGCTGCTGAGCCCGGGATAACAAACCCTGCCTCTCAGTCAAGCTTATTAGTCCTGGCTTAGCGACGTGCTCAGCGCAGCGGATCCGCTGCCAGAGCAGAGCCCGGGCACCTCCAAGCAGCTCCCAGGGAGGGCAGAGAGTGCTCTCCTCCCCTGGCAAAACCCCACACAGGCATATGCTCACACACCACAGCAGCTGGCGCTCGGAAAACCCTCACTGAAGTGCCTGTTGTTATGTGCAGTCCCATTCACGAACGAGGTGGTTCTCACGGATAATGTGAGCAATGTTGTAACAAACTGTCTCAGTCTCTGTAAGGCTCGTGAATCACTATTAAAAACAGGAAGGAAATCTGGAGCAGTGCTACAAAGAGAGTATGTAAGTGGATGAAAAAGTGGAAACAGCAGTGGCTTTGCCATAGGTTTTTTTATATGTAAAATGTGTTTTGGACAGTCGTCAATAGCATCAACAATGGCCATTTTATAAAAAGTAAGCGCTAAGGAAGAAATTATCTAAACGAAACACAATATGTTTTGGTTTGTTTTTAAAAAAGAGGAGTTCACCTGAAATTATCCAGGCACATGCAGATGAGCTGAGGAAGGACAGGCAGTACTGACTCTGCGTCACTCTGGCAGCTGCATTCAGACCACTGGCTGTATTTTGACGTTTTATGCTTCTATTTTAGAGTCAACCAATATGCTGAGTTGTGTAAAACTAACCCTTTTAAAGTGGTATTAGGACTGAAATGGACGGCAACAAAATTTAGGAGCACATTTAACATTATTCTAATCTCTATGGATGTAATTTAGCCAAGCATCAGACGGACTGACCCAAAGATGCCACACTGAAAGCCAGAGCAGAGCAGGGAAGGGATAGCACAGGTTGCACCACAGCACATACTCCCTGTGAGCCCCTGAGCTCTGCACGAAGGCTGAGCATAAGGTTGGGAAAGCACTTCTCCCATGCATTTGGCCAGAAGCTTTTTCAAAAGGACTGTGGACAAGTCTTGGAGATCATGTTTTCTAAACATGCCTTCTCTGTGGCCAAATGTTCAGTCTCTGCAAGTACAAGGTGTATATATTTTGGATGGCTAAAGTTAAAGAACAGCCGGTATTTCAAATGCAGTTTCAGACCCTGGCACTGCACTTGAGAGTTGCCCAGAAGTGTTTTGGGCATGTCTTTACCATTATTGCCTAGGCACTCCGCATTGCTTCAGCTTATCTTGAACCCAAATGCCACAGAAAGTACAGCGCCAGCCCAGCTCCAGAAAAAATGTAGCTGCCAAAGGTCAGGATTTACTTCTCAGATACAACGTGACTACTCTGGTTTCAAACTAACAAGCCCGTCTCAAACTACCACCCAGACTTACTGACCCAGCCTCCCCACCCAACTTTGGAATCTCTTGCATCATTTCATCAGCCCGTAGCCCCCTGTCCGCTGCCTCGATCCTGTGCTTCCTCGGAAGCTCGTTTTTTGTACAAGTCACGGGGGTGAAGTTTATTGAAACGGAATAACAATGTCCATCCACAGAGGATGGTAGTGCAGGTGAGAAAGTTTGGAAGGTAACAAGCCTGGGTGTAAGTCATGCCACTGTCTGCAAAGCACAGCTTGGGGTCAAACTGGCAGGAAAGGTTTTAACCTCATGCAGGCGAACGGGTAAGCAGCATGTACTTGCTGATGAACAAAGTCTCTAGAAACTTATTTCTAAGCCAGCCACTTCTTAAGCATGACAATAGTTCTTTAACTTTCCTGAGCACAAAGCTGGGTACAGATGTACCTTTGTACAAACTTGCACTGTGGAATTTTTCTTTTCTTTAGAGATAACTCTGAGACTTATGCTCTGCTGAATGTTATTACATCTACTTTTATGACCTGCTATAGCTGAGGGTAAGATATATTCTGATTTAATACTGTCCAACAGCACAAAATTTACAGAATACTTTATTTCTGCAATATTAACATCATGCCAATACCTGAGGATGCTAATAGCATACTAAAATCAAAACATATTATTTGCCTAACAAAAATGCATATTCCAAATATATCGACTGGTCACTGAGAAACATTTTCCTCTTATTTTCCAGGTTATTTCTAACTAAGCCACCCACTCTGTAATGGAAATTTTTGTACAGCTGCAAAGAATTCCTAACGTGTTGTATTCAATGACAAAGCACACATTTATATATTCTTGTTCCATGTTACTTAAAACAGTCCAGATTATTAAATCTAAATTAAGAAAACCTGATCTATGCTGCCTATATACCATATAAACCCATTACTGTTCCCTTTCCTCGGACAATGAACATTTTGCACTAGTTCACTGCCATTGTGAAAAAATAGTCTACTAATCTATTAAATATATCAGTTTGCCCTCTCTGTGTTTTAAAATAACCCAATCTTATTCTGAAGTTTTCTCACAAGGTTCCAGTAAGGATTCAGAATTTATTATTGCACTTAACATACACATTGTGCTTCTCTTAACACTCCGTGTCTCTCTGAATACACAGCCCGGACACTGTTACCAGACTGGCCTAACCTCAGTTCAAATGGAATATTCTCTGTAGGAATGTGCACGTGTTTCTCAGCGCCCGACTCTGGCTTTCATACAGGCCATCCAGGGGCACCTCAGAGCTCCACTTCTCCACTTGTGTTTTGCACTTCTGTTGCAAACAGACTCTCTGAAGGCAGGAGGTTTCAGCTTTGACTTGCTTCCTCACTTCCTATGTGACTTTTGTTCTTAAATGTATTAGGCTATCTTCAGAATGACAATGGAGAACAATTAATAGCAGCTTCTGAACTGAAAATATTTGCTTTTCCAGCTGGTAGCAAACTTCAGTAGTTAACCTGGTATTAACACTTCAAGCTTTAACTATTAGAGCACAAGAGTGATGCCTAACGGAGATTGTTTAGGGATGAGGTGAAATGGAGTGAGGTGAATATCATGATGCTTCACCTCACCTTCAAAGCAGCTTTTGTGCTGTCACATCTGCTTATATCAGCACCAAACGACTGCTGATTTGATCATAATTGCCCTAATTAGAAGCTCAATTAATACACTGAGTTTTCTCCCTATCAATGCCACCTCAGCATCAAGGATGTGCATACCGAGTGTTACTGAGCAAGACAGGTTAAACTAAGAAGGAAGGTCACTGGGAAAAGGAAACTACCTGCACTCTATTGTTTTGAGGATATCACATAGTTAGGATGACACTCAATATCCACTTATGCCCCAGGACAAGCAGAAAGGGAGAACTTAAGGAAACTCTATTGAGAGATATCCATCAGCTGTGAGCAAAAATTACATTTCCTGTCATTGAAAATCTCATTTAGTTCAGACTTGCTTCCACCAAGGATTAAAATCCTTCAAAAAGAACACTTTGTCTTCACAGGAAGATGAAAATAGCCTAAAATGCTCACAGTGAAAGATCATGTGAAAAAGAAGTGCACAATATGGCAACTTTAAATGGTTATCAAATGTAATACACTTCAGCATATAATAGAAATACAAAGGTGGTCATTGAAATTAATGATGTAAACGAAGAGGAAAAAAAATTAAGGGGTTTTTCATGAGAGACAAGCAAATCTCAGTAGCAGACAGAGTATCACCAATTCCTGCCTGGAAGTGTTTTGCATATCCATCCAATTAAGAATTTTGCATGTTCACAAAAGAAGACAGGTAAGCAGACAGCATATTTACTCATTCCTCACTCTTCACAATTTAGGATAAAGGCTGTAATCCAAATAAATCAAAAAAGGCTATAATCCAACAATCAAAAAACAGCAGTGCAAACCAAACAAAAATATCTTCATGCTTCTGCAGTTTTTCTTCAACCAAGAAAAAGAAAAAAGAACTTTCTGTCTCAGTTGTAAAAACAAGATAGCATATTATGACCCATATATGGTATCAGATATTGCTGTGAGATGTGACTTTTTTATAATGTGAGAAAATTAAAACACCATTCTGCATCAACTGTCTTGACCTGACCAGCTACCTATTTATGTCTGTAATGGAATCCATCATCAACATTTTTTGCTGTAGCCTCTGAAATAATCTCTTTGCTTCTATTTCTATGAAAGAATAAAGCTGCATCACAAAGTGTCACAGAATACACGGGGTAAGGTCTTCACCTGGTATAAACTCCAATATTTTCTCTTGTTTTCAGTATTACAACAACGATTTCCTCTCCATTATCTTCTCAACCACCAATAAACGATCAGAACTAGTTTGTGATGGGGTTTTATGCATCATGTTATATTAATGACCATTTACAACACCAGGTACTAGATGCACACCAAACATCTTTCAGTTTTCAGGGACATCTCAATATTTAATAGTGTCTGTGCTCTTTTGAGACAATTTTTTAAGCAATGGATCCTGACCTCTGCCCGGACTCAGTACCCCTACTAGTTCGATTTTATCTTTAACAGTACTTATTTTAGAAAGAATTAGGCAATAGTGATAACTGCAAAATGTGACTTGTTTTTATTATCCTGATAGCTAACATTTGTGATCTCTCTCAAGCACACACTGGAGTCAGAATTCTACAAAAGATGTGTCCAACTAAAAAATATGGCCTTTTTCATAAAATAAACGTATAAACTGCACAGCTAAGTGACACCTATGTGTAAACCTTTAAAAATATTTGAAGGTATTCTAAGCAGGAGCAGTGCCAGGCTAGAACTACTGGTTCTTTGCAGAGGTGCCAAGCAACCTGGAAAACAGGAAAATGTACCATCATCTCCTGCCATTGTTGAGCACTCTGTATTGCACACCATGTGTCAGCACCTAGTGCACACAGAAACTGCCAAAAACTTTAGACAAGGGTCATCAAAATGAATGAACCCAATATTATGATCTGTTAGGCTGAAAGAGCAATAGCTCAGAAGTAAGAAAATATAAAGCACAGGACAGTCATTATTCAAAAGTTGGGTAAATCTGGTAAAACAACTGTCTCTGCTCTGAGTGTGTGGATAGGCAGTTACATTCCCTGACTGTCATGGTCCTTTTTTTTTTTTCTCTTTAAGCTGTGAACTTTATAAGGGTTTAAATAAACCCGCAGCTTATCAGAGTAAAAGGTGACTACAGTACCTTAAAATAGAAAGCCAAGAAGCCAACAAAACACTGAGCACGGGGCTTTTGTGGACTCTCACCTTGCACAGGTCTCTGACAGATGGAAGTGTCCCAAACAAGGTTATTCTAGAATAAAGTCTCCCCCTTGTGGATCTCTCACATAATAAAAGCTCCATCAAATACTTAATTGCATAGTAAAGTTTGTGTTCCTTCCTTTGCAGGTAAGAATTCCAGGAGCAAACAGGAACATGTAATGAAATCATGGTACATGGTTTATTTAACCCAGTGGGCTTGATCCCACCTCGGGCAAGACAAGTTGTTTTGCTGTAAGATACTTTTGATTTAATACTTACTAAAAATAATATAAAACATGGCAAGACTCCCATCCTATTTGCAATGCACAAAGTTTACTATCCTGGAAAAAATAGTTTCCTCCAAGAGCAACTTTTTGCGTCTCAGAGATTAAGGAGCTATAGCACTATTTGCAGAATGGCTCTTCCTCAAACACTTCATTAACTACACAATTCTCTGATCTGCATTAATTTAAAGGGATCACAAAAATTTCTTTGCATATGATAATTCACATTATCATAAATTAAGAAATCATTGTGATCACTTAAATTACCATGTTGATCTCAATGCTCTTTTAAGGTACTTAAATGTTGTTCTAATAAATCATGCACTTGGTCTGCAAGATTGATTTTGATTTTTTTTTAAAAATCTTTTAAGAAACAAAATTCTTGATGGCTTGAAATACCATTTAATTACATACGTGACAAACTGATATTTTATTCACAGTACCAACTGTTGAGTCAATACTGGGTAAAAAGCTTTTTAACTGTCCAGAGATATGTTCCCACATTCATTTCAGAATAGTAATATAATGGTTAAATATTTATTTCTTATAAGTTCTGGGACAGTGCTAGGTTTCCTACTTTCATTAACAGTCTGTTATTTGTATGCAGTAATTGCTTTAAAAATATTAGCATTGTAATTTCTTGCTAGCACTGCGACAAATCAACAGAAAGGCTTATCCCCATGCCTGCCCACTGAAGAGCAGAATTCTGCTTCCCTCGATGCCAGTAACAAAACCTCTTTAATTTCAGGATTACACACAAAGAATTCAGGAAAGATGTCAGTCTGACAGTCTAGGACTCCTGTCCTTTCTAACTGCAGAACAGATGCAGTGCTACACCCTGTCAATGTGCCTCTGTAGGAAGCAACAGCTCCTCCAAGTAGAAGGGAAGCTGCTGCTTCTCCACTTCATTTCAGTCCCTGACCTCTCAACAGCAACTATCAGCAAACCATATTTTCTGTTCCAAATGTGAGATCTTCTAGGATGCAACATCTGGCTACTGGGAACAAAAAAAATATCCTATTTATTTGTTTCAAACATCCATCAACAATGACTGTCAACTGCTGCTGCTCTGGGACACGCAGAGGAGAAATGACAAGAACCCACTTGCGTCTCTGGATCCACAGCATCTCTGAACTTGTTTGTTTTAAGAGTTCAGTTCAACAAAAATTAAGTGTGCACTGCTAAACTGTGACAGGCAACTGAAGCTAAGTAAATGGGTTCTGATCTCTGATGCTTGACTCACAGAAAAATGGGCTTGCAGAAACCATGGAGGCAAAGCGCTATGAAACAAAACATTACAAACCTGACCAAGAGACAAGAAACTCCTGCAAAAAAATCTCTTCGATCCAGTAAAAAAAGAATGTTAGATACTTTGCTGTTTTCTCAGAGACTGCCTGCTTCTCTTGACAGGATGGATGAGAAACTATAATTCTTACTGAATATGAAATAAAAGGAGAAAAATAATTGGTAATTACAATATTGCAAGCTATATTCCAAAATCATTGGTACTTTACTAAGTGCCCTGATTTTCTGGTAAATAGTCTCCACACACAATCATCCACCACTACTGAATGAGCTGTATTGCTAGTAGTGACAGACATTTGTAATACATGATATTTCACAGTGTGGACAACTGTTAAATTTTATTCCTGAAGAGAAATGTCTATACTGCCACATATTTACACAGCTTCTGTAAGTGTCAATCCTCACACTGTGATTATGGAGTAATACTGAGTTCTATAATACTTATCATACAGCTTTCATATAGCATTGCATACTCACTCTCATTAAATGCACAACATTTGGGTGCAACACCACGAACATGAAATAAGATTTTTGTATGAAAGCAAACTATGAGATCCAGAAACAAGAACACGTTTCAGCTCCTGGATCTGTAGATCTAGACATTTAGTCTACTGGTAACTGTCACTCATGCATGAACACATACCAAGGATGAATTTTGTGTAATGGTCATTCAGCTTCAGGTCATTCAATCTGACAGAAAATCCCAAGATTCTACATGGGAAATTAAGGAGGCTGTACTGTGAAAAATCTACCATTCATTGTCATTTCACACAGTCACCCCTGTGCTATCAAAACAGCACGGACCATTGCTGAACTCATTCCTCCCTTACCTTTCCAAGCCTGTTGTCCTCAAACAACAGGTGCTTTTCATCTCCTTCCAGACCTCCCTCCCTGTCTCTTCACGTCCTTCTCACAGCTACAGAATTTTATCTTGCTCTCTTTATGTTCCTTAAACCTCCCTGATTCCCTCATTTTTTCTCACTATGGGCTGGACTTTTATGACACCTGCTACTCAAGCTGTCTTCTCTGCAGTTTCCAGTGTCCCACCCAAAACACATGTTCTCTGAAAACACTTCATTGTTCTTCAGTTCTTGCAATCTCTCTCCCCATTCTCACCATCACTGATCCTGCATCCTTCTTCTCCCAAACCATCAATGCCTGTGATCTTTTGCATTCTCCATTTTTTTTTATTCTGCAGGAAACCTCTATGTTCTGGGATTGTAAATCCACGTCAAGTACATGGATTATTAAGTGAAATTACTAAAACAAATACACTATCAAGAGTCAAAGCCCTTCTCTCCCCCATCATTCCCTTACGTTAATACAGTGCCCTCACTGCTCTGTATACCACAGTGGCAGAGCTCTCTGCATGATCTCACGTGCATTAAAATAAGACAAAGCAAGCTGGGAACACAGCAGGGATTGTGCAATATTCTTTTTGACCCACAGAAGTTATGTGGAAAAGTTATTAAACCTTCAGCAGATTATTACTGTGAGGCATGAGCTGTGTGAAATGAAACTCAGAAATGGAGTATCTGTGGGGTTCAGGCCACATTACAATATATTAAAAAGCCAGAGAATCATCTTTCTCCAAAACACTGGGAAACATTAAAATTACCCTGGAAAATAATAAACACAGAATAGTGATTTTGAGTATGGTCTGTTAATGAGGGGTGTTTGTGAGTCAGGAGAAACCAATGTAAGTTATCAGTGTCAGAGGGCTACTCACTTATGCATCCTAAAAATCCACAGATGCCTTTTCAGTTACTGCTGTTTACAGAAATCACGTGCATATATATCTACACTTATCACTACAGTCATGTTAAAGAAAAATGAAGGAATTACAAGGGGACATCTCACACAGTAGGAAGCCTGTGGCCAAACTTGCTTTATCTATAGACATTACATTTGAGAATTTCCAGGCGAACCAAGTAAGAAAGCAAATAAAGCCCACAAGGCACCATCATGTGCTATTTTTCTGTGTTAAGAGCCCTACAGATAACTCTTGCATAGAAAGAGTTACCAGAAGGAACAATAAAAATCTCTGTATATCAAAGTCACTAGTCTTCACACAGTACCTCTAAACTGAGCCCAGTAACGTGTTTGACAACCTATCTTTCAGAAAGTTGTCGGTCTGGATGTGAAAACATGAGAAAGTTAAGAATCCTCACTTCCCTTGCTTATTTTTTATTGAAAATTTTTACTGCAAGATGTGTGTGTTCTAAACATTATCTGGGGTTTTGGCAGAGGAAGACCTTGGAGTTTCTAGGTAAGCGCAACAAAACTGAACACAGCACAAAAGTAGAGGAATCCGCCTTCTCAGAAAATTCCTGAAGATCAACTATCTCTTCAGAATGGATGTGCCACCTTGCTCACTTCATGTCACTACATCTGCCCTGCGAGCTATCAAAGCTTAGTCTGCCTGTCTCTGGTAAACAGGTATTACAGTCTGACAATCCAGCCTGGTAATTCCTCTGTCAAGGGGAGGGACACAATTTTGTTCAGCATTAAAGAAATGCCCCCCAATTTCTATAATGGTAACTATGGTTGGCAACTTCTGCTTCCCAAGAGGCGGATGAAAAGGTCATTTGTGCAGGAGACATTCTTTTTGGTTTCCCATGACAAAACGAGCTAAGAATAAACACCTACCTATTGACCTTCCAGTAAATAAACTTCATTCTTTAACCCTTATGACTATCACCATAAACACACATTTGTATTGTAGCTATAGCATCCAACACCAGAAACGAAACACTTCACCCTCCCTCTTCCCTTGCGCAAGGGAGAAGACAACCAGCACCGCACAAATGCCCGACCGCAGGCTCACACCGGGTCCTGACCCCGCTAAGTCGCGCCCTCGGGGCCAGGCGCGACGGCACCCGAGGGCTGCATTAGCCAGCCCTGACAGCGGGGGCACGGCGATCCCGCCCGGGGGGGCCCGGGCATCTCCGGGGGGCACCAGGGAGAGCTCGGCAGGTTCCCCCCGCGGGGGCCGGGAGAGAGGGGCGGTCCCGCGGCCGGCGGCTCACCTTGTGCTCCAGGACGCTGATGTATCCCTCCAGGAGGCCGGCCCCGACGGGCAGAGCCGGGTGGCGCTGGCCGCGCTCGGGGGGCCGGCTGGGCACCGCCGCCACCTGCTGCTGCCGCCGCCGCGGCTCCGGGTGGCCCCCGCCGATGCCGCCGATGCCGCCGTACATGAGCAACAAGCTGGTGCACATGGTGGTGAGCGCCAGGCAGACGGCCAGCCCGTGGCGCTGCGGGGGGCAGAGACACAGCCGGCTCAGCGGGCTCCCCGCGCCGCGGGGCCCAGCGGGGATCGCCGCTCCCCCGCCGGCGCACCCGCAAGTTTCACCCGCCAGAGACCCGGCAAAAGTGCGGCAGAACTGGGGAACCCCCTCCCTCGCCCAGCCCGCTCCCCTGCCTGCCACCCTCTCCACCAGCCCTGCTCCTTCGCCTCTCCTTCCCTCCGAGCGCCCGGCTCCCCCGCGCCTCACCCCCGAGCCGCCGTCCCCCTCTGGGCATCTCAATTCGTGCATTTTAAGGAGTGTGGGGGACTGGAGCGCTTCCCTCCGCCCAGATACCTCCAGCATCGTCCTTTAAGCAGATCGGTTTTCTATACGCTCCTTAAAACGCACACACACACACGCATACACACGCAGAACCCCGCAAACCACAAGCAAACACGAATAAAAGAAAGCAGGCGGAAAGTTCTTGGCCGCCGCCGCCGAGGTTTTGGTGGCCTCCGCGCGATCCCGAAGAGCCGGGGAAGGATGGAGCGTGTGCAGGGTGCCCGGGGCAGCCCCGCGCCTCTCTCCTCTCGTCCCCTCCCCGCCGCCGGAGCCGGGATGAGCAGTGCCAACAATGCACTTACCATCAGGGTCTTCATTTTGTGCGCCTCCCGGCCGCCAGTCCTCCCGCTCCCCGCTAGGCTCGGCATGGCGGGGAAGCCGCAGACATGGCTCGGCCAGGGAAGCGCCGCCGTGGCGGGGATTAGGGGGGAATTACACCCGGCCGGACCCTCGGAGCCTGCCAGAGCCGGGTCCTCGGCTGCCCCGCCTGCCTCCGCCCCCGCCTCCGCCTCCTGCTGCCGGCGCAGCGGCGACTTCAGGGCAGGTGGAAGTTAAAACTTCTGCCTCCCGCTCCGCCGCTGCTCCGCCGGCGGGCACCGGGCAGGGCTTTCCCCTCTCCCTCCCTCCCCCTGCCCAGGCCTCCGTCCTGCCCCTGGCACCGGGGCACGACCCTCACGGCACGTTATTTGTGTTTTTCCCAGCGGGAAATTTTCCCGTTCTCCCACCGCTAGCCGGGTTTCCTGGAGCTGGCGGCGTTCAGGCAATACTTTAAATTCACGTTAGTGAAAAAAAAAAAAAAAAAAAAAATCGACGCCCTCAAACTCCTTGCGCGGCGCTGACAACACCCTCTCACACAACCTTTCCCGAGCTCTAACAACCGGCTTCAAACCCTTTTGACAGAAGCTTTCTTCGTTTTCTAAAGCAAATCTGACAGACTTGTTCCCCGTGCCATCTCTGGTTTCTGAAGGCGGACATTTTCCCAGTCTCACAAGCAGCCTTCTAAACTTCTTTATTTTTTATTTGTTTGTGTTGATGGTGTTCAGTTCAGTTGTGAAAACTTTGTTAGCAGACCTCATAACACGTAGACTTTTTGCTCCGGAAATTCCACGTTTATAAATATACCCCTTCTAAACAAGCCATTTTAAGGTTGATCTCTTACGAAGTTATTAGACTGACAGCATTTTTAAAATAATCTATCTCCTAATCATGAAGTTATTTCACTTGAAACTACTCATGGAAATAATAGTTCTAATATATGGCTTCACATCTAACCCACAGCTATATAGTATTAAAAATTACATTAAGGAGAAAACTATCAGCAGGGTAACTCAACCATGGTCACAATAGCAGCTTTCTCAAGGCTGGAATTGTCATTGAAATCCATTTTTTATCTTTACTAATTCATTGGAGGACTAACAGTGAAACAAATGCCATCTCTAGCATGGGCACAGCACGCAGCATTTAGTGCCTTTTAAGAAAGTAAAAAAGAAACAAGAATGTATGGTACGTCAGCAGATAGAGCAGTAAACACGCTTCATCATTTCACAGAAGAATGCCATATTGCACACATGCTTGCTATTTATTCAGTTTGTGAGTTTGGTTTCAATAGTACCAGTTGTTAAGACAAACGGAGCAATATAAGAAGAATCTTATCTGGTCTTGGTAATTCTTTATTATGTGGTTGCACTTGACACTCAAATTAGTGAAACAAAGGGCCAACTTGATGAATCATTGAAAGCAAATTATCTGTGGCTCTCCAAGGCTTCCTGCAAGAGACTACAAAAGGCAGCTCATGCATTTTACAGTGCTGTTTCTCAAAGACCAGCAAGCAGGTTGCTGGTGACTGACCTTTCTGCGCCTTTCTAATATATTTTACCATGCCGAAGTGAAGCATCATTTTTGTGATTTAGGCTCATGGCTGTGTGTTAGACATCTGTTACACAGTATGTCTGACCAAATTCATTAAACTTATGGGTTTTGGTAGAATAGGTTGATTTAAAAATCTACTGATAAAGGAGACAAACTAAATTTTCTAATTTAATGCTTGACTTGAATAATGTCCAGCTTTCTGCTCGTCAAATATTTAATTAGATTGCCATGTTGGTCATAGACCGTATTCTTGGCAGTCAAATGCTCACTGAAACAAATACAGTAGTGTAATGTAAATCCTATGGAGGTTTTTGTGTAAGCATGGGAACTTTAGAAATCGTCTGGAAAACAGCCCAGCTATTTAATTTAATTTAAAATTCCTATGAACTAATAGTTCTAGCTGTCTGGAGGTTTGTTTTTTTAACACTGTTGGAGTCTGTATACATGTAGATATGAATCTGTATACCCAATAGTTAGACTTGCAAGAAGAAGAGCACAGGCTGAACTTATAAGCATTTAATCAACTTGGAAACGAGTCAATACAGAAAACTCCTTAAAGTCCATCTGACTTCCTGCTTCAACCAATTTATTTTCTATATGCAAGGGATACTGAACATGCATTTCTAGTCCTCCTTAGAGCTGGGGTAAAGACAGATTAAAAAATAAACAGCTGCTTTCCCTAGCACAGAAGAAAAAATGGCAGAGCGATAGCAAAGTCTGACTGAGGAGAGCCTTTCATCTGCATGGAAGAGAATGGATTATCTCCTCTTCCAATTTACCCTTCTCATTTTCACCTTTCTGGTAGCTACAGGCTGACAAAATAGTCATATGGAATAAAAATCTGCTTGTGGCAGCTTCAGGAGGACCTAAGATGCTAATGATAACATAAAAATCCATGTAGAGTGAGAAATCCCTGTAAGAAGTAGTGGTGCAGATAGAGACAAACCTCTAAAAACTGACAATGGACTTGGAGCAGCAGAGTCCTTTCACTGATGCCTAAATAAAACTGCTTAAACAGCAACTTCCCCTGAGCTGTCTGGATGAATGAAATAACTACCTTTTTATAATGCGTTTTAGCCCAGATTGTCTTTCAGAGGTTCCCTTAGGGAGATATAAAATAGCCCTTTCAAACTGGGGCTGATTTCTCATGAAGTTCATGTAGAGACAACATAGCATAATTTACACCTTAATATAATGAACAATTATAAACCTCCTTTCCACATTATGGTTGGCCTGGACTGAGTGGTGGAGTGGGGGAGCCTCTGTGCCAGTGCACCTCAGCAGCTGGTAGCCAAACTATTCAGTGTGCGTTAGGATGAGGGCAGTGGCTGGTGTGTTGATGATCCAGAGGTTGTTTGCCAGGACATTTTCCCTGAGTGCACTGTGTGACTCCAGCAAACCCTGCTCTGAACCTCCCTGTCCCTCTTTCTTTCCCAGCACAAGGCAGGGTGTTTGCACATGCAGCCAGTACACAGAATGCCTCCAAACTGGAAGCTGCAGCACCCTTCAGCCCTGTCACCTCCTCAGAATGAAAGCCCAGGCAGTCTTAAATGTTTAATTATTTTGTGACTCATTGATGGCAGTGTGGCTCCTTTGCTGGGAAAAAAAAAAAAAAGATAATGTTCTAGAGAACTGATTTAGATCTGTGCCTAGTTTTAAACAGAGTAAGAAAGAGGAAGCTTTTGTTTATATACTACCCTTCACAAAAGAGTGAGAAGAAAAGGGATCTGGTGTGATATAAGTAGTTAAACTCTAGGTGAGTTCTGTGTGTCACTCTGCAGGAGTGCTGAAAGCACTTAACTACATTCCCATCACGCTATGTGTATGTGTTTTTCAGAAAAATATTGGTGATAGAAGTGCTTAAAATAGAATGGAGGGGAGAGGCTAATTGTCTCAGGACCACTTTGATATCCCTATGCCTTTGAAATGAAGAATCTGAGTTACTAAGATTCTATAGATGGCTAAACATGAGAAAATATTTGTTAAAAATTTAAAACTAATCTCAAAGTGACTCCTGTTAAAGTTGCATCATTTTGTCCTTTCCGTTATATCCTGAGGTTTGTGAAGCCCTGGATCTGTCTTCTCAAGAATGACTCACTGGAATTACCTTCTACAGCCATTTTATCCCTCTCTGCTTGCTGGGGCAAGGAGCTCACTAGGAAGTATAAAGCTCTCACTTCTGCAGCCTCATGAGGTATGAGCTTAAACCATGATCACTAGTGTAGAACAGAATATTGCTTGTCCTGGGCCTGCAGCCAGTGACATTTGTGTGGGTGGCTGGGAGTGCCACATTTCAGAGGGGACAAGGTAAGCGGTTTTTGACCGACTACCTAGAAAAATGAGGCTAAAGGTGCTAAGGAGGTTGGAATATGATGGAAGTTTGTGTGGATTAATGGACAGCAGGGCAGTCAAAGGTATATAGGGAATGAAATATATCACACCGATATCACCTCCCTGTGTTGTTTTATTATTTATGTATATATGAAATTTTAACCTCTTTTTCCTAAAAGAAGGGGCTGCGTTTTTGCATTGCAAACACAACCAATGGAAAACATCCAGCAGCCATAACGTAATGAGCCTACACTATAGATTTTTCAAACTGCCCAGTGATTCATGAAATGCTTTTCAAAACTGAAAATATGCATTGAAGATTGGTCAAAAAAGGTAGAAACGATATTATAGATCAGTCAATACTGTCTCTCCTTTATGAGAGCAGGCTGCCTTTGAACTTCTGACAGAAGCAAACAGTGATAGATGCATAAAGAAATGAAATATTGCATGGAAATAGAAGTGCAAATGAAAACAGAAGGGGGAAATAGTGAGATAAGATCTGCTGAATCTGCTGCTTTTTTCTTTCTTATTTCTTAGTTTTCTCCCCAATTTAGGAAGCATAAATATAGGTATTGGGTGTTTCAGAAACAATGTTTAGCTCAACTGAATGGACTCATCTGCTTTAAAACCACACTTTAAACACTGTGCTTCATTCTAATCACTTTTTTGGAGGGGAAGTTCAATAAGACATATCCTGCAATATACAGTGTACTCAAAATTCCACTTCTAAAATCAGAAACTTTGAAGATTAAGAAATTGGCACAGGAGGCTACAGATGGAGGGTACCCAGTACCACTTGTGGAAGCCACAGGATGACCAGAAACTGTTCTCCACGGCCCTTTGTTTTACCATTCACTACCAAAACAAGAGAAGGAAGACATACATCCTGTCTATAAACAGAGCACAGATTTAACATATGGACTAAAGCAACTGAGAACATAATTACTACAATGTGGTAAGGGATTGGATACATTTGAATATTCTGGAGATGTCTTTGCTGTAATTTAAGGGATCTCAACAGGATCATGAATGCCTCAGTTTTCAGAGTCTGAATGCTTGTTCCTTTGCAGAGAAAAACTACACCAACAGGAAGTCAAACTGTTAAATGGAACAGAATTTCTAAACTTCAAAATAAAATTGTCAAGCAGATAGAAGACATGAAGCATTAGAGGAAAAAAGGAAGCAAAGAAGGATAAGTGCTCATTATGGATTGGTTTGCAGTTCTTTATGTATTATTAGAGAGTCGATAGAAAACTCTCCTGCTATTACTAACACAAACATCACTTATGATGACAGCCTGAACAACAACTGTGGCAACAAGGGGATCCATTAGCATCAAACTGAAAAGGCACAGTCACAGAATCAAGTAAAGTCCTTCAGTGGCCAAACTATATAAATCTTATTTTGATAATAGCTACTGTTCTTATTATGTTTATAGAAACCATCTTTACTATCCGCATGGTATATCGCTATATAAGCACATATGCTAATTCAGAGCAATAAATCACTGTACAGTGTGAGAATAACTGTCACTGACTCCTGTCATACCTCAGAAATTTCATCCTTGAGTCCTGCATGCTCCCAAAATTACGCAGTGGCCATCTTTGTGATGTATAAATTTCTTCCATTTACCCAGCACACTCCAGACACAGATACCTAAATGAAGCCTTGGGGCTTTGACCTTCCTGCTGAGAGGTCCTGAGTACTCTTGTTTCCCAAAGAAGTCGACAGTAATTGAAGGAGGGTCTCAGGTGAGCTGCCTGTTAAAGACAGTGTGGTTCTAGCCATTTAGGGACAGACTAGGCCAGCAGATATCAGGGATCACGGGCCCAGGGTGCAGTCATTTTAAAGAGACAGTGGCCACGGTTCTGGAGCTTGCTTGGTTAATTGCAAATGAACATGGGATCTGAATCCACAAGAGAGTACAGAATGGCTATAAAATTATTTCCTGTATCCAGATTGGGTCCTGCAAACCACCCTGGAAAAGTCTTCTAGCCAGGATGAACAAGCACTGTAGGAACCAGCCTGAAACAGTTGGGAGAGTTTCTTCACTGCAATAGCTGCCTAACTGAATGCTTCAAACCAGCTGCTAAACCAGATAGATGGTTTTCCCTTGTGATGTACTGTGTCCTTGTTTAAACATTTCTGCCATATTAGTGATATTTGTCACTCTTAACCAAATACAGAAAACAAGTCTTCTCTATTTCATGCTGGGTAGATATCCTGGGTGTCTCCTGGCATCCTCAAATCACAGATTTAGAGCAAATCCATGGCTATATACACTCATTTTTCTTTCTTACACTTCAGGGCAGAGGACCAAGTGCAACTCAGCTGCAGAGCTGGATCCAACATTTCCTGCAGCAGCTGTACCCTCCTTTCTTTGAACTGCTATTAATACTTGTTATCACATTCCCTAGCCTTTGTCACCGCCACCTGCCTCGTGCTTTTTATTTAAGTGACAGAACTTTAAAAAATCCTGTACTTTTCCCAGTTATGGTATATATTTTATTCAAGGTGATGACTATATATCTTTTCTCTCCCATAAAATACAGTGCCAGGAACATACTAACTCCAGTTTTGCCGCAGTACTTTTAATACCATCTGATTACTTCCTTGGTGGGAAATGCATTTGGCCTCAAACACTCATATTTATCTATTTACTTTATTTTTCCTTTTTGTTTATGATTTTAGTTTAGAAGGGATTACTTTGATGTCCTTTAATCTACAATATTTTTTGTTTGTATGGTAAATATCTCATTTTATTTGTTACCAAGAGCCCCCACATTCTGTAAGGTTTGTTCAGTCTTGCGTGTGCTCGGCACTTGAAAGGTGAAGCTTAAGCTCTGTAGGGCATGTGCTGTTTCTGTCCTGACTTCAAATAAATGAGGCCTTAGGCCATTTATGGTTTAGACCATAAATTCAGATGTCAAAGGAACAGGTGGTAACGTGACACAAGCTGTTCTTGCTCATTGTATGAGTTTCCTCTGCTCAGTCTCCCACCGCTTCATCTCTGTCACAATCCCGGATTGCTCTCCAGCAACGGTTCCTCCGTTCTGGCGGGTTCAGTTTCTGACCACTGATAAATGAGAGCTTCTCCGTTTCTAAGCGGTATCAACCTGGAAAATGTGGAGCTTGGAATCTGAAAGCATGTCTATACTGGCACATTAACTCAGGCACAGAACTGCATTCCTGTGACTGGAGCCTTCTGGGATAAAGCTGGCTCACTTCGCCCAGCCTGGAGCCCGTGCAGAGCAGCTCCAACCCATGAACTGGGCTCAAGTACTGTGGGTTGTGGTTCAAGAACTTGCAAACAGTTAAAGAAGAAGCAAAGCTTAGCAGAGAAGTGAATAAATGGGTGTGGTGTGTTAGTATAAAATAACGTAATAGTTGCTCAATGTTTGTTTGGTCACTGATTTTGGAGGCTGTCTTGGTATATATTTTGATATTGTGCTGGTAAGCAAGCATGGACAGTGTTGGACTTTCTTCCTAAGTGAGAAGGAATTATGTACCAGTGTTGTTTGTGTAACTGGCTCAATCATTTTAGTCAAAGAAACTATTGACTGTGTCCATTTCTTTGGATCCTCAAAAATTTTATCCTAAGCACTATTCGTATTCAAGCATTGTCTACACACTAACTTGTCCTCACACGATCCATGTGGCCTCATCCCTATTTCCAGAAGACAGTTGTGTAGTGAAGGTAAGGAATGCTGCTCACTCAGCTCCAAGCTGTCACCTCATAGCTATGGATATTCAGTACCTTTGGTATCGAGGCCCACAAAGCCTGAAGTTGGGCATGGAAAATTAGAAGGCTGTTTTAGAAATCTGAACATTCTTGACTTCTTGAAACCAAGAGTTCTTATTTCTCAGCATCACCTGAGGATTGCTGCAATAGCAACCTCTCCCATCTCAGCTTGAAGAAAGTTTCAAATAAAATTGGGCAAAAAGAGACCTCATATAAATGCTGGCTTGGAAGATTTCTTGACTCTGAATCTGCACATTTCTAGCTACCATAATTTATGAAGCCTCACAGTCTCTCCTGAATTACCACCAGCAGTTATCAAAAGCTGGTGAGACACATTGGAGACCAGCGGGCATCAGAATAAAATGTGTTTTCTCCACTCTTCCCCAGAAGACAAGGATGGGCTGTGCACAGGCTCATTTCACGAGAAACTGAGCCAGCCTCTGTTAGCAAATGTGCTGGGCATATGGTCCCACTCTGGGTTTCAGTTTCCTTTCCTCAGCTCTCAGGACAGCAAGGCACAAGATGCTACAACAAATTATGCAGACCTGAACCAGAAACATCCCGGGGCCCACGATTACTGCAGCACTTTCAAAGTGCCCTGTTAACACCTGACAAAAACTTCCTCAAATGCCCCTTCCCTCTGCCCCCCATCTTCAACTAGAACCATTTGCACTAATTTCATTTTTTTTTTAACTTTCTCTTGTCCAGTCATTGAGTAGCTGGACTAGATCCTCCCTGGCTACTCTTTCCTACCATCTGCTCCACCATGTACCCACCCAATCCAATCCATGCAGAGGTCCATGATGTGACTGGCTAATGATGGCTCTGCTTGGCAAGTTGCTTTCCCACAGAGCACTGGCTGATTGCCAGCACAGCTACTTGTCTGTAGCTGTATTATTACAGCATGTCTTTTTGATTAATTAGAAATACAGTACTGTAAGTTTTAGTTTCACAGTCTGGCTATTATTAACTAATATCCAGGAAAAAGACTGTCTATTCACAGCTTTACATATTTGAAGGGAAGGGATTAGAGTAGGGCAAAAAGAGTATATGCAGCAAATATGGAAAACAGTGCAGGGTGGGAAGCACTTTGAAGGGTGTGTCAGGGATAAACAAGGTCTTAGACATCATCACAGACAGTCAAGCGAGATATTAAGAAAAGTATTAAGTCTGATCTGCACAGTTTCACTCACACAAACAGAAATGAAAGCTTTGGGGCCTAAAGCTGCCCATGGCTGCTGACATTTCAAGCCAGCTAATTAGGATTTAGCAGAAGAAGTAGAAGATGGTACACTGAGAAAGCCTAGTATGCAATAGATGCTCCCCAACCATACCTAATGTAAGTGAAATATCACTTCTGAATCTTAATAAAATGGTGTAAAGGGAAATAACATCTCTGCTTCTCCCTGCCTGGAGCTCAAGATCCACGAAGAGGGAGGCTGTGTATTCAAAACTGTGTGAATAAAATATGTTCCTAAACTCAAACCTAAGTATTTCTGTATAAAGATGTCACTACCAGCATGCTGTGCTGTCTTGAAAATACAGCTCTTGATCTAAGCTGGATCTCTGTCTTATCTTTCATCTCACTCAAAGCTGCTTAGTCTTTGTGTACACGTGGACTGACCTATCACTTTTATAGTCTATTGCTATTGAATTGTTCATAAATCTTGTAATCATTAGACAGGGTTAGCCTTCACATTTCAAAAGGGGAAAAGGGGAACCTTTTAACTTTTTTTTTTTTTTTTGGCCAGCTGATGGTGGCTGTTTTTTTTCATCTTTGTAACGCTACATTATGCAAACCAGGTGCTGACCAGCAGATACTTCACAGACTGAAGGGTGCTGATTGTGGCAACATTGAAACAGGCTGGAACATATACCAATATATGATACATAGATCCCTTTTATTCCTAAATGCAGGTATTAACAAATTGGCAAAGTTATTGGCCAATTGACTCAAGGTATAAGCATTAAAATAATTCATCCTGAACAATGCGTGGTTTTATTTTATGTTTAGTACAGTAGGCTCACCTGCACGAATTTGCTGTGCTTATTTAATATCCTCTTTAAGATGAAAAATGATGCCAGTCCTGTGGTAATAGCATCTTTTGACGCTGAGAAAGCATTTCACTGGATTGAATGGCAGTTTCTCTTTCCTATGATGGAAATTTCAGAATTTGCTGTAAATGTATTTGCATCAGTTCCACTGTTCTGAGCAAGGATGCATACTAATGTCACCACACTATCTCAATTTTGACTTTCGAGGGAGACTAGTCAAGGGTGCCCACTATCAGTGCTATTTTTGCTAATAGAAGCAAACCAATCTTTAAAAGACTAGGGAGATTGGGTGGAGACTTTAAAGTAGAATCCATTAGAGCTGAGAGCTCGTATTTGCAGAGCTGTGCCTAAAATAGTGTCCATTCTGTTATATGTTTGTAACCTTCTGGAGACACTAAAAGAGATTCTGCAGGGAGCTACAGTTCCTAAACATCTTCCAAAAGACACAGTGGATTAGGATTCAGCTAAAGATTTTGTAGCTGAAGTGATGATAACCGTGGAACTGCTCTGAGTCCCTCGCTAATCATTAAACTGAAAACTCACAAGTCTGAGGACCCTCACAATGGACTGCATAGGGTACAGTGGGGCTTCCAGTGAAAAAAGACTTCACACTTGGATTTTCAGATGATTTTATGAAGGAAGAATTCTTTAGAAGTATTATGGACTGTTCTCCCATGCTGTGATCACTGGGGCGATCTAAGGAAAAAGTGTCTCCTCCCCTTGCAGTAAGACATAGCACCATGAAACAAAAAGGACAAATCCTTATGAATTCTCCAAAGGCTAGACAACTTCTTTATTAATTTTCTTCACTGTTTGAGAGAGTCAGACAGAAGCACACCAGCAGTATTAGAATGAATAAGCCTTTGTCTCTACAAACAGAAAGAAAATACCTTCAGTCAAACCAGGTGTCATGTGAGCAACTATGGTACAGGCTCTTCCTCCATTTCCTGGCTTCCTGCTTCTCCACATCAAATATCAAAACCCTCTTCTATGATATTTTTGACTTTTCTTGTACTGCTTTCCTGCATTTTGTTCACATTAATGAAGCTGAGAGAACATCCTACCCCCCCCACTGGTGCTCTCCAGTTCACATCAACCCTTACCTGAGTCTTTCCCATCGCCGGCTTCTGTTGCTGTTCTCTCACGCACCAGATGAGCTTGGAACTTCTTGCAGATAGGTGTTGGCAGAGATCCTTCCACTGCCAGCCCACTTAAAGCCATAACCTGTAACCTTCACCCCAGTCTCAGTGCTGCAGATTTGGGAAGCTGGAATTAGTCCCTATGGCAACAGAGAAACCTGCCAAGTACAGGTGAAATGCTGAGAGGTACCTGATAAAACTAACTAAGCAGCTGGTTCCCATTTATCACAGGCTTCTGCAATTAAGTCTAATCAGATCATCATCCCTACTATGAGAAAGATTGCAGATAATGCTGCACGGCCAATGAAAGATATTTTTTGGGTGGAATGTAATCCCTATGGTAGTACACAGGAGAACCAGATAAGGTGATGGAACATTTAGTTGGCCCTGAAATCAGCAGTGTCTAAATGTTTCTATTTCTTGGTCACCCTTGCCTTTCAGTAGCAGGCTAAACTGAGGTATTAAGAAGGAGAACTAATCTAAAATTCTTAAATACTAGTTTTCCATTTTCATGCCATAAATAATATTGCAACTGCAGGAACTTTTTGAGAGTTCATTACTCTTATTTTCCTCTTAAGTTATTAGGATTTATGGACTTATAACAGGTTCAAATACATGGTGCTGTAAATTAAATACACATCAAATCAAACATCCAGGAATAAAGTTATCTAGTTACAAATTCACTAAGTGCTTAGAAATGAAATACAAAATCAGTAAATAAAATTTAACAAATGTAAATTGAAAGGCAAAATGAACTCACTCTGATGAGTTAATATAATTCCCTTATGGAATGCTAGTTTCCATACTATAATTAATTTTAAACACTAAACCAGTATGTCTGGGTTTTGATAATTATAAAAATGCACTCATCCATGTCCTTGAAAATTATTAATATTTATCATAAGAAATGTCCTGTAGACATTAAGAATCAAGGGAGACAGCATTTTCAGCAAATTCTTACACAGCTTTACTAAAACAATAATGGAGTTTTAAATACCTGTGAGTCCAAACCAGAGAGACATATAGGGCTAAATCCTCCAGCCTCCTCCCTAGCATCTACCTCATAAATCACAGGGCAAAACTTGTACTGAATCTCAAAATCAAAGATTTCAGACTAAGTATCCTACGTGCTCCCTTCATTCCTGTTCCACTGCGGGGATCCAAGAGTATCAAGTGTTCTAAAGGGATGAAGCCATAATGATTTTATAAAAAGCTTATGGAGGCCCCTGTAGTTCTCTTTCCATTCAGGGATAACTTCAGTGATACGGAAACTGCATCATGACACTTTTTGAGTTACTTCTCCGACATTTCAGCAACACTGATTATCTGTAGTTATGTTCATAGGTATTTTTAAGCCTCTCAGCACGTTTGGACCTAAAGCTTCACACTTGTAGGAACTCAAACTCATCATCAGTAGCAACAAGATACTTCCCTTAAGTCAGTGGGGTCAATGGGTCAGATGCATGCAATCCAGTTATATGTTGGCTTACTGGTTATGATAAACCTGAAAAGCAGAAACTGGAACCAAATATGACTCATGGCATTTTGCAGTTTAAAAAAATCAGGTTCCATCATAGTTTCTTTTCCATTAGAAAAATCTAAACTCACATATCTCTCTAATTACTGAAATGAAATTTGGCCAGAATGTGCTTTCCTTCAAAATATTTCCCAATCCAGAGACAGGAAATAGCAATTTCATGGAACAGCTGATTCTAACATCCACACTAACTTACATGTGTATATCTATCTATCTGTCTATCTATCTACCTATGTGAGTATAGATATAAAAACATCCTTGGTTGATAGGTTAGCTCCTAAACTTTAGATAATTCGAGTGAGGAAGCAGAAACTCAGCCATAGTAGCAGCAAGTATTACAATAGCAATGATCAATAGAACCCATTGTCCCCTTGCAAAATTATAGGCAAACATCAGTTTACATGTTCATGGATTGGTGGAAAACAACTGTCATCTCCACAGCTTAGGAAAAGGGAGCAAAACGTTGGTGGGAATATTAGGAAATCTTTGCAACGTTTTTGTGGCTGGTTCCTGCAACAGCCTGGAGGAGCTGGGTTTTCAGAAGAAACCCTGAGTTTTTCTTTTTTCATTTTGCTGAAGCTGAGCAGCTGAGCTCTGTTTGTGACGGGGACTGTGAAAACACAAAGGAGCAGATGAGACAGAGCTAGATAAGAAAAGACATGTATTCCTTGTCCTATCCCTGCTCAGTAACTGAAGGAGGCAGCAGCCACAGTACAGGCAGATGTGCAGCACTCCCTGTGCAGTGATGATGCAGCAACCTGGGCTTCTACAATGCAAATTAACTCACTGATGTTTCATGTACCAATGGAAGGACTTAAACCAGCAGGTTAGATGACATGCTAAATTTACCTATAGCCAGATAGAAAACCCTGTTAGATTTAAACTAACCCAGAAGTATCAGAGCTATACAGAACAATCATTGTGGTATAAAACAAATGGAACAGCTGATGAGGTTTTAGGGATGAGTGGTTCTTGCCTCTGAAAGTGAAGTTTTAACTGCTTTGCACTCTCTCTTTGACATTCCCAGTTTTGTTCACCTTGCTGACCACTGAGAGAGGAGTGAAAAGAGTGTGTGATTGTAGGGTGCTATTTTTTATGTCAGCATTCTTCATTATTGAGTTGGCTGTTTATGCTGCTGATGTGTAATGTTGTGAAGCAGATGAGCTGGTAAAGTATGAAGGCTATTCTATAACCTTTGCTGTACTTTCAATTACCTTACAGTAACTTAGAATTCAGAAAGGCTGCTCTGAGCAAAATCAAAATAAAATAACATAACATAAACTCCATTAGGAACTGATGCACTAGGGCTGTTGCTGGAGGAGGGTAAAATGGTCTAATTAATAGTTATTGCATCAAATTCACGCTGCAGTTCAGTAATGACACTGATAATATTGATGACATTGAAGATAGAGTTTAGTTCAGAGTGGAAATGAGCAGAGTATACATCTTCAGCTGCATATTGCTGTAGGCAGTGGAAGGCCTCGGAGCTTCTTTGTTTTGTTGTTCTGCTGTTCAGCTGTTTTCCTTTGATAGCGCAGCTCCAAGCTATTAATATATATATTTACTCAAGACAGAGCTTGTTCATTTCAGTGAAGCCCCATGGCTGACATTTGGCCATGCTGAAGAATAAGCATTTATTGGATTCTATTCCTGCTGTTTGGTTTTTCAGTGACAGCTACATGTAGGCGGATAGTTATCTAAGGGGGTCTCCCAACTTCTTTATACTTTTTATAAAAACATTTCTCTCTCTTTGGTTTGTGAAAGCTGTTGGCAGCAGGGAACACCAACTCCTGCAACCTGAGATAAGGTTTCATTCTCATCAGTATTTGTTCCCCATTCAGACTCCTGTTGATATGTTCTTTCTTTCCCTTTACTGTTGTGTCTGTTTGGCTTGTGTTATTGTTCAGAAATAAACACATCACAAAGTCTTCCGGTAACCAAGCTGATTTATGTAGGTAGATGAGCTCTTCATCAAATGTCAGGGCCAGTAAAGCTCCTACCCACTCTGATTTTAATGCCCACTGTCTCACAAACACCATTTATTAATGTGAAATGTCAAATATCAGAACTGAAACAAAAATCACGGGATAGGACCAAAACCTAGCGAGGAATCCAGAGCTTGAAATACACCTTGGGAATTCCTCACAATAACTGACGCCTGTAACTGTAGCACTTTGATTCTGGATGGGTCATGCCATACAACTAAGCTCAAGAGAGCCCTGTGATCTAAAGAAAAGAGTCAGATTTACATATACTGGATCAAAACCTTTTCCTGTACCATATTCTTGCCAAAGAAAGATTAGTTTCCTCACTTCTATCCAGCCTCTTATTCACCTGTCAGGTAAACTTCAAGGTTGCAAGTGCTCTCTCAGGTGCGACAGAGCTGCAACCAAGCATCCTAGTTTACTCAGGTAAAGAACTCTCAAGTAACCAGATGGACAAGTGTACCACACAAAGAGTGTACCGGGCCTCCAGATACACTGTACATAGCACCTGTTTAGACAGACACCTGCAGATTCAGCTAATTAAAGAATAGTCCTCTGATGAAGATCTGGTGTAACAGCTCTGAACTACCCACTTCAGAAGAACCTGTTAAGAAATTGGTATCCACTTCACATACTTCCCTGACTTCAGGAACAGCCACTTGTGATACATTTTCTGCTCCCTCAGCAGCAGTAAAATGCTGGGTCACTTGGTGTTGAAAGTTCTCTAAGTGAGTCTTATCTGTTGCCTCAGGAGCATACTTATTACTTGCTTTGTTTATGTTTTAATTTACTTTCCCTAGAGATAACACTTCAAAGCAGCAATTAATGTTCTGTAACCTCTTTACTGGTTCATCTTAACACCTGTTCATACATTTACAAAGAGAAACTGTGCAGAAGGAAGAGAGTAAATGCAGGAAGTATTGTTGAGAAGCTGAAACCTTTCCTTTCCAAGTAGCCATGATTTCCATGATTGTCTTGGTTTGTAAGGTCCAGTCACAAATTCCCATGTACAGGGAAATCTCTATCCCAGATTCTCAGCAAATGTCAATCTACACAGGACCACCAACTCCAGAGCAGCTATCAAAGCAAGCCTTAGAGATGGTTCTGCTATTTGCTTTTCCCAGAATAGAGAAGAGCTATTTTTCATTAGCATTTCTGTCAGTACCTCATCTCACCATGGATGTTAATATGTGGTCATTTGTTCATGATTTGGATCAGCAGTGGCTCACAAATGTTCAGTCTGGATTCCCCCATTCCTACTGAGAAAAAGTTATCAGCTTTGGTTTTCCACTATATTTATAGGATGACATCTGAAATCAGACCTGGATCCAGGAATTTTTTATCTCTGATCAAAAAGTAATGAACAGGGATAACGTTGCTCCTGTAATATAAGCTCAGTATGTCCATAGGATATGGGAATAGCATTCAAACAAGGAATCCCAAACCTAATTTACTGGGAGATAGCTTTTACTATCTGAACCAGGACTCAAGAGACTTCTGTTCAGTTCTTCAGCTCAACCAAACATCTGACTGGGGACAAATCTTCTCCCCTGCCCTATATAAATGAGAATGATATTTTGCTTGGTACAGGATTTACAGAATAATAATACCTTATACTGTCTAAGACAAAGTTTATGAAAGCCAAAGAAGTATTAAATCGATAATGTTAGACCTTTAAAGACCTGTGTTCTCCCTCAAGACCTGTACAGAAGAGGTGCTGAAATTTGGCCTCCTGTTCTGACATGCTGTGACTGAAGCAACCTTCAAACTCTCTAAAGCTTCCTCTTATGTGGGACTCAACAGAAGGGAAATATTCTTGCATTTTTAATGGAAAGCTTCATTACACTAATTTTGTTAATTGGTTACTAAATAGTAACCCCTCCTTTCAAGTCTACATCTGTTCTCATTTATTTCTTAGTATTTTACACAGTATTACACATTATTTTTTTTTAATGGTATCAATGCACCTAAGGCTATTTTGCTGTACATGCCCCCGCTTCGCTGCTTTTTACCTTTCTGTGAACTACAGAACATTTGTTTGCAGAATAAGTTTAATGAGTCAGTTAATGCATTCAACAACATTTCCCCCCTCTCTTCTGCTGCCATATGCAAGGGTGTCCACTCTGTCTGGCCAAAGTAAACCCAGCAAAGCCAAGGTGCCAGGTAGCAATTTCTGTTCGTTTGGCATTGCTGGTGCAAGTGGTGATCTGTGTTAATCTACATATTAAGAGCATCCTGCAGGGTTAAAAACTGGCCATTAGAAAGCAAGGATGAGCAAGAATGCAAGAAAGTTACTCTCCAAATCAAATGCTTTCTAAAAGTGCATCATCTTTAATAAGAAATGGCAGCTCTAGGCGCCACACACATCTTTGTATGCTGGCAAACGTAAATGCACAGGAACATATAGCACATGATTAGCAAGTGCAACCACCACATCTGCCAAGAAATTTTTGCACCTTGCCAAATAAATGCCAGTCAGATTAGGCAGTAAAGACACTGACTCTGGCCTTGGCACTTCTGAGCAGTAGACCTTTGCCCTGCTAATAAAGGGTAAAGCATAACTGCATTTATTTTACCAACATATGGTCAGGGACAGCATTATCTCAGTCCCTGAAAAGAAGTATCACTGTTCTTTTTACTTCCCCATTCTTCTCCAATTTTTTCCCCCAGTTTTAAGAAAAATAATTCCACGTTCTCCTCCCTATCCAGCTAGTAGTATGCTCCTCTGTTACCAGTCATGAGCAATGTTCTGTGCACTGGAGTGCACAACCCGTTTTAATGAGCTCTGGCAGAACATCAGACTCATTCCCCCTCCCCCTGTCTAATTACAGTGTGCCATTTGTGTGACTCTGGTTCAGGATCTATCAGCAGATCTATCAGAAACCCCTATTTCTAGGGATTTTTTAAATAAGCAATAATAACCAGCTTAAAAAGGACTGAAGAATGGCATGCAGCTGCAATATTTTTGGATCCTTTCTATACTGTTTACCCCATTGGCTTAAGATGTTTTTGAGGTCTTTACAGCACAGAGCAAAGTTTCCTGCAATTAACATATACCGTAAATTAATTCATTTTGGTACTTGAAGATGTTTCATAAACTCTTGTAAAACCATTTGGTGACAAAACAATTTGTGAAGTTCCAACTATGGTTCAAAGCCCTCATCCTGCAAGGACCAACACACATATTTTACTCTCTGAAATTTAGCAGACAAGTTTATATCTAAAGTATGACTGATGTGCTTAGAGGGAAGCCTGATGAAAGCCTTCAGCAGACCTCGATCTGCAATAACAGGCTGAAGCTACTTTTGGCTCCCAAATTTTGATAAATGACTTCAAAGCGAAGCATTTGAAAATTATTTTTAGTTTTACTCATTTGCCAGCCTTGATTTTCTAAGGATTCAGATCCTGGCAGAAAGATAGAGCATAAATATCTAAGAGTTTTGTGTGTGGACCAGCCAGGGACAGTGCCACAGCACAATGTATGTTATTCTGATGATTAAGGACAGGTCTTTGCCATCCTTTTCCAATCTTTCTGAACCAAACAGGAATTTTGCTTGAATAAAATCTGCATATGAACCAAGCAACATGGTGCTCAAGTTGCTTTTGAATTTTCTAAGATTTTATGGATTGAAATACATATACAGAGACACACATGTGTGTACAAAAAATGCTGGTTTGATTTTCTAAGCTGTCAGTCATTCTCTGGCAACTGTAAACTGTAATCCAGGACAAAGTCAAAACATACTCTTCCTGCCTACAGAGATGGATCATAAAGATTTTAGGGTTATAAAGCCATCAGCTTACACACTAATCAGATTTTACAATATTTACTGTCTGTTTAGTAGGATTGACTTAGGGTCCACTCAAGAGATTTGGAAAATAAAGGTATCTGTCTTCACAGTTCTTACCTTGTCTTGATACAGGAATGAGTCATGAACTTTGCTCATTCCTCTAGTAGGACACATGTTCAAATTTCCTATAAATCAGTCTCAACTTCACCTAGTTACTAAGCAGCCAACTGCAGTATGTTTATATTAGCCCACTTTCTTGGTAATTCTGCAGCCTGAGCCCAAATCTGGAGCCCCATCAGACCCCAGGAAGAAAACTGGAGATGACTGAACACGTAAAACATGTAAGAAATAATGCAGATCTGCAGTTCCCACTACCCGCTCATGTCTGGTTTGACTGAGTGGTCTAAGTATCACTGCAGTGCAAAGAAAAATAAATACAATATTTCATTTACACACACCTGTGATTTCTTTCCTGTTCCAAGAGCATACATTAAAGACAGTAGCTTCTGTTTTTTCTTTCTACTTACAGAATTATCAATGCAGCAAAGTTGATAATCTGAAGAAAGAGGAGCTCTTTAGGAGGTCACAAAAAATATTTTTTATTATTGCAAGTCCACCTCACTCCATACGACCACTTAACGTGCTTTTTGCTTTGTTGCTGTATTGCATTTTCCAGTCTCTGCTCTGTTCTCTGAACACTGCACGTCGTGGCTCATAAGCTGACTTTGTCTGTGCCCACTGTCTCCTGCTCTCCTCTGCACAGCTTTCTCTGGCTGCATTATCTAACATGTTCCTCAAGAGCTGGTTAAAGAGTGGAGAGTGGGGTATCACTTCTCTTACCCAACATATGTGGGCCTCCCCTTAAGCCAATGCACAGGCAGCATCTGGTCTGTTTGTCGGTCCTTCTTTGCTTTTGTGAACCAAGAATGTCATAGGATTACTAGATTTCCCCTTGTATGGCTATTTACATTTCTACAGCTCCATAAATTCATAAGTTCAAGGGGCACTTCCAAGGCTCACAAGTTCAAACTGTGTCTACTGTTTCACAAGTGAAGGCTGCAGTATCTGTAAAATCCAAATTTCCAGAAGTGCTACGTGTGTTAATTTTGCAGACAATGGTGCAATGGTAAACACAGCTGTGGAAAGAATTTATTTTAAATTAAAAGTAGAGCAGTTCCATTTACCTGCATCTACTTGCATCAGTATCTGATGACACATAACCTCTGCATCTTATGGTTTCACCTCTCCTGCTGCCTGTTTTTCATGGATCCCTAGCACAAATAAAAACTTTACTCTTTAAACCGCTCAGTCATGAACTTTAATATCTACAGTCCCAACAAATTCCAGGTTTTATTAGCTGGGACTGCTATGTCCTGTTTTCTGCACAACTGACTGGCATTGTTTCATTAAAGGGACTGTGAGTGCTAAAAGATGATGTTTCAAATCAAAGTTGAGGAGGACATTCAGTGGCCACATCAGATGAGAATTTGTTGGGGGGTTTTTAATTTTATTTAAAGGTCATTTCATTTAATTCCATCTTCAGGTATTTCTGCTCTCACTAATCTGAAGTAACATCTAACATCCTGCATATGCCATCACTTTGTGGCTGTTGGTTAGGGTTCCTATAAACCTGGGATTTACCACAAACCTTTATGACTTTAAGCATGACATTTACCTAGAAAGCAGTAACAGCTTTTGTTTTGTGGGAATGGTGTGTGGATGGACAAATTTAATGGCTGCAAGAAACTCCAGTACTGGTGAGAGGAGGCCACAGAAGAATTCAAGTAAAATTTGTGATGCTAATGGAGTGATTCAGTGAGTGTTACAGTAACCACACACCTAAACATTCCAGCTGGCCAAACCCTTCTGGATGGCCAGTGCAAAGTAATGACCAGCCTTGGTTCTCCATTTGGTTCTCTGATTGCTTTTCATTTGAGAAACAGTGTGAAAAATGCAAAGAGGGGTTCACAGTTTCCCTGCAAAGGAATTCTTCATACTGCTTTTACTTGAATCCCATTAACCATGTCAACAAAACAGTGACAGCTAAAATGAGCTAGCTGCAGTGTGGTTTTGGGCTATCTGTCTCCTGACCTCTATGTACAGATAATAATTTCTAGGACTGGTTATAGTTTCTGAATATATATAGAAGGCTATATAAGGCCTGGATACAGCTCCTTTGTATTTGCAAGGTGGCAAAATAATGGGGTATAAATATGAAAATTAAAATACACGAGAGATAATTTCATGAGTCATGAAAGTAAAGATTCTAGACAAAGAATGTTCAGCATGGATCTAACTTTCATAACTTCATTTTTTCACACTATGAGCTGATTTTAAACAGTAGGGATGCTCCCTGGTAGCGCCCATTAGTCCTTTAGTGCATGCTAAAGAATGGATTCCCAGAGTAGTAGATATTGAAGTTCAAGGATGCTGAGACTCCTGAAAGGAGTCAGAATACAATATAATCCTGCTAATAAAGAAAGGAAAGTGCCAAGCAGCCAGTACCTCTTCCCAAATGTCTACTCAAAGAATGGAGGGCAGCAAGAATGGTCTGGAAATTGAGGGAATTATATATAAATGAGCAGAGCTGGACAAAAATAAGAGCAACTGAATGTGCACTGAGGTAATTTTAGTTAAAGAAAAAACAGTGAATAAAAGACTATTTGAAGATATCAGGAAGAAAAGGACACTAATGAGAAATTAGACCAGGTAATAAATGGTCATGACAATTATCTTACTGATTCAAAACATGACTGAGCTGTCTGCACTGTGGGTTTGGGGTTTTTTTCCTTTTTTTTCAAGTTTTGTCTGTAAAAAAGAGAAATGAGAAAAGGTGGTGTGGATGTTAAGGAAGGAAAGAAAACCTGTTATCTCTGTGTGCCTGGCTCGTGAGCCCAAAGTTTTTAATCACCCTTCCCTAGGTCAGACTCACCTGGAGACAGGTGTGTTTTTCCCAGATCTCTGCCTTCACTTCAGGGAAACTCTGCTGAGCCAAAAAGGTTTCAATGAACTGTTGTTATCAATGAAATTTGGCTTCAGTGTATTTGTACAGCCAGCTACACCAACCTTTGCAAGAGCGATCCTGAGCCTGTCTGGGGCCTAAAATAAGGTCTGTATCAAGTCAGACCTCTCTGACAGTTTATGTTGCTTTAATTCTGAGAGGTGGAAACAGCACTGTGAATAGAGATATAAGACTATAGGGAGCTGAAAAGGCCTTAGGAAGAGTTTTCCTTACTCAGAATAGGGAATACTTAGCCTACTTCCTTTTCCCAAAATCCTCTGGCAAAAACTTGCAAAACTTCCAGAGGTAGCCTGCTCCCAACCTCTTTTCCTATAAGTCAAAAGGCTTTTCTAACATCAGAACGATATTATGTGTTCCAAACAGACCCATTTCTTCCTTTTTATTATAAGTAGAAATAGGGAAATAAAAACCACACATCATTGTCTTTTTCATTACAACATTTCTCGCAGGTGATTATTACATTCAGCTGCTCCTTTAGCAACAAATTCTATCTATCTCTCATTTCTAAACCTTGTATTTTTCTTGCTGGTATTCTCTCAGCTTTCTCCAAACTGTCCACACAGTTTAAGTGTGAGGTTGCAAATGGAGTACAGGGGTCCTGGAGAGCCCCAGCAGTACTAAAAATCGTAGCATAATTAGATCACACTCCCGTTCCACACTTCAGAATGGCTTTTGCTTTTTTTCATCCAGCATCACATTTGTGGAGTGATTCCTATTCAGTTTATGGCCAGATAATTATCTGCAGTGATTTTGCACAGCTAATCAATTCTCAGTGTGTTGGTGTTTCCATCTAGAGATCTGCCTGTATTGGATGTCACCTTACTGATTTCAGAATGTTTATCCAACATTTGGTGATGTTTTTCCATCACCATTTTCAGTTCTAATCTCCCCCTTACAGACCCTCCCAACCTTTTGGTCTGATCTAAATTGTATTTTTTTTTTTTTACTTTCTGTTTCAGAGTCTCAATCAATAGCAAAATGCTTATAAAAGCAGACATAGGAAAGGTCCTTCTGGGATTGCACTTATTTTGTCTTTAGAGTTCGATGTACCAACAGACTTTGCAAAATACTCAAAAAATCTTATTAAAAATTTATTGAAATTATCTCGAATATGATCACTACCTTAGCAACAGGATGCAAGCAAAAATTGCCATGAACAGGAGGCCAGCATACTTTAACTGTGAAATTTAAAGGAAGTAGAAAATAAATATTTCTTATATTTCATATATCAGCATAACAAATTTGGTGGGTTTAGTCAACAACAGAGAAATCATACACAATGTTAGAAATACGAGTCAAAATACTAAGAATTAAAATCTTCCTCCAAAACTCTAAGTCATGCTTTGTTATGCTTTGAAGCACTGTAATTCCATAGCAGGGACATAGTGGAAAGTCCAAATAGACTGCCAAGCATGGCAAATAAAACCTTACAGTGAAGATCTGAAGCAGCCAGAACAGCAGCTGACTCTGTGTTGCAGAAATATTGTATCCCAGCCCAACAAGGTGATCGTTTTTCTCCTTGGCTTTGGTGGGGTGCACATGGAATTCTGCACACAGCTTTTGGTGCTCTAATACTGGAAAGGGGTCAGTGAGCTAAACATGATTCAGCAAAAACTTGAGAGGTTGTGTGAGAGGATTAAAAGAAATGTTTAGATTTGCTAAAGAATGGTTGTAGGGAATATTATAACATCTGCAAACATTTGACAAGGAAGAAGTGAAATTTTTCCGTCATACACTGGATTGTAATAATGAATTACAAAATGAAGGCAGAAAAGCAAACATAACCAGAATACTAGGAGAGGCTTCCTAATTCTGTGTACATGTCTAGTGCAAATTAAAGAATCCCTCTTTGTCATCTGTAGCAGAGCTTGCATGAGAGACTCGATGAAAGCCAGGAAATGGATGTCACCTTGAACTTTCTGATCATATGACAGAGTTTTATCTAACTTCCATCTGAGTTTCTATCTTACTTAATGTTATCAGAAACTAGACTCCAGATTCAATTTGGAATACGGAGTTTGAAAAATAGGATCTCTTGGTAAACCTTTCCAGAAGGCAGTGAAAGATGATCAAGTCAGGCAGAAATCCTATTAAAGATGTTTCTCAGACTTAATGAATAATCATTGCTCACTACTGTTAAGGAGTAAATGGAATTTTAATTCTGTTCTTGTCTGAGCAGCTGACCAGCAGGGGAGAAAGTTACCAAAGGAAAAAAGGAGTGTCCTGGTTACATAGAAGACATGATTAGATTAGATTTGATTCAGTTAGATTACAGAGAATTTTAGAAAGATTCAACTTGAAGTAAAAAACATTCTACCAAATGAATGAAAAATTGAATTTTAAATCTATGCATTATACCCCTTCGCTCCTTCAAAAATACTGTCCAAATCTGTTTTTAGAACTTAAATCAAACTATGAAAAGGTGTATGTTTAAGAATTTTGCTGAACTGCAGTCCATATACATTTATTGATTTTTTAAAAAAACCTATCCTGTGAATTATTTTTAAATAACTAGCTTCAATTATAGCTTTGTAGAAGCTCACACGATTTATTGGCAGGCATTTTCCTGAAAAACCTAAATATTAGGTACGTGTCTGCTTCTGTACTTCAAAAACCACTGTCGACAGAGAAAATAAGTGGAAACAAAACAGAGATAAAGAATGGAAATGGTGTGTTTTGGCAGACAGATCTGTGTTACCTTAGACATTATTATTAATATTCATATTGTGCCCTAGGGTACTCACACAAAGCATCAAGAAAAATTGAAAAAGTGAAACTTATCAGAGTCTTTTAATCCGTTAAAGAGATTTTATCGAGATATATTAAATTGGCAACGTCAAAATCCAGAGGCTGGTACCCATCTCTGAGGAAGTTATCAAAACCTGATGAAAGAAAGCTGTGCTACAATTGTTAGTCAGGAAGCCTGGCCAGGTTTTCTGCCATACTTGCTGATGAAACAAAGTTATAGCTCGTAGAGAACGATTGGATATTTCCCTGTGTTATGCCAGTAATAGCTTTCCCTGTAGAGAAGTGTCTCTTGCTTCCAGCTACCAGCACTGCTCGCTGCTTAAAACCTGACAAATGGACCGTGTTCCGAGTTGGCTAATTGGAATCTCGGCAGTGTGGACACGACTTTTGTCGCTAAAATCTGTGACAGTTCATCTGTTCTCAACGGTAACTTGAATAGAAAGCACAGACTATTCTGTTGTCACCCGTTGCTGTACAGTCACAAGTGCTTCCTGTCACAACTGTCAGTATAATCAAACTGGAATTATCACGAAAACAGCTTCTCTGCACTCTTGAAGAATTTGAGCTGATTCAGAAACGTCTCATGAAGATAAAATAGCATGCAAAACCAGCTTCTGTAATGTTCTCCAAGCCTAAAAAGAAGATAAAATCAAATCCACGTTTGGAAAATTTAGGATTTGGGATTGTCAGAAGCAGGCAGTAATTTAAATTTATTTTGGATTCTTAAAATAACTACATCCCTGCGAAAGTACAAGTTGTAAGATATGGAGGAGCCAAACTTAATTGCTCCATTTGATACTAAATTTTCTCCTAAAATATGTGATAAATGTTGTCGATAGCTGACTGTTTACATTGATTTTAGACTAGGTCAAATGTTCACTCCCCTGACTGCTTTCAGATTGGAATTTATAATGGCACATTAGCAGACAGCACACTCCTCTGGATTATGCCTGTTGCACAAGACAAGGAATCCTCATTAACATTTGGGAAAAAGCATATGCACAGTCTTTACAGCCTAATAAACACCGAAAAAACCACCCCAGTAAGCTTGATTGTTCTCACTATTACTTTAATTAAGCAGTGTACTTAGATAGAACATAGTTTAAACAGGTAAGTGAGCAACATCTCTGACTTAAGGGCTCCATTTGAATGCCTGCAGTTTGTTATTTGCTTACCCAGACTTAAAGCAAGAAGCTGCAGGAAACAATTGTGGGAATCACACAGGCAACATTTGGACTTCAGATAGTCTGATCAGTGGTAAACCAATGACATGAGACCACGGGTATGTATATTTTCAGGATCAGCATCTTTCTCTTGGTTAACTCCATTGTAAAAAATAGAGTTGAAGCAACCAAAGCGAATATATGAAGTGGTATTTTCTTCTTGTAGCTTAAATGAGTTTCTTTAGTAAATCTCAGATGTCAGCCTGTTAAATTCAGAGTGTTCAGAAAACGGATAAAAAAACCTCCAAGCTCTTTTTAAATGTAATTTTTAGAACCATCTACAAATTAGATAGCAGACTTCCCAAAACTTTGAAAGAGAAGAGGGGATAGACAAGGCAAGATACTCTTTACTGTCTGTTCAAAATGAGCTCCCACTCAGAGATTTTTTCCATAAATACATCTTTATCCAGTGCTGTGGCAGATCATTGCTGACTGTATTAACAATTCCAGTAACCACTTACATATGCGAATTCTTTTTGATATGACTCATAACCATCAATATATCTCAGAAATGAAGCAAAGAATAAGAAAGATTGGTGATTTGTAATTTGAAAGCCAGTCAGAAATAACTCTTTAAAAAACAGATTGTGAAACTGTAGAATTTGTTACAGTCTCAAACCAAAAAGCCTTCACCTCATTCTAAAAGGCAGAAGTAAAATAAAAATTTTGTATTTCAGAGAAAAATCTCGGCAAGCAGCGACCGAATAAAATAACCTTATTTTACTAAGTCTTCACTACTTCAAGGCAGCAATTTCTATTCTATGTTCAGCCAGCTCTGACTGCAGGACTAAATTCTGAAAGGCAGTTGTGTTTGCAGGCAGTCCTGTAGGTGTGTGTCTATGTGTGTACAAGTGAACTGATTCCTTCCAGAGACCACTGACATGTCGAATACGAGTTTATACTGTTTACTCTCTGATGACACATACACATTTACACCTGCAATGCCAGGATCTGAGATAAAGGTGTGTGGAAGCACTGGGGCTGATCATTATTTGTGCTAAGGTAACTGCACCTGCTTTGGACCATGTTGTGAGGCTGTAAATGGGGGGCAAATCTCAGCAAGCAGACCCATTTAAACACTCCTTTCCAGTTCCTCTCAGACACTCAACAAGTGTCCAAGACTTCTTGTAAACTAGAATCAGGCCTCACCAAAACCCAGGACAATATATATTCCAATGGCTAATAACTGTGCTTTCAATGCATGTCAACATCCATATGGAGATATGATGTAATTTAAACAGTTCAAAAATTCAGAAAGTTAAACACTGTATTTGCAGTTTGATTCACAGTAAGCCAAATAGTGTTATTTTTCTCATCTGGTAGAAAATTTTATTCATACTTTTTTAAGAATTGTCTACATAAGCATCTTTTTTTGCATTTCATGAAAGTAACAGAGGGGTGAGGCTTTTTATTAACTGGAACCTGACAGCATGTACACGTGTGGTCTTATTTGCATAATTCAGTTTAACTTCTGGGGAACTACAGACATGAGCAAGCATCTCACGTCTTTAAAGGTTCATAAGATCAACCTGTGTATGTTTTTCTCCTTCAGCATTGCTAAATTTGGCCCACTGTAACTACATGTGAGTACTGGGCTGCATAACTATAAATTAAGGGGCTGATGCTCCTTCATATACTGGTTTATACTGTAAAATAATGTTTTCTAGCTTATAAAAATTGAAGAAAGAATGACCCTAGGCTTGATATTTTCATTACATTGAAAATCTAGCAAAAAAAAAGAAAAATCGATTTTAAAAAGAAAGTAAGAATATGTACAGTTAAATGCCACTGTATTGACTTGGCAAGGTAATGGAAAAAGCAGTGCTTTTGTTTGTAGAACTTACCATTCTGCAAATAATTTTTGCTATTTTAGCTATTATTTTGCTATTTATTCTGCAGAATTTAGATGAGAAAATTTGCATTTTTATTCTTTCACACTGTCCTAAAGAAAATCAGACATATGTGTCTCCTCCAATGGAGATATACACAACATACAGGACTTAAATTTTCCTTTTTTTATTTAACTAATACTATCACAGAAACTTTTTAGCTTTGGATGAAAAATCACATCTCAATGACTTTACAGAATGTCAGAAACTGTTAGGTTAATATAACAGATTTTTAGCTGCTTGCCTTTATTCTTCTGTGCATAGCTCTCACTACTCCTATTTTCCTTCATTTGATCATAACACTAGTAATAAAACTTCACTTCATCTTAATAAAATGGAGTCAAAGCATCTCATTTCATATATTTCTATTTTATTTTAAATAGACACTGATTACTGATCTGAAAACATATCACTCTCTACTGTTGTACCTTTCTGCCTCATTTTTCCATTTATATCCATTGTTGCCGGTGATGGAATTATACCAGCAAAACAATCTGATCCCAGCCTTGAGAAGGTGTCTCTCTGCTAGGTCAAACAATTTGCCATAATGAAAATTGCAGAAAGAAAATAAGTGCATTCACTAAACAGTCAAGAACAGTGGCCTTTCTTCTCCATGCCTCATGATAACAGATTGGCCTTGCCAACTTCCATCACAAAAACATTTTCATCTGTAGAAGATATTATAATTCTTGCTTTGAGTGATTGCTTTCAGATGACACATAGCAATAAATATGAACTTTATTTTATTTAGTGACCAGTACTTCTGAAAGACTGCAAGCCAACAAGAGCAGCAGAATACTGAATACATAAAACTGCTATTAAAGAAGGTTAAGGCTGTGTCATAAACTATCTAAAATGTTATTATTATTTCAAGCTCAAGCTGATATGTTGGTGTACTGTTGGGAGAAATGAAAAGAACACAATAGCAGGAGTGAAAGCATAGTCAGCCAGAAAAAGTCACTGTAATAATGACTTTGGGATGACTCCAATACAAAAAAGAGCAGATCCACTGTGGGTTACAGTCTACACCAGTGATACCATATCAAAGTCATTCAACTCCCAAGCCACGGGGGGCTTTTTTTCCCAACTGATAGTCCAGAAGAAGCAGGGATTGGCCTCGTTTGCAATTGATACAGTGTGAATAAGGACCATAATTTGGGAACTGAAGGTTAAACTACATTTTTTCCATCTCTTCTGTCTCCATTACTAATGATTTCACAGCTGGAATGTAGTTGATGGTGTTCATGCAGAACAGAAAGCAAAAAGGTCCTATTTAATCCACAGATACATCCTTTGGTTGTGTGAACAAGCATGACTTGTTAGACACCTTTGCTATTCAACCAACACAATGACTATGTACACACACTCCTCTCTCACTCCCCAGCAGCATGGGGAACCTTTTCAATGTTCTTTGGCTCTTTAAGCCTTAAAAATGGTGCTGGGCAACCATCAGTGTCATAGAAGTGTATTCCCAGACCACCGCTGTGTGGATCCTCATTTGCCCCATAAAAGCAGGCTCACTGCTGCCTTTCAATACTGACTTCAGCAGTGCCTGGCAGGAAAAAACACATCATCTACCTCTTCCACAAAGCTGAGGAGCAGCCTTTTCCATAGACAGAAGCCTTCATACTTTCACAGAGCTCGACCAGAACAGAGCCTACCCTTGACATTACTTCCAGCACATTTGTAAGATCACAATGCGTTCCAAATCCCCACCCAGGACTCAAACCCCAATGACACAGCACTCTGATCCTCACTCAGGTGGCACTTTGCCTTCACATTTACCTTATGAATGGTCCCAGTCTTTCAGTGAAATTTAACCTATGAACTGTATACTCGAGCCTTGAACAACTGGGACTTCTTAATTCACATATAAAAAAAACCAGTGCAAAAGCCTTGCTGTACTTTTCTGATTATGCTACAAACTATTCCCCCAACCTCACAGGCCTACCCACCACTTCTTATAGTGGTTATAGGTGGATGGATTTATAGGCTGCACAGCATGTTTCACCATGTTCAGCCTCTTCTTGATAGCACTGATGATTTCTGCATCATAGTGCTGTTGTAGCCACGATGGTTTGTGGGTAAAAGAGAGAAGATGATGATACTTGTAACTAATGCAATGAAAAAACGTGAATGGGAATTATTTCTAGCCTATGTGAATTACAAACTATTTACTAAGTTTTATGGCTTGCAGAATGACTTATGATTTATTTGTGAATTGTACATCTGGTTGAAATATCTGAAATTCATGATCTGATAATCTGCTGACTGAGAAACTCTTGGATTTTAAATATAAACAGTGTATTTAAGTTTTCTTCCACCCAATGCCCCCAAAGGAGCTGAAAACAGGGTCAAATTAATTAAAGAAATATTGTCTACTATCTATTTGCTTATGTAAGCACTAATCCCATTGTATTTTCTTTTCTTTCAATTTACTAGCTGGTGGATTTTTTTCTCAGAGCTTTTGCATCTCCTTGAGCTTTATAATCAAGGGATCCTGGAAAGCAAAGCCTGTTCTGTAGCTGTAAAGCTGACAATTACAGTAGAAATTTGCCACATCTACTTTGCTCAAAAAGAACTCCACAAGAGAGCAGAACATTTGAATGGCATCTTCAACACCTTGGCATATCTGGTATAGCTGTAATCTTGTGCCAGACACTGGAAGAATTAATTACCCAGTACCTCAGCACTGAAAACATGATTATAACAAGCAGATAAATGTCATGTACACAGACATGATGTGGTAACAATTTTCTACTTTGATAATGATGTAGATTTGAAGTGCAATTTAGAAGTAGAGATCAGGGAGGTTTTCCTTTGCCTTACTCCATACAGAAAGAAAAAAAAGCTAATTTTTTTTTTGGTGACCTCTTTTCTTTCCATTTTTGTCTTCAGTATATATGTCCTACAATATGAGAAGGATTTTGGATGAGAAAATGTTTCTCTTTAAAAGTACTTAAATAAAAATCTCTTTTTTTCTTCTGTAAAGCAATCATCTTCCATATGATATTATTTTTGTTATAATGTATGAGGGAGAAGATATGAGACACTGCATCTACTGATACGAAATCCTGCAATTTTAGGTTAATCACTGAAAAAAATTATAGCTTGGTAACGAGGTTAAGAATGAAAATGTGGTCTATAAAAAAAACCCCTTATGTGATATACATTTCAAATGCAGTTTTAATCAACCCCTTATGGAGGAGGGTGAAATCTAAGCAATAAAAATGACATACCGCCTCTGAGAGTTTTAAAGGGACATGAAGTTATATCCTAAAAAGAGGCTGGATAACCTCACAAATAGGGTTATAGGGGAAGATACATCAGCTTTCCCAAGAAGTTGATTGGGGCTGACAATTGTTGTTACCAGCACTTTCCAGAACAGCTTCTCCATCTTTGTCAGCAGCAGCAACTATTGCAAGTGTTAGTATAAGTGTCTCAAAGCTATTTTTCAGTGCCATTATAAAAAAACCAATTTGAAACCACATTTCACACTCAAACTATATAGATGATGAGTATCTTATGAAAGAGATTCCTAATGATTTTTACTTATTTTTTTTAATACAGCATAGTTATCAAGTTGAAGTGTAACATTTCAAATCAAGAAGTCCCCTCTCACACAAGCAAGAATTAAACCCTAGCATACCTATTAACACATTTAGGAATGCCAAGTAATGAAGCAAGGGGCATTGAAGAGGTTGTTTTATTACCACAGCTGTAGGTAACACTAGGAGCTAGTCTTCTTTTACAACAAAGAAGAAGCCCAACAAATTTAACATGACAAAAGATAAATCAGTGCTTGTGAAAAGCTATTAAGCCATAAGTGTTAATTTCCCTTAGTTAAATCTTTGCTCCATCACCTTGTTATATATGAATCATTTCATAAAAGTGAAAAAATGGTGCTTTAGAAATATTAAAGTCACAGCTTTATGTCTTCTGGAATAGGTCAGGTTCTTAAACTTTCAGTAAAGGGTAGCTAAATGCAGCTATCTTTGTAAAAGCTAAAAAAAGATGACAGAGTGCAGTGGAAAGAATCTGTGAAAAATCAAAAATGCAGACATCTCTCAAACAGATCTCATTGACTTTTAGAAACACTTTGAACAACAGCTGTAGCCACTGGGGTGCTGTAATGACATACCCCATTATGAAATGTAACACTAAGTAAATGTAGGAGTGGAAATTTAACAATTGGACGTTTAATGGCTGCAATTATGGCAAAAGAATAATGAACCTATTAGACAGAAGAACTGGCAATTACTCTAAGGCTTATTGCAATACAGCTGTGAAAAAAGTAATACAGAAGCATGCTTAAAAATGGTTATTAAAGGGGGATAATGCATTCTGTTTACCTTGACAGAAGTAATTTTTCTTCTGAAATGAAGTGGAGCTTTTTGGCTATCAGACATGGGAGCTCAGATGTGATGGATCCCACTATTTAAAGGTAATGTATTTTCAGATATGCTTTTCAAGGTATAAATGATGTCTACACCAAGACTATAACAGCTAGATTTATCAGCCAACAAACAGACAGAGGAAGATGTTTAAGAACACACAGAAGTGAAAAATAAATAGCATGCAAAAATTTAAGGTACCCTCTGAGCTGTCTAAGTAGCTACTCTTCATGAATGGAAATGTTAAATATTGGTTGTCTCCTATCAAGACAGATTAGGTGCTAGACCCATTAGGCAATTTACAAAATTCCCACATTGGGATTCAGATATAATTTATTTGGCTTACTTAATTTTCAGCTGTATGCATCCCCGTGAGGGGATAAGTGAATGGAAAGAAGTGAAGTTTGGTACAGAGGAAACCAGGAAGACTGTGGATCAAAGCCTCAATTGTCTTGTATGTATTTGATTAAAACAGAATGTAATTTTTAAAACTAGTTTCCTTTAGATAGCCAGAGTCAACAATTAAGGGTAGAAAGTCCATGAAAGTGTTGATAAAAGATAAAGAATTTTTATTTGTCCACGTATTTAGCAATCTGACAGAAATTCAGAGGATGGCTATGCCAACGTTGCCCACGCCAATGTTAACTGGTTACTCTATGTTAAACGTTGTGGGAGTTAAATGTTCCATGTTAAGTCATGGAATTGTTCTTAAAACATATGTCTCAAGCCCAAATAATAACCAATCTATGTTCATCAGCTTTATACTTTATTCAGTGTGTCATAATGGATTTATTAAATATGCTTCAGCTCCCAGCCACACATTCCCACAAAAGAGCTCAAAACTTAAATATGGATCTAAATTGTAATAGCAGTGAGTGTAACCAAAGAAAGGGCCTCAGGGCCCACATCTTATCATTTGGTACAGAGGGCTAGAAAGAAAACAAAGGCTTGTCCTTAAAAGGCAAAGAAAATAGGATCAACTAATTGAGGAATAGCATCTTAAAAGACACAGAATATAGTGCCTTGTGAATGTCTTTGTAAGGCCAGGAACCAAAGTAATCAAAAACTTATGCACCAGCAAAATTCTTATGAAAGGCTTTGCCCTAAGCTTGCTGACATCACAGAAATGAATACAAAAATAGATTTAATCTTGGCTTAAACATCACAACTAGCAATCTGTATATATTTGGTTCAGGTTCTGGGACTCACTTTGCCTGCTTTATGCAGCTATGACTGCTCAAAGCAGCTGAAAAACTGCTATGAGAGGCCATAAAATTGTTCCAGTTTGCTCTAAATTATTCAATAGGTCATTTAGGCCCACCCCTGTGAACATAGGTATGGAAAAGGGGCTTTGAGCTTTGGTTATGAGTTTCCTGGTATGGGAATTCATTTTGAAAATGAAAGGGGGATGTAGAAGATTGACTGACTGACTTAAAAAAGGTGTCTGTTTAAGAGCAACAAAATTAAAATCAAGCTATTCATAATGTGCATCAAATGTCCATCTTGCACTGTGGTACTTTTGTTCCATACTTTGGTTACTCTATGGAACTAATTCACTAGTTTACATGTTCCCTGCATACTTTCCTCAGAAAGTGTCAGTTCCTAAAACTGAGTCCCCAGATCACTTGGAGAGCAGAAGGGTTTAGAAGCTTAGGAGTAGGGAGTATGGAAAAGCACGTGACAGAGACAGTTCTGAGCTAAACATAACCCTGTGTTACTTGCCCAGAGTCAGTACTCATTTACTTCTGAAATACAGGCAGTTTATCTATTCTTAAAATATATAAATATATATATTTACAGATGACTTGTGGGTGATAAAGTGTGAAAAGGCTGCATACTAATTTCCCTGACAGAGAAACACTAATTACCTTAGAGTATACCCTGAAGTTAGTGACACTTACACCATCACTCCTTAAGCATGCCTGCCAGACAAAATGTCATGATACCATAAATGATGTCTCCTTCCCCACTTCCTCCTTGTTTCCCTCATTTTTGTCTAGGACACTGCTGTAGGAGTTCCAGACCACACTTACACTAGCAGTCTATTGCCTCAGTGTGCAAATTATATCTCTCAATGTGCCAGTGGTTGTTTTGTCAGTGCCTAAATTATTAGACAGAAAATGAGAAAGTGAGTACGAGGGAAAGTGGCAAAAAAACACACCATGAAAAGCTGCCATTAAAGCAGGATGTTATCCTCAGTTGTCACCTGTTGAGAATATATTTGCTCACCAAGTAATAAATAAACACATCCTCAGGTTCTCTGCTTTGGAATGATGCAACAGAAAACCATACTGCTGCTAGAATGAGGTTTAGGTTATCATTTGGTTTATGGCAAAGAGATGGCAATAGTTAACTCTCTCTGGGAGGAATGATTCATTCATTCAGGAGGAGCAGGATTCCGAAGACCTCCCGTCAAACTTTTCAGCTCCCCAGAGATGATGCATATTACACAAGACTAGAGAAGAATAGAGACTGTCTTTGAAGAAGCATTAATATGCAGTGCCATCTTTTAAATGTTTTAATTGCTGGTATTCAGCATTTATAAAAGTCAGACAGCATGTTTATATCAAATTTCTCTTTCTTGTTAACTTCCTTTTTCCTCAGAAATTGCTGAGAGGAGTTTGTGCTTTTTTTTCTACAAGCTGTACAAATTCATCAGGGTGCTCCTGTTCTCATTATCCTTCTGAGAGAAAGCCTTGCTCTTATACCTTCTGAAAGTTCTTACAATAGGTGAGCTTTTTGCAGCATGATTACCTTTTATACATTACAGAAAGTCAATTTCAAAAATATAAGCACCATACCAAAGGATAAAGGCAGACTGGTTAATTTTTAATCTTCCTGAATGTGTTGATATAATTGATTCCTGAATTCTAAAAATTGCCATTCAGGTAGCCAATACTTTAGGGGCAGATACTCAGGATTATCCTATCACTCTTCTGTTTTCTTTTTTTTTTTTAATTCTTGTGCTACACCAGATCTTTTTAAAAGTGCTGTAGGTTTTCCTGGTTCATTTAGCTCCATCTGCCTGCTTCAAATATGGTTTCATTATGTGGTAGACTGTCTACAAGTGTCTTCTTTCTACAGAAAACTTCTAAATTAAATGTTAGCAGAGTATGAGTGTTTGCTAAGCAAGGATTTGCCTTGTCTTCTTAAGAGGTTCCTCTCAAAGAAAAATTCTCTTTTCACCAAAAAAAAAAAAAAAAAAAAAAGAGGAATTCTGCTCACTGTGTTGGGACATGTCAACTCTGTGCAGTGAAATACAGGACAGTTCCTTGCATTAGTGCAATCCAAGAGTTCCCTGCATTAGTGCAATCCAAGAGTTCCCTGCATTAGTGCAATCCAAGGCTGGTAGCAGCACCAGACAGAGTAGATCAGATCTGGAAGCAGGACAGTGTAGATCAAGTGGCCCTGTGACTAAGCCAAGGATCCCTCCTGTGATACTGAGGGTCTTAAGCTGTGCCAGGGGAGGTTTAGGTTGGATATCAGGAAGAAATTTTTTACAGAGAGAGAGTGCTCAACCATTGGAATGGGCTGCCCAGGGAGGGGGTGGACTCACTGTCCCTGGAGGTAAGGACAGACTGGATGTGGCATCAGTGCCATGGGCTGGGAACCACAGCGGGGTTGGATCAAGGGTTGGACTTGATGATCTCAGAGGTCTTTTCCAACCTGGTTGATTCCATGATTCTGTTATCCTGTGATAAGGGGATGAGATGTTTTGGACCCAAACTGCTTTGTGTACACCCGTGTAGGTGTTTTTAAGTCGGAAGAGAGAAACCCTACAATGTAAGATACATCTGTCAACATTGCTAAAAATGCATCCAAAGGTGTACCTGTGAAAAGCACAGTGCACGGTGAAAAAATGCTTTAAATGGGCTGAGCAGAATATCCACAGCATTCCTGACATTGGCTACTCAGTAAGATGAGTGGGAAACATCAGCTGAAATGGTGCCGAGTGTGTGAAAAACACTCTTGGGTCTTGCCGATAAGAATTTATACATTTCCTGACACCAGACTACAGCACCAAATTCCTAACTGAAATAACTTATAAACCTTGAATTTTGACTACTTGGGGGAAATAAATATAAGTAATTAGTCACATTTTTAACGATTGTCTGGATTTTTTTGCAGACAGCAAAAGATAACTGTGCACGGTTGCATTTCTAATAAAACAGAAACTAGGCTGTATTATTTATAAGACAAGGACATCACTTGCTTAGATTTTGGAAATATTCTGAGCTCTAGAACTGGACTGGCATTTTCAAAGTTAGCATGGGGATGTTGATGTTTGAAAGAAAAAACAAATCATGCCTCCCAAAGACTCACAAACTTGAAGTACATCTGCAAACATCAGAAAATGTTTAGAATGTTGGAGTAAACTTAAATTTCATGAGAATTGTTTATTCCTAATTTGCATGCATGAGTCATGTAATTGTCAATGGGTGATGAAATAGGGAAGCAGGTGGTAATGTCTGCACACTGGCTTATGAGTGGAGTGTTCTGAGGCAGGATGTTTTTCAGTCTGTAGGAGAGTTACTGGGAAACATGACAGACCAAGTTCTTTTGGTTATTGGACAAAGAGATCTGAAAAAGCAGTTTAATAGGCCAGGAGGATAAATGTTTTGGCTATGTTAGAAAGCCTGTTATAAGAAAAGAAAGATGATTTCTCAGGTACGACATATGAAAATATTGCAGGCTCAAGAAATACAAAGTATTCTGAGGGCTCCTAATATAACCTAGCTCATCCAAAGATAAGAGAATAAGGAAGATCAGAGAGGTATATTTGCAGTGAGGAAAAAAAAAAAAGTCACACCCTTTTTGTTCTGCCCAATGGCTTCATTAAAAAAACCAACAACAAACCACCTTGTTATGAAATTGAAATGCACTGTCTGTGTTCTTCCACTCTAGCACAGGCTGTCATGTTGCATGAGATTTGCATATTCCCATAGAATTTATACTGCTTGGAGATCTTTCTAAGCAGAATTATACCACAAAAAGTAAAGTACTATATATCCAGTAATACACTATCCTTTCAACTAAAGACAAGGACAAGAAAGAAAAGCAGTTATATATCCTTCAAAAATACTCTTTTGGAAACAGATTATAGAACTACGTCGTATTTCTGAAATGTTTCTAACCACTAGTCTGTACATGCTGCTGTTTTGGCTGCTAAAACAAAAAAAAGTTAAAAGCTGAGATCAATGAGATGGAAGTTCAGCTTCTCCAGTTCAGCTCAGGATCTGTTCAGAAATGAACAGCAGCAAGAGAACGGGAGGTGGATACGCCCAGCACATGGATACGCCCAGCACATGGATACGCCCAGCACATGGATACGCCCAGCACATGGATACACACACAATGTAGTTGTAAATCCTTGGAAAGCACCGCACAGTATTTACAGTGTAAAATTCTCCGCCTGTCACAAACTAAGCCGTCCCGTAGGCTGATTTTTACCACATTTCAGATTACAGTGGAAATAATTAAAGTTCTCTTTATTGCTGGGTCACTACTGCAGAATGATGAAATCCAGGAGAAGCATTGCAAACTGCAGAAAGCTTTCGGAAGTGCTCGGCCATCGAGATCAGCATTTCTGACTTGTCCATTTTGAAAGATGATAGCTCTGTGCTGAAAGCTAAAGGCAAATGTTTTGTCATTGGCTTGTTGCATTACAAGCTCCATTTAGGACTAAACCATCCGTACAGTGCCAGGAGATAGAAACCATGTAAGCCACTACAAACTTGAGAGTCATTGTGGGATCTCCACTGTGTACGTCTCATCCTCACTGAAATAGAGTTTCCAAGTAGTGAAGTCTTTGAATGGACTCTGGAGAGAAACTTGCACGGGAAAGAAGTGGAATCCTCCAGTGGTTTGCTCAGAAAGCTGCAGTTTGTCCACCTGAACCCTGAGTTGAGAAGCTGTCTGGAAAGTGAGAGCCATTTTATTGCAACTAGTAAGCAGAACCAGCTGGAAGAAGAACAGGCAGGAGGTACCTATTTGGACAGAGGTTGTTAAGCAGAATGAGAATCGAAGGTGAAGCAAGATCAATCAAAAAGAATGTTCTTGTTTTCAGACTTCCAGTGCTTTAAGGTCTTTGAGAAAATGTCCCTAGGATTAAGAAGTGCTTTGCCAAGCACGTTTTGTCATTATTGCCTCGGTAGCAACCCATGAATGCACTGAAGTTGCCAGGCTCTCTGGTTCTGTCATGTCTTCCAGTGCTTCAGCAGATCAGTGCAAAGCAAATTAATTAAGTACTGTACTTTGCTTTATATATCTCTTAATGAGCATGTTAACAAAGCCAATTCATATCCAACAGAACAGCCTAACAAATTCTAGCATTTGTGAAACGTCAAGTAAATTTGTGTGCTCACAAAATCCAGGGCATGTTTCTAGACCTAAAAAATAATCTGGATGAAATGAGAATTCATACAAACCATCAAATTACTAACCATCAGTGTTCAATCACCTGCTTTGATCCTATATTTCTGATTCTTAATGGATAGAATTCTGTCACCAAAGTGCATGAGGAGACGCTGTTGTAACTGTGTCTGCACCAAGAGTGGCACTTGGCAAATAACACATTCCTTGAGACAAGGTGGTTGTAAAATTGCATACAGGTCTATAGCTTTCCTCTCTTCACTACTTATTATAAAGTTCTCTTTGGCTAAATTAATTTCCTAACGACAATCAATTATGATAGTTGTTGCTGGTTTCTATTACGTTTTGCACATTTCCACTTTAGTGCCCCTAAGATGTAAGCTTCCTGACTTTCAATACATTAAGCTAATGTATTACCACATTACTGTAATCAGATGCTCACAGCCCTTCCCACCATCTGCAATTTACTTTTCCAGTGATCAGTGCAGAAACCATCGTGTTAAAGCTGTGTTATTTTACTGGACAACAATCTCCTTGCTATGTAGCTTTTAGTTCATTATTATAGTGCAGTCACTCTTTCCACAAAAAAAGCTGGGGGCTATGAGAAAATTTAACTTGCTGAATACAAAAGCAAGGTCAGCTTTTGTGAAAAATGTAAATTTGACCCATTAGGGAGAGGTGATTTTTTTTTACTATACAAGCAAATGCAGTGAGGACAAACAGACAGGCTTTGGGTGTGCAAAGCCTTCTTCAAGTGAGAGGTTTTTCCCCTCGACAATTGTAATAGCTGTTATAACAAAATAAATGACTTTTTCTTGCCTTATCTGTATTCTTAGCCCATCATAACAAGAATTTTTCCCTATATGTGTGTACAAAACTGAAACCATAGGGATCTTAAAATTATTTGTGTTCTTTCTCTAAGTTGTAGGGTTTATGCACCTTTAAACCACAAACAATTCCTGCACAGAGACATGGGTGTGCAACACTGAAATTGCATCACAAGTGTTTGATACAGAAAATGAAGACATTTCCCTTGTTAGAATTAGCAGAAGGAATTAAGTTAGAATGCAATGATTACATGAATTGAAAGCTCCTTTTTTCTCCAAAAGTACATGTAAGATCACACAGGACAGGAAATCCTAAAGAGGGCTTGCTGCATGTCAGCAGCAAAATAGAATCAAGTACTAGCTCCAGGAGCCTTTAGGCATCTTGACTTGTTTTGGGGGCATGTGCTCCATCCAGTAAGAGAGGTGACAGAGCAATGCAAACAAGAAATGCATAATAAATCTGTACCCTTTTTAAAACTCATAAGCTTATCTTACAAACAGTCCATCAATTTTATGAAATGGTGTTTAATAAATGCAGCAGATTCCCATAGCATAACTACAGAACCGTCATGAATAATGGACATAATGAAAGAAATACACCTCCAAGCACAGAACAAGCTAATGAATGACTACATCATCAGATTAAAAAAAAAAAAAGAAGAAAAAAGAGGGTGACTTAGAGTTACCTGCAAATATCATTCTGTAAACAAATTTGAATATAAAAGCCATGCAGAGTTTTTATTCTTCAAATTTGTATAAAGGATTTGTCATCTTTGAAATGACAATCCACTCAAAGTACAAAGCAAAATGTTCTGAAGGTGCCAGTTTGATTTGTCAGAAATACCAGGAAATAGGGCAGAATACAGCTGAGCATAAATTCCTACAAAAAGTTATCCTCAACTGAGTGATCACCAGGGAGTATAATACTTGTGCCTCCACTTCATAGACATATTGAGGAACAATAGTGCACTTATCACTAATCAGTACTATTGCCACTGTACTCCAGAAAATTGTGTTTACAGAGGCTTATTGCTTCCTTTATTTTACTGTCCCCAAACCTAAGACAGACTTGGATCAGAAATGGCCCTTACTTTTCCCTGATCAGAAATAAAAATACATAAAACCCCCCCCCGAAATCACTTGCCTCCCCATCAAGAGTTTGAAAATAAAAAGAAACGTATTTTCCTGTGTTTTCCCAGTGTACTGCCTACCACATTCAGGCCAGTGTCACATACTGAAAGATCAGATAGATGACAGAGTGATCACCTGACAGAGAGGGCACAAAGACTAAAGCCTGGATTTTCCACCCAGCTCAGGTTGTCTGCCTTTAGCTCTGAGAACGGGGTGGTCTGAGGCTGCACCTGATGGTGTTGAGCCTTCTGGGCAAATGTTCCCATCATATTCCTGCATTTAGCACCTCTCTGCCTGCCTGAATGGCTCCTCGTTAAAGGGGAAAGTGAACTCACAGCGAGGAGGAGGGAGAAACAAATACCTCACATGGGATGACAACTTTCAAACTACTTTACAGGTAGGGGAGAGGCAGCTCCCACGGCAGGGATGGGGTAAGAGCAACCCTTAAACCAACTCCATTGTGCATGTTAGCTGGGCAGCCCCACCCTATGTCAGTGTAAATAACCACTAAGGCAGGGCCAGTGAAGGAATCTGGGTTTATCTGCTCCATCCTCTGATCTGAACAGCTGTGTTTCAGTGGGAATCTGGGATCCCCAAGGTCTCCCTTGCTGCGTTATAACACTATAAATAGCAATTTTTGTTACGTAAAAAAAGGGTAAACAGGTCAGTAAAGATGCTGGAAAATGTTGCATCTAACTGTACTTCTCCATGATAATTAGTGAAAACTTGGCAAAAGCAGAAAAGGTGGTCCTGTGCCCGGTGTGAAGTTTAAACATCCAGAATCCAGGATTTTATACAGGGTGTTTACATCTCAGTTAACAAGTCTTTTGACTCGACTGATGCATGTATAATACTCGGTGCCAAAAGTACACATACTCTGGATGGTGCAGTATCACCTCCACTACAAACAGAAATGTTTTCAGTTTAGACTGAAATGTTTTCAGTATAGACACAGTAAGGGAAAATATCTTTTTTATTTCCCTTTATTTATTTGGAAGCTTTGTTTCCTACGTATAAGAATTATCAAGGAGAAGGTATGAACTTCTATCAGCAAGATAGAACAGGAAAAAAATGTCAGAAAAGTGCAAGAAATATAAAGAGCAATGTACTAAATGTGTGATGTGGATGTTAATTTGAACAAAGAAATGTTTAGATTTTTAGGATGACTAAGATGTGTTTTAAGGGATCTCAGAATTAATCAGAGGCTTATTCATGCAAAGCAATGGCATGCATGGGGCCTGGTATCAGTAAACTGCTTCTCACTGTTTTGTTGCCTTTTTTTTTTTAATGTTTCAGGAAGCCAATTAAAAAACCACAATTATAAGCAATCTGGTTATGTCACTGCATTTCCTGGATGGTAAATCAGTAAAATGATGCTTGGACTTTGTATAATTTAGCCCACAGATGTCTCCCGGAGGAACATAAATGTACATAGAAAAGATACATGGGGTTTTGTTTGGGTTCATTTAGAATGAAAAGGCACAGCCCTACTGCAAAGCATATTTGTGACACTGGGAAAAAAAAATAAATGTGTTTGTTGCCATCTGGCTCTTTCAAAATGATCCCTTCAGAGATCTGTCTCTGTCTATTTATACCACATCCATTGTCATCATATCTGACCATCCTATGAGACAGCACTCTGGGCAAGAGACATAAAGAATGGTATTCTGAAAATTACAGAGATGATTCTCAGCATAGCAAGACTAATGAATGAAGTGTGTAGTTTACACCAGATGAGGATCTGCCCTTATAAATGAATCACCTGCTCTTAAAAAATTTTGAAACACCCTTTGTCATGGTTTTTTGCTTTGCTCTTCTGATGAGCATTTCAATGCATGTAAAGACATATCTCATTCATGATAGTATTCATGAACCTATTCACACACAAATAGACCTTATGTCAGAAAAGCTTATACATTCATCTCTGAAATTCTGTGTAAGGAGCCAGGCTAAGAGGAGCTTGGAAGGGCACTGAAGAGTGAACAATCAAAGATAAATCAAACACAAGTACTGTATATCTGATAGTGAGGGTAGTAGGCAGTGTTTGCTATTTCATATCTAATATTCAGGAACACAAACAGAATATTGTGCCCTTTCCCTTTATACAGCTGTCTCTCCTTTTTTAAGGTAATAATCCCCAAACAGGCCCTACCAAAACTTACCTTCTGATTAAAGGCATTGTGAACATCCACTCAAGGAACAGGGATAATACCATGTGATTTAGGCATCCATTTACATCATTCAAATACCAAATATTCACAGAAAAAAGCCCATGAGGAAGCTATAGGAAAATGTGTTAATATCTTAACAACAAAGGTACTAATAAAACATATTTACCTGATTTGTGGGAGGTACTTGGTTTCAAAAATTAAAAGTGGCCACATTGAGCCAATGAGTTACTTCTTTCCTAATTTCATATCCCGCCCAAATGATAAAACTGTCCAAAATATTTGACCAGCCTAAGGGGAAAATCCCAAATGAAGTCCACAGAGTTCCTTGGTACAACAGAAGAAATGCTATAAACATCAAGGGTTTATAAGTAGTGTTCTACCAGTCTTTGCAAACTGTACCACCAAAACTCACAAAAAAATTCCAAACCTGACATAAAACTTAAAAAAGAGGCCAAAAATTTTGTTTTCTTATCAAATCCAGTCTAACATAGGGCAGGGGGTACAGACAGTTGCATTACTCACATACTTCTCCACAGTCCTGTAAAAGGGAGTCTCTCAGCTTTTAACTGTTTAAAGATTTCTGAAAGCTTTCAAAATGCTTTTCCATCCAATACCACAGACCCAGCATTCCTGCTACTTAAGGCAAAGGAAAAGACACCACAAAACTTACCAGGTGCTCGGGTATGAAGGAGGATCTGCAGCAATACAGCAACACCACACTGAGTGGCTTCATTCCACTCTATTTAACCCACCTGGGAGCAATAAGGGGTAGTTCTGTGCAGCTTTAAGTTTCCAGAACCTGCCCTAACCCCCTGCTCGCTGCCCGCTCAGCACCGTGGCTGCTTGTTTTGGCAGAACACTGCTATGGAAATCCTTACTAAGGCACAGGAACTTGCATCAGGGTCAAGGGCTGGTGGGAATGCAAACATCCTAAATCAGTAACCTCACTGAACCCTTTCTGGGCTCCACCTCACAGTGAACGGTCCAGTTCCGATGCACTACTTAGTGTAAAAAAGGTATGAAATTTGAACCAAAATCAACCGTAAGATTCTCTCATAGTGGCAAATCCACTCAGCTGTATTTGAGGTAGGAAGTATTCCTAATTGATCCACCAGGATTTTCACACTAACCAGCTGTTTCACACTAACCACAGCTGCCAATTACAAAAAAAACCAAAAACAAACAACCAAGTTCAGCGAGTATGAAATAAAAAAGTGTCAGCTGATACAGGTGATCACCAGGTTAGTGTTAAAATATTCACAGGAGCTACTACTGGAAAGGCTGTGAAATGTGAATACTTATCCGAGCTTGAATACATATGACATAGCAAGTCTCTAGTATATTAATTTTTCTTCAGTTTTTTGCTATGACTAACTCCTCCCGAGAGGCCGGGTAGCTGATTCTTTCACTACCTTTCAGCCATCTCTAAGAATCAGAGTTTCTACTTTCCACTCTTTAGGGATCCTTTTTATATCTTTCTTCTAATCACATCTAGCACCTTTGCTGGATTTTTCTTTTACACTTTTCCTTCAAGAAAAAAATACCATTTTTCCAGCTACAACCTTTTGTGCCTTTATCTTCAAGCCCCAGAATTATCATTCTGCAGCTCCCTCTAAAAAACCTTCTATTTTATACAATTAGTCATAGATCAAAATAGCAGAGAATGTCTTTCCAACTGTAGTTCTTCAGAGTGTTTCTTGTAACTATATAATGAGAAAAGGCTTTGCACTATACTTCTCCCGTGTCCTGGTTGGATATTACTTGTATATAAATCTTGACATAGCAAGAGTTTGAAATTAATTTTCATGAATATTTGTTCTAAAAGGAGGACACATTTGAAACGATAATATTTGGATTCTATTAAGGTGCAATCGATCAGCTTGCAGACAGCAGAACAGACACTCAGGAAGAAATTACCTAAGATCCCTGTAGGACTCAACATTCAGGGCAGATCCTTCATTTGGCTTCAATGGAGCAATGCTGATGTACTCCCACACACAATCTGGCCTTGTTCTCTATGGTACCAATACTTTTTTTAACAGGTTTGCCTTTGTCTTATTCAAATTTTTTTTTATATATTCAAGAAACTTTTCTTTATTTAAAAAAATACCTTCTGTGTTTAAAAGCTCTAACATACAATCACTGAACTCTATCAGCCTCTTGGCTTGATAATTTTTGACTCAGTCTCCATGTGCAAACTCAAAGACTCTCAATATCCATTTCCTTTCTAGTGCATCTCCCACAGAAATATTATATTTTCTGGAAACCCTTTCAGAGACGAATGTGCAGAAATTTCACTGTGTAGGGGTAAAATATTATATTATATAATATTGAATTTTAGTTTCATATCAGAGATTTTCATCTGGAGATATTAGAGCCCCAAAAATGTAATATTCCAACTTCTGTATTCAAGCCTCAAGTATTTATCTTCAAATCAACACACTTTCTGCTGGATACCTTGGGAACTCCAGTGATATCTGCAGCTCATCAGATAATTCTCAAGGGTTTTTTCCACTTGATTTCTTGGGGAAGTATTTCAAGCTAGACTGCACCTATGTAAGGGCAGCAGTCCAAAAGTAAAACAGTGTTTGCATCCCACATGCCCAGATAAAAGAGGTTTATTGTCCAGTGTTCTGCAGTAACAGATGTGAATGGCAGACAAACTCCATAAATTAAGACCCTTCCATGTTTGTGTTCACTGACATTGAAGTTGAACCTCTAAAGAGATAACTAGACATTTTTGCATGGCACTCCTCCTTGCCCTTCACTTACCAGTATTTTATTGGCACTTAGATATTACTTAAGTAATCAGAGTTTATGACAGCCCAAGTACTTGTATGAGAGGACTGCACTTCATTAGAATGTATTTTCTGACATTGTGTATTCTTCATTAGCTTTTAAACATTTTACTAATTAGATTTCACTTTCTGAAATGGACACTAAGTAGGATGGCTTTTATCCTGGCTCCTACTCAGTGAAAAATTATGGGACTGTGGGCAGCAAATGTTAATGGAACATGCAGCAGTAGCTGAGTTCTGCCCTTCTGTTCCTGCTGCCCTTTTCAAGACTGAAGGCTGCCATTATTGTTTCATTCCTTTGACCTCTTATAAGGGCACCACAGAAAGGTCAGGCTGCTCTTTTCTTTCCTTCCCTCCACATTAGCTGGCAGTCCAGACCTCTCCAAATCTCTTCCCATAGTTTTCTATTACATAACATCTCCCAGCATACTTTGCTTCTATCATCGCCCTGATTTATTGTTCTACATGAAAAATCCAGGCACCTCCAGCTCTCCAGGCACCAAGACAACCTCTAAATAACTATTTAGTTAATGCCTGTCATGTGATCAAATAGGAACAAGAAAGACACCTAAAGCAAAACCTGATAAAACCCTCCAACAGTTTCCCCAAAATTTGCTTGCTGCCTCCCCTCAGCCCATCTATGTCTGTGATGGGAATACAACAAAGGGGAAACAAGCAATCTGCCTCACAGCTAGTCCTGAGAGTTAGCAAAGATGTCCATAGGAATGGTGAGTCACTGCCTCTCTCTCCCTACTTATTTTTGTGTAACCCTAATGCTACAAACAAAGCTTGTGTGATCACAGACACTCTGCTTATTTGCATGTCTGTCTGCCTCCCCCAAAGAACTTTGGATTTCACTGGGTAATTTAAAACCAATTTCACAGAAAAACAAAAGTCTCAAATATAGACCTGAGTTTCATAAAGCTCAGCAGCCACATAATAGGAGAGAGACCCTACTAGCACTCTGAATGAAGGAAAGGCAGAAGCAGTTTAAATTGTCTCTTTTTTTGTTCAGTTTGCTTAGAGGGAGGAAGTAACAAACAGTGAGTCAGTACACATTCATTAACTGGACCAGAAGTCCTCACATAACTTTAAGCTAGTCAAAGTATGTTTTCTTTGGACCACCAGACAGGTAAATGTGGAGCTCTGAAGGAGCTCTGAAACCACCTTAACTTCACTTACCACAGTAAAACTCTGTCTTGGGATAGGCATAGGATAAGGAAAAAAGGCATAGGGATAGTGTGGAAAAAGACAGAGAACATAGGCATATCACAGTGTACGAGGATTTTTAAGGGACATGGGGGAATGTGGAGCTAAATCAGTGGAGAAATACAGGGTATTAAGGACAAATCCATTGCTACCAGACTTCATTACTCACAGAAACAGTAATAGGGCTATGGCTTATGTTCCTTCACTGGCAGGAAGTAGAGCAACCATATCAGACAGAGCTTCTTCTAAGCCTTCACTCAGATTTTTTAGCTTTCTAGATCAAAGACAAAGCTTCAAATGAATCTGGAAGACAATGGCATGAATGGCCTTATGGGGTAACAAGAAACTTCAGCTCTTATTGATATCAGTGAAATGAGATCAATAAATGCAGTCATATAACCTTCAAAAGCTCAGGCAAGTCTAGTTAATTCATTATAAATGAGTGTATCAGCACTTGCTCTGTTCAGGTGTCAACATTTTTAGGTTGAGACAATATACAGAATCTACTGGTAAAAATTTTTAATGTGTTATCTTTCCCAATAGCCTGTTTTCAGGCTGTTCCCTTAAAGTGTAGGGTTTCCAGAGAACCCTTGTCCCAGGCCAAATACAGGCACTTGTAAAACTGTCCATAGAAATCTCTACATATGGAATCACACTGATCCTGAACACCACGGGCTTTGTCTTTATTAATTCAAATGTTTTCTTATTAAGAGATTTTAGTACTCTCATTAACATTAACAGCACAAGAGCAATATCTTGTTAAGAGGAAATACAGTAGCAGAAGGAAGAACGCTCCAGAGGGGAAGGTTTCCATGAGGCTTAAAGATCTTTGGCCCAGGATACAAATCAGCCACTTCCGTGGCTCAGAAAAGTCATCTGGCTTTGCCCACAGGAGAAATATGTCTGACTCTTAGTCAGTTAAATATTTCCCCCCAGGCTTGATTCCTATAGCCTACGAGTTTGATGTTAACCATTCCTTATGCATTTACAAGTTATACAAGAATGTACTAATTTTTCATAACCTGGATGTGAGTAGCTCTGCTTTGAAAAACCCAAAGTAAACACAATGTAAGGAGTTCTCAGTATCTGAATATGATTTGCAAACTTGTTCAATAGAAAACAGACAAATCTGGAATAAAATTTGGGAAAAGTTATAGACTCCCTACTTGTTCATGCCCCAGTTCACATGCAATTTCAAGCAAAATATTATTGAGTTAAAATATGTCAGTGAATTTGAATCACCAAAGCAAGAAGACAAGCTTAATCTATCCTGAATCATCTTTTTGTTCCCAGAAGTTTTAAACCGTTAATATTGGAAAAAATTTATACCAAGCAGCTGGCATACTGGGGCCTGATGACATCTAATCCAGTGCCTGTTGTACCCCCATCAAACATGACTCTAGGCATACTCAAAGGTGGGGCATGGGAGGAATAAAACTGATTCTATCATGTATTCCTAGCTAATGCCTTTCATCTAGCTAGGATGTAGGCTGATCACAAGAAGAGAGTTTAAATACTTGGTGACTTGTCACACTGGAGCCTTCAACTGTTTGAAACAGTAGATTATTTTCAGACACTTGCTGCTGTTCAATTATGCATTTTTGTTTTGTGATGCATATAATCAGTCACCATATTCACAAACTCAAGATTTCCCAGTGGAAAAGTTTTAAAGATAGGACTTCTATTGCTTTCCTGCCTTATCAAAATGGAGGAAAGCAACACATGTTTTCAGCAACAAATATCTTAGGAAATATACCAAGGGTGCAATCCTGTGTTCCAAACAGAAAACTGTTTTGAGTGCTATCAAATTCCAGACCAAAAGGGTAATAATACATGTGTCAAAAAATTACTCAAAAGAATGAACGTTAGGTTCTTTTGTTTATCCATTATCAACACTATCAGCCATTTTGGTGACCAAAATAGGAACAAAAACTTGCAACCAGAGCTAAAAACTCTCCTCCCAGGTAGGAAAAGAACCTCTTCCCAGCCAGGAGCAATGGGCAGTATTGCAGCTGTCCCTTGTGGAATCTGCTACCCCAGCCTGTGACACAGCCCAGCAGCACCAGCTGCAGACACACCAAAGGGTCACACACCTGCTCTGGGAAACAAGGGACCCTGGTGCCTGCACACACCTGCTTCTGCCCCTCTCAAATCCTTCACGTGTTATACCACGTAAAAAGGAGATGGTGTGCAGGAAGTCCACCTGGATTTGCCCCGTGCATTCCGCCAGGAGCTTAGACTCTTCTGATGTGCTAAAACCAGAATTACATTAAGCAGCTGAGAGACTGAAACATAATTCTTGGTCTGGAGATGCACAGTGATGGAGGCCCAGGCAGTTTGGAAATGTGAGGCGCTTAGTTTGCTGGATGCAGTCCTAAGGGAGAAGAATACCAAACTGCAGATCCAAGCTTTTCTGGTACATCCACCTCTATTAATATAATGTGGGAATATTCCCACAGGAAGAGGAGCATGTCAAAGATGGACTATCTCTGCTTATGCATTGTTGCCCAGAGGAGAAGGATATCAACACAGTTCTTACACTTCAAATCTTTGTTTTGCTTAACATCAAAGTTATTTCCAGAGCCCCCTTGTGAGAATCAAGATGTCATTACTCTGTGTGCTGAACAGAGGGTTGATGTACAGCCTGATTTCGGCCTGAAGACTTTTCCCTTCACAGACAAGATATATGTAGCCAGCTTTGACAATAACATCTCATGCAATTCTTTCTGATTAGAAATATGCTCAGAAAACAGTCCATTAAAACTGAATGAAAGGTCAAGTCTCCATTTGGGTAATTATGTTGTTTTCAAGAGAGATCAGAGAGAACTATGGCAACATATTGTGGATTAGTATCTGCCACCATATGGCACTTCAAAATGACAAATAGAAACAATGCACATACTTTGTTAAAGAAGCAAATAGTAAGCCATTTTAAAACCCATTTTATAAAATCAACCTTTGGTGTTAAATACTGGAAACCTGGGGGATTCTGTTGTGTTGCTGTTCTAACACAGAAATACACAAGATCATCAACTCTGGGAATTTCTTTTTTAACTTCTGATTTTTTTTTAATTTTTTTTCATTTGTACTATCTCAGAAATCTTTAAAGTGTCTCTAGGCCTAAGGAAACATTTGAGTTGACTCAATGCTTAAAAGGTAAAGCAAAGACGCCCAAGTGCAAGGATTTTGTAGTTAGCCCTATTAAAATAAACAGGGAAAAATAACCCTGTGAAATTTAAACGGGACAGAGTTTCCATATCAGGACTGCTGGCAATGTCCCTGAGACAGGCCAAGGAGAGGCATCCCTCTTCTCCAGTGGTAGCCCAGCTGCTTCTGCCTCAGCCCTGTGGCAGGAATATATCTCACTGCTTCCAGCTTCCCTTCACGGAGCGGGATGAGGAAACTGAGATGGGCAAACTTCCCCCAAACAAGCCAAACAGAGCCGTTTTGATCAAAAACCTGTGGGAACAAACTGTGTGAACAATCTCATGGAAATCATGTAGCCTCTCTCCTACCTTATCATTCCAATTACATTCTCCTAATCTACAAAATTGAAAGGTAATGAGCAGTTTTTCCTTAAACCACATTAAATAACACTGTCAAAATGCAAATTTATTCATTAAGTATAAATGAGTGTGTTAAATATTCATGAATTGTTGCTTGCAGTATATAATTAATCCCATGGTCTGTGTGTCCAAAAGCATTTAGGAGATAGATTCCAGAAGACGGTGCTGTAGAATGATAACATTTAAAGCATGTTTTTAAAAGCAAAGGTCACCAGCCCTTTGGAACCTAAACTATTACCAGTGCTTATAATTCATTGTAATACCTCTTCAGCATGTACACACGCTTTCATGATTCAAGGTTTGTATCCCCAACCCTTGCTGTCTAATAATCTATTCAAGAAAAGAAATACTTGAGAGCGGAAGGTGCTGCTAAATTATCCCATTCAATGCCGATGCACTCAAATTAATACAGTGCTTTCCACATTTTAGAACTCCCAAGGATTGCAAAGCTGCCCTTGAAAAACGATGCAGTTTGACTCCCCTGGCCCTCCTTTTTCTGAAAAAAAAAAAAAAAAAAAAGAAAAAAGAAAAAGTGCATTCTGACACTTGAACCATCACTAAAGCTGGCTGCCATTTCAAGTATCATGAAAGATAAAACAAAGGCTTCACACCAGAAGAACAGCCTCTTTTTTTCCCGTGCTTTACAGTCACTTGCATATATGAAGGAAAAACCCCAAATCCTGTACTGAGCTTCAAGTAAGTGCTCCCATTGATACCAGTAAGAAGTACAGCACATAAAGTGCTGGGATGTTATGTCTGGGTGTCCTTAGCTTAAATACTCACTCTTTTCTCTTCCTTTCTTAAATTTTCACTCCTTCTTTTCATGTAATTGAAATCACTTTCAGAAACTCTTTGTTAGTCTGCTTCATGTTTTTTCGGGGAAGAATCTTTGAGGTACTGATGAAAATGACTGATTTTTTTTCAAGATAGCATGAAGAAATAACAAAAAATAAAATCATTATGGTGTTCATAGTAATTCCCTTCAACAATCACTTGATCTCAAGGTGCTTGTTGTATACAGCCTTCAGCCAGTTGTGCAAGTTTAACCCCCACCATTTCCCCTTCCTTCCTCAACACCTTCAGAAATAAAGTACATGACAGTGACTTGATCTGTGATGTTTTAGTGTGTGAGATTTTTACCGTGTCATTTTGTGTGTTTGTGTGAGTGTGTGAACGAATCAACACAACACCAAAAGTGATTCACAATTCCAAGTAACTCCACCTGCTGTTCACAGCACAGGCCATAGGAACCAGGGGCTGTGAGGCTGCGCTCTGACAAATTTTTTTCGTGTTTTTCCTTGCAAAAATGTAACAAACAGTTTGCCATTTGTATGAAGACATGTTTCGTTCATTCAGAGCCAGCGAGCACAGCTCTGCGTGGCATGGGGCTTGTTCTGCACTGTGTGGATAAATCCTGCAAAATTAGGTGCTGAAGGATCTTTAGTTTCTATACAGTATCTTCTGTCTTATGACAAAAAAAAGGCAATGTGAGACCAAATGGGTTTGATTAGCCTTATTTTAAGGCCTGTGCAGTGGGGCTTGATGAACTATAAGGCATTATAAGAACAGGCTGAAGGCGAAGCTGGTTATAGAATGCAGGATAATGTTTCATCATATCTATTAAACAGGTAAAGTCATCAAACCCCAGGGCCAGGCAGCTGCAATTCAAGCACTGTTGACACTCAGTTTACAAGGCATTTGTGATAAGTGCTTTTGTTGTAATTAAAAAGCTGTGCAAGTCTACCCAGTTGTGTCGTAACCAGTATCTTATCTCCTGTACCAAAATGAGGACAGACCTCACCTGTCAAAGACAATTAATTTAGATAGCTCTCCTCTGGACAGGAGAGGAGTTAATCAGAAATTCTCTGGCAGAATGTTTTGCTTTTGCCAGTGAAGAGTGCTAGTGGATTGTAACTTAAAACTCCCACAGAAAGACGCAGATTTTGATCAATTTTATGACAAAACAAGCCAATTCTTAATGTTTCATTTTTTGACAGTTCCTCTGCTCACTTTACATACTGTCTCAGAACCCAGACTCTGTAGTTCCCAAATTCTGCCAATCCTGAGCAGAGATGGGAGCTGCCAGCCCAGGGACTGGGCAGCCCACGGAGGTCTGGTTATTTTGGGCAACAATAAACAGAGAGGCCCAAGCAGATGTGTTAAAAAAGCCTACATTTTCATTTGCAAACAGACAGCTCTCCCCCATCTCCAATTCGTTGCCACCCAAATATCAGAATCCTGCAGAGACAGAAGTGTTTTTCAAAAACAGACAGTCGGGGATCATGTGTAGCCCAACCAATCTGGGGGAACAGCTGGAGACAGAAAGACAATTGGAAAGACTGTACGCATCAGTGACTCTGCTTCACAGGGATTGCCTCACTGACCTCAGACAAGTTTGGGAAGCCTGAACATTGCTTAAGAAGAAGAATGTCTGTGTGATCCTCCAGGATATTATCCTTGGTTGGTGAATGAAGGAAGACAGGAAAAAAACCCCATTCTGGACGTGGAGCATGTGTCTTTTGATGCAGGTGAAAGGATGGCACCGTTTAGGTGGTCTCCTGTTCTGTAAGAAAGGCAAACAGCCTGCTAGGGAAGGGGCTGAAAATAAGTGCTAAGAGGGGAATTGATGGAAAACCCCCAAATACAACCAAAAAACCCCCAATCATTCAGCATGAAATCAAGATGACAAAACCAAAATTAACGAAGGATGTAAAAGCAGCAGATTTCCTGTAAAACAATACCAAATAGTTCGGGTAAAAAATGAAAGGAATAGGAATGACATATTTATAAATTCAGTGTAGCTGGTGTTACTGACAATAGATGGGAAGAACTGAATAACTGGAACATCAAAGTCAATGGTTATAACCTGTTTTGGAAAGATCAAGTAGAGAGAAGGGGAAGAAGAGTGGCACTTCGGTAAAAGAGCCGTAGTCTGTTTTCGAGGCACTGGCAGCTCAGAAGCAAATGATGTGAATGCAATGGATCAATACTCTATCAGATAAAACACTAGATGGGATAGCAACTGCTGTCTGTAAATCACCAAATCATAGAAAAGACAATAGGATGACTGGATGCCTTTGCACCTTCTGTAATGTGCAGGAGCAAAAAAGCTGCACTATCATCTGAGACTTCAGTCTGCCTGACATATGCCCGAGGTTTTATGATGCTGGTACCTCTGCTGAATTTTTAATATATATGAACATTTCTTAAACCAAAATGGAGAACTCTCCAAGAATGAGAACTTTATGTGAGATAGCATCTCAGAAAAAATGAAAAGAGATTTGAGATAGTTGGTAAGAGAAGTAAATTAATATTAGTGGCTATGATCATAGCTTGATTGCTCTTTAGGGCAAAATGAGAATGAAGCCCAAACAGTAATATGGATGGTGTAGTCTTTTTACCAAACTGAAAATTATTGAAAAGGAGAATCAGCTACGAGAGAAAAGTGATCAATAACTGGAAAATACAAACATTTAATAGCTGAAAAAATCAGGAAAGAAAGTTGTATGTGTTTAGAAAATATTTAGCTCAAAGGGTTAATGAAAGCCTCTAGGTAATTGTAAATCAATGAAATGAAGAAAGAAAGTTGATAGCACTGGATATAGAGTAGAAGTAAGGCATCACATATATAATTCCTCCAATAAGTGTAGTCAAGTTGTAAGGAGAAATTTATGGCCAGAGAATTAAGGACAATATTTTTCAAATACATTAGGAACCCTGACAGTGGTACCGGTTCTTTATCAGATTGAAGTGGAAGATTTGTTAAGAGTAATGAAGACAAGAAAGAAGTGTTCAATAAGTCTTTGTGTTCAGTATTTAAGGAAAAGACAGACAACTGATGCTCTATGAGAATGATGAACTACCAGGAAACAACAACAACAAAACCCCAAACTCTCAAAAAATTAAATAGAAGCTACTGAAGTAAGAAATATTTGTGTAGGAAACTTCAGATAACTTGTATCCAAGAGTTGTTCAAGAGCTGACTGAGGAATCTCTATTGTTATTATTGCTTTTTGCTAAGTCTGGGAACAATTGGGAAGGTTCCAGAAAGCTGGAAGAAAACGTATGTTGTGTTAATATTTAAGAAGGATAAACTTAACGACCTAGATAATTACAGTCCTGTCAGTCTAAAATTGATCTGGAGCAAAGTAATGGAATGGCTGACAGGGGACTCAATTACTAACTAATTAAAGAGGAGAAATATGCTAAATGCCAATCTAAGTGCAATATGGAAAACAGATACTGTCAAACACGTTTGCTGGCTTTTTTTTCAATTGTGACTACAACTGAAAGACAACACTGCAGATATACTTTGATTCTATATGACATTTGATGTGGTATTCATGGCATTTGAGTTAAGAGAACATGATAATACAAAATTGACATGTCTCACATTAAATGAACGGAAAACTAGTTAACTGACATTTCAAAATGGGAATTTAAATGGGGAATGATCACAGAATGGGTATTCTGCTGGGATAGCTTCCTGGGCATACTCTAGTTAACAATTTTATCAACAATTTGGAAGAAAACCCAAGGTTTGCAGAAGACTCAGTCATTAAGGAAGCAGTCAGTAATAAGAAAATATCACTGAGATTAGTTGGCAAGGATTACTGGGTGATTTGGTGCAAACAAGTAAAAAAAGATCCAAATGTAAAGCCACGGGAGCAAAAACTTCAGAGGAATAAATTCACTATTCTATGAGGGTTTTAAAAGCTCTAAGGGGGATAATTCTATAACCAAAATAAATTTTTTACCTGATTAGCTGGTTCTACCACAAATAAATAAATTCACATTCCATGTCACTACTACTAAGTATGGATTTACTTCAAGAGTAATATGTCCAACCACCCTGCATGGAAAAAGGATGAAATGAATCCTTATTACATCATGCTACTAATATGCATTCAGAGCTCACTCTGTACAGATAATGGTTCTGAAGTGAACATTATGGTATATTCAGAGAGCATGCCTGAAAAAATAAACCACAAATTCTTAACAAGCCCTTCGGCTGTATATCAAATTTGAAGGACCCTCAAAGCTGAGCACGTGAAAGGCATTTCTTCCCTTTATTTAGTCTGATCCCTACCACAGAAATTCTCCTTTCACTTCCCTCATTGCGGTGGCTGACAAAATAGCCTAGTTTTAAGTGCTGTGTACCAGAATCTGGCCCAAAATTAGTCAGTAACAGTTGCTGCATTATATATAATATATGCTAGTGCTGACAAACACACCCAGAACCTCCAGTCCTTTCACAAACCCAGCTAGTCTCTGTGTGGTTACTCCAGGACATACAGACCAAGTTCAAATTTACAGATCAAAGTCTGTTGCTTGTTAATCACGTTCTTAGCTGGGCAATAAAACAGGAAAGTTAGAGACTAGTTGGAGGCTGAATGAATTCCAGCTCCTTTCCTCCCTCAGCACGACGGGGTCCACTGCACCAGGGAAGAAAAGCGACGTGGGTCTTTCTCACACTCTTGTCAACGTTGGAGCTGCAAGTAGAGATTCACACCTTTGCATGAAACGTGATCTCTCCCACAGCCCTTCAGCCTTGCAGGGCTCTCTCAAGCACATGCTCAGTGTCCACTCCCTGAGCTCTGACACTGCTACATTCTAAGACACTGCCTGAAGGATGTACCCTTTATGGATAGGATCCAGTGGACCTTTTCCACATATTTCCATTCCTGTGTGCATTTTGTGCATGCAATGTGTTTGAACACACGGAAATAAAATCATGAGTTATTCTTAAGTGTAGGGTTTGTGGCTGAGTTTACATTACTGAATATGTTTAGGACAGATGCCTTAAAATGTCTTTAAAGTGTGTGCAGCTGATTTATAATACTTTTGAGAACAGAGATCTTTGTTTCCTTGAGTTCATTGAACTGCCAGGTATTATTACAGTGGCATATACATAAACAAGAATAAAAGTATTTTGCACAAAATCATGCATAAATTATGTCAGACAACTGGAAAACCATATACATTTATTCATGTTTTAAAATTACCCAGGCACAATTTTGCAAATACATAGAAGCACATTCTCCAAATGAGAGCAAAAACTAAGTAACATATAGCAAGAAAAAACACATGGCAGAACATCTAAAATAAGTATAAATAGCATGAAAGTTTTCTAGGTCTACAGTGATATCTGCTATCAATACACTTGTCAGCATTACGAAAAGGCAACCAAAGAATACATGTAATAAATAGTGTAACATGAACTGCCTAAATAAGTTTATGTTAACAGCATATAGTAGGAACTGTCTAAGAACAGAAGAATGCTTGTGCACTGTATATATATGCACATATGCATGTATACACAGATACAACTGGAAGGCCACAAGAACAAAAATACCCTGGGAAAATGATGAAGGGAATTTTTATGTGTCCTGCACTACATAAAAACAATGCATGCATTAGCAAGCACCCAGCATGTTCAGGATAAAATTACATCCACAAGCAGAATCACATTAACTCTTCATCAAACAAAGCACTTTCCAAGCCGTACCAATGCTGGATCACTTTGTCCTATATCACACTCCTGACTTATGGAGCACATTTGGATGGTAATTTTAGGAAGAGTCAAGAGCCCTTGATTCCCATGATCTGACAGGAGGAACCAGATCTCAGATTTGAAAGAAAAGTATCCATGAAAAAAAACCATGCAAAGCTTGAGCCAAAAGATGGTCTAGCAGGAATTTCACTTCCACATGGGACAGTCCAGTACAGTGGCCTCAATAAAAGAGCTTTAGTTTGTGTGAGGGAGTGTTCCTGAGGATGTGAACCAGATTCTTTTTGGATGGAACCAAAAGATGTGCTCCCATCACTAGTGGCATTCAGCCCATGGGACCAAACTAGGGACTGAGCACAGTGTGGACATCAGGTCCTTGGCACCAACAGTTTCAGGCTACAGATCCAATCCAGCTGAGCTAATTCTTTGCTGACACAGACACAGGCTTTGGAAACACACAGAATAAACAGGAATTGACAAATATTATAACCTGTATTTACCATGTAAATTGGTCTTAGTTGTTCTTCCTTGCCACTACCTGGAAAAAAAAAGACCTTCCCATATAGACACTCAGAGTGTTTGCACATGTGTATGCATGTGCCTGAGTATGAGGAGGGGACAGATGCTCAGCCAAAAGGGCAAGGAGCACACAATTTTTTTTTCCACTGACCATCCCCAGAAATACTATTTTCAGCAGCAACAATATGAAAAAATCTGCAGGCATCTTAGCCAATCTTCTACATGTTCAATGCCCGTTAAAAAGATACTCCCATAAATGTAAAAACTTTGGGATCATTGCCTCGCCAACATCCTGACATTATCTGTGTCAATAAAGTCGTTCCTGGTGCTACACTCTGATGGGAGATTTCTTCAGAACAGAACATAAAATTGTGACTGTGAGTACCGGAGTAGATTCACAAAAGCAAGTTGAACTATTTCTGATATTCCAGTGAAAAATGTCAAATTTAGTAAATATTTCCTGACTGGTTTCAGCAATTTATTTGCTGCCAGCTGCTAATGGCACTTACAAGGCTCCAGCAAAGTGCTCTGGGCAACACATGATATGAGAGAAAGAAAAAGCACTACTTCCCCCGCCTGAACTAAGTTTACATAAAACTTACATTATTTATTATATTGGAGAATAAAATGTGTAACATGCTATCATGCATAATACATGACAAGAACATGCATTAGTTCAAGTTGTTCAAGTTTACAATCTTTTTATGGCCAGTAAATCAGAACAGCAGTGGCAGATGCTGATAGCTGCATATCTCGAGGAATTCCCAGAAACAGCAGCAAGCAATCAAAAAAGACGTGAAATCAGCTGTTTAAGACACCCATAAAATAGTGACTCTTTGTGAGTTAATCACACAAACAATAACAAAGCCCAGTGATATCTTTCCTGCCACATTCAAAGGAACTGAGCTCAGCACGTGAGGTGGGACTGTGCCCCCAGCAAACCACACTGCTGACTGGAAAGAACATCCCTGCTCTGACACCCAGCACTCCTCATTCACCACATTCACCACTCCTCTGGCCCCACAGAAGGGGAGGACAGGGAGGACTTTGTGCAGCTCACAGGCTGCATCAGTCAGCTGGAGAATGCACTTCTCCAACGGGGCTGGAAAGGGACCAAATCTTCGGCTGGGCGGGGACCTACGAAAGCTGAGGGAGGAGGCCCAGCTGTGTCTCACACATTATTTGGGCTTCCACAGAAACACTGTCTTTCAGTGGAGAGAGACCTTTTCTTCCTCCTTCAGGCTCTTTTCGAGAGTTTGCCTATGAGACTCTAATCCAGAACAGACATGAGACTTCTGTAGCTTACGCTATACAAGGCTTCTCTGTCTTTAGCTATACATCACAGAAATAGCCAGAAAAACATATATGACTCTGTTTGCTGGCTATTTAACATACCATTCTTCACTCCCCTACAGTTAAGACCCATTCTGGGCACCCTCTCAGGAAAGAAGGAACAGAATGAGACACATCTGCTGAAAATGAAACACTTCCTCCTCATAAGAAATACCCCTAGCCAGGAAACACAGGCCTTTTTTCGGTAAATACATGACTGCTGTACACAGGACATCGTAACACCCACAGACAGCTCCTGTGTGATCATTTGGCACTAACACAGTTTCACTCTTGTGGGTACCCTAAGGTTCATCATCAACAAACCCTGGGCTTGCTTGAACACAGCTAACAACACACTATTTCTGAATACATGCAGAAAAAAATGCCAGCAAATTATAAGCATCACTATGTAAAGTGCTTCTGATTTTCTATTTACTAAGGGCACCATCCAGTTATAATTCATGAGAGATTACTTATTTAATTCTTACTTACCTGGACATGTCTTCTGGTTGGGCACCTGTGCTCTGCTGCTAGCTATCTTTGTGTGGGGTCCTACTTCTGTCCAGCCCACAAGCAGGTGAATAAAGAAAGACCACCAGCATCAGCCCTCCAAGTGTTGGATGGGCTTCTCTTTAGTAACTCTGCTGTGCATTGTGTGCACATGGTACTTCTCAGACAAAACACTGCTTACCTCAGTACCCAGGAATGCAGAGATTTTAATGGGATGGGTGCTGTATTCATGAACCTGCCAAAGTGATTTCCATTAGTTATGAAACGAGTCCTCAGAGATTCCTAAATCAGTGAAAATTCACATAATTTGTGTCAGGCTGACACCTTCATCCCTAGTGTTGTTTATATAGAAATATTTAACAACACCGAATTTGCCTGTTTCTTCCTGTAAAGGGCATGCTTCCCCATTGCTGATAACTCCTACTAGAGAGAGTAGGACAATTATCCTACAGAGGAGCTGAAGGCATTTGAAGAAAGCCAATACTTTAGTAAAGTATTTCCAGGAAAGATCAATGGGTACTCCTCGCCTGAAGCACTTTAGGGGCACTTTTTAGTAGTTGGAACACCATCTGCTCCTAAGTAGAACTCTTCATCAGTCCTTCCCACTTACCGATGTAACTGATAGGAGCAGTCTGCAGATGGAGCCTCCCAGCCCAGATGGAAAGGGAATTTGGCTGGATACATAGACTAATTTTTTGCTTTCTGAGAAGAGGCCTTGCTATAAGCAGAAGAATGTGATCTGGACATCTAATGGGGATGAAAAGCTTGTTGTGGCAGTTCGGAAAGAAAAGTTTTTTATGTTCACAAAATCCCAGAATATGCTGAGTTGGAAGGGATCCACAAGGATCATTGAGTCCAACCCTTAGCCCTGCACAGGCCCATCCCCAAGAGTCACACCATGGGCCTGAGAGTATCATCCAAATGCTTCTTGAGCTTCACAGCTTGGTGCTGTGATCACTGCCCTGGGGAGCCTGTTCCAGTGCCTAAACCTCCCTGGACACAACTTCAGGCCATTCCCTTGGGTCCTGTCACTAATTACCCTTGAATTAGTAATTAGCCAGTTGAAAAGATATTTTTTTTCTTATGCAAATCTCTGCTCCCATTTAAAAGTTTTTACTTTGAAAAAAAATCAATCGGAAGATAATGCCACATAAAAGATAAAGTATATTACAATTTAAATGTTCAAACCAAATGTTAAAACCAAACCTACAGCAAACCAAACAATAAATGCTTTCCCTTTTATTTTTTTTTCAAAAGTGTACTAAATTCCCCTAAATTGTAAAAGAAAACATTTGTTGACTACTTAGCTGACTGATGGCCAAAAAAAGGCCAAACTATTTGCAAGTATTCCCCTATTAGCAGCAACATGGAGATGCATTTTGAAAACCTCAGGTAAACTCCCTGCTTGTTTTATACACATGAGTAGTTGATTAAAATAGGGCTGCTTGAATGAATAAGCAATTAGGATCTGATTACATTCAGGTAAACTGTAGTAGGTTTTATCTTAAAGAATTAATAAATGATTCTCAGCTGATGTCTTAACTGCTCTCAGAAGGTGAATCACCAAAGTCCCTCACTACAGAGCCAAGTACCGAGATTCTTTCTTCAGTATCACAGATTTTTAACAGATTTTGACCAAGTAATTTCTTTGCAGAATCATCTTTAATGCAGTGGTCACAGTTCCTTACTCATATAATAAAACTAATGTAAACATGCATTTAGTTTATGCTAAAGACAGCTTCATTTAAATAAGGGAAGTGATATTCATTTACTCTCGTGTGAATGAAGTCTGCTGCTACCTTTCTAAAGTGGATCTGCTCTTAGTGCAAATCCAGGCAGAGAGCAACATTTTACTTTGTGACAACTGCACTCTAATGGTGTTCTCCATTATGTGTACATTTAGCTGCTCTTAGAGCTGTATTTTTCTTAGCTAGCCTTTGTGATATTGTTTCATGCAGCATGCAAGCACTCTTCAAGGAGCTTCGGGACGAAGCACATATTTTACAACAGTTTTACGGTGAATTGGCAAGTGTTAATTATCTGAAAAACTTTCTCAGGCTTAAAAAAACACCTTGTACATGAACACAACTGAGGCAGAATCCTGATGCTCATTCAGGAGAAACAGTTCATGAAGAAACTTCCATGTAAGTCTGTCCAGCCCAACCACACATCCATGGGCAGCACTTTCATAGCAGTTTTCTATTAACCCAAAGACCTTCTAAATACAAGTTCAATTTGACTGATGTTCTCCCTTTCAGCTCCTCTTCCCTCAAGGGAGCTATAGGATTTCCCAGGCTGCCCTGTACAATATGTGTGGAACATTCTCCCTAGTTCTGCACGTCCTGCATTCTTCAAATCCTGCATTACAATTATTTTATTAGCTTTCCATATATCCAGCCATCCATCTGAACTGAAAAGATGCATATGCAGATGGTGAGAGATTTAGACCACTGGCTTTTGCTACTACAACTCTTTATCCATCCCTGGCCCTTTCCCCTTTTGATTTCATCCCATGCTATATTAGCTTACAACTGATCTTTAACTCCAGAGACAACGAGTGGCCACTTCAAATTATTTGCCTGTTATAGCATTGCCTGTAGTTTTCAGACATTTTGGGTATGTCTCCTGCAAGGCATTATACAAATAAATTGAAAATGGGAATATTCATCTCAACAGCTTACAAGAAAGTCACACAAGAAAGGGAGTAACAAAATACTATGGTTCTCCTTTTCCAAACAGGAAGGTGAGACATCAAATCATGCAAGAAGTCTGGGACAAAGCCTGTATTTAAATATAGATGTTTATCCAGGATCATAAGCGTGGCCCCAGCCTTTGTCTGACAAACCACCATGAATACTTAGAGTACTAAAGTAAACAGTGAAAGCTGAGCTATATTAAAAAATAGAACCAGAAAGCTGCATTTAGAGTAGAAAACAGAAGGAGCAACAGAGATGATATCCTGGCATCACGTACCAACAGGAACAAGAAACCAACAGTCAGGAGGAGGAACAGTGGTGAAGAGATTTCCTCCCCATTCTAAGAGCTGCAGCTGCTGATGACAGAATATATATGCGATGAACATATAAAATATAGATTTATATATACAAATATACAATAGGAAATAGTCAGTATACAAATACTTACATGTAAAAATAGCTTTTTACTTTCCCCTTTTCATGATTTACAAAAGCATACAAAGTTTCCTGTTGGTTAATGTTTAAGTAGTGTGAGTAAACCCTGTGTGACATGTTCCACACGTAATTCCTTCAAGTGTTCACAGTATTGGCTATTACAGTGTTGAATCTGACATTCCAGATGTTCAAATATTCATAGGACACATTCTAAACTTAAAGCATTAGTTTAAATACAGTTTAAATAAAACTCACATGTGTAGTTGAATTATGGTCATATTACAACTGAGTTTGCTGCAGTTGAAAACTTTCCATGACAGTAAGCTTGGAAAATACATATTTAAACTAGAGATGAGTATATTTTAAAATTCTTGAACTGCCTCTTGATGTGCAGCTAATGCTGTGAGGTGGGGAGTTCTTTCAACTTCATCTGAAGCAATGCAAGATGAGACAACTCAGTATTACAAATTATCCTCAGTAGGAAAGCGGATGCACAGAACAATTTGCCATCAGATCCAGACATGCTGTCACTTTCTTCAAATACCCAACAGACAGGAATAAATGACAGGTACCATTGTTTTTGTGTTAAGAATAAATGATCTGTAGCATTCTTCATCAGGAAAGTGCTTTAAATTAAATTAAATTAGTCCTCACAACTCCCTTGTGAGGTAGATAGACACTATCCCTGTTTTTAAAGCTGGAGAAACTGGAGATCTAAAATAAATTATGATGGCTGCATGGGAAATACTGTCAAAATACTATTATTTGGATGTTGGAGCAACTCAAAGGCATAACTAGAGTAGATGGAGATATTCATGAGACAACTTTTCACTCATGGGTTTGGATACTGACAGCAGACTTGGTACAACAGCCAAAGGTTCACCATGGGCTGCAAAACACAGTCTTTTCTGAGTGCCATGCTGCTGGAGCTAAACAGTGGGACAACGGCTTCAAAAAGTACAAACTGCATTGCCCCAGGTGGTACAGCCTGACCAGGGTGGAAGGAAGCTGCATTTCAGAACTTATGAATTAATCAGGAGCCTTGAGCAAGCAGCATCTTCTCGTGCAAGAGTTGTGAACAGTTCAAGAACCATATTTAGCTCATCTCTAATTTTACCATATATGCAAGTGCTCACATGGACCAATGTATTCAGCTGTTGTGTTTGTTTTTTTTAATTTACTCACTTATGGACCTTGGAGGTCTATATTTTTCCTCATATTTCTCTTGTTGAAAATTTCTGCTAATACTAGAAAGGAAACTAGTGCTGCAGTACTGCCAATGAGCTATAAATACTAATTTTACATATCTGAGATGATGGACAAGTTTCAAAGGATCACCATGTTCTCTGTGTACACCTGTATATACAGGAAATCTCCTCTGTATTTAACTGCTCCTGCCTTGAAGTAAAATCCAGTTAAAGTATAAAGTGCATAGTGTGGAGTAAAACCCTAAGAAGTAACAAACAATGTGTCTACCTTCCACAGATGATTAATTTTGCTTAGCAGCTGAACCATCACCCTCTTTGCCTTCTGGTTTTTAGTTTAGTGTTACCCAGGCTGAGAAAGGCCAGCCAGATGTAAGCAAAACTACTGTAAACTGAGACATTTTTGTAATATCCTGTTAAGAGAGAGTTAAGAAAACCAGTATCAAGACACTGTCCAGTTGGGATGTGTAAATATTATTGTTTGCTTCTTGGCCCATTTAGCAAATACTTTCTTCTCTGTGATAAACCTATGGCCTCCATATGGAGCGTTTTCATGGAGAAAGTATTCCTCACACTCATCTCTTCCTGGCTCGTAATAGTGGTAGGGAACTTTACGAAAGCCTTCTGACCTAGGGGAAAAAAAAAAAGATATACTTAAATATTATTTTCAAGAAATACATAAATATACACTGCACCTGAATACAGGATACAAACATCCTGGATTGTATCAGCAGTAGGGTGGCCAACAGGACTAGGGAAGTGATGGTCTCCCTGCACTCAGCGCTGGTGAGACCACACCTGGAATCCTGTGTTCAGTTCTGGGCCCCTCACCACAAGAAAGACATTGAGGTGCTGGAGCTTGGCCAGAGAAGGGCAATGGAGCTGGGGCAGAGTCTGGAGCATGAGTCCAATGAGGAGTGGCTGAGGGAGCTGGGGGTTCTCAGCCTGGAGAAAAGGAGGCTCAGGAACGACCTTATCACGTCCTACAACTGCCTGACAGGAGACTGTAGCAAGGTGGAGGTCGGGCTCTTCTCCCAAGTAACAAGACAAGAGGAAATGGCCTCATGGTTAGACTGGATATTTGGAAAAATTTCTTCATGCAAAAGGTTGTCAAGTGCTGGAAGAGGCTTCCTAGGAAAGTTTTTGGCTCCCTATACCTGGAGGTACTTAGAAGACATGTAGATGTGGCACTTGGGACATAGTTTAGTGCTGGACGTGGCAGTGCTGGGTTAACAACTGGACTCCATGATCTTAAAGGTCTCTTCCAGACTAAATGATTCTGTGAATTATCTGAAATCCTTCCCATGCACCAGCACTTGAGCTCCTTTGCTAAACTGTGTAAGGGCTTTCATTACATCATGATTTCTATGAATTTTCCTATGGAAAATGTGGCTCAGTGTGTCTCTCAGCATGCACTGATCTCAGCAGTCAGTAAGAAGCTGATGGGCTGGCTCTCATGGGTACTGCATATTTTGTTTAACCTGGGAGAACTCAGCCCACAAGTCTCCATCCCTAAGCAAAGTCTTCTCACTGGATAGTTCCAGCTGTTGAAACTGATTCTCCAACTGGCTGCATAATCCATTCTAAGTAGGTAATGCAGTCAGAATTTCAGCTTTAAGGAAAGCCATCCTTCCCTGCTGCCAACAGACTTAAGTGCTATCATGCTGTTGACTGGTTTTACATAGGGCTATGCAATGCCAGCCTGGCTTGGCTCTGAGGACACCCCCAGTCCTGTCACCCCTCATCTCGGGGCGCCTACTGCATTTTCATAAACAAAGAACAACATATGTTCACTCCATCTGGATGACTCCATCAGTGAGATCTGCGAGTTCTAAAAAGCCAGTCTCTAATGTTAATATATCCTAATTAAACAGCTGTGACTCAAATTCCATTGTTTGTTTGTTTGTTTGTTTGTTTGTTTTAGGGTCTGCCAGGAATGAGTCTCCCACTGGAGCAACACAGATTGTGGAGTGAGGATCTGCACAAAGACTCCACTTGAGGAGCTGAGGACCCACTGGACTGGTTACATGCCAGACTTGAACCAGCTTGGGTACAGAAGAGATGTGTACATACTAGTATCACCCATTATTCCTGCTTTACTGAATAAATGAGGAATAGTTTCATTTTATATTTTTCTACCATACACTGTAGATGAAAGCGTTTAACGTGGACTTCTAAAAATTGTGTTTAGAGTTACACTTCTGACGATGTGATTAGTCCATTGTCACTGTAAGGTCACTAACGGGAGCTGGCTGGAATTTATGTCACTTTATGGTGATAAAGCTCACAGGACTTGTTTTATTATCTAATTAGAAACCTCTACTACTCAAAACAAGCCATATATAACCTAGAAAGTTCAAGTAGGTTGCTCAATGGTGGTGAAATGTAATTTCAGGTAACTATCCTGGGCTAATCAGTTTTTTTCACTTCCAGGTGTATTTGGTATTCAGAAAATAATATATTAGTTTTGCCTCTATAGGTTTGTTTTAACAAGGGAGGCAAGTGAATTTTTATCAGAAGAGTATGAGCATACTTTGTTTCCAGCTAATTCAGAAACTGCGAAAGATCTTTGATTAAAAATAGTTCCTCGAGACATCTGATGTTAGATTTTGTAAATGTTTTTATTTTATCAACAGCAAATGCCATATCAGGAGTGAATATGCTGACAATAGTGTCACATCAATGGAAAACACTGGGAAATGACTGCCTGATCCATTTTTTGGATTTATGATATTAAAATCAATTGTGAAATTTTGACAAGACATCAGAATTGTAGATGCATGAAAATAATTTCCTGTGATCTTACTTGCAGTAGGTGTCATTTATCATCCCATAGACGTGAATTCCATAGCAGGCATCCATAGCCAAAATTAAGGTAAACCAACCCGTACTGAGATATGAACCTGACTGGACTCTGTAAAAATACAACATACACAAAACAAATTGCAATGAGAAATTATCAACACTTTATCAAAGCAATATAATCTATTGCCTGGGACAAAAGGCATTAAGCAATTTGACAATCTGTCAAAACCATACAATTACTTTGAATTATTTATAGATATGCTCTCATTCTTCCCAGCCTGGGGCCTCAAGCTACTGTCCACAGAAAAAATACCGTGTTAAATATCCGGAGTCAAACGATGCATCTCCCATAAGACAAAAAAATAATTTATTTTCAAATCTGAAAGACAGCAATTAGTAGGGTTTGTAAAATGAGATAAAGTTCACCAAAATGCAAACTTACTGTGAGAATTTGTGCTGTGTGGATGTGGGTATGCACCATCCTCTTCTGCAAGCAAAATCTTAATCTGCAGTGGGCTATCCTCAACTTGACAATTCACACAGTAATGAAACTTTCATGGATATTTTGATAGAAAACCATCTAATACAAGGTTTTGAAAAACAAAATTCTGTGCATACGCCTTTACATAATTTTCTGTTGTCATTCTTTGAGATAACATAGCAGAGAGCAAAACACAAGAGGATAGTGCCCAGATTGATAGTCTTGGCTCAAATAACTCTTTATGTTAAATCAGTCCAAAAGTATTACCTGCATGAGTGAGAAAAATTACATGTGTAAGGTTTTGGCTCACAGATTGGCTGTGTGAGCACAACACAAGTCCTGTTTGCTCTACTCAAGCAAATGTTACCAATTACTGGGAGTCAAAGAGTCACCCATACAACCTGGGCATGCAAGATTCACTGCTTTAAAACCTCATGAACAGTAAGAACACACCTAGCTCTCACTGCTTACAACTTGGTTAAAGCCCAGCTTTGTGCATGTATTGCTTTCAGTTTGACTCAAATTAACGGACATAATTAGCTTAAAATTATAAAAAACTTGCCCAATTTCCAAAGAAAGATATCATCTTAATAGAGTACCATCTTAATAGAGCTGAGTGTGAGGGAGAGGAGGGGATGTATCAGCTTTCTGCCACAACTGTAAGCCCTCAGCCTTTGGGTATGGCAGGGAGCAGTCTGTTCTGCATCGTAAATTAAAGTAGCCTAAGGTTTGCACACCATTAAGTTTTGCTGCCAAAGAACTCCCAAGCAGACCCATGTGCTAATCAGTTATTCCCACCAACAAAATCTTCTGAAAACATTTCCATCTTGGGGTAGGAATAAAAATATGATGTAGGGGGAAAAAGAAAATCCTGTAGCAACTTATCCAGCCTATAAACCCCAACGTTCCTGTGAGAAAGACGAACCAACCTCAGGTGCTTCTTCCTGGTTCAGAGCAAGAACGTGCTATGGTCTCCTGCCTCCCAGGTAAATATGCCAGTTGATGGCTTTTGGCTCAGATTCTGTGTTACTTCCTTGCTCGAGTTGAACTAAAGACTAATTAAGACAATGGGTGAAAAAGTAGTTGTACAACCTTTATAATGACATTTACCTGGCACATACAGGTCTGAGATTCAAATCCCATCTCTGATGAATACCTTTTATTATTGATAGTAGAAAAACTCCTAGAGCTTTACACTCTTAAAGAATCTCCAGTACACTTCAGTTTAAATAAACCTCAGTTTTTTAAGTGAAAAACCATTACCTCAACTCCCAGAGCTGAGTACCCTGAAAGGAGTTAAAATATTCTTTTCCTTGCTCATGTCTGTTATCCTACATCAGTGAGCTGGTGTGAACTTCTATCTCTACCTTTTCCAAAATGTCCTTTTGCTCTGGGAACCATGTAAGTATGTTTAGCTGCTTTTGTAAAGGACCATACTGGAAACAATAAATAAAGGGTTAACTTAAACTGAAGAGTGACAAGTGGGAACCAAAGGCAGGGTGTCAAATCCCCATGTTTCCTTAAGTGGATACCAACTATAATTGTGCTTCTTTACTTGACACCTTTATAGCCATGAAACTGTACATCTGTTTATCTGTCTGCCCCATTAGGATCTTCATGTCTTTAACCAGAATGTTCTGCTACTGTCCAGCAAAGAGAATTCCCAACCCAATGCATGTTATATCAGAGTAACATTCTGCCATGATAAAAGGCTGCACTGCTTCTAACTTGCTTTCTGCTCTTGCACCAGGAAAGCCTTGAGCTTTTAAAGCCTTTTAGAATCATAATAACCATTTATAAGAACACGATGAAGATCAGGACCCTTCCAATAACAGAGGTTTATTGGAGAGCACTGTATTGACAGTAGCATCTGAAATTTGCTATACTCAGGAGGAAAAAGGAATTTTAAAAAAGAATTAATCAATATTTCATGTCCTGTTTTAACACCATCGGACCTTAGTCCTCTCATCTATATACTGCACTGGTAGGATAAATAAAAACAGCAGAGTGAGTTCCCTGGTACCTTTCCTGGGAGATGAAGTACATGACAGAATACAGATTATATACTTTAAAACAAAGCACTTACATTCATCCCATTTTTTCCTCTGAAGACACACAGGGATACAAGGGAATATACTTGAGCAGTGGGGATTCTGGATGATTTGGTAACACCTTAGAATTCAATCTGATACCATAAACATACTTTCAAAAGTCTAATGAAAGCAGTATTAGAAATGTGAAAACAATTTTAGCTGTCCCTAAAAAGCCATAAATCTCTGAACACCTTTTAAAATATCATCCCATAAAACTGTAGTGCAAAGCAATGTCTCAGCCTTTGCTATTATGCTAACACTGTGCATTCAATTTCTCTCTCTACAGGAGAGTTTTACATGCTTTTTGGCCAGGGATTTTTGAGACTCATTAGAAAACACTTCCTCTTGTTACTGTAATTGCATTCGAATTTCAAATTTTACACACTGAAAAGAAAAAAAAATCCTCCATTTATGTGTAGCATAAGGCTGTATCACTGTACAAATCTGAGGGAAGGATGACATTAATCCCAAAACAGGGAAAACAGGATTTGGTTAAACATCATCTCTAGAACTACAACAGGCAGCTCTATTGTGATATATGTGTGTGCAACAAATCCAAAATTGTTTCCTATTGCTCACTGTGACTTTTTTTTTTTAATAGTCTAAAATTAATGGGGCACCAAATCCAGGCAGGAAATTGTCTCAACAGCTCAGGAGAAAATAATGTACTATTTTTCAGGAAATGCATTTTAAAAGATGGCTTTGCTTTCAAGACATGATTTACAGCTGGGTGCAGCAATAAAAAGGCAATGCTCACAAAAAGTTACTTTGTTTATCTTAAAAATGAAAGCTTATTTAGCATACTTCCTACTTTATTAGGATTCTTAAAGAAATGTCAATTATTGGTTGTAATTCACTCTGCAAAATACCATCCAGCATTTCAGAAAAGTACATAGGCATGCGCTTAACATTAAACACATGAAAAGACCAGTGGAATCAACTTAGTGAAGATGCTTGAAACGAAGTATATGCTTGCTTATCTTGCTCTTAGTGAAGGTTTAAATGCTTAAAATGTCATTATTTAATCCCAGAATATAAAAGTAAGCTCCAAGATTAACTTGAAACTTGAAAGTTTCAAGTCTCAAAACACAGAATTTGCATTTTTAGTAATGCCTTCCATAAACTACAGCAGAAAGAACTGACTGTAGTTTCTCACAACATGTTAAAAAAAGAGAGTTGCCTTCTATATTTTAGAAGAAAAGGGTAAAAGGCACGTTTAGGATGGGTAGAATCATAATGTGTGACACATAAAGCTTTAATTAAAAATTAATTTTAAATAGAAGCAGTTAGACAGGGCTCTTCAGCTTTAAATTTCCAATACTCCACAAAAAGCAGAAGAAATTGATATAAAGGACATGGAACAGAGAATGCCCCATAAAAACATTGGCAACTGAAATTCATCTCCTTTGATATCTATAACCATGCTTTGATTTAGGCTAAATGAAGGAAAAACTGGTTCCTTCTGTCATCAGGGGCAAATGGAGGAATATAAAATATTGTCTCAGTGATCAAGGCCAGGTGAGTTCAAATCAGGTAAAAATTTTGTTGTCACTCGTGTTTGGATTTCACCAGGAAGTTCTGACCTGATTACTCCAGGAACTTCTTTTCTTTTTTCAATTGTTCCAGGATTTTTTATGTGCACAATCAATTTTAGCTCTATGGTTCAATGGACTGTAATTTCCAGTGGGGACTTCAGTGGTAAAAGAATAAAAATGAAAAAAAAAAAAGTTTGTGAAGGCAGAGAAGATCTGTAGACAAGTAAATGTGTGTCAATCTGTTTGCAGAAAAGAATTTAGAAATCTATTTTTTAATTCTTTTGGGAGAAACTAGAGATCACAGAAGGTCAATTAAGACTGTTAATTAAGATAAAAACCAAGAAATTTAGTACTTCAAAAAGCCATTAATTAACAGAGAGCTCACCAAAAGCATTAGACAGACACTTTTCCTTTTTCACTTAATTTCAAAATATTGCAGTAAAGTAAAATTCAACAACGACAGATTGAAATGACAAAATTCTTCAGGCCAATTAATTGACAAAAAAATTTATCTTTTCATAAAGGCTGCTTATAGACTCTAATCCTCTGATGACTCTCTTACCAAACTACTGAATCAGCAGCAGCTTTATTTGCAGCAGCTTGTCAGGCCTCTTGATTAATAAATAAGTATATATAAGAGTATTGGTCTAAACAAACTAAGATACCTGAGGAAGCATCTCTGAGTACAGCTGCTGAACAACTCTTCTGCTTTGCCAAATTAAACATCCACATTCCCCAAGTCTCAGTTTTGGTCTATGCCTTCCTCTTCAAATCAGAAGTAGATTTGTAGATGACAGATTAGAATGAGCTGACAGACAAAGGCACCACCATGAAGAGAAGAGCAAGGCTCTCACCTCTCCTTTGAGGAGCACACGCACTTCTCTTGCCAGAGAGCTGTTTTTTGAGAGGAGAAAAGGAAGTACATTTGGTAGAGAGGAAGGGTAAGACTCTAAATGCTGAAGAATATTGGCACTAGTCTAGATTTATTTCTGTTTTCTCTAAGACTCAGTGCTTTGTTGCTAATTATTTCATTACATACTTTCCGCAGAAAAAAAACCAGCACAAGAACAGCAATGAAAATGCAAGCACAGAGAATTGATTTCACCTGGTAAAAATGGTTGCTATTTCTGCCTTATAAAGATACCTGTTAGGCAGCTGTTTATCATAATTATTTTCCCTCCTTTGTACGTGTGTATGTGTGTGTGTACACGCATGGGCTTGCTTTGCATTCCACAATGATGCAGGACATCTAATAATAAACAGCCGTGCCCCTCTAGCACTGAGCAGCCTGTCTCACACATTCAAAAGCCCCCATCATGCTTCAGGTCATTTCTGAAGAGTGAAACATTTATAAATGGACAGATGTTTTATTATCCATCCTCTCCAGTTTGTTGTGGAAAGCTTAAAACAAGTGGAATGCATTATGAACAGCACAGACCACATTCCAGATTCAGACAGAGACTGTGCCTGGCAAGATGTACCTGGGCATGGAGCAGTGATGCACTCCTGCCAGCCCAGACTCATGGTACATCAACCCTACTGTGAATCCTGAAAATAAACTGCAGTTGGGTGGCATACTGTTCAATTAATCTCCAGAAATATTGGCTTTCTGGTTATATTAATGCTGCACCAATGGAACACAGGGGACAAGAGTTCATGTCAGTCCATTGAATTTGCTACAAACCCGCAGTAAAGGCCACAGGCTAGCCCGTGACAACCTCCCTTCACAATCAGATTTAAAAAGAAATGTAACAAGTAATAAATCCCATGTCAAAATGGCACGGAAAACAAGACAGGAAGGACATTGAATAATCACAAAAGGGAGCAGAGAAATGATGGCTTTGTATTTAACTGCATCTAATTAAAAAACCACCGAAACTATTTGACTTACTATTAACAATTTTTGGTAAGACAGGCAAAAGCAACATTAGAAATAAGGAATAACCTGTTACTACAAGTACTGAAAGATCTGTGGCATCTGCTTGGGTATTTAATTTATGCACATAGTTCCAATCTTTGTGTTGTGTACATTTTATTTAAATTATTTTTTTCAAATTATTTTTTTCCTCCCTTTTCAAAATAAGCATGGAAACCTGAAACAAAGGGGGGGGGGGAAAGGCAGGAGCTTAAAAAAAAATTGACTTCTTCTGCCCAGGCTTCTGTAGCTTCCTTATTTCTGATTCCTCGACCTGACTTTGATACATCTCAGCTCCGTTGTGAACTCAGGCAACCAGAGAAGGAAGTTATTTCACCCTGGCAGAGAGAGCTCCTTCAGCCTGTGCTGCTGAGCACAGAGAAGAAAAGGGGAATTCCTGGTTATCAAGGGGGACCACAGAGATCCAGCTTGCTGCAAAGCCCACAGAAGAGAAACAAGAAGAAAGAATTATAATTGTAAACTCTGCCCTCCAGCCTATATATTGCACTTGTACTATTTTGAGGTGATTCTCATGCAGGAAAACCTGTGCTAATCTTTTCAAGATGAATGGCATTCCCTGTAGAGAACATGAGTTGGCAGCTAAATTTCTTACAGCTTCTACAGGTCACACTGACTCTTCAGATACAAATTGTGGTCCTGGTGCAAACTGTTTACAGAGCAGTAAATCCCAATTCCAATCTTTTTTTCTTCCCCACTCTCTTCCCTATTCTTACTCTTTCCAGAAATACATATTCTCTTGATTTCCCTTGAATCAAGAGTTCCTTATTTCCCTTTCTTAGGTACAAACTGTGGTCTGATATTATGTGCACTCAAGTTATTAGAAAAAGATGCCTTTTGTGAGTGCCTGGGCTGCATTTGCTCCCTGGGATCTGAGGTCAAGTAGTTTATGCACGATTACAAACAACCTCGACTCACTGCAGGTGCACCATGCAGAAAGAGAAGTGTGTGGCTCCACACATTTCCATTTGCACTGCATTTTGTTGATGGGCAAATGAGTGTTTAAATCAGAAGAGGATCCAGGGGAGTCTCGACCACTACAACCATGCAGTTACGTTTGGAGTGAAGGAAAACTAAATTCCCATCAGCAGATCTGAGGGCTAAGCTGTTGGCATCTTTGCACAGCCATTTTCTCCTCAAAAATCACCTCAGTAAAATTCACTCCACGCTTAGGAAGACTGAAATTATCACTAAATGCAACTCTTCTGGTCTGCATCCTGCACAGCACTCGCTCCACAACGCAATTCCTTCTGCTTGCAGCGGTTGAAGCAAATGGAAGGTAATGCCAAAATTTCCCTAGGCACTACTCGAGCCTGCAAGTTAGTTGTGGCACCATGATGTACCCCTATCCCACTGTTCCCCACTTCCCATTGGACTAGGCTAGGCCAAGGACTTTCTGCAATCCCTAGTGGCTGTGACAAAGGGAGTGACACCCGAAACCTTGGCACAGGTTTCAGGGCTGGTGCCACGGTCTCCTGTAGGGCAGCTTTATGTGCTCTGGCCTTCCCCAGTAGCTGCATCCAGTTTGCTGAGTGCTGGTTCAATATTTTCACACAATGGGAAAGGGAGTAGAAAAGGATTTAGATTTTCATCCTTTGTAGCCACAAGTAAACCAGAACTAAAAACTGTGCCAAGTGGAAGAAAAAAACCCAAAAGATGACAGTGCCTTTTTCCTGCATCGACATTTAAAACAATATTTGCTGCCTTGGGTCTGCACATTTTTCTGCAGGGAGGACATAAACTAAACAGAGCTGCAGTTAATCCAGGATCCCCGAAGAGATTTAATTAAGGAGGCTTTCCCACCCTTTTCTTCTTGTATTAAAGGGCACTCACTACTCCTAGCTGCATATTTTAGTGAAATGTATTGTAGGTGAATACAAAAGAAATTTCTTGATTAGCTCTTACCTTCTCAATACAAGATGCTGAAGGCAGTCCATATAACCTTGTCTGAAAGCAGCTTCAATTTTTCATAAAAACATTTTCTATTAGGTTGGGTCTTTTTTATGTTTAAATCCAAAAATATGACACAACTTTGTAAAGGTGCACATTGTATGTCTGTGACATTGCAGTGTGAGCAGAGGCTTTTAAAAGGATATTTTGGTTTATTGCTATGGCAAAAATGAAAGAACACCTAGCACAAGATTGTACCCTAAGTCTGTTTATTGAAGTGGGAAGAACACTGGACCAGATACTCAGCTGACAGAAATCACACTGATGCACAGCAGCTGATACCCTTTTAAATTTTCCACATTCTGCAGTCTTTGTGGTAGCTCAAGCAACACCTCTTTGATGTCACCACGGAAGGGAGGGCGATGTTACACTGTTCTCCCCACATTTCCCATTTATCTGGGAACTTTGCTTTTCACCAGGATGGATGCCCATCGGAAAAAAAAAAAAAAGGTAATGGAGGGCCAGAATATTAATGGGAAGTATCATTTCTGAACAGAAAATATTCACTGGAAAAAGAGAACTCAAGCTCTACAGATACAGCCTTCATCAGTGCATACTCCTCTATCAACAACTTGTCTCACCCCAACTATGGTATTCGCCAAAGTGTTGACAGGTATCCTAAAACTAACTCCTAATTTGTTGCTAAATTCCTGATTTTTTACATTACAGCAGCACTGTGAATCCTCAGTCTGCAGGCACTACACACCCACACCCGACAGCCCTTGACCCAAAGAGCTTAACTGTCAAAGAACCAACAGAAACAGATTCCTTGGAGAACGTACATATCCTTATCCCCAACACCACATCGCATTATAAAGCCACATTCTCTGAAATTGCATCTGGAGCCACAGTGCTCTTCTCTCCCGTGACTATTTGCACTAACCAAAAGTTCATTTTAGAGTACAGAACATCAATATTTTTAGCAAAAATGAAATCTTAAATCCAGACAAATTATTCTGATATGGAAAAAGGAGGTAAAAATAGAACTTGTGTGGGTCTGAATTTTAATTCAATTGCAAGAGGCCATAATGTAACCCATCAGTCAAGCTTTGAAGATGAACTGCTAATTAACACAGATGTTGCATTCCCTTTTACTACTGTAGCTTTCTCCAGATTAACTTTTCCTTAAAGTATAAAAGGAACAAAATATTTCTTTTTATTTTCTTTTTTTTTTTAATGTACATTTTAATGAAACACACACACACATACAGGTACCATATTTCTGTTTAGTATCAATATTAGAGTCTTGCTTACTCTCTATATTCCATTCAAGTGGATCTAAACTTTCACTGCTTTCTTAATTAGCTAACCTCTGTCCAACTACCAAGGGAGAAGCAAATAATCCCAGCCTCTGAACAGTTCCTTCAACACTGGACAATTTCAGAATATTTTATTCCAGTATTCATTGGAATATTGCAGGAGGCTAATAGTACAAGTGGAAACTTTGAGAAAAATCGCCATACTTATTAGAATGGCAGTGAAATGCTCTAAAAGAGAATTTTTATGGCTTCTCTGCTATCAACTGAAGTAGCAAATAAGTTAATTTTCTGAGTCTTTCACAATCCAGCTCTTTGAGAATAGTAAATAGTAAACTCAAGAATTATCTGACTAATCATCTACCCAGCTCACAGTCAGTGTAAGCTACTGCCTGGTTACCAAAAGTGGTGAAGAACTCAGTTAGCATCAAGGATATGGTATTTCCAGTGAACCCAAGTTACCAGTACACATTGATGAATGCTCTGATTTCTCTTCCACATATTATATTGCTCTTAGTGACATCATCTTTTCGGTGATCCCCTGTATCAATCTAGTTAAGACTTGGCTTTGTTGCCACTGAATTCTGCAGGCAGGTTACTCCTTAGAGGGCCACACACCAGGCAGTGTCCATCAGAGGAGGCTGTTGCTGCTCCCCTGGCACCAAAGTTCAGGATTTCACAGTTAACTGAATTTTTCTCTACAAGATTTGCATAAGAAACATTAAACCAAGCTAATTGACTAAAACTAGAAACTACAACCCATTTGCTACAACGTAGGTGGCTCAAGGCTCCTGTAAAATTCAGAACTGGCAAAAATTTGTTCCATAGTTGCACTACAGAGAACCTCAGGTTACACTAGTAGCTACACAGCTGCAAGGAATACCAGATTAAAAATTAAGAGTTAAATCACACACAATAGCAGAGATAGCGTCACAATTGGGTTTAAAAAACAACATCATTCTTTACAACGCTTTTTCTTTGCCTCTTCATGCTATTTGCCTGATAAGCCCTTGCCAACAAAGACATTTTACTAATTACAATTAGTTATACAAAGTGTGGGACTACTGAAATGATTTATCGATTTTTTTTCCTCACAAAATAAATGTTATTTTTAATTCCAAATATACAGTGAGAAAAATAAAATAGAAGGCACAGATGGCATGTTTAATCCAGACATGTATGAATGCGAATATTCTTATAGGGACACTCAATCCATTTAAAACTTTAATCTTACAGTAGTTGTCTAGAAAAATCAGCACAGAGTAGGTTTCATGCAATTAAAATAATTTTCCCCTGAGCAGAGACATTTAAGGTACAAAGCCAAGAACTGAACTGTTCTCAAAAAAATTTAGAAATAGGAGGATCTTCCAACAATTTTTTTTTAATGTCTCCAGGCCTACAAATAAAAGTATGCACATTTGTCATGTAATATTAATATGGCACTATGTTTGCATTTGATATAATCTATTATCTACATGCAATCTGAACACATAAAATACAAAGCTCTGTCAAATATCTTTCTGTGTTAACTATCAACCTGTGGTAAACACCTCTTCATACCCAGGCTCGGAAATAACAAAGGAATCTTTTCACTTCAGTTCTTTGGAAACTCTTCCTAAGATTTTCTACGAGACCCTCCTTTGTCCTCCACCTTGCAACATCATGAATGCTCCTCTAGTCATACTGAGAATGTGCTTATCCTGTGAATATTCTCAGTGTTCAAGTGTATTCCCATGAAGGATGTGCAGCGCTGAGAGTCTGAGCAGAACACAGCACGTGATCCCTCATGGGGACTCTCTCCTAAGTCTGTATCTTGAACTCCTTTGAAGTTCCAAAAAAATAACTAAACTTGTTGAAAAATGAAGAGCTGATCCAGCTTGATGTCTTCTCCCAGTCCTTTTTACATGCCCCATCACTCGAGCACTTAGATATAAACCTTCTGTAATACAGACAACGAATCTGTACAAGTAAACAGGCTCACATGCAACAGCCACCCTCACGAAGCAGCAGGTTTGCTCCCTGCTCTCTGCAGCACCTTTTGTCATTACACTAGCCATTTTGTCCTCAGTTTTGTCAAGGGAAGGCATAGCACTTAGGCAAAATACATTTCTTCTCTTTTTTTTCTGGTCTGCGAGTCAGCATTATCTGATTAGGTCTGCTTCCCACGGCTTGTTCAGCCTCGCTTATCAGACACACTGGAAAATATTTCCAATAATAAGCCACCAGAAATCTGCCTTCATATCTGGTGTCAGGCTACATATAACAGAAATCTTTTCATTTTAGTTTAAAGTATTGCTTCATTCAACAAGCCGACTGCTGGCTGACACACAATCTAACCTAAAGGCTATGGATCAGCAGGTAAATGCAGAAATTCTATTAGTTTTCAGACCTGAGGTTTACGCCTTTCATTTCAAATGAAATCAAAATCCTACACATGAATAGGTAAAGCACAGAGTAAAGATCCTTTCTGAAAACCATCCATTACATATTACATGAGTGCAAGGAAGAAAGCAGTTTCTGCATCTTGTAGATACTGCATTTCTTGTGCTCAATGACTCTGGCAAGGATGGTAAATAGCAGACACAAAAGAGATCCATTTTGAGGAAAAATTAAAACCATGAGGAACATTATATTAGGCAATGTGAAATCCTGCAAAGGTACAAAGACAGGCATATTCAGATATGTTTGGTATTAACAAAACCTCTCCAAGCTTGTATAAATTGGACTTCCTTACCTACATCCGATTTTAAAAGTCAGAAGCAAACTTGTCTATGGCTTTAAAGGTTTTGGAAATCCTCATTTAGGACCAGAGGAAGGAAATAGTGCAAAAGTGCATATTACAAAGTATCCAGAATGTTTATGGGAATATTTCTTCTTCCAAACTGAAAGAAACACCATCGACAAAGAAAGATTTCATTCCTTTCCTCTTTCTGTAAGTGTTCGTACACTTTATATGTAATCAGAGTTCCTACCCAGATTTATATACAAATATAAGAGATTTATGAATGATTGACACCTGATTTTGTTTTACTGTTTGCTTTAAAGAGATGTGTTTACTGGAAGTTCTCAGAGCACAGGCAGTATACAGACTGAATCCCCAAATTATTAGCAGTGAGTATAATTCACTTATGGTGTGGTTTTCCTTCACAACAGTGAATGACAACTGTCTTAGAACAGGAAAATTAATTGTAATTACCTAATCGCAATTACGATCACACTAATAATGTTTTGGGGTTTCTTTGCTGTATGCCTCATTCTGTGTAATCAGTTCAGAAAATTGTTCCATGGCTTTGCTATTTATTCAGGAAAAAATACAGAATAAAAACGTGACTTTTTGTTCTTTGCAAACTTAGCTGTAACATTTGTCTTTGGAGTATGGCATTAAACAGTAAGGAAGCTTGCTAGGTTCCCCCTTTCTCATTATATAAACCTACTCACATCTTTCATTTGCACTTTGTGTTTATTTGTATGTAATCCACATTCTCCTCTGCCAATAGGTTTGATAGCCTTTTGTTTCATTCTGTGCTGATGCTATCTTATAGCTTGATGAGCACAAGTGAGTCGGTATTCTCTGTCATAGCTCTCAGCTATTATAATATACAGCTAATATAATATATCTCAAGTATAGATATCCCATACATTTTCTCCAAGAGAGGTAGAATTGTAGGTGTTCCACAAATATAAAGAAATGTTATATCAACTGGCTTAGAGTGAAAGCAAACAGAAACCTCAAGATGCAATGTCCAGCTCCAGTTCTCGGTTAAGTCAATTAAATCACAGCTTATAAAGGAATTTAAAAAAAAAAAAGCCATGATAATTCTGTTTTATCTCATAGATGATAATAGAAATTCTGCTTTATCTTGTCCTTTTGACAGGCATATGCCAGCACTTCTCCTGATTCTGCACAACTATTTTTGACAAGGAAACAGTGCTCTGTACACTTCAATCAAAGGCTGACCTAACTAGTGCTTCAAAATTAACGTAACGTTGGGATTTACTAAATCAGGGCTGCAGAAGGCTAATATAAAACATGAAATACAATATCTGAGCTGGCACCATTGCTTATGTAGTACCTTTCATCACCAAAGGTTCTTGGTAGATTACATACACACTGATAAATGGAGCCACTTGTACCCGGCATTGATAAAGGACAATTTAGGATGAGGATGAAGAACCATGTATCAACTGAACTCCCCAATAATAGGGGAGATGCCTGCTCGGTGCTGGCAAGAGAGGAATACTGATACAGAGCAGTCTCCTAATGCATTCTTGAATTACCTTGGAAATTTCTCACCTAGGTATTGACCGGATCTGACTACATTTAACTTGTTTGATCTGATGAGATCAGGTTGTGTGGCTGCACGCTTGTGATAAGAAGCCAGCGTTAGAAATAAATCGTCGATATCATAAAAGCAAAGCAAGAAAACCCACAACCCTAAATCATTCATATGGAAATTATTCAGTATAAACAGGTAGTTCCTTCTTGAACTGCTCATATAATATTCTATATCCATCTATCATTATGAAAACCACATGCATACACAGATTATTACCATATGAAACAACGAAGACATCTTACATCTCCTCACAGGTTTACCAGCATTGCTCAGGGCTTTGTTATTTGAGACTAATGCCATTATCCTTTATCTTCATGCTGTGTAGTATCACCCTCCATTGTGCAGTATTCATTATTACACACTTTGTCATGCACTGCCTCTGCAGATGTATACAATACACATGTATAACAGATTTACAGATACCACAGGCACACACACTGCAATCAGATCTACCACGGGTATTCCTCACACTTACCAGGAAAAGCAGCAGAGTTACTTTTTATACCCTAGAGAATCATTCTTTGTAAATGTTGAATGATTTTAGTGGTGACACTATGACTTTGTTTTCCTTCAATTTGTTCGTAAGAGGATGTAAGAAATAAAAATTTCCTGGTAGGGGGTAGGAATATAAATTAAACTATTTTATAGATCATAGCAATTGTTCAAGAGCTTGAGAACAACAATACAGGTGAAAGAAGAAGAAAGAATATCTTCAATTGAGATCATTCAAGTTTGCCATTTACTTGAACAAGCATAACCACAGAGCTGTTCTTCAAACAGGGAGCTGTCACTTCTCTCATCTTGAGTGAAGTTTTGCTCTTTTTTACCTTTGTATTTTTATTTGGTTTCTCTGAGTGCAGGCAAAGGATTAGTTTGAAATGATGCTTTTTTATCCATACTGTGGAACGAGTTGCCCATCCCTAATTTGCATAATACAATGTAGGCTAGGCAGACTCTGTAACATTTAAACAGAGTTTACAGAGGCTGTAAGAAGCAACTGGAGTGGAAGTATTTTGTACAAAGCAGTGTTTGAAAAGATGCTAGATATTATCTTCCTCAGCCCTCAAATACCACAGTAAATGAAGACATAAGTCAAACCTCATTTCTCCCAGCAACGTTTTTAAAACTCTCCCACAGATTTCTGGAGTTTCCCTTTAAGAACAGAGTCTGGGATGAGGGCATTACAAATACAAAATTATCTCCTCTTGATAACTTATTTCACTAGTGCATAAATCATACGAAATGCGATTCTGTATGGCATGAATGCATGAAAATTAACCTTGGGGAAAACACACTGCAATCCAGAGCTAAAATAAACATTGGCAACATGTTCCTTTTTAAGCAGTTTAATACTGCACGTAAATGAGCCCTCACAGAGTTAGTTATTCAAGGTATGCAGGGAAGGGACAAACATTATCAACAAGCAGAAAAGCTAAACCTGGGGTGGACAAATCCAGGTCTAGGCAGCTCAGCTCAATCTCCACCGAGCTCAGGTACCACCCTCACTCGTGCCCAGCAGCCTGACCTGAACAGAGCTGTGTGGCACAGGATGTTACTGCTCCAGCTCTTTGTCACCACCACACAACTGGAGGTGGCTGATCCCCTGGTTCTGACAGCACATGGAGCAAGTCTCCAACCTGCTGAGAGCAAAATAACCAGACCAAACCAAACCATGGACATTGGAAGCACAACAGGCAGGCATTGCACTGCAGTTAGCAAGTGGCTGTGTCTCCAAGTGGTGCAGCCAGGAATGTGTACGTTGACCTTCCAGAAATGTGCATTCATGAGCCCTGGAAAAGCAGCTTCCTAGAATTTTTTCTGTTAATAGGAAAGTGGGAAAAATAAATGTACCCGAGGAGAGCAAAATATCTGACCTTTACATTAAGGACAAGTAAATAGCTTCAAAAAGGCCCTATGAAGACAACTATTGGAACCATATCTTTTTCAAGCTTAGATTGAAGCATGGCTAATAGTCACATACAAAAATCATTGTTGTAATGGTAATTTCTGTGCCACTCCAGGAGCCTGAGTAGCAGACTCAGCTATGATTAAATATCATTCAATTCACCTCTTTGTATCTTTTACCTGGCACCACAAAGGTATTTACCTGAACAGTGGTTATGAACCCCCACAATTCAAACAGGCAACAGAATATTGCCAATTTGAGACAAGAGCACTAGTAAAGCACTCCTCCCTAAGCAAATAATGCTGGGAGCTTTTCAGTACTTTGCCTTAGGTGCTTAATTTTGTTCAAAAATAATCATGAGAAGAGGCAGAAAAAAATATTTGACAAAATGGTTAGGTGGAGGCTCACATTAAGATGAATTTTCATTCAATAGCAGCAGGCACATTCTAGAAAATCATATATTTTTTCTTTCCTACTCTTTGAAAAAAAAAGAGTTTTGGTCCAAATTAATTTTTACCAAAATTCCATAAAAACAAAGGTGTAAAATTTTATGTTCTTTGCGATCTCTTTTGGTTTTTGGTCTGACTTTCCACTCTACTGTGCTTATATCCAGATGACTTTGTGGATAGAGGGCCTCGACTGCCCAAGAAATAAGAATCTGAATTTGCATAAAGTCGTCCTGAATTATTAAGTTCCTTCACATTTTGGAGTGCTCCAAAATAAACAGCAATCTTTTGGGTTTTGTTCAAAGTACTCCCTGAAAACACAACTAATTTGACAAAGATAAATCTAACTCTCAGTCCACTCTCAGTCCACTGCACTGACAATGCACTGGACACAGGACAACGGGAAGACAACAGTGCTTGGCAAATACGACCTACACACAAAAGCTGGGGCACATCCTACATGGTACACACAGGCACTGGCAACACAAATACCTATAGAATTTGTCCTTGCAGTTCTTCCATGTCTCCCTTACAGGTGGGCAACCTACCAGTAGTATGCAAATGTGATGGAAAAGCAAATCAAGGTCCATCTAAAAAGTGAAAATTTCTGACTGCTTCTGCTCCTGAATCTCAAGCAGATTTGATAAGCCTGATGTCTCCTTGTTAGGAAAAACATACCTCAAAAATTATCATAAACAATTAAGGGGGGTGTATGCTTAGTTTTTGTAAGCAAAGAAAAACCTTCATCCCAGCCTGAACGGATGGAGAACTTTTCAAAGCACAGAATTTTCAGACAAGATTAAATCCCAGTAAATCCTCTTTCGCTTTGCAGACTGTCCTCTCACTGAACACAGGTTTGAAATATGGGGAAAGCTGATTTCCCAGAGTGCCACCCTTCACTGGCTCAAATTCTCACAGAGGTCTGTTTTCTCAGCCAACTCTGCATATTCCTCCCACTAACAAGTACAACTGCACTACAAAACAGACAATAAAAGGACTGCCTCACATGGAATCCAGGCTCCTACAAGCAGAGAATAGAAAAGAGATATTCCTCAACCACATGTCCCCAAATGGTGCAAAATTCCTGTCAATAAATTGACCTGATGTTCCCGAGGGTTTTGCTTTTCTTGTTCTCCATCTTTTACAAAATGTTCTTTTCAATAAAGTTTGAATAGATTTTCAAACATGGAAATGAACAGCTCTGGAAGGGGCAAGCAATCAACTTTGAAGGCAAAAGAAAATAACCATTTTTCATTACAGAATTTATATATAATTCAGAAACAATATCCTAATTTTAACCTATATGGCACCCACAAATAAGCTTGAGCCTCACCTGAAGTAGCAATATCTTGCTGAAAGAAAAAGAGTACTGATAGCCTTTTCCTAAATTCTAACAAAAGAAGAGAATTATTTAGAAGAAAAACAATGCAAGTATTGTAAATATTGAAAACACTTCTTTGGTATGAAGCAGAAATTATTTTATAGCTTTCCTGTGAGGAACTCTGAACCCCATTTTCTTTTCCTGCAAAGAGAAGTAAAAATATTCTGAAAACCTATAACTATTATGCTCCAAAATACGTATTAGGCACAGAGAGAAACTCTCCTAAGAAAAAAATCTATTTGTGAAACTGCACATCATTACCCTTCTGGTTTCTTCTGGAACAGAAATTAGTATTACAGTGATTAAAAGGATGAAACCCAGCAATTAATTAATTCATTTGTAAGGGCAGAGGAATAAAATCCCAGATGTATTCCCAAGGGGTTTGCTGAGCCATTTTACACCTTCTGAGTCATCTGCCAAGAAAAGGTCACTTGAACTAATCCATGCCTACACCTTGGCATCTCCATCGAAACATGTCATCTCTCCACTGTGGAGGTATTACTTGTTGCCTATGACACTAAGTCTCAGAAACAGGCTAGACTTGATCCTGAATGGAGGTGTGACTGATGTGTCTTTCATAAGGCAAAAAAATCTATACACTGGGTGTCTCGAGAGACTAATAGTCCAACTTCCTTTGGAGTATTTTCCTCTTCTGTCTGACTCTCAAAGCACTTCTTTTCCTGATACAATAACTACAGGGTGGGAGAAGAATCATCAATAAAAATTCAACATCAAACACCTAACTTTGTGGGACAAAACTCAAAGGACAGTCAAATGTGTTTGCATGTGTTCATTTTCCTGAAAACCAGGGCCTAAACATTCACTACTAGTTGTGAATTCATCTTCTCTAACTGTGAAACCACAGTTTCCCTGGTTGGTCTCCCAGGCTTTTCCCACACAAAGCCACCTCTTCATAAATTGGGAATCCCAAAATCTCACAGTGAACGCCTGGCAGCAAACAAACAAATGAAACAACACATCACAGAATAAAAGCAGCCATAAAAAAACCCTCATGTATAAAAATTAGCTGTCAGATAGCTGACAACTCCATTCTGTCTTCCTGTAGCTTGTAATACCCAGGAAACAACCCCTTCACATTTATCACTATTTACCAATAGTACTCTCTCAGGTCTCAGAGCTTGGACCAGCTACAATTGCCACCCACTCCATATTCATGGAATTCATCTCCTTCTCACGCCATCTGTTCTTTGTCCTGGACTAATCATGATGTATAGGGCAATATGACTGCTCCCTGCTCTGAGCACTGCTCCCAACATCTCACCACGGGTTTCAGCAGAATCACAACTGGGAGGCTGTGTGTGTCTCCTCCAAATGCTTGGTGTAAAACCACTGGAGCAGAGAGGCAAGTTTCAGGACCAGTATTCCTTCAGATGCTTTATCACTCCCTGTTCAGTGTTGGAGGATAGATTCTCCCTGATTTCTTACCACTGCTATGCTTCAAAGCCACCTTCGGTGCAAACACATCTAGCTGGTAATGGCCTCTGATGGACAACACAAGATCACGTTTTGAATTTGGACTTTGAAAGGATTCTAAGATCTACCTCTGAAAATTAGGCTTTGATTGGTCTATTTGGGAGTCAGTAAGTGTTATCAGTGATAACACACCTATTTAGACTCTTAAAGAAATCTGACAGGTGCCAGACATGGAAATTGTAATTTTCCTCTGTGAGTCTGGCTCCATTACACATATGCTCAGATTCCATTTTTTTTTAAGCCAAAGCCCTGTTTAAAAAATAATTTTACATGTTTTAAGACACCTGTAGTCATTTATTCGGAATTTTTCCTTTTTATTTCAGTCAGATATTAATAGAACAGCAAAGAAAAATCTTCCTGTGGTTTAAAAAACCACATTTTTCTCCATATCTGTCTTTGCTTACATGTGAGGGGGGAAAAGGCTCTGATAATCTACAGTACAAGCAAGAAATGTGACAAGGGAAAACTTATCTTAAAATGCTTTCCCATTTTACTTCAGGTGAAGCAGGCAGTTAATATGCTAGAGGCTGCTTTCTGGAACAGCAAAGGGAAGCAGCATGCTAAATATCACATACAGAGCCTGCCTCATAACACAGCAGCTTAGTAACTATTGGAAAATCTATGACAACTTGAGACGGATAGACAGAAGTAAAAGTTTAACCACTTTTAAAGTCAAAATTAAATACCAGTGAGACTATTTCTTACTATCTGCCCAATATTAAGAACATCAAATCACTTGAAAAACTACAGTGAGGGTAATATATGCAGCAAACCACACAAGACTTTACCCTTGCAAACAAAGTTCGCGAGCACTTTTTCTCACAGGAAAAGCACCGAAGTTTGAATTTGTATGATAAGTAAATATTCCCACTTTTCTGCTGGTTTGGAAGAGAGGTTAATAGAGGTGAAACATTCAACCAACAGCTCTAACACACACATTTTTCTGTGCAGGAAATCGTTATTATTCCTGCCTCATGATTTTATCAGCCCGGATGTAAGATCTGCAAAAATAGAGAAAAGTTTACAAATGAAAAAGTTACTTTGAAAGCAAAATAGAATTATATATTTGTGTTTCTGGTCAGGAAGTAAGCTAGGGCAGTAATGTCATTGAATAAGCAGAGAACAAGTCATCACCTCTCTCTTTGCTGTGGTCAAAGCTGAGATTTGCAGATCTCATCCACTGAGACTTGGATCTTCAGACCTATCAAGGGTGGTAAGATTCAATCCAAGCAGTAGTAACATTTAAGTGGACTCTATTTCTGTTCAGCTTGAATTAACAGTCTGAAAGATTTATTACTTACATTGTTCAAGGCTCTGAACAAATCTGAATTAACTTCAGTGGTTTATTTTCATAAGACAGAGCTAGTTGGTACATAAATACAATCTGAACTTTACCAGTGACTCCGGTGGGTTTGATACGCACGAGACAAAAACTTCTGTGGAACTTGAGAATGCTAGCACCTGATTTCCTTAATTCACTTTAATGCCAAATGTATGGAGTATTGTAGTTCAAAAAAACCCTTTGATGTTAATAGCACCAGTGATAAAATATGGGTCTAATCAAAATGACTCAGTATTGCACATTAAACCCTGCAGTACCCAATTACTCATTGCTGTTTCTGGTGAAAAATGTGATATTCAAGGGTATAACCTAACCTGCAGCCATAAATAACGCATATATTAAAAAGAACAGGTTGATGGCAGGGCTTCTAAATGCTGTTCTTTTACTGTGTGATCTTAACTTTGAATCCCTTGGTAGCAGGAGCAGTACAGGAGTTATGTGGTACAGTTGTATTCAAAGGCAATTAGGTCCATGGACTTAGCAAAATCATAAGGTGGTTGTGCTCGTCAGAACACAACATTAATAAGATTTCGCTTGTTATGGGGATGTTCTTCCTTTAAAAAAAAAAAAGCCTAACGTGTTTTGAACTTGTCATTTTGATTTGTCAGGGAGTCCCTTCTTGATTTTCCTTGTAAAACCTTACAAGGGACAGCAAGAAACTGGTTGGGGATGTCTTGTCTGGGAAAAGGCTTTATCTCACTGTTCATCCAGTTTGCTAAATGAGCAATCTGTAATGCTTGTATTCAATCAGGCCAAAGCTGAAATTCATTTTGAAGCTTGTATTTCAGGGTATTTTTTGTCTTGAACCTATTGAGCTTGTTGTATGCAATCACAAAGCTGTCATAGAAAGGGAAAACAATTAAAAAAAAAAAGAAAGAAGACAAAAACCCGCCCTGTCATTTGCTTTGGGTTACTTTTTTCCCCTTTCAGTTCAAACAAGTGTCTGTTTTGTGCTGCTGAGATTGGTACAACACCCTCATCCATTTCAAATGAGAGACTGCTTTATGAACTCATGGAAAACTGTTATTTTATACAGCAACTTGCATATTTGATCCTCTGACAAGCAGCGCTCATTAAAAGAGCATCAGCTGGCTCAAGCAGTAGTCTTGGTCATTATTGAAGTAAGTCAGAGCCTTGGGGATTTTAACACCATTTGTTCAACAAACAGTCTCATTCTGCCCAGCCGTAAAAAAAATTTCCAATTTAAAAATAAATCTTTTGTAATGGGCTCAAGGAAATGTATGGTATGGGAGGATTGAGAAGTTATCTATTATACAGGCATTCTGCTCACATCCAGGATGATTCTGCCTTGATAAACGAACAGTGACACTATTGGCAAACCTGGGATTTGAAGTAATGGTTCATTAATGCAACTGCACACTAAGTAATGTACTTGGGTGTCAGCATTCTGCTGGGTTTTCTTCCTCATTGTAATGCTCTTTTTCCTTCTGGATATGCTTAAAAAATATCCTGGCACTCCTGTCGATATATTAGTTTGAAAAATGTCACCATGGGCCTGGAACTGTGGTGTGTATATGTAACTGTGCATCGACACATACGTTGGCTTGATGCATTCTGGTGATGCGAGTTCAGTCTCCTGTAGAGATCCAAATTATGATACGATTGCACTGAGCTTACAGACTTCTCTCATGCTGGGATGGAGATGGTGTGAGGAACTAAATTCACAAAACAGAGCGACGTGCTTGTACTGCAGGGTTTGAACAGCTCTTCCAGCTGCACACAGGGCACATCTTGCTTTTATTTGGAGGAGTGCAGAGATGAGACATGGCTGAGCTGGGGATGCGGGGTATTCAGTTCTTCCCCCTCACTAACATAATCTTTCTCCTTCTGATCGGAGCTTCCACCATTCCTTCCTTCTTTCTTCTTTCCTTCAACACATATTCAACAGTTCCCACATCTGCCTGTCACAGATCAAAGTTCTCATGCAATGGTTTGTATAGTCCATGCTCTGCTCCAACAGGGTGAGTGCTCAAAGGCCCTGGCAAGAATATTTTGACATATCATTTAGGATTTAGGATCTATTTGAATAAAACAATTGGAATTGGTACTGTTAGTATGGCAAGGTTTTAGAGTGCACACAAATTAGCGAAGGCTTCAATATCAAGAGGAATGACATCCAAAAGAGACAATCTTAATTCCTTCCATCTGTCATCCATAGACAACAGAAAGTTGATTAAGCCATCTTTGTGTGATCAGAGGGGAAAAACACATTTTCAGCACAATTATGTACCATCAAGTTTAACTATTATCATATTTGTCAGCCAGAATTGATAGCCTTTGAATGGTTTACATAAATTCATTGTGTGAAGAACTCAGAAAAGGTGTGTGTAATTGTTTCAAAGATGTTTCATTAGTTTTTAATTTGTAGGCTGATAGGACTGGTGCGCAATAAAGGGACCTCATGCTTCCTGCCCCAGGAAATTCTTGGAAATTAGATATTTCAACTCAGTGGGATTCACATTGCAATGTATTTTAAATTACAAGAACCGAGTCTTTTGCTTGCTTCTGTCCATCTGTGTTAGAATCTTTGATTTACTCCTATACACAGAATGTATAGATTGCTTCTTATCTACATAGCTTTAGTGCAGCTTACACAGAAAAATCAGGAAGGAAATCTCAAAGGCAATTATGTTGGAATTAAACAGCTGCAAGGAATCATCAAATGCATTCTGGCCAGACCCAGCGGGAGCATCTGAAATACTTTGGGTTTATGCGAAAACTCACCTCACATGGACTTTCTGAAGGAAGACACAAGTCTCTGTTCAGGACTCTGTGAAATTTTACAGAATTGCTTAGTTTTCCCCAGTCCTATGAAGACATTACTGACAGTCAGCAGAGCTCTCCTTTGCTAGTGCCTACTGATTGTAATCCCCTTCCCCTGCCCCCACAGGTAGGGAATGTGAACAAATATCCACTGTAGTTAATGGGATCATCTTAAATCCTTCAGAAGTGACTATCCCACTCCATTAACACACTGGGGACTTGCTGTAGCAGAGGCTGGAGTGTGTTTCAGTTGCAAACTTATCTCAATTGCTGCACTATTTCTTAAGGCACCATGTACCAGTGCATCTGTGTACAGACGAGGCTGAATGCATCAAACCAATCAAGATGACCCACTGTTCAAGCTGCTAAGCACCCCAAGGAGCATTCCTAACTAATTCCACCACCAGGCTAGGATCATACTGTATATTTGACACCTCTTTCCAGTCTTTCCAGTTTGCCCAGGGGAACCTCCATTCTCATCATTTTGGCTTTTGACCTGCAGCACCTTCGGAATAGAAATACTTAGCAGGCTGCAAACATTGAGGGTGCACTTGAGAACTGCTTGTTCCAAGCCCATATATCTGATACTGAAGGTGCCCGTTGGCACATTCCAAGCAGGAGCAATTTTAAAAACTAAACTAAACATACTATTATTGATCTGATTCTGTCTGCTGTGCAAGGTGCAGCCCTTCCCCCTGAGGTACCTATGCAGTTCCACAGCTGAGGGCCACTGAACGAGAGCACAAGTTGATTGATTTCCTATTTGTGTCCAACAGCACTTTAGTGGTAATAGATACTATTTAATGGCACTGATTACATTATAATGACATCACAAAAAAAATCTGAACCAAAAACAACAACAACCACCTCTCCCCTAACCAGTAGCATTGTTCTAGCTCTGAAGCAAGCACTCTGTCTGGTTGTATTGCAGGGTCACATCTTGATTAAGCAGAGTGTCAAGAGTATTGATAGCATCTTTTCAGTATTCTGGGGAGCAGCCATCAACAAAACCCTAACAGAGTACAATGACTTCTACTCTCTTTTTATTAATCATGAAAATATATTTACCATTGGAGCAGAAATGCATTGTACAGAAGCATCAGTCCTCTTTGCTCACATCCACACTGCAACCCCCTTTCATTTCACAGGAACTGATGTCTAAAATGGAAGTCAGTTCACATGAATCTTCCTGTTGCAAACAATTACTGTTACCAGAAATCTTCAAGGAAAATCAAAACAAAGCTCAAAGGCAAATAAAAATGACAAGTTCAAATCAAAAGCTCATTAAAGCTTAAAGATAAAAAAAAAAAGACTTATTTATTTTATCAACCCCAACTTAATAAAAAAGAAGATTCTGACAAGCACAATCCTGTTATATAGAGAGATGCCCGAGTCCATACCCTGATTGTTTTATATGAGATGGTGTCAGGAAACTACCCTTTCAATAGAATTAAATGGGAAACATATCAAGTGTATTTACTTTAAAATCAAATGCAGGTGAGCATGACACTAATTTCTGTTTCTGTGGTAAAATACCTCTCTCCTTTCTGGGCTGCAGCTGTCCATTTGTTTGCAGATTGTTTGACTTGTCCAGAGGATGCAGAACGTGGACAGAATCTCAAATTGCCAGGGCAGAGCAGAGGGGAGAGATTTTCTGTAGATCAGCAGGCAAGTTTGCCTGTTCCTAAAAACCATGCAAATAAAAATAGTTCCCCTCATAATACAGAGAAAAATCTTTCTGGAAAGAATTCACTGCAACCACTCACTGCCTGATCTCTGAGTTACTTGTTTTACCAATCCCAAGAGGTGTAAATCATCTCCTGGGATACTTCAAACCGCTCATGACTTGCTCGGGTATGCAGCTCCCCACGGGAGGTAGTCAGCATCTCATGTGATTTGGCCCTTTAACATACAGAGGCAAAAGAAGGAAGGAGAAAACTAAAATACTTGCATGTTTCATGTCCGTGAAAGCAAGAACACTGCAAGAGGGTGAGCACTGAGGTGAGGCTCTTACCTAGAAAGGGAAAAATGTTCTATTTCCTATGTCAATCCCATGGCAAATATTTGCAAGGACTAAGCAAGCACACTTAATTGGCTACTCTTTTTGTAAGCAGAAGCCACAGAAGATGTTTATCTTCAAATCTGATTTCATACCTTAGCTGTCACAGAGGAAATTAAACATTCAGCAAGTCACTTTCTCTGTCAAATGTGGAGACAGTTGGCAAACGAGGCCATAGAGCCAGAGATTAATTACCAGTTGTATGAATTGTTGCTGTTTTCCTCTGTCAATTACGTCACTGTTAATCATGGAGCAAAACTCCTGAGAGTTTTGCATCACCTCTCCCTGCCTTTTTCACAAATAAAAAGTCAACAAATGTAACCAGAGGTCAGTCTAAGCTGTCTCGATTCACTGGCAGGAAAAAGTTCTGAGAGTTGCAAAACATCCTTCCATCAAGATTAACTTAAAAGTTTTAACTTCACAAGATGATTTAAAACTAGCAGATCAAGACATGTCATGATTTATGAATTCGAACAGTATTTATGCACATATTTACATCTGCTAAAAGATTTTCTGGTTACTATTCTTAGGCATTTCTTGCCCTTTTGGGCTCAGAGTTGCTTACATTAGTTTACTTAAGATTTGTTATAAATGGTCTGGAGCAAAGAATGAAATAAAACAGAAGAATGGAAGGAATTTTTACAAGGTAGGTCAGTCTCCTTAGTCATAATTATTGAGCTAAGCATTTCTCCATGTGAGGCCACATGGACTGGGTTTTCAGCAGAAGGACTATCTATACTAGATAAAAGCTAAATTTCATAAAAAGGTAGAAATATTATTTACAACTAAAAAAAGGCAATATATCTCCTTACTTTGGGCAGCCTGCAGCATATCAGTACTCCTCTAGCACTCTAGAAAAGACAAGCATCCCCGTTTCCTCCACAGTTTTTTTTTTAGAAAATGTGTTATTACAGTTGAATTCATTAAATAAGCCTAGATATCAACATTAGCCCATATTCACAGTCACAGTTTCCCAGAGGAGATTAGATGAAAAGAATATTGTAAAGATGTCATTAACGTGGATTGGTGGATAGGCGAGGGAATGAAATCTTCCCAAATATTAGTGTAGGACACTATAGAAGCACAGTTGAGCAAGTTGCCTCAGAGTGCAAGGATGGTCAAATCCAATTCCCATATGAGTTAAGGAGTCTTATTCCACCAACTTTGACACATGGGACTAAAAACACCACAAGAAGATAGAGAAGGACACTATTCACACCTGCATCAGTTCATTCCTCCCTACAGATAGTTATGGTCATACTGTAATTAGCACAATGTCTGTGAATACTCATAAAAGGACTCTGCAAGAGAAGAGTTATTCTCACTTCTTCCTCACAGGACCATAAAAATCTTTACAAAGGTATTTTCTTCCTTTCATTTGACACTAAGAAATACTAAGTTAAAAAACCTGCTCTGGATCAAATGAGAACTCTTGCTGACAAAACAAAAGAAAGATCCCAATAATTTTGATTTCAAACACAGGACAGTTCTATGTACTACACTTCACTTTAAAAATCATTAAGACCGAGCATTAACTAAGAAAAAAACATATGAACAATTGTATTTAATTACTTGACAAAAATTGTCTTTAAATGGGAAGTTGGTTATGGTTTGCACTCGGCACTGCTCAGAGATACAGCATGGGTAGAAGAGAGGAGTCTTCACAGTTCTGTGTCAGAACAAGCCATTTGTATAATTTGAATAATTTCAATTGTCTAAGATAACAGTCTCAGTCTTAAGTCTTATACTGGAAAGACTGGCAGTGTGTGAGATAAACAAGACATGCTGAGATAAAGAATAAAAACTAGCAATTATTGAGGGGGTATCATTAGAGTTTGCGAGACATAAAACTGATTAAGGGCAGCACCATCCATCTTTTCTGCCTCGTAGGGCCTGCCTGGTGTAAGATGTCTCTTGTTTCTTGCCTACTGATCCAGGAATATTTTATTTCCAAACAGTTCATAAAATCATAGAAACACAAAATATGCTGAGTTAGAAGGGAGCCACTGGGATCATTTAGTTCAACTCCTGGCCCTATGAAGGACACCCCAAGAGTCATACCACGAGCCTGAGAGAGTTCTCCAAATGCTTCTTGAACTCAGGAAAACTTGGTGTTGTGACCACTCCCCTGGGGAGCCCGTTCCAGTGCCCACCCACCCTCTGGGTGAAAAATTTATAGATACATGCATCTCAAAGGCCATAATTAATTTAATTCTTCACTAGAATTACTAATAACTAAAAAAAAAAATTAATGGCTAATAGTGTGTTTGGAATAAAGAGGCTGTACTTCAGGCTGGGAGGGATATCCTGACATCTGGCCACTCCTGTGAAGTGCATTTCTCCAGTTTGGTGTGGCAGAAGGTGTGTGTCATTCAGACTACAACCAAATGAAGAGTGGAGTATTCCTGTGCATGCTGTTATGACTGTAAAAATAATTAATTGCTCATTAACCTACGAAGGATTATCTTGAACCAATACAATTCTGCTAGTTGGACTTGAGCCATTTGATTACTTACTACTTCTGTTTACAGGGAATTGGGGACTACTGCTACTCACTCTATCAGTCATTATGAGAAAATTACTTTTTCCAATCAAGCTATTATGGTTACATGGTTTTAACTTTTCTACTTAGTGATTGTATGAATTACAACAACATTAACATAAAGAGAATACATTTTCTTGGTCTTATTTTAACAATTGGTCAGCTTTCAGGTTTGGCCATGGGGCTCTTAAAATTAACTGCAGCATGAAAATAGATGCCAAGGCATTTCATGAAAAGACCAAAGGAAAAACACAGTAATATCAAGTAATAAAGCTGAATTATTGCAGTGGTAAATTAATATAATATACAATCTGAAAGCAATACCTGTCTGGTTACATTCCTGACAGGCTTATGCAAGGCAAATCTTTGGTCCACGGTGGAGAGAGGTACACTGATTATTTCCATTTTATGTCAAATTCTCAACTAGATCCATGCAAATATTTGAAAACTGTGTCTGCAATAAGCTGATTGGTTCAGCGTCTAATTTTTATACAAAAAAAAAAAAGGATGAAAAAAAAGAAAAAAGCAAACAACATAGAAGTGAGAATTTTATGGGATTGCAAGCTTAGTCAGCCATCACTAGGATGCCGGAAAGGCCAAGCTTTCCTTGGAACAGATTAATTAAATAGCTGTGACTCCTAGATCTCTATTTTTAAATAATGACTTGCATAAATCTCTGAAGACAAGAATTTAACACTGCTACATTACACACAACCACGGATGCAAGATACTACTATCACTGGAAATTCAAGTTTGCAGGAAACTCAGGTAATGTTTTTTTGCATGAAGAGTAAGAAAATTAACCTTGACACCTACATAATTCCACTTGGGCTCACCTCGATTTCTGATAAAACGCTACAGCAAATTGCACCCTCATACTTCTTACACAACCATGGAGTTAGTAATATTAGATCTGGCAAGGTGCCTGTGTTTTAGCTGGAATTAATACTTGTGAAAAGGGAAACGTTTGGGAAGTGCTGCAGCAAGCAATAGCTGCTGCATTTGTTCCAAGGCTATGTTACAAACATTCATACACGGATACTTATACCTTCAATGAAGGTAAGCAGAACTATTTTGCCATTTTTCAGATTGTTTTTGTTTGCTTGTGCTTATTACCATGGGGCTCACAACTCTCTCTCATTCTGAGCAGATGCACTGGAGTAGGTTTAACTACCTGCAGGTTTCAGATAAGAGTTGTTCCTTTTTCCAACTCAGGTTTGAATTCCCTCAATTCATGTAAAATTTCTGTCTGCAGTCATGGTAAAGACAAAGTGCAGGATGAAAGCAGTAGCTGCCTGCAGAGTAATCCTCGATAACTGCATACCACAGGATATTGTCATCAGCTGGAACTGCATTCGGGATTCAGGTGTCATTCATAAACGTGATTTTTAACAGAACGATAGTCAATAGAATTGCCATAACATTGCAGTGGGGAGAGGGAGGAGACGTGAAACACTCCAGAGCTGATCTATGCTGCAATATTAAGTGAATTACCAACACTTTCCTGTAGGTTTGTCTCAAGGAATACAAAAATAACTCAGCTTTGAAACATCCCAGTAGTTATTTAATAGGCGCAAAAGATCAACAGATAATGACAGTGTATTTTGGTAATTACAGTGGGTATGATTTATGGTGTATTTTAATTACCACAGAGAGCCTAGCATGAAGGATGAACACTTAAAAGTCAAGATAAATATATGAATACATAGCCTATAAAAATAAATTTATTAAGTAATACGTACTTCAATGATATTTGCAAGGAACTGCAAAGCTACCTTTTCCATTTCTTATGTAAAGGGCCACTGAGGTACAAGACCATCTCTCATTATTTGCCAGCTTCAGTAAGACAAGTTATGTTCCCCATCATGAGCATATACCTTTAAGAAGTCCAAAGGAAAACAAAACACCTAGTGCTTCAGTTTAAAGAGGTGACATCAAATGCTATTTTCTTAGCATTATTTCAGCCTTATGCTAATGAATTCCAACACTGTTGTAGGTGAGCCTTCCCTCAATTATGCAAACTTTGGTTTCCAGTATAGAGGTCATTATGTGACACACAAAATTCGTACAGGTAATGAGGTTATTCACATTCTATTACAGTGCACGAGAATCGAAAACCAAAAGTGAAATTAACTTGCTTTCTCGTCTTTTTTTGTCTTCCTAGATTTGGGCTAATAACACAGTGGCGTGGTACGGCCGGGATACGAACATTTCAGAGCACAGAGTCATACCAATATCACATGGTGGGGAGCATTGCACTAACGCTCCGCTCCCGAGCTCTAGGAAATGAATTTCATATGTCATGCAGCGTGATGTTTACCAGTTCATTACAAGGACCTGGCCTGCTGCTTCCCCGGGAAACTGTGAAAATGGAAATGTCACACCTATCTGCATTCCGGAGCTTCCCGGGTGTCACCGCACGCTCCTGACGCTGTCTAAACACAAGTCTGTGCTCTGCTGTCAGTCCAATGGCTCAGCTCCAACCTACCTGAACTGCCCGTGGGGGGCATCAGGGGACTCTACCTGCTGGTAACTCGAGGCATGAAAGTGATGTGGCACTTTGTTCCCTAAAGAAAGAGGAAAAACTACACTCAGCACGACCCATATCCCACAGGAGCTTCTGGAAGTTTTTGAAATACGAGCAAGGAGATGTGGCAGAGGACGGCTGGTGTGGGAAACTGAAACTACCTTGTGCATTAGAAAGGGATTTGAATTGGTGAGAAGAGGATTTCAAATTGGGAAGCTGCTTTAGTTCAAGGTGGTGCAGAATGCATCTTCAAGGATGAATTTGATATATGCATGGATAAGGACATCCACATGCAGGTATCTCAGCTTAAACTGCCTCTGCTCCTGCTCACTATGTTTTTGGACCTTTTTATACTAAAAAATAACCTCATAAAATGTGTGTATAACATACAGTCCTGGTGCCTTTAAAACACATCTTACACTAGCTACCAGAGTTGCTGGATTAAGATTAAAAAAAGTTTGCTTTTTTCCCTTCCCCAAATGTTCTTTAGGAATCTGATGAAATCTAAAAAGCCAAGCAGAGATAATAACTCTACTTCAGAGTGACATTCCAGCCTGGACAAGGTAAACTGGCCAGCACTCTAATTTTGTGGAATATCAACAGTGATGTAGAACACTCAGTTCCCAGCAGAAAGAGAAGAGCTGTGGTCAGGCCAGCTTATATGACATGAGGTGACTTTCTGGGAGCGATGAGGATGTGCAGGAACAAAAAGGCAGGGCCAGAATGTGATTTCCATTTCATGGGAATTATTGACAGTCCAAAATTCAATTTCACTGCAAACTAATAAATATAATTTCCAAAGCAGAACTCTACAAGCTGTGTCATTGGCCATTTCTTTATCCTTAAATTTCAACTTAAAAATGAGGTTTTGATTTATTATTTTTCCAGCAGCAATCTCTGTTATGCACTATTTTGAGTGTATTGCAAACATGACCTATAAGAATCATGCTATATTCAGAAAACTGACATGGCTGCTTAATGCTCAGTGTTCTTCTGCTTTTCTGAATTAAGGATACACTTGTGTAGCACAAAGCAGTGCAATGTAAAATATAGATGTTTAACTTTAGCTAGAGGAGTGAAGGGCAAACAAGCTCCAAGTCTCCTGTCTGCACAGTAATAAAACAATGTAAGAAATGTCTATCCAAGTGGCCTGACCTTCTAAAGTAATGACTACCCAGGAGCTACCAGTGAAGTTGCTGTACCTCAGAATTAATTTAAACTAAAGCTCTTTATTAAATGGGAAGATTTTCACAAGGAAAACACGCAGTTGTGGGAACAGAAATCCCAGGTCCACCTTGGGAAATCTCATCACTGTCAAACTTGGGAGTGAACAGCTAACTTTTGGTAGCTAAGTGTGTAAATCTTAGTTTTATTTTCAATGTGTTTTAAACACAATGGTTGACAATTGGAAAAGTAATTATGATTTTGTGGTGACACTTAGTATCTCTTTTGGGCAATGCTAAAGTCCTAAAGATGCTAAAGAACTCCTAACCTAGTATTTATTCTCCTCCCAGTTCTCCCTCTTTTACTCTTGCAGCAGATCTGTGGCCTTGCCAGTACGTGCAGAAACCATCATGACATAATCCTGTTACATAAAGCGTTCTTTAAAAATTAGTTCTTCCAAAACAGTATCTTTTGTGACTTTCTGGGATTAAGAAGGGGAAGGATCCCATCATGTCTTAATGCACCTTCCAGAGTTTCTCAGCTTTTGAGAGATAATAGCTGTTCTCTGACTCCTTTGTGTGAAACGCCTACATATTTATGTTGAGATCCAGGGTCTGAGGTTGAAGCATTATTACAAAAGCAGCAAAGTAGCAACAAGTTCTAAATGCAATTTTCTGTGAGACAGAAGTACATTCTGTCCCACGTTTACATTCAGTGTTCTTTACATGCTGAATGCAATACCATTATCACATCCATTTGAAATCTTTTTCTGCTATGGCACAAAAGAAATCATTCTTAATCACGCAGCCAACTTAGTCTTGCAAGTCATTAGGAGATCAAAGTTTCCCCAGGAGCTGAAAGGGCTGCATCAGGAGAGATGGGGATGTGAAGGAGATGTATTGTTTGGCTGCAGGACAAATCCTGTACTGCACACACTGCAGACTGGTAGAGTGTCCAACTCTGCTCATGGGATCAGTTCAACCTGGAGGAATTACTCTGGATCCAGGAAAAGGAACTTCTTGTTAAGACTGTGCCTGTTGTTTAGCATCTTGCCAGTGGTGCTGAATGTGCCACCAGTGAGTACTTGAAGCCTGCAGCAACAGTGTATGGATGAGGATACAAAATTAGTTGTCTCACTTGACTACGTTCTTTACCTTTACTTGGCCCAGGCAGGGAATAGGAGGATTCTACCTGTTGTATTTGAAAGAAAGCTTCAGTTTCCATTAGGAAATAATGTCTGAGATTGCCAAACCTGTTTAACCAAGTGCAGGTGCAGCTGAAATTTGGAAATGAGAGAATGTTCTGTAATTGTATCCAGCACTGAGGGTGGGTCTTCCAGGGAAACCTCTGCCTGTGCTCCTTTTTCTAGGGTGGGAAGCAGCAGTGAGATTCTCATCGCTCTCATCCCTGAGGACTCTCAGAAGGGATAGGATCTCTGTCCAGCACAGAGAAGCAAACACAGCTTCACTGGGACAAGATCCTGGTACAAACATGCTCTGCTGTAAAAAGTAACTTGGATCAATGTGGCCTTTTGTACTGTCAAATACCAGCAATACTGCATTGCACCATTTTCTCTGGGTGATCCAACACATGCCAGATACTATTTCAGTACTACCAGTGGTAAAACTAAAGCTAATGGGCCATACTGGTATTGTGGAGGGCGATGAAATAGTGGGCACAGGGAGGTCCCATAATGAATGTCTTCACAGCTGCTGGATCTAAATGATCCTTTCCCTGAATCCATGAGACTGGGAGGTGCAAAACTCATCCATTCAGAAATTAGGGTACCTTCCTCATCACAGAACAAAGTTATTTATTTTCTGTTCGGTGACTTCTTGGCTGCCCTCCATCTAAGATACTTCCCATTCCCATCCTGTACCTAGAGCTAAATCTTCAGCTTTTAAATCTTTTAATTACAGACCTTTAACATGTGGTTAGTAGCTCCTGAGCCTAAAAAATTCTCAGTTCAAACTATGCCCCAAATTTTCCTAACCATTCACTTTCCCATTCAAATATATATAAACCTATATATGTAATCTGAAGCATTCTTCTGACTGTGATGTCATTTCCAGGATCTTCATTACAATTAAAAAAGCTTTAATTTATTCCATCATATCAGAAGGGAAAGACTCTGGACTCCAAACTTGTATCCTCCTTTTTGAAGATCGTGTTTGTGGAACAGTTTCAGCATGAGATTATTAAGAGTGCAATCTTGAGACCTCTGAGATGAACTCTTTCCCATCAATTCTGAATTCTACTCCACTAGTGGCATTAACATGCAAAAAATCTGCTGGAACATGCAATTTTTATCACAACTATTAATGAAATGCAACATCATAAACAATAAAGCTTAATTAGTAACTAAAGTGTCTATGGCAATTAAACAAGAAGGAAGTGTTCTGGAACACAGCAGGATGGATTATACTTTGAGTCATTTACATTGCAAATGGATTTTAAAGTTGTTATTGACGGAAGTTTGGGGGAAATTAAGATTTTTAGAAAATAAGACACTGACTCTGACACTCAAATGTGTAACTTGGCTTAAAAGAACCTGGTAACTGCAGGTGGAATTAATGGGGGCAACCAGTAATGTGAAGTGCGCTGAAGAAACATTAAAAAAAAGCTGAAGAGAACTTAGTGCAATGACATGACTCATTAGTGTCAGGCCAAAATAGCACTTAAAATGAAAGAATACCTGTTCAGTTATACAGTAAGGAAAAATTGTTCGTGCTTGATTATTTAAAACTGAACACAGCTGCTTACTATACTATACAGTCATAACTCGAGCTGGAACACTGCAGTCACTTAAGATACAGAGCAAAGGTCCTATTTCAAGGCAGTTTGTGAATAACTTAAGCGGACAAGTGGTGGAACACTGTCCACTTGTTTCAACTCACAGTTCATTCCCCCCTGAATTATTCAACCTACAACAGCAAAGCTGGACAGTCGTCAGGAGAAGGCTGGGTAAGAACACAAATAAAGAAGAAAAGAGCCAGGCATCTGAGATTTGAGGCCAAGATTTCTCATCTGCCACAGGAAGGTAAAGCATTGGTGTTCGCTCTTTATGAGAAAAAGTCAGTGAAGGCTACACGGGGAAAGAATCATCACTGGCTCATTCACTGGGAAAGTGAGGTTTCAGTTTTGCACAGGCTGCTCTGAAAGCAAGGGAATCCTCCTGGGTTTGCAAAAGGACAGGTCACCTCCAGACCAGGCTTGTCCTCAAGCACTGTGTCACCCAGTCTGCACCAAGGCTCACTGTGATGCCCTGGGCGTGCTGAAACATTGCTGGGCTTGGGAACGAGACTGTGACTGTGCAAACTGCACCAGAGAGCCTCACAGATATGTCCACGAGGATATATTCAGGAAGAGGTAATTTGGGGTTCTTTACCTGCAGGGTACAGGAATTTGAATTGTTCCCACTGACAGTAGCTATAATATGTCCAGTTGAAGATTCATTTTTATGACAGAAAGAATGGAAAAACAATAGCATTTGATTCCTTCATGTCACAGGCTTCCATGAACTTGAAGTGTTTTACTTTTCAGGCCAATCTAAATATGAAAACACTGTCTGCCATCTCTAATTGGCCTTCAGGGCCCCTTCAGGGTTTTTTCTCTTGTTTTTCATGTCTCCTTCTCTATCCCAAGCTCAGCATATCAATCTTAGTGAAATTAAAAAAAAAAACAAACAACAAAATTCTGGGCTTTGGTGCTGTATTAGAATTTCAGCTGGTTTCATAAAAAACCTTGGCATTATCCACTTCTCCTTAAGGGAAGAGGTAAGTAAACAGAGCAAAAGGCATTTGTCAATAGCTTCATAAATAAAATCCCTTGACACACCTGCTCCTCTCTCATCCCTCTTTGTTTGCATATTTACAAACATCCTAGCATCAAAAGAAAGGATTTTCAAAAGCACTCAGGAGATTGTTTACTTTGCTGCTAGGGCAACAGGAGGTAAAAGTGACCCTTTAAGTAGTGGGAGTCCTGTAAGTCTTTGCTGACAGTAAACCCCATCTCCAGGGTTTTTCTTCCTGGAATGTTTGTGGAATAAGCACCATAAGGAGCTGGTATCTCAGCCACGGGGTTGTCTGCTCTACAGGATAGTTTCTCCCTGGAATGTCTGCTGCTCTCCAGTGAGCCACAAAGGGGGTTGTTACCATCACACAGCCTTGACAGGTGACAAACTTCTCTCTCTTTTGCTCCTCAGTACTGTAAGGAGGCACTGTCAGTACCTTTCTTCTGTTCTGAGGTACAGTGGGCAAAGGGAACAGCCACACGTACTTCTAAGAGTGCTTTGCACTGCAACGCTCACGTCTGCACAACATGAAAGCCATGCAAAAGCACAAAAACAGGGAAGGCAAAAAAACCCGAATGTGTTATTTAAGGGTTTGAAGTTTTTTGCTTTATGCTCTTCTAATAGCTCTGAAATGAAATGCCACTGTCTCCTTTTAACTGCGTGCAGAAAATCCGACCTTGCAAGTGCTGGCTGCTCCCATCCTGCTGCTGAGCGCTTCTCCTACTGCTTTGGAACTCTGGCACTCAATGCATGTTCTTTATACCTGTGGGACCAATCTCAACGTTTATATTTTTACTATTGCAAGGTGAAAGAAAAAAAGACGCTCTCAGAGTTTGTATTGTTGAAGTGTGGAGTAGCCACGGAGCTGAGTTTTGGAGCAAAACTTAGAAACCAGAGGGCACATACAAATATCTGCATACCAAGTGGCTGGGAGGTTGTTTTTCTGGAACTCAAACTTTAGTCAAATGACATGACATGACATGACATATGGAAATGGCTACTTCAGGACTGGCTTGTTAGTACTCTCAAGACCTCTGATTCACCTACCATTTTAAATGCAAAAACTTCCACAAGTTTTGTAAATGTTAAACAAAATAATGCCATGCACACAACTGCATGGGCAGGTCTTCAGACAGCTTGAGAAAAAAAGCACTACGGGTTTGTTGCCGCAAAAAAGCACCTTTTTTACCTCTGTGAATGTCAACTTTCATGGGTGGTGATGAATTCTGTCACTCAGAGACCAGTGTGTGCTTATTCAGCCCTACACTGATGAGGAAAGACAGCAACATATGAGACCTAAACCAAGAAATGTTCACATTTTCCAAAGGGTCTTGAATCTTTAAAATGAGCCAAATCTAAATCCTAACTCTGAAAAATATTTACCTTTGAGACCTTTGTTAAGGGATAGGCTTAGATCATGGATCTAGAGTCTGAATTTTTTGTTCCCTGATACCTGTGTTTCTTCCCTTGCATATCAGTGCAACAAACAGGGAATAAAAGCTGCCTTCTAATTATAGTACAAGACACAGCATGGGGAGAGAGGATATTCACACAGCTTAATTGAGACACTTTTCCCCAGGCTTTCTACGGCCACCAAAGAGAGACAGCTTTACAAGGCAACTCAGAGCCCCTAAGTTGGCCTCTGTGGTTAATCCTCTCCTTCTTGGATGACTCTCAGAAGGACTCCAACTTCTGGGAAAAGAGGCTTTCTCCCCAGTGAATACAGAGAAATCAAGAAAGCCAAGTGTCCTAATGCAAGTTTCTGAGTAAGATTTTGAATCTCTTCAGTTCTGTTTTTCATTATTCCACAAGACTCTCTGCCTGACAAAATAAATAAATAAATTTAAAAAAAAAAAATCAGGTGCCTCAGTTTTCTCATCTGCAAAATGGGAGAGCTGGTTCCCCTTTCACCAGCTCCAGGGTGTGAGCCTAATGTTGAAGCCTGTAAAGCACCATGGCTGTGCAATGGGAGCACAAAAGGCAGAAGAGACAAGATGTGATGCTTTACATCCCAGCACACCAGATTCTGTCTTTAACAGCAGATCTCCACAAACAACATAACTGGAAGTAAGGCAGCACTACCAGTCTTTAATTGCTGGGTACAAAAACTGGAATATGAAGAGAGATCCTGATACAAATGCTGTGCATCATATCGAGAGGCAGTTTTCCCAACAGTACTGCTTATCCTGGATGTAGTGTACCTATTTCAAAATGTTTTATGATTTTAAAGCATCATAAAGGTCAAAGTTTAATAACTGTGCTGTATAATTCCCTCTGCCTTTTGCTCTACTTCTAGTGTTATTAACTTATCCACAGTCTAGACATTATATGCAGTGCAGCAGCTGGAGCAATGCTCTGCCAAACTGACAGGATCAGCTTCTCAAGGGATGTAAAGGGTAATTCACCCTCCAACTACACCGAATCCTCTTTGGACCAGAACCTGCTAGTTGAACAGAAGTTGCCACAGCATATGAGATGTGAAATGTGGCAAACATTTGTAACTGAAAACACACAGCTGAGTGCAAGAGGAAGGTGTATTTCAGAAAATGAACGAGATGGTTCCACACGTATAAACAGCAGTTCTAACTAGTGTTACACAGCTCCTAAGAATAAAAGGCTTGCTTTTGCTTCCACTGGAAGCACATTCAGGCTCTAAATTGATTAGGGTGGCCACTTTCCTTGTATTACTGTGAAAGCAAAACATAGCACAAGTAACCATGTCACTATGGAGGAATCCACATTCTCACAGCATCAAAACAATCAGTCCCCCAAATTCAATTAAAATAACAATTTATGCAATTAGCTTAGTCTTTTTTCCTAGCTCTGTATTTTCTCGGCTGCATCCACGAGGAGACTGATCTAAAACACATTCAAGACAACGAATAACTACTGCTGGCTTCAATGGTTTTAGATCAGCACCTGTTTAAACCAACCTGGACAGCCTTTTGCTCTATAAATTGATCACAAATATTTAGTAATAAAAAGCCCAGCATTTTTAAGTCATTATGTAACAAAAGTAATTTTTCATATAGGACAGAGAAACTTGTGTCCGGCCCACAACTGGGAGAACAATAATAGGAATTTTTGCACATTCCAAATGAAAACTCTGCTCCTTCAAAAACTCATACATGAAATATGGAAATTTACTTTCTGCAAACGTTTATACCAGATGTGATTACTTGACTGTTTGCAGAGTTAATGTGAGAGTGGGAAGTAAATTAATTTAAAAATTAAAATGAATATTTATAGACATTTTTAGTTCACATTATTCATCCAGCTTTTTTTAATCCAGAGGTCAAGGAACAAACGTGCATGGAGACAAGAACACGATACCAGTTTCCTTTCTTTTGCCCCAGTCTTTTTACTTTCTGGGCATAGTCTGTTACTCCCCAGTTCTGGCAACCAGAATATCTCTGACAAAAAAAAGAAAAAAAAAAATCTTCATTTTGCTCATCCCAGGACACAAATGGGGGAAAAAAGGTGGTATTTCTTAGCTGTAGAAACACTGCACTTAGGATAACCTCCCTCCCTGTGCTTGAGCCTATCTTCAGAATTAGTATTAATGCCGTGACACCATGCAACAGACATATGGAAGTGTTATTTGTTTCTCATTTACCAAACAGATAAGAATATGGAAATAGTTTCAGTCCATTTGTTTGATGAGCTTCCTAAGCCAGTAATAAACAAATCAATACAATTAGTTTTGGCTCATCATCATTAGAAACCTTCACTACTGGGATACAATTTAATTATACCTCTTGTTCCACAGCAAAGAAAAGCCTTTGAAAATGGACTACTTTGCCAACGATCGAACCAGGAGGGAGGAGCAAGAGGATACATCAGTGATGGAGGAGTTATTATCTAAGCAGGGTGTACAACATATAAAGCATATTGTGCAATACAATTTCCCTGATTGCAAGTCTAAAATATTCCTGCCATTAAGTGCTTATGAGCAATCCAATGTGAAATCCAGCTGTAAAATGACTGTGTATATGACATGCTTCATGTGAATGTTGCAATTAATATGGCATGCATCAATCACTCTTGGACTTGATTACAAACTGCACTAATCCTAATTGATTAATTAAGCTGCAAAGTTACATACAGTAATGTAGGTTAAAAAATCCTCACCATATGTGTGCTAATGTCCCAAAATACATTTTCATTGTGAAGATTAATGCTGCTACTTTGCTCTCAGCTGTGCATCTAGGGTCTAACAAGTAGGGCTGCACTAAACATGGATATTGCCCAAAGTAGAGATTATTCAGTACAGGAAAGCAGCAAGCTATAACAGCAGGAAGGGAAAGAAACCTTCGCAGTCAAACTCTCCAGAATACTTCTGTAAGGAAAGGGCTGAAATCTGGGCTTGACTTTGCTGTGGAACTCCTGAACCACAATTCTGCTGTGGCAAGGCCTGCTACAGAAGAGTCCTCACCTTGGGAAGGATAAGCTCAAGTTTTAGGTGCACTGAATGCACACTGAGAGTGGCAACTCTCCAACACCTCCAGTCAATGCCCCAAGGCTTTAAATGGTATTTGGACTCCATGTCTTTGCACCATGTTGCAGTCGCTCTTCTCTAAACCAGGTCTGACAGGTTTGAAAGTGAAGATCACCCCAGAGAGGAGGCACTTGGGTCAGAACTGTGCCAATAAACGTGGGGAGGGGGGCCCAGACAACCTGCAGCTGGAGATGAAAGAACTACATAAGAATAAAACCTCCAGCGACCTCCCCACTGCGTCACCTTATCAAAGGCCAGGTTTACCAAGCTTTTATTTGCCATGGTTTCAATCCTCCAGGGAAAATATCTTTGTGAAATCTAAGGTGACTTGATGCATAAATAATGCAATTGGGATCACTCAAAAACCATTACATTCACCACACATCCAGTGCAAAGCTCACTATTGTATTTATAACAATACATCTTTGGATGACACATTTTAGATTGACTTGTAGGAACTTTCTACACAATCAATAAATGTTATCTCCAAATTAATTGCTTGGATATTTAACAGTGTATTTCTGCTCAGTACCCAGCACCAGGCACTGGCAATCAATGCACTCTCCTGTATAATTATTATCCTAATTTTCATCTTATTTTTGAGTGACAATAAAAGGAAAAAATACCATGTTTTTAAAATACAGGAACTGCTGCATGCGTACTTTGAAAAACTGGGGTATATTTTAGGTTTCTACATGAAGACTTAAGGTGTCAACTTCAGACAGCCTTTTTGAGGTATCTTGCTGTTAACAGACACATAAAAATTACAGTAAGTTGCTTTAGCTGAAAATCAAGTAAGCTTCATAAATGACAACAGGAGCCACTGAGATGTAGTCTTTAAAGTATGTGACACTGGTTTTCAGTTTCAACTGGTCTCCAGTGTTATCAGAAAGGACCAATTCATCCTGGAAGGTAGGTATGAAAGGAAAATTACCCCAAGGTTCCCCAGTAATGCCAGAGTGGCAATGCCAATTCAGTATCTCAGCAGTACAGTCCCAGAGTAAGCATCTGAAGATTTCCAGAAAATAACAGGATTTTTTTCTTAAAGCCTCTTATACAGGCCTCTATGTTTTGCTTGGCAAAGTCTGTGAAAAATAATATGGTGTATTTCATGTTTGGTTATGGTTACTTTTGTCTTCAGGATGTGATGCAGTAATGTATTTTTGGCTGCATACATGTATGCATTTGCCCTTCCTAAGGTTTAACACTTTAGCTTCTCTTTCATCAGGTGCCTGGATCATAATCCAAGAGGTAATGGTTTAGTATCACTTAAACTGTCATCTGAGTACACAGCTTTTAAACACAGCCGAGCTGATAAAAAGGAAAGCAGCCACTGCTGGTAAAATGTATTGATGGCTCAGCACTGGAACAAATTTATCAGTCCCTTCTGTAATGTATTATCACTGGTAACTGGTGTGGCAGAGTGGAGGGGGCACTGTCTTGAGGAGCTATTTAAAGTCCATTTTTTTCCAAGGGAGTTTTCCCCATTTGGATTGAAATGTTCTGCTTTGCTGTAGTGTCTTTGTAACACCTTCCTCAGCCTTTACAGGACACGACACTGGCTGCAAGCCAATAAAGCAAATCCTGCAAGAGGCTGCAGTTAAAATGAAAGGGATGTGAGCTTGGGGGAGGAAATGCAAATTTATTTGCATAGTCATGCCTGAAGAGCAAGGGGAGCTGAACCTTTGCATCTGAGCTGAACCTTCAAGGATCTCTCAACAGGCTCGTGCCTGCCTCACTCATTGCCTCTGCCGAGAGTCCAGGGGAAAAGCCAGCAGTAACCTTGACTGAAATGACTCTACAGTGAAAAAAGGAAAGTTAATCAAATCTGGGCTGTTACATTAAAAGCTTAGCAAAACCATTTTCCAGGATGTCTTATCCTCTACAGCACTTCACACAAACACAGGAAAACTTCATCCAAACGCATCTTTTGTTCTAATGGCAAGACCCTAGGGCTATGAGGTTACAAAGTTTTATTGTAAAGTCTCCAATATCTACCATTTTTTGAGCCCTGCTTTGTGGGATCAGTTGACTAGATGGGAGGTGCCACTTTTGCTGTAACCAAAAAGATTTCCTAGCCATCATGATTTCAGAGAACAGTCAGAAAGCAAACTCTGAAAGCCGAAGAAGAACATAAATTAATAGAATTCTGGTTTTATCCTTCTTAAATCTCACCATCGTGGAAAGCTCAGCTGCAGCCTGGGACACCTGGGCATGATGGCATTAAGACACCTCAAAGAAGCTTCTTTTCCTGGCCAAGAATCTACACAGGGACTCAGAGGAGAAGGTCCCCAGCACGTGTCAGTGCAGATGCGATGGCGAGCTCATGTGCAATTTCCAGAGACATCATCTTGCAGCATCTGGTGGGTTTTTTTCCCCCTAGCAGTACTGACTGCACCAAATAGCCAAAGTTCAAAAAACAAGAAAACCAACACACTGTGGGACTTCAAGGTAAGACAGCTGACTGAAGCTGTGACCTCGTGGGCCAGTGAAAAAATGTCAGGCTTGTTACTACAAGTCTAGAAACGCTTTCAGAAAGGAAAACACAAGTGCATTTCTATCAGTGGGCACCCATTCAAATGACTGCACATATTTTGCACTTTTATCTCAACATTTGATTATGTACATGCAAAAAAAAAATTGATTCTGTCATCAAGAGGGCAGTTTTGTTGTTTTATTGTTTCCTTTAAAACAGATGCTGGCTGCAAACAGTGCAAAAAACAGGCTAAAAGCTTTCAATGCACAAAAGCTTACCCGTGCTTTTTTTATGGTGTGACTGACAGCTCTTCACTGATGAGCCATTCAGATCCGTGGCTACAATGCCCATTAGGATCTTGTGGTGAATTCTACTACCTGATTGTTCTAACATTCCTAAGAGGATAAAGCAGTGTGGCCACAATCTCTATTTCTAGAATGCAGCTACAATAATAGGCCCAGAACTCCAGCAACCATTTAGCAATATTCAAGTGCTGTAAAATACCGTAGCTGTGAAATCTAACTGTCATAACTTTGAGACCCCTCAAAATTGCTCTGCTTTCCAAGATTTAGTTAAGCCTATCCGGGAAATTTATGCCAAGGGGACTCATACACATTCATCTGCAGATGCTTGTTCAAAGGACAAGTCTCGTGATTTCTTCCATTTTAATTGAACCCAGGATGTTGAAAGCATACTGTAAAACTCCTTTTCCAGTATCATAATTTCCTCCAGAACTGAGGTTTGAGTGGTTGATTGTTATGGAAATGAGTGAAAAATGTCAAGAGATTCTGAATTTCAAGTGTTTTGCTTCTGATATCAGATCAGACTGTATTGTAATATGTAATTAATGGTGTATCTGTCTGGTCTACTCAATTAGATTGCTTTTATAAACTGAAATAAATATTTCTTGTATGTATACACCCAGATGGCTAACTTGCATTAGATGTATGACCCATAGTTTTGAATATCTTTATATGCAGTTAAAATCTCAAGCATATTGTTCCATCACCATAGTTTCTTGAATTTAATATGATATTAATTCAGCAAGTCATTTAAAAAGTATTTGAGATGAGATAAAACAAACAGTAAGAATATCACCTAATCTAAAAAATCCAGTAACAAGGGAAAGCTGTGGTTTTATAATCTTGCCTCAGAAGAGTCTTTCACATAATCACTCAAAATTTTAATTTCTCTGCACAGAATGAAATTCCAAATGGTTTTTGACAGTCATAACTCTTATGCAAACCTATTTCATTTTAGTAGCTGAACATCAATTCATACTATAATGAAAAGTAAATCTTCAAAGTTCTCTCTCTCTCTCTCTCTCTTCCCTTAGCATTTAATACAAATAGATGACACAACGTGACCGCTATCACAACATCTCTCCTTGCAGATTATTTTCTTAGTTAGCTTCATGCATTTAATCAATGATACTATGATACTAAAATCACTTTGCTGCCTTTTTTCAATTTATCAAGACTCTCCCTCCGACTTTCAGTCAGCATGTAAGTTAGATATTACTGTTTGAACGTGGATTGATTTGAGGGTAGTAGTCATACATAAAATAGCATATATTGTATTTAAATTTAGTGAACTAATTTAGGCAGAAGAACTGTTGAGTACGTGTATCACAGATGGTGCAGCAGTTTATGTTTCAATAGGTCTCCTGTTATAATCTGTAAACTTCACTCAAGAAGCCCAGTAAAACATTTTGTATATATAGACTGATTCCTAATTGTATGCTGACATTTGTAATAGTGCAGCAATCCCATGGATCTTTCTATTTTGTTTGGCAAAGTGCTCTTTGCTGTATCATTCATCCTCTTTCCCTCTGGAGATATATAAAGGTTTAACTGGAGCTCCGGGATACCCTGCACATGGTCAGAGAACTCATCAACAGCCAGCCAGTCTCTTTGTTATTCCTTCAGCCTCTGGGCTTATGAAAAGGGTGGTTAGTTCAGTGAGCAGCACTCACCTCTGTCCCAGTGCTGCTGGTCCTGATTCCTCCTGCACTGTTCTAAGTCTGCAATAACTCCAGTGACATCATCAGTAAAACTGGTCTTTGTGGTAGGAAAATGAAGCTCTTTATCTTTCTGAGAGTAAGTGTTCTATTTTACTGTAAAGTAAGTGCTTTTTCTGTATTGAAGCTATTAAAAAAGTCAGAGTGCATTTTGCAAGGCCAGAGTCATTTTACTTTTATGATCAAATTCCAGTTTGAATAATTACAAGAGCCAGTTAAAATATATTTTCAACTAAAAGGGGCAACATTTTCATGAAAATGTTTTCCTTCCATGCTGCATTTTCCCCACTGTGTCAAATGCACATTTGTTCTTTCCTTTCACACTTAAATATCTATATGCTCTTTAGCAGCCATCGCATTTCATCCTGGAGGTGACTGCATTTCACAGTGGATAAAAGAGACTCTTTTATAAATAGTAAAGTTAATTATTTCATCTTATTTCTTCATTTCCACCAAGATTAGCTGTTATAAATAAATACATTTACAGTCATCAAATACTACTGCCTAATTTCCCACTAGATTCATTCTCTGCATTTCTTTTTCATAAAATCAGACTCAGCTTTTTTATACAAAGAGGGCATATGATTTTTAATTCCACTAGGATTATGTCTTTGGGTCAAAGCATAATTGCCTACAATAAATAGAAGCATAAAAGAGTGACTTGGAAATGGAGAGACAATATGCTGGACCCGTGTAAAAGACATCTGGTGCCCCAATTCACTGATAGCAATGCTGAAGGGCATTTGTTTTCCCCTGCTATGTGAAAATTCAATTTCCTTTGAACTAGGGGGAAATCATATTTCTATCGATTAAAGGGAAAGAAAAAAAGCAGACAGATATCAAATTTTGTGGGCATCACACAGAGCATCTCTGGCCTTGCATATGGTATACTACTGCTTTAACTAAAATACTGTTGGTCTTAATTTCTTTAGACAGTGGTCAGATCCAGGGAGCCAAGCGTGCATCTGTGGGAAGACCAGCAGAGAAACAATTCCAAGCCTTTACATTTAGTTAGCCTCAGGCTCCAAATATTATTCAGTAGAGCAGCTTGGCAGGAAAGGTATATAATGTTTTGTAAGGTAAGAAAGGGTCTCCATTCCCCACCCTGGCACCAGATGGAACTAATGAACTACAATTAAAGTAACATTTGCTTCGTTCACAGATGAACTGACAGACTGAAAACTACAGGGGATGGATGCTCAGTACTGCTCTGGAAAGGAGGGGCAAAGAGACCTTTTAAAATCCTAATAGTTGTGTGCTAAGTAACCTCTGCACCCTTTTTCATCAGCCCTAAATTCTCGTGAGCTGCTGCAGCCACCTGCCAGTCCCTAAAACATCACCAAGAAACTCTTCTCAATGTCAGCCTCCTTTGCAGTGGCTCCCAGACACACATCTGGCACTGACTGTAGGTGCTTTGCACAATTGACTTTCTGATCCCTCAGGGTTATTCACATGAGAGCAGTAAATGCCCTTTCAATCAGCTGTAGAGCAGCTGTGAACAGCTGGAACAATGAAAAACAGCCTGCCAGAGCTGGATCCCCTCCATTCAACTATCCTACCACTGTGGCAACACCTGAGGCTCCTTAAAGCATGGGAAGGTGATGGAGATTCAAGTATTCCCAAGCACTGTGGGGCAGCTGCCACTCACTTGGCTGCTACAACCCAGCAATGGCTCTGCGTGCTGAGGGGATGGGGATGAGGGGCCCAAGGCAGCGATGCCACAAGGAATTACTGCCTTTCCAGAGGCCCCAGCCTGGCCAGTGGGCACACTCTTGTTAACAGCAGCAGGAAACACTTGGAATAGTAATATCCAGAACTAAAATCTGCTCACGACCGATGGGAAAGTTAATTCGCTCCCGGCCAGCAGATGCCACAAAAGGTTAGTCCCAGAGACACAGGTCTGAACAGGCACTGTAAATATAATCGAGCATCAGCTTAAGGTGCCTTAGTCCTTTGCAAAAGGAGTTTATTTTCCATCACTCCCTCCAGTGGGTTCACTGCTCTGCCCTTTATCCCACATCCCACGGGGAAAACAGGTAACGACGTTGTGTTAGGCAGAGTCACACAAGAGTCTATAGGCAAGTCTTACCCAGCTACAGCTCTGTAAGTCCTAGAGGGTAAGATTACAAGGTCAGGAGAGAACCTGCTATACAGTAAGCAAGCTCTGTCCTCACTGGTGTTGCCAAATTACCAACCTATTGGTGTTCCAGAGGCTTAGAATGTGAGTTCCTGAACGCACACGCACCTCCCAGTGAAGATACTTCAGTCTACCTGTTAGTAAGAAAAGGTATTCCTCCAAACACAATTAGCTTTTCCCCCTTCTCTTAAAGAAGAAAATGTAAATTTTGAAAAAAGTAGTCTGCGTCCAAACAATGCCCTAAGAACTGGGAAGACCAAATGTTAATGTGCCAGTGGGAGGAACAAATTTCACAAGAAAGGCAGCCAACTAAAACTGCCAACCATACTCACATACTTAAGCCAACAATGCTGTTGTCTTGACTGTCCCGTTTGAGTTTAGTCACCACAGAACTAGAACAAAACAATTTCAGCCATTTCTATACTTAATTTTTGCACTGGAAGGATTCCAGATAACTTTGGACAGTAATCTCACTGCAGTGAGAGATGTCAAGACTTTTCTGTATCCAAGTGAACTCTAATACACCTAGGATGGTTGTAGGACTTCTGTAAAACAATTAAAAGCTTTGCAATATTGTTCACTATAACCACATCCATGGAAAAATACTTCACAGTTATTACTCCTACATTTGCTATCTGGCCAATCTTCTACCTTTTGTTTGGTACCTGTGTCATTCACCTTTCCATGTCACTTTTCTTTCCTCTGACCCAGAATGGAATCAAGTTTCAGATCCAGTTTTTTGTTGCCAGAAACAAGTAATTCTTAAGAACCAGGATGGCAATCAGACTGAAACGAATACAATAGAGCAGTTGAACTTTCTGCTGTGCTAAGAACAAACCACCTCTGTCACACCTTTACCAAAACCTCAAACTAAGTACAACACCATGCTAAATAACTGCACATACCTGTTGGAAGATATAACACACAACCACTATTTACCTCACCTTCCTTTGCTAATCAAGAGCTAAGGTGTCGAGGTCAGTCATCTAGACTGTCTTTAGTCAACAAAGAAGGGGTAGAAAATTTGCTTCACCTGTCTTTGGATAACTCTTTCAGAAAAACACTTTTCAAAGACACTTACTGACAACTGCCTGAAGGGAGGTGAGTGAAGTCTCTAAACCAAATGAGGTATGCTCCACACTGCCAAAGTCTACCTGCATTAGGGATTTTGCATCTCAGCCTTATGTCATTTCAATGAACTGCATATTTATATTTAATATGTTAAGAATACAAATTCAGTTAACTATGTTTAATGCAAGCCTCTGGTTTTCACTGGGTTGAAAGCTCTTGCCTGCAGTAGCTATCACCTTTTACATTAACATTCTGTGTCAAGAAGCTGCACCCTATGACATTAAGGGTCTAAAAGTTTTATGACAGTATTCTGTAGCGTTAAAATCAAAGAACCCAAATCAATGCTACAGATCACAGAATGCATCACTGGGAGTTCCTCACCATTAAAAAAACATGTCTTATGATCTATGTTGTAAATACATACCCAATCAATTTTTAAAACATATTTTACTCTGAGTGCATAGTGATGGTAATGGGAATGGCAAGAATGTCACTGAGATATTCCTGCCCAAATGTCTCCCTGGAGTGGAAGATGTTTTATTGAACTGATATGTGAAACTATCAAGGCAGTCGTTACAAATACAGACACACACAGTTTGTTAGTTACAGCCAGACTCTTTTGTAGAACTGATGACTAAATTTATTGCCACTAATAATGTTAAAAACTGATTCTGTAAGGCCAGTACTTCTATAATCCATAACAGTACAGATCACATGATGAGATTCAACTTATCTTCATATAAGCTTCTGCACAGTGGCTTATAAATACATTTTCCTCTGATAGATAAGGTAATGCTTCAGCAGAATCCTAACTTTTTCCTGAAAATTTATTCAAACAATAATGAAAATCAAGCTGTTATATTAGCCTTGATATTACATGGGTGATTACAGGTGATTTTTTTAGAATCAGACAAGAACACAGAAAAGAAAACCCAGCCCATAAGCTAGTCTGAATGAAAGCAAACCATAGCATTTTGAATTCTCCTGCTCTGTTCCCGTGAACAGGAATGTAAGAAACGAAAACATCTGTGAACTAGGGTGGAAAGGCTGCTGATCCAGCTGCTTAGCATTCAAAGGGCATGAAACAAAGAAGTGAAAAGGGTCTAAATTTTCAGCTTGCATCTGTAGCCCACTTGGTACTGCTCAGTGCTAGGCTGATACAACTTAAACTACAACATTTCAAGGTAATGCAGAGTTCAATTGTATTTTAAGTGGAGAGGGCTCCTCTAGGAATTAGAAGAATCAATTACTGCAGATCAAGCACATCAGACATAACTTTTGTGTGAACCTTTAATTTGAAACCAATAGGTTTTGTCCTCAGTAGAAAAGCATTCACTTTGTAACTTTGACTTTAAACAGTGTTTTCTCAGGAAGTTTTTCACTGAGATTCTCTATCACATTGCTATCATACCCTCTCCTTTCAATTCACTGCTTCTGCACATCAGAGTCTGAGTCATCCCTTGGAGTCTTTCGCTTTTGAAGCAATGACTGAACTGTAGATATTGCTATTGCAGATTTCTTAAAAATGTTTAAAAATATTACTAAACAATAAACCTCTACATTGCTTAATTATTCCAGTTTTTCATCCCAGAGACAGCCCAGGGCAAATCTAGATTAGACAACCTCATAGTTTCACCAGTCCATGGCAGAGTTTCATGCACACAGTAAAAATCCAATTTAAATGAGTTGGACCAGCAGTTTTTGCTCAGGAGAGAGGCCAAGGCCTGGGACAGCAGTGTTACAGCAGACTCACAGAACTGGAGAGGTTTCACCAGGTTCTGGTGTATGACATTAGTCCACCACTTTTATGGGCAGTCAAATTATTTAGGCTATTTACACATAAGCTAAAATTTTCAGAGAAGGAAGGACAGAAGTTGCTGAAGCACATTGGGAATCTAATCTCCATTTACAGGGACAGAAAGCCACTATTATTAGATGGCCAACTGCATGCAAGATGAATTGTTGTCTGTAGTTGCAGACAGCAGGAAATGTTCGTATCATAAATTTATCACACCTCCCAAAGTTCACTCTGAAATAGCCTGGAAAGGAATGAATGGGTGGAGAGACCAAGTTATTAGAAACAATGTTCTCTGCTTAAACCACAATATCTAGATATTAAATGAATAGTTCTGCTGTGATATTACATTACTTTTAGACATGGATAGGATATACTGCAAAACCTCAGTCTTCAGTATACGCCCAGCACGTTCCTCTTTTATTTATTACTACAAGCATTTTATAATACTAAGATACCTGCAACACCAGCAATGATGCAGAACTTCATAATCATGTTCAGGAAAAAAAGTGGAAGAGATTTAGATGAATGTTACTAGCAAAATTCTGCTTCTTCAACTCATGCAAACATCCTACAGTCATGTTCCCAATTCTGCTTCCCAGGTAATTCATGGGAATTCCAGATACTTCAGTAGAAAAAAGAAAATTCAAGAGGCCTAAATTATTCAGGGAACTCTTCCATTTTCAGATGTAATACAGGCTATTTGTTCAAGTGCCATGTCCACTGATTATAAATAGTAGTTACTGACGATCAAGAAACATGAACAGGAATAAAACACCGGCAAAACTTAGCTGCCAGCTCTCAAATTTCCTAGAATTAATTGAAACATCTTCCTCTCTTAGAAGAGAGCTCCTGATGCAGCAGTCCCATGTAGCAATCCCATCTGTGAACAAATGTGCAACACAATGTCTGACCTCTTGACTGTGGCGGGGGATGAGCACGTTGAAAAACAGATTAACGATCTGCTGTTCAGACCAGGCTTGGATTTACAGGGATTTGGTGGCTGTGAGAAGAGGGGAAGAAGGTGGTAATGGCTGGCAGACGAAGCTGTAACACTGTTCAATTCACAGTGCAGGTGAAGGGAAAGCTGCAGCACACAGCAAGCATGGCTTTGTCCACCTTTCCTGAAATGAAAGTTTGCATCAGGTTCTAGTAATGCCACCTGTAAGGCTCCTGAGCTTACAGTTTACTATGCTGAGCAAGAAGAGTAGCAGCATGCTGTGGACTATTTGCATCTGGTTTTCTTCAGCTAATTTCTTTCCTCTCATGCTATAAGATCACTCATAGCAGCTCAGAAATGTCTAATGAAAAGAGAAGTAGTGTATCTGATTCCAGTCATGCTGTTCTAAGGGAACTAATCGGAGTCGTCATTACCTTAAACACTTCCATTCAGAGTGGGTTTTATGAAGAGCTCAAGAAAAGTAAATGCTGTTTCAAATAGGTAACTCTATATATTAAATCAAATAAATGAATGATAAAGTGCTGGCACTTTTTGGCTGTAATCCTGTTATTGCTTAGAGCCATTTCTAATGCAAATGAAGAATGATGTAGCAGAGCTATTTAGCAATTTTCTTTGATGGGCAATGCTGACTGCTGGGAAGTGGCAGGAAAGCAACTGCTTGAATATGGAGTGCTCCAACATGTCTTGTAATATTCCTTCCCAAATCTAATGCTCACCCCTCCCTCCTGCAAAGTGCTATATTTAAACAAGGCTCTGCTGAGTAATACAAGCCTATCTTTGCACAGAGGCCAAGACACAAGAGCTGAGTGGAGTCATACAGGATTTTAGGAAACATGCAATTTCTAGTGAATTCTTTTAAGAAATTCCACTTCTGTCTGCCTATAAAAATCCCAGGTGAGCATGAACTTGCACAGGTAAGAATACACACTTATGCCTTCTGAATGTCAGGGTAGCATGTCAGGGACAATTTGGGAACCCTGACTGAAGGATATCTTCATAGCTCTGCCTCAGCCTTGCAGGATGATACCTGTGTGCAACTTGACAAATGACTCCCTGCATGAGTTTTACAATCAGGAAAACTGGGAAACTAAAGCTGGTTTAATGTCCTGCAGTGCTTTAATATCTGTGGATTATATGCATTATGAAATGCTAAATAATATTAATGAAATCTAACCAGTGAAAGAACACTGATTTCAATCTTGGAAGGATGAGCTTGAGAACTGTCCCTCTATTTAATAAAACATTACATAGGGCCAGTAGGAGGTTGTCATCAAGTAAGACCATACATACAAAATGTGGTAAATTATATGTCTACTGTAAATTCAAGCACAGAAAACTTTTTCAGAGACTGCAAACTATCTGGACAACGTGAAATCGTGCATAAACATCAGCTTAAAAATGTAATAGCATGTTCACTCTTCAGGATATATATGGGGAATGAATAAGCACATCTAACCCCAATTTCTTGGGCTTCTTTGATGTCTGTGCCTCACAAATGTGAGATGTGGCACTGACTGGAAAGCCCAAGCCACCAAGATGTGACACTGCTTGCTGCAGCCCAGATTCCAGATGTTCAGACCCAGTAACACAACTTCGGAAGGGGCAAAGTGCTACAGAGAGGTAGCAAGAAAGAAAGACCAGGCTCCCCCCATCTGCACAAGTCACCCCCAACATGGAGAAGAGCCAGCAGTTTCCCAGAGCAGGTGTATTCCTTCACAGAGAGTCCACTTGAGGATACTCAGAGATACCCAAATGTACCTTCCCCAGCCCTTAGCACATGTTGCTACACACTTAGGGGGAGGAAAGCTATTTGTACTGGTGTGTCCTAGGTAAAAGTGAGACATTCTGAAGGGAACAGAAACATCAATAAACCCACTTCCACTAGGATAACAGGTCTGGAAAACTTGGCAGATCTTACTGAAGAAAATGGCCAGGGAAAAAAAAAATGAAACAACAACTCAGAAAGAAGTTTTCCAGTCAGACTGACCAGGTCTGAAGGATGCTAAGCAGCATTATTACAAAAGTATTTCACTAGGTTTTTGCTCAGACTTTTCCCTCTGAAGAATGACTTCGGAAATGGAGAAGCAGGGCTTGCTGAGATCCATATGTTGCGCTGAGAAGAGATGTAACTCTGAGCATTTTCCACAAGACTGGGCAGGGCAATCTGTCCTCAAAGGGCATATTTACAGGAAATCATCAAAGATAAATTTGTGGTTTCCATGTTCCTGATTGGGGCAGATGATTGCTACTCCAGGTCCTCAGGTTTCCTGCTGTTTTCAATACTTTGCACTTTAAACTGTCTTACAAATGACTTTGGTCTTTTTTTTTTTATTATTTATTAAAAAACACTTCCATCCATTTAACTAGTTGATGCTTTCACAGTCCTTTGAAGTTGTAAAGTACTGCAAATTTAGAAACTGTTCTTAATAATCGTTTGGACAAATGGATCCAGAAAATTGCATATTGATGGAAGGAGTTTATGTTCTTTGCAGTCAAATATTTCCTCACTCGTTTCATGCAAAATTGCTTGGCCAAACAGATTTTCCCAAGGCTCTCTCAATAATGAATGTAACTTTCCTTTGTTTCTGGCTCTTCTCCGAACCCATCAGGAAAGGGTAAAGCATAATGACATAGGTCTGTTGCCTCCTGTAACCCTCTGGGACTGTTTTCTCTAATGCGATTGTTTGAAAATCAGCAGTTTTCTGCCAGGAAATAAAATAAGCCATTTTCCTTCCAAGCAACACTGAAAAAATCTGAACGCCACGGAGCCTGCTCACTCATGCAACATTAATTTTTAAAAGAATCAATTTTGTAATCTTTCAATTATGGTTTATTATAATGATAATAATCACTGTGAAATAAGGTTTTTTTTCCACTGCCAGTGGTGGTGGCTGTCATCAAACCACTTTCAGCAATGCTGAAAACACCTGGACTAATAAACCAGGCATTATTTATTTATGCTTTAGTTTTACTTATTTAGAAATGTATTAAACATCAATTCCCCTAGCAGTTGGTGATGTTACAAAAACTAAAAGCAAACATATTATATCTGTAGCACATAAAGACCTAAAAATCACTGCCAGGCTGGTTATTTTGTACTGTTATAATTGAAAAGTGCTTACAAAAAACCCAGAAAAAAACACATGGACCTCACACACCCCTCACATACCCAGAACTACATACCTGTGTGACAGGGAACATGCATTGTTCATACAGCGGGTCATGCCAGGGCTTAGCATTTAACAGCAGGAGTACAACGGGTTTATATTATGCTCACATTTTACAATAAAAAGTTTACAGAAAAATCACTTGGTTTCTGATCAAAATCTGAGCTCCCTGCTGTTTTAATTCCTGTAACCAACAATCATCAATAAATAATCATGCACAGCTTCTACGTCCCACTGTGATATCTTGTTTTTGTTTTAAGAACTGGATGTACTGAGTTGAGATCTGCAATTCCAGACCAGACTTTCAGGTGTTCTGCTCCAGGATTCAAGTGAATGAGGAAGCACAAGGGCAAGGGCAAGGGCACAGAGGGGAGAGCTATTCTTCATCAGATAACTTGCAGGTTTGTGAGCTGTTTTAAAAGACGCTGTGCTGAAAACAGGATGTGTGTTGGAGGCAATGCGTTTCACAATAAAAGGATAAAAGGCTGAAAGAAGAAAGTTATATAGATGACACAGTCACAATGAGGTAGGAAAGAAAGGAGGAAAAAATGTCCAAAAATATCAGTAAAAAATGTCAGAGAAGGAAAAAAATATTTGAAGGAAAGCAAGAAACATGTAAAATGCAAACAAGTATCCCATTGGAAAGAATGTGGCCAGCAGGTGAGAGAGGGGATCCTCCCCCTCTACTTGGCCACATCCAGAGCACAGTGTCCAGTTCTGGGCTCCTCAGTATAAGAAACACAAGGAACTACTGGAGAGGGTCCACAAAGATGGTGAGGGGTCTGGAGCACTTCTCTTATGTGGAGAGACTGTGGGAGCTGGGCCAGTTTAGTCTGGAGAAGAGAAGACTGAGAGGGGATCTCATTAATGCATATAAATATCTCAAAGGTGGGTGTCAAGGGGATGGTGCCAGACTCTTTTCAGTGGTGCTCAGTGACAGGACAAGGAGCAATGGCCATAAACTAAAAGACAAAAGTTTCACCTCAGCACAAGTGGAAGAACTTTACATCAAGGGTGGCAGAGCACAGGAACAGCAGCCCAGGGTGGGTGTGGAGTCTCCCTCTCTGGAGACCTTCAAAACCCATCCAGACGAGTTCCTGTGTCACCTGCTTCAGGTGCCCCTGCCTTGGCAGGGGGGTTGGACTGGATGATCTCCAGTGGTCCCTTCCAAACCTAACAATTCTGTGACTCTGTGATTAAAGAGAAGCACAAATGAGGAAGAGTTTGTGACCAAAGCACAGTGACAACATTACAGCCTGTGATTTGAGTTAGCTAATCCAAATGGGAGAGTCTGAGATAGGTGTAAGAGAAGGTAAAAAAGTTGAAATGCTTCCAGAATTGCTTAGGGTCAGGCCTCAAGACTCACAGTGTATGCCTTTGTACTGAGCTTTCCTGGCACCTGAAGAGAGACTCAGATGGTAACCAGGCTCTGAACAACCCAAAACCATGTACACTGTGGCTCACAAACTCAACCCATCACTTAGGTCACTGAAACAGAAAATTAAACCCCACCTTTGCAAATACACAAGACCTGTCACCTCAAAGGAGACAATCCAGCATCTGGATGCACCAACCAACTCAGCTGGCCTCCAGCTTCACTCTCTTCTACAGCACCCCCACGCCCTGAGCCTGGAGATGCCTCAGCCTTCCCATCAGCTACGGGCAAGGGCAGCTGGGAATGTGGTAGGAAGTCTACAATCTCCTCCCCTCGAGAGGAAAAGCTGCTCTACCTGCTTGGTGAGGAGGTCAGACTGCCATGGTGTCCTGGCAGTGGCGAGGCTGTGCCTGTGGCTCTCCTCACCACCTTGACCTCCCAGCCTGGAGCACTCCCTGGCTGTCCAGGGACAGGACACTGGGCAGTGGAGGAATGGCAAAAGGCCAAGTCATTCATTCATTCATTGAATAAAGAAGTCAAGTAATTTGTTTCTGAAATGCAGGCAATTAACATAAACTAATTAAATATCACACTATTAGACCAAAGACATTTTCTATTGATATCATTTGGTGTAATACCTAGAAAAATCAATGCAATTACATTTTTAATGCTTAATTCATTCACAACTGCTTAATTCATATCTCTTAATTCTGTTCTGGAGTGAAACGGATTAGATTATATAATTCCCACTTCCAAGAGTTTGACATTTAAAGGTAACATTCAACCAAATCATGTTTAGAAAATATGCAAAGTATTAAAAACTGGAGAACAATCTTACTGGATCTTTAAAAATCAGTGTAGTCGGATCTGGATATAAAACCAGCAAAATGTCTCAATTCTAATTACTGTTCCTGCCATTAAGATAATTTGGGAGCTCTATCTATGCATTCCTGAACTAAACACTTTTAACTTAGAGTTCATATATCCCACCATACAAAAGGAGACATTTCTTTGTCAAAGCACTGTTTTTCTATTTGTTCTTGCATGTTCCACCTCTGGATACAGTAGAAAAGGAATTTTCTCCTGTGCCTGACAATGCTGCTGGCTTGTAGACAACACTAACACAAAATTGCCACAGATGATAGATAATGTATACATTTGACATTTCTCATTCCCCTAAAGAGAGACAGTATCCTACTGACTGACTCAGTGTCAAGCTGCCTTCATTCTTCTAACACTTCAAACCTGAGAAATCTAAATTTATTTTAAAATTTTTGTTCAATGCAGTCGTGTTGCAAACTTGACTTGCTCTGAAAACTTAATTTCAAAAATGTTCTTTGTGAAGACTGCATGTACCATTTGATAAAAAGGAACTTGTAACCAATGGTTTTAAAACAGTCATATTTTGAAGCAGACAGAGAGTGGATACAAACTTTACTGAAGCATGCCAATCTACAATTCTGTGCAAAATGTTCTCTTTACAGGAAGTGCAAAAGGACTGTAAAATGTAGTTAGACATAACCTTCCCTTTTCACTAGCTATTAACTTTATTCAAAGATAAACTAAAGCATGACGAGTCTTTTCATTATCATGTAATTATTATTTTAATGGTTACATTACGAGCAACAGAACACTATACATACTTCCACCTCTCATATTAGTGGGCAATTATTTTGAAACTTTATATTATAATCTACCCACAAAGACTGATGTATTAATGCCACCATTTTAGTATAAAGATGACCATGGTTTTGAAATCAGTATGAAAGCCTCAGGGAAAAATGTAAAGTAATAATGAAGAAAATATTTATAATATATATACCACTCTCAGGCCTGGTACACAGACAGAAAAAGTTTAAGGAAAACATGTGGAGCTGCTCTTGCTACTGCTATCCTGAAACTGGCCAAATTTATATGACACCGGTGGTTATTATTTGGAAAAAAAAAAAAAAAAAGGAAAACTTTCAAGGGATACAAAATTAAAAGCTTGGAAGGGAAACTGGAATAAGCCTTCCTTCAATATATCGTCTTCAAGTACCATCCTAAACCATATCCAGTAATAGTGCCTGAAATACTCTTATTTCCCACCAATAAACACTGAACTGGCTTTAGTTACTCATCCATTCATCGCCCACCTTCTAACCAAGCAAAGCAGTGTAGCTTGGCAGGAAGTGATTAGACAGATCTAAGCAGTACATGAAGCTTGAAGATATCCTGGGGACATCCAATATAGAGTTAAATGAAGTTTCATATCCTCAAGGCACTCCACGAGCAAGACTCAAAATACCCCTAGGGGTGAGAAGGCCCCGGGATGTCATTGCAACTGAGAATCCCTGGCACAATCTGTACAGTGAGGCTGAAATCCAACTCTGTCAAACACTGTGCTTTCTTGGCAGAGGAGGTGAAGGCAATTTAAGACCCTGAAATAAGCCCCAAGGAGCTAAGGACCACTGCTTTCTTCTACTCCAAATACAAAACATATTTCAGCAGTGTCATCATTTATATAAAATCAGAGAAGCACAGAGAGAGAGAGAGCAAAAACTCACAGCTACCAAGCTCAGGCAAAGACACAATTCTCTCTTGATAAAAGAAAAAGCAACACAATGACAAACACCAATCACATTTCTTAATGGACTAGAGGAAGGTGGGGAAAGAGTGCTAAAAGGGATGGACACACAGTAGGAAAACAAATAATACTTGAAAAAATTGAAACTGAAATTCTTCTTTTAGAGGAATACTGCTTTGCAGATACTCTTCAGACTATTTTCTTTTCCTAATATTTTGGTTGATTGTAAAATTTCAAGGGACTACCGCTAATTTCACATAGAAGGAAATGTTAGAACATCACCATGTTTGGCTGGAAATAGGTTATAAAGCAGCAGAAATTTGTTCCATTTTGCAGTTCCAGACCACTCCACCCCAAAATTAGCACTGTGTGAAGCTGAAATGCCTTCATGGTGAACATACAGCATCCAAAAAGCCCTATGGGCATGAATTTCTGCACAGCAATAGCTTCTGCTTTCCCCCAGCGTCCTTTTCTCAGGGAAGGCAAGTTGTAAAAAGGGGATGAATATTCTCTGCCTCACAAAGGCATTTTGAGGCTTAAGTGATAACTGCCATATTTTCAGAAGTACTCTCATGGAAAATGTTTGGAACACTCTTTGGAGACAGGAGAACTAGCAACTCTAATGAATTTTCTTCACAAAAAATTCTGAAACAACATATGGAGAGCAAACTGAACACAGAGCACATATTTCTGACATTTATCTTTGTTTTTATTGTTAAGATAAAAGCATGCTGTTTGTTTTTCAGAATTTCATCTGTTGTCACTTTCTTTCCTTTCTCTGACTTCTTCTACGCTAGTGACATCATCTGCACCAATTTTCAAATCTTTGCAGCAAATCCTGTGCTTTGAATGTTTTAATGAGTCATGTAGAGAATGTTATTATCCAGGGAGTTTATGTCTCCTTTTTGTAATCAGTAGGACCAGAGCAGAGAGGATATGTATGCTGGGATGACTTACTTTTGAAAACAAAAACAGAGAAAAAGAAGTCTCCAAAGATCAGGATGGGGTACTAACAACAAACTTGCAAAGAACAAACACAGGCAGTAAGAAACCTTTTCTTCTATTGCAATTTGCATGTTTACTGAATACTAACTGCTCAGGTTATGAGATGAGTGGTGCCTCTGGTTCACAGTCCCAACTGTACTGAATGCTACCACAATCAGGAATTCCTTACAAAGTCTTGAAAATAGAACAGCTGAATCTTTGAACACCTGCGTGAAAAAAAGTATTTGCTTCACACCCAAACTAAGCCCCACGCTGGTAATATCTGCGATGTCACACAAACTGTTGGAAGACATAAGATTCAAGATTCATGATAAATCCCCACTGCTACAGTTATGTTTTTCCAGACTGTTACAACTTCCAAAACCCGCTGAAGATGTGAATCTCTGAGAAAAATTGTACATGCTGCTCTTGTGCATGTTACTCTCTAAATGCATGGCTGCCTCACAGTGAAGAGCTCAGAGAATCTGAGTGTCACAGGAGCTGCACAGGATGTAGTCAAGGATTGTTTTCTAAAGGCAGGTTGTAGCACATCCCAACAGCACACCATGTCCTCCAGGAAGCACAGCTGTGAATCTTGAGTTACCTTCAAAGACGTGCTATAAATCCACGTGCACACACACATAGATAGACAGATAGATAGATAGATAGATTTGTACAGTTTTGCTGTTCTGAAATTGCAGCCTGAATTCTTTATGTGGGATCCATGACAACAGACACAGAAATAAAACAATGTATAACATCTGCTTTGTCTTCACATGGGTAATAATAGATTTTAAAGATGTGCACAAGCAAGCACCTACAGCGAGTTCCAAATTAACTCAGTGAGTCAAAAAGTTCACTGTTCCCTCCCCGTTTTCCTCCCATCTATGTCTGTGAGGTCTCACATAGGCTTGATTAATGGAAAATTAAATTTTCCTTTCTGAATTTGTTTACTAATTTTTCTACACTTTAAGGTAAAATACTCCTACATCAATTCAGGATAAACTTTTTCCACTTTCAAACAGTTATTCTTTCGCTGTGTTGCCTACTTGTAAAAAGCTTTGAGAAGACAATCTTTGCTAAGTATCACTCAGTGAGATAGTCGAGACTAGTTCTCATACACCTTTTCTTATAAAAGTATTTTCTCATAAGTTTGACTAGCAGCTGGACAGATGTGTAGGAACTCATCTCTATCTGAAGCAAGAAATCACTGTAGTGGTTTATTCCCTGAAGTCTCCTAAAGTTGCTATCCTCACTTGAGCAGCAACTCTATATCACAAACCTCCTGGTGCATCTAATGCAGTTTGAATGTAGTACTGTCTTTTGCTAAACAGTGTAAATACAGTTCAGTGCAGTTCAGGGAGCTTCCATTAGAAACCCCACAGTTACCAGTAACCAACAGGTATCATACTAAAGCAATAGCAACATTATATTTATTTTCTAATCTATTTAATATATCTCACAAAAGTACTGCCGTGTCACAACTGGTAGTAAATATAAATTTCAATGGTAATCACTCTGTGGTCTTCAAGACAACTGTTTCAGCTGGCAGCAAGGTTGAGTTAAAAAAAATAGACTAATTTCTTGATTTAAAAAAAAGATTAGTTATATTCCTTCAAAATTTTAAGCTCCTTTAGGAAAATCAAGGTCTGTTTTACACACTGTGATCTGAAAAATCAAAAACGTTGAACTACGGAAGATGATCCAGTAAAGGTCCTACAAACACCAAAGGCTTCATTCAAAATCTGTGCTTCTGCTAATTTTTCCCTCTAAGACTTTTGCCTTTGCAACCATGAAATATCCTCAGCAGCAGCAACAAAACTGGAAGCACTGCAGTACACAGTGGGAGTCACTGACTGACATCACCCTTTCAAAAGGTGTATGTTCATGGGATATGACAAAATTTGAAGCAGAATCCCATCTACACAGTGCCAGTGCTCCTTCTGAGAGATATCAGCCAAACTCTCGATCATGAAAGCTGCAGAATATTTAAAGGACAGGATGAAAAAGCTGTGCATGTAATTAGGACCGTGCCAAACATTGTATAAAGATTTAACATATGGTTTGTCGGGAGCAGAAAACAGATTCAGGGTCACTTAAAGAATACATGATAAATTAAAAGCAATAGATTTTGGATAAATTCAAAGAATATGTGAAAATGCTCAGTGATAGAGTAGGGCCTGATTATATATTTCTTGTCTTAAATCATTAAGTGAAAAGAAATAATTCTATGGCTAAAGTCAGCAATCACCACGGAATCAATAGGTCTCTAAGCCCACACCAATCTATATGCAGCCACAGTTTTATTACAAAATAATAGCTAATATTGATATTTTTTAATAAAGTTTCACTTTACTATGTAATTAGTGTAATGTAGTAGGAGCTGTATTTCTTAACAGAAGTGCTGTGCTTTGTACAGCATTTACTGGCCTGTTAATAAAGAAGAGACTTCTTCTATTGAGTTCCATCTGCCTAATAGAGAAAAATGTTCATCTTAATTAGGAAAATCTTCATAAAGAATATAAATGCAGTTACTAATGGGCTGCAGGGAATCAATGTAGGACGCTCAGGAACAACTGGTGTTTTACCAGGAAATGGAAGAGTGAATATAAACCCCAAAAGAGTTGTTGGCCGTCTGGTGATTGACCACAAATAGCAATAGATGTTGGGCTTTTAAGTGTTTTATAATGAAAAATCTATTTATTTCATTAAGGTTTCATGCTTTAGACCCTTGTTTTTTCAGGTAATAAAGCAGTCTGTGACAATGAAACTATTTAAACCCTCTATGAATTAAGATTGACAAATTCATTAGCATTTTTTGAAGGAATTACTTTTTAAAAAGAAAGAATGGAAGTGCCAAGCAATGGTTCAAGAAAGATCCATTATCAAGTACCTGAAAAATGGTCCCTATATGAAACACATATTTTTTGGTTTGCTGTGATGCTCAAGGACAGTTGAGAACATTTTGCTGACTTTATTGGTGCAGCAGTAGATACCACATCACCATGATAAAGACTATAGCAAAATGTAAACTACAATTCATTTTTGTCCTTAAAAATGTTTCAACGGGCATTATACATTTCCTCTGTCAGTCTGAAGTTTCCTTCCAAGAGTTCTGTCATTTAAAAACAACGATATTCCCTAGCTCTTCTACTCATCTCCCAGAAATTCTATTTTCTTTTCTGAAAAGGCACATTAATACAAAGCACTGATGGGACGTACTTCGCAAGTGCCAAAATCTAACTCTGAGCCAGGCTCAGTGTCAATGTTCACAGCTTCCCAATTAAAAACTGCTTTCTGCAAATTTTAACTAACACTAGCCAAGATTTCATATTTCCTCTGAATAGTTCTGAAAGGGAAACCAATATGTATAAGTAAGCGAGTGCACAAGTGAAAATATCATTACTATAATATTTCATTCAAGCCAACAACCAGAAAGATGGCATAAAACTCTGATGTTCTGGATACTGACAGCTTTACTACCTCACTTCACAGAGAATATCACCAAACAATAGAAGTTGCAGCTACTTGAGCCTCAGAGAATGTAATTTCATTTATTCATTTTACTGACATTTTTGCTAGACTATAGCTTCATGTAGATTAGTCAGACACATGAAAAACCACATATTAGCTAAGGTGAAACTGTGATGACTGCAGTTGTCTTCACAGTGTCAATCCAAAGTTTAGATTAATATAATTTGCTAGCTCTAAATGACAGAGATAAAATATAGATCTCGTATATCACCAAAGCAATAAATAATTAGTGAGCAGATCTGAGTAAAATAGCAGGTTGAGCACACCCCCAAATTTTGAATCCTGACACAGAAGTCAGCGATCAGAATGATCCATCTTTCTGCTTGAATGATAAAACAGCTTCCTCACAACCTAACACAACCCAGCACCATCTGGCATGAACAGAGGAAACTAAGAACAACCTGAAGAGAAGCACAAAAGCAATTTAGTTTCTTCAGAATTGTCCATGATATTTACAAAAGTCTTTCAGAAACAGCCATTTGACTGCAAATGTGGCTCAGAGAACCTGCCTCCTGTAGGCAGGTGTGTGTAGCCAATAATCTCAAAAAAACCATTGTTGAATTGAACTGAATTGTTTGGGTATGGGATGGGTGTTGTCAGAGTTAAGAGTGTGTGTGGAAAGTCAGCTGTCTACCAGACTGACTAGTTTTCAGAATATTATCTCACATCTCCTAACGGGAACTTTAGGAGCTCAGAACACATCTCCTCAGCAGAGCTCAGCAAGCTGATGCCTTAAGGTCCATCTGGTTTTTTTCTGATTTTCTTATTTTTATAAGCTTTATAAGTAGTTATATAGTAGAAGTAGATTTAGAAGCAGCAGCATTTATTCCTTTACCCTTAGCATAATAACTACACACATTCCCCAACCTTATCACCCCATTCCATGCTCCCCATATCAATTATCCCCTGAATTCCAGTAGAAATGTTTAGTCTCTTGTCAAGGTAGGCCTATTTTGTTTAGAGAACACTTGTACCTTGGCCTAAACTGCAAAAGTACAGTCAAGAACTTGGTGAATATATGCCCCTTGTACTCTGAAGAAGATTGTGATTGATGAAAAGGGGGTCTCGAAAAGCCCCTGGTCCCAATTCCCAAGGGGTGGGATGGGGGTGGATCAGGGTAAAAGCCACAGGGTGGAAACATCTGGGATTGGACAGGCAATATCATAAACTGTGACATCTGTACAGAGGGACATGTAATCTTTATGCCCAGGCACAAATAAAAACCCTTTCCTTATCTCACCGCCAAAACTAATTTGCCTCAGAGGTTTTTTTTCTCCCTGAATTTTCTTTAGGTAACAAAGCTCTTTTTTGCTAGTTACCTACAAGAAGAGTGGCTACAAACACCGAGTTGAGCTGTGCTTTGAGCAGTAACAGAACACTCGGTACTGGTTGGGTTTTTGGGGCTCGGTGTCCTCCACGTGCAGCAGGGCAGGAGTGGTCTGATCTCACCGTCAGCCCCGAGAGGGGACGTGGGGCTGAGCCACCAGAGGCCCTGCTCGGAGGCACAGGGCTGAGTGGTCAGCCTGAGGTGTCTGTAGTATAAACACAAATGGAGTCTGCAGTCCAGATAACATTAGACTGCTCCACTGATATGAGCACAGATTTATTTTAGCATTGCTTTTTGAAAGTGACTTTTAATGCAGACTGTTTTCTAAATGATCCTTAAAAGAAACTCCTTTCCTTCTCATCACCTTCACCTAAGGCAATAACATCCAGTAGCATTGATCTATTTGCTGCTAGTTTTCATTAATTTTACCCTCCCTAAGGGTGGTGCAGCTTTGGTGCCAGCTAATTAAAACCTATTTAGGGATGCTCAGTGCACTTTATCAGACCAGAATTAGCTTTGCTGCTTTAATGAAGACTACAGTTTTCTCTGTTATTACCAATTAAATGTTATTATACCATATTGAATTATATTTGTAATGCATGGCAAAGATATAGATGGCTTTAGAACCACTTATCTCAATTGAGGTACATACAAAGGTGCCACACTTAGGAATTATCTAATATTTCTTGAAATCCTTTCACTTGAGTCAATATATATAATACAACAAAACATTTGTGAAGAACTGGAAGAAGCTGCCAGCTTTATGCTCCCTCTAGGGAAGTACTAAGTAAAATGCATTAATGAAAAATTTTGAATGTCTGGTAATGAATATTATTTATGTACAACAATTATTCAAAGTGGATGAGCATTCACCACCTTGAACTCAAATGCTTCACTAACAAAGACTCTCAGAAAGAACATGTGTCCCCCACATTTCTAATGTGCATGCAAGGTTAACTATCCAGCGTGGATAGCCCATATCAGAGGGTATTTTGTACTGCTGTAGAATTAAAAAAATGCTTCGTAACAAAATACACGACCTTGTTTGCTGGAAGTTATTTAGAGGCAATTCTTGTTTCTTCCATGCATCAGCAATAAACCATTGGTCAATACCAAAGCTGTGGGTTGTGAACCTGCACCCAGTGAAGTCAGGAATAAACTTCCCTCTGCAGGACCAGAGTTTTTCTGCAGTAGAGAAGCGACTGCAGCACATACCTGTCAGCTGCTTCTCACAACACCCTTTAAAAAGTTCAGCACTACAAGGATGAAACTACTGAAAAGTCCCACTCATTACCTAAAAAGATTGTACTTCAAAGAGTAGAAACAGAAAGCTCATTAAAGCTCGACAGACTAGAAATCTGTTGCAATCTCAATATGCCTTAGTACTATACACTGTATTTAAAGACAGTATTTTAGGATTAAACTAAAATAGATGTGGTTGCAATCCACTCAGTACATTTTAAAATATGAGTTGAAATTGGCTTCCTTCCAGAATTTTTGCTGGGAACATGCTGAAACAGACCTCTGTTCAATCTAATATTCCAAACAAAGGTTGGTGTTTCTCTGAGGAGCCAAAGGAATATTTGGCTGAGGAACCTGAGTTTGCCTCAGCATCACAATAGCCTGGCACAACGCACAAAACTATTTTCATCGCCCACAAATCTCTTGTGTTCTCCGTTTACTGCTGCCACAAATGCCACATCCGTCTAATAACCTCATGACCCTCCCTAGAAACAGCAGACAGGTCCTGCAAATTGAAGATGTTACAGAAAATGAAACAGTTTCCAAACTGAGGTCCCCAATTAGCAGGGAACCAAAGATGTTTTCTTGAGATACAGAAGGTGTTGGCTGTTGACACACCAATCATTTCCCTTGTTTCTGGCTGACGAGAGCATTAAATGATGTTAAAGACATCACTAAGTATTTGATGTGGAAAAGCAGGACTAAAAATGAAAGTTGCAGCAGATACAAGGATTTTATCTGGTTGCCACTGTGAGAACTGGTGGGTTTTTCACAGTGCCCAAGGGATGCACATGCCATGTGATGTGGGTCATGAGGCAGGCTCTTAAAAATTTACCACTGTTCACAAGGTGAAGCTTAAGGAGAAAGGACACGGGCCACTTTGACTTTAGGCTGCTTAAAGAACTAAGTTATAAGCACTGGGAGAAGCGAAGTTCAATCTGCTTTTGACATGAAAAGAAGCATTTGTATTGTGTTAATTGCGTAACTATAAAGCTTGAGATGTGTTAATTTGTTGAAGAGGAGTGGATTAGGCTGGAGATGAGGATAGTTTGACATTGAATGATGAGATTTTTTCAAAGGAAAAATAGGAGATTTTTGTCAAGGGCTGGTCTCACAATAAGGATTTTGATAAAGTATTGTAAAGTCACTGTGACCTGACTGACTCATAAATATAAACAAATTTATTTTTAGCAGTGTAGTAATGTGCCCATGATCATATTTATCTTGATTAATATGTAAACAGGATGACTTGGATTATTAAAGGTCAATTTTGAAGAATGGATCTTGTGTATTTTCTCTATTAGCCTCTTCATCAGTTTGTTCAATTAAACTAAAGAAGCCATGATAACCTTGACAACTTTATGACATATATGAGCTCCCTCTGACTCCAGAATCACAGCAGCAACATGTGCACATGGTGAAGAAGCTGAGGGGCAGGGTCTTCCCTATGTTTCAAAGTTTAAAAATAGGAAAAATCAACTGTAACCAAATTTTGACAGTTTAATAACAAAGTGAAACAAGTTTGAGAGAACAAGTTCTTCTACTTTAAAAGGCACCAAAAGTTCAGATTGCATTTAACTGTTTGTGAATATCTATATTTTTAATTTGGTCAGAATAGCTGCAGTCCTTCACAACCTCAAATTCATGACGCGCAAATTCAAAAATAAATATTAAGACACAGCAGTGATCTGAAAACTCCTTCCCAGTTAACTCAAATGAGTGTGTGTGACAGGTGTTCTTCCCTGCCAAAACACAGATGATCTGAATTTTTGCATCTCGGTTGCAAACTCCTGCTCTTTGTGGTCTTAATTCCACAAATCCAATTTCTACCTTGACCATGCCAGCCAATACAGGGGCCCTCACACTTCCATCTCTTACAGCCTCCACTTGAGCAGCGTAAATGCAAATTCTTGGACATGGAAAATAGAATTTCAGTATAATTCTGGTAAAAACCTAAATCTATTACAGTATCGCTGATAATCTATTTTCACCAAGAAAGAGAAATAATGCATAACCCCAAGGTCAGCGTTTGAAGAAAAGCTACAGCGACTCTCAACTGAGAAGAAAATACAATATCCAGAATTATCCCAAGGTTGCGTATTTGGAAATGCTGTTTGTGTCGGATTATCCTCTTCAAATAAAATGTCAACTTAATCAATAGTAAATTGAGCTGAAAACAACACACAGCTTTGAAAACGTTTCAGGAAGATATCCAATATTTTTGGGACTCAAGCCAACAGAAATGGAACGAACAGAAGGTAGCGTAGGTGGGGTAAATGGGGCCTAGCTGCTGCCTCATCAAGTGCTTATAACAGTCAAAACCATATAACAATCCATTAAAAATGTATCTGGGGATTCACTTAGTAGCTGGCATCCAGCATGGCCTTTTCTCATGTATCTTTTGTCAAACACTGTAACTGTTCTTCACACTGAGGACTTACCGGTCTTTCCCTGTCTCCCTCTTGAACACCGCGTCGCAGTAACTCATGCGCTTTTCCGTCGTCACGTAGATTTTGGCACTGGGGTAGCTGTCAACAGTTTTCTTCAGCATGTTGTACACGATGCCATTCCCATCCTTCCTCATGTTTCGAAAAGGTCCCCAGATCACGTAAACGGTGCTGTTGGTTTCTTTGAAAAAGTACTCGGGGTTCTTGAGCAGGAGAGGCACGCTCGTGTGAGAGACCACTCTGATGGTTGTCCTTTTCCCAACATCTTCCTCGTAGCCCTTCGTGGGAGCGTTGTTCATTCTCCATATGCAGGAGGACTTGTCTATCTCGGTCCCCACCTTCTGGCCAGCCATCTGTCCCGAGTTTGAAACAATGGCACAGAGGTCACAGTCAAGCTGTAGAGGCTGGAAGACAGGAAACAAAAATACATGGCAAGTTTTTCTCTGTGAAACGTGAAGACTGAAAATTCAGTTAAAAGAAAGGCAGGTACAGTACAACAAATTGATAACAATGTTTCTCTTTCAAAAAAAACCACAAACACCAAACCCACAATCCCCATGTGGTAGAGCTGCTAGAAAACTCTACCACTACAAAGCTCTGAATGCAAACCTTTCTAGTGAAATAGGCAGATCCAATCTTTGCCTTTGTTCTCCACCTTGAAAAGTCAACTATACAAATAATCATTCCTTTTTCCCTCTAAATGTTATTCTTTCCACTAAAAAACCCGAGGAAATAAAGGAGCAGCAGAAAACAATACTCAGATCAATGTCTTGTCTTTTAACAAGGTGTTGTCAACAATAGGGAAAAAAAGACTGAAAAAGTAATGCTGGAAATTTAACTGTACACTGACTGTGTTTCTGTGTCTGAATGAATAGTTCCAAAATTTGTGACAGAAGTCAAAAGACTTAGATGTATATCTAAAAAGCAATCTTGTATTATGGAAATCCTGCAGTTGGAAAGGACATGTAGACAGAGAAATACGCTGCTCTCTCCAGAGCGTGGTTATGACCCATGAAAAATGAGAGGCAGATGGACTGGTGACACGTGAACTAGGAACTTAATCCTCGGAAAACTGAAGTCAAAGACAGTATTTCTGACCATGTTCTAGGGTGCTATTTCTCCAGAACAAATTAAAAATAGGAAAAAATTATCTAATAGTGATGTAGGAACTTATCTGATGTTCCATTTGTCAAAGTATAAAGAGTAATTTTTTTTTTATTAGTTCTTTGGTACCAGTAGACTAAAAGGAAATGCCCTGTATTTAAATTGGATTGTATGAGAAGTTCAGTCAGAAATCTAAATCAAATGAAAACTAAATCCATCAAAAAAAAACACAGAAGATCATTCAGGCCAGAGATCACCTACAATTTTTTGTATGGTCACAGACTTGATCCTCTGTCATACTCGCAGCTGGGAGCCAGTGAATTCAGTTTAATACTTTTTAGGAATAATTCCCTCCACGTTCTTCGAACATTTAGTCTGACAGAATCCTGGGTGCTTTTCTGGTCAGACTTATGGTTATTTCTCTTCACAATCACACCTCATTTAGCTGATGTGGATGAATATCCTGGCTACATTTGACCGTTATAACCTTAGGACGTGGTTGCTGACAAAACATCAAATTCTTTGATAAGGGGGCATAATATAAGGACAGGAGATAAACACCTGAAGCGACTCAAACTGTAACAGCTAAAATATCTTCGGGTGACAAATATTGTACTGAACTAAGATGCATCCTGCAAGACTTCTGCAATAAACCTCACAATTTCAAAGCTTTGATTTCCTTATTGTAATTGATTCGATTTCTCCATGTGAATGGTTCATGAAAACATTCTTTCCTCATTTCATCAATAGCTAAAGATTCCTGATAGCATGCAAAAGCATTGGCAATGTTTCCTTTACCGAACACCATGCAGGTTTTTTTAGCTGTTGTAGTTTTAGAGAGCTGTCCTGCACAGTTCTCTGACAGCAGGGATGAAATCCCAGGAGATGCACCTGAACACAAGAGTCTTTCTGTTTACTGCTTAGTTACAGACATTCTCTCTAAGATACATTATGAGGACATGGCTGGGTGACCTAAACAAATCCATGAGCATAACTCATATCCTAACATGAAGCGAATTGTTAAAGTCCCAGTAGATTAATTTATAGGTTTCAGGGTGAACTCTCAAACTAACAAATGCTGAATATGAAACTGTTAGATAGGAGAAGCCAATTTGGTCAAGAATCCGGTTCCATTCAAATTTGTCTCAACCTCAGCACTGGTTTGCTTTTTTTTTCCAAAAAAATTCTTTTTTCTCCGTTACAATGGAGCTGTTCTCTTAAATTTGGAATTATTTGATTTTCTGACCTTAGTTAGAAATGCACTGCACATTTTCTATTCACTGAGTCTAACTGTTCTGCTCGAATAAACTGAGTACACTCACTCCTGCAATTGTCTCCCCTGGTTTTCTAGCTCTTTTGTTGTGATTCATTTATCTTGTTCCAATTTATAAAGTGCTTTCATAATACTGAATGCCTGCACTAGGTCAACATACAGTCTGTTCTTCTTCAACAGAGGCAGAGGCTTACCCCCCCCAGCCCTATCTCAGAATAAATATCTTTTACAATGTAGAGAGATTTTACATGTCCCAATATGCATATTTTCCAACAGATCCCAGAGAGAGTTAGGAGACTGACTGGCACCCGTGACAGATATTCCACTGACTCCAGAATCACTCACTGACTTCATCATCTTTTTGCATCATCTTCCTCAACATATGAGAAAACACACACCAATATTCTTTCACTGAACTCCTTGTGGACACAGGCCAGCAGCTGGTGGCATTGGTTTGAGTCTCATGGACAAAAGGGGCAGTTCCACTAATCCACAAAAATCCACATACAATAACTTTTTCATTTTCCTCATTTAACACGACATTCCTGTTTGTTACTACAACCCAGCTCAGTTATGGCTGTCATATCACCTTTAAGACTCAAAAACTTCTCAAATGTAGCTACTCTGTCAGGTGGCTCCCCCAGGAGCCATTCAGGCACAGGGATTTTGGTGCCTGAAGGGCTGGATAGGTGAAGTCCCTGGGTAGATGCTGGTGCTGCTTCTGTTACTGAAGTAGGACACAGTTGACAGCTCCCTATGATCCTTGAGGAGCTGGAGTGATGTGCTGTTGTTCCCCCTCACCTCATACTCTGGAGTTCTACATACCTCAGACACTTTTCCCATACGTAAATTTTTGGCAGCCAGGTTGCCCATGATAGCCCTAACCTGCATGAAAAACTACCACTTTTCAATTTAACTTGCTGTATTGTTTGTATTAATGATGAACAGAAGCAGAGAGACAATTCTTACACAGAATGCAGAGAGAAGGAAACTGGAAAAATAGAGAAAATGTGCCTTCTTGGTGATCTGTTCTGCAATTAACAGCAACTGTTTAGAGGTGTCTGCATCACAAACACCAGGGCAGCAATTAAACACTAACTCAGCAGCAGCCTTATCAAATAAACCAAAAATGGGTCTGGCAGACAGTCCAGGCTGCCCTCTCATCTGTAGAGATGGTTTGGCAGCAACAGGATTGATGCAGATTGGCAGGACCCCATGGAAACCTGTGCTGTTCTGTTTATGGTCTCTGGGCCGAGAATGTCAATTCAGGGCTTAACTTTCACAAGATCTTTATTCGCTTGCATCACAGATATATGAGTTAAAGAAAAAAAAAACAACATAGGAAACCATTCACCTTTTGCTCTCTTTTCATGTACTTAGACATTATTTCACCTCTACACACCACAGAGCCATTATTGCTGCTAAAAAATTATTCATTTTGTTGCTGATCAGGAGGATGTAGAAGTCCTCGGTAGAGCAGCTGGGCATGATTCTGACAAATTGTCCCATCTTTTGCCTGAATGAGACATTGTAACTGTTGAGGAAAGCTTATATTTTAATCAGTAAAGAAAATGAAATGTCTGACCTTTCCATTTCCTGTGCAAGCTTTTAGACAATAGAAAAGATAATTAAAACTGTGAATTAGAACTTGCAAAACAGTGCCATTTTTCTAGCAAAGAGAAATAGCTGTGTAATAAAGGTCACTTATCAAACAGTTCTAGTTATTAAATCTTTGCATTTAGCAATGAAGTGGCTTCACAGAATCAAAGGTCAAATCATTAAATAACAAAATCAGCCAGAATTAGAAAAGGTCACAAGCAAATCTAACTTAAGTAGGTCACAAAACATGATTCTCTTCTACGTAGGATTTCAATATTTGGAAAATTGCTTACTTGCCCAGTTTGAAACAACTCCCCCACCGTTTCAAATTTCTCCACCAAAAGATCGAAATTCCAGCTACAGGACCATTTGTTCGGGTGGGTTTCCCCATGGCACAGATCCTGGATCACCAAGTTTCTCCACCACAGACCTGCAGGTCTGCTGAAATCCCACGCTGAAGTCCCTCAGGCCAGGTCTCTCAACCACTTGGCCAAGACTTCAGCCCAAGTCAGTGGAGTTCAATAAAACAATGTCCTGACAGACCAGCTCCAGTCTCAGCAGAGACTGTCAGATTTACTGTTCAGCTGGACCAAATCCAGCTCAGGACCTATGCTGATGGAGTTCCACTAATAAAAGCTTAATTTCTCCTGTGACTTCTTAGCACTGTAGGCCAGTGGTGCACCGGAGAGCTCACTCCAACCACCAACTCTGTTTCATTCTGAATCCCACAACTAATTACACAGAGAGTTAGGAAACTCAGACTAAACTTTCCCAATTGTTACTTTAACAATATCATTGTAATTTTGTAAATTGGACGCAATGCCCATTCACTACATAATGAGGCAATTATTAGCAGCTTGCCACATATTAATTTGCTCCTTTAATGTTGAAACAAATGAGATCTTTTCTTATAATCATCCTATTTGAGTGAATTCTAACAAAGCCGATTGAACAAAGCTCCAGAGAGACTTTCTTTATTTCAGTGCCATTTATTCTTCCACTCTTCTTGGATGTCTTTGGAGTTTTAGAGGATACAACATTTATAATGATGCCAATAGGGAATAGATTTTGCCTTTATTCTTCTTGATGTTCTTCTGAGGTCTTTGAAATGAAAGGTACAAGAGAGGCATTAACCGTCTGGCGTTGTTTTTATTGCTTTTCTCTACTTTACAAGCAAAAAATGTATTTTAATTTTTCCTGTGTTTCAGTGATTAAACAAGCTGGTTTTGTCTACACTTACTCACTTTCTTCAGACCCCTGACTGGGAGAAAAGACTTGCCAGGCTTCTCCAACACAAAATTCAGCACATTTAAAGAAAAGAAAGATAGTGCTTTGTATGTTCACCCAGCAAGAGCTATCAATTTAATATGGCACTGTATATAAATCACCTTATATTACTAACATCAAGCAGTAAAAATAAAAATGATAAAAACCCACAGTCTTATTACCCTGAGTTTGTGGTTGTTCCCCTTTCCCTTCTATGGTAGTATTGGGGGGGTTTTTTATCTTCAGCGGTTGATTTCGGTCCTAGCCCTCAGCTTCACATCCCAGCAAACATCTCTGTCTTCATAAAATTTAATGTTAAGATTTCATAAAGATTTTAACATTTTGACATTATTTTGAAATAAGCACTACATCAACATGCATCCCATTTCCAAATAAATAGAATATGATGTGTCTCTTCATAAGACTGTTCCTGAGACTCAAGCGCTTGGGATATTTTATTTAGATGAATGTCACTGATATGTACATGACTGCTGGCAGGAAGTTTTTATTTAAACTGAATGAATTGGAAGGGAATGCATAGAAGGCACTTAATGGGACTAATCCTACAGTAAGAGACTGAATAAACAACCATGGTTGAAATTCTTTCTATATACACTGATCCAGTTGTTACAGAACTGCTGTTTGATTTGCAGCTCCTTAAAGAGGCTGTACCAGCCTTTTGCTTGATCAAGTATCTTATGGATTCCTGATGTCAGTGCCGAAGAGAAAGAAGAACAAAGGAAGCTCAGACTTTGGGCAGAAGTTGAAACTTGCATGCCAGAGTCGCCTACCCCATGTAAACTTTCAAGCAGCAAGTGTATTTTTAAAACAGTTTAGTTCTCCTTCTCATGGAAAGGAAAAAAAACCAACCCAAACCCCACAAACTCAAACCTTCCAAACACGAATCACAGTGCAAAGTGATGCAGTGTCATCTTTCTCACTCTTAAGACAGCTCCAGACAACTCCATGCCAGCTCCCACCTCTTTCCAGACACAGCAGAGCAAATGCTCACTGAATGTTGTTGCTTTTGCTGCTGCTACTGGGGACAGTACAGGCAGCTTTGAAATAAAGCAAGAATCAAGTACACGTTATGCTATTGAGAGCTGAAAAATGAATGCCTCAAATATAAGTGAGAAAACTCTGAGTAGAAACAGAGTCAAATATATGACCTATAAAGAACAAACTCTTTTTATGTATTTTCTTCTATTCTAATATAAGGCAAAAATCAAAAAGTTAAAGATAACACCCCTCATGACAATCCCATAAAACAAAATTTGAGTAAAACTAATTCCACCTTCATCAAAATATTTTAATTTTCTATTTTTCAAAAATAACATTTAAATAATTTTCTAAAATGGAATTAAAATGTTCCTTCAATTGAACACTTTTCAGTATTACAAAAAGGTGAAGGAATGATAGTTCACATTAACAGAACAGTTCCTTTCATTTTTTCAGTCTTCCTAACTTCCAGCTGTAACTTTACAAAAACTGACACCTTTCAAATGAGCCTACACCAGTATTTTCTTCTGGAATAATAAACTGTGGAAAGACTCCTGATAGCTCTATTGGTTAAAAAAAAAAAAAAAAAAACAGACTTAAAAATAGAAAGGTGGCAGGGAGTAAATAAAGAACATGAGAAGTTGCTCTGTCTCTACATGGAGGGTTAACGGAGGAAGGGAGCTGCCAAATTCAGTGCTTCAAGTACAACAGAAGGACCCAGGCAAGGCAGAGCACTGGAGGAGGGATGGTCAACAGGGACTTTGGGCACTGAGAGAGCAGCAGGTGAAGAAAGTTTTGCCCTAAGGCATTTCCTGTCCTGTGTGTGCCCTCTCAGTCAATAGAAGATGCTCTTATTAACAGGAATACGTCACAAAAGGAGGAAGAAATTAACTGAAACAGCACACCAAAAGAGAAGAGAGGGATAGAAAACACTTCAGAAAACCTATGAAAAGGTAGAATTCAGCTTAGTGTTTAAAAGACACACGTGTTAGGGGAAGGAGGAGTTGAGAAAAAGTAAAATACTGGTATATAGCCAGGAAGATAAACCAAGAGGCTTGGGAAAGAAATCTAGCAAAAGAGAAGAACCAAAACACCTAAATATGCTTGTTAAGTTATAACTGTTGTGAAGAAAGCTTCATCAGATGTGTTAATCAGATAACTCAGGATTAGGCAGAGGGAATAGCTTTTTTCATTGACACTGCAACTGCCCAAGCAGAAAACAGATGGAAATGGATACTTCACTCCTGGATTTAATACTATAGCTTGTAGGTAACTGGAAACCCTGACATCTGTGGGCACAGAGATGTCTACAGTTTCAGATCCACTGAATATTCTTTGGCACATAAAAGCAGAGTATTCTTTGGCATATAAAAAAAAGCCAGCATAAAAATACAAGTACACCCAGGAACATATGTGGAAATGCTCACATCAAACACTGTTGAGGATTGAATTGTTATGGAAGAGGAGACAAACCCCATCATGCACACCCCATACAGCAAGGTCACAAGGTGGGCACTAAAACAGCATTCACTCTGAAAAAATTAATTTCAGAGCTGTTCAAAATGGGAAACCAAACTAACTACACTAGTTCTAGAGTATTCCTAATTTCATCCCAGAGGTTTAGTTGACGACCATAAATAACCAGAGTGTTTCTGACACTCCATCTATTACCCATTTACAAATATACAGGCTTTAAATATCATGACTGTGTAATAGTTCAAAAGCTGGGAATTCTTCCAACCAAATACTGCTTGCTGAATGCTCAATCCAATAAATCATTTATCTTGACATCCACCACATTGCTCACTTGCCCTCGTTACCACATGATGACTCTCGAATTTTGAGCACAAAAGTTACTGGAAAAACAAAATATAAACCAGACACTGTCCATCAAACATCATAAACAACTCAGAGCACAACACAATCACCTGATCCTAACTATGGCATCCCTTCTAGCATTCCATTGCAAAACTGTATTTGCAAGAGTATATTTACTACCAGCAAAACACATCCCTTGATTCAGCAAGTTATCGGTATCATAATGTTTAGTTTTACTTTATCTTCTGAAATTCTCTGTTTATACTGCATTTCTTTTCTGGTTTTTGCATTTGGCAATAAGATAAAAATAGTTTCTTCTCTATGCAGTCATATTTGCTTGGCAAACAATAGGAAACACAAGGAGGTAAAATGTCACTTACAACTCAAGGAGACATAAAAGGGAGGAATGTCCTGTTAACACATGGGCTGAATAGCCAATGAATCTCAGTACAAAAGGGCAAAACCAATTTCTTACATCCAGTAACGTGCGCGGCAGCAGAGCAGAGGTAACACGTAACACGTAATCCTTCCTTACAGAGTGGACTTCAGAGTGACATCCTTGAAAGCAACCAAGGCCAAAAGGCCTCTCTCCACAAAAACTGCTTTTAATTTGCAAGTAATAATAAGTATCTGTGCAAAAAAATATTAACAAGAATTCTCACTGTGAAGCTGCCTACCATAAGACTATTTCTAAAGCATTCTCTGTCACGTACGCAAAACATCGATTACTCCAACCACTGACTTTAATTTGTATTTATTATAAATACCCACAGATGGTGGTACAGTATATAATGTATACAGCAGATTTGTTCCAAGTTTGCTTTCTCTAATAACCTCCTATTATCAGCACTCACCATTAATCATGGATCATTATCTAGGAACTTATTGGCTGAATCACAGATGCAGGAATGCCTGTTAGGCCTCTAATCTAAAAACATTTGAAAAAAATTGGACTCACAAATAAATTAAGGGACTTCAAATATGAAGTGCACGTCTTATTTCAGGTCAATTTATTTGGGATTTTATATGGAGAAATTACATTAAGTTAAGTAGCAAAAACTGTCAGAAAAACTAGCTTGTGTATCCCCCCTCTCTTTTTACCCATGAAAATCCACCTAACAGGCTGGAAGCTTAACCTCTAATTTATTTCAGTTCCATGCTGTCTAGACCTATTATTTAATTTTGTCTCTCTTGGTGGTCTATCTGTCAAGTTATTTGTATGCACGGAAGGAAAGTGATAAGCTAAAATGCTAATTATCCATTTTTCTGAAATTAAAAAAAAAAATAATATCCATGCCAGGAATAACAATAAGGTTTATTACAATAGCATTAAAAACAGCGGCATTTTTCATTTGACAAAATAAGCCTTAAGAAGCTTTCTAAGTCCGGTGTTTTTAATTGCAGGATGCCTTATCTAAAAGAGAATACATACTTGCTTCTGGACACGTTCATTTACTTTCCCCTCATTGGTACCTTGGGAATATTTGCTCTACCATTTTATGACTGTATAAATGCTTTAACTCTTCTGTAAAAATGTCATTTCAGGTTAAAACTTCACTTACAGGGCCCTAGTCCAAAAATTGAATTGTTTTAAATACCTTCTATTTCAAGATCATAAAATCATTTTTTGTTGCAGAAAGATACAAGGTTAAATCGTAATTTTTTTAAATATCTGAAATTTCAAACGCTATGGCACTGGGTGCTAGGACAGAAATTTAAACTGGATTGGAGAGTTCTGCTTAAATAATTAGGGAGATTTATTTTATGGTCTCTTAAGTCATTAATGAAAGCTGTTGGAGTAGAGCTGCGTATTTCAAGACTTTGAAGTTAAAGGTCTGTTTCAAAAGTAAAAATTGCTGTACATATACTCCCTTCTGATTGCTTTTACATCATATTCTTGGTGCATATGTCCACTAACCATATTTTAAGGAGTGCAGATTTCATGCAGACACCAGTTTGTATCATGGACTAACAATACCTGCAATAACTCGGTAAGCACCCTCAAGTGGAAACTACCGGGGTGACACGATTTGTAAATAATTCAAAGATCATTCTGTATCAGTTTTTCTTAATCATGGAGCTTGACAGAGCAGCTTCTGCTACTGCCACATCCCACACCAGCTCCACTTCCCCTTCACTTCAAAACCTGGGCTGAAGAAAAGCCCCCGAGCACAGCGGCCTCTGCCAAATCTCCCTGAAGTCAACAGGGTCTTGTGCAGGTCTGTGCATCTTCATCACAGAGCTCAGAACTAGACCAAGGCCTGAGGTGCTGAATAGCACACACACACAAATGAGGTGGTAAGTTATGAGGTGAAACACGCTAGAAGCAATTGCAAAACAAAATCTTATTAAAAGATGAAAATAATAAACCCAATCAATCTTTTTCTCCGCTATAATCTGGCCTGACAATGACAGAGCTGTAAGATATAAACAACACTACCTCCAAAATGTTTACTTATAATCATACAGCTCTTCTACCTATAATTTAAATTTTTAAAAGAGAAATTCATTTTCATACATCTTTAAGAGAAAAATACCACTGTAATGTACCTGACTTTCTTGGGAAATGTATGGCACATCGATTGCCACTGACATCACCAGAGACTTCAGAGAGACTTCACCTAATGTCTTGAATTTTATGAAAAGAAATTTGGATTTACAGTTCATAGATGGACAAGTCTTCTGTCTGTAAACACACTCCGCACACCAGCAAGAGAAACACCACGGAAGTTTCTCATGCCACATGTCAACCTTGGGGTGAGAATCTGTGCAGGGCTGGTCTTAGCAACACATACTCTACACCAAAGAATAAATTTAGACATGGGACCATAAAATGAAACAGCTCAAAAAAAATATTCTTTGCAATTACAAGATCACAGTGCTGCTCCTTTCCCTGGGCAGGAGCAGAGGCCCTTCACCTTCAGCCTGTGAAAAGGATGCAGGATATTTTCTTGATGTAAGCTATCTACTCACACAGCCAGAATATAGTGTTTCTTCTTTGCATGTGAGCACAAATACTGATGTTCTGTGCTATATGGACTTTCCTGGTTACTACTAAAACTGTTTCCCTCCTCAAGTCTATTTCTGGGCTGGAAACCTAGGGGGCCATGTCAGCTTCCTGTTACTGCTGACATCAAATGGGTTAAACCAGATCCTACATTTCCACCTGCTTGTGAGTGCAGAGTTTGTGTGGGGTTTTTTGTTTTGTTTTGATTTTTTAAATTGTTGACTTTAATGTAGCTTGTGATTCCAAGGACTGTAATGACAGCAGGATCTTTGAAACTTGAAAAGCAATCTTAAAGGTCAACACCTAAGCTCATCAGTGGCTCTGTAACTCACACTGATCCAGCAGTGACTACCACGGTTCTGACAAAACAGGTTCTTGGGGGCAACAATAAGGGAGGGAAAATCAGTGCCCTCTGACAGCATCTGCCTGCTGACAGCTGTGCCTTCCTGGCACGATGAATATGGCAAAATACACGTCAACTGATGGCCTAGAAAGGGAAGAGATAATGGAAGGCTGATAACTGCCTTCTACAGCAAACGGGCTGTGCCTCTCCCTTCCTCCTCCTTCTGGAACAACGCTGCTCCAGGCTCTGCTGCACCTCAAGCTATCAGCAGTTCACAACCACACATTGGGAACCAGAGAGGCTAAATTCCACTTCACCACCACACAGATCTGAGGGACTAGAGTACGCAGCTAAGTCAAAAAAAAATTCTACTGAAGTCAAATAATTATAAAATACTAATCCAAAGGAAATGCCCAGGTTACAGCTTATGCTGAGGGAAAAGTCAAGAGGACAGCAATGAACCTTGGCTCACATAGAAACAACATTTCTTCATTTCTATAGACAGTACAGGTTGGAAAACTTTTCCACAGTCACATTAGTTCTACGTTCCCTTGCCTGCTTAGTGACTTTAAAAAAAGCGCATCTATGTACACACGTACTAACAAAACTAAAAGCAGTGAGAGAGAGATGGAGGGTTTAGATGATGTATTAACTTAATTCTGAGAAAATATTTACAAAGCAAATGTGAAAGTTTTGGCATCCCTCTCTCTGAGTCATACAACTGCAGAATTATAGATGCAGTCTGAAGAAGTGTGTGTGTGCGTGTTCAGCTACCCCACCATGCACAGTGTCAGACAGTCATGGTATTCTGGTGGCTATAAAAGACCAAGGCAGGGGAGCTGAGGAAAAGATAATGATGGACTATAGATATCCCATTAAAAAAGATCTCTTTTTTCAAGGAATGCACCTTTGTAACCGAGGGCAATTAAGCTTTGGAACAGGTACCCAAAAGATTCTGTAGTCTCTATCCCTAGAGATTTTCAAAGCTTGAAGAGGCACAGACCTGACCTAACCTTGATGTTAATCTTATTTATAGATGATGTAGGACAAGATGGTCTCCAGAGGTTATTTCCAAAATACTTTTTTCAGTAATTCTACATCTCTACCACTAAAAGGAAATTACATAAATTTTAGTGAAAAAAACAGCACACATTTTTACTAGTGAGGACTATCCAACATGGTGGGGAACCCCCCAAAATAAAAGAACCCAAAACCACAACAAAATATTGAAAATTGAATAATTAGCAAAAAATTATTCTCTTTTTTTTTTTCTTGTCTGTTCTTGGTTCTTTCTACTGCCTGCCACACAAAAAATCACAGAAAATACAGGAGGAGAGAGAAACGTTCCTAAAATGAAAACAGGATGATAAGATTCGATCTGCATGTCATATGATAATCCTGCACAGAACCTACACCTAATAAATCTTATTCCAGATAAAACATTATTAGGCATGGTTACGAGACTGGAATCCAGAATGACCTGAGATCATCATCACAGGTTCATTCCAGGCAGTGTGACACCGGGTATGGGCAGGCAACAGAGTACAATTTCCCTCCTGGCACGTGTGAACTAACTCCAGGACTGCTGGACTGGCTGTATCAAAGTTCAGGCTCATTCCTTCGTAGGATATTTGTAGACACTGGGAATTTCAGTTGAGTCCTCCTCATAGGTCTTCTTTCTAAGGCTGTTAGCAGTGAATACAAGATGATAAATAGTAAATTGTGCCTGCAGACCAGTGCTGCGAGTTCTTGTTATTTTTAGCTCTACTAACTAGTAGTGGTGCCTTCACCAGCACAGGAACGTGGCTGAGATGCAGAAGTGGCAGCTCTAATGGACTCTGGGGCTGGACAAGAGACAAAAAGAAAGAAAAAAACCCACTGATCCAGCATGAATAGGTCACTGAGCAGTAAACTGGTTTCACAGGCTGAGACAGAGGAGAGGGAGGAGGAGAAGAGGTATGTTGCAAGAAATCAAACATTCAGTGCATTCCAGAAAAACAGGAAAAACTGCCATACAATCAGACCTCCACAGCTCCAATTGTAATACAGCAAAATTATTGTGGCTACGAAATGCAGGATACTGAAAATCAATTCTGAAAAAGTGTATCATAAGTGAACGCCGTATTTATCCCCTCCCCTTGGAATAACCCCACTGCAGCAGCAAAACAATTGCTGGTTCTGCCACAAGACCCTCGCAAAAATCCTGCAGACCCTGTTTTTCAAAAGAGCAATAATTAAAAAATAAAGTCCTGTGGTGCTTTTCCTCTCTCCGCCCTGTTTATGAATTCACAGCACAGCGTGAAGGTTATTAAAATCCCATATGTGAGAACCACACACGGCACAAGGAGATATGAATTGGCATTCCACAGAGATAATGCTATCTAATGGGCAAAACAAGAGCACGGCTTCCTTCCTCTGCAGAGTACATTTGGAAAGGGCAAAGCATCTGGCTGCTGCTCCTGGATAGCTGACCAGACACAAGCCATTTCTGCTTCTTACCTGTTGATTAAGAAGTTCAGTGTGAAGAGCATGGCTGTTATCTTGCCGAGCCTTGATGTTTGCAGGACACCCTTCTGCCCACAAACCATTTGACGTGGGGTGGATTAATCACTATTTGGGTGACCCAGACACAGGGACTATTAAACACATTGCTATTTACTTCCTCATAAACACATTTCAAACAAAAATGTAATTAACTGTGGAGATAACCAATGCACCCCACAAATTAATTCCAGAGTCCTGCCTATCTGATAATATAATTATTTTCCAAAATTATTCATTTATTTTCCATTTTATTGTTGAAACAAAACAGTTAATGCTGTGCTTTATTGTAATGTCAAAACTGTTTTGATCCCACACAGCACAGAGGTATTTTGAACATTATCAGCAGCTGGAAAAACTTCAAGAAAAAAAACAAAATAACTGTTTGAAAAAAGGTTTATGAAAAAAACCAAACGAAACAAACCCAAACCAACAAAGTATAGACATGCCCCAAAAATTTTCCCTAGTTTTGAAATACTCTGAAACCAAGAGAAAGCACTCCATGGTTCTAAAATCATTGAGTCAAATTTAATGCCTAAAACATACTCGACTTAAGGACAATGACCAAAGGTTTGTAAGGCTGTTTCTCTGTCTTGCCTGTGTGATCAGTCAGCCAGCAGCAGTGAGACCACAGGTGTCTGATGTAGTCATCACTAATGCCAGAGGTGGAAAGCACTCCCAGACAGGAGAGGCAGGATTTGCCTCGAAGCAACACGAGACAAACCCATCTTCTGGCAGGATTAAAATCCATGTGCTTGCTTGGTACTCTGCTATATTGCTGAGGAAGGGTTTCCTTCTCATTTGTGTCTCTGTGATCACACACTGCTGTTCAGTAACCCCACCCGAGCGATCATTGCTGAAATTCAGGACTTGTATGAGAGCTGTGAAGTTTGCATGCAGATCTGAATTTTCTCTAATTTCAGGACTCAAGATTCTCATTTATACCAAATTATACACTCTTTCAGCTGCACCTTCCAATCTTGTCACTATGTGATAGGCCCCATCACAATATTACACTATCCATTTCAGCTGTTGGATACTACTTACATGCTGGATACTACTTACATCAACTGTCAGAAATTATAACCTCTATCAGTATTTTAGAGAGGCAAAGGAGGGAAGACAGTGAAAAGAAATTGTTTCATAACTAAAACGAAAAATCCTTTCCCTCTAATGACTCCTGCCTTGCAAACTGTCTGTCTTCATGCATGAGACAATTTGACTTGGGATTTGCTCCATGACTAGGCTTAGCTACATACTTTGGAACAGGAGCTCCACAGTGAGAAATACATAAAACATAACAATAAATTTCTGCAGTGTGCCATGCCAAATAGAGATGGTTATCCCTCCAATCACCCTCACTGCTAAAGCTACAGTCAGGTATTTAATACTGTTCCACAAGCAAGAGCTCTTTGGCTTGCATTCAGCATGTGAATATCAGACTACTGGCTAAATATTTCAAGGCCTTTGTCAGCAGCCAGTTCCTTCTGGGTTTGGGAGGGTTTTTTGCTTGGTTTTTTTTTGTTTCTGGGTTTAGGTTTTGGTTTTTTGGTTTGGTTTGGTTTGGGGTTTTTTTTTGGGGGGGAGTTAGTTTTGTGTTGGTTTGGTTTGGTTTTGTGCTTTTGTTTATTTGTTGGTTTGGGGTTTGTTTGTTTTGTTCCAAAGAAAGGGGAATAACAAATGCCAGGCAAGAGCTAGCTAACATTTTGGCTCACACTGGAATGCCAAGATGAGCCTTGATCTCATGAGCATTGCCTCATCATCCCACATATGCTGATCTACTTAGGCCAAATCTTTTACCAAGAAAGTTAGGTAACCTTTAGGTGACAAATCAAAGAATGTAAATCCTTCCCATCCCCACTATTTAACACACATTCAGCCTTCAACTTGCAAGGTGTCTTCCTTTTTAGACTGAAATATTTCTTTGGTAGCTGAAGTTGCATAGAATGCCTATGCTAGGATCTTCCTGTGACACCAATCCAAAACCTCCATCCCACTGACATCCAGGAATGAGATTGTTGAAACAAAAAATTGAATCCAGCAGATTAGATCAGAGAAGAGCTGTCAGAGATCCTTTGGGATCTTATTTCTGCCTTCCTGACACCAAGTAAGAATTGACCATTTGTCCTTAGTTTTTATTTCCTATCACATTATCAGCTAATCTGCAGGATAAACTTCTCCATCATGCTGAGATGTTTCATCTTCTTCAGAAAATCTTTAGAATTCTTAAATGAAAAATCTTTTGATTGTGGTGAATATTTATTTTAAATTAATTTTAATTTGTTGGTTTGCTTTAAAAGCCTACTTTCCTTGGAGGGTGGGGGGGTTTTTTGATTGAAAAGATTATGACTGTTCTGAGCCTCTGACGCAGGTACTGATTTGTACTTAGAGCACTGTCCAAAGTGTACCTCCTGCCATGCACACACACAGGAGACCTGCTGACACTGGAGCTCAGGAACACAGTCCCATAGGCATTTCCAAGCCTTACAGAAGTATTCAAGGTGCAAAGTAGATTCCTTGCCATATCACGTGATAAAAGAGACATCTAGTTTGACCTTGCTGCCAAAGGAAAACGTGGTTGCATCTGTAAATATGTCAACTCGAATTTCACTCTCGCTGCATTTTTAATGTGGACATCAGAACTTCCCTGCTCAACACAGAAACTTATGTACACACACCTTTAGGGCATACTTCTTTATTTCATTGCTTTTACTATTCCCAACTTCTAACAGCCTGCATGTCTTTCTTACCATGGAGTATTCTGTGTTTCTCCAGTGACAACTCATTGGCTACCCCCCATACAGGGCAATTCAGAACCCAAATTTCAGGGCTTTGTATTCTTACAAATTAGTCAGGAACACAGAGCTAAATCTTCAACTGTCTTGAAGGAAGAAGCATAGATGGGAAACCAACTACTCCTAATCCTGGCTGCAGCTGGAGAATGGTTCGGCTTCACCTAGAAATTCAAACAGCTCCAGAGAAGCTTAATTTCTGAAGATTTCTGGTAGAAAAACCAATTAGTGACGGCTGTCTGGAATGCCTGGCCCAGTAATATACCTGCAGTGCATCTATTCCATAGGGATGCCAAATTTTATTGCCTGAACATGAGGTAAAAAGCCTGGCAAGAGGCCAGATTCATGAAGGAATGATTTGTGGGTTTGAAAAGGTACAGCTACAGTGTAATTGTACTGTACAACAACAGTTGCTGCACTTTGGAAGAGGTGGAAGGTTAGGTCACCTTATAAAACAGTGCAAACAACCCTTTTTAAAGAAATAAATGAAGAAACATGTTCTTCAGGGTCGGGGAGATTTTCTGTGTGCAGTTCAGGTCTGAGTTCAGCTCTGAGGATACTCTGTCTCTCCACAATACTTTTGGGTGATCCAATGGCAAGTCACGTCAGTTTAAGGTTCTGATGCTGTAAAATACTTAAGGTGAGCTATTCTTTTTCTTAGACTATTGGATTATTTTTGCTTTAATCACAAGCTCACAGAGTTTTGATCTATGCTAAAAATAAAAGCCCACTCTTGTATCTTTTTCACTGCCACTACTGTTGCAAAACAGGAAGGAAATAATTCCATTTTACTTTTACCTTAGCTCCTCAAAAGAAGCCTTGCAGCATCTCTATCAAATCAGAACAAAACAAAACAAAACAAAACAAAACAAAAAAAAAAAAAAAAAAAAAAAAAAAAAAAAAAAAAAAAAAGAAGAGAGGAGAAAACCTGACTTCTGTTTTCCTGACCTTGGGAAATAAAAATTCACGAGAGCTTCCCTTCATCTTCCCACTTCATTTCTGCCAAGTCACAGAACAAAATAAATATCCAACAGAGAAAAAAAATCTTCTATCAGTCTTTTGAATACTTTTGGGACAGAAATCACTTAGAAGTGATGTGTCAGGGCACCTTGTCTGCTTCTTTCTCTCCCTTTCTCAGTCTAAGGATGGTATTGAAAAAGCAAAAGCACTTATAAGTGCTGTTTGGGGCATAAAATCCCCTGCCATCCATCTCTCAGTTGGACAAATTTTGAAAAGAAAAGCACTTAGAAGTCTCTTTTTGTCTCCATCTACATTATTCCTTCTCTCAGATGTGTTTTGAAATAAAAATAGAAATGAAATGCTATTTTCACTGTTTTGAAGTTCAAATCAGGCATGTCTCCTCTAATTTCTGCCTTTTGCATTTGCTCTGTAACCAATATCAGTTTTGGTGTATACTATCTTCCATTTCTCTCTCTTTTTAATCTCAACATCCCCCTCCCAATTCAAGTAATGAGATTATGATGCTATAATCTTATTCTGAGCATGACCTTTGATTTCTATGGATTTCTATTCCAACAAAGATACATCCGTTCTGCTGGCCAGATGTCAGCAACATAAATGTTTAGCTAATTTAATTGATTAATTAACTTTCTAAAGTGGGGCAGCCTTCACTGACAACGGCAGCCACAAGTCCCAAATGTGTGCTCAGTGGCACCAAAATCAGCAATACAGTTTTTAGTAACTAAAAAAGCAAACATAATCCTGAGACATACATAAAGGGTTTTGAAATGATCTTTTCACTCTATTCAGCAGCACTGATAGTAAATTCAGTTTGGGCATTTGACTTGAGCACAGATTTGGATCAGCTGCTGAAAGGCCAGAAAAAGCAAAAAGAATAATCCATGCCCTAGAAAACTTACCCAGCAATGGAAGAACTGGGTTAGTGCAGAGAAGAGAAGAGAAAATGGAGGAGATGTGATAAATGTTTCCAAATATGTAAAACATGCTGCAAAGGATTCTCCACGTCTGTTCTACATGAGCAGGGTGGTAGCAAGATAGATTTGGGTTAGACTTTAAGCAGCTTTCTCTGTGAAAACATAGCTATAAACAATCTTGCCAGGGGCACAATTACAAACTTGCTAACTCCCAAAGTCCTTTCTTATCCTGTTTTCTGTGATTCTCTGAATTTGAGTAGATTGATGTACACACAGTGCTTCCCAGCTCAGCCTTCTTGGGTGACACTAAGGAAAGAATGGGATGCTCTGTACTGCACAGGAATAGCCTCCAGCTCAGCACTGTGCTCCACACCACATGGAAAAGTAGATATCCAGGTATCCTTCACCAAAAAGGTAGCTGGGCAGATGTGTGTGCATGTGTGGAACTCATGTACTAGCAAAGCAGCCTGCAAACTGACAAACCAGACAGAGAAATCAGTAAAACAAGAACAAATTGGATTATCCATAATGCAGTAGCAGTAATAATAATGACTTCCAACATTTTAGGAAGTCAAGAACGTTTTTCTGATTATTAACAGTTGTTTTAAAACAGTGTCATCTGTTTCTGATTTTCAAGTTTGAGCTACAGCAAAATGAAACTGAAATGCAGGTATTCACTAGTCTTTTAAGATTTATGCTGAAATTCTGCTTAAATGCAATGGAAGAACTGCAGTCAACCTTTCTTTCCTGTAGAACTATTCAAATGTTACCCAAAGCATTCCTAGCAAACCCCTGCTTCTTGACAACAGTAGATATGAAGCTGTCTTTGAGTAAAAGCTGTATTTCTTCTTAGTTTATGATAGCTCTAGACTTGTCATCCTTTTTTTTTTCCCCAGTAGGAAGAATAAGAGTAATTGTGGAATAAAGTACCACTCACCGTGAGCGAGGATGTCAAATTCTTTTCTATTGTAAGCTCTGTCAAATGATAAGCAATTAGAAGCTGCTTTTAAGGTCGCTTAAATAAATAATATTTTGTATGAGTTACTTTTAAAAAAGCTGCCTGATGTACATATCACAAGTGATATGTCTACACTGACTGCAGGTTTAATGTGTATTTCAAGAGTAAGAATTTCTATCTGTGCAAAAGAATGTTGTTTTTAAAGTCAATCTGAGGGTGTGCATTTTCTCATGTTTCTGATCAGCTCTTCACTGACACTTTTCCAAAATCTTTGCCATATTGTTAGCATCATCTTCATATAGAGCTGCCAGTGGAAAATGAATCAGATGCCACAAATTACTCAAGGGCAATGAAGCCCTGAAGGAACCTTCTGCAGAAAGTTTCTGCATACAGAAGCTAAGCCTGCAGTGTTCTCAAGTTCCTTGGTGGGATTCTCCTGTGAAGGCGAACATATGTTTGTTTACTGCAGAGGCAGCATATACATTCTATGGTAAAGAAATGTTATTTTGTGACTGCAAACTTTGACAATGTAGTCAATAAAAATGTACTTATGAATGTTTTAAACTACCGTGAGGTGAATGAGCCTACTGGCCTAGGAAAAAACCCACAGACTAAATTTGCATTTCACGTGTTGTTTAGTTCCAAGCTCTTGCAAGTTTACATGCTAACCAAGTAACTGTATCACTTGTAAAAACAGATATGGGGTTCTAATGGCAATAACCCTTGATAAAACATAAGTGTGTTGCGTGGAATCTCTGATGCCCCCTGCATCACAGAGGTACTGTGAATCACTGATATTCAGTATATCACCAAGCAAACCCCAAGACTCGTGGAAATGCACATGCAGAGATTCTGCTGCAGTAGATTCCCACATCCATCATTACAGCTGAACTTGTCGAGAGAACTACAGACTGGCCTCAACATTTGCAAATGAGTTAAAGGCCTGAAAACTCTCTCTGACATAGATCTGTCTGTCTACAACATTTCCTGTGTGGGAAGCAAATACTGCAACCACACTGAGCTCACTGGAAACAGAACCACGTTCACAGCTACACACCAAGGGCTCTGCTACAGTGGGAAGAAAAGGTTATAAGACAAAACAACAAGTACAGGCTTGAGAAAGATTTTAAGTGCTGATGTGCTTCAATTATTGGCAGCGGGATGTGAAAATCAGATTGCCAGTTTTTTTCTGTGCGATATCTTTGACTTTACACTTGCAAATACGAAATGTAATAGCACAACAAGGTCACTCTACTCTGCACAATGATGCTGAGATTTTCTCTAAGATGCAACCCTTAGACTGCTATTTATTTACTTATTGCTTCAGCAGGATTACTCCTATGCCCAGAATTTATAACACAGTTCACTGAAAAAAAGAAAAAAATCCAAAACTCACACCCAACTTCGTATGAGTCTGCTTATGCACACACAGGAAAAGGAACGGAGTACTTCATTCTCCTTTAATACTAACATAAACCTGAAGTCCTGGGTAAGCTATTTATGCCAGTGGCAGAAATAAGAAATCTGTGCTTTGAACTGTAAACCACTACAGAGAGATCTAAATAGGAAGGTAAGAGACTGCAGAAGTTTCAGCTGAAAACCTGCTGTGCTGAAGGAAGATACTGCTTCTGGTTTATAAAGGCACTTTTTACTTTTATCCTTGTTGCTGAGCACAAAAATACCTGTTCTCCAAAAGCATGATGCAGGAAAAATAGTTCTAAATACAGATATCCTTTAAACCAAGATGGACTTTTTAAAAAGACCTCCATTATAAACAGGTGGTATTGTTAAAGGGGTATGTAAGGGTACAGACAAAGGGTAATGAAACAACCCCCATGAAGAAGCAATAAACAGCACAGAGTGGAAAATGCTGAGTCTGTCTGTGGGTTCATTTTCAAATTTAGGAGTCTGAACTTTGGCAGCCATATCCATTTCTGAATTGGTGGAGTTGCCATTGGGGTTACTTCTGATATCAAGTTATCAAGAAATATAAGTTATCAAAGAAACAAAAGTTGTCAAAGAAACATAAATTTTTCTAGTCTTGGAGCAAATGCATAACAAATGGCATATAACTCACACTCCCTTGGACTCTAAGCCTAAAAGTCGTCACCTTAAGTAGCACTTCCTTCTGAATAGGCCTCTCACAATCAATAGCATTATTCCTGCAGTGAGCTATTGCTTACGTTCACTAAATCCCAAAGTACTGCAGTTTGAGGAAACATTCCTTTTTGTGCAGTTTTATTTGTGCTGTGTAACATTTGCTCTCTCCAGTGGGGAAAGTCCCCAGACAGATGCAGGGAGGAAGAAATGGGAACAGAAGTTTAACAAGGCAGAAGGCAGGCACGGACGGCAGAGCCCATAAGGAGCCAAAGTCTAAAAGAAAGTTAGCAAATGTACCTCGTGGATCCTGGCTCAGGGGAGCAAATCTGAATTGACAGCATTTAATGGCAAGACAAAGACTTTGTCCTGTTCAAAGATCTGGTATAAATACCTGACTGGGGTGGGTGAGAGCTAAAAAGGTGGAAGGAAATTCTTCCCAGTGGTACCCAGTGACATGGAAAGATATAACTGGCATGAACAGAAACACAGGAAATTCCATTCAAACATACAAACCCCTTTTCTATTGTGAGGGTGGCTGAACACTGGAACAGGTTGCCCAGAGATGCTGTGGAGATATTCAAAGGTAACTGGAGAGAGCCTTGAGCAGTCTGCTCTAGCTGACTCTGCTTTAGGGATGAAGGTTGCTCTAGATGATCTCCAGAGTCCTCAAACCCACAGGCAAACATAATGATCAACCCCAGCTGAGCTCTGCTCACAGGAAAGATCAGTCAGGAGGGCTTTTCTTTTTTTTTTTTTTTTTTAAAAAAAAAAAAGGAAGACCATGTGTAAAAAAAACTTGCTTGAAACCCTCTCACCGTTCAGCAAAGAAAAAGGTGTAAGGCTAGACATATTTCTTCTGGATCTCAAAAACTGATTTGATACTGCTTCATCTAACAGATTGATTCCTAAAGTGGGAAAGCATGGCATTGAGAAAGACGGAAAACAGAGCTGGTTGTAAATCTTTCCACAGACAAGGAAGCAAGGATGTCTATAAAAAGAACACTTCAAGGTTTTACTGTAGAGTATGTGTAGTGCCATATGTGTACCTACTAGAACCACTTAAGCTTTTTTTATACCATTTGTTGCCATTACAAAGAAAATGAATCGGGGCATCTAACAAAAGTCAAACATAAAAATAGAAAAGGATAGTAAAACTTTTCTGCTAAGGAGAAATAAATGAACTGCAACCCTCTATTCTAGCCAGTGGGCCTTCCTCAGACATAATGGGGTAACTTCCAGTCTAACATGTAGTTTCTGTCAATGATGGGCAATATCTATCTTAGACATGCAAATAGCACATAGATTTTAAAAAAACAAGCCTTCACAATTTTCATCTCTGCAAACTGTATCTTATTGGTTTTTATTGCTTGCATAAAACAAGTATTAAGCTGTGTCTGCACAGAAAGTTGAAGAGGAAGACTCAGGTCCATGAGAGCTGATCTCAGTTGGCTGCTTTTAAATGCCAAACTGCTGAGAGCTGAAATCACAGCTTTGGGACAAAATATCAGCAAACTCTATGCAATCACTACACGAGACTGGCAAAGTATTACAGTGCCAGAACACAAATAGTATCATCTTCTTCATATCCACAGTGCAGGTAATTACACCAAATTGCACCAAAACAGGAAAGAATGAAGGATAACAGTTCATACCGGCCGACTTCCACTATTTTGTTTGGTTGGTTCATTTTATTGGGGATTTTTTTGTTAAATTTACAATTATGTATAAGTATCAGCCTAACCCAGGAATCAAAATTTGTAAATACCACACATATCCGGGTTCATTTTGAAAAATTAAACCCACGTTTTACAAAGGGTTCAGAAAGAACAGTATGGAAAGAACAGTAAGGAAGGAATGAACAGTACAACACCTAGAAGAAGGAAAGGATTTGACGGTTATAATAAATTAAACAAAAAGCCACCTGTACAGTATATTTTCAATTGACATCACTTTCTGAAACCATCACAGAGTAGGACCATGTTAGAAATACTTTAGTGAGCATCCTGCTATTGGAAAGAAGGAAGCTTACTGTGGATGAAAAATACAGCAGGAAATCAACCCAAATCATGGATTTCTGTGGTAGAAGCAAACGGTTTAAAAAAAAAAAAAAAAGAAAAAAAGAATGAAAGAGAATTCAGGGAATCCTCATGCAGTATAAATGTCTCCTGGCTTCACTGACTTCAGTGTACATGCATTGACTATCTCCCTTTAAAATTTTATCTGTTACAAATTGGAGCTAATTCAGCCAATACAGAATTTAGCACGTGCTTAAATGCTTTGGGACCCATTCCAAACCACATGAAAAATCAATGTCTTTATCTGGTTTTGGATGAGGCCCCTGTTGAATATATCTGGGGCTAAGCATGAGTTGAAGTGTTTTGCTAAACAAGTATGAGAGAGAAAGAAGGAGCTCACAGAGGTCATTTCTGTCTGTATAAGCACTTAAATGCTACTAGTCTATCTGAGATAGCAAGTTTTAAACAATGTAAGGTGAAAGCACTTGGACACTTCAAGAACAGCTTCTTGAAGAAGCCCAAATGTAGCAGCAGGTGATATTATGAGTTCTGGACAAGTTGCATGTCCTTTGGTTTGACCTGACATCCTTCTCTGTTATCATCTGACTATGTTCTCTGTGTTTCTGATTTTAATTCACATGAACAGGGTGACAGAAAAAGGTGACTCTACAACTCCTTAACTAGAAAAGTGAAAAAATGGGTCACAAAATTCAGATTTTGAGCTCAAAATAACAAAGGTTCTGAAAAACTTCTGTAGTTTACATATATGCCAAGACTGTCACTAAACCTGTCTTAAAAAAAATATTCCAAAAGACTTCACAATATGAGGCTATGCTATAACATAATTAATTGCCAAATTATTTCCATACAGGTTCTAAAAGAGAGAGGTTTATAAGAATAGAAAGCTTTGTAAAAGTCTGGTAAAATTGATATGAAAACTGCAATAAAAGAGTCAATATAATTTCAGAGTTAGCCATCTCTTTCTACCACAACTTCAGGTATTTTGTGAAAGGCTTTCACAGCCTTAGAATTGATAAATGCTAAACAATCAAAAGAAAAAGATGCAACTAAAGACAATACCACTGGAAAACTGAAATAAATATTAAGCACTAAGTGCAAGTAAAAGGTTACTTGCAGCTTATTTTCTGACGTAAAAACAAAGTTATACTATGCCATGACTCTACTAAAATTAATTTCCTCAAAGAAGAAAAAAAAAAATCCCCTAATTCCTGTGAATCAATGTTTAATTATAGCCCATCTCAATCTAAGTCCAAGAAGTGGTTCTGGAAAAAGTACAAATAGTGCTTTAAAGATGATCTCTGCATGACTTGATACATAATGCAGACACCTCCATTCATGGTTTCTTGTCACCATGATGACAGCTTTTCATGTCAGGTAAAACCCTAGGAAAGGGGAAGAAACTAATTGAGTTATGAGTATCTAGAGAGGGGAAGACGAAAAAAGGATGAGCTTTTCTGGCTTTCTGATTCTGTATCTATCACCTGGGTTTGCATTTTGATGCTATTACTAACACTGATGATCACCAACACCACCAGTGGTCCCTTTGCACAAGGCCCTTGCTCAACCCTTGGCCAGACTGGTATTCAAGTGAGGGCCTATTTCACAATATTGGAGTTCTACTTCCAGTAGACCACTTACAGAGCAATTGTAGTGGCACAGCTCAGGAGAGCAGCACCACTGAAGCACTGAAATAATTTATTTGCATGCACAACACAAAAAGAGTCTCAATAAAACTTATTTACTTTCCTGTCCCTCGTTCTTCTTTCCCAGTCTCTCAGTTTTTCCACTTTTATGTTTATTGTTCTTCACTGGTATTCCAAAAAGCTCCAAATCATGCAGCCAGTTAATTCCAACTAAAAAGCTGAACTTTAGAACCAAAGTATTAGCTGCAGATAATAAGTCTCCAAAAGGAGAAATGAGTGAAATAAAATTATTGTTTTAAATGAGGGCCATAACTAAAGACTCCTCACACTCAAGGGAGAAGAGTCTTAGAAACACAATTCTCATTAAAAGATGTTTCATCCACACCATCAGTCATGTAGAAGAACTAGAAATAATGTAATACAGTGAATAAGAAAAGAGACTGCACCAAGAACATAACTAACTTCTTAAAAATAATTAAGCAAAGAAGCCAAACTCATCACCACTGATGTAAACCCTTCAGAGCTCTGACAGCCTGCAGTTTCCTGCTCTGCAGCACGATATCCAAGGTTCACTGCAAACCCCTGTTTATCCAACTGCATTTCTCAGTAGTTCTACCCAATTAACAGTTTGGCAATGAAGGAGGCAATGGGGGAGCGTATATATGTAAATACACCAAAAATATGCTAGGGAACATTAAATGTGTAAAATCAAGCATTGAAAATTTAGGGAAGTGTCAGAATTAGGGTTGCTGCACAGCCCTAATTGGCCAACCTTGTGTGCATGCATTATGATACTGTCTTTAATTACCCGACCACCTACTATTTTTTCCACTGGACCCCTGCCTGCACCGACTGACATAATGAGCAGCTACTCAATGCCTTTGTTTTCTTGTTATTAGTCAATGTGTCCCCATGCCTCATTTATTGGGCACTATTCACACCCTGCTCTGAGACTTATTAATTCTTGCCTGGGATGTCATTCAGTACCTAGAATAGCTCCTCACTTCTCAAATACCATTCTAAAGAGAGACAGGAAAACATTGTATTAGTCCTCTTCAACAGAAGGGGTCTGAGAAATTTAGGTGAAAGTTATAAATTAAATTAAGAAGCATTTACTCACTGACACAGAGAACCTGGAGCAATTAGATTTCTTTGGTAATTTGTATATTCAAATAATTCTCATTGACTTGAGCTATCTCTGTGAAAGATCAGTGCTTCATAAATCAGACCCAAGGGTCTCAAACTAAGCATTCAGAAAGTAAACACACAATTAGTAAAACCATGGCTTGATTAGATTGGAATCACATGGAAGTTCTGCAACAGAGGCAAGAACAGAATTCAGCAGCTAGCATTAATGCTGAACTGTCACAGCCTTGCCTTCCATTCCCGTAGTGTGAATCCCTCACACCTTTTCATTTCCTCAGTGAATAAGGCAGCAGTCCTAGCAACTTCTTTATGCATTTCCACCTGGCACCAGAAATGGTCAAATCTGGACAACGAATGAGGCTGAAGTTGTCCTGTTATGCACACCATGGATACGTCACAGAGGTCTGAATCAAAAGTGGACAAGTGATTTTATTTATGGTGTTTCCCGGTTCCTGAACCTTGACTCTGCAACCTTACTAGTACTATGTCAGCTTCAAAGGTACATAAGCATATAAAAAAGCCAAGAAATCTGTCCACAGCATGAGAGTGACAGCTGTGCTGTCCATGGCAAGGTTAGAACCTTCCTGTCCCTCCACACGGATTTCAGTCAGTTTAACTAACATAGCAGTAATGGTGGCAGCAGAACACCCACTTTCTACTTCAGTAGCCACAGTATTTTTCTCTTTTAATTATAACATCATGATTTTTATTGGAAAAATCTTTTTCCAACTAGCTCTAGGGAAAATAATATATTTCACCCTGACCAACTAATACGTCATTAAGAAATAAAATATTAATACTAAAGAAGCATCCAAAATTTGGAGTCTAACAGATGGCCATGTTCCAAAATTCATTATGTAAACTAATTAAGTGGTATTTATCAAGTCTGTGTTCTAAATTGCTTTTTGTGCCTTCCACCCACCAGTTAGTTCTCCTTTTGGCAACAGAAATTATTCCCTGGACATAGAGGCCCACTGCCCCACAAGAATAGTGAAAGTCTGGAGTCTTGGACTCGGGAGGCCTGAGCTGTGGTCTGCCCTGCTACTGACCTGCTTTATGTCTCGAGTAAATGATAACCTCAAGGTCTCCCTTTCCCAATCTACAAAATGGGATTGATACCTGATATCAAAAAGAACTGCTCTGCCATATCAGCGTTACTGAAAGAAAAACCTCTCAACCCCAAACCTTTCCACATGTAAAACTGTTTGTGAAAGTAAGGTATTTAGCAGGGTCCATTTAGTTAGAGAACTATCACACATCCTGCAAAAGCTCTATTTGCTCCCTGAGCACAGGGATCACTGGAACTACACCTCCAACCCTCCAGGTGTCACCCGGCAAGGACTCGGTGACAGACAGGCAGGTCAACTCCAGGGAAGCACAGCAGTGGAAATCTGAGGCACTGGCACACACTCCATCCGTCAAATTTAAAATTAATTAACATTTCTTTTTGCAAAGTCTTCTTAACTTGATGTGGATTTAGCTACCAGTCAGCTCTAGACACTGTGCAAGTAAATACAAGGTTCCTGTAACAGCATGATGGATAATGCCTTTCTCAGGTGCTCACTTTCTGCGCACAGCAGGTGCTGAGAAATTAGAAGTGAAAATTTAAAACATTAAAATCTAAAAATCTATGCCAATATATGCTCTAGAGGAATGATTTCAACTCAGTATTCAAAAGTATAAAGAGGCCATCTCGCTGCTAGTAAAACATAATTAGCAGAGTGACATAGCTTTTACTTATTAATTATATTTCTTTTGTACCAACACTACAGGAACTGCAGCAAAAAAAAAAAATTATAATCAGCAAAAATCTTTTCTGATGACAGTTTTTTTTTTTCCTCCTATTAGCTCTGCAAAAGATATTAATCCTGAAAGAATGATACTTCCTTTCAGTTTTGCCTAGCAGTGTGCATAAATAAAAACGTTAACTGCCAGGACATCATTTTCAGTATGCTTGTCTTACTTCAGATGTGTGTTTTTGTTTGGAGCACAGCTGTTCATATTTCCCAACATGAGCTTCAGTGCTGTAAATATCTTCCCTGTTGAGGGCTACATTCCCAAACTACTGCACAGGGGCCACATGCACAAATTGTGTTAGTGCTAACGCAAGCTGTGTGCATGCAAATCCATACACAGCACTTAGAAAATGCAGACCAAGGACCTTGACCCCACCACTTTGCCACTGAACCAGAATTGCTCTATTTAAAGCTGTGATGGTGACATAAATCAGTTTTTTTCAAAAGGCTTTTATCCAGCTAAAAGAACTCATTCTGGGATAAAATTTAAATAGATCAAGCTGCAATAATGAAGTAAATCACTCCCAGAAACCTGGAAAAGAAAATAATTTGGAAACTGAAGGTAAGATTGTCTGGGGTCCAGTGCTGCATTTTTTCATCAGTAGAAGTCTGTGTTGTGTTTAGCTCAATTTCTTTACTTCTGGATTCCAAAAACGAGTCCTTTGCCTGTCAGCACAACACGGCTGGCAGCACTATTGCCTGTGCACTAGAAGGTCAGGGATGCACATCTCTGACTGAGACATGGGCTTGTGTCCAATGCTGACACCGCAGCTGAGCGTTTGGGGGATGCCATCACACAGTCAGAGCTGCCTGCATTCAGATGAGCCACTAAATCAAGGTCATTTCTGCCATCAGTGGGGACCACCTGGGTGAAAGGTAAAATCCCACGGCCATTTTCACAGCAGCAGGACAACATAAGTACAATAGTCTCAACAATATTTGCTCCTAACAAATAGCATCGGGTATCTGAGACTCTTTGGAAGCAATTGTTAAGCAAAATGATAGAAATCCATGGGACTACTCAAACCATGTCAATAGTATTTTCCTCCTTACTCTGCAAAGCTTTCTCTTGTTTAGGAGATAGGGTAGCCCACTTCTAAGCACAATGAGAATACAGAGTTCAAATGCACATAAATACATTTTGTACAGAGGCAGCATTTTTAGAAACGTGGATTCATGAGTTACCAGTTTCCTGATGGAAAATTTGCAGTAATTACCAAATTAGGTATCATTCAGTCAGTCCTCTGCTTTAGGAAGATGGAGAAAATGCACGAAACATGAGCATGGGAAATAAAAGCTATTTTTGCACCATTTTCCTCTGAGCCCAGCAGTCAGGTTGATTCTAGGGCTGGTGACTAAAGTGGTGGTTGGTGGCCACGTCCATGCCTTGTGACTACAGGGACAGAATCTGATGAACAGACACGGGCATTTTTTATCTCATGCAGGATCAACCTACATTGTAAGATCAAGAGCAGAAAGAAGGAATGGTACCACTACTGATGGATGTAAGGCTGTTGCTCTGAAGGCAGTGAAATATCCCATGTTTTAATAAGAACTAGAACAATACAGAGATAATGTAACAGAGTGGCAGGGAAGCGAGGTGTACTGCACTTGGGGAACTTGGGCAGTCACACTACTACAGCCAAGGATTTCACCTATTCTTCGTGGACTATAAACATGCAAGAAGAAGATTCCTCTTTTTTGTTGTTTTGTTTTTAAACCAGACGCTGTCTGAAACAAAGATGAGGTAATCGCACGTCTATAAAGAAACCTTTGGGTACAATAAGAGATTTGATTAAAAAAAAATTAACAACAACAAAAAAAAGGAATCTGAATTGATTGCAGGCAAGAAATCATAAAACATGTTTTTCTTTCCAAGGAAGCCCTCACAAGGAAACTGAGAGGACTTGCAGCATTTCAGGTATTAATAAAAAAGAGCTCCTCATTGTGTTAATTTAAGAAATCTCAGGGAAGTCTAAAGAAAGGAAATATGTTGCTTTATTGTTGTTTTATTCATTCAGAATGAAGGAATATCAGATAAAAGCCAAATTGGACTACAGTTTTATTTGACCACAACTGAAAATGAGAAGCAAAGCCTAATATATACATAGTAGATAGTGAAATAAAATTAAGCATACAAATAAAATTGCTGCTTCTATAAAAATAAGAAATACGCATATACTTAACATCCATCATGGGAAAAATTCCAGTGAAGTTACAATTAGATTTTGAGAGTAATTTCAGCAGTAACCTATTTCATTCCTATACCACTGTAATGATTTCATCAGTAACAAATTCTCCAGATAGTATCACACAGGAAAGTTTAAGGATGGCACCATTAAATAGCATCCATAATTGTTACAATCAACTGCATATTACACAAAAGGGTGCATTTGCAGATGACTGTTAAATGTACCAATTTGCCAGATTAGCATTTTGCTGAAAGTAACATGAGCCTTCAAGAACCTATTACCTATGGCCCAAAGCTCCTGTCAAGTCCCTTTTCTGCTGCAAAATGAAACTGGGCATTCTTTCACACTAGAATTTATATTACAGCCACAAACACTCCCGATTACCATAAACTGTTCAGTATATGCGTATGATGGGGCAAAACAGGGGGGTTTTAAATGCCACTGAGCACAGGGCTGGATTAGCTAATAAGATGAATATATGCAGATGTTTCCTCACCTTGTTTCAGTCTCCTCTGCTCTTAAACTACTGCAGGGAGCTGTGACCTGTGACAGAATTTGGGCTGTGAACCTCGCAAAACACCAGATGTATTTAACAGGAAGGGAGTCTTGCAGACCCACACAGAGGTTCCACAAAGCATGAGAACCTGAGGTTTTGCTTGAAGTGATACTGGGAGCAAATCTACACATGCAATCTAGAAGCATATCTGCCCTCCCAAATCACCTCAATCATTAAATTACAGAGCTACCTCTGTGTAGAACACTTTTTAAAGATTATCCTATCTCAAATACAAAACAGTAACAGAAATCTTGGACATCCTTAGGTAGACAAATACTTCATTGCATCTAGAAATAACTAATGGTTGGAGAGAGAGAGAGAGAGAGAGAGACTCATATTGGAAAGAAACGAAAATGAATCCTCTAGCAATTTAAAAATCCCAACAGATTTTAAGATGCATTATACAATAATACCTACTCACATCTAACATAGAAATAAATGCCTGTTAGTGATATGTAGTAGCTAAAATTGTATTTATGTTTATAAAGATCTTACTAGACAAACTAAATTTTTCAAAGAAAAATGACATGCTTAGAGAGTGAAAGGAAATTACTAGAGGCATTTTTGCATTTAGTAAAGACCGATAAAAAGACTGGTTTTCGGGAATTCAGAATACAGCTTCCTAGATAGCTGGACAATTAATCTGAATGTACAAAAACTACAAATGTGTATACAAAGCAGGGGTTTTGAACATAAAAGAAACTCCTAATTTTTAATAGATCCATTCTGTTAATCCATTATGAAAACCCTTCCTCTAATGAACAAGGACATTTAAACTGCAAGAACGCTACTGCACAGCGGGAAAAAACGATGGCTAAAAATCCCATTTTCAAGAATAACTCAAACCACTGTGAGATTTCTCACAGGGACTGAAACAAACAAAGAAAAATCCCAACAAACCACAAACCAATGAAAAAAAATCACTTTGCCTCTTAGTTCTAAACAGTTTTAACTGGCCTCATCTTTTCCTTGTTAAATCTGACTTATCTTTCCAAACAATCTTCAAGAGAAAATAAATGGTATTTGCAGTAAGAGTGTAAAAGCATGAGGAAAGTAACAAGCTGGGTACATCTTGGGAAACAAGGAAGTGATTCATTTCATCTCATGAACAAAGATCCAAGCCATGTCAGGAAAAAGAAATCCAAGGTAATTTGATGTCTAGAAGCAGAGGTCACATTTTATGTCATCTCTCTTCCATTAGAGCTGAATCCCATACTGACTTCTAGGAAACTGAGGCAGCAAGAAGTGAGGAGAAAGTGGGTTCTTGCTGTGGATGAATTAGGAAAAATAAGGAAGGGTTTTGCTTGATAACATGGTGATTAAGGTGAAACTGCAACTGTCTGTGTACACTGGAAGAAAAAAGAGAATAAGAAGTGGAAATATTTTAGGATCTTTAAAGAAGAGGCAAATGAAGAGGTATAAACAGCTGTAATATTTCCCGTATCTCAGTCTGAGGATATACTCAAGTGGTGAACAATTAGTCTACTACATGATCTTCTGAGAGATGTGGGTAAAGGCCTGAGAATTGTAACTATAAAAACAGGGAGATTAAAACCCGAGTTAATGTAGAATATGGGTCAATCACATACTAGCAGGGAGATGAGTAGCCAATTGGTTTTCTTCAGATCTAGATTTTATTTTTTGTATATGTAACTACTTAGCACACACTGAAAGTACCAGAAAAATACATGCATTATTCATGCTATTTGTGGTAGACGTGCACTGTAGTTTTAGTGAACAGGACTGGAAGTAATACCAGAGGAAATAGAGGCCTTAAAGGAAGACTCTAATCTCAGAAAACTCAAGAGTGTCACTGTAATTTTTTTTAAGGGTTCTGTTATGGTAATAGTTATGTTTGCAGAAAATTATTTCTGCGCTATTCAGATAAACGACCTCACAGAGGGCCATTTCTTCCCCAGGAAATGAAGAGTGGATAACACCCACCAGAATGGGAGCAAGCCATTTAAGAGCAAGTGGAGGGAGCTCCACAGTGCTGGTTCCTATGTGATTATCAACAGCCTCTACATAGCAAATGATTTAGATTTCACAACAGAATTTACCTTACGTTGCGGCCAGCAGAGGTGGCAACTCATTTCAAACAGGAAACAATATCACCCCCATCCATTGCTTGAAAATGACATCTCATCTACAATTATCTGTCAGCTTTGCCTTCTCATTTTCAGCTATCATCAGCCTCCATACCTACAAAAGTCCATTTCTCCTTGATGCTTGTGCTCAGCTCCAAAATAATTTATTAGGAGTTACACATGCTTATCAAAGACAGACAGAATTCATGCAGAAATTAATGGCATCTATTGAAGTTGCTATATATCATTATACAATACATGCCAACACTGCTGTCACAGTACCTCGATTCCCTCATCCTTTGTCAATCAGAATAAAGCATTAGTGCAGTGCAAAGATTGGTTTTGCTGTTGTTCTGACAATAAAGTTCTGGCCGTAATACAATGGCAATAAATGATAATCGATCCGGGATAGTAGATTCCCAATCATTTTATGACAGGCAATCATCCCCATTTTACTTTTTGAACATGGCCAGAAGCAACTTGATCAAAAAATGTTACTTGCTCTTTATAAACATGACTGCTTTACAAACATGGTGATCCTGAAGCAGTGAAGAGTACTTTGGGCCATGTCAGCAGCAGGACAGAAACTGAGGCTAGCTCATAAAAGTTCCAGCCTGCTCCTCTGCCCACACTCTTCTGAGTAAAAGATCAACACTAATCATCATTATCTGCCTTACAAAAATGTTATCAGCTCCATCAGTTGTCACTGATACTGGTGATGATGACAAGGCACATTCAACACCAAGGACCAACTGGAGCAGAAATAAGTAGGATAGCTCCAGAGAGAACTCATCACCACAGAGGATCCCAGAGGACAATCCCTCTACCTCCAAGGCACTCTCCTGTGGGACACCTTGAAGGTCTGTCATGGAGTTGATTAATGAAGAAGCATCATCTGCTATGTGTTAGAGAAAATTGCATTTTTCTGGCTTCTAAGTAGAGAGCTGGTTTAGCTCTGGAAACACTGAAAAGTGCCTGTACTCAGCCTTTGGGAAACACCCACATGGCTTCAAATAAACTTTTTTGGGGCTCACTCCGTTTGAAAAAGAAGTTATGCTTGGAAAGACATCAGAAAGAAACTTTAGAAAGTACATGAGCTCTGACCTGAGACACAATTTTGCCACAGGTTCTTCTGGTTTGAAGTCTATTTCCAGATGCTTTTACAAAGCCTGCCACCAGAAGACTGGGTCAATATAATGATTCATCTTGGGCCACACCTTGATTCCATTAGGAATCAAGCCTTGGGCAGAACACAGCAATAGCCTGGCTTAAGAGCAGTTTCTTCTCTTGTAAATCTCCAATCTATGCCTTCAAAGCTGTTCTAAGTAGCAGAATATTTGGGGGGAAAAGATAATCAATCTTACCGTCTAGTGAAAGAAATTTTGGGCAGTTAAGGGCAAGCCAAATCAGAGAGGAAGCTTAAGAAAAATCAGCAGTTTTGGACAACGCGGATTGGCTCTAAAAAGGAAGAGCTAACAGGAAACAGGACAGACATAACAAAACTTTTACATGCTAGAAATAAGATGACATGAGAAACTGTATTTTAAGCTGGAAAATGTTGATAAATAAATAAAATTAATTACACAATTAATTAAGAGACACCTGAGAACGAAACAGTCATTCACTGATCAATTCCATAATATACTGTAATGTGATCAAATACAGGGTTATTGTTCTTACCTAAGGGCCCAGCTTTATCCTTCACCTTGGTACTTAATTTCCATTGTAGGATGTTTGCCAGTGCTGACCTCACCTTTCAGTGTACTGCCCTGTTTGGGGTGATTCCTGTGCATGCAGTCAGGCATCTCATAGGAGTCTGAAGGCATCTGAAGGAAAACTTAGAAATATACTTTTTCAACTTGATGCCCTCTAGAAATTGTATTTTTTTCTTTACCAACATGAATCCTAGACAACAGCATTGAAAAAGGCAGAAGGAAGGGAGGGTGGTAGCATCACTGAACTAGAACCAGGGAAATCAACCCAAAACAACCTGCACTTTGGCTGGTGTAATATTAATACAAGACCCTTAAGGGCTCTTTGCAGTCTCCAACTGGAGCAAAGCAGGTTCTGCCCCCTGGAGAAATATTGATCTAAGACTGGTGTCATTGTCATCAATTTAAAATCCAAAGCTCTGGGTCCTTACTACGAGAAACTCTTAAAGACAAATTCAAGAAGCTGTACTTCAAAATATGATGCAATTACTCGCAGAAAAGGGGACTTGACTGGTATGAGCAGGGTAAAGGCAGTAATGCTCATCCCTGGGGTTGGGGATAAAAATGGAGGACGAATTGTTGTTATTAAGAGGACAACCCCAAAATCACTCTAGTAATTTATCTGCACTTGTTTTGGGCTTTTCATTTGGCACTGTATTTATTCATCGAATGGGCATGACAACTGCTTTTCTAAGTGACAGGAAACAACAGACTACTGTAATCTCTGACTAGCTGAATATGGAAAATACATCAATTGGAGAGAGGGAAAAATAAAGATGGAAGAAAGAAGTATTGCAAATAACACATAACTTCATTTTTCTCTCTCCCGCCCCTACCCAGACTGAATTGGTTTTCATTTTAGGGTGCAGCCCCATGGACACAATTTACCATGAACTTTTTGGTGGCAATATCATTTACTGGTTTAGAGGTAATTCACAAACAATTTATGATGAGTAGACAAAATTTACAGCTACACCCACAGAAAATGTAGCTCCTTGTAACAGATACTGTAAATGTACAAAGTAGAGGTCTAAGATGCACACACTGCCAGCACAGTAATGCCAGTAAGGGGCATGAGATTTTTGGTATGACAGTCATACAGGCCCTCTTACAGAGCAAAAACCACATATTTGGTAGTATGGACTAACGTAGTCAGTCAGACAAGAGAGACTACCTCAAGAAAAGCAATTATTGCTGGTACAATCTGCATCTGCTCTAAGAGGGTCTCTAAGCTCATTTCTCTGTGCAGCACTTACACCAGTCCACCTGTTCCAGCCCAGTCTGAGAGCAGATAGTGCAGATTAACAGCTCAAATATGCATTTAAAGTTCACATTTTAATCTACCAAAGAGCCTAAGAGAAAAGGCTCATGTGGTAGAAACTCTCCCCCCCACTCGGAGAACAATAAAAAAGACAAAACTGTGCAGTCAATCCACAGGGCCTCGCAGCAGAACCCGGAGCTGCCAAACGCAGGCTATGACAGATGGCCACGGGAGCAAACTTGGAAAGCAGAGGCTTTCAAGGAAGATGGCTGTGGCTTTGAAGCTAACTAGTAATTGGCATGACTGTCAGTGTGAGGAGTCTGTCCCTCGAGCGAGTTCCAGCTCTGTGTTTACATGTGCACCCACGCGCGTCCGTGTGACTGCGCGTGTGTGGCTGGATTGCTGCTTCCCTGCAGGGAACTATTAATAGCCTTGGGTCAGCTCAGTGCTGTGCAACTCTGCCAGAACATCTCTGCTGGGCAAGAGCTCAAAGAGCTGAACTCGCTGATTGCCACAGCCAGCAGAAAGGCCTCGCACAGAAACAATTATAGGAGCAAAATTCCATTTTCACCGGCTCTTTTTACTCTGTGGTGTATTTTACAGACCGGTGCAAAGCGTACCTTAGCTGCCATCATCACATCCAAAAGTAGCAACACCTTGCTGCACAGGATACCTTGAGTCTCTGTGAGAAAAGGACTCCAGGTATAAGCTCAGGAGGGTGTCACTGGGCTTCTTTTGATGAAGGCATCTTAATTTTTAAACAGCAATAGTGGGAAGATATGTAAATGAGAGGGCACTGGTCTCCCAGTGGATGAACTGGAACACCAAGAAAACACCCTGCCTGCCACTAATACAAATCAGCCCATCCTTTATTTGGCAACTATTATTGACTAAAGCTGAAATCATGTCATGGTAACAGAATTCTCACTCTCATCTGCTCGTTACAAGAGTGAGCCCATCTTTCCTATCTTCCTCAGTGGATTGGTATCATTCAAATGCCATTGCACCAAACTTCTCTGTTCTTTTCTTTACCAGTCCACAGAATACTCAATTCACTTTTTCTGGTCCATCTGCCATTTAACTAAAACAAAATTTTACTAGCTAATTGCAACACTCAGCTTTTTCTCTGTTTTCCAGGTGGTCTCCAGTCAATTTTCCAGGTGGTGTGCCTCTCATTTGGAGAGGCATTGTTCACACTCCTCACATGGAAAACACAACAAGCACCTTCTCTAGGGAGACTAACACTAGCTGATGTAAACCTGCCTTTCAGTAGCAGTAAAAAAATCCTCAAGAAGGTGAGAAATCTCTGCAAATTACCTATAACCAAGGTAGATGGCAAATCTTTGATACCAGGCACCTCTTCCAATATAACATATAAGCTCCCTTCAGCAGATCAATCCAGCCCATGACTGCATCGCAGACATTTATTTCTACCAACACAGATTCTTTAGGGATTGAGTTTTGATGGCACAGCTCACTGGCTGATAGTAATCTCTGCTCAAGTTCCTTAGTCTTTTTTTCTTTTTTTTTTAAAAAAAAGGCAGAGCTGCCACACAGGCAGCACTGCTTGACTCATCACATTGAGGCTCTGTGTGGAGCAGATTTAATTCCTCTGTATAGAATACTCGATATATTTATCCTGGCACTTGACTTTTTCCTCGTGAGATACCAGCAGAGTTGGGGCAGCTTTAAAAACCTAAGCTAATTCCATATATACAGAGGGAAAATGGCTGAGCTGGCAGGATTTACTCCACTGAGGACACACATCATCTGTGCTGCCTTCCCCCCTGTAGGTTCATAACAGCCTGAGTGGTTTCAAGTGGACCTTGCAGCTTATTCTAAACACTCTCTCTTCTTCCAGGCAAAAAGGGGGCTGGAAAGAGGAAGAGAGCAGTGGGGACTCTGGTGGTAATTTGTTTATTGAGATCTATTTCTATAATATAAGATATGCTCCTGGAGTTGTTCATTTGGTGGTTAAAGTCTTTGGCAGGAATTTTTTTTCCAAGTGGGTGCCTGTGGCTCCAAGAGCCAGGAATGGGAGCTCTGGTACAGTTGGCAAACACAGAGGGGTGGGGGGACAGGAACCAACAACCCACGACATGGATGTCTCTCAGAATGTGATTGTCATTTAAAATGTTATTTAACCAATCCTTCTGCAATACCTGCAAGGAGAGTTGCTCCTGAAAATTAAAAAAGCAGAAGCGGAAAAATATCCAGAAGAATATATGGCATGTTTAGTTGTCCTTTCATTATTATTACTGTTATTACATGATTTCTAAGGCTGAAATGATGTAACTGTGCAACTGATATAAAACTGTGTCTCAGAAGAGATATAAATGATAAATCACTATGAAACAAATGACCTTTTCTTAACAAAATATCCTATGAATTCTTAAGCTGTAACAACGAATGGGATCCCAAAGGAAAAGACAGGATAGAAGTCATCCATGTGTCAGAAATTAAATACTAAAGCAACTTTCTGTCACAGTGAGTTCATGTAGCTTTTTAGCCTCTCTAGGACCCAGTTTTTCCCAACAAGAATATGAAAACAGCACCTCTGGAGTCGGCTGAACACACAGTGCAAGTTCACAGTCTGGCACCTTCTGTTCTGACACGAAGCCCAGAGCTATTCTCCAAGTTTCTCTTCACAGTAAGTGTTGTTCTAATCCATTACTAACAGAGGCAAAAACTTAAACCTTCCCAGGATGGTTGTAGCTTTACATATTTTTAGTATGTCGCATAAAAATTTCAGTCTTTTTGAAATTTTTTCTTACTTCCCATATCTGCAAAGAAACTAATATTAAAACATTCATCACATTTTTCACTTTCCTTATTCATTGTTTAAGTTAATTGTTCAAGTTTTGTAAGAATGTGCTCTCTCATGGTCGATATGGATCCATCCTATGATTACTTCCAACATGTTGACAACTATGCTTTTGCTAATGTTGAAATGGTATGTGCCTCATCTTACAGTCAGAGAGCACATCACATTTCTGCATGTTATGTTAGTTTTCCTCTAAACTTCAAGTGCTGTCGTTTTTAAATGCATTTTATTCTGATGGAAAAAAAAATTATAAAAAGGACTGCACAAATATGTATAAGGCCTGCAGCCTTCTCCTATTTGTATTCATATCTGGGATATTTCACTCGTGGAAACCTCCATTCATTTCAGCCAAGTTCTACCACAGAACTTCTGGCAAAAAGGAAGAAAAAGGAACCAGATTTAGGTGGTCCATTCAAACATATATGTGGCTGTGTGTGCCACAAGTGGTGAGAAATTAATGCTTGTATACAGGTCTGTTCAGGTTATGGGACAAAATGGTATGTGATCATATGATCCAAATTTATTTCTTCAACATTAATACAGTGTGTTGATGAGTTTTTCAGTTAGGACAGGGTTTTAAAAAATCTGAACTGCTACAACGCATGTTCCTTTTATCTCATGCTCATCACTGTGCTGTGAGATTCTTCAATGTTCATGACACAAGGGCTCTTTGCTCCCTCAGAATTCATTTCAGATGAAGCCATTAGATCTCACAGCTGCAGTTTAATGTAGGGATTTTAGGTCATCTCAGAACTTACCCTTTTCCAAGAACGGTTTTAATCTTTGTTCAGCACTTGAATATACTTCTTATAATTATGTTTCAAGTGATATTGCAGCTATATTTCAGATTTTACGTATGTAGGAAAATGCTATATTATTTTAATACTGATGGTAGAATAAAAATCTATTCAATATTCACCTTTCAGGAAGCACAATCAAATATCCAAGAACACTATTAGACTTGCCTAGCATAAAGTTTCAAACTGCTAATGGATTTTAAATTGATGTCATAATGCTGCAATTTAAATACATGATGTTCATTAATTTTGCCAGAACTCTTTGTAGAGTAGGAGTGATATGAAAGAAGGAGGAAGGTTATATTTTCTCTCCCTGCTTCTTTTTATCTCCTTGCCCATTTTTGATACACAAAAAGAATCATTACATCAGCTTGCGGTGCGGGGTGAATTTTACTCAAATGGCAATAGGTTTCAATCAGGTAACCACTCTGGAGTTGTATCAAATTAATATTTTCTATGGAAAAAAAAAAAACAGGAATAGGATAAAAGTAACTAACACATGATGGGCATGACGTTTCCTAAAGGTGGATTTCATGGGACCTCACCAAAAATCCATGGGCACAAAGTGGAGGAAATAAGGGACAGAAAGGTCATCTTGCTCGTACACCACCTTTTCACTGAAAGGTCAAAATTCCTGTACTGAGCAAGAGAGCAATACTGCAAAACAGGCAGTCATAGTCTCAAGGAAAAGAGATCACATCGTGGAGGGCTGCTGTGGTATCCTCTTCTGCTGAGGGGAGTGAGGGCAGGTCCTAGATGCAAACTTTCTAGGTGAAGAATCATCTATTTCAGAAATACCTCAAAAGTGAAACTAAGATTTGTCTAGACATAATGGCCCAATATAGTACAACACTTCATATCTATTTATATTTCAAATATAGTATGTTTACTGTACATAAAGTCAGTTTTTCCAAAGCTGTTGCTATAGTTACAAATCAAGGAAACCATAGCAACAGCCCTGTATTATGTACAGCCTTAATTATGTCTCTCTTTGCATTTTATATTAAATACTCCCATACAATCTTGTTATAGGAACCTTGGATTTTTTTCAGACTTTTTAAAAATAAAAATTCCCCAATATTATACTGTCAAATCAAACATGAAACACCCTTGAAATATGTCTTTATAGCATTACTCTGATCATATCTAATAACAGCCACATCACTATTTTTTACTTGAGATAAACACTAATGTTCATATCACCATTTACAAATGATTGATCACTTTAGCTTTAACTGCCAATTAACTGATTTTCCATCATTTCATAAAGTTTTTCAAGTCTCATCCCATTCAGCCTTACCCCAAAAGAAACTAGCTCCTCCTAACTTCAACTTTTTTTCCTACAGAATAAACTTTTGGGTTTTTTCTTTCCTTTGGTTTGGTTTTCCTTTTTCTTCAGAAAGTAAGTATGCAACAGAGGGACAGGAAGGGCAGAGTAGCAGTTCATCTAGATTTTCTAACTTCCCTGTCTCATCGGATGACTGACTGGGTTGGTGGTACATTACCCTATTTACTCTGGTTGTTGACTTGTGTATGTAATATTTAAGTACAGTCACAAGTTGGGATTACAGAGCCCCGGCATGCTGCTTCCAGCCAGACCTCAGACTGCAGCCTGAGAGGAACAGGCAAAGGAGAACAGAGAACAAACATGAAGAAAAGAAGAAGGCTGTTGGACACGGTTGAGGAACAGGAGGAAGTGCTACCACACAGCAGAAGACACACAGGACCCAGAGGGGTGACAGGATTCAAAGGACACTCCAGGAGAATATGAACACATTCAACAGGTGGAGAAGGATTTTGCCATTAAAAGACAAAAGAAAATGCCAAAATTCGTGTCTTTAAAAGCCTTCTCTCCTTATCTTCCCTTCCCTTCCATCACTTTATTTTCTGATAATCCATTACTGTATCATTTTCTCACCAATTGGTCCTTGCCCACCGATGGGATGGCATTTGTCCCATTTTGCAAAAAACTTGGCCACATTTGTTTGGGGCATTAGCTGCACTCATGGAGTGGACCTTCTGTTACCTTACATACTATAGAAGCACAAAACCCCTAAAAAATATCACTTAATTCTATGAAATGAGCAGACATTCAATGCATTTGACACAATAAAGAAATGAGAAACCTGTGTTTTTAATCTCTATGAACAATTGATATTTGCTAGCCATTTTAATACAAATAATTCTCAAATGCTTATTCTACAAAGCAATCTGTGTTTCAAAAATCATAGTCTGAGAAAGCCATGAGTGTGTGTTAGGAACATGAGCTCTGTACAGGGGCAGCACAACAAAACTTCCCTCGTACGGGGAATAATTAAGTCAGAAGTCAGTGCATTCACAATAAGCAAGCCATGTTCAGCTTCTTCATTATCATTTTAATTAGCAAATATTTAATGTAATCTGCAAATACAAGAGGGAAAACAATTAAAATTACCAAGTTTAAGGAGTCCTTCATGACCTAAGCTAAATTGAGACAAATGTCTTACTAATCGATACCGGTCACCAACTTTCAGGACATTCATTTCCATTTACTGTTAGAACTTCCAAGCGTGTTATCATATTTAAGAATGAATTAAGGCTCTCACAAGCTACTTCTAACCTCTGATGAAGGCAATGGTGGATAAAAATGGATTAGCATGCTCCTCTCCTCTCCAGTTATCAGTTCAGACCGATAGGGATCAAGTGACTGTGGCAGCTCTGCCTCATTCAGATTCCATGTGTGCACTGTGGCAATACCCCAGGGACATGCAGAACACACTGCCCTCTCATTTCTACAGGGATGAAGATGCTGGATGAAGCTTTAGCCCTTCTGAACTCAACAGCACCTCCCATTCCTTTCCCTGGGACTACATTTCACACCCAGACAGTTTTCCTTTCAGGTGCTTGTCTGTTCTTCTTGGTAGATAATTTCTTTGGCCTCCAAAATACTCAGTGCTGCATCTCACATGGACAACAGTTAAAAGCTACAGAAGTTTAAAAGAAGCTGCCTCCTAAAAACTATACCTCCCTCTCATTCTGATTTTCATATTTAACCCACTAAAGGTAGAATAAGGACTAATTTGCCCAATACACCTATAGGACTAAATATCATGAAGTGGTAAAGTATTTTCATTCTCTATAAAAGCTGTTGTGTGAATGAATTTCATTCATTAATAACTGCAATTTTATAACGAAAAATAAATAGCAGTAAGTAGAAGTCTGACAGTATTTCTCATGACTGATCAGAAATAACTTTTAGAAAGAGGTCGCTCTTTTATGTTACCTTATTTTGCAAGTTTCCACCTGTTATAAATATTACACAGAGAGAGGAAGAGCCTGAGCAAAATGCACCACCATCACCAAAACCCAGTGGCATTAGATATTTTGACAACTAAGACAGTTTAAAGCAGTTGTCCCTGTAAAACCTAGTTTCATCACACAGGTATTTTTAACACAGAGCAAGTATTTTGCAAAGCAGATACAGGTCAATGCATTTTGAAGTACAGAATGGAAATAGATACCTGGCTTTGAAATAGCTACCATGTGTTAGTGCAGAAAAATCCAGTAAACTTCTAGCTTTATACATTTTCTACACTCACATATGTTCATTTCACAAATCCCTCCCTTTTCCTCTTCCATGCCCATACAAACACAAATAAACTACTTCTTCCTTGGGAATCCCAGTCAAAATTACAACAAACACGAGAAAAGCTTCTTTTGAGTTATATGGATTGAAATTGAAATTAATCTGAAAAACGTTTTTGCTTGTTTAAATATCAGTTTTCACTGCAACCAAGTGTGACTTTCAGGCCAGCTCACTGCTCTCTCCACTGCAGACACGACAGAAATTTTAAGAAATTTCATTTAAGTGGTAGCACACTTCTAAAATAACCACTCTGCTCAGAAACACTGCTGGCTTCAGTTTTCACACTGGGCAGGTTGGTAGAAAAGCATTATATGAGATCAGAGAAAAAAGAAGTCTTCTGGTCCATTTTGCTGTGCTCTTGATACCAGGTCTTACCTCTTGTGTTTTTACGTTTATATATCCATAGTGAGTTCTCAGAGGATGCCTTTGGCCATTAGAAAATGGGATCCACTTGACACTGGTTTGTCCAAAGCAGTTTAGGATCAAAGGGAAAGTTACTTCATTTGTGAGACGGACGATGATCAGGCAGAGGAAAGCTGCAACGAAACTCACAGCAACAATGGACTTCCTCTGCAATGAAAAGAAGAAAGAAATAAATTATTAAAATTAAGAGTCAGTTTTAATAAAAAAATACATCTCTTCTATTGTAGGATGAAGGAAAAACACTTGAGAAAGCTTTATGTGAAATTATTCCTCTGGCAGTCACCTTGCTGCAGGAGCACAAGGAGACAGGTGACTGGACCGTTTTATTTCAATAAATTTGCATTTCAGAGGGTTTTGAGAGTTTATTTTAGAACTGGTTGGAAATGAGTCTGTTTTGCTCACCAAAAAAAGAGAGGTTTTTTTTTAAGTTCCAAAAAACGTATATCAACTTTAAATTTTATTTACGTAAACATCCACACCAAAGTCCCCATTCCAAATCATCAGTGTTCCAGACATGACAAATACACAAAGGGAAAATACCACCTACAGCACCAGCAAACAAAGTTTATTGGGAAGACTATGATCATTGATTGTACTTTTTATGCATTAATTTTAAATCATTCCATGCAACAGAACTCACACTCTAACTTGAAATATTTTAGAATAAACGGTTGGCGAAGTCAGCACCACATTCTGCCTCATTCCAGGTTCACAAATTTACAAAGTGGGGCGTTATTATCTCGGATAAGATGAGCTCCATTGTTAATAACGTAACAGACCCGAAGCCTGTATCTATTTAGCCTTTGCCTTCTACCTCTAACTTATCCACTTGGTTGGACCGGTGAATGTAACCACAGAAAGATCACAACTTCTTCCTTGGGTAACTGCCCAGTCTGCAGGAAAAGAACTTGTAAGAACTAGGATGTTCTCCTAATTTTTAGTTATTTTTTAAAATACTGAGGTCATTTACTTCTAGACAAATTACTTAAGGACAAAACACATTAGTTGGCATGTGTAAAGATTCTAGATACGGCACTCCATGACAAAGATTATTTTTACATTTTCCCTGAGGGAATGAAACAATTTTCATTTACAGGTGTTTTTACTGTACTTTAATTACATTCCAGGTTTACCTAATTTGCCACATTTTAATTACCCTACTGAATGTAATTCTATCCCTGTATACAGTAAAATATACAGAAAATAGAGGGGGAAATAATTATTTGCCTAAGGGTCTACGTAAGTGTATAATAACACTCAATGCTGGGTGACAGAATCTGATCACCCAATGCCCACCTACAAATATCAGACTAAGCAGCACAGTGCACATTTAAGACCACTTTTTTTACATGACAGCAGACGAACTCTGACTGCAATCATGTAAGATGAATGTGTTCTTTGCCTGGAGGTTCATTTGACAGTCTGCAGACACTAAAATTCAAAATGCTACACAGAAGAAATGACGATATTTACACAGAGGTCATATTGGGAAAGACACAGACAAAGTTTCACTGAACATGAGCACACAAGACCTGTGCCCACACACAAGGCCTGTAGGCACTGCTGCCATGCTTTGCTTCAGGACACAGAAGTGTCCAGAGTGTCCAAAGACAACAGTGAGAATCACAGAACCATAGAATGGACCATGTTGGAAAAGCCCTCCGAAATCATCAAGTTCAACCCTTGATCCAACCCCACCGTGGTTCCCAGCCCGTGGCACTGATGCCACATCCAGTCTTATCTTAAAAACCTCCAGGGACAGTAAATCCACCCCTCCCTGGCCAGCCCATTCCAATGTAAAAAATTTCTTCCTGATATCCAACCTAAACCTCCCTGGCACAGCTTTAGCCCGAGCCCTCTTGTCCTACTGCTGATTCCCGGGAGCAGAGCCCGACTCCCACCTGGCTACATCCTTCTGTCAGGGAGTTGTAGAGAGTGAGGAGGTCTCCTCTGAGCCTCCTCTTCTCCAGGCTGAACAGCCCCAGCTCCCTCAGCCTCTCCTCACAGCACTTGTGCTCCAGTCCCTTCCCCAGCCTTGTTGCTCTTCTCTGGCCCTGCTCCAGCCCCTCAATGTCCTTCCTGAACTGAGGGCCCAGAACTGGACACAGCACTCCAGGGGTGGCCTCACCAGTGCTGAGTATGGGGGAAGAATCACTTCCCTGCTCCTGCTGCCACACTGTTCCTGAGCCAGGCCAGGATGTCATTGGCCTTCTTGGCCACCTGGGCACACTCTGGCTCCTGTTCAGAATGATAAAGAACACACAGCGAATTTGAAGGGATGTTACTGTATTCCCCCATACAAGAGTTAACAAAATAGTCCATTACAGGGGTCAACTGCACGGCTCTTATGTTTCGATGTACTGGGAGGCTACAATTTATACGATAAAAGCAATGAGAGACCGGGATGAAAAACTTGGGCGAACGAGGTCACTGCGAGGAGAAAAGGAAGAGGAGAATGAAGAAGTATTGTGGCAACGTGATTCAGTGAGGAACCTCAGCCAGCTAATGGCTGTGCAATGTAAAATTAAACCCAGCAAATCTTCAGAGGGCAGCGCAGCAGCCACAACCCAATCGCAGCTTCCAGAATTCATGGAAGCCACTGCACTTTTCATCATCTGCATTATAACAGATTTACATTAACTTGCAATAAACTGGCTGGGGAGCACTTCTGTGTCACTTCTCTTTGTACCAGATGGAGTCAGAAACATTTAGCTATATATCAGAGCCTTGTAAGTGCTAAGAGCAGCCAAGATGTGCAGCGCAAGTGATAATCATAAAGCAATGAGAAGAAGTACGGATTAGTCATATTATTTATTGCAAATCAGAATTAAAATATTGCAAATATTTAAAGGGGGATCTAGAGTCTCATTCCACTACATGAGCATGTTTCAATCAAAACATCCACAGCAGGAAGCAGGATTACTGCCCTGCATGATGCTACTACCTCATTTCCACATATCCCATCTTCCTGGTTTATTGAATGCCACCTTTTACTTCCTTTATTTTGTGCAGATCTGTTCTGAACTTGAAAACATTGCAATCATCTTTATGTGCTTCTCAGAGGGAGCTGTTCTAAATAGCCTTTACCCTGAGAAGAATTCAGATTGTGTAGCTATATTTCCTGGTCTTCATTAGGATGCCACTTGATTTTTATATTTCCTCTCTTTAAATACACTGTACTACCAGATGAAAGAAAAAAATGTGGCCTTCTTTTGTTTTTTTTTTATGTAAGAAAATATTGTTTGAAAAGGAAAACAGCAGAGATTTTTCTTTGTGTGTTGCTCAGCCAGAAAGAATCTGCACTAACGAGAACATTCCAATGAGAGAAACGAATTTTTACAACAGAAAGGAATTTCGGCATCTGTTAAAATTGTTTTGGAAAAATAAAAAATCTTGCCATTGTGCAAACACAATGATTATTTATCAACTTGTAAAAAGGAAGTTTGTGTTAAGTATTGAGTTCCCCTATAATTTTTGTTGAAGGCATGAAATCCAACAATATGCATTTTAAGTAGGAAAGATTACTGCAAATTGGCATTTCAGTGGCTCTATAAATTTCACTGTAAAAATATTGAAAAACACAAAAGCACATACTTTTCATAATTTTAGCCTTCCTAAGCATCAAGTAGGGCAGTCTGCTCAGTGGCCAAGAGGCACTTCTAAAAGTAATCTGTTTCCCTTAAGCTCTTCTCTCTTTTATCTGCTCATTTAAAAAAGAAAACAAACCACACAAAACAAACAAACCAAAAAACAACACACAAAACCAAAACCAGGTGCTATCTGTCTTTAAGTGTTTCTTTTAAAATTTTCTTTTCTGTAGATGAAGGGATTTCATTATTGGTCCTCTGATAAAATTTAGCATTTGAGACTCCAGGAATTCTGCACGACATTAGGATATGACAAAGAAGTATGAAGCTGTATACAGCGATGAATAACAAACTGTAATTTGTCTCAAAATTTGTCCACATCAACATTTTAAATACTTACACATTGTACCATTTGGGAGAGCTAAACCAACACTCATTAGCAAGTCTGCACAGAAACAAGCCTTATTCCTTCTTAATTTTCAGTTCTCATGAATGCAAACCGTCTCTTAACAAAAGAACTGTTTCTCTAACATGGAAATACATAAAGCTCAATCAATCTTTATATTTTTCCGGCTAATTTAATGTAGATATTTTGATATTGACAACATTTACATAAAAAATACATATTCAGTTATAAACATCTTCTAAACATATTCAGTGAGGAGTGCACAATAAGACATATGTTAAAGAGTTTCTTAGCTGGATGACTTGCATGGTATATTAGCTTTTGTAACATTTTATTTCACTTGCTATAGCACATGACAAGCCTAGATGACAGCAGCAAGAAAAAAATTACCATTCTTATGGATACAGGATCCTACAGCAGAAGAGTGAAGGAATTGTTTTAATTAGACTAAGTACTAGCTCATTCATGATTTAAAAAAAAAGAAAAAAAGGTGGTAGAAGTGGACACACAAGATCAGAGTACATGTACTGCAACACCTGGGACCTCGCTGGGCCAAAGGCACACACTGGAACTAAACAGTTTCTTTTAACTCTTTTTACTCAATCCTCACAACAACATCATCTCAGTTTTGGTTTCAGTCATTTCTCAGGCACCAAGCTCATTCTGTCTAGCATGTATATCAAAATCAATAAGCAGTAGGAATGACTCACACTTCTAAGGCTTCAATTTATATCTATGTTGTTAAAATAAGAACTGAAAAATAAAACCAGGAAGTTTCGTATTACTAGGCTGGTTAGGATTTAATTAAAAACCTCATGAAAATAAAACAATAACAGTACTTTTATGGGTATAAATATATATATTTGGCAACATGGTCCCTAATATTACTGATAACCTTCATATCATCTAGTTTTGGCTATTTACCAATGCAAGGGTGATTCATTAGCTTCAGTTTGGCAGGAACTTGACAGTCTGAACAAGTGTTAGTCATTTTTCTTTCATAATCTGTTAAGAAGTGTGAGATGACAAGATCATTTTTTTATAGTTCAATAATGCCTGATGGAATAATACGATACAAACACTTTTTTGGTGTTGTATACAGATGTCTAGGAGGGAGGGAGGAAGGAAATATTTTCAGCATAAGATAGTTTCTTAAGTTGTAAATTTTACTCAGATCTGTACTAAGCATCTTTATTCTACTTTCTAGCCCAACACCACACCCTGCCACTTGGAATGTATTATGTGGCAGAGACTGTCAAACCACTTCACAAGCAGGAACAAATGCCCATCCTAGTGAGTTTTACAGTAAAAACCCATTTCACAGATGCATAAACTGAGGTTGAAAGCAACTTCTGCAAGATCACAAAGAACTCAACAGAAGCTACTCCTAAGGTTTTATCCTAGAACTACGGTTTTTCACAGGTTTATTGTTTCTATTACCGCTGCCTGAATCTGTTAAATGACAAAGCTGAATACAATATTATGGAAGATTCCAGGAAAGAACCCTTGGAGCCAGGGAAGTTCCATGCCTCAAACAGTAATTGCAAATGAACCTTTTTTTTCAGAAATTGATTTTTTTACGGTATTCATTCTTTCTGTTATTTTTATAGACACATGGCAACACCGCGCTCGGAAGGACAAATCAAAGGTAAAGACTTACACGAGGGCTCTGCGTCTCTTAGATGACACAATATGCAGTAATATTGTATTATTTTCACAATACCTACCTTTACGAGCACACTGAATAACTCAATCGCTCTTTTAATATCTCAGCACATTATACTACTTTTATTGTAGGGCTGATGCAGGGTTTTGGGTTTTAACTCAATATAATACCAATTGGAAACACTGATGGCTACACTTACTGAATTTGTTTCATTTCATAGGCCACTATATGTAAAAAATAGTTTTATTTAATTTTCTCTTTCATAGTCTTGAGCATCCCCTTCAAATGCTGCTTTCTATTACAACAGAGCATAAAATGAAATTCTTTCAGCACTCCAGTTCAGTGTATCTTACTGATTTCACTGGTATTGGAAATAAATACGCCTTCCAGCTATTTCTTTTGTCCTGAAACTCCCTTTAACAGGGCTCCTGGAGGGATACTGAGGCAGGGGTCCTAGAAGTTTTCAAAGAGGGAGTAAGACTATATAGCAAAGACCCTTCTAGAAACAGCCGTGTGTCGAACATCATTTGCATAAAATCGGTAGGTGAAGATTTACTTTCTTCTCCTCCAGAAGTGAAAGTTAACCACAGTATGTTCAAAGGCTCCACAGGAGATGGTTGTCAGTGTTTGTGTCTCAGGAGAAGAGAACAAAGCAGGTAGGGGTGATATTAGAAGATCTGGTTCAGGTTCAAAACCCAGTAAAATTAAGATTGAAGCAAAATTCCTTTTTTTTTTTTTTCTGGAAAAGGACATCTTTGCTAAACTGGAATATAAGCAGCCAGGAAGCTGAGCAGTAAGAGCAAAAATAAAGTTCAGTGAGGGAGAAGGCAAGTAATGCAGCATACCTAAAAACAGATAGATGGGCTACAATGAAAGAAACATGAGTTTTATCCTGAAAAGTGTTTCTTCTAAGAATGTACCCTGAACTAGGACTGTGTTTGAGGACTACGATGTTTGAGCAGGCATGAATAGAAGACACATTACTTGCATGCCTTCTCTGCAGGGGCTCTGGCCTTTTTTATAGCTAAGGCAGCTGAAGGGCTCTCAAGAACACAGCTTGTTGTACTTCTTTTATTACTGTCATTTGTTGAAAACTTATTACATAACTCAGTTTTCACCACGATTCACAAGGCAGTGGTGGTGGGTCTACACTCGCAGCAGCTCAACGTAGCGTTTTGCACAGCAAAAGAAAACTTATTCAAACATGTCTTTCATTAAAGCCAAAAATCTGCAGATTGTGCTCGGGCTTACTGGGGTAAGAGCTGAGCAATGAACAAAAACAGGAATCAGCACAGTAGTGTCCAAATAATTGCTGTGGCAGCAGCAGTCTCTATTTAAAGCCTTATACAGGAGATAATCCTCCTATATGTAAACTATTACTAGTCTCAGGTAACTACATAACTTTATTACATAGAGCATTCTCATCAGAAACAGCACACATATTTAGGTAATAATACGAAATTATGTAAAATGAAGAACTTCCAAGTTTCAAGGAGTAACTGCTGAAGTATTTTGAAGGCCTCCCATATGCTATTGTGCATAAGAAGTTACTACATTTGAAAAGCCCCAGTGATTCTGAGCCCTTCAAACTGCAAAGCATTGCCAGATTTCAGGAATTATTCTGCATCACTATTCCCTCTTGCCCTAAACTTGAAGCCTGATAAGAAGAAGCATTTATTTGGTTGGAGATATTCTTATCCCTTCAGGCTTTCCAGCACTTTGAGTTCTCCATATCCTACACAGTGACTGTTTCTGCTATTCATTTCATGCTCACTCAAAGCTGAATTTGCACGTACTTCAGGAATCTACTCCTGGCCTAGGGTTCCCCATGCAAACAGCCTCTACTCAACAAGGCACAAACACATCAGCAGCACAGCTCCAGTCTTCACAAACCACGGAGTCACAGCACCACCAAGGCAGTCTCAACTTCTGAGCAAGGCATGCTTTTGGCCAGTCTGCTACTTCATTTTATACTGCAGCTGAAAGCTGTCCAGCAATTTTAAAAGATCCCCATGGCAGAAAGGCCCACTTTAAATAAGTTTGTTGATTTTCCATTCTATAAGATCTGTTAAGAATATTTAATCTAAAACTGCAGTTACTGATTCACTGATGTCCTTCACAAACAGGGTGAACTTCATCAGCAGCTGTAGATGCATATTATACAAACACTGCTGTAGTCTCTACATGATGAAGTAGTATTAAAAAGGAAAAAAAAAAGAAGGCTCTGCAGTACAGCTCTCAAATGGTGATTTTTTTTTTCTTTCCTGGTGCTGGATTATTGCCCAGCTCTTCTTATCAATACCTTGGCAAGGTTTCAGACACACACACAGCCCGACGTCCGCTTCCCTATAATAGAACTGCTGGTACAAGAATTTGTGATCTTTCAACCTGGCAGTTGGTTGTTACTACTTATTGAAGTAGTACCTGATTGTAGCTATTTTTCACCTGCTGAGAAAAAGTTCAAAGGAAAAAAAACACCCTTATGTGAGTATTAACTCTTATCCTGCCAGGTAGAGCTCACTTAGACGATGTCTCTCTCTCCTCTACAGAAATGGATAAAGATTCATGATTGGCAACATCCTAAGACTGAATCTCTAATTGAGGGGGTTTCACAAGCATTCTTGTAGACACTCTACAGCTGCCAACATTTTCGTGAAAAATTCCTTTCAAAAAGTTGATTCTTTCAACCAGAAATTGACTTAAAAATGCATAAACCAGTAGAAAAGCAACAACAAAAGAAGCTCCACAAATGCATCAAGAAAGATTCTTACAAGACAATAAAATACCAGCAGACCTCTGGTCTGCAGATCACCATATTTTAAAAAAGATGTAATTATTACAAGCCTATTGCATTTCTTTGCTGTTTCAAATGAAATACCAGAAATACTCAATTTCTTGTTTCAAAAACTCACAGGAAAGAGAATGTGACAGCTTCTAAAGCAAAAGTGAGATAAATTCAATTTCTGCTCATGGCAGCAAAGCCATTAATGTGTTCGGTACACAACAGGAGGAATGGATGTTAATCACATACCTGTGTGTTTAGTAAATACTACACTGGGATGTAACCTCTGGAAGTACTAACTTCCAGATAAGAAAGAAAATAATAATCAGACAAATAAAATTAAACACATGACAGCAGCCTAAGGGCAGAAGAAATGAAAGTAAATAAAATGTCACAACAACCCCACATTCTCAGGCTGCACATCTGTGAAGAAAATGCCTTTTGCTGGAAACCTTCGCTTGCCTGCAGCTCACTTCTGCCTGCAGGGGAAAGTTTATGCCACAGAGCAAAAAACTGCATAACCAGAAATTCCCACAAATGAAGTGTAATTGCCTACCACCATCTGGACAAACCCAAACTTTCTGCATTGAATTCTCTTCTGTCAAGATCCCTGGCTGCCAGGCTGGACTTGAAGGGAACAAACACTGACACCGTGCCGCAGTTTCCCTCTGATGGCCATTCGACGCTGCAGGACTAAAGAGATCTTGGCCAGTCTGTTACTTGGCAGGAATCTTGCTCTGGCTCTTCTCACCAGCTTCATCCCACACTATTCTTTGGGAGGACTGCACTTTTGGAAAGTTGCTCTGGATGCTCTCTGCCAGTGTGTGCAGCTCACCTGCTGTTTACAAGCACGGAAAGGAAAACAGAAGCAGGTGGTCACTACTGATTTTAGTCTTGTGTTAGGCACCCTCTGACAACCAGTGCACCCTAACACAGTGCAGATCAATGCCTTTTACTCCAGAGGCAGGGATGCAAACACTGTTTGGTGTGAGGAGCCTCTTTCAATGTCTGCCTGAATGGTTGGCTTTGCTCTTAAATACAAAAAGATACAGATCTCCCTCATGGTCACCAGGCAAAGGTCCAAGTTCAGAGAGAAGAAAGACAAGTTTTTACAAACTGGTCTTCCTAAACAAAAAGGAGGGCCACTGTCAATTAGAAAAACGCTGTTCTCAAGCAGAGATTATGCACTTCAGCCAGGCTGCAGGAGATGTTTTGTAGTTTCCTTCTTTTCTTTTTTTTTTTCTTTTACACTTAACCAAGAGACTCTCCAACACAGCTGTAGGAATGTTGTCCTGGGTTGGCAGGAGACAAGAGCAGTCTCCATGGATGGCCTTTTACACAAAGCAAGTAAATCTGGCTCTAAATCATTTTGGCAATTTGTCTGTTTCCCACCAGACACGGAAATCTCCCTGTTTACTTCGGATAAACCTGTTCTAGCCTACTTCATCCATACATAGCTGCCACATACGTCATCAGAAAAGCAAAATGTATTATTCAATGCCTCCAAGCATTGTCTGCTTCTGGCACATTGAGTAACATTTCAATAGGCTTAATCATTTATAGCCAATAAAAAGCAAATTACAGAGAAGTCTAGGCTGAGACCAGCTATTTTGTAACGGGAATTTTAAATTTTCTGCCATATAGCTGGGAGCAGCCTACTTTTAGCGTGGAAAAAAACACTTTCCCAGCTTAATTCTTATTTGTTTCTGTACGCTGCTTTCTTTATTGGAAGATTAGAAATAGGGGTTTTGGGGAAGGGAAATAAAAAAATAAAGGAGGACACCAGCATGGCAGCACCACCTCTGAAGAGATCTTCAAAGCCAAGATTCAGATGTAGACTTTAAACTATTTCTGTGGCTTACAACCCTTCAGGAAGGCAAATCTTTGAGCAGATGGAGGCGTGTGAAGGATGTGGGATTTGCTGGGATGGTCATATCCAGGGTTCATTCTTCCTAACAAGTCCACCTTCCAGCCCAAGAGCAATGTGGCATCTGCAGGAGATACACTGAACAGGGTGGGGGTTTGGGGGTGTGTTTGTATGAAGGCACGCAGAGCCCAGCAAGGCACTCCTGTGGTAAACATTCACAGTCATATTATTATCACAGCACTACAGAACAGAGCTGTTCATCCAGGATGCAGATCAAGTATGTTAAGCACTGCATGCTCATAGCAGCACATCCAACCATTTTATGATCCCAAAGCAAAACAGAAGGCAGGCCTACATTTTAAATCTTATTCGTAGGAGGGGCTGCACTGAGCAGTGCAGTGTCTGTACCAACAGAGAGGGACAAATGGCCTGTAAATTTTTGGCAGAGACTTTTCTTTCAAGTACTGGCATGATCTGACCCCGCTTTACTCACGTCTGCTCATACAATCACAGGAAAGTGTTGTGAACCAGCAGGAACTTAAATGAAATTTCTTGCCCGTTCAGTACAATTGTATTGCTTCTACAGGAAGGAGTCTGTTCATTATTCACCCTTGGATAACACATGCAAGAGGTTATCAGAAGTTGCCACAAGGGAGACTCTCCAGATAGAAAAGAATATGCAGCATTATAGCTACAAAACATAATGACTGCTCACACAAACTGCTCAAGCAGCTGATGACATATCCCTCAGTTGACTAGGGAGCTCCTTAAATCAGGGCACTGAAACTCAATAGAAGCACTGATCAAGGTAGTGGCCTCAATTTAATTATGAGCTTTATTGATCATGTCTTCTCTTTATAAAAAGAAGAAAAAAAAAAAAGAAGTGGGGCAGGGTAGGGGGGAGGTATCCACAAAGCACTGAGCTCATGGAAAGGCCTGGTGGGAATCTGCAGAACAGACTCCTTGGCTGTTCTGACAAATCCACAGTGGAAAAACTCTGCCTTTTGTGCTGGCCTCTCTCTTCTAGGAATTAGGAAAATAATTTTCTGTGAACTAGTTTTCATCAGAAAGAAACAAAATACCATTTCACCTTTACAACAAAATCCATGATCCGAAAGCTATTTTGTGAATGCATACAGTTGAATGGGACACCTGCAGTGGAACAGCACCCAAAAGCCACAATCAGGAGTGAATTTCCATTGTGATAAAAGCTGTAAATTCTTTGGATTCATTATTTCTGCAGAGCATCTCAATAGGAGCTAGAGGAAATCATAAAAAATTGATAGTTTTCCAAAAGAAATTCTTCCAAGCAGTAAAGTTTAATCTCTCACTGATCTGTTTTCCTGATAGAACAGTAGAGGGACAGTAACGTATATATCCTACCCAAACACACATTCTATCATCATACCATGCTCCTCTCACGCTGGGTGAGCTAACTGAATTGAACTTGACCTTCAAAGCCCTTGGAATGCAACAAAATATCTCTGTTTTCTGACATTTATGGGTGGCTTTTCTGCATGGCTGCTTTTACTGCCTAGAAAATGATGGTGAAAGCTGTGTGTACAAACCTACTACAAACACTGACAAATCACATGAAAGGAAGACAGATTTATTCAGTGTAGATTACTCCAGAGCAAACCTAATCAAATTCAAGATTTACATTTTTAAAGCAGATCAAAAATTCATAGAGTTAGCATTTCGATACAATAGATATATATTACAGCTTTATTTTAATCTGCAAGTGTAATTGAACTGATTTGGATTTTCTGTGCTTTTATTTTTGCTTAAAAAAGCTTTATGTGTTTCATAATGAAAATGCATCACTGAATGAGCATATGCACAAGAAAATTCCTACGAAAAATTCACACAATCTCTGTCTAATAAGGCTTAGATGAAAACACATTTGGACATGAATCTATATTAAAAACTAAAAGTGCTAGATATGGAATTGCAAATATATCCTATTTGTGGTTTTCTTAAACTTAAAAAACCACTCCTAGCTACTCTATCAGAGCTGATCCAGAACACTTTGATGGAAGAAATGTGACACACTTGTTAACCTAGCACAGTTTTCCATCCTTTAGTCCATCAAATATAGAGAGATTGTCACATGCCAGAAATTATTCCAAACCTCTGGTTCCCTTCATACATATTTTACTGATTTGCATGCAAGAAACAAGCAAAAGTAGCATAAAACCCCAAAACATTCAAATTGAGCTTAATTTTTTTTGTTTAAGACATAACAAAGACATAATCTCCTCTCCAGGTACTTGGTTCTATGCCAGCATATCTAGCTACCTGCACCAAACAAAACCAACTGTGGAATTCTGGTCCTCCTTCATATGAAGATAACCATAACTGATTTAAAGGAGAGCAAGAGAAAGCCAGAAACACAATTAAATGTGAACAGGAACAGTAAGAAAAATATAAATGTAATTTCTTAAATTATTATTCCTTCCCAGAGCCTTTGTGTATCAGTTCCTCTATTTGCAAACTCAGGATCCCTCAACTTTTACTTGAGTCAAGTCTGGTGTCACCAAACCCAGCCTGTTAATGCTCTTGCTGATGTGTGAGGGACCAAATACTGCATCTTTGTAGCTGACAGCCATCAAGAAACTTCCTTAGGTGCCAGATGTGCAAGTCTTGAGCTGGATATGAAAACCAAGTTCTCACCCTCAGTTTTGCTGCTGGTGCAGGGAAGCTGCCAGAGACAGCAGTGAGATTAAATAATGCACCCCAAGACCCTTTAGAAGGGCCAGGCAAAGCTGAGTTTTCCTTAAATTCATTTAGAACCAGAATCATACTCAGTTATTACTAAAAATAGATCCTAGATGCTCCAACATTTATGATATTCAAAAAGTGTGCATAACGGGTGTGGGAATGTTACTCTTACTGTTTCATCTGTTTTTGGTATTTTCCACTATTTTTCTCAAAGGTTTTCATTTTTAGGTAGTAGTTATCAGTTTTTATCTCTACTCCAGTGCTGCTTAAACAGCAGTTACAAGAAGGAATCTGCACAGGACAGAACACCCCACTGTCCTGTGCCCACATTACCAACCATCTTTCATTGTGCCCACATTCTCTGTCAGAATATTTGGGTCTGCAGTAGTTTGTACAGTCATTAAAAGTTATGAGAGTTTAGGACCTGTTCCAGCCACCATGAGTCATAAAAAATTATCCCAGTGCTCTGAAAAAAAGCAGCCTAAGATTTTCTCAGTGATCCTTGAAGTCTTCCAGCCATAAATCTCAACAAATAATGCTGTTTGTTTAAATTAACACCACTATACAGATTAATGAGACAAGTTGTCCACCAGTCAGGGGAGGAACACAAAGATGCATCCTAACTTATTTCATTTCCAGGTTTATTCATTTTAAGTGTTATATAATGTGACATTCACACATTACTGAAGAAGTTAAAGGAACAAAATGCACATCACTAATCAGCTGATCGTTTATCATTTGATTTTAGATGCCAAAATTAATGATGCCCTTCCTTTTTCATTAGATTTTTTTTTTGGTAGTTTTTTCATTAAATCCAAAACGGAGTATGTGAGCAATCAGATATTTATCTGCAATTTCCTTGCTTCTGCACATGTAACTAATCCCACAGTGCTGGAAAATAGATTTAATTGGTTTAAACCTTAGGTCTGTTGGGGTTCCCACAACTTTATGGCTAGAAAATCCAACTTCAGATATTAATGTTCCAAGACATTAAATCCTGATATTTTAAATTTCTCATTCTTAGTTATTCAGCATTCACCACAAATGTCACTGGTCAAGTTTCAGCTGGTCTTACTGCATTTCCTTTTGTCTGAATGCTATTACCTCACTGAGTACCACAACATCTAATTTTACACCCTCTGACCATTCTTAGATACTCTAATCCTCTAAAAAGTCACACAGTACTCCCTATTTTGCTGTGCTGGATAGTGCCTCTCCTTCAGCAACTTCTTACTACTAAACAATACTGTTTTCAAATTCTCCTCTGCTATTTACCTTAAGGAATTTACCTCTTTAACTCTTTAATTCCCCCCCTTTTTTTTTCGCAGTTATGCCCCAACTTTCCACGTAAGTCAAACTTTGTTGTCAGTTTGTCCTTTCATAACTGTTTTTGAGAATCTTGTGCTTAACTATTCTTCAGTGTCTAGCTGACTAATTCCATCCTAAATTCTCTCTGAGAACATCATCTTTCATCTCACATTAATTTTTCTTTTTATCCTATTAAGTAGACTTTCTCTTTCTGGAAACAGAGTCACTCTCCCCCTGCAGAGCAGTACCTGTGCCTCTTTTTCCTGTAGCTGTTTGTCTTTTGGTTTTCTGCTGTGATACCACTCCTGTGGTTGCTGTACTGATCATGTGCTGCTGTATTTCAGCCCTGTTAATATTTTTAAGCCTTTGTTACTGAAATCCAGATGTTTTGATTGGGGCTGCATTAAGAAAAAGAAAGCACTGTTCCACTTAGACCCCTTGAAATGCCCTCTGTGACAAGAAGTACAGCTGGAAGTGTGTAACACTACAGTGAAACAATGTGCTTTGGGGTTTTGCTGGAGGCATCACCCTTTCATACATACATTTACTTAGAAAGTATTAACCTGAATGAAAGGTCACTAGATTAGAAGCAGCTTTCCAAACAACAGACTAGATTTGACAGATCTAATTGGTCCTATCCTTTCTCAGAAACTGACCTTTGATGTATCTTCTCCAAACTAGATTTAGCAAGCAAACTGAACCAAATTCTTCTTCTATCTTCCAACAAGCAGGTTCTCCATTGTCCTGATACACGAGCTTCTCAACCTCTGCTCTTCTGCTTCCAGGTCACCTTCCCTGACTGTAGCTATTAAACTCAATCTTTCAAAAGGGATCTCACCAGTGTGCATCTATCAGCTATAACAATTCCCTGAATTAAGATATTTCATGGTTCCATTTTATTTAGACTCCCTACCCTTTTTTTGAGTGATCAGCATACTCACTATGAGTCATTTGCCTCCAGCTGATGAGCTGCCAGTACATCAAGTATGTGGCTGTTTGATCCTTTGTTTTTCTAGGGCTTATCTAATTGTGGGGGTTTTGGGGTTTGTTTTTTTTTTTCATGTTGCAGAACATTTATAGAGTCTTCTGTTACTTGAGATTTGGTATCAACTGTAGGAGACAAACAACCCCCAAAAGCTTTAACAAAACAACTCTCAGAAATACTCAAGTCTCAGTAATGCCAAGCAGGACAGAAGAGGCTGCAGCGGCAGGAATTATAGGAGCTGTTGGGCTTAGGGTCAGATTTTTGGAAAGCACTCTCCCCTTTCTAACAGAGAAGTACAGAAATGGGTCTTGAAAACAGCATCTCAATCTATTTTTAAGTCTTTAGATACTACTTCAAAAACAGTTGGCAATGGCCAGCCTTAATTACTTAGGAAGTATCTCAAGGAAACACACTGTGCACAGGCTGTACCACGACAGAAAACCTGCCACAGTCTGGTCACTTTACATAGGAATATTCACTATGTTTTTAAACAGAGTTAAGAGAAATTTTGACACTAAATGATTCAGCCTCTCAAATTTTGACCAAGATTGTACCAATCAGGTCAAATGTTGTCCACTGAAGGGTAAAAGTGTACGAAGCATTAGAGGGTGAAGTAAACTACTAGGGTTACAAACATTTTATTTCACCTTTCTGCCTTTTTACACTAGAGCTGCCATGCCCTAAAAGCCTCATATTGTCACCTCAAAGAGACAGCAGCTGACACATCCCTTTAAAGTGAAAGGAAAAAGAGATTTTGTGATAGCATAAAACTAGGGATGATAAAATCAGTTTGAATAAGTACAGAAAGATATTTGCTGCTCGTCTTTCACTTCTGTCTCTTCTTGTTGTCATTGGATGCACAAAGAAATGGAGAGTTAATGCAGCTTCTCTCGTACACCCAAAGTGTCTCCCCTTTGGTGATCCAAAGAATACTGAAATTTATAGGAAAGCTCTGCACTGGTTTAAGTTCTCAGAGTTTTCTCTGTCTTCCCTGACCACAGGGTAGATTGCCTATGTGATATTTATACAAAGAGAAATCATGGATAAATTACTGGACTATTTTACTGCACAGAGACCTAAGAGGAAGCAGAATCAGAGAGGTTTTGATAAATGAACTATGCAGCAAAAAACCCCAAACCCAGCAATTAAACAACCAGTTGTGGTACACAAGCTCTGCTAGAGAATCAAGTCTGCACCATGAAGAAATTAAAGACCTTAAAAGACCCCCCCTCTTTGCCACCTGCAGCAAAAGCAAGTCACAGCAGGCAGCACTGCTGACTCAGGGAAAATGCTGTTATTCTATTGTATAGGGGTAAATGGTTTGCTCAATAAGCTGAACTAAAAGCTCATTAAAAATGGCATCAGAGGGAAAGAAATGATACAATAATAGTCCACTAAGGCAGAAATTCAAAATGCAAAGCAGTTCAAAATTTGTCAATTACTCTAACTGTGTAAGAATCAAACCAGGTAAGGTAATGACATTACTAAGAAAGCAAAATTTGATTTTTTTTTTAATTATGCTGTTGTCTAATAATGAATAATTTAGGTTTTATTCACTCCTCCTATGCAGCACATTACAACAGCACTGAATGAGATTTTAAAAAATTACTATTTCATCCAAGGTTTTTAATACCCATCTATGATTTAATTTGATCACCTAATTTGATCTATAATGATATTAATAGATAGAAAAATCCATAGTAGAGTCCATTATTGTTGAACTTTATCATCTTTTTTGAAAGTACAATAGTAAAATTATCTATTAATTAGATTAATTTCAAGGAAGTGTAAATCATCCTGACCCATGATACTTGCTTGCAAAGCTATTGTGAGAGAATAATTAATAGGCAATAGTCCAGGAATATTATTCTGAGCAGATGCGAACCTTGAACTTCCAGTCACTAGACTTAAATTCTAACTAGGAATACATCATCTCATGGAAACTCCAACACCCTGGAGGGCTGCAAGAAGGAGGAGAAGAAAAAAAAAAAAATCAAAGTAGACTGCTGTTGCTATATATAGTCTGTATTACTGCTTAACATGACCACAATTTAGAAGTGGATGTAAGTAAAAATTTCTTAATTTTAGAAGTTCAAGGTGAAAAGGACTCTACCACTCAAACAATGGAGTCTCATTTAAAGAACATATCTTACAAATTTAATTTGTAACCTATTCTGCTGGAAAACTGTATGGCCTTGGGCAAATATTTAACCCTAGGAAGTAGCTAGCAGTAAATACATACACTAAGGAAGATTAATACAATACTTAAGCATAGATGTGCTATTTTTCCTCACTTTTCCATCATGTCAAATCAATTTCTACAGATTCTGGATTAGATCTCTTCCAAACATATATCTGATGGTCCTAGGTTTAAAAATTTAACTGTAAGGTCTTCATGGCAGCAATAGCTTCCACTACACAATGAATGGGAAGTAATCAAGATTAGAATCTTGTATTCACATGTAAATTTTCAACAGATATTAGTCCCTGTGTTTTCTGATGAGCTGTATTTCACACTGCACTATCTATGTAATAACTGTAGAATGTTCTTCAGTGTGATGAATGGAGCTCTTATCTGTAAAACCTCTTCAGAATATATTGAGAGGCTACCAAAATGTTCTATTTCAAGAACTGAGGAGAGGACAGAATTGTTTTCCCGCGCACACAGACTCCCAGGAACACCCTGCAAGCATGGTTGGATGGAATGTGCTGCTCTGGCTCCATGTGATGTTTCCTGTAGCGTGTTTTTTAACATCTAAGCTTTTAACACAGACATAATGCAGAACAAAAGCAGATCACTGAGCCAAAACACCTAAAACCATGTATCCCAAGATTTCAGGAAAGATCAAACTGACTAGATGTATAGTTATAATATTATGACCAAACAAGGAAAGGGTGGAACAAAGGGAAAGAATTTTCTTCCCATTCCTTGAATCCCTAGGTGAAGTCCTATGTAGTACACACTGAGTAACAGAACATGATGAATGCCATTGCTGCTTCAGCTGTAATTTTATGACATCTTATAGCACCAAGCAAGAACACTGTTTCTTGGGGAAATTGTGTGTTTCTGACAGACTATTTAGCAGATGCTAAATGTGCTGAATTCAAATGCGGTGTGTGCACCAGAGGGTCAGAGGAAGAAGGACCTCACAGTACGGCCCTTGATCCCCAGTCAGAAGTATTTGGTGTGACATTCAGTAAGGCCTGGAGTTCTTTCAGAACAAAGTTTCGAGAATGAATTCCACCAATAACAGCACCTGTACTTCTGCCATCTCTCGGGGAAATCTAGCAAAGCAAAATTGATTTTCTTTTTTTATTAGCAAGGCTATTAAGCATGAGGCACCAAGAGATGAATAGAGAGCAAGCCACATAAAGAGATAGAGGCACCTGAAAATGCCTTTTATTTGTTGCACAGTTGCTTTTTTGAAAAGAAATACCTGCATGGGTGCAAGACCAGTCTCTGTCCAGGCTCGACTGGCAACACACACAGTGACTCCAGGAGCCTGCATGCATGCAGGAATCTGCTCCTGGATTTGCCAAAAGAGCTAGAAAATTTCTGCTAACTTCTGAGAGACATCTGAGCTCACTAGAGACTGTTCCAGTAAAAGTCATACATTGCTGATAGCCCACTTTGACTTTTCAGTATAAAGGAATTTGAAACTGGGGCTTGCAGATGAGGTTAACAAACTCATTATCCACACCTCCTCCTTTCCATTCTTTTATTTTAAACTCATGTCCTCACTGCTCTTTGTTTGATTTTTCTCCTGCTTTGATCATCCAGAGCTGACCATACGGATTTGTTCCCTAGGTCATTTTTCAACAGAAGCATAAGTGGTAGGAGAGCTGGAAACCAGACCTAAAAGGCATTGGATAGCAGCACACTGCTGCTGTAAAACAACTGGCCTTATTCTGATCTTGTATCTTCCTGATGCACTGTTTCATGGCTGATCTTCTACAGATAGTGTGATAAAAATATTGTAGGCATAATGTTCCATTTTCTGGGAGTAGAACAGTTTGGCACACAGTAATAAAGAGAACAAAGTAGGACACTCCCTACCCCCCAACACACGTGCACAGTTTACAATGCATTTATGGTCCTATGAGAGTGGAATGAATTCCTACAAGCAGAATTAATAGGATACCTTATTCTTTAACATCTGAAGGAGGCAGAAGTAAAAGCAAAGTGAAACTTAAAGTGTCTTTTATTTCAAACAAAAGGAGGATATTTAAACAGGAGAGTCTCATAGGAAAGATTTCATATCACTACAAACAGTGCATTTGTCCAGAATATAACAGCAATGATAGCATTACTAATGGAAGCAAGACACCCTCTCAGTTTTCTTGGGGATTGTAAATTAAAGAAACAAGTACCAGAGCTGAGATACCAATGTATGCCTGTGCATGTGAGTGCCCACATACACCATTCACCCTTTGCAGTTCCTTAATTGTAATGTCAGATCAAAGATAGGGTACAGATGGATGATTTCTCGTATGCATCTGGCTGTGGACGTTCTGTTTGTCATTGGGCCTCAGTGAGAGCACGGAGCAATATTACACTCATTAGTCCCTGGAGGTTTCTGCAGTTTATGATCAAACAGAGATGAGTTTTCCATCTTCCCGCTGCTTGTATATCATTTAGCATTACAAGATGTTCCATGAATAATGGGAATAATGAAACTACGTCCTCTAAGGCACTCTCCTCAGGCCAGAGACTGCATACACTGTAGTTATTAACAAATTATATATGCATTCATTAACTGGCAGCTGCTGCCAAGCAGAGTATGAATGACAGCTGAGCTTCGCCTGCCTTTCCTTTGCCTGGGACCTTGCTTTGGATCCTCCTCTTCTAAATGGTCACTGATGTTCACAAAACTTTTAGGAATGTAAGTAGCTCTGAGATGATCAGGAACTGATCAGGAACTGCAGAAGATATTTGGAGAAAAGGACTGGACAGACAGATGAACAGGCACATAAGCATCACGGCTGCACAAACTTAAATAGTGACTGTTCTTCCAGTTAATTTCCTTGTGGTTTTGCACATCAGAATTTTAAAATATATTATAAGCAAACACAGACCAAACCACTTTTAAAGTATGGATTTTTCTTATTTATCTACAAACTTGAGGACAAGAAAGAATATCACCTGTTCTTTACAAGCATTTATTGACAAGTTTTCATTTCATAGGAACGGTAAGATGGGTTCCAACTTTGAGTGTCAATTAATTTTTGTAGCACGTAAATACAATGTAGCAACAAAGGCCCATGGAGAATTACTTAATAAAGTAGGCTGAAATACTCCAATTCTGGATCCTGCTGGCTTTGGTAAATTCTCCAGCAAATCCAGGACCATGCAGGGATTCATAGTTGTAACTATAATGAGCAGTATGGCCAGCAAAACATTTTAAAGCAACTAAGATAGAATTTAATCTTTCCAAGCCAAAAAGGATTTTTCTTGAATTGTTGCCAAAAACGAGTGCATGTTACACAATTTTAATTTCATTTGTTGGAAGCATATAAGCATTAACTAGTTCATCAAGTTAGATGAAAAGTAAGATCTTCGGGCAGTAAACATCTTTGGTGTAAGAACTCACTGCTGAAAATATGCTAACATTGGGAGTTTTGGGGTGGTGGGATTTTTTGGTGGTGGTGATGGTTTTGCACAGAGGAGGGGTTTTTTTTTTCATTATAAGCTTAATCTGACTTATCTATCTGCTCTCCCTTCTTTCTGCCCCTAGTAACTTAGGCATGCATTTGCAAATTTTGACAAAATCATAAGGAGTGCTAGGCTGGTCTCTGATTTCAGAGGGAGCTGAGTTCCCAAGAGAATGACACAGCAGCACTCACAGTCGAGGTCAGACAGGCACAACTCAGCTATTCAGCATTTCACTTGACATTTTGCAGCCTGGCCAGCACATGCATGTGGCTCCAGACTTGACAGATCGTTTGCCATCCTGCATGCTCAGAGTGCAGAAAGAGAGAGCAGGTGAGCAGGAGTGCACGGGGAGGATAAAGGGCACCTGAGATCGCCACTCATGGAGAAAAACTTGCTTACTCAAGTATCAGCAATATTGTAAAGACACTCTAAAACTCACTCAGTAGCTCATCAGACGTGACCAGCTGAAGTCAGAAGAGCCCTGCGTGCCATTATACATGTATACCTCAAATTTACTTGCAGAAGATGCAACCAAACTGGAAAATGCAAATATCTGTTAAATCACATAAGGAAATAGTTCCACAACCACACTGCACTGACAGAGCCTGATTTTCTCTTCATACACACCAGCTCATACAACGTACCACAATTCACATCAATTGAACTATTCCTGCTTTTCATCACTTTGGAAAGAATTCAGTTTAAGAAAAAATTAAGTATTTTTAATCCCATGAACTAAATATGACTTACTAAATGCTTTAGTAAGTCACTGATCTTTATTGGACTGTGGGGTTTTTTACATCAATGGTAAAACTTACAAACTGGTAAGTAGACAAAAATATATTGTTAGACAATCATGCTACTTTGGCATCTCACTATAGATGAAGAGCAAAATATACTACATGAGGTTTGGGTGCATGGAAAGCTTATACAAAAATCCAGAGATGAGGTGGAAGCAAACAAAATAAAAAGAAAAATAGTCCTGAAACTTGTGGAAGTACAACACATGTGGATAGAACTATACAGCTTCCATTCCCAGGGATGCGATTAAATACATGCTCCAGGCAGCAGTGTGATTACAATGAATTGGTGCAATGAAATGTTCTGAGAATGGAAGCTGATCCAGTTCAAACAAGTGAGAAATGAGGATGTTACAATGTCGAATATTTAATTAGCGAAAGAAAAACAGAGAAGATCCACTGGAGACAACTGTTCTGCATTCCCAGACGTTGGTGAGCTGGCCTGAGAAACACTTCTGTTGTTAAACTCAATTTAAAGAAAGGAAAAGAGATACAGGAATGCAAGGATCTGATATTGTTCAATTAACATTTTGGTTTAAAATTTTAACTATAGCATCTTGGAAAAAGCCCATTTAACGTGTAGGAAAAGCATCTGCTCCTGATTGGTTTGGGAGGTTCCAGAAATGCTGTCTGATTATAGCTCAGCCCAGAAGATTGAGAAAGCTGTCTTGAAGGATTACAACCTACATACTTACATTTCAGAGCTGTACAACTGCTGGAGGGCATCGCTGAGTGAAAGCATTTTCTGAGGGTATCCAACAGAATGTGCATCTCAAGTGTTTTACAGCAAACCTGCCTTCCTGGACAGCAGTAAATCAAGCACCCAAGCATATTAGGAGGGAAAAGAGGAGAGCAATATATTACATAATTTTTCTCTATTTTGTCCTGTGAATACACTCTTCTGATAGTGTAGAGTGCAGAGGTCTGTCTGATAAAGCAATTTGATTGATAACACATCCTCTGTGTCATTCCTCTGAAGAATCCACATGAGTATCACAGATGGTGAGATAACGTGCTGTAATTTTCCCAGCAAAGAACAGTGAATCAGGCTTTCAGCCTACATATCAGTCAATAATTTCCAGTAAAAATCACTAAAGGAGAATTTTTTTTTAATAGAGAAAGAATTTTGCACTTGCACTTCTTTAAATTTGATTATCCTGGCATCCATGTCTGTGCTGTGATGCTGGAATGTATTCTACAATCAGCATGTTGAATATTTCTGCCCCGGTGATTCTGAGTGCACATGTAGGTTAACGTCAGATTTTGACAGTGATAAAGAACTGAAAATATGGGAAAGCAAAAGGGGGGAAATCAGGCATAAATAATATTGAATTACAACTGACTTAACTGAGGTGCCTGGAATTCTATAGCACTGAGGGTCTGGTCAAGTAATCACTCTATGCTATCCTGTTCTAGCCAGGTAATGCAGTGTTATTGTGTCCTGCTACTCAGAGTCTAACTAGAATAACTGGACTCAATTACATTTACAATTGATTCATGGGGTGAGGCATCTAAATCTACAAATAAGCAAACTGTATTTCACTACACTGAAGGATCAGATATATTCGGGGGGTGGGGATATCAAGTACAGCATTTCTATGATCCAAGCTACTCAACTGCAGTTATCCCTTAATGTTTTGAAGAGTTTTTACCAAATACAGTGACCACAGAATGGACAAGCAGAGAGAAGACCAACAATTTGCAGGTGCACTGTGAAATGTAAGGACATAGAGGAACGTCTCATAATATCTAACTAGAAACACTGACAATAACAGGCCTACCAAACATGTACCACAGTGGATTTCAGACAGCCTTCTACAAACTGAATAAATAAGCCTTCTGCTTTAAGAAGATTTTATTCCTATTTCTCTAATAGGCAGCCCTTCCTTTTTCATCAGTAATATCCAACGTAATACAAGGCTATATCAAGACAATCTTCTATTTCCAGTGACTCTTCTGTCAACAAGTGAAATCATTGTCTAGCCACTGACTCAAGAATCAGCACACCTGGGTTCTAAGATATCCCTGGATTTCAGTACTTACTGCAGTGATGGAATGCTGAACCACCCTGGATAGCTCATCTGGGTTTGTTATTTGGAAGGTAAATAAGAAAAATAACCTGGTTCTTATCATAGAATCACAGAATCAACCAGGTTGGAAAAGACCTCCGAGATCATCAAGTCAAACCCTTGATCCAACCTCGCTGTGGTTCCCAGACCATGGCACTGATGCCACATCCAGTCTCATCTGAACTCAAATACTGGAATAACTTTCCTCCCATGAATCTTACAATTTTCCTGAACAGCACAGAACGTGGAGGTTGCCCGCCAGTGTTTTTCTTGCAGGTGTATCCTCTACTGCCTCTTCAGGTTTGCCACATGCTTCCTCTTCACACAGGACCCTGAAAGCATTTCCACTGGCAGCATTCTTGGAATATGCACCAAACTGGCTGCTTATCTGCAAACCTCCTTCCTCTGCCGTTATGTCAGTGATCTGCACGAAAAGCCTGCTTTGATTCCAGCTCACACCTTTCATTTTACTGGCATTTAGTTCCATTCTCAATGGCTTGCCTCTGGAGAGTTCTTTCCCTTGGGAAGAAATGCTGCAGCTTCATTGATCGGCCCATGCTCTGTGTACAGCAATTTCACAGGAGTAGACTATATTGCTTGAACTCTGTGGCACAATTTCCATTGTTCTGCAACAGCTCTGAGGCTCTCAAAATGATCTCATCATCTACACAATTACCTGATTAAAAGGCTAGGCTGCTCCTCGAGTGCTGTCATTCAGTAATCCCACCTGCACTAGATGGAACAGCGTCCTTGTTTCAAGTCTAGATCATATTTTGAGTCTTGAAAAACAAACAGTGCTTCAACTCGAGCTCCAACTAAATCACCAAGGCATCTTTTTAGTCCTTGCTACTTTTGATTGTAGCTGATAAAATGCCAGCTACAGATTTTTCCCAGTAATACTGCCTGGGAATTTGCTTCTACATTGGCAAGTTCAATATAGTTTCTACTATGAAAAACTCCTGCACAGAATCCTATTCAAATTAGGATTAATATTTCCTATGCAAATCTCACTTTCAATTTATGAACCAAATTTAAAAAAATGTGTTCTTTGTATAAGAAATTGTCAATCCATAGTTTTAAAGTCCTTAAAGATTCTATTCCCAGGAATGGGAATATCCCATCTTTCACAGAAGCCTGGCATTTAATTTCCTTCCCGCTTTCCTGCAGTTTTATTTCAAACACCTTTTTCATAACACTGTTCCTGAATTGTCTGTTTTTTCCTTGTCACTTTAGCAGTCTTCTGCAAAACACACATTTTTAAACTCTAACAGTATCCAGTCTCCTCTCTTCTATCACTGAAAAAGAACTTTATCTCTTAAACCTTTCTATAGACAAATAGTGTTTTGCTGTTAAGTATCTAGAATTTGTCCCGTCGCTTTTCTGCCATTACAATTCTTCAGATAGAAAAGAACTCCTTCCCTTGCCAAATGAAAGCCATTAGTCCTTTTACAGCCATAGCACTTGCAAAACTGAATCTTCCAAGGCAGTTGCAGTCAGCTATGGCCTACAGGTAGATTCTTGGAAAGGTCAGATCTTCACTTTTAGCCCTTTCTGCCTGTTGTTTTGGCTTTGTGGTACATTGTGTTACAAGGGTTACATTCCAGTGCCAGGAAAGAAATATATTTAAGTTAGTATCTAAAATAACCAAACAGCAATAATAACTGTTTGCAAAGGAATGTTAAAGGTAAATGGCTCTCTATTTCAACAGAAATGACACTTACTAAGTTCACATTATCTAAATAAGCCACACACAGTGGGCCAATCCCAATATTTATGTTGTTTCAGTCATAGCAAATTTCAATGACAGAAAACAATGATTAACACTTCTGGAAAATTTGTCAGCTGTGCTTTGAACCCTTTTAGCAAATGAGAAGTTCAGAGCCTTTTTAGAAAGTCATGAACCAAGAGCTGAACTTTGACCTCTGGACATAGAATCACAGAATGGTTTGGGTTGGAAGGGCCTTAAAGATCATTTTGTTCCAATCCCCATGTTTTTTACATGCTCTCATAAAAAGAAAATACTCATTACAGTTGAGTGTTTTTGTTTGTAAGACAAAATATTTCCCATAAGAGTTAACAAACAAAATGCTCTGGTACACTTGCAGCCCATCTATTTAAGTCCTGCACAAAAGCACAGAGGCTCACCCGTGTGGTGAAAGAAAAAAGACCTTACACCCCCTGAGAAGGGCACTGACTAGACTTGGACACTGGGGAAGGGATGTCTGGCTTCCACATTCCTGTGGCTGCCTGTCTCCCGATCTACTTTGTGATGGTGTTTTCTAAATCCTAGCCATCAGTTTTATCCCTACAGATATAAAGAGGTTCTTAAGAAATGCAGTTATCAAAAAGACAGAAACTGTGCTACCAAAATCTGCCTGTGTGAGTAGGGAACACAGCCCATCATGCAAGCTCAAGCTTTTCCCAGGTTACTCATTAGGAACACGAAATAATTCTATTTCGTGTTTCTACACAGATGCTCCAGACTTTGAGCCTGGTTCTTGTTGCTGACAATAATGGCTGACAGGTAGAGGGAGGTTATAGTGGCCCCATTAGAAAGGAAATCCAAAAGAACACAGAGTTAAAGGTTTCACAGCTCACCAACTCTGTCACTGCTTGATGTTTCAGCTTTTGAATTCTTGTCTTTGCATCTTCCTTTTAACGCTTTTATACAGCTTTCTAGCTGGACTATCTGTGAAAGCAGCTGTGTTATTTGGTGGATAAAAATCTAATAAACGAGCTGCCTCTTTAGAACAATTAAAAATAAATGCAACAAATGTGTAGTTCTACTCTTAGCTATTGATTTCAAATCCCAAAGGACTTTCACTATTCTATTATCATTTACATGATAACTTTGGGTAGAAATTGTTCAGTGAAATGCACAGACATTCACCTGGGACCTGACCCTGGTAAGGTTCCATCCTCCTGCATTTTCAATTTGCCTTCAAGTTGAGTATTCGTTTTTAAACTGCACCAAAGATTACATACGGCTCATGATAAAATTCTCAAGAGGAGGCCCGCTAGTTTTAGGAACAACAGTGGAAAGAGCAGTGTGAAAAGAAATCTCAGCAAGGCTCTGCCTGATTGAAGCTTCTTCTGCATTCAATATTTGAATTTTCTGCATTATTTATTGCCACCATCAAGAGTTTAATCCTTAAGGCATCATTCTGCATGCAGTTTCCTTATAAGCACATGAAACCCTGGGTAGCTTAATTCCAATACAGTTATATAAGTTTTTAACTTCATCTCCAAATCTAATGTGAATTTCATCTGAGAAACGAACTTTAATGGGGAGACCAAATTTTTTTTATATTGTTTTCAAGAGCTCTGTGAAACAATCTTTCACTTGAAGGCTACACTGCAGACAAGTGCCATCTTGTGAACGGCAAGCAGGATCAAGAAAATATCTCCAAACCCAAACTTTTACCTATCAGAATCATATTTCAACCCGCACTTCTAAATTTTTCTCTCCAAATATTCTAAGAAAGCCTGCCCAACCCCCACTCCTTTTCCCCAAACTCCAGGCAGATTAACCTACAATTGTGGCCAGTTGTAAGGTACCCTGAGGTAACTTACTACTCTGGGTGCATCAAATCTGATAGCTTAGGACGTGACAAATCTCACAAGAGAAAACTCTGCAAGCACCACTTCTATTATTCATTCCTTACTGTCACCCTGAGTGCTCTCAGAAGAGTTCTCCAAATGTCACCTTCCCACTAACTTTCACATAGCTACATACATGTAGCTAGAAATACTGTTTCAAGTAGATCCCAGTGTAAGTGTTCCGTTTCCACAGACACAGAAAATGCATTAGTTTCTTCTGAGGGAAAAAAAAATATGGAAAAGAAGAAGAAAAAAAAATAAAAAAAATAAAAAAAAAATAAAAAAAAAAAAAATAAAAATAAAAATAAAATAAAAATAAAATAAAAAAAATATATATAAAAAAAAAAAAGGCGAAAACCCACAAGTTGTGTCCACAGAGCTGGTACTTCCTTCTATGTTATCCTCAAAACTAAAAGTAGGTAGAATGAATTATTACTTTTAACATTGCTAGAACACTAAAAAGCTTCCTCCAAGGGTCACTGAAGTACACAGGAAGGCATTGCTTCTTTCTGAAGCAATTCTGACCTTGCATTGGTCATGATTGCCTGCTCAGTTTGCCTGTAATAGTGATTCAGTGGTTATTTCTGAGATTTCTATCCAAAATTAATGTCTGACAAATAGCAACACATTCTGAAAATATCTATATTCTTGCACATGAGGAAATATATACATTCTTTATTAAAAGTAGTTTTTATTTCTATGTGAGAAATTTTAGCCATTTAACTGAGAGAAAGAAACAAGATAAAATAAGCAGTTGTCAAGTGGAATACTATACATCAAGCAAGGGACTGTTAAACTGAACTCCTGGTAAGCACCACCTGATAAATCAGCACAGACAAGAATTCACTGTTTGCCCCAGATGGGAAGAAAAAGCTTTGAATTTTGTACAAGTGAAAGAAAGTAACTGCAATGTTTAAGTATTTCCTGAAACCATCCTCAGATCTCTTAAGGGGAAAGAGAGAAAGCCTTCTAAGATTAAAGGATGAAAATGCTGATAACATCTCAGCTGAACCCATTTTAGCATCTGATCCAAAACACAGTAAGTAAAGGCATGATGAGCTTCCACAGGGCACTGAGCTGCTGTTCCCACAGGCAATCACCAGTAACACTGCTGACAGTGAGCAAGGAGTGGCTGGGAAGGAGGCAGGACATACCTGGAAAGTGCACTGCCAATATGTGCATTTAGTTTTTTACTGTATAACACCCATTTGGACATAAGGAGTCTTAAGAATTCCAACATTACAAGCATTTTAAGTGGACTTCTGGGTTTCTTGTGCTAGCCTATTAAATCAGTGTCTGTCTTTCAACCTGAGATCCCTTGAAGTCAATGGGTTTATTCTGCCTGAGTAAAATGGTCCCCATTCTCCACCGATTTTATCTTTGTCTTCAAAGAAAAGCTTAGATTCTATCTGGAAAGTTAGAAAATGCTTCCCACAACCAAAACCTTTATGAACCTTTTTAATTCTGCTCCATTCCAGTCTTAGTGGTGCGTGTATGTGTGTGTTTATATTACAATCTGTATGTTGAAATGAGGGAAAATAAGGCAATGTAGGTAGGTTAAGGAATCCACATAAGGGTGGGTGACTGAGCACACCAGACTCAGCACACGAACCACAAGATGCATTACAATTTATTATTTTAACCTTTTGTAGCCTTGGCTTCAAAACAGTCTTGTAAAGATAATGCAAACCCCTCTGATTTTTCTCAAATAGTTTTTTACTAGAAAAAAAAAACCACTTTTTTCCTTAGAGCATAAAAGAAATGTGCTTCTTAGAGTTTGCTTTTCATTAGAAATCAGGAGTAGCACCAACTTTTCTGCAAATTACCTTTGGAGGCCACATCTGGTTAGTTTAATTCTTTAAAGATTGCCTTGCTCCATCTCCTTGGCTCTTTTTTCTCTGTCATACATTGGCTCGTTTTATATCTGACAGTTCTTTTATTACCAGATTTCATTTTGAATCCGATTTCCCCCCTGTCTCATTACTTCTGTCTTGCTCTCTGTTTGTTCCCTTTTTCCTTTTCCTGTCTGACAATTCTCTTATTAGTGCATTTGGCTTTGCTTTTGTTTCGTGCTTTCTGGGTTTATTCTCTTGTGTCTTACTTTTGCTTTTCTACTTATTTTTCCTCCTGTCAAGGCCTCCTTTTCTTTCTGCCTATTCTCTCCAAAGGTATATACTTAGCTTTTGTTTAAGGTTATCGGATTTCAGCATGTTGTGGAGTTAGTTTATTATTAGATATTGCCATGTAGAAGGAACCAGGTTTAAATCTTAGTCCCTTCAGCTATTTGGTCTACGAGCACAGCCACTAACCTAAGTATTACCTTATTTATATGGCCACTAGCTCTGCTTCTCAACTACTACAACATGCCTTAGACCTAAAATTACTGGGTTAAGAGCAAGCACAGTGCTTTAAAGCTCATTACTTTCTCCCAGCATTCTCCAAAAGCCACTAGGTTCCCTCCAGTTAGTACAGAGAAAAGGTGACACACGAGCTCTGCTCCCCGCAGATTGTCCCAGCACGATCTCTCCAGTAAATGAACACTCTCCTGATGCACCTTAACAGGCACAGTCAACGCTATTTGCATTTCCTGGAGTCTCAGCTCCTCCCCAGGGAATCATCTGTGTGTGCACACCATGCAAGACATTTCAGAGGGAAAACCAGAGCTTTGGTGTGCTCCACCGGGGATAAGGTGGAAATGCTGCTATCAGTGATCTTCATCCAGCTGGACTCCTAATTCTTTAAAGAATTCCCTGTACCACCAGGATTCCATGTGTTCTAGGAGCCAGCAAGCACCCACTGGAGCACAGGGACCATTTACAAGCAGTCAGGCCCTGAGTGAATGCCAGGGGACCTCAGTTTTTTGCCAGTTGCAAAAAAACACATGCTACTTTCAAACTAAAACTATATGACTGTGCTTTCTTTTTTTTCCAGCATCTCAAAAATTTGAACACTCAAAGGACAAATAATAAATTCCCCAAAGTAAACCTGCACACCACAGAAATTAGAGGAACTCTGTAGACCAGCCTGTAACTCTACTGTGCCTGTTAGTCCCGTTCTCCAAACTGAGACTGGCAAGGAACACCAATATTTGCCTCTGCACTGCAATTATTAGCAGTTTCATGTTTCAGATGCCATAACCTGAAGGAAGACCAAGAAAGCACTGCTGGAACAGGGGGCTGATCTGAAAGGAGATGTTTGGCCTACACTGATACTTCGATAGGATTTTTATTTCTATAGGAGTAGAAAAAACAGTTGGGTGAACTTGCTGCCACTGACTGCAAGGAGGAGGGAGAATATTTTCTCACTGCCCCTTCATATTGTTGTTCAGGTGTTTTTTCAAATTAAAAGGGAAGCATTGCAGTCATAAATTTTCTCCACCATGTTTATGGATGGAGAATTTCTGCTTCCAAAGGCACCAAGGAAAGGAGCTTTACTAGATTTCTGGGTGAGAGCTCAAACTGATTTATTATTTGTCAAGAGACACATTAAATAAACTTGGCCTTTTTTGCTGTCATCAGCTGTCTGAAAGACAAGCTACAAGCATTAGAGTTTCTTTAAATGCCACAGCACTTAGGTTAGAGAAACCATAATTGAAGCATCTTATATTTGGAAGGAAGGTGTGATCTGAGGGATGAATATTGCTTGCTGGGGCTGTTTGTTCCTCGGTGGGGGACAAGTATTTCCTGTGTATGTTTCCACTGGAGGTGAACAAAGTTGTAAATTGTCTTTGGTAAATCAAAAATTGGTGAATGACGAGGAGCATGAAGTGTCATGTCATTTTCACAACCTATAAAGAGGATCTCTATAAAGTGGCTCAGCATTTCTTTAAAGGTCATTACTGCCCAAGTGCAAGATACTTTCACAATGCAGCCTCTCTATTGCCACAAAAGCAATTTTCATGTCTGTTTTTTTTTTGTCACAGAACTTTCTCACAGTTACTGGTTCTGCAGTCTTAAAAATCAACAGCAGTACTCTATACAAACAGCAGTGCAGACTAGCAAGGCAATGATTTCTTTTTAAGCTTCTGAAAAATAAAAAAAAAGCAAATGTTGTGCCATGTACTATGGGCTGGGCACACTGGCACCCTGTTCCAACTGCCAGTGAAAGCTAAGAAAGCAAAAGCATATAATGCATACAATTATATGGGGCAGTGCAACATAAAATGTATTTGCTGTACTTAAATCTCATGGACACACAAAAACTGTGGTTGTGTGAAGCAGATACCAACCCCTCCTCACTGTGCACAAATTCTGTATTCTTGACCAGTACCAGATTCTCTGATTCACCAAACTGATGATGAAAAAGAAAGAAAATAAAGCAAATACTCAGAAACATACTGCTGGTGGGGCAGGCTTTTTTTCCCCCCCCTCTTTAAACAGATGCATCTGCATTAATTTCTCCAGACTAAATGGTATTAATCTCATTACCACAGTAAGTCCCACAGCAAAGATGATTCCTCTGCTCTGCTGATAAGGAAGGCCATCTCCATTCCTGCAAGCCATCCTCTTCTCCACATCACTTAGTTTCCCATCCTGTGATTTAAATAGAAATGGGACTAGACTGCACACCCTTGATACATGAGTCCCACTAACATTTCAATAACTGTTCACCATTATGCATAAAAGCTCTTATTAGTGGTCTTTGAGTGCTGCTGAACCTGACATAGCACTAAACTGCAGCAAGCAGGCTGGGATTAGAAATTTCAAAACCATTTAGATGCCTTAAAGATGCATTGTTGTAATCTGCCTTTGGGAATGATCTGCCCTCATAAGCAAAACCTAGCATGTTAGCAATGTACTCCAACTCCCATAGGCTCTCCTGCAACCTAGTTATAGCTGCTATAAGCCCTGTTTCAGCATTTTTCCACTGTTTATGCTAGATTTAATCACTATAAGCACCCCATGCACCCTTCCCAGAAAAATCAGAGTCAGGTATTTGTAGACACATGCTACTTTCAAACTAAAACTATATGACTGTGCTTTCTTTTTTTTCCCCAGCATCTCAAAAATTGGAACACTCAAAGGACAAATAATACATTCCCCAAAGTAAACCTGCACACCACAGAAATTAGAGGAACTCTGTAGACCAGCCTGTAACTCTACTGTGCCTGTTAGTCCCGTTCTCCAAACTGAGACTGGCAAGGAACACCAATATTTGCCTCTGCACTGCAATTATTAGCAGAATCCAAACAATCCCAAATGAAAGATGCGTGAGTCATCCTGGGTCCTCAGTTTCTCATCTTTTGTGGCTTGAATTCAGACCAAAGCAGTGACTGTTTAGAATCTGAATGCTGATCTGAGTCAGGAACTGCTCCTAAGTTTCCACCTGGAGCCCATCTAAACCATGTTCAGAATAACTGCACGTGCCAGAACCATCATGGACCCTGTACACTTCTGCCAAAACTTCACTGCAATTTAATTTGGCCCAGAGTCTGAAATGACTTAATTCAAACATCATCTTGTTATAAATTTGCAGGGAACTATCCCTGAGTTGTTTATCAGCAGGACAACAAAAATTTATAACACAGTTTATATTTTCCAAGGCCAAGAATTTCTGGCTTTATAGTAACACTATTGTCTGGTAAATAAATAGTAAAAAGGAGGGTAAAAATCTATCATGCAGGATAATATCACTTTCATTAATACTCAGATTATATCTACCTAGCAAAGAGAGAGCAAGGCAGGCTCCTGAACCACTTAACACTTCAACTGTTCAGAGAAACCCTTGGATATTGTTGGTAGATAAAAGATAACAAGTTGTGAAATGAATACCCTTTCATTTCTCTTTCACGTAGTTCACATGACTTGAGATAAGAGTAAATTATCTCAAATGCATCCCTTATTGAAAAAGTAAGGATATGTTTCCAGACCCTTCAAGACTGAGTTTACATTCCTTCCTTTCCGTGTTTGTCAGAGATGCACATAGTGCCAGTATTTTCCCCTCCTGTATCCTGTTCTCAAGAAAAGCCTACGATACACAGAAAGAAAGTACAAAACAAGAACAATGTTTGGGCCAAATCTGCATCTTAATTTTTCACCATCCACTCAATCCTATTTTCTCCCAAGTCCCAAAATATTTAGATCCAAGTGTCAAGGTAATGCACATGAACAAAACAGTTCAAGCAAAAAGAAAACGACCTGTGGGTAAAACACAGTATTAAAATGTATTTCAGACCATCCTTCAGGACAGTTCTCCCTCATTAAGGCTTGAATTTGCCAGCAAAAACGGCATCCAGCAAGTAAACAAACTCCACTATTTCAGAAGCCAAAGACCAACTCGCTGCCAACTCCGTCGCCTTGTAACTCCCAACCAGGAACTCCCATGACTGAAATACTTTGTTAATTGACAGTGAGTATTTTTCTAGTATAGAAGTACTTCATCTACACAAATGAAGTGAGCACGGCAGGCTGACTCTGATGATGTCCCCCTGAAATGAGCTGACGCAGGGAGGTGTCCCCTCCAACTTCACAGCATTGCTTTTCATCACTGTTGTTTTAAAAGCTGCTCCAAAACTTCACTGGTTTGAAAATAAATACTAAAAGGCAAACTGCAGAGGAAGTGGGAAAGGCTATATTGTCCCCATAAAGCAAGATAAATTGAAGAAAACACTATCCTCTGACACTTTCTGATTTTATTACTAATTTCAGACAAAACCCTCAGCCTTTTGTGGAAGATAACTTCTGAGCAATTGGTTCTAATTGTTTCAAAACCAACCACTGAATTTTGTACAAAACATAGGACAATTGCCAGTGAAGTTTATGCCTCACCCCTAATAAGGCTGCTTTATGAGCTATCATATTCTGCAAATTTCATTTAAAACCAAGCTCTGCCTCTAAACTCTTTAACAATTAGATTAAATGTTTTGCTACAATTTCATTGGAATTCAATTGAGACGAGACTTCAAGTGAAAGAAAACTTTGAAATGCCACTTGATTTATACCCATCCTTATATTGCTTAAAACACCCAAGACCACTTCCAGCAAAAAAATTCAATTGCTGCAAAAACTTAATGGGCCTTAACATTTCATATTCCACAGAGCCAAACACGGACAGACAAACTGCAGGTTGATGTTGTTTAGAGCACTGTAGGACACCAAAAGAGCACTCCAGGGTAGAAAGCTCCCTGCTGCTAATGGTCTGTGTTTGAGCTGTGACAAACACATAACACATACAGGGTGAGAGCTCCTGGGGGCAAAGTCATGACACAAATGAAGCAGCCCCTTCAGGAGGGGGAGGCACAGATTCACTGGTAGTGACTGTTGTGAACTTGCACACGTACAGGCAAATAAAAGGTAAAAAGCAAACTAGGCTGAAAGCTAGCCTGAGGAACAAAGAGGTTGACATATGAATTTAGGATACCATCAGAAAACAGAGAAGGAAATACATGCATGCAGTGGGGAGAAGGAAGGGATGCCCAAAAAGGACAACAGTTACTTGCCAGTTGGTGAACAGAACCATAGAATTGTAAAGGTTGGAAAAGATCTTTAGGATCATCAGGTTCAACCATCAATCTAACACTGCCAAATTCACCACTAAACCATGCCCCAAGTGCCACATCCACATGTCTTTTAACCACCTCCAGGGATGGTGACTCCACCACTTCCCTGGGCAGCCTGTTCCAGTGCCTGACAACCGTGTCGGTGAAGAAATTTTTCCATATATCCAATCTAAACCTCCCCTGGTGCAACTTGAGGCCATTTCCTCTTAATACTTGCATGAAACAAATAGGAATTGATTGAGTCTGCACTAACATGTGAGATTGAGCTGAAGGGCCACTAGAAGTGGTGAGCAGCATTTTGATATTTTTCCAGCATCTTCTCTCTCATTTGTTATTTTTAGCCTGCTGTTCTAACTCATCAGGGATATCTATAATGTGCCTGTCTATTCACCAAATTCAAAAGTCAGATTTCCTTCCAAGTTAAAATCTTCTGAGGGTATACTCAAAAGTTACCTACACTCACATGCACACAGACTAGCCAGGTACCCAGGGCTCCTGGAGCTCAGGATCTATCATAGCACTGATTTGAGAAATCCCTGCTCCTAAGGAAAACAACTAGACAACACCAAGGAAAAAAGTCAAAGGTATGGTAATGAGATGCTGTTTTCTAATGGCAATGAGGAAGCAGCCAGAAAACCAAGAGAGATTGTGAGGTGGAAGGAGGGAAGGAAGCATATCAGGACATAAGATTCTCATCCTGAGGCAACCAGCTTGTACGAATTCCACTACTGATGGAATTACTTTTTACTCATTAAGAAACTCACTTCAGATAATCTATTAGTGTCTGATCTTGTTGCTTTCAGAACAGAGAGATTCATTAGGAGGGTTAGACAGCGATATGTCCACAAGGCAAATGAGTCAATGTGAAGGTGTTTCAATGTCTGCATCAGGTCACAAGGAAAGTGCTCAGACTCCTGTCACTGGTGCAATATCTGTTCCACGCTGGCCACCATAAAGCAAGTTCTGGTGGCACCATGTGCATACAGCCAGAGAGTCCAGGGCTTATCATGGGCCAGCACAACTCAGAGGAGACCACTAGGGTATTTTACATAAATACATTACCTATTATCAGAAACAAAAATGCTTCAATGGAGAAAGATTTTTGTTTACAGCAACCATGAGACATGATAGCAAATTAACTGTATCATGTTTCTGATAATCCTTTTTGACAGAATTCATTAGCCAACTCAGGAGTCCTGCAGCTGATTTTCATTAGGATGAGAAATTTATGATAGAAACAAGTACCTCAAGCAATTCTGTCTGAAAACACAGAAACCACAACAAGGAAGCAAAGAAAACCAACAACCCCTCCAATCAACCAAAAAAAATCCCAAACCCAAACAACCCAAAAAAACCCAAACACCACAACCCCAAACACCCGGATTTGCTTTGAATGCAACACAAATTAAAGTGAAAGGAGACATTTTCTTTACTCACACAGTATGAAACTTCTTTCTAGCTGACATTTAGTCCAGAAGGATTTTTTGGCTTTTCCTCTGAACTTGACTGCCAAGGATTTTGTGACTACACTCGATGCTTTAAACACAGCCCCTCTCACTGCTCCAGTACTCCATCTACCTTCTCTTGCCTATATATCCAAAGCTTCATAAAATCACATGCAATGAAACCTCCTGCCCACATGCACCCCGTGCTTGCTCATGTTTGAAGTGGAAGCTGCTATCACTCTACCATCTGTTCCGTAAAAGAGCATCTCTGTTTCATAACGGTATTCCCAGATGAAGGGCAACTACTGCCTCCCCATTGGCAGCAACAGTTTTAGTCCAATTCAGAACAATATCTATTAGCAAAAATAAAGGGCAAAAATACTGCATTCCAAACTAAAAAGGAAAAAAAAAATCTTTATTTAAAGTAGCCTGGAGAGCAACCCAAAAGGCTCTGAAGAAGCTAAGGAGAGACAGTAACATTACACACGAGTGTGTGGGTCTGCCCTGTTTTAAACCCTTTAAATGGAACCTTTTTGGTGCTAAAGAAAAGCGATAACATGAAAATGTTCATGGCAAAAGGCCAGCTTAAAATGTCCTTGGATCAAAGGCCATCCAAGGCCACCTGTCCTTGCCTTTTTAAACATAAATCTCCATTGTTCATTCATTTTCTTTCAAAGCATAACAAAGTACAACCCAGTTATGAAAATCTGGGAATAAATTTAGGAAAATGTTTGAATTTTGAGTGTCTGATCCTACAACTTTAGTTCTATATCAAACAATCATTTTAAATAGTTCTTTTTTTTTTTTCCCAGGCAAAACTGCTCTTCAGTGCTGCATTGTGGAGTTTCACACCCACATTTTTTCTCTCATGTTCAGGCCAATATCTCTGTTTAGTCTCAGTGGCTTTACTCTGTGACAATATTATGGATTCCTAGCACTGTGAGTTTCTATTCTTTGGTCCCTACCTACAGACACTGGATTTTAAAAATGTTCATTGAAAAAAATTTAAAATTTTTATTGATCATTGTTAAGATCAAGCTTCCAAAACCTGCACAACCTACCTGTGCTTGATATAGCTTGTTAAATATTTTATTTTATTTGTGTTTTTATTAGGTGAATTCAGCCCTCTGGGGCATTTTTACAAAGGATGCTTTTGAAATGTAAATGTGATTGATTTGATATTACAGCTTATATTATTCTTACTTGCACAGTGCCTTTGGGAACAAGAGAATGGAGTTCTTGTTTTTACTGATGAAAAGGTCTATGGTAGGTATTTTCTTCTTTTCTACACACAAACACAAAAAGCCTACCAATTTCTAAAACAAAAAGAAAGAAACAGCCAGCAATCTTCTTATGTTCGTGCTAACTAACTTTTAGTGCTTCTCCCATTTTCTGAACTGTTTCGGGTAACAAAGCCAATCAATTTGATACTGCTGCTTAAGATGCAAGTTAAAATTTACACATGGTGCAGTTCCACCTTTAATACAGAGAACAGTGCAAACTGCACCACTAATGAGAAGTGCAAACAGCAGGAGAGGTGGCGGAGAACGTGCTGCTGTGTTTGCCATTGCAAGGCAAAGGTGGAAAGGCATAAGAAAAGTTTGAAACACCCTCTTATAATTTACTCCTGTAGCGAGAATGATTTGACCATTTTTAAAAAGTAGTTAAATAGATGGCAAATCCTTTATGTAACATGAAGTCCTCTAAGAAGAATGTATTCTGGAAGAATATTCAGACATCTGGAAATGATGGGCCATTTGAAACCCATGTGTTCCACTCTCCCCTGTCCCCAGGGGATTGGAATGGACACAGCAAATACATTTCACAGTTCTGCCACGAAATTTCCTTCTTGTTTCAAAGGAAGGATATTTTTATGGCTTCTACAACCTATCAAATCCCAGCAATTTAGCAGAAATACTTCTGAGTGTAATAAACAACGGAAACTGTTTCAAAATAGTGATGTACTGTCTGGGGAGATATTAAAAGTAAAGCGAGTAACTACAAAGCGATCTGCATTTCACACACACAGTATTAAAATACACCCGCAAGAACAAAATGCAATTGGGTAAAATTTAAGCAATATTAAGCATGGAGTTTTTCCAGTGAATTGGTAAAGCTCAGAAGATGTAACTAATTAGAACAGAAGGCTGCAACAGTTAGACTCTTTCAGAAAGAATAGTTAAGGTAACGTTGCCATATGGTTCTGAAAACTCATTTAATGCAATCCAAATAGAAGAACATGTGCATATACCCCTGTGAGTTGCCCAAGCATTAATACTGCCTTTTAACTCAGCCATTTAGTGCAGGCACAACTGTTACTGAGCCACATGACTTCAGACAGTAAAGGTGAAATTAAATTGTGAAAATATTACAAAAGCTGTGAAAACAGCATAAACCAAAACAAAATAAATATTCACCTATGTGTTACATGACATATGATGTTCCCTTCTGCTGAAACAGAAGCAATGTACAGCAACAAACTTTTTAACTTCAGACAAGCAACTGTATCCTTGCACAAACCCACACACTGGTTTAAGGACAGTGCAGTCACGCTGCGGATCCTGAGGTAAAGGACTTAATCTATATAATATCTAAATTGCAAAGCTGCACGTTCAAAATACAGAAAGAGCCACAGCTATAAATCACTTATGGAAAAGCCCTCATGTTTGACAGTATCAGGTGCCATCTGTTCCTATTCAAGTGTGCTCCCTGGAAAAAAATCAAGAAGAAAAAAATAAGAGTTTGAGAACGAAGTTGGCGTGACATTCATGGATCTAAGAAAGAGTTAGAACTGAGAAACTAACATTTAAGACCTTGACCAACAAAACTTGGCTGACATTCACTTCTGTGAAACCGCAAACTCGTTTTTACTAATGAAGAAGCAGCATTGTAGGAAGTTAGTCTTGCCTTTAACTGGGATGTTGCACTACTGATACTGATCCAAAAATAGCAGAAGCAGAACTTTGGCTCTTCCTCTGTCAAACTTTGAGAGAGTCTGGACCTCATTAAAATACCAAGGCTCAATTCACCGCCTAACATACAAACTGTTCATTCTACTACCCTGAAAAAAAAAATTTATGCACCAATAAGTAGTCTGAAAACCTTATTCTCTGCTATTCTCTCTTCTGCTGGAGCTATTCTTACCTACTGTGTCAAGATCTGTCATCATTATAAGATCTTTGACTGCTAGTTATTTTTACCATTGTACATAGCATGTTTTGGGCATCAAATGATACACAAAATAATTCCTTTTATTGAATCCAGAGTAAGAATGGAAGACTATTTCTGTTATTGTTCAATGAATAAAACTGTCTCATATCCATAATCCCGGGCTCATCCCTTAGGAGGCAGAATATAATAAATATAAATAAATATTTTTATTTATAATAATTTTTATTTATAATAAAAAATAAATAAATATAATCCCCTGGGAGGTTTCAGTAAAAATGGAACTGTGCTCCAGTTCTGTAACTGGTAATTTCCTCTCACAAGCTCTGTGTTGACACAGACACCACACACATTCTGCTCATGCCAGTGGTGATAGGAGAATGGCCCTGTATTCCTACCTCTTCCAGTTCCTCAATCTTAATCACCTGGGGGCTGAAGACACTCCCTTAATTGTGTATATTTTACAAGCAGTCAATGCAAAATTAATTACTATCTCCTTCCAGTCCTCCAAAAGACATTTTAAAGGATTTACAGACGTATACATTTTTAAGAAGGGTCCTCCATTGATCTATGTGTGCTGCTTTCTGTTCTCTTCAATCTGAGTCTTGAAAAACAAGGTACCTTTTCTGCATCCCAGTGCCTAAATGTATTCATTGACATTTAGCAATATGTTTTACTACTCTGTTGTATTGGAACTGCCTGGTCACCCCATAGTTTCCCCACGGGTCAACGACACTTCTAAGGAGGGAATAAGCAAAATGCTGCTTGAGCTGATGGTATCACTCCCTTATTGCGAAGCCTTTGAATTAAAGGTTGTGAATAACAGTAACAACACAAGGCAGCTCCTTGCTTTTGGTGTCAGATCCCTTCAGAAACTCCCTTAGGGCTCCCAGTGAGGCCACACTCACAACAATGGGCCACAGGAAAAAACTGCACTGCCATTGCTTTTAAGGAGACAACAGGAGTTTGCAGAAGGTTAATTTGCAAAATAATGTGGCTGTAAACAAGATTTTTTGAAAGCTGCAGCACTTGTTTAGAGGAAATTTCTGTGGTACAGAATGCAACAGGAAAACTGCAAAGAGCATTAGCTTAAGAATCATTCTTTTGTGTCACTTCCCCAATTGGCAACATTTAGCCAGTGTGGAAAATAGCTGTTTAAAAACCTGTACTTAAACGTGTAAGATGGATATTCAGATATTTTCATAATCCTCACCACTGAAGATTCACTCACTAGTAAAGCTTTGCATCATTGAGCAGTCTTCATAGAGAACAACATGAATAATATACATTAATTTATGATTTATTTATCTTTACCCCAACTGCTTCAGAGACTACATTCTTACATATTGAAATCCAGCCACCTCTGGAACAGAGAAATTAGCCATTCAGTGCCCCAAACCAGCACACTTTGGGGAAAAAGCAGACCAAAAAGGTGCCAGAACAAATATTATCTGAAAAAAAGGTGTCATAGAGATGTCAGTTCTGTAAAGAGAAAGATATAAACGTCTCATGTGACAGCCTGCAGTTTTATGGGAACAGATGCAACAAAGATACCTCACGAGGGCACACAAGTTAGAGCAAGGGACAGACTTCTTCATTCGAGGCAGATAGTTTATATATAGGGATCAAAGCCTTCTTCCTTGAAATCAGCAAAACTCCTCCTGATTTCTATGCATTTTCCTTCCCATAGCTATGTTTCAATAGGGGAAACCTTAAGGAAAGGTGAACAAAAAGCTGCTTCTGTGAGGAAAATGCCTCTTTTGAAAACAATTATTAAAGGCCCTTCTTTGTTCTTGTGCCCTTTTCATTCCCACTCCACAGAAGACATCAAAATCTGTTTTTCATCTTCTCAGATCAGCACTGCCTCTTGTTACAACCATACCAAAGCTGACTGATCAGCTTTGATTTTTCGGTCAGCTATTTTCCATTTGCAGTCTCTGTTCTGGCAAATGCTCCAGACAAAACAGCTGAACATCAGCTACCTAAACACACGTGCCCACCACCATTTCAAAGCCTTGCTCTCCTGCTGGCTGCCCAAGAAGGCTGTGTCATGCCCACCAGTGTGCATGTCCTCCTGTCCCAGAACACGGGAAATGCCATCAGCCACCTGGATTGCAGCAGGTGAAGCAACTGAATCCCAGCGTTCAGTACAGACCTTCCCAAACCAGAAATATTTTAGCAGTCTGATAAGATCTATTCCAAATTCAGCACCTGGGTCAGGGCAGAGGAAGAAGAACCTCAGAGCTTCAGGTACTTTTATTCACACGATTTAATTCCACTATTGTGTTAAAGGGCAGATTCCCCAAAGGTCACATCGAGCTTATGGATTTAAGATCCGTGTATTCTATAAATTCACTGTATAGTTCAGTTTACGTATTAGTCACTGCTATTTTGTAACAGTAGACTGTTATAATAATAGTATTTCATGTTGCTTCGCAGTTAGGGAAGATGGAATAATCATTTGAGAATCCACAGGGAGCCAGTGAAACCAAGTAAATGTTTTGCTATTCAAATTGTGGTGTGAAAGCAAAATTTTTCATCAAAACTGCTGGTATAGGTTTTTCAAAACCTCTTTAAATACCTTTCCTACAGGCTCTGTCATAATACACAGTAATGTTTTTTCCTGACTCCCAAACATGAAATTAATCATTGAATTACCTAATTA